>NC_142627.1:7500000-8750000 GCF_059453375.1 Lepisosteus platostomus | reverse complement strand
TTCATTCACAATACAAAGACGCAGAATGGCGCCCACCCGACGGCAGGTGATTTTAAACAACTTCCCTTCCTGCGCAAAACTGTCTTTCTTTTCAAACTGCATGAGAACTGCAAGGACAGGTTCACAGTTCCCGTGGAAGTTAACTCTAGCCCTTAACTCTGATCTGCAAAATATTTATTTGCAGTACTCGTAGGGCAGTGTTGGAAAGCAGCATGTGACAACTGATTTAACTGAAAAACCAAACAACAATTTGTCATTTTTATGACAGTCAAAATATCTTTCGGAGTAAAAGAGGAGCTGGACAGCCGTGCCATATGAAGACACTTGTCTGGGCGCCTCTGTGGGAACCGTGCTCACACGGGACATTGAAACACAACCTCCTGTTTCGAGGACCGTAATCACAGGGTTCCAATCCGTGCCGCACTACTGACTGTGCAGTGAGCAACAGCGTACAGACACATTCAGTACAATCCCTGGCATTAACCGGGATCTTTCAGATGGTATAAAGGACAAAGCAGTTTTTCTTATAGGCAGTTAGATTGCCGACGGCTTCTTTGACATTTAAGGTCATTGCGATCGTCCGAGGCATGTTATTTTAGAAACTAATAACACAACAATTAAGGACAAAGCCAAAGAACACAGTGATACATGTATTGTCTATTAATCTTAAATCTATTTATACAGAAAGCTCAAGAATGCTCAACACACATCACTCGGAATCTGTTAGTCACTCACACCTGAGACATGTTAGCTCCTGTTAAACCTGGTGCCCGGCAATATGCCTGAGATTTCTGTGGCTTTTTTCCCCATGGAATGGGGAAAGAAGTTCTCTGAAAAAAATCACCCTCTAGTTTTCATTAAACATTTGTTTCCTGCTTGTCACAAAGCAGATACTCCAATAATACAACACAATGAATTGTATTTGTTTTAAGCAGCTGTAAGCTACAATGTCCTTCCAGTGACATAACACAAACTTACCAGTCAGCCTTTAACCAGGTACTTGCACAGTACAGTACATACTGTACCTGTTTACTCATAGCAAAGATGCATTTTAAAGGAGGCAAAACGCAGGTTGAGAGCTCAAAATATTGACATGAGCTCAGTTCGTTCCAGAAAGACATACAAAAACAAGACAAAAATGAATGGGGGAAATTTACAAACATCCATATTTTAATGATAGGAAATAACGGCAATCGAGGAAAATAATTATCAAAAAAACATTTAAATCCACCACACGCTGAATTATAACAGCCAACGAGTTCAGGCAATGAGGGAAACACAGTTCAACATGCTATTAAGTTCACTCAGAGGATACAGGGGGGGACAAACATCAGGGCTGGACATGAGGAAGCATCAACATGGCACTCAAGCACTGCAGTGAGACATTGTTTCAGTGCCCGGTCATTTTTAAATGTCTACTTCTGTCACGCAAGGCAGTTTCAATTTTAATTGTTCTCATTGAATCACAACATTTTTCAGGTAGCATGCAGGAGAAAAGAAACTTTATTCTATACACGTTTATAGGACACAAACAGCCACTCGTGTCGCTTTCCAAAACTCAGTTTAATGATTTAGAAAACATTCAAGCCTCCTACTTATTTTTAAAAATGGATTGATAGACACAGAGGTATACATATGAACCAATACTGATATTTACAGTTGAACGCAGTGTCATTCAGCTAAATCACTTTCGAATTGTATATTCACAAAATGAACACTGCTGTCGGTTGTGTGTTTTTAAGGTATGAATGAATATAATCATCAAACAAATAGGTATTGTATCCAACTGTACAGCAATTAACTGGACTTTGCGTGTAACAGAAAACGTCAGAACTGAAAGCAGAGTTATCGACAAAAGCATCAGTTTTTAACAGAAACAAACTGAGGAATAACTCAATACAGTTGACACATCTTGGCAGCACTTTAACAAGACTCTCCAAGCAAATTGAATGGTGAATGGTGTCTATTTCCACCATTTGTTTTGTCCAAAAACACACGGGTGAGCTTATCTCTTAGGTTACACAAGTACACACCTTATCCAAAAAACACAACTGCTTAAATAAAAAAGAACAAATGAACTTTACTTGCCAGTGGGTGAAAGAAGAAAAGTACTGCCAAGGTACAAAAGCTTACATTATACAATTTGACTGGTACATTGTTTTTTTTTTTCCCTGAAGAACGCAGCAATCAGGATGTAAAAGAATTATTGACTTGAGCAGATCCTAATTTGTTATTTGATGTGGTGTGTGAGTTAACGCTTGCTTTTGGACTGAGCATTTCGGGATTCCTGAGGCACTTAGAGGCTGAGGTTAAAACTAACTGTGTCCAGATCTGCCCAAACTTTTCTGGGGGTCATGGATAAATAAGGTTAAGCGTTTCTACAGCTGAAGAGAATTGATAGTCCATGACTGTTGAGGCTGCTTTGTCTCAATTTGGCTCAATTGGGTATTTCATGAGGAAATATGACCGAGCTGCAACAGTTTCTCAAGCATGGTGACTGAATAATTCACTTTAATGGAATAATGAGGGCGTGTGTGACAGAAAGCAAAATTTGGAATGAACATAGTAGTGACCTAGCAGAATAAAAATAAAATGGAAATAGGGGATTTGGCAAAATAAATGAACTCATAAGCTACAGTGCATCGGTACAAATGACAACATTTGCCATTGTACGAGGTTCAAAGATACTGGACATACAGTAAAAGATCTTGTATGTTCTTCCTTTTCATAACTCAATCTAAATGTTTTGTAGACATTTTTAATACAGCAGGTACTGACAACAGGCCAAAAACAATATAAGAGATGCCTTCACATAGAGTTGCATCAGACTACACACAGAACAGTGGAAAGGCAGGATATTAGGGTGAATGGTTGATGATTTCAAGGAAACTTGCCATTGTGATTGTTAAACCTTTTAAGTTTGATTAATCACATTTCGTTATACAGTATCGTAACGTATACACTAATAAACGTTCGTGTTTTTTTCTCTGTGCTGGCAAAGAAAAGCATATTCCTAGAGGTGTATTGGTGGAAAGGGTAAGTCAGATGCATGCATTTGTACCTTCAACTCTTTGATTTTGCTCTGAAGTTCTTTTCAAAACGAGATAAATAACTGGTGAGAGATTGCTAAGGTCATGGCATGCCACATGAAGGTCAGTACTTCATGTACTTCATGTACTTCAGGTGTAGGTGTACTTCATGTACACCTCCTGTCTCTTTTCCTAGACAATACCAAAAGATGAAGCTCTACATGAGGACACACAGCAGTAAGAGCAAATATTCAAAATTCCCAACGGCACTTACAAAGTCAACCCAGTGAACTCTTCAGAATCAACAGTGATACATGAACCAGGGGAACACAAGTGTAAATTATGCGGAAAGTACATGCACAACCAGGAGCAAGAGGCACTTCTTCATGCAAAGAGGGGTGACAAACTAAGTAAAACTAAACACATGTACCAGGGAAAAACAGGTTGAAACCAAGGAAATATAAACTGCTACTGCTGCTGCTGCAAACTATGCCTTTTAAAATCTTAGCACTTGTCTCTGTTTCATTTAGGGTTAGGTCTGTAGAGGTTGGTCATTACGTGTAGGGCGTGCTACCCTCACATAGTAAATGTGAACATGTAAAAAATTAATCCAACAATTACTGTCCATGTCTTCTCTTCTCACAAGTTTCCATCAATCTGGCATAGTCTCTCCCTGAGCTTGAGAAAATGGCAGAGGTCACGTTTTGTGACAGAGCTATTTTAAAAGACGGTTTAAACGATAGAAAGAAAATTAAAAAAAGCGGAGTGAAACATTCCTCAAAACAATTTCTCATGATAAAACTAAATATTAGATATTTCTTGCCCTTTCCCCTGCATTCTGGGAACGTTATTAGGTTGAGACACCAATACTACGACTTCCACCCGGATAAACGGGTGTTAATGTACCTGCGCACACAAAACAGAAACAATAAGTGGAAGCAGGAACTGTACAGTCGGACAAACATGCCTTAGCAACTATCCTGACGATCAAAGTCGACTTAAAGTCATACCAACTCTCGACAACCGGCAATGTGCCAACAGCAAGGCAAGCCCACCAAATGGAAATTGCATTCGTCGTAAATCATCTTTTCTGACCTTGCTGCTAATATAGTTTTTCTCCTCCATCTTTTTTAAAAGTCAACCCAAAGTTTTTCGCCCTGAAGTCGCAACACGTCTGGAACTCGCTGTGCGTGAGCGGCATTGTGCTACGGGTGTTCTCAGAACACGCATCTACTTTAACTTTCTTGCTTTACAAAGTTAAAAGGATGCGAGGTGGAAAACATGTAACATGTTGGATCCTGTTACTGGTACTTTTGCAGTCCTTGAAATTGAATACATTCTGTAGCGATTTAGAATTAAAAAATAAAACAGTCAAGAATAAAATAAAACATTGGATACATTAATAAAATTAACCACTTCATGTTAAACATAGTGTTCTTTACTATATAATGTAATGTATATAAAGTCAGAGATTTAAATGCTCTGAAATAAAAGCATAACGAGTTCCTAAATTTCCCTTTTTGTTTAGTTACTACAGAGATAATTAAATACATTTTAAAAACTGAAACACCTGTGTATTTAAAAATCCTGTATAGAGTACATTCTAAAATTTGTCTTCAGCATGTTTTATGTCAACAATGGATCAAAAATACATGATTATACATTTATAAGGTATGGAAAACGAAATAATAGTTTCAAGTTAGATATACTGTATGTAGAGTTTCATTATTAATTTCTTAAAGCACAAATTAATTTACATTTCACCCGCATGATGAATTTGTGCTTAAAATGACTGCTTTCCTTAAAAAGGAATATCTTTTCCTTTATGAACAAACGAACACAGGATATTACTACGCTCAAAAAGACAACAGGACCTTTCTAAGTAAGCGCCACATACACCAAGATTCGCGGTTTTCCATTTGCAAGTTCAAATCGACTACAGTTCATTAAAAAGTGATAGTTGATGGTGCAAAACAAACTCCAGCAAAAGAAAAAACAAAAACAAAAGCTAAGATAAGGAAACTTTTCCTCCTGTTCTAGTCTATCAAATCTCCTGGAGCACTCAGATAACCAATCACAGGAACTGTGAGATGTAAACAGCTCAACTGTGAGACCTTTTGGCTTTGAACTATATCTCCTGGGAACCACTGGATGGAAACCAGATTGGGAGAAACAGATGGATATTATGTAGAAATGCAATTCATTTTAATCTGGCCCCTGGAAACTAATACTGAGAGATTAGACCTGAACAGTTAATTACTGCTGTCTTTGACGGGTAGAGGGCTGCAGGTCGGGGACAGACACAGCACGGGTGAAAGGTAAGGTAAATGAGGTGGGGGAAGATTAAGGAAGATACACATGGGGGAAGATTAAAAATGACGCACATTGAGATTATAATAATAATAATAATAATAATAATAATAATAATAATTGCTTACACTTATATAGCGCTTTTCTGGACACTCCACTCAAAGCGCTTTACAGGTAATGGGGACTCCTCTCCACCACCAATGTGCAGCATCCACCTGGATGATGCGACGGCAGCCATAGTGCGCCAGAACGCTCACCACACACCAGCTATCAGTGGGGAGGAGAGCAGAGTAATGAAACCAGTTCATAGATGGGGATTATTAGGAGGCCATGATTGGTAGGGGCCAATGGGAAATTTGGCCAGGACATCGGGGTTACACCCCTACTCTTTTCGAGAAACGCCCTGGGATTTTTAATGACCACAGAGAGTCAGGACCTCGGTTTTACGTCTCATCCGAAGGATTATCATTCAGTGATTGCAAATGCACTCACAGCACCTGCACTAAGGACCTGCAAGTTTAGGCAGTTGCCAAGGGCTAACTTCTTGAGCAGGGAGGAACTTCAGTGAGCAGTTTAGGTATAGCACATTCTCCTGTATTGCACTTTCTGTGACCTTTACAAGGAATAAGCAGCATTCTGTTAATGGAATGAAGGATTTTTTCCAGATTCTGTTATTTTGTCCTGATTTGCTTTCTTTTGTATTTCACAGTTCCATCAAACAAAACAAAAATCCCACAATACTTACCAGTAAGTCTCTGGTAAGGCAGCCTGCAGAAGAAAGCAAACGAATTCAACATCAAAAGTACAGAAAACCCAACAAGTCAGAATGATGACAAATTCACTGTTACGGGTCGATGCCTTCAAGCAGAACCCTATGCAGTGCTTAGTCCGGTTTCGAGGTGCTAACAGATCCGAAAGGGAGGTCCGAAAAAGCCAATCCAAGAGCAAAGCCAAAAGTCAAAAAGCCAGGAGAGTTTATCAGGATAAAGCGTGCGGAAAGAGTTTGCTGTAGCAAAGTGCTCACCAGGGGGAGTGACTCCAAGCGTCGGGAATTGGGAAGTGATGGTTTAAATAGTGAAGAGGGCAGGTGAGAGGGATTAATTAAATGATTAGATTAATTAGGTGCCGTGAGTGGTCGTAACATTCACGGGCCTAGGAAAGTTACAGCCTGTGTGTGTCATCCCACAACTCGTGACAAAGGATAGGGGAGAGAGTCATTCAAGCTGCTCTGCACTCAAAGCAAACCCACGTGAATGCAGGTAACATGCAAACTCCACCCAGACAACAGAAAGCCACACATCATGGGCATCAATGGAATTGAGCCCAGCTGAATAAGGAGTATGCCTGCTAGCTGGAAGTCTCCAGAAAGTTACAATTAGTACTGCTGGAAAACAGTCAGACTGTTCCTATAGCCTGGGAAATATCAATCACAGCTGGTGAGTGCCCTGATGCAGAGTTCTGAGTTGGCTGAGCTGTTTGGAACCACATTGCTTTCTGGTTGTTCATTAGAGCAGCACACCAACAGAATAGTATCCCTGACAGCCATTATCATAAGGAAATCACAAAACAGGCACAAAGACCATTAGAAAGCTTGGACCAAAACGGAAAGAGCTGTCTGGTTTGATCTTCTGTTTGGATTCTTACTGCAGCAGTGGCTTTCAGAGGAATGTTTTGTCTGCAGCAGTGCTTCCCAGTCCTGGTCCTTTCCGGTTTTTGCTCCAGCTGAGCTCTTAATCACAGGATAATTGATTTCAGTTTTCCTTTTGGAGCAAATTTGTAAATTTCCTTTCAGGTCTTAAAAAGGTCAAATAGGATATGTGTCCAGATTTCTGAGACTGCCCTCATTCAAGTGGGCTTCCTGAACAATGTAAGCAACTGCACCTCTGCAGAATGATAAGAAAAGTGTCCGATACAGTACCACTCCCCATCTTGGGCGTGTCTATGAAAGCAACACTCCTACAATGTGCGTGTCTATGAAAGCAACACCCCTACAGTGGGCGCGTCTATGAAATCAACACTCCTACAGTGGGCATGTCTGTTAAAGCGCCACTCCCACCTGTGTGGGTTCATCATCAATTGATCAAGGAGTTAGTCAGCTGTTCAGTCATGAATAACAGCAAATCTGTTGAAGAGATGCTTCGCAAACAGAACCCTTGAAGTAAGTTAGTTTTACATTTTGGACTGACTGAAGACACAAGTTAAAAGAAAGACTGAACAAGCAGGCAGGTCAATTAGCATCAGAGATACTATGCGTTTGTGAATGAATAGCAAAAGACAGACAGTGTTCCTCCAGGACAAAGGCTGGGAACGTCTGCTCTGCTGGGCTACAGGATTTGGGGAAAAATTCCAATAACCAGGGTAGATAGAAAGAGGGAATTTTCACATTTTAATACTAAGATGAGACGGTCGCTAAAAAATAATCAAGAATAAATGAAAGAGCTACCATCACAAGAGCACCAGGGGAGGAGAATACAGTACAGTCACAGCCTAAGACTATGAATGTTCTTTCTTATATTGGCTGATCTGCCTGTTGAGCTGACCACAATAAAACAATTTTTATTTTTATTATGGCTAGAGCCAGGACCACAATCCTGGCTCTAGCCAGGATGTTTTTGATTACAAGCCAAAATAAAACTGCTGAAGGGCCTCTTGGTTTCTTCAATATCAATAAGCAAACTTGACAGAAAAATCTGCTTCCCTCCCAGACTGAACAGTTATCGTGAAAACGACATCGTCTCATAAGTAGCCTTTTCAAATTTAAGTAGCCTCAACCCATGTACAGGACTGGAAAGTACTGTAAAGGAAATAATGAAACTCATCCTCAGAGCAGATAGAGAGAAGGGCTCTGCTCTAGCACAGCAATTTCTAGTTTTAGGAAACAAGCGGTATGTGACTCTCAATTTCACAGCTGGGTTGGTTTAGAGCTCTAGAGTTGGGGCCTGCCAAACTCCAGCACTCAGTAGAGTGGAAACGGAATGAATACCCATTGAAACAACTTTGAGATCAAAAAAGAAACTGAATCTCAACAGAAGTACCAGTCAGAGAGGATGAAAATGCGTCAGTGTTCAAAGACCTTTTTTTCTCTTACAGAGTGGCTGTAGGCAGAATGATGGCAAACCCTTTAAGAATCTCTCAGATGTTTAACTTCCACTTTAAGGTGTTCTTTGCACGTGTTCATCGTACATGTATTTGATATAAGAAAGACAACGGTCCCCCCAGCAGGTTTTAATTCATGACATTTTACTTTCATTCTCACGGTGAAGTGAAATAATCGGAACGCCGCATGTTTAATTGTTCACTTTGCCGTTTTTATCACTGATATAGGCAAAAAAAAAGGAGAATCATAATTATTCCAAGCACTTTCCAAAGCCTTTCAAAAGTGCACTTTGTGGGTGGCTCTTCCAAGTGAAGAGATGACATAATTGGCTTTTTAATTCCCAGGCTGTCAGCGTCCCTGACAAGGCAGTAACTCATGTCAGATGTCTAGAGACAAAGGAAAAAAAGAAACACATTAGCAAAAAAGGCTTTCTAGATCCTTCTTAAATGTGAGCTGCCTTTGAGAATTAAATGAAATACGTCCTCTTGCTGTTCTTTGAGCTGATTCATTTTTAAAGGACGGTGGCCAAATTTGTAGCTCATTCTTCCCTCATCTTGAAGACCAATGACCTCCTTAGGAGTCAGGACAGCCCTAACAAAAGTCAAGAGTAATTTACTGAACTATTATTGACCATGGAGAAAAACTCAGAACCCAGCCACATACAACAGAACCAATAAGGAAAGATGCAGAATGAAGTTATGCTCAGGACAGGTGATATTTAAAGTCTAAGGTAATACAGAAGGAATACAGAGGAGGTTCAGAGAAGGAATGTCTGTCTCTTTACTGCCCACATCACCTTCCTACACTAGTAAAGACCTTAGGTTTGACTTACAATTTGACTTACACTTTTAATCCGAAAAACCAGCGCAACACCCAAGCAGAGTTTGGGAAACAAAACAAAAAGTTTAAGATCTTTAAAAAGGAATGACTCTTCACTCGATGGAAATGGAATACTGTAAGTCAGGACTGCTATTAAGTCCATGAAAACCAGATCAGAATCATGGTACACCTGCCTGCCTCTGGTGATCCAAGAGGATGCTGCAGTAACTCGTCACCTTAACGAGAAGCAGGCTTGTCACTTTAGACGATAGAGGGGATGGGAGTGACATACTGAGGAATCATCTTGCTTCACACTTAAAATAACACAGGTTCACTCTTCTGTGTGCGCACGTGAAAGCCTTGCATTGTCATCACGCCTTCTTTTATCTACAATTAAATATCGTTTCTAGCTGGTTGTTAATGATCATTGTGGACTGACTGAAGACCCAAGGTAAAAGAAAGACTGAACAAGCAAGCCGGTCAATTAGCACCCGAGATTCGATGCGCTTCTGGGATGAATAGCACGGGTCAGACACAGTATTCCTCCAGAACAAAGCCTGGGAACGTCTGCTCTGCTGGGCTACAGGATTTGGAAAAGAATTACAATAACCAGGATAGATAGGGAGAGGAAATCTTCACATTTTAATACTAAGATGAGACCATCACTCGAAAATAATCAAGAATAAACAAAAGTGCTGCCATCACAAGTGCACCAGGGGAGGAGAATACAGTACAGTCACAGCCTAACAATATGAATGTTTCCACACAGATAGTCTAAAAGCATTATAGAACATAGGAAAAACACACATTTCTACAACTTTCTACAAGTAGGCTGGGGGTGTGTACAGTATATAGGCACCCATGTGGGTTACACGAGTGCTTCTCTAGTCAAAACAGTGGCAGCTTTGGCCTCAGGTGTCAGAGGTCTGACTGCTGTCAGAACAGACTGAGACTGAAGTAGGCAACATCTTCCATGCTTCTTTCTGCAAGCACTGAGAGCAGCCGTGCTCAGCTGCTGGACTTCCTGTACTGCGACTTACTATTTTTAAATCAAACACAGTAAGGATGTAAAAAAAGAGTGTATGATCATGAAAATCCTTCAAATTATTGGATGATGGGGAGGTGGGAAAGTGTAAATCAGACATTGCATGTCCGTAGGAAGCTGAAATGTCAATTTTTAAGTGGCAAAGCTTAGTTTACAAATGAGATAAGGCCATATTGCTCCTCTAGCTTGTTTAGTAGCTAGTAGCTGATCTGGAGATCTCATCTTTCCCATCCTTGAGAAAAGCCAGTATCAACTTTGACAATATGGCTGGGTAGTTTGTTCCATACTTCCACAACTCTTTGTATAAAGAAGTGCCTTCTGGATGAATTTATAAAGGTATGGCCCTTTTTTGTTTTTACAAATGGATAATTGGCAAAGCTTTTCTTCATAGTCTACAAAATTCTGTGTGCTTTGGCAGCCTCCATGATCTTATTACTGAGCAGAATCAGTCCTATTTAAGTCTAAGTCTATCACAAGTCATGTATCGGATCCAGAAATCCCTACTGATTCACCTACTGTACAGTGTCAGTGGCACAGTATTACTAAATAAGTTGTAGAATACTTCACATGTCTTGGCGGCATCAGACAGAAATGCATGGATCTATTTGGACTTGGTAACTCATGGTCTTAAAAAACTGACAACATGCATTAACACTATTCCATAAGATATCTCAGAACTATGAGCAAGGAGGTGTTCACTAAGTAATGTCCCTGTGCTATGGAAATCATTAGATTATCATTAGCATAGCAAATGTGCACCCTAAGGCTCATTGACAATTAGCATAGCTCTTACGATATACTGTAACATTTGTTTTTTGGAGAGTAAAAGTTGCTGTAAAACATGATTTTACAAGCGAGAAATCTCCACTGGATGGAAGTTTATTAAAAATCTACAAAATTAATGTGCCATGAAATGTTATTCATAGAATTCATGTGCTGTACATTAAAAGAAAAGGCACAAACATTTCTTTTTTGTTGCTGCAAAAATGAACTTCGAAAGGCCATCAGTGAAATTAAGTTGCCTCATAAAACTCCTCTGTTTTACAGTCCTCTCCAATGTGGGAATCTAGTCTTTATGAACGCAGAAGGCAGTGAAGACTTCAGAAGTCTTTGGAGAAGCAGTGAGCTCAGTCTGAGTCTGGGCTGGACGGTTCCCTCTGACAAACCTAAATGCCCTCTAATTTTTGATTATCGCTATCCTTCAGGCTCCGATTCTCTTCCTTCTCTCTCCTTTGATAACGGCACAGCTCTTGGTTAGGAAAGGAACTCTGACTGTCTCCACTTTGAGTAAAATACACTCCTGCAGAAAGGCAGCTTTTTATAAGAAGCATCTGGCCCAATAAGACCTCCTTTCCACCAGTACTATATGACAGGTAATTGAAAGTATTCCATTTAGTCAATACCGTGTAAATATGAAAGGTTCCAAACCCGAGGAGAGCATTTGGCCTATCCAGCTCTGTATTGTTACTGCCATCAGTGCCATTTTTCTACATAATTTGCATACTTTATCATTCATTTAGCATATTCAGCAAAAGTTAATGGACCCAGGGTCTTAGTTTTTAGCTGCGTTATCATGCCTCTCCTGCTTTAAAGCATGTCTTATTGTGGTTGATGAATACGAAGTTTAATAGCTCGTGCCTTATTACTGGAACCTGTAGTGAATGAGGCCCTTGAAGTTCATTCCTTTGAGTTTTTACTTTAATTAATGCAATTTAATTTATTTGGTGTCAGACACATAACGTAAAGTTCTAGGCAAACGACAATTTAATATTAATTAGGGTAATGAAGTTGTATCTCCTCTGCAACATCTCAAGACTGCTTTCAACCACTACAGTGTTATTTTAGGTTTGTATTTTCAAATATCTTCCATAGATTTTAGTAATGTTATGAGCAATAAGAAAACACTTAGTACAGCACCTCAGCTTGCATTCTTATATTAAAAAAACAGGAATGTTCTGTGATGTATCTTTTAGCAAAAAAAAACATGCTAAAATAACATAATATGGCTCGTGGCTTGAAATTGTTCAGCCTCCTCTGAGATCACATAACACGTGTTTGTTAACAGATGTAAAAAAAATAAATAAGAGTGACAATTTTTTTTTTACAAAATAAATACCAAGACAATGCAAACTAAATAAGGATGAAACGTGTTACGTGTTACTCTGAAGGCAATAGTATCCACCCCAGCTGTAAGAAAATGAGCCCCACAAAATGAATCTCTGAAAAAGTCCAACTTGTCCCACAGCGCACCTTGGGAGGGGCAAGCAGCAGCAGTTAGACCTCTAGACACCCATAGAAAAGGCAACAGGTTGGTGTTCACAATGCAGACATGTCTGTTGGACCTTTGAGCAAATGTCCTTCACCTAGACTGCTCCAGCCCATTCGGTTTCAGTCTGTTAAATGCTAAAGTCACAAACTTTCAGTCTGCTAAATGCTACAGAAACTGGAACACATTCTAGCCTGATGAACCTCTGTGTTACAGTATATCTGTGTAAATTATATAATCTGCTGCTTCAGGCTCTGCATTATATACCAGATATTTTTCCCCACAGGTTTCTGTTTAGAGTCTTGTGGGTTACTCATTTTATAACGATTGGCTTCCCAAGTTGTCTTCACATTTACACTCCTCTACCTTTAGATACAACACTTTCCTGGAAAAATCAGATTTTAAAGCAGCCAGTTTTCACTGGAAACTATCCGAAAACCTTTAATAATGCAGAAACACTTTGAAGTCTCTGCACTTTAATTCAGACCCATGGACATTTTTCGAAAAGAAAGGCTGACATCAAACCACTGTCATTGTCTGTGCGGAACTTCAATAAATATTTGGCACTCACTGCAGTCAAGAATGAAGCTTCCGAGTTTCAACAACAACAAAAAGCTTTTGTGTTTCTCAGCTTTGTAGCTCCTACTCAGATGAAGAGAGATATGACTTTCTTCAGAAAATTAAAGGGTACAGTAGGTCTTGTTTTTACAATTCACTTTTGCTGTGAATTTAAATGTGAAAGAACCTCTGTGGTGCTGTACAGAGACAGGACCTTTTCTGAAAACGTTTATGTCCATTTTAGTATAAACAATAATGAAGACTCCTGAGATAGTGGTTAATGAAGCTCTCCTTTGCATATAAAAGGAGAAGTGTACATGCAGTATCACCTTAAAGTCACCAGCATGATTTAAACTTTGAGAAAAGTTTAAACAAAGAAATGCCCCAAACAAAACAATGCAGTTGCTAGCATGGGTACTGATACCCTGTGTCATGTGTTAACTTACTTAACCTTCCCTGATGTGGATTAATAGATTCACATTAAGAAAAAACCTTTTGTGACATCTGAACTGGGACTTATCAGTTCAGTGAATAATTATTTAATAATCTTGTTTTAGAAATAAATAAACAGGCTTAGCTAGGAAAACCCTCTGAGGAAGATATTCCCTACCTTTAAATTTTCCAAAATGTATATATGATTTAGGTGAAACAAAAAAGATGTGGAACAGAAAAGCTGAGCCCTGAAGGTGTGCTGTTAGGGGGTTTCTAAATGTTGATTTATTTCCAGTCTGTCCCCATTTGAAGGTGGTTTCGAAACAGGAGATTCATCTGATTATTACCTTGTTAGAACAAGGAATAAAAACTCATTTTCCTCACTATTTAAAATGGTATTTCAAAATCAAAATACATATTGTAGGCCAATGGAAATTATTTCTTACTACAAGGGACCTGTCTATTTAGTGATGTGGAAAATTTACACTTTTTGTTGAATGAAAGCAAAGCTCCTTAGTCAGAAACAAATAAGTATTAAAAACACAGGTAGCCTCAGCCCTTATCACATTGGTGTAAATATTAATATTCTACTCATTGGTCTTTGAAACAGGGTATCCCAAACTTTATTTTCTGTGTCAAGAAGTGTACCATGTATAGCAATCACAGTTAGTGTACTTTCTTCCTATTTTCTGTGTGCAACACAAAGTAAAAATAGTCTTCAAAGACAGAACAAAATAAAAGAACTCAAGATATTCATATTTAAAAAATAAAAGGAAAAGAAAAACATCCCCAATCAAACCCTGAAAGGATAAAAAAAACACACACATTGTAGCCCTGAACAACTTAAAAAAATCAATACATCTGAGCAGCTGTAAATAGTGCTGATAAAAAAAACCAAGGATATGTCTTCACATGAACCTAGATCTTTCAAATAGAACTTCTCCAAAAGAGGAGCAAATCTACCAGAGAAGATGGCACGCTATACAGCTACCTTTTCACCTGATTGACAGCAGAATATATATTATTTATGCGTATTATAGCCCACATAAGGCTGAATAAAAGAAGAAGAAAATGTAAATACACAAGAAAATGTAAGAAATCTGAAAAATTCTAGTTTTAAATGACAGACATAAATGAAGCAAAAAAAAAGCTTCATTTAGATCTCTATTTTATTCCACATGTGTAATAATTTACTTTTATTTCTAACCCCCTTTGATTTTATAATCGTTCTACTCTAATACAGTGGGGTGTGCGTGTGTGTATTAAAGATTAATGGAAGGGGTCCTGTAAAACACATTGCGAAATTAATCGATCTGTATTGACGGGCATCTCCAATTTTTCCGTTGCCCTGATATCTCCAGAGAGTGTACACTTGAAACAATTCTTAAACAAACAAAAAAAAAACCCAACAACAAATGCACAAAAATTGACATTTAAATATTGAAGATGTACACTGCTCAGCACAAAGGAAAAGAAAGCTAAACAAGCTTTGAGCAACCCGGTTGTCTAAAAGGCAATATTTGTGGTCTTGCATTTCTGGCAGATCTCAAAATAAATATGGTGATTCTGTATTTGTAATATCGAGGCTTAAAACCACACTCTGGCAGCACTGTACACTATATACAGAAGAATTGTTCAATGATAAAATATCCTTTGTTGTACTCAGATCATTTTTAACCCATGAAATATTACAGTTAATTCCTCAAGCAGGCAATTTTTCTTGTACAAAGTTATCCATGCAACCCCTCCCACCCCTTAAATACACTCACTGAATCTGCCCCCAATATACAAGAGCAGCAGATATTGCCTTTTCAAAAATTCAATGTGCAAGTTACCAAAGAGAGACTACCTCTTCAAAATAATAAAAATAAACAAACAGGTGCAATATAAACACAAAACCCAACTCTTTACAGTATCATCCGACCCTCCCTGGACATTAATGAATGGGATACTGCTTACTATATACAGACATGTTTTTTTCCATGCACAGTGTTAACAAGTACCACATTAACATTCCCAAATATGGGCATGGCAGATGAGGAACGTGGGTAATACACAGAGGAGCTGCACAGATGCCACACAGGCACACAACACCATTTTAAAATGAGACTGAGCAGAAAAAGTCCTTTAAATACCTTCACTGCACAGGACACAGAATGTATGGCTGTACTTCATGTTGGTCTTTTGTCGATTAAACGGATACAAAGGCGGAGGTCGAGTCCTTTTTGTCTGCTATGGTCGAAAAGCTAACAGTCAAAATATGTGGGAAACATTACACCTTCTCGGTCTTCCTTCAATTTGCTGGAGACGTCACCGGTGGAATTTCTATAAGCAGTTACTAGTGCAATGTTTTCCTTCGTTTATGCCAAAAAATCTGGCTTGAATGTGCACTCCAGAGAAAGTACGTCTGGCCAGGCCAGGGCATAGATTTGCCCTGGTCAGGAAAAACTTGAACGCAGAAAAACAAATAAAAATGAAATCAAAATGGCAAAACCAGAAATCCTGCTGTAAAAGTCTTTCAGACTGAAGCTACTACTACAAACCCTCAGACACCATTAATCACCCTAAAAATCCTAAAAAAGCTGCTTAAAGACATTCTTTTAAAAAGTCTGAATTCATAACTGAGAGGGAATGACCTCCAATTCATTTTCAATAGTTTTGAGCATATACTGTACAGTACAGTATATAATTAAAAGACACTTACGTGGGTTATTTATTTTTTACCAGTAGATTAATCTGAAACTGTTTCATGTAAAGAAAAAAAAGTCATTTGGCATCATTTAAAATAAAATATACTTCAAAAAATGTAATTCAGGTTGGGCACCTAGACTTTTATCTTTTCGAATGAGTGCGCGTGTGAGTGAGTGCAGAGCATCTCTTTGGCAAAAGGTCACAAACGCATGGAAATGTCCTGTTCAGAATCTACAGTGTAGGTCCTGCCACTTCTTGACTAAAGTTTTGTCACTCAAAAGGAGATCACAGAGTAATAGGAAAAGTGTAAAAAAGTAGGCCTTGAAGAAACTCCAGGACATATTTTATACATATCGTGTACTGGTCAGATGACAAATTCTGGAAATCTCTTCCAATGAGAAGTGTAATTGTACATAACACCACGAACTGTATATAGTTAGTGTCTAAAAAGAGTTCAATTTCTATGCCAATATGATGTGACCTTCCAAGTTAGTGCTCTGGCAAACCACTATTCAATTATTTAGCCCCACAATTAAGTCCTACCACGTACAGCAGGCAATGAGGACCTCCTTTATTGGCCATGCAGTGTGTTTATTGTCACATGCCACTCTATGGATTGCGGGGAAAAAAACAAACTTTTTAATCACAGTTTTGCCATTTGTCTGTGGCTTTCAATTAAAACTAAGCATCAAACACCCCTCTACCACCGGAGTGTTCACAGCTTAGGTCCCCATCTCTTTTGAATTGATTTACAGCTCAGAAAGTCCTTGACTGCACAGTGGGAGCTGAGAAGTAGGATGTGTTTTTGCCTGGAGTGAAGAGGACAGAGGCAAACACTGAAACACAGTCCTCACAGTTCTCCCAAACATCACTAGTGACTGTGACACTCTGGGGGGGATGGGTTGTAGTTTTCCAGAACATATTTAAAGCATTCTATGCATTGTTTGCACAGTTCTGGACACATTTGGTTGTATTTAGCGATTATTACATTTTTTGCCTGTGACTATTTCTTTGGACTGTGGTATGTGTGTTCCCGCCTTTTTACATGATATCTAATTTGGCCTTGCTTTCCCAAGAAATAAAGGGGGATATTTCACTTGTATACCGAAATTGTAAAAATTCATGTTCCTGTTAATGTCCTAAATACATGTACAGTTTGTATTTAAATAAACACATACAGTATGTGTGTATAATAGTTTAGTCTGTGTGTTTGGGACAGTTACATCCAAAGAATTAATAGCAAACATTACGTCTTAGGGTTATTAGCAGCAACTTTAGTCCTAAATTATTTCCCTCCCAGTTAATACATTAAGCACCAACATTCATCTCTGCAGGAACCCTAAAGTGCCAAAGCCCATAGAAAGGTAGTGCTTAACTTAGCAACTCTGAATTTAAATAACGGCTGCCTGCCATTCATTCTTTTGTACGTCACACTCTGGGCAGGGAATCAAACAACTGTCGAGGCCTTTTCTTCATTCTGACTGGACTTGGGCAGCGGGCTGCGCGTTTCCCCTGGAACCAGAGGAAGGGACAAGAACCATCTCCGTTCTTGGCAGCGCAGCCGTCTCTCTCCAGCGCTACGTTTCTCGTTTGATCCTCTGCCCAGGAGGCAACCCCCCCCCCCAGCCCCAGCCCCAGTCCAGTCCAGAGAACGCTCCACTGATGTTAAGAAAAAAAAAAGTTGCGTCCCCCCTCAGCAGGTGAAATCGGGTGAATGAACAAAGACAAAAGAGAAAAAAAGAAACAGAAGGGGAAAAAAAACAAAACATTTTGCTGCGGCCGCTGTTCAAGATCCTCCTTAGAAGCCTTTCACGTGGCAGTAAGCCTCCAAAGACGAGAAGAGAATGTACAACAGCCACAGGCTGACGAACAACATGGTGGTCAGGATCTTCGGAGTCCGGGGTCCCCCCAGTTCCCCCCCAATCTCCGGTCTCCTCCGGTACAGCAGCACCCCGACGCAAATGAAGGCGAAGATGGTGAAGAGGGTGACGGAGAAGGCCAGCGTGCCGGGGTCGACCCTGAACGCCCTGCCCTGGGCCTGGTGGTAGACGGCCGCGATGGACCAGGCCACGCCGATGCCCAGGAACACGTTGACCGCGTTGCTGCCCGTCACGTTCCCGATGGAGGCGTCGGCGTACTGGTCTTGGATGGCGGCCACCTTGCTGGCGAACGTGTCTAGGGGGCAAAGGGAGAAACAAAAATGGCGTGGTGAAAGAAAAAGGAGAACCCGACCACTGTGCCCTTCTGTCCCCTTCTAAATCACACGTGCTTTGACGAAATCATCACAAGATCATTTTTCATTGGACATTTTCACTTCCATGTTGAACCGGATCTTCAGAACTGCCACTTTTAGAACCTGTTCAAGTACCTCATTGTGAGTCTGATATTTACCTAGAAAGGAACTCGGACAAAGTTCAGACAAACCCCTTTGTTAACTCAGTGGAACTTGAAGCCCTGATTTGAAGCCACTGGGCTGAAGAAGTGACACCAGACCATATGAATCAGATGCCACTCCAGTAAGCGCTGAGCAGGAGCAAATAACTATTTATAGTGATGTGATGACAGGTATCGACAGAAAAGAGGGGTCTTGTCTTCCTTCTGAACTTCAGTTGTGCACAGTTATTAAAAATAATTAAAAAATAGAATAGGTTAATTTAGAATCATTAAAATTATTCTAAAGCCGATCAAAAAATGCAACCAAATGACAGTAAATATACTTGGGTAGAACCAATGCATTTATCATGATGGAAAACGGCACACGATGGTGAAAAACGCATACAGTACACGAAAACAAACTTGTCTTATTTTAGAACAATATTGGTTAAACTGTGGTTCAGTGGTCTTCTATAGGTTCTAAGTTAAATCATCTGTGTCCCCCGTACAGTATGAGCAGCACCAGCCTCATATTCAGAAGGTCAATGTGATGTCCCCAAAGCCCTGGAGTGTCTATAAGAGCTTAAATCCTTCATTTTGGATAAGAGTCACTGCATCCTTCTTCTCCAGTTCCTTCTTATAAAGCTATAGGGCAGCACCGTTAAGGCTCAGACTGACAGTGCTAGCCTGTGCCAGCACTAAGCACCCTACAGTACCATTTGCAGTTCTTTGATAGCAGTGTAGTTCTGCTCCTTAAAAAGCTGCTCATTCATGTCTCCAGTGACTCTCTTGGGCGATGACGTCTCTCTATTCATAAAGCCTGTGGCCTTTGCAGCAAGCTAACAAAATAACCATGCTTCATTAAAACAAACCTAGGAACCTCTCATTGCTTGAGATACAGTTGTAAGTTGTTGATGTTTTTTGTTAGCAGGCTCTAAATTGTTTGATAAGGAAGTTTTACAAACAAAATAATCTGGTTATTTGAAATGACCAAAAAAAAAGAATATTTTAATTCCCCAAACAACTCTCACAGAATTCACACCTACACATCTTTGACCAATCAGTCAGCGGGATACAAAAATGAATTTGGAGTAGGACAGGATCAAACTGGTTGCCAACCAACATAAAAATTAGCAGCTGTGAGAACAGAAAATGTCTTGAACTGGAATAAAGATTTAAAGTAAGACTAATATTCAGGAATTCCAGTGTTTTAATTAGACACTATCAGCCTGTGTGCTTAAAAATGCTGTATCTGCCTCTTCACAAAATCACTTCTCCCAGAACACCTTCAACCAATCAGACATGTGCCAGATAGTTTCAAACCACTTCAAAGAAAACCACTTTGAAGCCAAAGTGGGAAACCCAGTTCAAGCACTTTTTAATCTTGATTTTGTGTCATAAAGCACTTAGGATAAAGTAGATTAATATAGTAACCTCAGCACAGGAGGAGTTTCCTGAAGAACTGTGTATTTTGCTCTAACTGGTATCTATATTAATACATTTATATGAGAATTACTTAATCCATTTCTGTTCAATTACCTCAGATGATAAATGTTTGTTTCACAGTGATATAAAAGGGAAATAACTTATACTATAGCACTTATATTTGTTCTGCCTTTTCTTCTCATGTTTGTGCAGATTACCTTATATTTATAATTACTTGTTTTTACTTTCAGACTGAATTCATCTAGCACTGAAGTGCAGTAATTATCATCCAGTAGTTTCACTTACATAGCAGGTCAGGTGGAGGTGTAGGAATGGTCTTTGTTAATTTAATTAAGGGGAGGGGGGGGGACGGGACTGTGGGTTAGATTGCACAAGCCAAGAAGAGAATTTATCCAAGATGCCAGACAACAGATGATTGTTAAATTACAAAACCTTAATCTAAAATGAAGTATCATACCAACAACAATATCTCCTACAGCAAAGTGTGCCTGGGCCCCTTCAAGTTTGGAAATTCTGGTCCAGATAAAGAATGCCATCTACTGGTCCACCAATATCACTTACAACAGCAACCTGGTTCCCAGTAATGACCAGGCCCAGCTCTTGAACGAGGGCTGTCTAACAAAAGCAATACCGTACTGCTATGCCTTTCAAGCAGTGTTGAAACGTCCCACTTTCATTAACAAAGCTGCTACAGCTTTATGCATTCCATTTATCCAATATAACACCAGTACAAATTTAGTGTAACAGAAAAGAAAAAGTAACAATTATCCAATCATCATCTGAGCGACATTCATTAATGCAGGAGGAACATCCTACTGTAAGTCACACCAGCAAAATCTTCTTGATTTAGGAATAAAAAGCTTCTTTGTGTGCTTGGAGAATCACTTCTTCACACAGGAAGAACGCTGTTCACACTGTTAATTATGCTGGCTGTACCTTTTAAACATCTGACCATTTCCAGTGCCCAGGTCTGAAAAGCCCCAGAGACTCGGAGCTTTGAAAGCTTTGAGAACGGAGGCCTAATTTGTTTGACACAGGGGCTCAATGAAGAGAAGCGAAGAAAGAAACCGCAGAACGAAATGTGCTGCACTTTGCAACAAGCACTAACCCCCTTCCAACGATGTCTCATTTACCTCAAGTACAAATGATGTCGAAACATTTTTTGAAAGTCAATATTTTTAATCCAAACTTGAATGCTCCAACAGAACACTTTCATCAGTGAAATAAATTAAATGCCAGCAAAATGTGTGAAGAAAAATATAACGCCAAAATAAGTTGATTGCCTTAGTATTCACTCAATTACAGCTGTGAGCTTTTCTGGAATATCTACCAAGTGCGCACACTTCCATGGTGCAATTTTCTTCCATTTTTTCTTGCGGATCTGCTCAAGAACTAGCCCATATGTTGTAAGGAACATGCAGTTGAGACCCCCTTGCTTCCACTTCATGCAACAAATGATTCTCTGCAGAAGAAAATCATTTTTCAATCCCAGGAGAGCCGGCAGTTAAGTGATCACACACAGTCTAGGTCTGTATTTAAAAGTGGTTAAAAAGGGAGAAAATTTCTTTGAAGGATTTCAAGGAATTGTACTTCTACATTCATCTCTTTACTTTTTATATCTATCACTGAGATGTAAATATAGATTTTTCAAGGCAATGGCTTTTGAAAAACTGGCATTGCTGAGTATGTTTGCTTCTTATTTAAAGAAAAATAAAATGAAAGGATTTTTATCCATTAAGGATTATTTTACACACATACTGTTAACTGTTGATGAGACTCTGCAAGTGCTAAATGGAACCAACAAAAGTGCTGAATTTGTCCTATATTTAGCATTCCTGTTCTACACCACAAGCACATTTTATACTGTCACTTCAACTACTGTCTGTATATTTCATATACATATAAGAGAGATGTATGAAAAATATGACAGCAATTCTCTGTATGAAGATGGAAACTTTATCATTATGATGTATTACTGTACTGTATGTGCATTCAGCTGCAGTTCTTTCGAAAAAAGTCTGAATGTCATTTAAGTGTAAATTGACAAATCCAAGCCTTTTAACTGAACGAGTTAAATAAGAACTGGGTCATGGACAGCTGTGTGTCCTTCTCTTGCAAAAAATGGGGGTTTACAGAGTTCTATACTGTGTATCTTCCTACAGGAATTATGAAAAAGATTATTAGAAAGCTGAATATTTACACATAACACAAAGTGTAAAAAGAAACTTAGTTCACTTTCATTACCGACTCAAAAGAACAACAAATTAGTCTAATCTGAGCCTGCCTGATGCACCAGAGAGACAGGACTGACATGTTTGGAATTATTAGCCCATGAGGTGTGAGCAAAAGGGATATAATCCATCAAGCAAATGCACTGTCTGTCATCTTACTATAAAAATCAATGCCACGCTTCTGTGCCACAGAAAGGATCATTATCATAAAACTGTAATCTGAAAAAGGGGGGTCAGAAAATGAAATTACACCTGATCTGAATGAAATCTGGAAATGAGCTTTAGTGCTCTCAAAGTAGAAGGGTAGTACTGTGTAGCAGCAGAAAAACAAGAACCTATATTTCAGGTTATGTGGAACTGGGCCACTTGCATGGAATTGAAATGCCTCATTCAGCAGCTTGTTGTTATTTAAGAACAAACTGAGACATATTCAGGTTGACCCCTCTTGGACAAACCCAGCATTCACAGGTATTCGTTTTTGCTAATTTCTTACCAGTACTCTTAGGAAGTCTCGAAATCAAACAGCCCGATGCACAAAGTAAAAGGTTAGAACGCCTGCCAAGTTTCAGCAGCTCACGACCCACACTGCTCGCTGTAAGCAGCCTGGCTCGACACACCTGGAAGCGGGGGAGGCAGGAAAAGCGCCGTACCTGGGACGGATGTGCCCAACGCCACAAAAACGACGGCCGTCACGGAGTCCTTCAGGCCGATGGTGCAGCCGAAGTGGGATGCCAGGTCGCCGATGAAGGCGGTCAGGAGCCCGATCATGCAGATGGACACGATGAAGCAGGCCCAGCCGTTCCAGTACTCCGTCGGTGGCACGAAGGCGAACAGCACCTTCCAGAACACGGTGAGGAAGTGCATGACGTAATCGAAGCAGGAGGGCAGCTTCTCTTCGCCACATTCGTCGTCATCGTCATCCTCACCTGCACACCCATCGCAGGACAGGACAGAACAGGGGTGGACATCAGTTAAGCACAATATAGCTGACATGTTTTTTATTACTAAATTAAACAACATACTGTATATCATATATTTTACTATTTTCATACACTATATAAAATATAACATATAAACTACTATATACTGTATAAAATAAAGTATATTTTTAGTATAGTATATATACTAACATATATTTGCATATACAATGTACTGTATATTATTTTCAGGACTTCAGTTTCAGGTGCAGGGGATAATGTGTCCTGGCAATCAATTAAGAGGGTGTAAAACTGAAATATTCTAGGAAATGAAGAATTTAGTTTAAAATGGGTTCTGCTGCAACTTTCATTTTGCCCTCAGGTGAATTTATCAGGCCATTGGTGGGTTTTGCCTGCATGCAATCAAGGAGCAACATTTGCATTTAAAAAACCCTAATTTCTACTTGATTCAGGTGTACTTTTCCTTTCCTCTTTGGGAAACTGGACACTGTAACCTTATAATTAATTGGAATGGAAAAGGAACAGCATAAAGTTAATTGGATGTGCTGGGTTGTATGTTGTATCAGAGCTCTGCTCTAAGACTCCTGATGAAAGTAAGGCAATAGGGAACTTTAAGATTGTGATGGTCAAGATTTGATCCAGAACTGAATGCCAGAAACAATTACTGCAAGCTGGGGGGAAAGTATTCTGAAATTCGCTGTTTGATTAAATTTGTATTTTAGTAATGATGGGCAGATAACTTTTCACAGTGGCAGAGGGGTATATGGAGAATGTCACTAAACACATTACTGAATACATCTGGTATTATAATAATGTTACCTATTTAACATATACTGTACAACTCATCTAGTGGAGCACTTGATAACATGGGTTGAACTACAGACCTTACATTTCCTGGTGCAACTCAAAGGAAAAATCAACAAATACCAAACCAGCTCAAGCTTAGAAGCCAGGGATGTAGCTGAATAAACAACAAAAATCAATTTACACAGCATTCTATATCAACAAGTGTAAAAAGATCTGTAGAGAGTTGCATGGACACCTTTATCCAGCTTCCCCATCTACTGGCTAGCGACACGTAACACATGTCAGCATCAATGAAGAAGAAAGTCTATAAACCAACACCTATTATTTATTACCCGCAAGGTTATAAATTGTGTGAGAACAGCAGATCACACCTCATGTTTACAATTGAAAGCAACAAAAATGCACATTAAAGCTTAAGAATGAAGAACTTCACACATATCAGCTATGCAAAAGACTCTTACAGCATAAAAGTGGCATCTATTATTTGAACTATCTCATGCATGCAATGAAGGTGAAAAAATGTACCATAATGCACTAGGAATAAATTTACAGGCTTTACATATACTGGCTGCCAAGAAGTTGACAAATAATCCAATTTCCACAGTAATCACCACTGCCATGCGAAAGCAGTCATTCCCATTTTTTGTTTTATGGTTTAATATCAAACAAATTATTCACAATTCCTGTAGGAAACCACAAAACCTGACAGCAAAAAAACATGGAGATTAGGTCCACTCCTGTATTGCAGTCTCCTCTTTTTTCTCTAAACAGTTTTTTGAACTAGGATGCTTCAGAAATGCTCCATTTAGGCACAGCAGAACTTATTTCGAAGACAGCAACTATTATTTTTAGAAAATTGTGTGGTGGGAGACTGTTAAAGCTGTTTATCAAGGATTAGCAAAATTATTAAAAAAGTGAAAGATACAGTACTTTTCAGAAAGAAATGAATTTGAGTATATTTATCACTGGAGTTTTATGCTAATAAGGCTCTAATTTGTTCACTGCACTGATGTATTTTGAAATGAATGGAATGTTTGGATGTCGCGTCACAACATGTTACTGCTGACCAGGGTGTGATGCAAAGAATACATTCATATTTTTACATTGTATGTCACTGCAGTTCTTATTAAAGAATTTATGCTTAAAACGTGTATAGATGATATTTTGAGATGCTCAGCATAACAGCAAAGGAAAATTGACAAATAATTATCCAGTAGCACTGAAGAAGAGGGGACTGAAAAGAGGAGTGCTGCTGGTTTGTTTTTTCTGTGTGGCTCTGATGGTTGAAAGCAAACCCACAACCTCTTTCCAGATTGTGGATCCCATCAGGAAACAACCGGCAGCAACTGGACAAAAATGGCAGGAGCTATACCTCTCAGTCACTGGCTGAACACCAGAAAAAGTATTCACACCCAGCACAAACTGCAAGATTCCTGAAATCAATCTATTGTTAGGCCTGTTTGACCCAATGCCTTTCACAAAGGCATCTCATGCAGTACATTACTCTGTGTGTTTTGTTTCAAGCTCAGTTTAATGTACAGCGTTTTTCCAAAACATCTGCAACAGCCATGGTGACATGGGAGGTTTTGATGACGTTTGGCTCCTTTAATTAAGGGGGTCGGTGTTGGAGTTATTGATTATGTTTGACTTGCCAGGCAGGGGCGGGTAAATTTCATTCATTCTTTCCACTACAGGACCTGGTTCATTCTGGACTCTCCCAGCTGTTCCTAGGACATTCTCAAGCTCTGGTGTAAGAATTTTCCTTCTTGGAAGGCTGTGGAACAGATCTGCTAACATATCTGAAGCTATGCTAGACTTTGTGAGATTGACTTGATCCAGCCCCTTATGTAATAACATTACTATAGATGAAAGCAATGAAAATGAATAAATTACTGAAAGGAGGAAAAGGTCTCGGTTGATTTGGTAGTGCCTTTCTTTAGCACATTGGCCTTTCAGCTCATTTTTGAGCATGTGTCACATCCAGCCTACAGCTGCAGGTAATAATGAAGCAGACTGCAGTCCATCTAGAGTTTGAAGTCAAAGCTGCCCCATTAAGATCTGGGGTGTACAAGGGAGGCTCAAAGTCTCAAAATAGTTCACAAATAGTTGCTAAACTTAATGGTGGACCCATCATTTTCTCCAAGATAAACTGCATCATATGTCTGATCCATTGAACAAATATGGGGGGCAGCCTGCCTCCAATTCAAGTGGATCAGGTGACCTATGGTCAGTTTTAACTAAAAGCACGTTCTTGGCTGAGTGGGTAACTGCTCCCTTTCTCCAGCCAGGAGGAAGCGGTGTGGAGACACAGCCTGGTTGTTTATCATTTCCAAGACAGAATCCAATACAGAACCGTAGCTGACAGAGCTGTTTCTGGTAATCAGCCTCTTTTGGAGGTTTTCGTATCTCAAGTTCCTTTTCCCCACCAGCCAGGAGCATCTCTTTCAGAATTCACGAAAGAGTGCTGTACTTAATGAAGCACAATAAAATACTGATAATTAGCCTGGAAACCCCCCCCACCCGTTGTTAAATGGCCAGTGGTATCCCAAGACCAGCAAAATTCACTTGGCAGCCAGAGAAGAGCTCGTTACAAAATCTTTGATTAATTAAGTTTAAAGGCCGACAGCGGCCTCATGTTTAGTGTTTCAAGAGAAGACCTGCTCACTCTCTCTGACTCATCCTGGTTTTGAATTTTGTTTTAGAACACACAAGCTAGTCAAATTGTCAGATTGCACCGTGCTCACCTGTACATTGTGTGTGTGTGGTCAGGGAAGGAAGACTAATAAAGACTGCTAGTATTTTGTGCAGGGTAATGACACTACTAGGTGTCACCCAGTACCCATATCTAAAAACAATGTTCACATTTAGAGTCATTCTAAGAAGATTGGGCAGGATGTATCCAGTGATTAAGTACTGCAAAGTCTACCTATTGCCGATGTGAGTCAAAATAGAGCTACACAGAAAGGCTTTAGTCACAAGGCTGTGCAAAACAACTCACACAGCACTGCACAACAAAGGAGATCCCTGAGCAATTTTATTATTAAAGCCGGTAACCACAGAAACACAACAGGCAAAATGTATAAGGCCATTTATTTCCAAAATGTGACAAGAGTAATATTTCATTTTCCCCCCCAACAGATGAAGAGCATTTCAGAACTTTGAGAATTTTAATGAAAAAATTGCAGACTTGATCTGAAGGACTATTGTGTTTCCACATGGCTGTCACTTGGATTCATCATCATCATAAAGATCATTTGTTCAAAAGTTGTTTTTCTGGAATTGTGATGGTAAGGGATTGTGAATTTCTTAGACTGATTGACTCAGTCTGTTTTGTTTATAAATAGTTTCCTAGGGACCATGTGGAGGTGAAAAGGAGATTTGATGTTTACAAGCCAACATATGAGAAGCTGTGAAGTCATCATTTCAGACACCTTAAGCAAGATCCTAAGTCATGAAAGAAGATACTGTACTTCTTCATAAGGCCTGTTTTCTTATGATCTGATGTGATTTTACCATTGCCTAAAATGTATATAGTCTCAATGAAAAATATTTTAAATGCCAAATGATGGACACATGGACTTGGTGACTTTATATTTGTGGTTTTTGCTAATTTTGGTTTTAATGCACAATGTATGATTAGACTCCCCACATTAAGCTGAAGGCTGAAACACAGCTTAAAGAATACACAGAAAATTCACACTGAACAAAAATAAAATGAACCGGCTTCCCTGTTGAAAATTCATGCACAGGCCAGTAGATTAGTATTGCACGATGAATTATATATGCAATAAACAGAAGGAAATTCAATTTCAGGGTGGTGATGGCTTGTAACAGAATGGGCTTTAAGAGTTCATACTCAATGATCTCGTCATACAGATTTAACATTGGCTTAGCAGACATTTTTTCTGACACCGTAAATAAAAGTAAAGCTTAATGCACTTAACAATGTAAAAAATGTTAAAAGCATGCCTTTGGAAACGGGCTGTGGTTTCCACTTTAGAGGTAGAAAAGATTTTTTGTTTTAAACATTTATTCATGTTTTGTCATATTTAAGTATAAATTGTTATGATTTGGCAATTTATTCTGACACACGCATTAACATGCGATGTCTTGAATATAAAAGCTACCAAAAACAACATTCTTTCCTCTTGTGTAATTGTAGATTTTCTTAAATACAGAAAATCCCCTTCTGGCACTGAAGCACTTGTCATAGGAATGCTAATATGTTCTATGTCCTCATACCTATTTGTTAATTATCAGAGAGAGATGAGAGAAGAGTAGAAAAAGCTGTATAAAAGAATTCATACTGTGAATCTCCCCCTGATTGGAAGGATATGTAACTCTACAGGAAGCATTTAGAATGATTTAACAGGGACTCCACTCAGTCTCAAACCGTTATTCAACCTGGTAAGCCAACTGACAACAAATTGGAACTAAATATCTTACTCAAGGACACAACAGCAGTGTCATGCTTGGGGTTTGAACTCACAACCTTTCCATTATGTGTCTAGGACCCCAGCCACTGCACCACACGGCTTTGATTAAAACAGGTTTTAAAATAATCAGGTAACAACCAATTATGTTTCTTGCTATCAAGGGACATGATGAGACCAAAAACGCATACAACAACCCAAACCTCATTGAGCAGTACTCCAGGGCCTTAGTGAGCTAAAGTCTGTGTTCTGCATGATAGCTGACCTGTTCAAAGGAAGGCCAAGTTTTCTGGCAGGCAGAGGGATTCTGATCATTCCGAGGGACTGAGCCAGTGAATAAATAACATGATGGCTGGAAAGTCAAATGGGCCAATTTGAGTTTTTTTTTCTTAAGGCAGCTCTTTCACTGAAACGTAGAACTGCTCTAAACAGTGGGCAACCTGGGATTCTCCAATTTTAGGTCACAGCAGGAGAAAGCATGCGAACGGGCCTTAAATCCCCCATCTATTGTGTCCGCGCTGAAGGTATCACATTGCTCACTGTGGGTTATGTATTAAACAAACAGGCTGGCTGGACTTAATTCCTGGGGGGATTAATCATGCCGTCCTTAATAAATGAGTACTTTCTGAAAACGTTCACTCTGAAGATTGCCTTATAAATCTAGTATCTAAAGTGTCTGCTTCTTTTTCACCCACAAACACGTTGGTCTAGAAGAGAATGAGGTAAATCAAGTGGTGTAGAAAGGAAGTAGGATTGTAAATCAGGTGGTCTAGAAGAAAATGAGCATTGTTAACGAGGTGGTCTAGAAGAGTATTGGAAGCATCAAGGTGGAGTGTGCCACACTGATTAGACCAGGAACACTGATACAAGTTATCACCATAGGTAGGAAAAGTAAGGGAGTTCCTTCTTATTTATTGCTTTATTTTTTAGCTTCCTTTTTCTATTGCCTTCCCCCACTTTGTTCCCAGATGACTTGTGTAATATGAATTTCCTCATCAGACAAAAAGAATCGCTTATCAGATCAAGTCCCGGCAGAGAGTGATGTTCCTGCTAATTGGTGTCTCTGTAAAATTAATTAACAAATCTAATGTGCAGGCTGAAAATAGCTAGCGCAAGAATACATTTTCATGAGACTTGTGATAGAGGCAGGGATGATTCGTGGACGATTTGGTGCTAGTGTATTTGGATATCCCAGTAAGCATTCCTTCCACATTCTGTAAAGGCATGAAACAGCACTGAGACAACTGAAGTCAGCATGCAGAAGGAGAACAGCGTGGGAATTCAACAGGCAGCTTGAGTCATGTTCTGAGTCTTGCAAGCAAGGTTTCTTTCTGGTAACTTAAAAGCCAATAAGAAAAATATCAACCCATCTGCATAAGTGCTCCCTGTAATTTCTGACAAACCTGTATGCAATTGCTCGGCTTTATTAATGTAATTTATTTGTTTTGCAGATGCTCTTAACCAGGGCGGCTCACAGAAACCGAAAGCTGTGAATGTAGGTTGTAAATTTGTCACACAGGCCCTTAACTACTTTCCATTCAGCACTGAAGAATGGCTGCTTGAGTTTACATGATGTGCTCTGCGACTGCTCTGAGCTAGCGTGAGCCATCAGCGCCTGGATCCGTCCGCTGAGCTTCAGAGAAAGACTCTTAAGAGTCACTGGCGCGACGCAAGGACAAACCGGCTCTTTTGTCGTTTTAATAGTAATAATAATAATAATAATAATAATAATAATAATAATAATAATAATAATAATTGCTTACACTTATATAGCGCTTTTCTGGACACTCCACTCAAAGCGCTTTACAGGTAATGGGGATCCCCTCCACCACCACCAGTGTGCAGCCCCACCTGGATGATGCGACGGCAGCCATAGTGCACCAGAACGTTCCCCACACACCAGCTATTAGTGGGGAGGAGAGCAGAGTGATGAAGCCAGTTCATTGATGGGGATTATTAGGAGGCCATGATTGGTAAGGGCCAATGGAAAATTTGGCCAGGACACCGGGGTTACACCCCTACTCTTTTCGAGAAACGCCCGGGATTTTTAATGACCACAGAGAGTCAGGACCTCGGTTTTACGTCTCATCCGAAGGACGGCGCCTGTTTACAGTTTAGTGTCCCCGTCACTATACTGGGGCATTAGGACCCACATTGACTGCAGGGTGAGCGCCCCATGCTGGCCCCACTAACACCTCTTTTTTAGACTTGCAACTCTCGATGGCTAAGACAAATTAACCGGCATTACTCCGCACACAGTAACAAAGTGCCACTTAAACTTGCTATGGAAAATGCACAAGAAAGATTGGTGTCATTTATTAAAAATACATTTGCTTTTATTTTAAAATGCAGAACAGTTACCACTTGTTTCATAAAGTTACCAGAGTGCCTTTACTATTGTCACAGAAAAAGCATAAACCATTGATTGTTAGTACTATTAGCACTATTATACTGTAGGTGATAGGGATTGTAATAAGGTTGGTTATAATTAATATTCATGTCACAAATTCACATCGACCAGAAGTGAAAGTCTCTTCCTCTGTCAATATTTTCTAATACTGTATAAGTTCTAAATGAATCAGATTAGAATATTACAGTGCCTGAATATTACAGCCTCATTCCCTTCTGAGTCCTAAAATAGAACAAACAAGATTATTCTAGGGGCAGGGGATCTACCATAACCATTTTGGGAGAATGAGCTGTACAGAAACGAACCATCAGCACATGAACAGAATGGGAGGGAGGTTTAACCTAATTCCCTTCTGTCTTGAGAATATGAGAAAACCACCAGGAGACACAGCATGAACACACATTAAAGTGGAAAGTCATCAAGTTATCTGTGTTACTACAGCAAAACATCATTCCCCTGAGTAATGTTTATTACCCTACCATATTAAAAGCAAAAGAGATTCAGATCTCAGCTTTAGGAACCATGCATGGCCTGACACAGACCCTCATGCAAAAAAAAAGAGAAGAAGCTGAGACTTTGTTTTGTTATACTACTACTTCTAATTACCACAGATAATCACCTTGTGTTTACCCAAGGTTTATTGACCATTTCTACCACCGCCCTGTTACTTGTTTATTGCTTGACCTGAGAGGAGAGCTTCTTAAGCTGCCTGGCTATGGGTAACTGACTGTACAGCAGGACTAGTGTGTAAAACCACAGCAGCCTGTGTAAAAGGCTTGAGCTGTTACACTCCCAGGCTCAATTTCTCCTTAACCTCTGCAGGTCACACCTTAGATATTGTTTTGAACAGCCACCTACAGAGAGAAATTATGACCTGTGATTATATTTTAATTTTATTTATTAAATTGAATTGCATAGTATTTTCTACTTGCACAGTTTGGAAGTGCCAGTCACCAATCCACTGGTCTTACCAACACGACCCACATGGCAATGCAGGAGGGAGGAAGACCATGTATTTCTGAACCACTGGGCCTCCTGTTCTCTTTGAGTCCACACTGGGGTAACAGATAAAGACACAGACAGGCGAAAATGCAGAACCTTGGGGTCGAGTTTTCAGTCACAAGCACAAATGCACTAGATCACCTTAAATCTCAAATGAATGTGGGTGAGGGGGGATATTAGAAAAAATGCATAATGACATTGTTAATGACACAGACGAGGCTCTGAATGGCAGGACTGAATCCCTTAAAGCACATAACAAGGACCACCACTTTTCTGGCTTAGCCACTCTGAAACGAAGATTTTAACTGCCAGACTGTACGTTACACAATTAATTTTAGATTAATTAATTTATTTTTTCTTCTTTTGAATCAAGAGATTGACTTGTTGCTATAATAATGGGGCAAGGCGGTAAAGAGCACCAGAGTTTTCATTTCATTTGTTTTGGGTACATCTACAAGGGCCCACATAGCTGCCCATCGCTTTGTGCTGCATGAATGAGGACATGACTCAGAAAAACCCGGCAGGACAAAGAAATCCATTAATTCTCACGTTTGCTTAGCACATGTACCACCAACCAGTACAACTTTATTTTATAAAGCTCCTTTCAAAAAAGCCTCCATAAAGCACTGTACATTAAAAAAATACAATTTCAATAAATTCTCAGCATGGGGAGAATGGACCAGAATCACACTTTTATTTACCTCCTGCAGGAATTCACACTGACATTAAGGCAACTCTTCCTCCCCACTGACACACACCTCTACCACAAACGAAAAGAGCAAAAAGGTGCCGACAAGCACAAGGAATCTGTGACCCTTGAAATGTTCTCATTATTTTACCGAGGAACAACGCAGACTGAAAAAAAGGCTGACTCCTTATAGGGCCTATTTGTCAAAATGACAAGAAATAATTTCTATGGGAAGTTAGAAAGAAAAGAAACTCACAATGCAGACACACCCCAGCCAGTCACTGCACATACTGAAGCTCAATTTAATAAAACAAATACATAGAAGTAGAACAAAGTATCATTTGGAAGCATAAAATGTGTTACACATCCACACAGCTTCTCTTAAGGTAATGTCAGCCTTTGCAAAGCTAAGATAATTAGATGTTGGAAATTTACAGCCATCCGTACCGCATATCCTGCCTGAGCCGAAGGCAGTAAAAACCCAACATAAATCTCACTGAAGCCAATTCCCTGGAGGCATTAGGTTAGCCAGCAACACGTTTAACTCATCCATGTTTTTATAGGATACAGCTCCAGAATAATAATTTCAAAAAATGCTTTCAAAGGAATATTAAGTTGAAAGACAAGAGCTCTTTACTCTAGATATTACAGGTATTATACCACTTATTACTCCACTATTACAGATTTTACACTGGATAGTACACCAGTATTACAGGTATTACAACGGTATTACAATTATTATAGCACTCGCCCTTGTTAGCTTCTGGCAAAGATCAAACTGAACCTCAGGCTCAGAATTGTATAGATATTAGTCTCAGCTAAGCAACCAAATCCTTTTAAACAACGTTAAAAGCACCCAAAGGATGCTGTGAGTGCCTTGGAATCCTGAGACTAGATAATGAAAGACCAGGAAAGAACCATGCAGACCAAAGAGAAAGACAAACGATGTTGCTGATCACCGATGTGTTGGAATGGTGCAACATTCTGAGCAGAAGGTCACAGTGGCTGTAAGGTAATAAGTGGGTGGAGCACTGCTTTCAAATTTTACTATTTAGTCCCACTGTGCTGGCGTTTCATTTGAGTGTTAGAGTATCCCTTAGGCTACATGACCTGAGGCAAAGAAAAACAGGTGGGTAGTTTAAGCTCCAGCAGCGTGGTCACATTGACCTCCTGCTTCAGTTTATCCTGCTACATAACGCCTCCAGGAGTACCAAAGGATTTTTACTTAAGTCACTGCAATAACTTTAAAAACAAATAACAGGAAAGCTCAGCTTGTCCAATTGCTCAATTCCTATCCCTCCTGCCATCACAGTTCGCTCCTGAGCAAGGACGATTAATGACTGAACTGATACCTCACCTCTAAAGGCATCATCCTACCAGATCCTCTTTTCTCTCTCAACAGACAACCTAATCAGTCGGTGTTACTGAGCTGCTGAGTCAAAACAGGTCGAAGCAGAGCAGCTGGCGAACGTGCTGCCTCAGTATGGCAAAACGAAGACCGGTCTAACGGCCAATGAGGATCTCAATAAGACTGTCATGTGACTCCCAGCACACCCATAACATTAGCGTTTTTTTTAAACTTTAGTTCACTCTACAGCGGAGTATCTTTGAGGTTTTCTTTACATACAAGGACAATTCAGAACTATACTGCTGTCTGAACAAGCAGAGGGTAATTCCAAGCTGAGGGGCAGAAAGAAAGAAAAAACACGTATTTTGGCTAAAGACACTTCTTTACACCCTCACACCTAAGAGGAACTTTTTTTGGCCCTTTGTAAGAAGAATCAGCCTCTGTTTGTTTCTGTGCAGCCTGCAGCCAACACAAGCCTGTGTATTGCACTATTGGGAATTTCTGGGAATAAGCAGCTAGTTGGTCCATCTGGTCTTTGTTCATTTACAAATCCAAGATGTGGCAGAAAATACTGTTTATGGGTTTGACCTGCTAAAGGTTGTGCTATCGAAACCAAGCCATTCTCACTCACCCAGGTCTGCAGCACCATTTAAAGACTACTTGTGTTTGGAGAAGCACATGCTTATTTTGTCTCTTTACAGAACAGAACAAAAAAATAAAACAGTGTGTGAGTGCTTTCACAGTACAACACTTTACTGATGTCACGCAATATAACTAATAAGGAATTTATTAGCAATTGCTATTGGTCCTTTAAATCAATGACTTTTTGTACTTGACTCTGAGAAGATTAATTAAGAAAAACAGGCTTAAATGAACGAGCATGTCGAAATGTCTTTGATGTTTTGCTTCTTTTAAGTAACTCCACTATATATTGCACATCATAATTCTTAATTATTCAGAATGACTTCCAATGTCTTTAGGACTTTTAATTAAATCACTGGAGTGCATTCTCCATGGTAATTATTTTTAAAACCAAGTATGTATGGTGCCTGCTAGAAAACAAAGACATTTTTACTTCCATTATCTGAGCTGCTGTCTGAAAAGAATGTGACCAATTATTCAAGACTTAATATTCCGTTTGCATCTGAAGTAAGCACACATCCAGTCATGAAGTTAAGAGGTCTCCGGTAAAACAGCTTAGCTCTTTGGATGTGCCAAAAAACCAATAGGAGAATAAGTTCAACAGCAGAAGGCTTAACACTCTGCTACAGTCTGAAAACAACTCGCTCTCGCTCGATGTACAGTAAGAGACAAAACCACGATCACCGAACTTTCACAGCCTCTACATGACACCTGCTTCCTTCCTACAGGAGAAGGAAACGTAGCTATCAGGAATCACATATTATATCAAAGAGGATGTTAATCTCAGTCACAGCAGGTTTTTCACTTGCTTATTTCTGGTTTCGTAGCACCAGCAGTTGGCTTTTCCTCTTGCTAAAAAGGGGAATAAAATTAGCCTGCTGATGAAATGCTTCATAAATAAGATCCCTGGGGAGAACACAAGATTTCACACCTGGCTACATGAGTAAGCAGTTTTTGTGGGTCACTCTGAACAACCGGCCTGTCGGATTCACACTTTCAGAAGAGCGTCTTGAGATCTGGGAAGTCAAAGCTCTCTGAGGCTTCCTCATCGGAAGAGGGATGATTCTTCGAAAACCCTTTCCTCGCCTCTAGCCCAGGAAGGAAAGATTAGAAGCTGCTTCTCTGCAGTTTTCCAGGAGAATGGGTTACTCCTCCAGTAGAACACAGTCACTCTTGCAGTTTTAATATGATTTTAAGTGTCAGCGGAGTTATCAACTGGAGTAACTGCTTCATTCCAGGCAAGGTTTTTTTTTTTCCCTCGTTGACAATAAAACAGTAACGAGAGATGTGTCCCTTTTCTCAGGCTCAAGTGTGGGGGCTGTTTTTCTCCCTGCAATCGGCACTGCAGCATTTTATTCATGCTTCCGAGTGGGGGACAGAAGGCTAAATGATGCAGAGACGCCTTCATTAACAAGGCCTGATGATGGGAAATGGATGATTTTAATCACCAGAAATGAAACCAAAGCACTCTGGGCCTCATCTGCAGTGTGGAGAAAATTTGAATCAAATTCAAAACGCCGCACTGCGTGTCATAAACAAAGCAGGGATATTCCCTCTGTAGATAAGCCTTAAATTCTATTATAGTGATTTATTTTTTGTTCAAGAACAAGACCGCAGTTGTGTCTCTCCTGCTTTTGAGATATATCACATTTTTAACCACATCTTGAGAAAGTTGAATATAGTAAGTACTGTACATGGGTACATTCATTTGCAGATTTTCCAATCTCCTAACAAAGTACAAACTACTCATTATGGTTTCACAGATTTTGTCCTGCATGAACAATCAAACTACAATTTTTATGTTGCATGCTACTGTGTTTTTACCGCAGTAACTATTTTATGAGGGAAAGCAGTAGAAGTCACTCTCCTTTGGTGTCTGCTTTGCTTCAGTGCTTCCTCGGTCATTAGAGCATACAGACTAAACTGCTGGAAATGTCAGATATTCAGACTAACTGACCGGAAATTGGGTTTTTTAAATATTTTTACATGCTGTAATGAAATCAAGAGATTGTTACTTATTGATAACTCCACGACAGGCAACTAGGGCTGCCGGACAACATGAACGGGTGGCATTAAGGTCTATCAAGGATTGGATTATTTAATTTTGTCCAACAAAAACCAGCAGGCAAAGGATTGAAAAACCTTCGTTTAACTGAACACCATGGCAAATGGAAGTACATACACAAAATCACCTCTGCCATGAAACCAGGGCATGAAAATAAACAGCACTTTTAACAGAAGCCAGACTACCACCTCTAAGCAGCACAGACCACATCGTGTGTCTGAATTCTGTGTCCTTCGTGTTCAGTTCAAACACTACGTTCTATGGCAACTTTAAGACAAGCACACTTGAAGCTTTTTCTAAAAAAAGGTTAGGATTCAATTATTATTTTACAGAGTAGTCCTGTTCATATTCTAATACGCTAAAAGTTGTCATACACAACCATCCAGAGACATAACTGTGGAGAACAAAGCATTTGGGAGGATTTAACCTGAAGTAATACAGGTTGTGGCCACTGGAGGGGGATAAAATGACTTGGAGTCCAACGCTATTACATACTGTTACATACCTGAAGTTAAAAGGTTTGGAACAGACATGCTGTAGGTCTAGAGCAACAATGCACATTTACTAACTCCCAATTTTTGTAGTTAGCAAATGTCCAGGAACAGAGTAATCTGCTGTGATGCCTTTAGACCTGCTACCACCAAACAGACACTACCGCGGTGATCTCGGGCCGCCTGTACTTACCAGCACTGACTGTGATGGCTTCAATAAACTGGTCTCTCCAGCTGTTTGTTCCGACCAGCAGGGCAAGGTTCGTCTTTTTGATGAGTTTATCCACTGTGCTCTGTGGAGAGACAAACCAGCAACACTGAGTTCCTGGGAGCCAACCTGCACTACACTATAGCACGCTAACTACAGTACACTTCCCAGCAGAAACGGAGGAAAAGCAAAGGTTGTTTTTTTATTTTTTGAAGGAGCTGCTTTATCATAAAGTCACTGAATTACATCGCTCTGAAGCAATACATAAAAGTCACACAAGGCAGCTGTTCACTGGAGCTTAAAGACTCCACAGCAACACAGGATCTTGAAGAACATGTGGTGCATGCTAATCCACATGGCTGGAGAGCACTGCAATCTTTTTAGTTGAAAGGCACATTTTTATTAAGGCAATTTCTAAACTTGGTAACATCAGACAGAATTACTATGGCCCACAGTGAGGTAAAATAAGGAATTCCGCCTGGGAATTGCTGGTTTTCACAATGGTATGATAAGCTATGCATCACAATAAAAACTGCATATTCATTCTCTGATTTGAACCAATAATGTCTAGGGTTGGTGTTTTCTAAAGCAATCATAAAGCATTGCTCTTTAAGGTTACCAGCACAAAGTATGAAATTTACAGTTAGAGAACAGTGTTTGTCTAATAATGATATCTTTACAACACACTAGTCATCGGAGACACACCGCTCCAATCACGATCATTAGACAGTCATGAACAAACATTACAAAGGGCAGACCAGTAGTAGTTTTGCACTGGCATTATTATGTTAATATATATGCATGAAACAGTGTTTCACCACCAAAAAGGCAGTAACAATCACTCTGAAACATCAGCTGACTTTATATTCTTCTAGGACAGCTAAGGCAGGAGATGAAGAGCCAGTCTCCAGCACAAGCACAGCCTATCTTTTTTGTGCTGAAAATAAAATCAACTTTCCTCCTGCTTGAATACTTGACAGCAGAATAACCATAGAGCAAGGGGCATATGGTTATGCTCAGTTTTTTTCTAAATGAATTTTCATCCACATGTAGGTGCACGCTATAATACATTTAGATTAAAATACAAAAGAAATTAGTTGGGAATGACCAATTGTTTCTCCAGTGGCAGCTGTGGTTTTCCAAGTAACTTTGGAATATTAGCCAATCTTTTTAAGCTTAGAATTCTCCTGGCTTTGAGTGTATGGATGCACCATTATTAACATGTGCACATGTAGGTTATTTTGGGTTCATTGTCATAGTTTCAAGATGAAATGCCAAAATGCCTAAAACTTGTTTTTCTAAAGATACACAATACATGAAGTACGCTTTAGAACAGCCCCAATGAAAACTGAAAGACCTTAAAGACCTCTGGCAATGCAGTTTACTGTTACTTCACTGTGTGTAATGCTCAGTATTGTCAAATAATATTTTGATGGTACCAAAGAACAAAGAACATACACTAATAACTGTATGATGTTTTTCAGCCTTGGATCTTTTCTATTAGTTAGGAACCCCAAATTTAATATAAAATCAAAACTGAAGACAATATTTATTACTATCAATACTTCCATTAATTATAAAAACCTAAAATTACAACTGCAAGTTCACAGCTCCACTGTGCTTAGTGTAAGTACTGATTTCACACACCACTAGACTAGGGATGGTGATCTCTGGACCCTAGGTTGAAAGTTGACCTGTTGCAGATATGGGTTAAGACCGCACTCCCTTCTAAGAGCTACTCATCCTAACAAGAGGAATAAAAATATTGCAGAAATTCAAATTTACAAATTGCTTGCTTGACATAGCCAGCATTACACAGAGATCAGAAATACTAGAGCTACGTGTAGGCAGAAAGTCATGATGCAAATTGATCTGCTCTGTGCAAAGTATGGATTCTCAGGAAGGAAACTGAAAACCCTCTAGTGACTCTGATATGCAATATCGATGAAGAATCTATTAGCTACCCACGGGATGCTCAAGACTCAATTCTCTATCCCACCACCGTTCCCCTTCCCTACCCCTCTCCCCAGTAAACAAATAAGCAAAAAAAAAAAGCAAAACAAGAAAGAATCTTCCCTGCTATTTCACACTTCTGGAGGCACTGGATTATAAACACATCATTGTCAGGTTACGCTCTTCATAGTAGACTGATCCAATTCAAAAGCCTCATCTCTTTCGTTCTTAATAGGTTTTGCCCACATAACCGAGTCCCAGGACATCATCTCAAAAGTGATAAGATGGCTAGAGATCTGACTGCTACCAGCAAGGCTGCTGGGGTTTTAGGCCTGCAAGCCTCCCTGCATAGTAGCTCTGACAGGCTCTGCTTTTCTCTCTCTAAGTTTGCTCTCTGCAAGTTAGTTTGGTTGAGGCCTGTAATGAGGTTTCCTCTGTTGTCAGCTTTGTTTGAAGGCGAAACCCCTGTACAGGCTTCTGCTGCACAAAACTAGATGCCGCCCTTCCGGCACAATCACTTGGTCAAGAACAGCGAAGGAGACCCGTCAACCTACAGCATGTGAAGATCAAGGAGGAAGGAGATGTATAAAATGCAGCCATCCCTGATCCAGTACCTTGAATTCGTATGACTCCTCAATGGTCACTTCAAGTTTCATGTGTTCTCCAAGCATGGGCCTGCCCATCTCTGCGATGCGGCGCTCCTCCTCATCTTTGCCAGTCAGGGGCTCCGTTTCATCCCCTTCCTCTGCAAAAGAGAACAGCTTGGAAGTTTAGCTAGATTAGTGAAGCTTTTCCCGCCTGTTCCTGAAAAGCTGATCTGGAGGATCAAGAACCTGGAATGTTGTGTCTTACTAGGAGCTACGCTGTGGGCTGCAGAGTCTTGCTGAATGTAAGCCATTCCACATCAAAGCTTAGTCAGACATGCTTCAGGCAGGGCAATCTTTCAGAAAGTTTGTCAATAAATGGCATAGAATAGTAATTTTTCCATGTTTCAGATTAATCCAATTTCAGTTTCCTCTCGCGGTGTGTAAGAAAATAATGAAAGGCAAGTGCTTTTCTACCAATACATTATTTAAGTCACCTTACATTTTAATTACAAGCAATGGAATGGTCCTGTAAATGCTGTATTGTGAGATTAAATGGTCTAACCGAAGAAAATGACAAATCTTAAACGGTGTTTGTTTCTAAACAGTAATTAAATGTAAAAAAAAAATGAGACTGTATTACAAAAGCCCATGTTTTGGTTGGACTGGAAAATATATAGGTGGACCCATGAAATGCCATCTAACAAGACCAGAAAGCTTCTGCACACACAAATAAAAAAGCCCTACAGAGGAAAAGGGAAAGTAAATGCATACATGTCTAATGTGACTCATATGGCAGCAACCGGTCACCAGAAAGTTATTCATGACTCATACCAGGTTTGCTACTCTATGTTTTCTGAAAAAAAGAAATGGCTTTGCAGTGGAAAAGCAGGCTGGAATCCAGCTATTTTGTTAAAAAAAACAAGATTAATGGGCCTAAGAAATATAAAATGTACTGTAGGTCTATAACAAGAATAACTGTATAGGTAATGATGGTCTTGCAGAGGAAGACAGAACCTGCCAACATATCAGGCTGTAACTGCAACAGCTATCTGATCCACTGCAAGACTTCTGCAGTCTTTAGCCACAAGGGCTCATAGCCAATTGAATTTTCAGATATGATGTTTCTTACGTGTCCATGTAAGGGGTGCGGTTCAAATTAATTATATAAGAAGAATAAAAAACATTCTTGTGTTCTCCTTTAAAGGGGGACATGGGTGACTAACACAGTGTAATAGGGGTCTTTACAACCCAAACCCATTCTGTCTATGCTGTTTAAACTGGGCATCTACCCAATATATTCCTCTAATGTGGTCCTGGTTGCACTGCTGGCATTTACCAATCTACTGCAAGGGGAATTAGTTTTAAAGATATTGTGGATGTGTACCATTTCTCTTCATGCTTCTTGAGTTACTTACTTTCTAGATTGTTTCTCCCTTTTGTTTCTGATAGAATTCTGCCACTCTCTTTAGGGGAAGTTGTATAGTACTCTGGTCTGGTCATTGTCTCAAGTTTATCGGGTTTACCGTCACAAAAATAAACTGGCAGTAGTTCTGCTCAGCTGTGAAATCTTCACTTATATCACCACAATATATAGTGCCCTCCGAGATGGTTGGACCACAGTAGGTGAGGTGAAATGAATTACTGGGCAGTATACCATCAAAAAGAACTGTGTGTTTTCATGAAATAATTCTTCTGCTGGTTTTATAATGGGTATTTGCTCTTAAGGTTATTTATTAGGAACATTTAAGTTCACATACCATCAAGTTTGTCTTTAATCCACATGTCAGATCACAAAGGAATGTTGAAAATGTTATCTGGAGACTCTGGCATACAAAAGAGTATCTTTGAGTTCATTAAAAACTCAGGGCCTAACTGCGTTCAAATGTAATTTAAATAAATATGATCCTAGCCAGCATTGAAAATAAAGGCAGTCCTATTTACAAAGCTGCGACCTGTGACTTATTAAAACATTTTTTATTTCGATTTTAATGAATAAATAACAACTTCAAATCCTGTGACCTATGTTAAGAGTTCATTATTCACGTATTCCTTCAGACGTGGCCTTGACTAACTCTGTCTTTACAGTACAATTCGCCTGGGCAGTACATGGTATGCAGAAAACTGAAATACAGACTAAACACTTCTCTTTAGAACTACAGTTTAAAACACAAGCCAAATCTCTATCTAGCACTGGAATATGATTATTAATGACCAGAAATGCTTGCACTATATCTTTTTTTATTTATTTTTGTGGCGAGAGCCCACATTTATTTAAGTTATGCATGTGATTTAAATCATGGAGCGCATAATGTAAAAGTACAGTACCAGTTGACCTTGGAGGAATTTATCCAATTGCCATAATACTTGAAATGGCAAAAACATCAAGGCTTTTTGCATTACTAAACCGCTTTTCTATCTTTCGGATTGCTTTAAATACCAAACAGACTCCCAGTAAATGGGTTATGATTGTAATTTATTACTTAGAAATGTATAAGGTTGAAACTTCTACTGTATACAGTATGTAAAACTTCTGAAGTGGCAGACATGACCAAAAAGAGAAGTTAATGTTTTTCAAAGATTCAGAAGTTTCTGGGAAAGCTGCACAGAAATTCGGATATGGAGAATTGCAAAGCCTGTCAATTTGGTCAATTAAATGCACCGGTCAATGGGAAAAGATGGTGAGATTTTATTCTCCCAATCTGTACTGGTTTCTGGAAACTGACAAAAACACTCCACTTTGAAATTCTTGGGACTATATATAGCTGTGGTTTTTCTGAGTACCATGCCAAATTAGCTGGGAAAATAGTTTCTGAGTACGGTGCTGGAAAAAAAAAAATCTTCTTTTTCAAAAAAAAAAACGAAAAAAAGGGCAACTTCCAGGTTGTCTGCAGCAGCTTGTTTTGATAGAACGTGATGGAGTAAGGGACTTACACAGAAAGTCCCTGTCACAGCCAGTACAAGGAGCTTATAGAGTTACCTTTGATTAACACAACCTTTTTAAGGTGCTCAATTTGGCATGAGGGGACAGCCGTGAACCCCAGTACACCCACTAGCATGTAACATAGCATAGAGGGGTCACACACCGGGGATTTCATGCAAGCTGCGAGGACACTACTGTTTTTATAGAGCCAAGCAGAATGAGAAAGAAGGTTGTACAATATATTCATGAAAAGGGTGTTTGCTTTTTTAAAACTCCTAAAACTGGTATTTAGTAAAGTACTGTGCGCTCAACATTTGTGATCATTTTGGAAAGAGGACAATGAAGAAGGGCGAAATCTCGCTTGATCTTGATTGTCAGTATGAACACAGACTGTGAAGGAGACACCTTCTCTTCATTTGGGGTTTTAAACAGTAGATGTGAGAAAAGTTAATGCGGGCATCACTGGCTTGGGGCAGCCAAGTGCTCATAGCGATGCTGAAATTTGATCATTGAATGGCGGCTCTTCCTATCATTGCAAGGCAGAATTCACCAAGCACTGTGTTGCTCATTCACTAACCAGGAACGTGAGCTGGGTTTAGAAAGCTGTGGGCTGGTTGGTCTGCCCTGCTGATGATGTGTTGTTGCAACAGTGATCCTGCTCAGTATGAGATTAACCGCAGGTTCGGATATTGGGTGTCTGTGCGCGGCTGAGGAGTCGATGGTGCGCAGCAGAATTTGTGGAGTAATTACTGAACGCCTCTTAAGTTACACCCTGAAAGGTCACGCTCAGTAAATCATCTTGAGCTGCGACCAAAACCAATTCTGTGATTCTGTATTTGTTTAAAGCCATGGCATAGAGGGGACGTTCAGTGCTTTATTTTAAGAGAACTACATTCATTCTATATCATTAATTCTGAAGGATGTGAAAGAGGTCTTATACCCTTAGTGGTCAACATGATAAGTCCTGCCATAACTGACTGTGAAAATAAAACATAGTGGACTTCTCCCAAGATTTGCAACATTTTTGCTCGATAGTGAAAAGCAGACGTTACTACACAGAGGTACGAGGTCTCCAAAGTCTCCTTCTACTCATTTACAAAATTGCTAAGCTTTCAAGAAGCATCAATCTAACCCTTTCTGACAGTATAAATCTAAACAATATTTCAAGCAGAATAACTTGCAGAACAATTCTATCCGGACAGAGGGTACGATACGGTCAGTGATGTTGAAGCAATGTTTGATTTGTGCCTTATTGGTCAATTTTGAATTTGTCGTGTAATTAATCCAACAACAGTCAACTCGCGTGAGATGAAACCCAGAAAGCCCTGCTGTCAGAGGAGGACCCTCCTGCTGGAGGGAAGAATCTGTGCCATGAAGAATATTGATGTTTGTCAGAACGCCGAGGCTCAAAGCCACAGGACTGCGGCGAGGCTCAAAGCCACAGCCCTAATTTCACCGAGCTCGCTCTGTGTACTGTGGCCTCTGCCTCCCAATCCCTCAGGGAAACTGCAGGGCAGCACGGAGTCTGTCTATTTCTGTTCCTTCTAAACAACCTATTAGATATGCCTGACTAGAAAAGTGTTTTAAGCTCCCTATTCTATAAGAATTTAGAGCACTTTAAGTATTCTCTCAATAATACTACTTCGGGCATACTTCCGCCATTTATAGGAACAGTATTTAAGAAAACAATTATTTGCCAACGAGCACAAACATATCCATTTCCTTCTTAAAAGTTTTCCTTTTTAGTTTCCTCTTGAGCTCCTTTTACCTCCCGGCAGAACACCATCTGCCTTTTGCTTAAGAAATGCAGATGGCTTAAGGTTATCATGTGAGTGGATTTGTTTTTATTTCAATAAAATGTAGTGTTTCTTTTAAATGTAAACGTCTAAGTGCTACAGTCTGTACTGCACTGTAGTAATCTTTGCGGTTCTACATTTCCTTCAGAATTCTCCTCTTATACATTCATTTCGCAGCCTCATAGAGCTTGAATGAATGAAGTTAAATGCTTCAAACACTGATGGTAGCACCACTACTTCACCTCCTAAACGACACATGGCTATGACTTGGGGATCCTGAGAGAGAACGATGGAGACCCCAAAATTCTGAAGCTGCTAGAATTTTGTAGCTGGAATTTCTCCAATGCTATTAGCCAATGCTGTGATTGAGGTAGAGGTTGGACTTTCCAAATCAAAGCAAAAGCAGAACGATCAATAGCTTGAAACAGAATCGCAGGGGTGGAACGCCGGCGATCATACTGCTGGTGTGACATGCCTTGGGACAGCGTGTTACACAGCATGCCAGACAATTCAACACTGAACGTTTCAAAACACTGGAAGAGGCAGCCAAGCCTGGTCGAGATCAAGGGGCTGACTTGAAAGGAAGACAGCTTCATTCAGGCTGGTAATGTTAGAATCGTGGGTTCTCCTTTTTTATCTTTAAGGTGAATAAAAACTCGACTCGAAACAACTGAGTGCAAAATATTATTGGGCACAGAGGTGTCAAAGAAAAGCAGACGCTGTGAAATTATTTGTTGAGCGGCAATTAAAATGCAGTCACAGGAGCAACACGAAGAAGAAAAAGTACCTGCGAAGCAGACGACAGAAGAAGGAACTGGATTGTCCCTACTTTGAACTTTTCTGTAGACATTCTGGCCTAATGGAGTGATGATCAGAAGACAAATTTATTTACACAGTTCCAAAAGGGGAAGGGGAAAGAGAGGAATGGATTATTTTTTTTTAGTAGTGGTGTTTGTGCTTAATGCTTGGTCATCGTAGAGACAGAAGACGCACAACAGTTCTTCAAAGGTAAGCAAGCTGTGGAGAAAGCTCATTTATACCAGGCCTTTCAGAATAAGAAAGGGGAGGAATTAACCCTTGGACCAACCTGGTCCAGGACTTATTTTGCTGAAAGTGATGCATGCTCATGTGAACTAGTCAGTAGAGCTGAATTCTTGAGGCTGGCCTTGTTTAGGTGCCCTAAGATCTAGCTTGAGACAGTCTACTGTTTCTACATCCCAGGTCTGAGCAGAAGTGTTTTCCAAAACGAACAAACAACAGCAGTATTCAAAAATGAATAAACGATAGCAGTGTTGGTGTCTAACTTTCTTTAAGTGCGAGGTTCAGGATTTTAATTTCAAAACTGGCCTAAACAAAAAAAAATCATGTTTACAGTAAATTCTGTTTTACACAAGAAAATGACCTGGAAAGTAAATTATTGTGTTTTAAAAGCCTGTGCTATGCGGCAAACACTACCTGAGGTTTGAACACTTACAGTATCAGTGAGTCAGATCTGCAAAACGTGTTGAAGCTAATGGTGTTAGGGTTAGTACTGTCATACCATTCTCTCATTTATGCAGAGGTTACAAGCAAAAACAAATTAAAAAAAGACCACCAGATCAGTGTTTAATTCCAGGGTTTGCTTGAAAATTTCAAAATATTATCCATAATTTATAGCAGACATTACCAGGATACAACACCGTTTAGCTGATAAAGATTAAAAGGTGCAAAATTCACAGAAAAGGTAATTAAATATCATCATTAGCGTTATCATCTCTAATGGCCGAATGACAATCTGTAAGAGATGTCACAAAAAATACTGCGAATTGCTCATTTTGCATTAAGTCCATGCTTCTTGAAACTTAACAGGATAAAGTTTATCTTTTGCATGGCTTCGACAACTCATCTTAAAAGCTGGTCCAAAATTTGTGGTTTCACCATTGCAGAAATCATGTGCCATTCACAATCAAGGCTAAATTCCTTATTTAAATGGTTAAAGATCATTAATGCCACAATCTTCGTATGTGAGAATCCTCAGCCGTGTTCTTTAAGGACAAGTATTGACTGAAAAAGCTGTGAGCCGCTTGGCTTTGGATTCATTAGCTGTAATATCTAAACGAAACAAGGCAGAGCATCAATGATATAAAAAGGCTAAGGGTATCTTAAACTGATATGAAACAGACTGGCCACTGACCATGACAGTGGATGTCAGAACTGAATACAATGGCTACAAAAACCCAGGAGATGCTGATCCATGCGTTCTTGGGAGAGGAAAGTATGTTAATGGACTGCAACCAGAATCTGAAAAGTCCTTTTGGCTTCACTTCTGAAAAATTTTGAAACAAGTACTGTACAATGAAATAGTGAAAAATCAAATTATTTTGTCAGATAATCGAGATGTGCTGCAGTAATCCACCTCACAGGATTACCATCAAAATAAGCCCTTCAGTTTGCGAAATACACTGATCTGCCCTCATAACTCCACTAGAAATACTGAATTTTCTCAGAAATGTAACAGAAACATTTCTTATTTTTTAAAGGAGAGTTGGAAGATGTTGGTGATGTAGAAGACATGCAATTTAGATTATTCCTATTTTATGCCAAATTATTGTGCGATTAGATGCACAAATGAATAACATTTTATTAAAAAAACGATGGAAGGTGACAATATGCCAAATTTCACATTGCAAAATGGATGCCAAAAGGACTTCAGTTTATTTTTTCTTGTCGGAAATCTAGCATCTGTTGTGATGAAGTTATGAAAATAGGCTCTTACCGTACAGAACACTCCCTTTTAAACAAAAATGAAGTCACTAATTAATTAAAAAAACATCTGACAATTGATTAAATTAAAATCTTATGATTTGAGAGATTTTGTAACAGAAATCCGTACCTGTCTTCACGAATCCACCTAAAATGTAACACATAAAGGAACACTTTGAAAACAATCCTTTTCAGAGTTTCATTGAATGAAAATGTACCTAGTTTGTTTGTGGCTAGTAAGCACAAGCCAGCAAACAGTGTTTTAGTCATTAAGAAAATAAATTATCATTCTACTCTTTTATGAATAAAATAATCAGCAATAATCAATCATAACCACTCAAAACAAGCACGGTTTTTATTTTAATAGAATTGACTGTTTCTGTATCTACATTAATCACCTGTCTAAAATCTGAATTTAAGACCAGCCTGAGAATATAATTAAAAAGGGTTTACTCGTCTTTGAAAGCAATTTGAAAACAAAACTTAACATTCTTATAGAATCTTTTTGTGAATTAGATTTTCTCAAGCTGTTTTTTCAGTAATGAAGCCTTGCACAGCCCTTTCAGGAGTTTTTTCCTCCAGAGAACAGAAAAGTCCTTAAATTAAAAATCCAGTACCAGATGAATATAAGTTACGAGTTAAACTATGAGACTGAATGTTGCATTTATGTACAGGATTATGAATGATAACCATGATCGTCTGAACCACTCAGGGATTTTATGGGATAATTCTCACTAAACATCCTGCATTTTCCTTCCTTAAAACAAGTTATCCTTGAATACAAGGACAAAGTTTTTTAAATGTAGAAACTTTTAAAATACAGTCTCTAAAACACTTCATTCTATTAACAGATTGGGAAAAATATGTTTTTATTTAAATATGAACGTTTTTTTAAGGAACAATTAAAATCTGAAAAAGCTGTGGCACATAAAATGTCATTTTTTCCCTTTTGACTCTATGTGTATGGATATATTTCTATGAAATCATCTATCATCATCCCAAGTCTGTGAGTGAAACTCTGAGTGCTTGAATGTGGCTCTATAAGCATTGGACTTGCGAAGTAGCACAAATCATGCAGTGACAATGTATTTTCAAACACTTGCACTTCTAATTAAGGAATTAAAAAAAGAGGGAAAAGGAGGTGGAAGGAAGGTATGAAAATGAAACACTAAACAGCATTTCCTGTATGAAAGAGACAAAAGGTAAAATAAAAGATAAAGGACAGCTTACCATACTCATGCAGCAACAGGGCTGACAAGATGCCAAACGCGCACACAGAAAAAAAAAGAGCAAGACAATGAAAACATAAGGAAAAAAAAAGAACATAGTTAGAACAAACAGCACACAAGCCACTGTCAAAATACATAAATCATATGCCAGATGATGCAGACATGAAGGGGACTCTGTTTGAAGAACAGTGCTTTCTGGAGGAACGACTGTTGGAGCCTACTGTATTTGTCCTTCAGACATGAATACGATATTCTGTGTCAAACACTTAGCTCAGTGGGGAAACCTTTTCCAACACAGCATTAGGCCAGTAATATATTTATGCTGTAATAATAATTAAATTATTACATTTATCTATGGCACACAAAAACTAGAACTGAAGGCTTGCAGACAAAGGACTGCAAATGCCAGGGCCAGTATTTCTAGATCAACATAAAACGTGAAAGTTAAAATAAATTGGGAATGAAGTGTGTTTAAAAAAAGCGTGCATCTGCATCTGTTACAATTTGTTTGGAAATAAAGGCCCATGGAGTGTAAGAAAAGCTTGAGATAAAAATATAAAATTGACATTATGGCATTACCAGAAAGTTTTCATATTTTTATTTATTTTGGGGCAAAGTAGCTTCTGCTTAAATTAGAGTAAATGGTTTAAATTCAGAATGTATTGAAGTGATTATTGCCGTTTACATTTTTTTTTGCTGCTGGTTTTTCAAACATAAATAATAGACTGTTCTTGCACTTTTCCAGACAGACATGAAATAAGTGGGATTGTGTTTGGGGGGTTAATTAGTGTGTGCTTGTTCTAGTCAGTCATTCATTGCAGACTATTTGCGATCTTTTCCTCTAGAGTCCTTTAGTAATTCATCAAGTCCATCTGTGGCCCTGCAAGCAGATATAAATCCAGTGTGTTGCATCTCAGGGAGCAGGAACAGTTTGTTTTGGTCTCTCTTTCCCCAGTGAAGTATATTTTAAACTTGCTGACTGTAGAATTAGGATTGCTCCAACTCAGCCCAGTGATTCCTCGTGCATCAAACAAAAGACTACATAGAAATTCTCTTGTAAAATGTTATAACAGAATAATTAGTCTAGAGAATACACTGCAATTATGTTCTGCAAGGCCATTTATTTTCTATCCAGCCCTCTGTAACTGTTGAGACTAAACACAAAAAAATATTTAATGCCACAGTATTTGCAATCATTTGAAATACTGATGCTCTTGGATGGAGGCCATGTTCATTCACAGATTGAGTTCTGCTAAGAGACAAGCCAGTACAAGGTACTGAAAAAAGAAGCAAACTTGTAGTTAGATTTGAACTCAGGTGCCTTACAGTACTTCACTAATAAAGCTATTGCTGTCCTAAGGCTGTACCTAGACAAGAGGCCAGGCCTCTCTTACAGAATGGTAATTTATATTTGGACTTGCAATCACAAAATAATACACAGGGATCGAATTTAAATCGCTGCACTAAATGTCAGAACTAATAAATGATCACTGCTTCTAATGCCAATGGCTTGTGAGCTTGGAGCCAGACAAATATTTGCTGTAGAACGGTGTCTTCTTGAAGACTGACATTAATGTATGTGGGAGGTTAGATTATAAAGACATGAACTTATTTCTTCAAACAAACCTCACTGCAGTGTAAACACAACTGGCGGTACTGTGGTTTTTTTTCCCCGAAAAAAGGTTTGCGGCGATTAACTGCTGCACGACAAAGCTGAATTCGTTGGAGTGTGGTTTTCATATCGTTCCCAAAAAAAAACGGAGCTGAGTTTTCACATTCCACCCTTTTTGTTCTTTAGCCTTTTATTCCGGACAAAATCGATCTGTAGCTCTCACCTGAGAACCAAGCCCCTCAAAGAACTCCAACCGTTAAGTGTGATTTATTTATTTAAAACAATTAGGATAATATCTAAAATCTAACTGTTAGGGGGTGGATTAGGAGATTTTAACCAAGTATGGTACATTTACACTAAGAAATTACAATGTTATAAATTGGGATGAACTACTGTCTTACCATACCTGCTACCGTGTTGTCATTAGAGTGACACAGGATTATACCAAAAATGATGGATGCTTAGCAGATGTCAGGAGAAGGCGCAAAAGCAATTTGTGTGTGTGTAAGCATGCTCTCATTGTTCTTAGTGAACCATAAGAAAATAATGATTCTAAGCAGAGCTCAGCGGAATCAATTAGGGTGTGCCGATATGAGCAAAAGCTAATTTGGGGAATACTAGCCACATTGTAAGAATGCACTGTTCAATTAAGTCTTATGTTTTTTTACTTTTTCTTTGGAAACTGAGCAAAAGCTTGGGCGCAACAAGCCACAGGAGACAGAAAAAGTGTGAGAGTAGAGAGACAGACAAATGGCAGAAGACAGAGGAAAAAGGCTTTTGAGGTTCTGATTTATCTGCTCTGTTGTACTCTCACACCTGCCCATCCTCGCCTTTTCCATATTGGCTCCTGCAGCTCTACGTAGAAATAGGACTGTTTATCATACTCCTCGCGGTCAAGAATTTTAATGGTAATGGTCTTCCTGTGGGGACACAAGACAGATTCAAACAATGGGGGGAGGCTGGAATGACACACACACACACACATTTCCAAACTCCTTGGCATCGCACTCAACCCTGTGGTCAGGTGGTTAGTGAGATGTCATGACAGGAGACAGTCTGCGCACATTCACGTCATCTTGGAGTGCAAACAAGGCGGGACAAAGGGCAGCCTCAGAAGGTCGTGTATTGTAAAATGACTGAGGTTCTCTTTGATTGCATGCTATTAAAGCTTCATGTAATACCCCTTCGCTGCTTAACTTAATTTAACTATGTGTAGTACAGTATATAACTATGCCTTATTCCAAAACCGTAGAACCGGCTTTGCCCAGATTTTGAGGTTCCGCCTCCTTTTGCGCTGCCCCCTAGTGGTGTGAATGTGCGCAGTGCTACAGTGAACCAGCCTGGCCGCAGAGGAGGCCCCGCATTCCCAGACCGGAGAGGGGTGGGGGAGATGGGTCAGGGAAGGAGACCCTGGCCCACAGAGCAGGTCCCCCACCTTTCTTCTCACTCATCTCCACCAGGCGGGGCTCTCCAATCTCAACGAAGAAGTTCTTGTTTTTCTCATACTCCTCGTCATCAATTACTTTGACCTTTATAGTTTTGCTGAAACAGAGAAAGAATACAGAATTGCAGGAAAAAGGAAGTAAGGAAACAAGACAGGAAGTAAAGACAAGAAACGCTGCAGCCAAGCTTATAAGGGGACACACGCAATAAAAAGATGGAGGTGTTCGGGGAAGAAGAGAACTTGGATAAAATCATGCTTTGTAATGAACAGAGTTTTTGAAATCGAGCAAAAACAACGGAAAACAAACTGGTGACATATTTCAAACAACTTGTAGTGGAATACATTTTGCAGACAGATCTTTCCACAGTAATTCTTCTTAATTTAAATTCTTCTTCTTCAGCACACTAACAGCTTTAATGTTCCACATTATTGCATAAGGCAGAGGTGAACAATACTGTAAAAATGAGCTATCCAAGGTATGTACTCAGTAGCAATTTAAATTTATTTCGCCCATGGCTGCCTTTTACAATCCACTTCACAATCTTAGCGATTCTTTTATGAAACAGAACCATAGAACACTGCCTCTAATGCTCCTATTTGCAAGGCTGACAAATCGATTGCGAATAATTGACCATCAACTAAAGTTTGGGAAAGTGGATCAATAACGTCCTCTGTCAAGCCCATTAGAATCACAAGCTGATTTCTCCACATAACAAAAAGACTATTTTTAGAAGCTTTAATTTCTCCAGGCAGACAGAATAAATTAACATGAATTATTATCATGACTTTTTTAACTACTAGCTTAGAGGGCAAAACAACATTAGAATAAAAAAGTGTCACCATGACTTAAATTAAGCCTGTCGTTTTCTTTCCACAGGTTGTGAGGAAACAGAAGATGAGCTCACATGCCAGAGCTACGATTTGAAAGGCAAAAAGTGCTTTTATTACTCTGTGCTCCTCTTTTTTACTGGGATACAGTTGCTTTTTTTTTCCCCCTCTGGTGACCGTTTTTTGACCTGATAAAATTCAGAATAGGCATTTATTTTCAATCTTCTATGCCTTGCTTCCAAATGTCTATAGCACAGCAATTTGAGACAGTCCTGACAGTCCTAATCTTGCTGCTGTACTGAAACATGGTACTGTATAGGACAGTCCCTCAAACTATTTGGAGGAGGAGGTCCCACAGGTGCTGTGCAGTCCCACAGGTGCCCACCCAATTCGACAGGCTGCAGTCTGAATGGTTCTGGACCAAATGTGCACCTGGCAAATGTGACGTCACCTGGCTTCCTAGCACAGGCAGGGCAAACTGTAAACTTCAGAGAGAGAGGCTGCTTCCAGTCTAGCTGCTCAGGACTGTGTCTGTCCTTCTTGCATTTGAAGCTGCTTCATGCCTCCTAAATCTAGTGAGGTCAATGGAGAAATGTCTATAAAGTGGGTGTAGTTTAAAGAAGTGTGGAACATTTTTTAATGTCCACCAAAAAATGGGACTGGGTTAACACTGCGTTACTGATTGCCAACCCTAGTCCTGCAGTAACACAGTCTGTTCTAGTTTTTGCTCCAGCTGAGTTGTTAATCACAGGCTAATTGATTTTGAGTTTTTTTGATTGTGGTCTTAAAATGTCAAATGAAATTATGTCAATTGACGTATTTTTATCTTTGAGGACTTAATAGTTAGATTGAGTTGACTCAGTCTGGGAGGGCTCCTCTGGTTTGTGACTCAATCTATGAAGGGCTTCTATTGCATTGACGTTAGCATTGAAGATGTTTCATCACAATTCTTGCACGTGGATGTAAAAAGCTTGAAACATCCTAATCAATGAAGCATTTATCTCCCTCCCAAATCAAAATGGAAAAAAAATCATATCTAAACACCAAAATTCAGAATTTCCCTCCTTCATGTAGTGGTTTCATATCTTCTGAAGAGAATAAGAACACCTTGAGAAAGCCATACAGTAGCTTGTTTCAGATCTGAGATTTGATTTGCTAAAAATCTATCATTTAATTATCATTAAATCAATAACAGACAATTCTCAAAAATTATCAAAGAAATACAAAATGAAAACTTTTATTTCGCGATTCTCCCATTTATCATACTTTATCCCTGAACTCGCATGGGTATTTTTTAAAATAAAAAAAACGAGTGTACAATTTCCTCAATCCTGCTCTTACTGAAGTCCAGAGCTCAACTACTCTTCTGTAGTCGAGGCACGAAATGGAAGAGCTCCCAGCACAAATGTCGGGGACAGCACTTTTGTGCTGTTATTTCAGATCCAGAGGAAAGGAGGAGAGACGAAATAGATTATTCACACTCTGACCTACAGTATGAATCCCCCTGGAGCTCTCACACATTTCAGAAATGTGTTTATTGAGCCCTTTCCCATTGGACACAGACCAATAGGATTTCTGTTAACCTGCTGAGTAAGTCCATATCTCAAACTCACACTTTGGCCCGTTAATTATTTTAAAATCTCCAATAGAGGCTCCATTGATTACAGAATGACAACCCAGAGCCCAGCTTTTCCAGTGCAGCCAAGTATACCACAACACAATATTGTACAATTCACTCAGAGAAATGAACTTAAATCTGAACAGACTGGATAGGAAGAAGTTTCAGTCCTTTCCTGCTTCTTTCCACTGTCACAGTTTAACATTGGAACAAAACATGTTTTGATTACATAGGGGAAACTTTTCTTCACATGTCACAGCCGATTTCATACTCTGGTGCTTGAATTAATCATTCCTTCTCTCCTGGTAGAAATGCCCAGTATTTCACTGGCAGGCCAAGTTCGGATAAAAGCTGAAAAGTGCATTTGACAGCAGGGAAGCCTTTAACCACATTCGGATCACAACATAACAAGCATTCATTGCATTTTGACTGGACAGGACATACACAGTTAAAAATATATCTTCTATTGTGTCAGGAAAAAAAAAACATCATTTTGTTAATGCACACTGGTTCCCTGCTACAATATTATAGAATTTGTATTGGATCTCACACTATGTATTCATGTCATGAGACTAAAAGGAAGTTACTGTAGGAGACTCTGGTTGTTCATTATGATGAAGTAGGTGATGCACATTCGACAGAATTATTCACCCCCAGGCACAATGAAAAGGCCTTCCCTCCAACTCTGCAGTTAATATTCAGCTTGCTGGCTTCTTTCTTGACCTTCTTCTTTCCCATTATAAAACAGCATTAACACCTAAACCCCTCAGTGTCCAACTCTCGGCTGGAGCGATAACTCAGGAAATGACACTTGCCATTGCCTGCATCTACTGCACTGTCTGCCAATACGGCAAATTAGTCATTCTGGGTTCTGGTCTCTCGGGCATTAGGCTTCTCCCTGAATTGGATTATTGTCTATAATGGTACCAGTTCACTCAATGTTACACACTGTGCTCTGGCTGGGAAGAACTAAAAAAGGCTACTGCTTCTGTGTGTTGTCGACAGGGTTAAAGGTCAGTGTTTGCAGATGGCCGCTGTGATAAAGGGTGATGTGCCGACAAGGGGCTGGTTCTCCAGGGGAGAGAGAATCATGCTTGAAGACGGCCTGCAGTCATGTGCAATTTAGTTTCCATGCGCTGCCTAGACATGTTGCCGTCACGCCCACCTAAACGGTCCCCTCTCGTCACACAAGCCCCTGCCTTCTCTGAGGAAGACTACTCCGAGCCAGATGAGTCACCGACGCTCAGCCACGTACCGAGTCTTTCACACAGTTAATTAATTCATTCATTCTCCACGGGGCTCGTCTTCCTCCAAGTCGCTTCTGTCTTTTCCTAGAGCCAGTCCTGAGCCCCAAGGTAGACATTGTAACAGTGCTAATCAGTGTTGCTACACTGCAGCTATGGTTGATGATCCATCTTCCTTTAGGCAGATAACACTCTAAATGGTTAGCTGAAACCCTTTGGGTTTATCTCCTGGGACTATCTTGATCATCTCCAGTATGTGAAGTATAAGAGAGCACCCCAGTTCTCATAAACAGTACAATAACATATCACAGGTTTGATGTGCCGGAGGTCGACAGACCATGTTGGCAGATTTAGTGGTGCTCGCAGAACAGTGTGGATTCTGATCAAGGCTGTGGATTCATCATCATATGGTCTGGTATGCAAGACAACTTGAGGTATACTTCAGAACAACATATGTTTGAATGACATACTGTTTGAGGGTTTGGGTAAATTGTATGAAGGAGCTAGCTAACCTTTAGAAAATGTTTTTCACTTTCATTTGTTATCTTAAAGGGGAAAGAATAAGAAATGGCAGGGGATTCTGAGTCCAATTTTTTGCCTCCTGGCCTCCAAACACAGAGGCCTCAGTAACACACTGGGACCCAAAACACAGCACTCCATGGAGAGGGTATTCACAATGTTCTCTATGTCACTCATTTGTTCAACAGCACGCAAAGCCTGTGAGACAAGATTGTCCTCGCTATGATGTCACAAGCCTGGGTGCCCTTTCACTAGATTCGCTTCTGGGTCTTAACTGGCAGAGCTGTCTGGCTTGTGCATTTTCAGGCAAAGCACTGAAAATGAACTTAACAGACTGCAACAGCCACAGAAGCTGATGTATAGAAAGTAGAAAGTAACCTATGGTGAATTAACCTTAATGTTTAGGAGAATGACTAAATGAGGCTTCACTGGCTGTTATTAACACTTGCATGTGTACCGAAGTTCAAGTACCGTTTAAGACATTGTTTTAAGTTGCACTGGCTCTTTTTGGGGATAAACACAACAACACCCTGTCTGCTGTTTGGTTTGTTCAGTTTAACTAGACACAAAGCTGCACATTCCAGTATACATTTTCATACTATTCAAGTGCATTTTTCTTTCATCTGTCTAGTTACAGGACTACCATTCATAAATCATGCATGTTGTTTACCTGGAAATCTTGTGAATACATAATCTTGCTGATGGTGAGGGCACAGCTTTGGCTGGCCGGAAAGCAACTTAAAATGTTTAACAGATAACACTTGGTTTATCAGATTAAGCAGCCAGTTGCATTGGGCAAGTCATTTGCCAATTTAATTAGCCATTAAGAGTCCAGGGTGAATAGAATCCACAGAGCAGGACCAGAAGGGAGATTCATGAAAGTAGACCATGTCACTAAAGATGGAGTGCATCATTTTCTCTTGAATGGCACTAGAGTTCTGCTCACTGTTCACTTAAGTTCACTATGTTCCAAGGGTAGCACTACTTGTAATTGAACATATGGAAATGACAAACACCTGGAAGAAAGGAATCCAGCAATGTTATGACCCGACAAAACTTGATGATCTGTTAACTTGTTTTTGTGGCACGCAGAACTCATGGACCAAGGGGCACAATTCACTGATGTTGTAACCACTATTAACAAACCTTCTGATACCACCCAAAGTGCCTTAATATTCAACACTGTCCAGATGCAGCCTGTGAAGCTTGAAATGCAACACTTTCCTAACAAAGTGCACTCACATCATCTTCAGGCCAACATACTGATGCCTGCTGCACACTGTTAACTGTCGGAGCTGGCTGGCACTTTCCAAAAGTCATGGATTGTAAAACAGAGCTGTTGAAGGAAACATTTTGCCCTTTCCCATTTGGGCAAAGAGGAGTTTGAACCCTGGGGTCACAAGCCTTAAATAAAAGGAGTTCTAAAGCTCACAGAGAAACAAGTGTGTGCACCTTTACACGAAACCAAACATGTTAGATGGATCAAATGAAGTCCTCTTGTTTATAAACTTGCCTATATTAATATGTTTTAAAAATATAATGCTGTATTCTGTAGAATTATCAGCTGGTAGGTCTGGACTAACATACATTTTTTCTAATTAAAAATATTATAACAGATTTGACATTTGTAGTCCACGTGGCTATAGGATCTTTTAAAACCACATTTCCTGCAGAATTTTAAAGTAGTAATTTTCAAGGGTGACTAAATCCCTATGCAACTGCACAGTAAGTAAGTCAATACAAGAGAACACACTTATTGTTTTAAATGACATGTGACTTGATCTGCACTCAAACTCCTGAGAGGAATAAAACATTAATGAGTTCACTCTGTTCTGCACATAATCCCTTTTACAGGGAAGAATATAGCATGAAAGTGCAGTTTACACAGAATTAAAATCAATGAACCTGTAAAAACAAGATTTTGGATGCATTGTAATTTTAAAACAAAGAAAAGGTGAAGAACTAGAGGCTCCATGTCAGAACCTCAAAAACAACAGCAATCCAAACACAAGCTTCAGCCTCTGAAGTAAAAAATGCAGAAATTCTAAGTCCAATACCTCCATTCAAATAGTCTTTATTCAGGAGATCAATCAAGCATAAAAGAAACTTACTAGAAAACTATGAGATTGGAACTGGAGACTGAATATCCTTAGAGTTGTCCGTTGATTTTTTGTAATACTTTATTGGCTATATACAATCTCTTGTATTAGGATTTTGTCTTTTCACATATCCTAACTTGCTTTCCATGAGACACACAGACAGGGAGAGACGCCTGGGGTCAGAGTGCAGGGTCAGCCATTTATACGGCACCCCTGGAGCAGTTGGGGTTAAGGGCCTTGCTTAGGGGCTCAGGGATTCCTCTGCCGGCCGCGGGATACGAACCGGCAACCTTCCAGCCACAGGCGCAGATCCTGTGCCACCGCACCGTTTATATATAAGGTTACAGATACATAAATTGAAATACTTCATTTCATCCTGTGCACAGACCTAAACCCAAAGTGTGTCGATAACACCCATTTTGACATGTAGTATACTGCTGCATCTTTACGAATCTAGAAATAATGGTAAACACCTGGCTAGGGTAAACATTTGAAGTTCAAAGAAAGGAAAAAAAAAAGAACTATGGTGTTTAGATAGTTGTGCTGGATGTAAGACACTGATCAAAGGAATCCTCTGGTTTACCTTGGTTAATTAAGTTCTGCGTGAATGATTAAGTGTCAATCAACAGTCCAGAAACACAACATAAAACAGACAGGAACAGTGGGGAGAGAAGGGACAGGAGAACAGAGACGGAGACAAAAAGAGGAGAGAGGAAGACAGAAGGCAAGAGCTCCTTGTCCAGATCATCCATACAGAACAGAACAAATGTAAGTATTTGAACCTTGTTAAGAGAGCTTGCCAATAGAAACTCTGATTTCCTGTATAGAGAATCCCTTGGTTAAAAATGGTTTTCCTGGTTGTGGATGCAGTTTTAGAATAGGACGATAGGTTTCCCATTCACTTTGCAGCATCCAGATTTATAAATAGAGAGAGATTAAACTGTAGGTCATATTCTATTGCTTTAGAAAGCAGCTCTATCTCTTCTGGCCTATGCAAGTGTTATACAGGATCTGAATACTTGGTAGCAGTCTGGGGTTTTTCTGGGTGGTCAGGCTGAAGGTCTCTGGGATGCCTCATTTGTACATAGTGTAACTATGTTGAACTGTATGTTAGTGTGGTGTGTTGTTAAGTGTGTCATTGGCATGTCATATTAATAAATATTTGTTTAACCCAGTGTGTCTGAATTATTGCTCTTTTCACCAAAGCTGGGCCAGAGAACAAATAACCCAGGTGTCTCTAATTATACCATCCACTCGGGTATATTCTTGGCAAAATCATTTACAAGTGGGGGGGTTATGATTATTTAATTTAATTATTGGCTCATCCACTTGGCCTATTTCCGGTATTCTTTATTATCATAACCCCTGTTTGTAACAATATACAGGAGCTTATTTCCAGATCCTAGCACTGTGGTTTTGGGGTGGCATTATCTTCCAAACAGACCACAGCACAAAAGAAATGGTGTGTGAAAAATGAATGTGGTTTAGCTACTTATTGTAGTACTTGTTACAGCTATTACTCTTCTGCATTAATAAAAACTCTAGAGATCATGAAGATCAGTACTGCCCATTAATTATTAAAATTTGGCTTGCAACCTTTGATTTGTAGTAGGGCAAGGTTATATTGCTGTGCACACACCCTAATCTGAAATATTAAAACATGCTCTTAAGCTATTTAAATAATAATGATAAATATTGCACATATCTGATTCTCTCTATTTTTAAGCTGAACATCTTAGATGGAAATAGCAGTTCCAACAGGAACCAAAATGAAAAATAAAGAAGCACGATAACTGCATTAACTAAAAAGTTCACTTCATCCCTTTAAAGGCAGACCTTCCAATCAAACTACAATGATATGGATGCAAAACTCACTAAACGCAGTGCACAGCAGAAGCATAAAAATCATTTTCTTTCTGCGATGCATGACCTTTATCTTTGAAACCAATTTTTACTTTAGATGTAATTCTGCAGACCAAGGTGACAAGTGGAATATTAAAAAAATAAGCATTCGCACAATTTTCTCATCAAAAATGTTATCTAAAAGGCACTTGGAGTCTGCTCTTCAGGGCTACTGCACATAAGGCTGGCCCAACAATGACTTGTGTCATCTGCTTATTCACGCAGCACACACAGCAAATCTCTATAGAACACAATACAGGAAGGGAGCTATCCCTGCAGTGGTAATCAAAACTGCAGTCCTTTACTCAACTTTACTGCCTACACTATGGAAGTTGTCTGCATTGAAATAGTTCTACACCTGATAAGCGTTTTCAGACGTTTCTGATCAGAGCACTGTGATTAAATGTACAGTATAACTGGGAGGATTACAGCCCAAGTTGAAGTTCAGTACTCAGAAATGGTCCTTGCAGCCGTGGGAAAGCATTTCAAAATATTGTCCATTTTTCCAAGAGTGGACAATTGAAATGCCATTTAGGTTTATGAGAGCACCACTGCTTACATTCCAAGCCTGAACTCATTCATATTCGTGCCTGTGTTTTCCACAATCTTAGTTCATTTTTACCTCTTGGCCATTGACAACCCCCTCCTGACTGCCTCTCTGATGCTGCCTCTCTATTCTATTAACCTTTTTTTCTACTTCTGAGCAAGAAGGGCCCAATATAGAGGCAACCATCAGTAGGATTCTGTGTTCTTCTGATTTAAGCTTGTACTTCTTAAGTGATCCAGGCAAAGCCTTTGTCTCATCAAGATGGTTTAGCTTCATCTTCAAATCGAAAGCCAGGCCTTTGAAGTGCTTACTTTGCTTTTTTTCAAATTTATTCCAGCCAATTCCTGTTAACTTCCCTCTCTCTCGTGATTTATGTGCCGTAGCTCCAGTCAATTTCTGTAGCTGCCTCTCCCTGTCATCTGTCACTTTCTGTTACTGTCTGTGCATTGTTCTCCACCTGTCTTTCAGTCACTGAAAATGGCTCCATGTCTCAAACAAGCATTACATTTATTTCTGCCGGCAAGAACAAAAAGGACAAAGACAAATGGCGATCACAAACACTCTTAAGGAACCCGTTTCTTGCAAACATTATTTTCTTTATTTCTCCTTTGAGTTAGTACCCACATTTCGATTCGTCCTCTCAAATCGAAAAAACAGGGCACAGTTTTTGTTTCTGCTTCTGTAGGAATAAAACAGTTCCAACACTTAAAAGGATTTGCATTAGCAAGACTATTACTAATTTATTCAAAACTGATTTGTCTGACACCTTAATCCACAGCAAAGAACCCATTTATACAGCTAGGCACACTGCTGGAACAATTTGGTTGAAAGACCTTGCTCAAGGGTACAACAGCAGTCTCTGGCCTCTGATCTGAATACACAACCTTCTGGTTTGGAGTCCAGCCCCTGCCCGCCACTCTACACTGCTGCTGCCACTGTATTGGACATGGACATGGCTCTAGGTGTTACCTAATACATTATATTATACCTAATATGTTACAGTACCGAAGGCATAACCAGTATATTCCCCTTTCCTCTATACTGTTGTGTGCCAATAGAATCAGCATCTAAAAGAAATCTCAAGAGTGAACCCCTTTAAGGATTACTTCAAATCCTGAGAAATACTAAGAAAGCCAGATCAGACAGTGCTTCAGGACCAACTGTGAGGCTAGGATACACATGGAATCTGAGAAGGATTTAGGTCCGAAATCACAAAGTGTTTCTTTACACAAACAGCTATGGGATAACAATGAGTAATGAATGATAATACTTTTAATCAATAGTTAACTTTAATGAACATAATTCATTAAAATAAAATGCATTTAATTATTAAATTTATTGATTACAATAATTCATTTTAAGTAATACTTAAAGGGGGACAAACTGCCCACCCAAGCTGTTGAAGTTTAATTCGTTGGATCAGCCAAGAAAATGCTACTCAGTTGTGACCTTTCTCATGTTCTTCTAACGCACGTGTGTGATTATGGGGACATGAAGAAAGGAAGAGGTCACACAATATTCTGAAGCGTGATGCTGAACTACTATTCTTCCCCACCTCACCACCTGCCTGTTATTCAGTCATGGAAGACACTGGAAGCAGCTATAAGACTGGGAGACCCTGCTGAACCAGTGATAAGGAAAAAACTAAGAAGTAGTAGTAGTAGGAGTAGTAGCAGTAATTTTTACAAGTAATAGCGATTCCCCTCCACCACCACCAATGTGCAGCCCCACCTGGATGATGTGACAGCAGCCATAGTGCACCAGTACTCTCCCCACACACCAGCTCTCAGTGGGGAGGAGAGCAGAGTGATGAAGCCAGTTCAGAGATGGGGATTATTAGGAGGCCATGATTGGTAATGGGAAATTTGGCCAGGACGCTGGGGTAACACCCCTAATACATGGCACATATGGAATCCGAAACAAAATCAAAACCAGTTGCTATACACTGCAGCAGCGATATTAACTTTTGAAACTCCCCAAATGGAAAAAGTCAAAGTATATGAAGTATAGTGCCTGTCACAACCTAGAATATCAAGATGGTAATATTGTGTATAAGAAAAAGATACGTTTATACTGTACTGATTTAATTACTGCACCGTAAAAAAAGCTGTATAAGAGTGATAAAAATTTTTTAAAATAGTGCTGCCCTTGAGCTCTTTCATCTGACATTAAGAAAGGCCACTGGGGACCACCACACGGGGCTCAGTTCATACAGATTTCGGGGAATGCAGTGAAGAGCAGCAGAGTCGTATCTGTAACACACCATCACATGAGACATCTCAAGACAAACAGTCCATGTAACCATAGCAACTGCTGTTCTTCACCTTGCTAAAAACCCAAAAGTCAGTTTTGTTTTAACTTGAAAGTGGATCAGAGTTCACTCCCTCAAAGCACTTCAAAAGCGTAACCAGCCAATCAGATGAAAAACCAGACTCAAAAAACTAAGGTTAAAAGAGACCAGACAGCTCAAACATGCACATGCGTGCAGAGGACATGTAGAGGTCCGAGCTGCAGCGGCAGGTACTGTAGCAGCTCCAGTCCAGTTGATTAAAGTACATTTACAGCCCAACAGGTCAGCGACAGCGAAAGAACACCCAGATTATTGCCAACTACAGTGACTGTCTTCCACCAGAGGTTATGTCTATCAGGCAATACAAATATTAAACAGTCTGAAAACAAACTTTATTAAACACAAAGGACTGGTTTTCTTGAGGCAATAAGACACTTTCACATTTGCGCCACACATTCCTATTAAATTTACTGACAACTTAATGAATAAGGACCAATGAGCACTGAAGGACCGCAGGTGTAAAACCAGACAGTGATACATCAGAAATGAAATGGCTGGGATCAACTGCAAGGATTTTGACAAAGACTGCAGCCAGCTTTCTGGAACTACAACTTCCAGGACAACAAAGGTCCAACCATTAAAAGAGAATGATTCATTCATGACAAGTGGACTTGCACCACTTTGCAAATCAATATTTGTTTTGAAGAGGAAGGTTGTTTGTGAGCAAACCATTTGTGGGTGAGTGTGTGGGTAGATTTTAGATGCAGACAAGATTTAAAATGTACGTTTTAAATCTTGTTTCTAGAACAGTCAAAACTGATCAAATGACTGAACAGTAGGCTTACAGCATTATGTAATATATTAGTGCAATGCTCAATGCACAGCAAAACTGACATATATTTCTATACCTCAGAGAAGAAGGTATTGAAACAATGGAAAACTAAAGCCAGTTAAAGAGAACTTAAACTACATACATTAACTATTAATATACAGTTTCTTTAAACTGTGAATCATTTCAATATCCTGAGGCACAGAGATCAAATGTTTTATTCTCCTGTCACAATGCAATGCTGTTCTCATCATTGTTGTTACTGTTCAATGTCCACACATCTATTTTTTAATTACTGAACCTTTTAGTCACAATTGTGGTGAGCAGCAGTCTAACCTAGCAGACAATGAGCACAAGGCAGGAAGCAACTCAGATTGGACAAACTGTCTAGCATTTATTCAAATGTAATACGTGAGAACACTAACTTAAAAATGGCATTATGGGATTTGACCTTTTTTTTTTTACCAGAGTTCAGGTGCTGTAATTTAACCTCTGTTTTCACAAGAATGTTTGAACACAACTACAAAGGAAAATCATTCAGGTTTTTCAAACCACAGGTGTTTTGCCAATTCCACTTGAAAACAAATTAAGACAGAAGGACACTTCACAAAATAAAATGAAGGGATTTCTTGGAAAAATAATGCAACCAGATTTCTTTTTCAGAAAGCTGAAACAGAGTAATAAGAAATGATCTCTTTAATAGGGGAAGCTTTCTGCATTAGTAGGAACTGCAGAACAGATGGGTTAAATAAATTTTGCACCCTTTTGTGGTACCAGAACTGGTACCAGAAAGTACATTTTTGGACTTTGAGAAATGCGGATAACTTGATAAAACCTAATTTTACTCTCATTCACTCAGTGGAAATGCTTCTTGAAATCAAAGTAATCTGTCTGCTGTGGTCTGCCTGTCAAGAACAGAGTAAGACTCATCTTTGAACCTAGAACGAAAACAATCCATCTTTTTTATTGAAAGTCCCATTTAGAAATGGAATTAATCTAATTGAAATGTCCTAACTTATGCAAAGCGTACTAATGAACTGGTTCCATTTTTATCACCTCTAGTGCTTCATCATTTCTTTTTGGCACATCTTCCGTCATTGTCTCAAAAATGGATGTAGGGACTTAAGACAATTAGATCAAAAAACTTTTGAGTTGAACAGTCACTATAATTAGCCACAGGTAAATTATAGGTTAAAAAAGTTGACTTAACTTATGGGCCTGCATAAAAAATATACTTTAGTACTAGTACTAAAAAAAACCGTCATAGACATACAGTACTATACCTCCTGTGTCTTGTGTCAGTGTTCCACAAGTAACCTGTTCCTGTTTTTGATAATCTCCAACGAGCTGTAATTTACCAAGGAAGTAACATTTTTATTCCTAAGAGTGGATTACCTTGCACACTAAACTGGATTGCACTTCTGTTTGCCTTTCATTTTATCCCATGACTTTTGCACACACTAGGTAGCTGCAATTATTATTTTTTTCTCTGTTGCACACTTGCCCAAATATGGAGCTTCAGCAAGTCCTTCTGAAGGCCGAATGCCCCCTTGTGCAGGGGAAGCATTTTTGTGGCACATTACTAACTGCACAGCCCTGGGGGGGGGATTGCTCTGTGTATTAAATTCTTTACAGAATCTTAATTCTTTGACATTTTCTTCAAAGGAATGTCATACCAGATATATCACAATGATTAACAGCGTGCCAGCTTTCTTTCTAACACAGAGGTTGCTAACGGTTATGCAAAATTCGCACATCTTGCTGAGAAGCTTATTTTCTTTTTGTTCTGCTTCAATCCAGGGTTGAAGAACCACCAAAACAGCTTCACCTCCCCATCCTGAATGTCAGCGTCACTTCATCTTACCTCTGAAGCTAAAACCCATTGCTTGATTGCTGCCTGTCCTCACTCCCCTCCCTGGGATTAGTCAGAAGCAGAGGCAGGAGAGACAATAAGCAGTCAAGGATGTAGAACCAGTTGAGATACAAACCAAAACACTGGAAACGGGCTTAATTGGATGCCCTAATTAACAGCTGTGAATTTTTGTAGCATTTTCGGTGCTGACAAATTTGGAAAAACAGTCAACTATGTTAATTCCAAAAACAAATTCTCACTAGACGAGAAAATTCATGTTACTGCACAGTACATTCACGAGAACTGCTGTTTGTTAGTACTGGTATGAAGAATCATTAGTGCGAGGGCTTGGGAAAACTGCTCTGGGCCCTTTCAAATCCCTAATCACTTCATTACATAACAATTTACAATCCTGCTGTAAGCCTCATCTTTCGCCGAGAACTTGCAAAGCGCTCAAAAAAAGTAGCCAGTGAATTTTTCTTCATGCAGGAACAGAAGGGTGAATCACTTGAAATTGAACTCCTATGACAGTCCACATAAAACAGCAACATGCCCTATGAGTGCACTAGGTTTCACCATTTGCCAAGCCAGGAAGAAAGATTTTTTCATTGAGCACAAAAGCCAGACCTTTTATTGCCAGTGTTTGCAACAACAAAAATGTAGCCTGTCCAGCTAAAAATCAGCTCTTTGACCACATCCCTGGAAGCAGATCACCAAAACGTTGTCAATGATATCCTGCAAAAGTAATCCCCTAAATAAATAGGACATAAAACTGAACACAGGTACAGGACTGTCATTATACTCTACTGACCATTATCATAAATCCACTTGTCATGGAAAAGACTGAGGCCAGTCAGAACCCATCCCATAAGCATTGGGCTGGACCAGGAATATACATCTGCTCCTCTGCCTGGACAGGATATCCACTAGTCCATATCGAGGCCAAATAACCTGGGAGGAGGGGAGAAAGCTGAAGCACCTGGGAAAGCTGGGAAACTGGGAAAATTCCAGAGAGAGGCATGTCTGAAGCTGGGATTGAACCCAGGACTCCCTAGGCTAACCCTCTCACCACTGCTACACCCAGCAGAACTGCGGTCAGCTTTAACCTTTAAGTTCACCCTTCCCTCAAACCGCTCCATTAATTCCTCATGTGTAATGTGGGGATAACTTGTCTTCTACCTAGTGTCTAGCACATACATCACAGACAGGCAGGGCACTCTTTTGTCGGGTGTCATGAGTGCACCCTGGATTAAGCCGCAGTCTCACTCTGAAGTACAAAGAAATAACCACTTCTACTCTCGATCGATAAAACTTCCACCACCTGCAATTTTCGCAGATAAAAACATCGCTTTAAAACCTCTTTTGGAATTAACGAGCAGAAAGCCGAAAGGTGCTGACATGATAACTTGCGTCAGCAGTGGCCATACATTGCTTTGTCTGGCAGACGATTCAAGGCTGTATTTCCATTGATGTACTGTAAACAAAGCTGACATCTCATCTTTGGACATCATTACAACTGTATTATGAAACTGAGTGTTGAGTTTCAGAACTTGCAAGTCTTTCATCCACTGGGTGGTTGTTCATAAACCAACTTTTTTATTTTGGGCCAGACATTGGATTAATCATGACACCGCAGTTGGCCAGGAAAGCACTGTGGAATAACAAATTCAAAAAATTAAGTTTCTACTAGTGCTTCAGACAGTTGGTCATGACACCTTCAAAAGCTATTTGATTTATTTTACCTAAACAGAAAATCACGTAGACCCCAGCTCCCAAAAAGATTAACAATTAAGACATTAAATAGCAAGAGTGTCACCTCTTCTTTTAAATAGCAAATTTGAAACATACAGTACAAAGCTATTTCTTTGTTTGTGCTTCAAGGGTACTTTATCTTCTCCAGCTCCTTTGGGATATACTCATTCTTTGCTTCAATCTTGTTTAAACTCTCTCTTCTCCTCCAGTTACCCCAGTTAAACTCCTGTGCTGTCTCCACGTCACACCAAATTAATTTGGACTGCAAATCCCTCTCAGAATAGGAAGTGTATTGATTGGATAGACACACTCTGGTTGCTTTTTGAAACTCTTCTGAAATCTCTTCATTGTGAGACAGGATGAAAGATAGCATTTAGTGTAATATACTTTTGGATAGGGAGTGATTCTCTTAGGAAGTGCCACTTGCAGACTGTTATTGAAAAGCTAATGGAAGATTGAGGATCAACATAAAACTGGTGTGGCAATGGTCAGGCATTACTGATCAATATCATACAGTAAGATCTTCAAACGATTGAAAACAAGCAAGCGGGCAGCTAAGAATGAAGTATTTTAAATGTCTTCATTTACCTATTGCCTTTGGTGTATAATAAGGCCCTTCCATACCCACTAACTCGCTTATAATAACAATTCAAAGTTTATTGTAATATGTGAATACAATTTGGTAAAAATAAGTGTTCAAAAATGCTTCAAATTTATATTTCCAATAATTATTTTCTATGACCAATTTGTGATGGTGTTAAATAGCACTGAAACAATTACTGATCGCTTGAAATGCAAGATCATTCTGAGGTATGCCAAGTCCACTAGTCTTTCCCATGAAATGACTTTGCCTCCCACACACTTATTTCCCTGCAACTGTCCTGTGTGCGTGCATAGATCAACAACGGAACAAAATCTGACAAAAAAAACAACAAAACACCATCAAACGTCACACAGGAACACTAAATCCTGAAGATTGATGCATATTTGCAAAGTGAAAGTATAAAACGGGATGCGTAAATAATAACAGTATCTGAATGAAAGTTAATTTAGGCTTTTTAAAAACTAAGCACGGTCAGCTGAATCTAGCAACTCCTCTGTAGAAAATAAAGAGTGCAGATTCTATAGGCTGTGTTTGTCAATGAAGAGACACATTCATGAATTAAAAAGAACGCTTGCTGCTTAGGAAAGTCACCATTCAATGTTTTTGTTTTTAAATCACAACTCAGTTTTCTAACCAGAAGGAGCAGGTTATTGTTAGTAATTTTTTAAAAAGCATGTTACAACATACCGTTGATGCGGTTTTTAAAAGCAATGGTTTGGCATCTGCCATTTGACTCTCTGGAGCTGCTGACCCCACTCTGTGAAGACAGCTGTTATCTTTTTGATTTCTTTAGACTAAAACTAAAGCTAACACTCATCCAGCCCTTTAGGTATAGGGTACAGTATAAAATGCACAAAGAAACTTCAAAACCCTCAAGGTGATTTCAAATGTTCCAAAAGATGTTTTTATTCCAAAGCATCGAGGTCGTCTCCTGCCATTCCGTCTTCCATTCTCCAGCACAGAAAAGCCTTTGAAAGGACTTGGATTAGTTTTTTAAAGGATTCAATAGGGAATGTGCCTTCAATTAAGACTCCCGCTGAAAGTGGTGGATGAAATTATCAGGTCTACTTGGTACAGAGTACAGGCCCCCTCTGCCCAAAATATATATCTGTTGGATTAAACAGGACTGCCACTGAGATCTCATAGTCTATAGCCTATAGCTATCACTGGAGCTGGACACTGTATTGTAACAAGTAAGGGGTTTCAAACATGGTAGAATTGTTATGTAAGTTAAGACTCCACCAATTCTGTCACCCCACTTTGACCTGTCACCCCTTAAGCAGTGATATACTGTAATACTGTCTTGTTTCTCATTTTTAATCATACATTATTATTTTAGTTTACTGGATGGAGCAACACTAAGAAGTAAATTCAATAATAATTTTCCAAGATAGAGTTTCAAAGATTGCTATCCAGTTTTATTACAGGTATTGATTTTTTTTTGCTGTATCAAATTGGAATCTGATAAAAAAAAACTGGTTATGAGGATGGTACTGTACTCCAAACCAAAATCCAAAACACTGGTAAAGAAAGAGAACAGTAAAAAAGGAGTCATTACCTTTTAATTTAGTGACTACAGTAAAACAATAAGAGAATTCAGAATAAAAAAGTCTTATAAACGTCAAAAGTATATTGTTGTGTGCAGAAATACTATTTATGGGTTAAGGCCGCATGAGCCCCTGCAGGTGTGTGTATGTTTTATTTCAATTCATTCTTCAGAAAGGAAACCCACAGTTTCCAGTTTTAAACAGTCTGTTCACGAATCCTAATAATAGCAATTCCTATTTCAATCGGAAGAAATTCCTCTTCAGCTGACTTGGATTTATTTTCTGCGTAATACGGAGAAACCTGTTTCTTGTCACAACTGGACTTGGCCTGCTCTTGTCCTTGAAGTGCCGACTGCTTCTGTTCACACATGATCCTGACCTGCACTGCGGAGCACGAAGCCACAGCTGGGAAGCAGATGCTGCAGAGTCAGAGGATTGTGGCCTGTGCAGGGCATGGCAGTCACAGCTGGACAGCGAGCGGAGCTGGCCTCAGCTGACTGCGGGTCCCGTCCAGTCTGGGGAAGCAGTTACCCAGCTGTGGGCTGCCCCTGGGGGACCTTGACCATATTCAATAAGTACCAAAGCCCTGACTGGGAAACTAGGACATCCAGGTGGAGAGACGCGCTCTGCCCTTCCATTTCTCACAGAAACGCCACTTCAAGAGCTGCCTAGGCATCGCCTTTGAAAATGCCTGCTTCTGCGCATCTGCAAATTGAGCTCCTAAAGTTTCTGTACAATTACTTCAATACATGGCATAATTACGGCTTCATTTTCTGCCAACACTCTTCCCAGTTTTGTGACCATCTGCGCCTCAGTAGAATACGCTGCGTTTCCTTCCCATTGACAAACCGTCTAATTGTTTTTTTGTGATGAAAAGGCCAAATCAAAGCCTTTCAAGAACATCAAAGGGAAGCTGTTAATCTGCACTTGTGGCCCTGCATGCCTTTGAGACACTTAGGGTCAGAACCATAAGGCATTTTAATATGCTGCCTTGTGCTTTAATTTTCCATTGTTTTTTTCTTTCCTCTGGAGAGAAGTGCACCAAAGTCTGGCATGCAGTACAGTATGTGTAGGCCTTGTCTGTTAGATCAACAAGGGGACTACTTTACACTTGTGAAAAACGTCAATGCACCAAAACTGCAACAAGCCAGGCACCTGTGTTTTATTGTGTTTTATCACAGTTCAGCTTATCTGAAAAGAGTCTTAGTTAACTTAAAAAAGCTGATGCTGAGAAGTACACGTTTGCTATTAAAAAGACACCTTTAAATAAGTGTCATTAATATTATCACCTAAAATATAAAACCTCTCGCTATTAGAATTAAGCACTATTATGACTCTAGTATGGTGACTGCATAGCTGCAAAATTTTGTTGTTGTGAAGTATTGGTAATTACATTCCGTTTCTGAATTATGCCTTCATTGATCTGAATTAATTCAAGCAGTCAATGTCAAAATAAAAACTGCCCCACTACAAGAATTATATTATTATCTTATTTTAGATTTGGATTTTAAAAAAGACTTCATGATGAGAAGACCTGCATGCAAAAAAAAAACAATCTTTAAATTTCAAAGCCAGTCAAAACAAATGTGAAGGATGAGTAATTTCCTGTACTATATACTGCTGCATTATTGTTCTACATTTTGAAATCCAGATCAATAAAGGTAACTTTCATATACAACAGGGAAATGGTTCTGCTAATACATTATTTACATTGGTACCAAATCTCCTATTCAAATTATTAGCTTCCAGCAAAGTTGTCATAAATACAGTAAGTAGACAGTGGTATTGAATGGTTATTATGACAGAATCCATACATTAGAAATGAAAATGTGAGAGACAGATATATTAAATAAGGCCTTCAAAAGCATTGATTTAAAAAAAATGGTTTAGTGGATCAATCACGTAGGAAGAGAACAGAGAGGAATGAAAATCATTCATGCTGCAAAAATGGCATCAATCACACTGCATGAGGAGATGTTCCTCTGCAGGGCCTGCAGCCCCTTTGACTATCGGACGCACTCCACTTGTTCAAAAGCGTATGTGAGGAGTAACCAGGATCACGTCTTTCACTTGAACCTTTCCGATTACCTGCACAAAAACAAAGCTCATGGAGCTGCAGAATTTAGATGGTTGCAAATTCCCAAGCTTGTCCCAGTAGAGGGGGCTATATGTATCCTCAACCTCTTTAATGTCCTTTACTGTTCTGTCCCAGAGGTCCTCAGCACCTCTTATAGCAGGAGTTGTAGTCCCCGCTGGGTCCTCAGAGGTTTCCTCACTGTGGCTTCTCTTCCAGTTTGCTATCAGCAAACCTTCACCTGAGCACAAGTAAATTACACACAGCCGGCTGTATAGGGTCTTCGCTGATATAGCGACTTGAACATATGGGCGTTCATCTGTGGGTGTGCAGGTGCAGATTTGCTTTATCGCAGATTCATAGAAAGCCAAAGCCTCCCTTACCTAACAGTAATTACCAGATTCAAATTCAACAATTACCAGCTGGCCTACTTCATAAGCAGCATCCTGATGGTCTAGTCTCACACTGAAATTCAAAAGCATTGCTGTCATATTGCTACCTCCTGTAATTTGATGTTTGAATCGCACCAAGCATTAGGTTTATACTACACCTCAACAGCCAGAGCTGTCTCCCAAGCCTACAGCACTTATAAGTTAAAAGACTGAAGGCCAAGTTAAAATTTTGCAAATGAGCTGCTTCTTCCCCAGATGCTATTCAATTGTTTATAAAATAAAAGTAAAAATCCTGTTTAGATTCAAAAGACATTAAGGTGTTTTCACACACAGCTCAATCATCGGCACTGCTATTAATTTTTCATTGCCGACAGTACAGTGAAAATGAATTTAATCATTTCAATAAATATTAAAGCCTTTGTGTGTCAGTCTCTTACCCTTCACTCTGAAACCACAGGTCATAGACCCTCAATCAGCAATAACTTGGCACGCAAACTTTCCTCTCCACAGACAACAGAACGGCTGAAAGTGCAACACTTCAAGGCCTAGGCTGGAATAATTACCAATTTATGTCATTTTAGCAGCTTGTCTGCCAAAATAACACACATTCATGGCTTCTTGCCCTGCCTGCTTAAGCTTAATACTTTTTATCACGTCTTGCGTGGCAGGAACTGGTAACAATAAGATTAAAAAACACATCAGGCACTGCCAGGTAAATAGGCCCTTTATATGAACAAACTCATCTGCCGATTTGTTATAATAATAACTGAAAGAAAAAAAACTGTTATGAAAACAGCTTTTGATGTTCAAACCCAAGAGGTGGAGAAAATTGAGAGTAGAGGTGTTAATTTTTTGTCTTGGCTAAATTCTACCCAGGACTTGCACAATATGGCCTCCCTAATTAAATTTCACACTTCGTTGAAAAGGTGAAATGATTTCACAGGTCTCTACCTGATCTGCAGTGTAGTGGGGCCATTGACACAAAATGGCTCTCCTCAGCAAAGGATGCACTGGGGATAAAGTGAGCTATATAAATGTAATTATATACTGTATCTATATATTTAAGGCACTGTGCGTGTGAGGTAGGCTCTCATGAGACCATAAAGCCACAGGCCTGGTTAGCAAGGAGACTCACCACCTTGGGGGAATGTGTGGGAGGGTATGGGCCTTGGACAATGAGGTTAGATGGGAAAATGTAAAACCTCCCCTAAGAAACCTGCTCAATATGGCATCCAGCTTTTTAAATCAGGCAAGCCAAACTGGAAACCAAAATACAGATGTCTCAGGCTTTTCATCATGCAGAATAAAAGCAGACGTGTAAACAGGTGTAGTGGAAAAGTGGTATTTTTTAAACACTTTCTTCCCCTCAAATGTGAGCAGACCGTTGTTAAGAAAACCCCAGTTTGCCGTTTCAGATATTCTAGCAGGGAACTAAAAACGTCTCTTTATTAAAAGAAATGCGCAGGAGTGGAGTAATTACAAGCTCTCATTTCTTTCCTTTCTTTTTTTCTCTCTATTTTGGCATGCTTTCTGAAAGGAAAAATGCGGTATCAAGTACCTCAGGGTTGATGAGATCAGTCTGTGCAGTAAGTGGGAAAAGGAGTTTTGTCAGGAGCATGGTTCATCATACCAGATGAAGATGTGACTGTGTTTCTGAAGGGTCAGTATGAAACAGAAACTGATCATCTTGGCAACCAGGCTGTTGGGTTTACAGTACATTTCTAAGCTAAATGCAGTGCAATTGGGGAATTTTTGTGCGTTACCAGTTTCTGGAAATATATCCCAATGTCTTCTTTGTTTGGCTACAGATCTCTATCCAATGTTTTCTGGGTAGAAACGTTTGTGAAACCTGCTTTTGGTGAAATAGGCGGTGGTCTTCAAAAGAGTTTAGAACCAACAGCCAACAGAATTGTTTGGCATATACAGTATTAATGTCTGGGACCCAAACCCAAGCCCCAGTTTTCTTCTTTTTCACATTAGTAAGTTTAATACTTAATGTTTCAGAAATTCTCAAATTCCAGCTCTCTTGCCTTAAAGTCAGGGTAGCCTTCTCCAGGAATGACATCACTTTCTCGGGGCTCCAGCGGCATTTCAACCAGAAAACCTCACACAAACTCACAGGTTTAGGAAGGGGGACACAAACTTTGTCACAGCTATTGCTATTTACCGAACCTGCCTGTGTCAGCTAATATACTGTATTTACTTCCTGTCCTGCCCCACCGATCAAGAACAAATATGGCTCATCGAAGTAACATCATAACAGCCTTGTTTTTCTTTTTTTAGTCATATAATCAGGGGTGTTTTGAAATGTAAAAATTAGAATGAACTAGAAAAGCAGAAACTACTACAAATACGACAAAAAAGGGAACTGTCCCCTTCCGCACTAGAAACTTTCATTTTCAGTTTCTAAAGCTTCCTGGGAATGTGTCACCCAGTTCATTACAGAAAGAATGGCACTTCCAATAGACATAATTGAGACTGTGCTCAGTTTACTAAGCCCATTGAAGGTATTGATTAGTGTGAAGTCCAAGCTGCCTTCAGATGATATAAGATTACTTTCAAAAGTGGGGAGACGGCGCTGTACTTTGTATTTGCAATGCTTGTGCCTTCAATATTTGGATCACTGTTTGGTATGTTTCATGTCTCTTTTATGCCACTGAGTATATTCTACAGTTTAAATAGTGCTTTTAAAGCACTATCTAAATGTTAGTTATTCCAAAGACTTGCAGAATTATATCAGCTTCTATGTTTTGTCCTTGAAATTTAGAACAAGGTAGTTTAGGCCTGTAAAAGGCTAAGAGCCTTAGTGCTCCCCGTTATTGACAGCCATGTTTCTGTAATGTTACTGCTGCCAGCATCTTGCAAAGGTCAAGTTCTGCTCTCCTATAATGACAGATGCTGTGAAAGGACATAATGTAGTATTCTCCACTCTTGTCTCTTTAAAAGAGCAGTCTTATTGAATGCTTTCTGAAGCACAGCCTCGTAGGACCAAACATATCCTGGACAGCTCAGTCTTTTTTCAGAGTCTCATTCACATTATTCCTAGTCACGGGGATTTAGCCTTGTCGCTCTTCTCTGGCACAGCAGGCTCCGACTTGAGTATTATTCAGATTGGGTATCGGAGCACAGCTGCCTTGGCTGGAGCTGCCTGAATGATGATTTTGAAGAGCTCTTTCAATGTTTCCGATGGTGACAAATGCTGTCTTTAACACCTGGAGGTCAGCTGTACTTTTAATGACCCCACCCCTCTCCAAGTCTGTTTTCTGCATTTAAGAACAATTTGCAATAACAGGCAATCAGGATGTGAAATACTTGGAACAAACTATTTGAAAATGTGTCTGTTTCAGATGTCAGACCTTATTCTAATAGCCTGCTTTGAACAACTCAAGGACAAAACAAAATTAATTCAAAACCTCTCATCACTCAAACCAAGAGTACCTCATCAATAGAAGCGAGTCAGATGCACTCTTGTCTTGCAGTTTTTTGTTTCTGAAAGAAAGCCTTTAAGATAAATATAGCAGGTTTTCGCATGCACCTAATATCACATTATGGCCTTGAAAAATCATGCTAAGATCGTGATTCCCACCTCTGAGAAGCAATGGTATTGATTTTCTAACTTACAGGCTACTTGACCTGAACATCCTTCACCTTTGTACGACTGCCTTCAATAATTCTAGCTTGACCTCTTCATCCGCATGACCCTGTCGCTCACAGCAGGCCCACAGCTAGCAGTCTGTAGATCAATTCTTCAAATATTACAAATAAACACTGGCTTTCCCCCACACCAATTCCTTCATTTTTGTCCACTGTATCAAAATTGGTTTTCCCTGCAGTGGAGGAAAGAGAGGGAGGGAGGGTTCTTGTTATCTGAGCTGATGGAGTTCCTTTAAGCATTCTTCAGCGGCTATCGGATAGTGAACACTCTTTGCCCAGCAATCTGCCTCCAATAAGATTACCTCGGGGACAGAGTCTGTATGGGGACAATGCTGCATCTACAGTTGATTTATTAACAAGGAAAAGTCACAGTGAATTGCTCTGCAGGTTTCCAACACCTACTGCCTGCAATGATAGTTTTGAGACCCATCCACCTTGGCTTCAAGAAAAGAACCACCTTAGGTCACCCCTATTAGGTCTGAACATAATTTTCATTGTCCCGACACCTCTCAAGCCTCTCAAAATTTACAGTCGCTCTCTTGCACCTAACCAGGCAGTTTTTTCTAATCTCCATCCATCCCAATTCCTTTTTATTCACCTGTCCCAAGATAACCTATGAGAACTGAGACGACCCCTGTCAAAGTCACAGCGAGTTTAGCAAGTTGCACAAAGAACAAAAAAAGGATGGCCGACTTACAGTAAAGTTTATCCCCAAGGAGTAGCGGTTAAATTGAAGCTGGTTTCTGATTCAGGATCCTGTAGAAAATCACGTACAGATTCCAGAAATTGATTTAATCTTTAAATCATACTACAGTATATAACTCTTGCAGGGTTTATAATGTTGCTTACAAAAAATAAATAAATGAATGCTAAGATCCCTGCTGAAAAAAGAATTGGATCTACTGTACCATGTGCAGTGTCCTTGTTCTCTATTAGGCTTCTTTGCTTCTCTGGCAGTAGTCACTTTCTTCTAACTTACTTTCCTTAAAATGGGGCCAAATGTGCACAGATTGCAGGATACATGCTGGCTGATACTGATGCTGGTTACATTTTCCATATCTCTACAGCGCCAAGATCCGAACACCGACAGCTTTATACAGTATTAACACCAGCGAGTCCAGCAGAACGGCTGAGCTTCTGATGGCCAGGCACTACATTTCCTCTGCCTTCACGTCAAGTTCAACTTACATACTTTACTGCCATTACATCAAGCTGCGTGGAATTGGGAATTTGTTCAATAAGGCAAGACTTCGGAAGACGGACAAAAACGTTCAACAATAGTCATGAACAACAGTGTATTTCCAAGGCATGTTGCTCACTTTTTTAAAATTTAGAATGCACACTGATTTTGTTTCTTGGGGAAAAGTCACGGGACTGCGATGAGGACTATGGAAGATTTGCACTGAAACGTGCAGCTGTCGGAGCCATCTGCTGTTTTTCACACCCCAGGTCCCACGGTATCCGTAAGAGGATTGCCATCTCGTGAACAGGCTATGCAGCTCTGGTTAACTAAACCACAGATTACTAGGAGCCAGGCAAAGCCCCAGGGATCACTGCTGCTTGCCTGATAAGAATGGCTTGTCTGACTCAAGCACGTTCCACCCTTGATGCAAATTCCCAGTGCAAGGGGAATCCCAACCAGAGTTTAAAGCACGCACCCAGACTTGAGGCAGCAATGACTTGTTGACAGGAGTTCGTGGAGGGCCCAAATCTGAAACTCAACTGGTTGAACCACTCAGAAGCGGCTTTCGATACCAGACGAAGACAAGCATACTTTAGCGCTGTATGAGGAGAAGCATCGCAGCACTGGAGGTGTCAAACGTTCACTGCGTGTTTTCCATCTGGATCTACAAGACAGAGAAAATGCCTTGATTCTCCCTGATTTCCATATGGCAGCAGTGAATTGAGAGAACTGCAAGGCTGCAGAAGCTGGCACCTCGACTTTTTTGATGCACGTGCTACAGATGCAGAAAACCTCCGTTCAAACTAATCTCACGGGGCAGGGGCTTTGTTCAGTGTGGAAATCTGCACAGTTCAGAAGTTCACTTCTTTTTCAAGCGAACTTGTCCCACATTTTGGTCAATGTACTATTTCACCGACAGCTGCCAGGGAAAATAGCACAGGAAAAGGGCCTCGGCAGCAGATCACACCTTTAAACATTAATCACAAAGATATTTCAGGAAAGTCGGTCTAAAACCCTTTACACCAGGCACTTCGCATGAGCAGCAAGCCAGCGCTGGACCTCAAATGTCTTTGTGCTGCTCCCATGTGTTTGAAAGGGGAAACAGAGGACACCGTCGAACAGAACGCGCCACACTGTCACAATTTCTGAACAGCACGCTTAACAGCTTGGCCTGTTTCTCAGCCAAGAGATGTCTGTGAACACCCTCAGGGAGTAAGTGGGACTTTATGAATTTCTGAAAGTCTGTCATACTGCCATTCAGCTGTTAGCTGGCCCTCAGAAACTGATAAATGCCTTCAGTATCTTACAGCTTGTAGCGGTGATGTCTTTCTTGATGCCAGAGGTCATACCTTATTGGTGCTGAGTCCTGGTAGCAAGTAAAACATTTCTCACTGACAAAAATTTTCCACATGGAGAAACGTAATGAGAGTTTCCTGCATACATGCTGTCTGTGTGTTCTCAGGCACATAAACAGTTTTCTTTTAAATTAATACATGTCTGCTTTTGCAAGTCATGACAACACTGCACTCTGCACACCTCAGGCTTCCTGCGAAAAGAGAGAAGAATCCTTTTCCCTTTAAAAAGTGGAGGTGAGAAGAACAGAAGCTTGTTAACCTTCACAATAAGACAGAAGAGGAACATTTATTCTCATTATGGCTTTTCTTCCTTTTCTCATTATTCTTAGCCGCCTTCCTAATGAACCCTTTCTACCTGGCTGTGTGGTTTATGGAAGTGTGCGCCAACCTGACTAATGATCCCATCTCCTGCCACTCGAGCAAAAGCACACCTACAATACCACAGAGAAGAAAAATATATTGAACTTCGATGAATACTCAAATGATAAATTACGGAATTATTTTTCTTCTGTTCTGTGTAAATTATTCACTTGTGCAATTCAGAACAATTAAACACTTGAGTTAAAAAATCTTCCAGTATAACATGAGCATTATCCTTTTTTTCCTTAATAAAAAGCTGAAGCAATATCTTATGTAAAAGTCTGTATGTGCAAACTGGGGTATGAGCATCCATCCATTTTCTAATTGCTTTTCCCATTCCAGGTCATAGGGGGAGCTGGAGCTCATCCCAACAAGCAATGGGCACAGGGCAGGGTACACCCTGGGCAGGACAGCAGTCCATCGCAGACACACAAAGACACACAAAGACACACAAAGACACACAAAGACACACACACACACACACACCAGGGCCAGTTTTCTGAAAAGCTAATTAACCTACCAGTATGTTGTTGGACTTTGGACTTATCAACATTTTAGCTATAATTGTGTTTTAAGTAGTGACATTTTATTGCAATGCTGAGGGAATGTTCCCACTAATGAATTGAAGTCTCCCGAAACAATTTTTTATACATTTTAAAAATGATAAGGATGTCTCAGCAGGAAGAAATCTCCAGAAAAAAGCAGCTTACAAGAAATGAAATCTCTAATTTACATCACTGTTTATTTAACTAAATTAAAAAAAATACAAAACTCTATGACCCACAAGGCTAAGTGGAGCTTTAATGCAAAAGCCTTGACTGTGGTTTTGTGACCAGGCTAGGTTTGTCAGTTTTACAACCAAATCTCACTACAGTACAATATGATGCACATACTAAAAAAAAAAACAAACGTAACCAGACAGGTGGCTCACGCAAAGCACATTGTACGTGTTGTCCTTTGTTTTTTCTCCTCTAACACAAAACCCTTGATGTCACCTCTCGCATAGAACTGAATTCATAGAAGCTGTAGTTGCTATCCGAATGACCTAGATTTTGTCATTGTACAGAAGTGCGCAGAGATACAGAACAGCAACTTTTTCAGCTCCGCTGAGAGTCCTAGTCGACTCGTGACAAGCTGTGCTAAAAGACTCCCCTCCACCCCAGTCCCTGCTGTCCCCCTCTTATCAGTCCAAGCATATTCCAAACCTCTCTGCGAGACCCCACAGAAACACTGCAGAGGAGTAGCTGGGAATGCAACAGCAGAATCATAATACCTCCAAAAAAAGCATCCATCACTTTGGCTGTCACTCGACTGTCAAAATTACATTTTGTTTTCTGTGCTTATCAGCAAGACATGTTAAAATGATTTAACTGACAATTCCTACCAGCAGTCACTGCTTTCTCCTCTCTAAATGTTTTTTCTTTTGTTTGTTGCTATTTCTGTGTGCGCATTCGGGATTCAATGCCAGAGAGGCAGCTGTTGTAAGACTTGGGGGAGCAGAATTTCCCCCATTTCCTTGAAGCCCTCCAAAATCCACTCGCCAGCAGAAGACAAGTGGCACCTCAGCCTCTACAGGTCTAGAGCTTAAAAATACCCAACACAAAAGAAGTAACTAGCACAATATTCATGGCCCTCTTTTGTCTTTGTTGGCAATCAGTATGCTGTTTGTGTGGGGTCTGTATTATTCACATCCGTGTCGAAGAGGGTCAAATTAAACAACAGGCCCCAATCCTGCCGCAGGAAGGCCAGCTTTTTCAGCTGGTGAAAGGGTCACTGAAATGACTTTTGGCAGGAGAAGACAAAGCCATTGCCTTCAGAAGCAAGCGTCCTTCATTTCTGATCTTTCAGTTGAGAACTACAGTATAAAACACACAATTTACAGTTTGAAATGGTCACTTCTTAAACCTGCTCTGGTAACTTTCCTTCTTGGGCTCACTTGGGCAGATTTGTTAGATGGCAAACTTATGTTTACTGTAGTTACAGCGATTTATAATGCGCAATTAAAACATGATAAATTGCAGACATGTAGGGTAACTAAACACTACTGTGTTTATTTTCACCCGTACAGCTCTTACTTAATACAAATGTGATTAGTAAAAAATTGAGGTTCTGGGTAGCATATGCTGCATAACTATAAAAAAAAAAATTCATGATTAAAGTCTACTTTCATGTGCGTTATAATTCTTGGGCTTCACTGCACTTCTCTGGCCTCCTGACAGCATTCTAGAATCTTTCAATAAATCATGTCTGCTTTCTGTTCTTATTTAGAAAACTAAATTCTGTTTCTTCACGTAGTAGTTGTATTTTCTCATTGCAACCGAGAAACTGCAGTGTGATGAGGGCAAAAAAAAAATCAGAAAAGTCCAATCTTTCCAGCCACCCAAATTCCTCCCCTGTGGAGTTAAGGAAACTCTGTGTGACGAGGATGTGTCTCGGCATTATCATTACAGTGCCTCATGTTTAACCTTCCAATTGCATAATTAATTGCGTTAAACATGAAGAAAGGATGAAAGGAGGAGAAAATGAAATGCTTAATAGGTTGCAAAATTGACCCATTTTACAGACTGGGTCACAGTTTAATGTGTTATTCATGTAGCAATGTCAAGCGTAATTATGTGCTGGCCTTACCAGTGACTAATTACTTGTCCCTCATGGAAGCAGAAACTCAGGTGTTTTGTGATCTTTGAAAACATTAAAAAAATAACTGGAAATGGATCTTCTGCCAAATCCCAGTAGCCTGTAATCAGCATTTAATAAAGTTATCAACTCCTGCATGTTCTAGTAGTTAGATCATTCTTGCTGGTATAATAGAAGTGGCTTTTCTCAACTGCAAGGGATCTAATTATCTACCGTACTAGCTCTTGGCCTTAAAGTTGTGTTTAACTACACTGCTTGAAACCACACGCAGATTTCTTATTGATGCTATAAAGCGATTAAAAAAGACAGAGCACAGGCTAACCAGATGGCAAGCAAAGATATACAAATTGTATATTTACTTTATAGTGTCATAAGTCTGGCAACATGACACTTGAATTCCTGGATAGGACAGAATTTACATTAAGAATGAGGTCTTTACTTTTGCTGCCATACCTACTGTGGGATTTGTGCATTGCAAGAAAAACGTCAGATTTTCAAGGAGGGCAAAGTTCTTTTATGCTATACACTGGCTATGAACGGAAAGCTGAACTGCTCACAAGAGCCATCACTTGGCGTGCACTCTGATAAATATTCTGCGAATGGTTAGACATGGACGTTATAAAGCAATCAAAGCCATATTCCTGAAGGTGTGCTAATTGTATTTTAACAGTCCCCTGTTGGTAAGCATTACAACTATTCAGGAGATTGCTTTAACCTTTGAGTCCTGTGTTCCTCTAGCAACAGCAACATTTTCATTTATCACATGACCTGGGAGAAGTCCTTTTCGACAGTCGGTTTACATTTGTAGCCTGACACTGCATCCAAACAGAAGAGAGCTGCAGCCGACGCGACAACCAGGAGAGAGGATTTTCGGATGGCAGGATTAAAAATAGCTTCACAGAAAAGCTCCTAAATGGGAAACTTGTGATGTAGGATGATATAAACACTTCCACGTCAAAACATTTTCAGTGGACTCCATTTAGGAAGTGAGGAAAAAAAAAAGATTTCATGGGAGTTTACAAACCTGAAGCTTCTGAAAGAGCTGAGCCTTTTTTTGGATTCTAAGAACACCCCCATATACATATCAGAACTGATATTCCTAAATATAGGAAATGGAGAGGCAGGGGCATGTGTAGAGCACACTGACTGCAGAGCTGCAGCCGGAACTCGGCCCATTTGAAGTGTTCATACATCAGGCGGCCTCCGCACTGAACTGGTCATTTAGTGGGAGTGTAATCAAAGGCTGGAAGTAAATCTTCAGCCACAATGTGGGAGATAAGAAAGCAGACAAGTTCTAAAATTGTACAGCGCGTATTCCCTGCCTGCATTCATGTGCTGGCTGTAAATCCATACCAGCAGCAGCCAAACTTGGGAATAACATTTTAGGTGCCTCTTCCACCCGTATTCCATCCTGCTATATATGGGTAATACATTTAAAATGTGACCTGCTAACCCTGCCATCCACTTCAGATACAATATACATAACTGTACAGTTGACATAGCAACGCCTAACCAGCAGTGAAAACAAAGCTGCTGTACTGGAAGTGAAGCCTCTTCTGTAACACAAAGGCATGTAAATCATGAGAATGGCAACTTTAGAGCAACAATAACAGGAAAAAAGGCCAAATGCATTGTAAATTGAGAGAAGACAATGGTGCAGGGAAAATGTGAAAATGACAGACGCGTGGGAGAACCTCAGAGAAACAGCGTCACTGTTTTAATAGGACCTGGTATCAGAAAAGGTGTGTGAATTTATTAATGCAAATGCTTAAACAAAAAAAGAGTGGCAACAGGGATACTCCTGTGACCTAACCTGTGACCCTGAAGACCATGTTATGTTCACACAAGGCAACGTAAACTATTTATGACCTGAACTTTGGTTTCACGAAAAAAATGGAGAAGTATTCATATACTGTAGGAATGCTTCCTTTGATAGGGAAAATATCTCAGAAATGGACTGCCAGGAATGAAGCCCAGATTATGATTTTTCTACAGGTAAGAGTCTCTAGTCCTCACAGGCCACAGAGGTTTAAGGGCTTCATTTCTGTTTTTTACCAAGCAATTCAATTGGCCCTGCTGGGAAAGTTCTCCTATAAACATTAAAATATATACAATCACTTTCCCCTTTCTGGTATTTAATACATTAATCATGAGTAGCAAGTGAAAACCATCTCTCTTCTCCCTTGTGTGGCATTAAACCTCACATTCCATTATATTCAGGTAAGGAGATTTAAGCCCTGAATTTCCAGGCACTTGGTCAGGCTTTAATTCTGCATTTGTCAGACTGCACTGATTGATGAATAAAACAAAGAAAGCGCTTTGCCTGGGAAACAAATAAATGAAAGAACTAGAATTCTTTTGCCAAAAGAAAGGGGAAGCAATGATGATTCTTTATTCTCCACCTGACTCCCATGAGCCCTCGTGTTCAAATTCCAAAAGGAAACCCACATGATGAGGCATTCCCAAGACAATCTGGCCCAGATATGCAGCATATCAAAGCTTTGAGTGGATACTAAGAAGCAAAGGAGTTCTCTTTAAAAAACAGTATGTGCCATCAAAACTCTAATGAGGTATTTGTGTAGAAACAAATAAGGTCGTCACACTGCACAGATCTAATTATATTTCAGCAAGAGGAGCAGTTAAGGACTGTATCTGCATTTTGTTTCCTGCTTTCATCCTCGACACAGAAACAGAAGAAAAGGCACAGAATAATGATAATCGCTTTCAGCTTCTTGTTTCTAAAAGCCAAACCAGTAGGATAGTTTCCCTTCATAGCTCCACTACATGAGGTCAAGGGGTGAGCTACAATTTCCTCACCCATCCAACTGCTCTTCATTCAAAATTCCCTTCCTATTGAAGGCCAAAGACAAAACAGAATCATCTCCAGAATTCAGTAAAAGGCATCCCCAGTGAGCCCCCGCCCCCCCCTTAAAACATATTCAAAGTTGGCTTTACCATTTCCCAACACAAGGTTCAAACTGCACCGTCTGAAATACTCTGTTAAATACTACCAAGGAAGAACGTTAAAAGAGTGGGAGTCCTTCATCAGTGTTCATCAAATATTAAATGAGCAGAGCATTGCTGGCTTTCCCCTAACACAACTGAAAAGTGAGTATCGGCCTGAGACACATCTGACAAACCTCATTACCTTCATCAAAGAGGTGCAATGTCAATGGCAAAGGCTGAGTTATACACCAGGGCAGAATCTTTTAGGAAGTAAAAACAGGAGCTACAGTTGTAGACTGTGAATTGGGGTCCTCAACTGCCATGCCACAATCCCTTTGTGTCACGACTGCAGTCCCTCCCCCTTAAGGGCGCTCCGGCTCTTTCACTTCTGAGTTGATTTTGTGCACCTGCCCCCTGTTCCTGCCCACCTTAAAACCTGTTCCTGCCTACCTCACTCTGTTCCGGGCTTTGCATTGGTTCCCGTACCAAGCGAGTCCGGGATCTGGAGCACCTGGTCCCATTCCCACCTTGTTTCCCCCGACCCTCCACCGGATCCCGCTCCGGCTTTTAATCCTGTTTGTCCTCGTCTCGGATGGACTGCCCGGCTCTGGGCTTTTACCTTGTCTTGGATTTCCCTTTGGACTCGGTTTTGGATTGTTTGCTCCCCCCCCAGATCACCAGTGCACTATGGACACGCCTCCTGTTTTCATTCCTGACCCCTGCATGCTTTTATCCCCGTCTTTTCCTCACTCATCCCCGGATTGTGTCTTCTGCATAGGGTCCAAAAAGAACGCTTTCGTTACACTTTGACTGAAAGTAATAATGTGCTATCAAGAGCGTGGCCCCTGGCTGTCCTTTACTTAGTGCCGGCTGCAGCAGGGAGTTTTCAGAAGGAGCCAAATTAAATATGGTCCTTTTGCCACCCAATCGAGAGCCCCAGCCCAGGCGTGAACACTGGCAGGCCGCTGTCACCAGGGACCCGGCGGTTAGACCTGGCGCGTCTCTCCACGCTTGAAATGGATACGGCTCACCTGGGGACAGCACGCGCAGCACAGGGGAACGCCGGCTCCAGCACTGTGGGAGTGGCCTGCCACCGCACTGCAGGATACCCAGGACCAGGGCTGCAGGACACTCGCGCGCAATAAGGGATACCTGCAGTCTTGGATCAAGACCAAACATTTTCTCCGGAAAACACCAACTCCCCTCTCACACTCTAGTTTGCCTTACAAATCAAACATGTCTCGAGGGCCCCCACCTCTGAAATCAAAATCCTATTTCCAAACAATTTGCTGGTAGTTTAGAGAGAAAGCGCGATGGCTTCCTTAGCAATAACTTGTTGATTTCCTCCGTGTAGATCTAAGACAATCACAGGAAATAATATGAAAAAGCAGTGTGTTTTTGCCAAGTATTTTTCATTATATTCCCACCCAATCTGGAATCACCAATTGTTTGAGACTTGGCTAAGATTCTCGCGTGATAAGGAGGAAAATCTGCTCCTCCTGTACACCTACTGTACCTGTCTGAGCCATTTTTCTTTTGACACATGGTCAACTCTAGCACCACCAGCTGGAGGAACAGAGAACCTCTCTGACACAACTGCAGGCCTGCAGGCATATGGCATGTCTCAGGAGCTTCTGTTTTGTTGAAAACTGAAAGCACTGACTGACTAATGCCTCCACTACCCCCACGGCACACGGACAATTAAGTGCCACTGTCTGAGGAATCCTGGTAATGGTTAACTCATGACAATTCAGCCTCGAACCCATAATCTCTGGGGCAGAGGGCATATTTACTGGTTAAGCCTTTCTTTTAAACTAAATACTGTACATTTAGTAGCTGGTAGAATTAGACCACTGTTTATTACTGTGGGATTATATAAAAAAAGAAATGTGAATGCATCTTAAGGAAAACATTTGCTGCGCACTTTACAAGTAAATGCAAAATACAGATTCCAAAGCAGCTTTCGACTTGAAAATAAAATATAATACATTCTTATAAAAGGGAAACAGGAGTGTACTACTGAAGGACAGAAAAAGTATCATGCTAGAAATTATACATGAAGGACCCATTTCTTGAGGAAAAAAAGGGAAATTGGAAGAGAGTATCAGAGAGACATTCAGTGCTCGATTCTTGCATATATTATGAACAGTGATCCATAAATCAAGACTGTACAGGTGCCAAGACTTTCCGGAAAGATTTATCATCACGGTCTTTCCTCACTAATATCTACTAAGGACTAATGATTAAAAAGGAAGTGGTGTAATCTGGAGTTAATAGCACAAATTAAATAAAATTTAATAGCTAATTTGCCTTGTGCACGTTTGGAAACACATCCTGGTTTAAGAAAGGCAGTTTCATTGAGGAAGTTACTAATCTCAGCAGGGCTTTGCTGGTACAAGAAAAGCCCACTCCTGTTAGGTTTGTTCAGTGCAGGGTAGTTTCAAGTTCGCCGGAATTCAAAGCTTTCTGTGGGGGCTATCAGAGCACTGCAGTAAAGGTTACTCCATCAGACCAGCCACAGTGAACAGACCCACATTGCTCTGTTACTCTGTTTTGGATGATGCTGCAGCTGCTTTCTCGCCAGATCAGGACTTGCTATCTGAGAGGGATTAAGATTGTTCCGGTAGCTGCTCCACATGTGAAACGGATATGCTGCTTGGGCCACTCTGGGTAAAGGTCTTCTTGTGGCAAGAGGAGGCAACGGATGTCATTTATGTGGTGTGTATTTATTTTTACAAATATTATGCTGCAGACAGGTCTAATTTTAACCCTCAGTGACTGTTGCCAAACAACTGATAATAAGCTCTCTGTTATAATGGCCCTCAATTGGCAACAGAGAAAGTACAGGTAGGCTCCTGAGAAGGCAGAGGCTATTTTGTATATTGATTTTTAAGAAATCGTAAACCTTTGTACAGTAGTTAGACAAGGATGTTGCTGCAAAAACAAAAAAACCTGGAAAAAGGTAACTTTTCAGTATTTTGTTGAGCCATGAGCTTATTCTTGTTCTAAGATTATTCACCTCAGCAACACCTATTAAATGCTTTATGCAAGCCAAGTAACACTTACAGCAAAGGATGCATAACAGTTTTAATGATCAAACCGTTATGAGACCAAAAGCACTGTACTGTATGTTCCTTGGCTGTTGAATTCTTTTCCCAGAAGGCCAGTGTCTCTTAGTTTTCCTAGGTCTGTTTAAATCAGCTGCACCCAAAGAGCAGGGAAAAACTGTTTAATTTGTTTAATTAAAGCAGTAACTACATGTATGTGATTTAGTTCATTAAGGGCTGAGTAGTTTCAAGTTTCAATGCAAATACACAATTCCCTCTGGGACCAGGACTGGACAGCTATGGTCCATGCACAGAGAATAAACGGTATTTTTTCCTTCAATAGACTGGCTTTGCTGATCATTGCCATATTTCTAACTCAATAAATATATCCTGAAGTGACACACATAAGCACCAACAGTTTTCACCGAAATAGAATGTGAAGTACTTTCTCCCTTGGTATCCCATCTGGAAAATGGTTCCCCTGGAAAACGGAGCCTTCAGAGAAGCATTTTGTGCTCTGGAGAGACTAAGAGTCAATGGCTGACTGCACACATGCAGAGGGTACAGGATATCAGAATTGCTACAAGGGCTTCCTTATCCTGAATGATACTTTCCTAGAGCAGCTGACCTTTTTGAACACAGACACCCTACAATGTGCACCATGACATTTGTAAAAGCTGTCACGTGAGCCGACCACAGAAAGGAACAGGAAAAAAAGACGTGTGGAGTTGCTCTGAAAGGGTAAAAAGTACCAGAGGACTAGACTTTCCTCATAAGGAGTGTCAGACACGCGTAATTACCTGAAAAAGAAAACACGGATCCTCTTGCAAACACCTCATTGGAAAAAGCACAGTCTGTGCACTCGACGCAGTGCTAGCTTACTGCAGCTGAGAAAGATGAATCCCATCTGTTATTCCACATACGAGCCGAGCATGAGAAAACAAGTGCACATGACTTTAAAACCTGCCAAACGCTCACAAGTTAAAAGTCATTCCGAACAAACTGTCAGAGACCAGCTACTATGCCAGTAACAGCCAAGTGTGACCCCCTTCATGAACTAGTTCAGCTCTCTTGTCAATCAGCGGTTCTACTTACTGTGTTATGGGGAAAGGGAGGGCCTGCATTTACATTCCTACACCTACATTTAAGAGTCATATTTCTTAATTGGCAAAAAAAATTCAGAAAACTCCTATGTATCAAAAACAACGACATTCCAGTGAAAGCACAGCTGTGCATGCTGAACTGTCTCTGCGTAAAAACTTACTGTATTATATAGCTTACACATTTTGGCACTGCGCTTTGACTTTTTCCAGTCTAAGTACAGGACAGAATGTCAGCCCCTGTGGGAAATTTACAGTAGGTTTCTAAGAATATGAAAAGTGGTCAGAAAAATGCAGCATTGTGCCAGTTTTCAACTAAGGAAAATCCAAAGCGAAAACAGTATAGTTAGGTTTGTCAAAATGATTCCTAAGGTATTTTTTTCTTATTAATGGCATGTTAACTGTGCCAGAATAACTGAAATACAAACTAAACCGATATTTTCATGCACCATGCAGGTCAGAAACTCGGGAAAAGAGAAATAGTATTGTGTTATAAATAACCATCAGTAAGCCTGTTATACTAGAATCAATTTAATGTACACCTTAACCCTGAAGAATGCATTCTAAAGAACTAATGTAGATCATCACACAAATCTGTCATTGAGCTTCATGTTACTGTTATTTCCAAAAGAGCTGAGCTGCACTGATTCTGCAGTCTCCGCCACTGTTGCTCAATCCTTCCACGCAAATATGGTAAAAATGCGTTCTTTGCTAAAACACCACTCCGTATAAAAGGGCACAGCAGAGTTTAATCCCACGCTGAAAAGCGAAAAAAGAAAGAAGGAAAATGCAGTATTGCACCTGTGGATCCTTCCTCAGTCTGGTGTCTCCTTTAGCATGTGCGTTGTTCTGTGAACAGTGTACCTTCCGCTATAACACAATTGAAAAGTGCAAGGGAACTTTCTACATTTCCCAATAGGGTGAGGAGACGAGGAACGAACTGGAGAGTTCCCACATTTGAAATGGCATCATATCCTCTTTCATTCAAAACAGAAAAGTGCATAAACCAATCCTTCACAAAGATTAACATTCCACCTATCCAACAAAACGAGAAGGTTGCACACTCTTAACTGTTCAAACACACATGACAAGTTAAAAATTCTGAAAATGTGTGGATGACAACTGTGTTAAAACTGGCTGTGAGCAGTCATTAAAATCTGATTCAGACAGGTTCCTAACATCAACAGGTTATATAAGACTGCGCATATAAGTGTAATTTATCATCGTCAAGTCACATAAGACTAACAGGATCAATCAAAAACAACATTCCTAGGCGCCAATGAGCAAATGTACATAATATCTACAGAGGAGATTCCCTGAAAAAGATTTAGTCACGACTAGTGCTGAAAAAACAGCACATTAGGTTGAAGACTAAAGACGGAAAGTTTCATTTTGCAACTAAGTTGTTCATACAGATCTGACTGTTAAAAACTGGACAATATTCAACAATCCTCCTAATACAAGTTAAGGTACCTCCTGTTATTAAACCACAGCACCTATACTAGCACCCATCTTGCTGTGTTGCCACCCACCCAGTAGGGGGCAGTCAGTGGGAGCCAGGGAGCCAGTCCATCACCTTGGAGACTTCTTAAAAATAAATCAGACAAAATGTCACATGGAATTACACTAGTGCATCCCAAACACGGAAAATAATTTTCGTGCGAAAAGTGTTTTAGGAAACTTGTACAGTATATCACATTTCCCAAAACACTTTTTTTTGCCCTACAGTACCTTCTGCAATTGTTTCCTTTGTTGAAAAATGAGAGATGAAATCCTAACGGGGTCCATATGTAGAACCCACTGAAGTGTACCAATATTTTGGAGACATGGGACACAGCTGCAAAAGCCACATCTTGAAAATCTTTCAAGATAAAGATTAAAGCTAAAATTGGATGTTTATTTTAGACAGAATGATTGCTTTGCATTTGCAGCAAAGAAAGGGCTTCACTGACATACTTTCATTTCAATAATTGATCATTGCGAAATTGTGAATATACAGTAGGTGCTACCATGACACCCTGGGGGATAATGGACACTCTCTATCGTATAGCACTAACATTTAGAACAAACTCAAAACTGAGATTACATACATCACTGCATATATAAGCAAATAGGGAGGACAAATTCATCAGCGAATCAAATCATCAAATATTCATTTGTATATACATTGGACTTTACTAACTACAAGTTAACTTTACTAACTACAACTTTACTAATAAACCAGATACAATTGATATCAATTAAGACCTCAGTCAATATTATAGTGTACAGTTCAAAAAGTGCCGATTTTGTTTATGTTGCTTTCTGGTCCTAGAAAAAAAATGTTGTCTTACCATAAAAGGCTTTAAAGACATGTTTTGTGATCTTACGGTCACAAAATACACATTTTGTTTTTTAATTAAAATACAGTATTATTGTTTTAATGTTGGCCAATGTGGAGTGATTATACTCTTCCTGCCTTCTAGACCAGATCTCTCTTGGCTGGTTAAATAAACATGAAATTAAATTTGGTAAAACATTAATGTATACCGCATACAGCCCTATACAGATACATACCATAACCATTACAAGGAGAAATGTTTAACTCAAGGGGTGCGAAGTCAAGTCACAACTGGAAACATCTCTGGCAGCAAAGGAAGAGAGATGGAGGCAAACAGGCAACTGAGCCCATTATCTGACCTTCGACAACACCTGGCACTTTGTCCAGTGTTCGTCTCCACCTTCACAAGCTCTAGTCCCCGGTAACTTCTGCATTATTTGCGTGCTGTAATTGAAACTGAGGGCTTGCACCGATCGTGCTCAGGGCTGAAGCACCAAATAAGCCGCAATAAAGCCCCCAAGCAACAGAGAGCACCACTGGGAAATAGGGAAGAGCCTGAAAATGGTTACTAGGAACAATTTTGCTCACAGAGCCTTTGAAGCACGGACGGCTCAGACTATTTTCAAATCAATGTTGTATCTGTATTGTATTTGTTTTTTCCTTTAAGCAGCGAGGTATATACAGTGAAACCCCATCGATCATTTGAGCAGCCAGATGAGCAACATCACTTCGCATGAACTCCTGGCATACAGTGGCAAAAGGGAGTAAAATGGTATTTCCATTAAACGGGATTTACAGTCTCAAGATTATTTGGTCTGCTGAGAGATTTCCTCACCAGCTGTCGAACTTAAACCACTGTGTGCGATTTCAATTATGAAGTCATGAAACTCTATGTTCAAAGAAAAAGAAAGAACTAGTTTGACTGAGGTGGCCCATCACCCCTACTCTGGTGGAAAGTATTATGCGACATTGGAATTTATTGTACACAATGGTTTCCATCTGCATCTACGTTGTTTTTCAAACATGAACAACTTGAACCAGCTGGCTGTCAGGCGGTTAATAATTTCAAAATCGACCAGTAGCTATAAGGACTGCCCATGTAACATCTTAAAAGAAAACCTCGACTGCAATTTACCTTATTTAAACACAGCAAAAAGTATGGTTCCTTTCTGTCTCATCTTATTGTCACACACTAGATAAACAAGTTGGTAAAAAAAGGAATACAAGTTTGTGTTGTACAGTATTTAAACCTCTGTGATGCTAGCTATTCAACAGAGTATGGAGAGTTGTTCATTCAAATAATCCATTAATGGAGTTTTAAACTGAGGTTCAGGAGGAGGTCAAACCCTAATCTCACCCAATTCCGCTTCCCTGCTTTTCAACATTAGCCTTCTTGCTCACTAGTTCGTTCTGTTCTGGCACTCCTCCCTCCTCCCCAGTTCAGCCAGCAGCCACACCACCCTGCAACTCACAGCTGGCAGCCCACTGGAGCTCAGCAGGTGGGAGCCTGGTCAGTACCTGGATGGGAGACCTCCTGGGAAAAACTACTGGAAGAGGTATTAGTGGGGCCATTAGGGAGCTCTCAGCATGTGGTCTATGTGGGTCCTAATGCCCACAGTATAGTGACGGGGAAACTGTACTGTAAAAAGGCGCCGTCATTCGGATGAGACGCAAAACCGGGGTCCTACAGTAACTCTGTGTGGTCATTAAAAATCCCAGGATGTTTCTTGAGAAGAGAAGGGGTGTTACCCTGGCATCCTGGCCTCCTAATAATCTCCATCTACGAATCCCTCATTAATGAGGGCTCCAGCACCCCCATCCTTACAGAAAGGTTGTCGTTTTCCTCAGTCATGTGACTCACCCCGATAAAGCTCAATATTCCAATTGTTCCTCTTCTCTGCTTTAGCTACGGTTGTACAGACCATTACACTATCTTTTAGAAGATAGGTACTCTTATGTCCACTGCCACAGTATCACACAAACACATTTAGATAAATATAGACACTTAGAGGAAATTTACACTAAAAAAACATTTTAAATGAATACTTTCAGCACGAGGTTAATCCTGATCATGAAACTTTCCAGAAACACACGTATGTGCGTCTCTTCTTGAGCCAAGCAACTGAGCACCACATGCTCTGTAAAATTTGACATTTTCTATACAGTATATTCAGATAATTAAGAAACAGTTCCTACAAAGCTGTTTTCACCTTCATCATCATGTCAGATGAATGGTGAGTCTCTCTCCTTCACGGGGGACTGGAAACCACAAGACAATTTTAATTAAGGTCAGGTTATTGACTTTTTCAGGGTCAGGGGACGTTTTGAAAGAACAGCATCCTCAATATTTTATCCCATATACTTGCATCAACAAGACATGACCCACTTAACAATATGACAAGGGAAAAGATGGAATGAGGGATGAACTACATGCTTAGCATCTTCACCTCCCGTACAAGCAACAAATGCATTAATCTGGCTGCTTTCAACAACTAATGTAAGAACATAAAAAGACAACATATAAGAGGAAGCCATTCAACCCATCCAGCGTTTTTTGCTATTTAATCTGAGGATCTAATCTTGTTTCTCTACAGAAGACAGGGTAACAGTTTTGACAACATGGTTGTGTATTTTATTCTTGTCATCCAAAACCTTTAGTGCAAAACTGCTGTTCTCAGTGTTAAATACAGTACGTATAGTTTCTTCTCATGTCAATTGGTGCCTTGCTTTTCAATATTGATTTGAAAAAAAGTCTTTTGGATTGACCTTGTCAGTGCCTTTGAGGATTTTGAATACTTGAATCAGGTCCCCTTCTCTGTTCAAGACTCAAGAGATTCAGTTCCTTCATCCTCTTGGTGCAGGACATTCTTTTCTCTGGACTAATTCCAGAGCAGCCAAATCCTAGCTGAAACATGCATTTCTCCACACTTCTGAGTCAGAGTCTGTGCTTAGCTGGAGAACACTGATGTGCAATTGTGTGATGAGTGCTAAAAAAAACATTGAAGGAGCACTATTTTCTTCATTTTCTTCATGCTCCATCCCCCAAAACCAATGCTTTGGGGATCACTCTTCCCCATGGGATTTTTTTTTGGAAAGACTATTTGTTTTTGCAAATATTACTGCTTAGAACAGTACCGACACCTAGTTAAAAGGCATAGCTGTGTCAAGCAGTATTAGGTAATAGGTAATCCTATCTGACCTGAAATAAAAAGGAATTCTAACAGACATTTTATGTGAACTTCAATTTCTATGTTGTTCCAAGCACAATGCCAACAAAACAGGCACAATGCTGATTAGTGAAGTGTATAACTAGGGTACACCTTCAGACAGTATTAATTAAATGTAGTAATGGTATTTTATTGCTATCATTCATAAATTTATAAACAACGACGGAAATGTGGAACAATAACCTTTTTTAACTTTTGGGTTCAACAGCAAGCCTGAATTTTCTTCATTATAAAATATTTCGGACTATTTGATTTGCAATACTTTGAAAACAAGTTCAACATGTAAAAACAAAAGCTATTCCAGCTAAAAACAGACCAACACGTGAATTTATGACTGGCATGTATATTGTGCATTTTCTGTACTTCAAATGAAATGTCCAGCTTTTAGAGATATATGCTTATTGGCAAAGGATTCCTTGAAAGAAAAAGAACCTTGCAAAGGGAAAAAAAAAGAAATTGCAAAGAAACCACACAGGGCACATCATTAACAAACACTGAGATCTGAACATGATTTGGACCGATTCTTGAGTTGACACATCTGCAGCCAGACCTGCTTTTCAGATGATATAAAAATGACAACCTCTTTTTTCCATGGGCACTTCATTGCTATAGAAACATCACAAGTAGCACCAAATAAAACAACACTCAAAGACAAAAAATGGCTGGCTAGCAAATTATGTGGAAAACCTCTTGAGTGTATTTTGTTCTTTAGCAGATGTATGAGTTACACAATGAAAAATAAAGACAGATTATGTCTCCCTGTGCCCAGAGATGTCTTATGCTTTGCAAAAGAGGACTGTATTAATGCAGGTAGAGAGGGCTGCTAATTTAAGTAACATAATGACTTAAGTGACCTTTGACATTTAAAACCCATTGAGACGTACTGTATGTACTGACAATGAATGGCAACAGTTCAGACTGGACAGCTACAGGGGTCACCAGGTTAGTAATACGAAATTGATTTGTTTGACCCTTCCTGCTTATGCAAGCTATCAAATAGAGGTCAAGTTATGTTAAGAACCAATAACACCCCAGAACAAAAGAAAATTAAAAGGAGATTACAAAACCGCTAGCATTTTCCTTCCGTTGCTAAACTGACCTTTTGCTGTACTCTACTGTGCAGGATTGTAACACTTGTGTAATATCACAAATGGTTAACTGGTTAACTATAACTTATCCATTTCAGCCAGAACTGAATTCTCAATTCTTTGACATTTACTTGGAAAAGAGCAGGCAACAGAGTTTGAGCTAAGGTGTCGACTAAGATTTTCAATGAGACTGTTCCTGGCTTTCTGTTGACACACTCTCACATCTAGTAAAGAAACACTGGCATGCCAAAATGTCCCTGTTGACTCGCTTAATTTCAGTGTCTATCTGGAAAATTTAAATTGCATCTCATTGCTGTTCCTTGGAGTATATGAAATAATTTTTCCCCATCGGATAGTTGTGCAAAATCTTTCATATCTTTTTACCCATCCATCATTTAAGAGATTCCAGGTAAGAGTCTTGGAAGTGTCTTTTCAGCAGGAGTATTTAGCTGGAAGCACTTTTGTGTTCATTTAGATTCTACATGATCAATCTTTCTTGTTACTTTACCCCATAAAGCCAGGGACATTGAATGAGACATCCTGAAGTCACCTTAAGAAATGAAGAGCTTGCCATGAACACAGACAACACACTCAACAAATACAGTATGACTTATACCTATAGCGCCCTGAAGAATATAGCCTATCTCCAAAAACCACTTCTTATGGTTATTTATGTTCTAAAACATTACTTTAAACATAAAATCCCACAATTAGATTTCAAATTGAATGATCAGTTAAAAAATGTTCAGCTGCAATATATATTGAGAAGGAACGATCTTGACAGAATGGCACCCTTTAATCCTACTTAAGGCAAAGGGTCACTGCTCCAAAGTTGGAGAAACGGCAACAGCTTTTCAATCACTCCATGTACAGTCATGACATAAAGTCAATATTCAGCATTAAGATGCCAGTCTTTGGGGGAACCAATGAGGATCTGGATGCACAGCTGACAGCTGTGATCCAAGATGTCATTTGATAAGGAAACATTACCATCAGCCTTGTGATGCTGCCTCCACAGACAGTAGACTTTTCTTTACAACTCTGTTCATTTAGGATACCTGGATAAGTCCTAAAATAAATCAATTTGTCTGCATTAAACACATCTTACTACTACTTTCTGATCTCTCTGCTTCCACAACATACAGTAGGCTCAAAGGCTAACTTTTATTTATTTTAAATGTTGCTATTTAAAAGCGGGTTTATTCTGCGAATAATATTGAGATTGGCTTGGTTATATTTGACAAGAAAATCCTTTGGGAGTGCACTTTACAGTTCTAAACGTGTTGGAAAGATGAACTGCAGATCAGTAGCTCAGCTCATCAGACAGGATAGCCAGCAGAATGGTTACATTCCACCGCAGAGATCGGTCAAGGCAGACAAGTAGGAACAGCCCCATTGTGCTCAGGGTGCTGTAGAATGCCATAACAGGCCTCCCATTATACTGCCTTAGTTGGGGAAAAGCAAATGTACAGTAAAGTTTTGGTTTGCTTATTAGAATATTCCAAATTCATATACTGTAAGGATTCTGGAATACCATCATATTCCATATTCTAGTTGAACAAATTAATTTTGAGAAACAGAAAAGTAGACTGGTCAAACACATTTGATGGCTTCATATACAGTACAATGTTAGTGGAACTCTGCCTTGTCAAAAAAATGACTTGGCAGACAACCCGCGAAATCCAAGCCTGTCCCAATGTCCCCTTCACCATTATGTTCTGCAGAGACAGCTATCACATAGCGTAGTCTTTCCAGCCAAATTCTGTTCTGAGTGCAACCTCCAGCCTGGACCTGGGGTTCCAGATTGTCTGGCCCGGAGAAGGCCGATGTTTAAGTGCCTGATGTGTTGGACACTCCAGGGAACTGGGTCCGATCTCCTGTGCGAGCTTGCTCGTGTTGGAACGGCTTTGCACCAAGACATGCGTACAATGCATATGCTCTGCAGGTGACAAAAAGCGGAGCATCGTAAAAAAAAAGGCAAGAAAAAAAAAACACAGCTGAAGCCAGCAAAACACAGGACAACATCAACTAATGTTGTCCCGTTTCCCTGTGAGATATGTCCAATTAGCTTTTGCTGTTCTTTTTTAACAGCTCCTTTGGGGATCTGTTTTTGAACGCATGTGAAGCACAGCTGTAAGCGCTGCCCCTGAGCTGGCAGTGTAAGATACTTTAAAATTACACTGTAGGGAGAACAGCACAGCGACCCCACAAGACCCACCCGACTTCTCTCTGCGTGCAGTACATGTGTTTTTGTAACGCGTGTGCCTTCTGTAAACAAACCGAGTGACAGGGTGCTGCAGAGAGGAGAGGTGGGCATTCCGAGACAGGAGCTGCCTCGGTTTAATCCTAATCGAGTTGACGGTGCTTGTCTGCTCGTGGCTCGGGAGAAGCTGTGGTATTTTCCCCAACAACTAGGAAACCCCTGTCTATCTGAGTTAGTAAAACATTCAGGGCGCCGAATGTAAGGAAAAAAACATTTTTCACCTGCTGCAGCTGCTGTGAGCGCAGTGTTTTCTTGGTGAGGCTGAGCTGAGGTGTGGGAATTTCAGACCAGACAGCTGTGACCTCGGCTCCTTCCACAACTTCACAACACACTACACCTCTCCATACTTGTCTGGGAGGAATTTCTATTCTCCTTACAGCACAGCCTCCCATACTGCCTTTTCATTGCAGGAAAGACATCTATAATGTACAATGAAATCTCAGGATTTAATCGTAATCGTTCCCTTATGAAAATAACCTAAAGGTTTCTTTCTATAGTCCCCATTCTCCACTGAAACCCCTAGGTTATCTGTTTTTTTTTTACTGTCACCAGGAATCTTGATACTGTTTAATTTCCTCTGCAGAATAACAATGCCATCAACTGAAGTGAAAGTTCAAGCCTAGCTTAGCCTTAACTTCTACAGATCGCATATCGGCCAACTTCAGTGATGCAAAGAATTGCCTTTGTTGCAAAGAGACCACCAACTACTTTAATGATTAGACACATTTTTTCACGTTTGTACACTGTGCCTGTGTTGTCTATTTAGTATAGGACTCACAGAAACAAAATACTTTTTGACATAACCCCCTCATTTAAAATGTTTTTCCCATATAAATTGCAATCTATCGTCTAAGATGCAGTTTGTAGAAATGTTCTGGATTTGTTAGATACTGAGCTCCTTCTCCTTTTGACTTCCTTAAATCAATGCTGTTGCTCTAACCTCTTCCATTTCAGGTTCTTCTGATTTTTTGTCTTTTGCGTTCCTTTACTGCTGACATTGTTGCCTATAAATCCATTTCCATCTCTTAACTACAGTAAATACACACCACGTTCAGATTGAAACTGTAATTGAAAAATGCTCTTCAAATCGACACCAATTTTCTCTGCATCGTTACTGTGTGTACTGTAGTTCAGGAAATTGTATCCAGAGGAGAGAAACTGCCAGGATTTATGCCTCTTAAGGAAAGCTTGAAACAGAAATCCATTTTATGCTCAATATCAATTGGCACTTCTATTTAATTTGTATTTTCTAAAAAGACAACTTTCCTGAGAGCCTTCAGTGAATTGTGTGACTGGAACAGACTGGCTTTGGTGAAGCCTCTGGTTACCGAGGAGACCTAATCGAAACCCGGGCCTTTCGTAAAGAACAGAGTCGTGTGTCCGGAAGGGAGAAAACAAAAAGAGAAGCATATCCACCAGAAAGCATGACATCTTGAAATGACTCGAGACAAAAGAGAAACCAAAGAAAATGCCGTTTCTCATGACTTCTTCACCTGTTTCAGCTGTTCCTACTCACCCTTAGCAACTGCAACAACAAAATCAGGAGGCTTGATAACCTTCTGACACACTTAACACTTTCCCACTCAGACATGATTTCAGCAGCTCCTGCCCTGAGCCTGTCAAATCTATCAATAATTACACTGCAGGTCCATGAAACGACAGACCTAAAAATCAATTCCGTAAAAAGATATAAAGAACATGCACAGAAATGTACGTTCTTAGTTATTGGCAGGGAGTGTTCTCAGTCATTGATGGTACACGGTTTTCGGATTCTCCCCAGAAAAAGGGCACACACCCTAGCTAATTCAAGAAACTTTCTTGAGATACAGCAGCACCTTTTCTCAGAAATATTCACTAGAAATTAGTCAAAGAAAAGTGCAAACTGTTCTCACACGATCATACAATTAGCGAGGGAAATACTGTACAGTAAAGTATTATGTAGTGTAAAGTGTTCTGAGTGCTTAATTTTCATTTTTGGAATCGTCGGCTGTACAGTAACAGTCAACTTTATTCCCTTAATTTCCAAATGTGTGGTGAGCCATTTCTTTAAGCATGCACAGGATATGTGGCAAGTTTGAAACGGCCACTTAGGCAACCCTCTAAATCATTTTATTTTCTGGGTGAAGGGCTTCACAATTCCAGTTACTCACGCGCTCTAAAGGTTTTATAAAATGTTACTATTGGAAGCTCAAAATGAATAATTTTGTTCAACTGCATCCCAAGCAACTGATGACTTTCAAAAGAAATTTGGGATTGACGCTGTAAATTGCTAATGTTTTGCTCCATTTGTCTACTTAAAGACACTTGGATATATGCATATATATTGCTTATAGTCTTGCAAAAAGGTTCAGACAGTACATCTGAATTTATAACTGCACTCAGATTAAAACAGTGGCAATTGTGCTTAAATAAACTAATAGCTTTCACATGTGGGATACTGCTGGCCAGGTACAGTATGTCTTAAAGCCTTATACTTGGAAACATTCTGCTCTTGATTGTGATGACAATGTGGTAAGGTGCTTAAGGAATGTACTATATTTATAGCTGCTGAATCAATTGCTCTGAGTTTATTAAAGATGTTTTGATTTTCTGGAAATGTCGAAGCACTAAAGTCAAGGGAGACTCCAACCACATTATGACTAAAACTAAGTCAGCACCTCGAAAAGTGATGGAGATCTGGAAAGAACCCACAGAAGACAGACTACAATAACATCACACAGAAAATGATCTTTTTTTTTAGCTTTTTATAGAAGAGGCCTTTGGGACATATGGCAGTATTCATATGAAATATATAATCTATTAAGAAGATACTAGCAGACATACCAATAAAAGGGGAGTGAACATGCTACATGTATTCATGTTCTAAGCAATGCAATTTGTTTATCATTTAAAAAAGCACAAACCCAAGTTGCGATCAGTGCTGTAAACTAACATTTATACTCTCTTGCTGTCAAATGATCAACTGCATTGAGGGAATGAAAAGAGTAGAACAAGCTGAAGATGCAGCACTGACCTTATTACAAATGTCCTACAGAGCCTTGAGCATTTGCATGTATCTGATCTGGGAAAGACATTTTCAAGTGTTAGGTCAGACGCCTGCTGTGATTTATAGACTGATGTATGTATAATGCATTTGCATCTCTTAGAACAACAACGTGGATGACGAATTCTCATGGCACAGCCTTCTGAGACACACTGTCCTTATGCCAATAAAAACTTCATCACTTCTAGGTAACATTTGAAACAGTACTGCTTCCTGTTCAGCGCCTGCTATTACTACATGAAGGGCACAGCTTATAAGCCCAGCGCTATCTTACCTGGCAAAATCAAATGTCTTCTTGAAAGGGGTTATTAACAGGGGACGACTCTCAAAATCCACTATGGCTCGCTGCATGTCTTTAATTTGTGTCCAGTATGAAAGCACAATTTGATGTAAATTAGATGTCAGACTTAACCCAAATGTTTTTCAACCAGAGCAGAGTTTTCTGCATGAATGGGATCCAAAACATTTCCAAGTCAGTGCCCTGTCTGAAGCCTCTCCTCTTTACCATGCAGCTTCAACCCACCTGTTTTCAGATTCCGAAGGGCTGGAGAGCAATGGAATTTTTGGCTGTCTGTCAATCTTCTAGATGCAATGTGCATCACTAAGGCGTTGTTCTTATCTAAGGAATATTAAAATCCTTCCCTGACAAGAAAAGGAGAAATAAGAGGAGGACACTAAACATTTAAAAATCACCCTGTTTACAGCTCATTTTAAATGCTGATAATATTTCAGCTTAGCCTTTGAAAATCATCACAGAGTCTGGAAAATGTTACTGGAAGATAAATAAGATTTATAAACAGAGCCACTGTTGAACTGATATATATTCCTTCAGCTTTGAATGCAGAATATCCAACATTTTAATGTCCTAGTTTAAGTAAATCTAACATAATCCTATTAAAAGTGTCTATCGCAAAAAGCAGGATTTTACATTCAGTGCTACAGTGTCTCCTGGGTAAAAAGGAAGTCTGCTCCTCTTTTGTCTGAGGTTAAGCCGATGTTGCCAATTCGCCCTGAAGTTGTACATCTGGGAAGCAGAAGGACAGGAGCCAGAGGTCAATATAGCTCTGTAGCTCAGAGGGTCACCTGCAAATTTTGTTCTCCATTACCTCCAGATCACCGTTGAAAAATAAGCTCAAGAAAACTCATAAAAGAAAACAGACCCCAATTGTGCTTTACGAAGCTTCAGTGTCTTGAACATCATGGGAGATTTTTTAGAAGATCACGGCCTCAGATAAGAATGTCCATTTATTTTCAAGACAGTTAATACATATGGACAGGTTTGTTTTTTTTCCTGTCAAGTATATCTCAGCGGACACAGAAGAAAAAACTGAGTAAATCCACGTGGTTTAGCAAGGTACAGACCTAGGAAATTTACGCTCTTGCTGGGGATAACAATGGCTGCCTGACCCGGTTTTAGCGGAGCTGAAGTTAAAAAAAATAACACTGGGAGATAGATGTTTTTAATATTTGCCAACCCTGTTTCCCATGTCAACCACTTGCTCATGTGCCATTTAACAAATTCGGCCAGAAAGAAGGAGCTGATAAGCACTGTGTGTACAATACAGAGAGGTGGGTGGGTCAGCGACAAAAATGCAATTTAAACCCCAGTAATGCGTCAGCAATGAAGAATGAACTTACCAGAGCTGACCATTTCCCCATGCTGCTCTACCTCTTGTGTAAACGGCACAAGAGAAATGAGCTGATGCTCAGCTGAGCTTTTGCCTCCCAAGCAAATAGGAAGGACTGTCAGCTAACCACCCACTTCTGAGGAAAGAAAGAAAATACAGCTGCCGCCCAAGAATCGCTCCCTTGACTTGTGTGGGGTAACACTGGTATCCGTGACATTTCCCCATAATAAAACATGGAGACCTTTCTGCAGAGCCCGGCCACGGATTAAAAATAAATGCAGTGAAGATAAGACTCAGTACATTTCTGTCTCAAGCCATTGTTGCATAATTATCAGATTCGAGCTAAAAGCCTAGTTACGCTTGCCATTACGGTTTTCAGTGACATTGAGACCTTTTCACACTTCCATTACCTTTCCTATCAATACCTTTGCTTCGGGTGGGCTACAGAATAAGCTTCACTGATTTACAATTTCACCTTTTGTGCTCCTCTTCTACGTCTGGAAAGGATATAAATTACCCTTAATTCTACTTAAGTCAATTTTTTGTTTTCATTCAGCCTTTTCATTTGAGGGAGTTTAGCCTTACACATAAGCCTTAAGCTGGAACAGCCTCAGACAGAAGGTGTGATGGCTTATCCAAGGGTAGAGACATTTTCAACAACATGTGAACTGTTAATACAGGAAACTCTGCTCCCAAACGTCTCCTGCCAGAAAACAGGGAAGCGGACCTATCTTGTCATGACAAACGCATATATTCCTTTGTACACTGTTCATGTATATAAAAAAAACCAACTTCCAATCGATACCCATTAAACTCGAGCAGCTTTTTGACATCACACTCAATGCACATCATTAACTGTGTTGACACTGACTCCACACTTAAGAGGTAGGGAGTAGGTGTGAAACTTTCATTTGACAGCAACAAAAGAGCTGCGCTCTCAAACAAAGAGACCAATTAATTTTTTTTAACGTCACTTTGAGTTAAGGAAGCGGATGGAACTCTGATTAAAAGAGGATGTTACATTTTTCAATCCAGTCAAGATGATATAATCTCATGCATTCTGACAGCCTGGAAGAATTAAATTGCACAAATAAATGGTCACAGAGGATCTATACAGAATTGAACTTTTCTTTGATGGTAAATTAACTTCAATAAAAAAACATCACTTAGACAATTAACTGTACTGAAAACACAGGCTTATACTCAAGACAATATAATCTCAACTCATCTACAAAAACCTTCAGCTACTGGTGTTATACAGAACCATGATTTCTCAATTCAAGTTGATTAAATTACCATTTTTTCCAGCTTCCTTAAACCTAAAAACATTAAAATCAATTATATAAGAACAGTTACCAATGGGATCCCACTTAGCCTATTCTAGCTTATACTGTAAATAACAAATTCACCATTGTCAGCTTCACGAAGATGAGATGGGTAGCTTACTCCAGGCACCCCATTTTTTCTGTGTAGATCTCTCTGTGCTCACAGTTTTTATTCGCATTTCCAGGTAGTCTGAAGTTGTGTCCTCTGGTCCGTGTTTTGCTGTTCATTCGGACCAGGGTTAACTCCGTCCCTGCCTTTCAGCATTCTGAATACTTGGATTAGGTCCCCTTACTTTTCTCTGTTCAAAACTAAAAACTCTGTACCTGTCAATGAAAGACATTAGTTTCATCCAGGAATATAACTGGAGGCTATTCTCTTGGCTCCACTCCAAGGTAATTTTTGCATCTCGGTGACCGAACTTGTACACACTCTTCTCAATCAGGTTTTACAATAAAACAATAAAATATCCACTTACAAATATGCAAACCTGCTTTACGGTACATTAGCCACTCTGAACATGTGGCAGTGAGAATGATTGACAGTTGTCATAACATTCTTTGCCCTGGGGGAGGTTTCTGAGAATGGAACTTCAGGCATTCACATGCATCTCAGTGGGACAAAGCTAAATTGAAGAAGATGATGAAGAAAAAGTAGCACATTGCTCCGGAAAGGAATTTCAATTAAGGTTGGTTTTTAACATATCTCATAAGACTTTACCTCAGCAGTAGCAGCGTGTGGGCAGACCAGATGGAGTGGCCATGCCTCTGCAGTTTTGTTTGTGTGTACTGTTAATATTTCCCCTTAAAGGATGCTAGCTTCTCCCTGCTGACACCTATTTGCACAAGCAAGTGTAACCTGATTAAAAAAAAACAAACAAACTCGTTGCAAAATTACAATAACTGCACTGACCTGTCAGAACAATAATTGGTACAAGCTTCAACCTGAATCCATCTTTACAGTGTAATTAGCGGATACATACAAAACGATTGTATCTGGTGCTGCTCTAATGGGAGGCACGTTTAAATTTGTTCACTCTTTTATTACAACAGATTACCATGAAACACCAAGTGTAACCTGTCTGAAATACCAAACAAAACGATGTGACATTTCAGGCAGAGAGACAGAATGGAGTCCTAATTGAGGCAAACTGAGATCAAAGTGATTACAGTATGTTATGTTTCATTAGTGAAAAACATTCTCTTTATTTCTCCAAATAGAAATATGACGCTCACGTCTATGCTGCGCACAATTTTTTAAAATGTATTCTGTACTAGACACAGTTACATAAACGCTTTCTCTGTACTGTTCAGGAGGACTGACAAGCTTGTAAGCAGCTGACCTTTTGTAAGTAATTTTTCCGTAACTGAAAAAGCTTGATATGAATCACAAGAACAACTGATTATATTTGGAGCTCTGAGAATCCCAACACAATGATTATATTCAAGACTGATATGCCATCCTTATCAACCAAGATCAGTTGTATGAGGTCATACTGTAACTACCCCTGAGGTAAGTTATTAGATTAAAATTAAAATTATTAAAATTAAATCTGAGATAACAGTCCACTAATGAGCAGTGACCACAACTGTGCTCTGAAAGCCCATGAAGGCCATCGCTTCCTGAAAGTGACTTCTCGTTTTCACACCGTGTTGGTCAGGATGTTGCCGGTCTAAATGTCAGTTTTCACTTGAGAAAAAATAAATGATGAAGCAATTTCCTTCCCTGTTTGTACCTCAAAGGCAAAAGAACTTCATTGAAGCTCATTACTGAAACATTCTGCTCTAATGTACCTTTGATCTTGTTCAGTTTTCAAAAGGTCTTCAGTCTCCTTTGTTATTGCTTTATTTCAGGGGTCCTAAGCAGCCGATATAAGGAGAAACAATGGCTGAAATCTTGTGAATGAACTGGAGAACAGACTCATAGTGACGGTTCCCCACCCTTGTGAGTTCAACATGTATGTGGGTCGTTATTCCAAAAAAGGTGAAGTCAGTGAAAGTGAGGGCAAAACCAGATACTGCCCCAGAGTTAATTAATGGGTTATACAGGTGATGAACAAGCAGTCCTAAAGATGGAACTGCCTGTAAATTCAATGCAATTGACCATTTAAAGACCCGTACAGCAACCCTGAATAGTATCACTGAATCAAGAGGTCTATAGAGACTAATAGATCTGCATTAGTCCACTCAGCATCCTAAGCATGCTGTGAGGGTAGATCATTAGCCTGGCACAGCAAACACGCACTACTTGACCCCGAGTCTTCACATTCTGACTTCATAAGAGCAGTGCTGTTCCATTGTGGTCTAACAGCAGAAACTGGCATTCATGAGGTTAAACAGAGATAAAACATGAATGATATTCATCCTAGAAAGCAACTGCTCTGCTTTAACTGCCTCCTAGTTCTGCTTCTGAGTACAGGAGATGCTCAGCTTTTCACCTTGACAAGAAAGGTGACATTGTGTGTCGGACAAGTAGCCCCAGCCTGCTGCCACCTTTCAATTTCCAGGCGAAAGAGCTGCATACTGACAGGCACAATATTATTTTAATATGACTTCAACCAACTGTTCACGGGACCTCCCACAGACAATGAGGAAGCACCCATTCCTCAACCCACCAGGATCCTCTAAAAGCATCACAGACTACCCCAGCCTCTGCTCACCACCTACTGCCAGCTTAGTGTTGCACCATTACAGCTCCAAATGCTCACACCCGATACAAGTATTACCTACCTGGGGGAAAGTTGTGCTTAACAGTCTCCAACTGATTCTCCTTTATCAAAGACATCCCAAGCACAACACACATCATAACATAACATCATTCATGATTCACCGACAGCCATATCATAGAACATTTTAAAAAAGAAAATTAACCATATCTTTTTTTTGCTGAAACTCCCAGAAGTTAAAACCTGCAGATCAGTTCCTTGGAAAATCATCATGCATACTGTATTTAGGACACACAAACCGATCATATTTTTCTATAAAGTGAGAACATGACAGAAGGTAACTAATATCTTCAGCCCTTGCTTTTCTGGAAGGAGCAAAAATGAAAAAAAAAACTGCAGTCTAATGAAGTACTGTATCTGCATGAAATGTTTGTTAAAAAATAAATTCTGCATGGTTGTAAAATAGATTAGACTGAGGGATATACAGTATACATGCACAGCTATATACATACATAGCATTACTTTTGCACACTATCTGCTTAATCCTCATAATGAGATCTTAGACCGCTGACAGTCGATAGCTGCAGGAGGTGATTGTGCAGTAAGTGAAAGGAATTAAAACTGTTTATCTTGTCATAATTGCCTTTGCAGCATTTCACAGAGTGGCACATGGCAGAGACTGTGGGGTGATCACTGTATACTGCATGCGCAGCCTTTACCTGTGCCTTGTGCCCTGGATGAGGTATCTTGCTGTGTTTTCTTTGCTAGAAAAAATATCACTGTTCAGACTCAGGTACAATTCTGAGCATTTGCCTCAACTTTGAATGTTTTTAATGAAATTCCAAATGGAAACTAGATTATCTAAACGAGGGCATATTTTGCAATCTCTGCTAGACCTTCAAAAAAAGATGCATGTAAATAAAAAGTCACATGTAGCAGCTGTGCCTTAAATTAGCTGGTGACACCATGTTAAGTACAAGACCCTGTTTTGATTCCGGTAATGCCAGTCCAAGACCAACACATCCTCTGATCTTGAACACTGTGTTTATTGACATTAATTAAGCTGTAATGGGAACATTATTAAATACTTGTAACCAGCTACTGCAAACACATCTGGAATCTTACAGATGAAGAAAAAAATTCTATATAAAAATACTATATTAAATATTATATTAAATACTACTAATAATCACTTACCCTTACAAAATTGAAGAATGGCCTGGGAATACACAGTACCTTTACTCTTTTATTAATAACATTATATTATGTACAAATACAAAGAATGTTGTGTACAATTTTATTTATCATGTTACAGAGAAGATATTGCTGATCAGGAATCAATCCAGAGAAGAGCAACCAGATACTTTCAGGTACTTAAGGAAATGTCCTACACTGAGGGCCTAAAGGGACTAATCCTAATTTCTCTTAAACAGAGGAAATTACAAGGAACCCCAACACAAGCATGGAGAACGCTCAAAGGCACGTACGAAGGTCACTCTTCAGAATGAGCAGTGAAACATAAACCAGAGGATAAAAATTGGAAATGACATTTAAACTTGTAACAAGAGGCAATTCTTTACCCCAGAGTACTCAACCACGTTGTAGAAGCTGATACCCTGGCATCTTATAAGAAATGGCTTTGTAAGATCCCTGAATTAATTAGCTACTACCTACCAAAACACTAAATAGGCCGAAGGGCCTCCCCTTGTTGGGAACCTTTCCTACGTTCTTAGGATGGGTGCCTTCTCAACTCTTAATCTGCCTTTAACTACTGCACCTCGTCATTATGATCTTTAATATGAGTCCCTCAGATAGGTTGTGTCAGTTTTTCCACATCTAGGAAGATTAGACCATTTTCTCCCATGTATTTATAAAATCCTTGCACACTGTAGTTAAAAGTTCACAAATGATGGATTCACCTTTTCACCTGATATTAAAAGCTGCAAAAAGAGACACAGTGACGTGATTAACAGCCAGGACGACTGCTCGTTTGCTCAGGACCGCTGGTGCTTTGTTCCACCTCTTGCTGAAAAGGGGACAGCATCTGTCAATGTCGACCCGGTCTGGTTAAATTAAACTGTCACGCTGCAATCTAAAACAAACACCCAGCTCTTTATCTGACTGGCTGGAAACACTTGAGACCGAAGGCGCGATTAACGCGACTGGCTACTTTTTCCACTGCTTCGGCTGCAGCCCGGGCCCGCACGGGAACCGCGCGGAAGGCGCTGCCCGCTGGCTCTTCGGCTACAGCCCGCGCCCTCTTGGCACCCTCCGACGGGCTGAAGCGCCGTGGCTTGTGATGATAGCTGGCACCTTTCCCAGATGAAAGGCGGACTAGAGTTTCAATCCCCCTGATTACACTGCAAATCCAATTAAACAAGGCACTGCACTTAAGCTGAAGATTTATAAATCAACCAGACATCAGTCGGAAGATTAAAAGCAGAGCCCACAGGTACTTGCCGATGCACTTTGCTTGGATTAAATTCAATGTGGGACACATCTACATAAAAGGCTAAGCCTAAGACTACTGAAGGCACCAGGTAAAGTACAACCTTTCTTGGCCTTTCACAATTATTTATAAATGTATGCACATTGGTAAACAGAACCATGTATCCGAGAGAGTGGATGTCTAAACAAGCTACAAGAAATACAGTATATAACACTCCTGGAGCCTCAGTGTGTAAAACAGAAATTTGAACTCTGCAGCTCTTGCGATCTGTTCTTGCATTTTAATTCATTTATACTTTGTGCTTGAAAGGGGTGTGAGTCAATTCACTGGTCTTGGTTTCCCATTTCCATATCCACAAAAATCCGTATTTCAAATTGATTTATAATTGCTTCTTCATGGAATTAACCTCCAACCCCCCCCCCCAAATCAATGGAGTTGAAATTGTAGGTCAGTGAGTGCCATCTGCATTCCTGCTGAATGATAGAGCCTTAATTTCAGCTCTCAACCACTCCTACACACACACACAAAACAAAGGCCTGCTGTTGGTGCACGACAGACATTTCCAACACTTTCACAGCTGCACCTGACTCACCTTGAACCCGTCCATTGTGAAGCTGCTAGCTTAGTATGTCTCAGGGTAAACAGTTTTGTAAGTGTCCCTCCAAAAGGTGGCACTGAAAATGAATCTTCTTTAAACAATTAAATTGCAAGAATGGGGTGATTTTGCTAGGAACACAAGTATTCCATTAAAGTTCCCAACAAACCTCTTAGTACTGACCTCTGTGGGATTAATTACTTCAAAAGTCTGGTTGCATACGAAAGTGTTTTAATTGTGCCTGAGGGACCAGACCACTCCTAATGTCATGTCATGGCTATTCATGCGCAGGTTCGAAAACTCAATAGACATTTATATTTACACAAGGCAAAAATATTAGATTTAAAGTTCAGTGGTCTCTTTTTCCCCCACATTGTATATTTACTGTAGGTAAGCTGTCCCCACCACTAGCTGTGCTTTTTCAATGTAGTATATATCAAAAGAAACTCAACAGCTGATTTACAGTTTGCACGTTTGTTTTTAGAAAAACTAATAGAAATATTTTCAATATTGATTATGTGCATTTGGCATCATTTTGATTAATTGATCGTTAATAACTAATGACTGATATATCACGCCTATCAAGGAAGCAACATTCACCGTCTGCAACAGGTTCAGTACTGAATATACCCTTCCATGGTGCCAAACAACTTCACTATTGATCATCGCCACACAAAATTCAATTCAATTTGATCGAGCACATACAGCACACAATTACAAGACTGCCTAAGATTTTCATGTTCTGGTTTTCAAACTTAAAATTTGTTTGGAAATTTGCAAACAATGTAGTGACCTTTTTTTATGCAGAGTATTTCATAGAATGACAAATGCTTCTGCTATCCTACAAAGCACTGTGGCAGTTGGTTTTGGCATGTGGACTGGATACAGTATGTAGGTTATCCAAGGAATTTAATTTACCTCACAGGTAGTACCCAAGACTCAAGGTGCTTAACCCTGAACAGTGGTGTTAGCCTGATCTGACCAACTCAGAACTGACAGATGGCTTTATCCAGGACCAGGTTATTTTCATAATCCTCGATTTCATGTGATTTTCAAGGACACCTAATCTCAGTTGGGAGCAGTTTACAGAAGCCTACAAACGGTCCTCCTGAAGGCAACAGGGAAGCCAACACTCTCAGAAACACCTCTGTTTCTGCAGACACACAAGGTAGCCATTTGTGACAAAATACATATCTTGCTTTTTGGAATATCAAGTTCCAGAATCAAGCAAAAAATAAGAATAAAAACCAATTATCTGCAACTGGTGCGGAGATGAAGAACAACTACATGAAGAACTACTGAACTTCTTTATCCATAAAATCAGGGTTTTGGATGGTAAGCTGTCACATCTAACACACACTGTACAGTACCAGAACATTTTGTGCAGCTTTTTAAAAATTTACCTCAGGTAGAAAACACTGCAAAAGAAATACAAATTGCCCATGAACTAGTGTAGGATTCAAAATTCAGTTTCATGTTATTGTTTTTAAAGGACCCCATTTCAAATAAACAGAGTATATGATATCAGAAACGGGAGACATTTGCTGAAGTGCCCAAGTTCATATTGCTGGTGGTATCGCTCCGCTAATCTGTGTATTCCATCAGGACCAGTCTTAAATCATAGTTTTTATAGACACTTTGTTCTTCTACCTTCTGCTGAATGAGTGTTTAAACTCATTTGTCATCACTCCAGAGTGAATTAATAATTAACTAAGAAATATGACCGGAGGGAATTAGCATCAATTACGGACAGCTTTATATGACGGAAAGTCAGTTTTTAGCCAGGGATGATGGACTTGCATTAGTTTATTGAGGCTCTCAAACAATTTCTATACAAATTAGACTGATTTATAAAGATAAAATATTGTTTGCTACAGAGGGCATCACATCTGATTTGTAAAACACAAAAAAAAACAAGAATAACCCAAGTCTGTGGTTCTCTGGACTTTTAAAAGACGTCCCCCACATTCAAGGTCAACTACAAAGCATCTGCACAAATTGCAACCAGTTGTATGAATTAGTGCGAGGCTAGCCATCTCTAGCATTGTTCCTCTAATATGTTCTCAGAATTTCTTATATTACTTGTTTATTTTATCATTCATTAGCAAAGTTTCCCCTGTATTTTTTTCTTTTTAATCCAACTCAAGCAGTGCTGGAGAGCGCCAAAAGTTTATTTCAGAAAGAAATTCAATTTACAAATTGCTTTTGCGAGAGATTACTTTTTAAAATGAAGACGCTGGGGGGAATTTTAAGTGGCAATGTACTACTTTCCTTTGGAACTGTATTGTACAGCACATTGTAAGCGATTAGTTTATACATTATCGGCCCCCAGATTCTTGAATACACTAATACAGTATGGTACCACTGTACAGCCCATAGGGGTGGGATTCTTACATACATACCTTACAGACATTGAGGTATCATTCTCTTCAACCACAAAAACCTTATTTTAACCCAAATCTTCATTTCCTTATCCTCACAAGTCTCACTTGCCTTTCTGTCTGCATTGCAGTGCCTTGGTAGCAGTGCGCGTGCACTTTGCACAAAAAATTGAAAGTGTAAAGACATTTTTGTTCCCACTGATGTGGTGGAAAACAACTAAACAAAATCTACATCTAAAATCCAAACAGTATGTGAAAAAACCTTCATTGAGGCCTTCATTTTGTCAGTGGCTTCACAGATTACAGCAATTGTTCTCAGAGCAAAATCCCTGCCCAGCTCACCTGAGAGCTAGCCTTAGCTGCAATGGTTAATGTGGAACTGGAGGGGTGTTTGGGAGATAGTAAGGAGTGCAGATATTAAGCTCTATAAGGAGTGCAGAGGAAAGAGCCAGTGACAATGTTATCTAGTGAATTGAAGCCAGAGCTGCATTGTATTATAACCAGACAAGCAGTGTAGCGAGGTCACATTACATTTTTTAAAATGCACATTGCATTACTTCTAGAAATATGATGTGTTTGAGGGTTGGTGGACTTGCTTATTATCCACAGTAGGGCCAGATGTCCTGCTGTTTTCAAAGAATACTGCCCTTTAAAAAAGCAAGAGTCATGTTTTGCATTACCAACCAAACGCTTCCTGATACAGACATCACTTGCAGAGGAAAGCAGATCTCTCCTCACAGCTAAAATACATGCTAAATGCTTACCTCTGTTGTGATGGAAGAGGTGAAATTCTGTTAAACGGTGAGAGTGCAGGGATTTACTAATTCAGTCAGGAGCGCACATATTGAAAGCACTAGCCTGTCCATTCAAAAGCAAAGAAATTTCACAAAAGGTGAGGGCAAAAAACTAAAATACAGGTTAACTCTAAAATGCATCTCTGGTCAGTGAGATTTCAATCTAGACATATGGATGTGTGGATGTATAGGAATACACATATACAAGATGTATATAGATGTATATAGAAATACACCAACGTTACAAGGACATGTGCAGTTTAGCTTCAGATATTTGATTTAATTTCCATTAAAAAGCTAATTTAGTTAGTGATGCATGAAGGAGCTTATGATATTGATAATATACTTGGTGGATGTTGCTGAAAATAAAATAGTCTGTTACAGTTTTATAATAAATCCTATCAAAGATTTCACAGAGCATAGTAATGAAACCTTTGTGCTACCACACGTTTGAAATGAGTTTAATCACAGGTAATATAATTTCATTTATTCAGTTTAGTAATTAACTTGAGCTGAATTATGAATTCTAATGTTGTGAAACAGGATTCAATTTTAATTAAGAAAATAAAAATCAATACAACTGCCTAAAAAAAAAAAGTCAGACCTTGTCACTAATTCATTTCATCAACATGATTGCAGCTACTGGAGCACACAAACCAGGCGGTAATCACTTTGAAAGTTGGCAGTTTATTTTCCTTCTGTGACATTTGTGACATAAATGCAGCTTGTTAAGCTATGACTATTTTATAAATATTAAATTGTTTAAGCGACGGCTTTGATATCCCACTGCTGACACAACTGGAAGAAAACTTACATCTTGGTAGAGACACCAATGTGGTAAATGCCAAAATGGGATCCTCTTGTTTGTAACCTGTCTTCTTTTTTTATGATGTTTCCTCAGTATGATCTCAAATATAAACATGGTTTTGGGAAAAACTTGGTCTGTGAGAACAGTTAAATGTTAAGGATATCATAATGTTATCTGGCCTAAAATACTTCAGGCAGACTTTAGGAAAACAGCTTTCCTTCATGTTGTACATTAAAAGTATCCCCTCTAGTAGCATTAATATTTACAGGAAAAAAAAGGCTTCCACAAATAGAGTACAGGAACGCAAATGAAGCTTTTTTCCCCATTGTGGAATTTGTGATCTATCTATAAATACTGGAGGACCTCACAAAACGAGCAGCCGTAGTCTACTGGGAGTAAGAAAAACACGTTATCTCCAACTATCCCACAAGTATGAGCAGCTGTAAATTTATCTGATAAGATCTTGGAGTTTGTAACCGTTTGGTGGGTAAAGTAAAGAGTTATGTATAAAAACCAAGTCTTCTCTTAAACTAATACAGGAAATATCGGCCTGCGATTTGTTTAAGATGAAAATTCTAAAACAAAATCACAGTTATTACTGTGATAAGCTGGTGATTGTGAAACACTTGATATTTTTGCCATCTTCCTGAAACTAGGGGGAGGGAGTGCATCCACAAAATAAAGACCTTCTAGCTGCTCAGAACAACCAAGTTCCTCAAAATGTGTTGTGTCAAGTATTCGATAATAAAATAGTGCCACTTTTTCCCCCCCTTAGGTCAATGATGCAATCCCTTCTCAATGCACTTGTATGAATCGTGGTTAGGAAACACCCTCTTGTTCTCGGGAGCTTATAACTATCACTGAAAGAGATCTGTCTTGTGCTGAAAATCTGGCCTAGAGCCAGCATGCAGCAGCACTGCTGTTTTCTCAAACTGCCGTGTGAGCGCTGCTAGATGTTAGTCTTTACACTGGCTACAGAGGACTGGGTTGAACATGAATATAGCACAGCCCGTTCTGGGCCATGGAATTATTTATTGGATATAATGGATAATAATACCACTAAACGCTCACACCTAGTATACAATACAGAAAAATACCATAGACCTCTCGTAATCTTTAATCTATTCGTTCAGTTCATCGTCCTCTGCTGAAGCCCAGGCACCAGACAGTGGGCAACAGAGCCTCTCACATGGAGCTCACTGCGACTACGGGCATTTTTGAATCTCGCTTTGAAACTCATCCTGCACTGAAGCTTGTCATGTATAGGCTCTACTAAGTTCTTGTCGTGTACTTATACGAGTTCTGCTCCTGGCTTGACTAGGCCAGTTTTCTGGGCTTTGCCCCCAGTTTTTTTTCTTTCTATTGTGTCTGTGCTATTGTACAGCATGGTGAACTCCTTTTAAAAGATCTCACAAAAATAACTCATTATTCCTAACGCAAGATTTGCAGCAGTGATCCAAATCAGTGTAGTACAGCTTTGTAGCCAAAGAAACGAGACCAGACTCCACTTTAACTCCACTCAATCCATAACATAGTTTATTACAAGGGGCCATCAACATACCTTTTCAAAAAAAGTTATTCGGACTTTCCTTACTTAGATATGTGCAGTGGCAGGTATGAATAAAATAGCTACACACATTGTCTTTTGTTTGTGGCTTTGCATAATTGCCTTTAGCTCATGAACAGATTTCAAGGATACCAACCATGTTTTTCAGGAATGAAGGAGAATGACAAGCACTACAGATCTGCTAATTGTCAGTCTGGGCCATTCGCAATCTGTGCGGGCGTTGTAGAAATATTATAACTATGCAGAGAAAACGATTCTAATAGCACTATAAGCCTTTTCGGTTCTCTCTACAGAGACCCAGAGAGACTCAGCTCCTTAGACAGCATTCAGACAGAAAAGCCATTTGCTACACAAGAGGAAAGCAGGAATCCTTCACTTTGATAACTGGGGCTCTGGAAAAATACATAAAAAATACACCTGCAACAGGATTTTCATGAGCTTTAATCTTTCCGCTCAATTAAAAGGAGCTGAGGTTATGATGTCCTTAAAGTGTGTTATATTTCTTTTACCCCAGACTTGTTTCTGAATTTGATTTCCACTTGCAGAACTAAAGATTCAATTATGTCCCTGCCCGCTAGTGACCGAACTATAGCTTTGATTTGATGTAAAGGACTGCTACAGCCCCAGACATGTTCAGACACTAATGACAGGAGTCCCCTATCCATTATCAGACACTGCTGCTGAAAACCCTGCCTGCCTTCAGCAGTTAATAAGCAGAAGCAGTCCTGCCACTTCCACTGCCTTCTCAGGAAGCTTCCTGAGGATGACACTACAGACGGCTGTCTCTCTTCATTTCTCGAACAGATTGTTCCCTCATCACAATATTCTCCCGATCCAAGAGAATGCATAGAGCATTTTTTTAAATTGGGCTTTCACAAAAAGATTGTGGTTTTCAAAAGAACACATTAACACACTCTTTTACAAAACTGAACTACCCTTTTTTCCCCAAAAAAAAACATATGGAACGATGTACCGTACACTGTATATACAGTAGGTGTCCTGCCACTCGGACGGAGAAGCTCTCTATCAGGGGTAAGTAGAAACATTTTGCTTCCATCTTCACAAGACCATGCATTTATATGTAAAAAAAAACATACTGTACAACTGCACTCAGAGGCAATGGTCATACTTAAAGTCATTTGAGTAAGATCATCAGTCAGATCATGCCAACAATGTGCAAACGCTCCCTTCTCTGCAACAACACATTTTCAAGCCCACACACTATCAGGCAAGGTGTCACACAGCAGCAGAATTTTAAAGTGTTTTGGTGCACTTAGCTTCATCCTTCAGGCTGCTGAACTCAAGATTCTCCCAACAATTCTGCCCCGAATTTCAATGAACCTTGCTTAATCAGACAGAAAGAAAACAATATACAAAAAAGAAAATGCAAAGCTTCATTGTAATGATGGTAAAAATGTTTTCTTTTGAAATTTAGTTGTGGCTTAATTAGCGCTGAACAATTGCAGCAGAGGTACTTTGAGTGTGAAAAGCTTTGAATAAGACATTACCAAAAGCATTTGTTTGTTTATAAAGGCCTACAGAAAACATCAGTGTGGGGCAGACATGCACTCTGGTTGTTTCCTGTTGGTGCCTACCGTCCTGCTCTTCCTCAGGGGTATCACGTTTTTCACATATCTATAATTTAGTATATGTTGGAGTAGCACATGTGATCACAGCAACAAAATAGCACTAGGAAAATGAGGATTACCCAGGTGTCGAGAGGGGGAAAGCATTTCTAAGACTGCTTTCCATCGGTTATACACAGTGTCTCTAGATCAGCATTGTGAATGTGTCACTGTTCTCCTACAGTATAATTACAAAGAAAGCTGCTGTCCTTTAAATAACATTATTTCTTTATATTAAGAAGGCTTTGTGATTGTTTAGAAGGTTCTGGAGTGTGAAATTACTAAAACTATGTCAAAAGGAGTCAAAACAGTCCCTAGAGTTTCTTTACTGCTTAGACAACTTGCTCAATGCTTGTTCTCGATCTAAACACTTTGCCACATTGAAACTGTCTAACAACATTCTCACACCCCCGTCATGGGCACAGCATAGCTTTTCACTTTTAAAATTTACATTTCGAGATTTATCCGCCTGCTCTCCAGTTGTTTTCTCCTTCCCTCCTACTTTGCGCTTACAGGTTACGAACCCAGATTTCAAAAGATGTAATGCATAATGACTAACAGCACACCATTTTAATTATATCTGTGCTGCTCAATCCTCCAGAAAGATTTATTTTTAAAAAGGAATGCCAATTATATGCTTCCCTTAGCACGTAGAAATGGACTGAAAATGTGCAGTAATGGAAAAAAATATATCAGAAACCTCAATGCTGTCTTGAACCCTTTTCTTTAAGGCCATATGAAATTCAGAATACATTTTCACTGGCTGCTCCCCTTGAACATTCTTATGAGTCCAATGAACCCTCTAAATTATGCACTGTTAAACTCCAAAGAGAATGATTTAGGCTCATTTTCTGAACCTGAGAGTGGTTCTCCAAAGAATATCAAAGCACAGAATACACTCACAGGAACTTTTTGTGCGAATTTGTTTTTATTAGTTATAAATCTTCACTCAAGAACAAAATAACAAAACAGTGGAATGCAATAGCACTCACCGCCCCCAGCTCTACAGGTATATCCAAAGAACCCTGAGACCAGCCACCTAGCCACCTACAACAGGGGAACTGAGAAGAACTTGTGGAAACTACAGTGTAGCACTGAAAAGCCTCCAAGTTTTCCAGTACAGGCTGTGATTTGAGTTCACATTCAATAGAACTGCTAACAGAAAGCACGAAAAATATCCCTGTGTACAAGAGGGGACAAAGAAGAAACCTGTTGTTTCCAGAACATAACCACATCTGGATATTCCGAAAACATGTAAAGTACCCAAAATAAGTGGAAAAAGTTGTTGCCAAATTGCACACAAGAGATTAGGTATTGGCTTAATAATGATAGCATCTACACAAGATCAGGTCCAGAATGCTTTCACAAGATCTGACGTATACCAGCAATCGATTTCCTCTGTGTTTCAGGTTTCTGGTGGGCGAGGTTAAGTGAGTTAAGTGAGTTAAGGTTAAGTGAGGTACGGGTATACAAACAGGGGGGGGGGGGGGTAGTTATGGCGCATATCTACCAATCTGGAAGCACACAAATGTCTAGGAAGGGGAAAGTGGAAGTCACAATTGATAAAGCCTTTCTTAAAACCAAAATTCATCTTATTCACTTCTAGACCCCTATTATACTGTACATGAACTTTAGCTGGCAAAATATGAACTGATTCATAAAAATTCACCAAAAGGCACATGATATTAAACAGCTATGTTAAATACAATCTGTGCAAGTTTTTACTTAATTACTATGACTGCCAGAGAAAGATTAAGAGCTTTTTGAACCTCACTGAATATTGGGGGAACGGTTTATCAGATAACTGAAATAAAACAACCTGTTAGCAAGTCTAACACAGCAATATTTTTATTTTCTTTGATAATAAAACTTTTGCATATACTGATTGATTTCCTGATTGATCATCACAGGTGTGGGAGCGTGTAAATTTATATGAGAAGTCTGCCCCACAAACCCGTTGAGTGTCATCACTTCCTATCACATTTCATAATACATTGCATCTGGAAGACTGGAAAGGTTGTGGAAAACCAAGAACTACAGTATATAGCTAGAACATTCAGTAGTGTGTATATATTAATTACAAATGTCTCCAAAGTCAACAACAAGAATGATTATATGAAAATAGTAGCCCAGTTCGGCAAGAATAAACTCACATGTGAAAGAAACATTAAGGAAACATTAACAAAGGGACAGACTACTTACTTTTGAGGAAACACCATTTATACTAGACCTACTTAAAAGATACTAACATCATAATGCTAACATTAGCAGTCCTTAAAGAAATTATATGTCCTGGAAGAAGGACACAAGTGGTAATTTAGATGACCCGCTCATTTTAAAATATACTTTCCTACCCGCTGGATCCCCTGTACAAAACTACGAGAGCATTTATTTAATTTACACCGAAAAGCATTCAAGTGTTGAACAGCGAAAAGATTGTTTGGATATCTTATAATGCTGCATTGAGTTCTGGCTGAGCAATGTTGTTAAATGTGGTACTGTATCATGGTATTTTACAGTTGCTGTACTGTATTATTGTCATATATGTCATAAGCCAGGAGCTCTTGATGTGTAAGACAATTCCCTTAGGGGCGATAACGGTTAATTCAATCCAACTATGTGTAAGTACATTCAAAACTGAGGCCCTTTTTCTACCCAAAGGATTGTGGGAGTATGGAAGAAGCTTAGCTGTCATATTGTTAAAGGCGATATTCCTTCAAGAAATGTGTGGTTGAGATCCTCTGATCAATTAACTGCAAACTAACAAACTGGCTTGAGGGCCTCCTCTCGTCTGCAACCTCTTCACTGTTCTTAAACATGCGGATTATGACCTGGTGAGAGTTCTAATATTTAGCTGGCATTTTTCATTTTAAGATTATCCTTTAATCAGATTAAAGGTGTATCAGAGGTTTTGGAAACCGGTTTGCAGCCCTGATCAAACTCAAACAGCCATGTCTCTCTGAAAAATGCTGCTGGAATGCCTTGCTCCAGAAGTTTCCATGCCCTTCAGAGGATGCGTCTTACACGGCTCCCAGAGTCCTGGTCGCTAAGCGAAGCAAAGCAGCACACGGGCCCTTTGAGTCTGAAGTAATGGAAAATATGCTGGAGTTTATGCTGCTTTTCAAAACAAGGAGCGGTGCCAACTCACGAGCGAGAGGGAAGGAGGGAGGGTGAGAGAGTACAGCAGGAACGAATGGAAACTTGAGCCAGTGAGGCCTTTTTTTTCTTTCATTCTCAAACTGGATGGTTATTTCCATGGCTCAAAAACAAACAAGTGGAAGGTAAAAAAAAAGTTTACCTTAGTCAGCACACAGTCTGTTACTCTTAAAAGCTGTAGACGGCACAAGAATCTATGTGAAATATAGGCAGAGGGTTTGGATCAGGTCTTTTTTCTCAGTATATTGATAAGCTGTAAAGCATGTCAGCGTCGTTCCAACACAGACTTGCTATCGATTGATTTTTTAAGACAACAACCGGGATGAACCAAGCCAAGGACACTGAATCCACACTGTCCTTGGTTTGCTTATCTACTGCAGCCCTTTTGAATTACATGGGATACACCAAATCAGGGAAATAGATTGATCCGGAGCCCTGATGGCAAGTATAACCGCTTCCCAACATTTCTTTCCATAGACATCTGCTTGACTTCTTAACTCAAGAAACATCTGTATACAGCTGCACACGGGAAGATTATACCAAACCTGTTGTGCAATGCAAATTCTAAATATCAGCTTCCCAAAATACTAACACCTCATAATAAAGAAATCACCAAGTCCTCCAAAGTGTCTGCAGCTGTATTCTTCTTCAAGGAAAAATCCCCAGAAATAACACAAACTTATGGTATAGTGTGCCACCACATGTTGCTAACAGTGTATACGTACTGTATTATTAGGTAACACTGTGTATTATTAGTGCTCTATTCATCTGAAAGCAATAATAATGACTCAAGATGCCTTACGGAAGCCAAGGTTTGAGGCTACTGTATTATATTTTTTTCTCTCCGTTTTCCAGGAATTGAATTCCTGAAGTCCGAATTCCTGGAACTTCTGAGTGGGCATCTACTTTTTGGTTGGGATTAAAGCTCCCTAATAAAAACAAAGATTCCAGTAACTTTATTAAAAGAACCCTACAACTCCTAGACTGGGGAGAAGAAGAGAAAAACAAATCTTTTAGAAGCCGTAATAATTGCTCTGTGAAACTCAGACATTCATCGCGATAAATGCCAAAACTGAACTTTGAAATATGAAAGAAATGTAAATAAACATCTCAAACTATTTGAATTTCTTACTCTTGAAAGGAATGTGCCACTTAATCCACTGTGTATTAATGTTCCTGGAGTCAGCAGGTCTTCCACACTCACAAATGTCACAACACCGTCAAAAAAAAAGAAACCGCAGGGTTGATGTCACATACCCTAAAGAAAAAGTCATGTTTTTTTCCAGGACCTCTGGGGCCATGGCCTTGACAGCACTAACTAAAATAAATCGGGTTCATTTTTTTAAATTATTTTTATTCCAAAGCAAAACAGCAAGCCCCAGGGCTATAGCTTCCACCAGGGAGTTCTGGAGGCCTCACACAGTCTGACCTGAACTCAGCAAGGAGGCTTAATCCACACTGTAAATCAGGTTTTCTTGATCCGGGACATGCCTGAGAAATTTTCATAAAGGATTTGCATACAATGGAAAAAAAAGTGCTCCCACCACAGACTGCCGGGTCTTAGAAGTGAGCATTTCTAAACAGTGGTAATGTTATAAAGAGGGCAGACTGAAGTGGTCCAACCATGTCTATAATTATAGTACAGGAGGAAGCTGGTTTCTTTAAGTGCAGATATGACACAGAACCATGATATTCAGAATGCTGACAGGTGTCTGAGGCCTTGATTAAAATGGGGCTTTTATTCAGGAACCGCCAGCGACCTATTGAGTCAGTGACTCATTCCTTTAGATTCATCAGATTTTGCCACAGCAAAAACTTTCCTGACCACTCACGTCCCTCCTCGCTGTTTAAGAATGCACTGCTCTGCTTTTTCTCTTATCTGCTCTATCTCCTGGTGTCTTGTGGAAAATTTGCTTCCTTCCAAGTACCCTGATGAATCAAAAACACTGAGTCTGCAAAGAGGAGAGATAATGGCTCAAAATACATTTTTCTAATTAACAGCAAATTATAATTATGATTATAAAAATCAAACCTTTGAATCACATTTCTCCAAAGTACGTTTTATTCGTGCCTTTTGAGGGACCACATACTGTACCTGCCCTCTTCAGACTATGAACACAGAATGTGCGTTTTTGTTCAGCAGGGCTTCACCTATATCTACAGAAAATTGCATTTGTCAGCTGTGCCAATACATTCTGTACATTTCAAAATAGTACTTTTCTTGTATCAATCTTTTATTTCAGGACAGGGATATAAATACGCTTATAAGGCAACACGAACCTGACCAGTTAGGTTCAAGTTGATTCATGTCCACTTTTTCATTCTGCAAACATGCATGTTTTTTCTCCATTGTTAAAATGACTCCTGAAACCCATTCATATTGTTCAGAAAAAAAAAGATGTTTTGTTTCTTTCTTTAAAGATTGCTAAAAAGCTATTTCAGCTGTGCTTAAATTCTTTGATATGATTGGTTATTCTTGAACACTGTAAACATAAAACATTCCTATCTCTGTTTCCTTTGTCTGCCTGCTTAAAACGAACCTGTATTGAACTGACCGGTCGTCTGCCTGTCCAGCTGCGTTATGATAATCCACACAAGTAGCCCGTACTCCCGGGACACGCACAAATTTAAATCCAGCTTTTTCTCCAGTGGAACCTCCTGGGTAGGAAATGTAATATATTTGATGATAAAAGCCTCAGGTGTCCCCACTACTGCACGAAACAAAAATCAAATAACTTCATTGAGGTAATATTGGAAACCCTGCTGGAAAAAAAAATCCCATCATTTCTGTACAATAAAATCATTGTCTGCGAGATTTCCTCACACAAGCCATATGACAAGTGTAGAAGGGACACCGGCAGTGGCATTATTTTCCACTCTATTGCAATACGTCCACAAATCAGATCAATAGGCTTACTGTAACAGCCACCCATCACTCAGATCCCTATGTCGGATATTGCTTTGCTTTCACAGTGGGGGAGGACACTGTATGCAATAGCAGAAGCATGTTTTACCAGGCACCTCAGATATTTTTTAAAGTACGGATGTTATACCTTACTTCCATAAACAAATCTCCCCATTTCATGAGACTTTAAAGCTAGAGACAACATTAAAACAACACAGAAAGTTCCTCATTTGAGGTATACAAAAGAGTTTCCCACAGTTAACACCGTACATACAGTACACAATTCTCTTGACTCCTGGCAGAGGACTCTTCCATCATTATAAACCGTCTCTGAGCCTCACCATTGACATTAAAGGGTGATCGTGCCTTTTATTATTCATCAGCGTCTTCATACTTTTTGCCATCGGTCTGCGAGGTCCCGGAACTTGGCGCGCTGCTTGCTAGCCCTTTCAGCTGTCCATTGCAGCTGCAGCGGCAGGTCGCGAGGCCCCGTGTCACCCCCCTCCATCTCCCTCTGGGACGCGGCACCATTGCTCGCCGTGCACCTCGGCGCTGCGTGCGTCACTGGCTGTCACCCCCGCGACTGCCCCACCTGACATCTGAGCCACCCGTCGAGACAGCGAGGGCCGCAAATTGACAACGCCAGTATATAAAACTTGCGTGACGGACATGTGAACACGACCGAAAGCCCTTGCCTTCCGCTTGTATATGTCAGTGCTCATATCTGTCCCCTAACCTACCCAACCCATGTCTGGGGATCTAGCATAGGAGCTGCTGCGGCCAAGAAAATGAATGTGTGCAAGGTCGCCCAGAGAACAACAGAGCAGGCTACTCCAGATCTTGCACATCTCACTATCAGCCAATTAAAAATAAAACTCCATAAGGATGAAAATATTGTTAAAAACCTTTAGGCATAGGTTTTCCTTAGGCATTGCAATTGTCATATAATGCTCCTCTATTTCTTCTCATTCTGTTGAAAGATTCTCCGAACAGAGTAAAAAGATTGCACTATGCCTTTGCACAAGTAGGACTATGCCTTGTGCACAGATGCACAAGGAGACCCTAAGCCAATAAACATGCTGTTGTTTTGGTTGGTGTATGTTGGCACATATGGATTCCATCACCCTCATGCTCCTCCTTGACATGCTTACTAATTAGCGCCCCGGTCAATATTTCAATATTTAACAAGATCAACAGGTTTCTAGTTTTGCAAGTTTCTCTACTGTAAGTGCAACATAGAAACAACTGGCAAGTAAAGGGATGCATTTAATGTTTATTGATGGCAAAATGAATAACATACCCATACACAAGTATGGGAAAGGTACAGTATAAGAGGCTTGTTAAAACCTGGACACACATTTCTATAGCAGTACCCATAAATGTTTGTTATGGCTTTACTAAGTCATGTGAGGTGAAATGTGCAAGAGTGTTGTCAATACCTGCACCCAAATCACATAATTACATTTTTAGATTCATTTAGTATAAATCAACTGTGTTTAAGCTATACATAAAAGAAAATGGCTTTCTGTGTGCTTGTGAATTACCATAGGGAAGAATTATGCATTATTTCTCACTGATGCTAACCAGAAAAGAGAACACAGACATTGGAAGATTAATGCCCTTCTTAAAGTAAGTTCAAGCTTCTTAAAATCCACTTAATAATCAGAACTTGGCCAAAAAACGAATCGGTGGTAATTCATTTATGATCTGACAAATAATACAGCAGAGCGACTTAGCTACACAACCTGGTTGTGAAGCAGAGCAGTGATTTGGAAAACGTTCAGTTTTTCAAAGAGAATAGCTTTAGCTCAGTTACACCAAGAACATGGCCATGGCAGCTACACCTTAGCCTGAAATTGTTTAAGAGGATATGACCATGGTATGTTTCAAAATCTGAATAACAAAGCACAGCATTCGTGTTCAACCTGTATCTTCAATTTACTTGGATGCTATGAACAGGATTTCATATTCTAATTAAAATGGTAATCAGTTCCAGTGTTTTCCCCCCAAAGCATTTTCATATTCTTAAAAACATATTCAGCAAGAATCTGCTAATTCTCTGTCATCGACGTGTGCAGCTAATACCATTGAAAATCTCCGTGGCTTGCAGATGGGATGTTAGACTGCAGTAGATTCAACGAAACATGAAACTTTGCAGGCATACAGACAAGGCTGTCAAAATCATTTCTATGTTCTTTTTATGTACCGCAATAATACGTTATGCCAAGAACTTAATTTGCCAGAAAAGGTTTTGGAAATGAGGGATATTTCCCAAACACCCAGAGTTTTATCTCATACAATTATGAGACAACCAGAAAAACTCATACCATACATGACAATGAAACTAGGATTCCCACAGAAGTTTTTTTTCTGAAACCTCTTTGACATCCACTCGGATGTCGACAGACTTGGTTTCACTGGCTGGCTACGATGTGGCAGACCGCCTTGCTGGCTTCCTGCTGCATTGAAGATATGTTTTTTTTTTAACACAAAAGCGAGTTGAAAAAGCCTCTGCACACTTTACAAATGATTTCTCCCAAAACAAAAAGCAAAGATGTGAAAAGGAAGTCTAAGACACGTTTAAACCCTGATCAATCAATCTTCTTGTGCGCCCTGACATTGATATATGTTTCCCTGCTTGACCAAAAGACCGCCCTCAACTGGGTCAGCCAGCTCTTATCATTACTCCTGACCAGCCTGCGAGCTTTCTGATTGCTTACTGAGCTGTGTGGTATTGGCTCTGATCCTCATAAATAAGAGTGGCACATAAAAACCTGCACAAAAAGGAATGTGTTCGATCTCATTCAACCATAAGGGGCAATTTCCAATACACCATCCAGTCCAATCACAAGAGGATATTAAACTGCGTATTAAATAATTCACAGCCAGTAAACATGACTAAATTACAGAAAAAGCCTCCCATGGCGAAATTATGCTTAAGTAGCATATAACTCCCATGTCAGGTTATTAATCTCTCCACTCACATTTTATTTGACTTTCTGAAACGAAATAAAATGACAGCTAGCCATCATAAAGAGAGCGAGGGAGAATGAAATCAATTCCCCTCCACAGCTGCAGTCTCTTTTAAAGCTCAGCGTCTCCAACCTATTGAGTGCCTCCTCAGAACTGTCAAATAGTTCCCGAATGATGGCTCTCCAGCCAAGACAGCAATTCGACAAGCTCCATCAACAGGAAAGAATCCCCATCCTACCCGAGTATCTTCTAAGACTAATTCTCAGAGCATACTGCAATTACTCAATTACTGTGTGGGGGGGGGGGGTTGAAACTTAATTGATTCTAATCGTTGATTTGGAAACGTGGTGTCAACTCCTGCCCTGTCAATTAGCTATAATAATAATTAAATCTAAAGGATAATCACTAAATATACTAAGCAGGCTGAAGTTCAAGTTATAACAGTCAAAGCAATTTCTGCCAGGAAAAGTAATTTAGTCAGCTATCATACAGCCAATAAAAGTCCCAAGATATATAGTATACATAAATAATGAATTGTAAGTCAACAGTTAGGAAGACATACAGTACACCACTTCTGAACTGCTGGTCAAACAACCTCTTGGACACTAAAGAAACCAGCTTGATTACCTACAGCATTTCACTCCAGGCTCAACAAAAGCTGAGTACTGTGCTTCAGACTCGCTCATAATAATTGCCACGATCTTTCTTCTCACAGTTACTAATATATCAATCTTCATGCACAAAGACAAATGCCCGAAGAAAAGAAATCAAAATGTTATGAATATGTCCAGTTCCTACAAATACAATACTTTGGGAGTATGGTCAAAGCATTAATAAGTATAAGTCCAGTTTTGCACAAAGACTTAAACCAAGGGTCAGAATCAACAATTCCACTAAGATTTTCATTACTGAACATTTCATTCTGATCTTTCTGTGTTGCTGACAGGTTGCAACAAATTTGGACAGTGCTGGCTGCTATGCAGGGGGATTCTGCTTTTCTCTGGCAGATGACATGTGAAGGGTGACATTTTAAATGCCAAGATCAAGCTTGGACACCATCATTTATCTAGGACTCAACTAAACAGGGTGTTAGTGTGATCCCAGTGATTTAAACCCATCACTACACTCACTCCTGCATGTTGACTTGTGGGAAATCTACAGCTTCGGCACTAATCCTTTCCTGCACGGGAATCAGCAGGACATTCTCATACTGTACATACGCAGTGCAAAGATTTATGCAGCCCAGTCATTAATTAATTATTCGGTAACAGCAGAAAACAGCTCAGAAATGGTTCTATGCCTTGGTTACCCAGCTGGGAAGCTTAAAAAATTACACATCAAAGCCCAAAAACTAAAAACTACAAAAAAATATGTTGCAGCTCCATTGCTTAATTGGGGACATTTCAGTATGAGCAGATCTTGGCTGTAATTGAAAATGTAAACATGTAACATGATGCTCAAAGGAAGAAAAAAGACAACGACTGATCTATAACATACCATGCAAAGGTATTGCACCATTGCACAGTTTTCACTTTTTGTTGCTTTAAAGTTTGCAGTTACTGTATGACACTTTGAAGTGGCCATTAATATTTATTATGTACAAAACCTTCTCTACACATTCAAAACAAAAAAACAAAAATAAGTAAATAGTTAATGTGAAAGAAAAAAAAAAGAAATTCTAACTTTTTGCTGTAGCAAACCTAAATCCGTTCGTGGGAACAAAAATCTCTTTACAAATGACCCCAAAATAGTTGAGTGGCCTCTGTCAGTGCGCAGGAATGACGGTTCACAAAATGGTCACAATAAATACCCCTATCTCTGACAGATCCCTCAGTCAGGTAGTGAAATTCAAGTGGAGACTCAACCATGAAAACCGAGGAGCTGTCAAAACAACTCTGGGATAAAGTATAAAGGCACAGATCAGGGGAAAGAGATAAAAACATTTCAAAACCCCTTCATATATCCACCATTTTGTAATTTCACAAAATGAGAAACTACAGGAAAGGTCTGAATACTTTTGCAAGGAATTGAGCACATAGAGATACAGGGACTGATTGCTGAAGCAAACCTGGTTATCTCTTTAAATATTTATTGGAAAGATAAATAACTCTTTGAAGAGACTCTTCTAGCTCAAACACCTGCAGGAGTCTGCTATTTGCTCAACTATTCTAAGGCAGACCAAAGGATTTTAGCATGCAGGAAGGACTGTTAAAAAAATGAAAAGAAAAAAAAATCCATTTGACTGCTACTGGCTAGGGATATTTCACATTTTGAAAATGTCTTTCAAGGGCTGAAAACAGTTTTCAAACAGTTGGCAAAACTGACTTCCAGTGAGCCCGCTCAGCAGAGGAGACCCATTTTGCAACAGATTGGTTTGAGATAAATGCTGTCTTGGAATGTTTAGCCAATGAAAGAATTCAGCTTTAATGATTAACTCAATGAGGATGAGAATGTGACATAATTGTTATTTTTAACAGGAAGAAACCAGTAGCAAGGGTAGCACAGCCTTTATTAAGTCTGTAACAAATAACTAATAATATTTTTAATCTTACTAATAAGGCCTGTAATGACCATACTGTATATTGGCCATTTATGCAGCACTCTGTTTCAGTAATAAAGTAGTAATACTTTTGTTTACAGGAGGCACCCAAACAGGCAATACCCAGTTTTTCTAGGTTGAATACTTATTTATATTGATGTTGTCATAAAGGTCCCAAAGGGAAAACAGAGAGAGAGAGGCAATAGTCTAATTTAACAACCTCTGAGACTGTGTCGGTGTTCATGGCCTGTGGTGAGAATGTGCAGGGAAGGTCTCAGAGCTATAAGTGCTGCTTCCACATCCTGAGCAGAACCTCCTCAATCCAAGCAATGCCCCTACACCTTTTAACGGACGTCCACACAAAAACAAAAACACTATATTAGTCATTGCTATTTTGGATTAGAGGGCCTGGCTCTGGGGCTTTCTACAAATCCAGTCCAAAATCATGGTTTTAAGAAACATCTGTTCAATAGAAACCATTTTCTTCTGCACAGCTCTGTTGCAGAATTCCAATCTCTCAGGACTACAGTCTCAATGGTTTCCTCGGGCTCCTTAAAATACCAGGAGCTTTAAAACATAGAAAAAAGGGTTAATGTGATCCAATTAAGAAACAAATTAGTCCCGGGGGGTAAGGATTGCTTGGATCAAAAAGCGGAAGCTCCTGTGGTCCTGTGTGCATACCTGCCGCACAGAAATGTTTCCACCACCCATTACAGTCTCCACAAAGAGCATCGCAGCTGGGTCTGCCCACAGCATGAGGTACGGGACTGTTATCTTTACAGCCCCGCAGAGCAGATGGAACTTTGTTTTAAAATAACTGCAAACTGTAAAAGAGAAAAGGTTTCAAGCAATTCTGACAAGCCCAAAGGTAGCCTGTTTTTGATGGGTCAGTGGTTCTGCGCACATGCTGGGCCAGCCAACGCAGAAAAACACCGTGAGCAGACCCAGCCTCCGGATGGCTGTGGAAAACTCAACAAAGACAGCCAAAACATGAGCTATCCCCATACTTATAATACATTTCATTTGCCGATTTGTTTATCAAAACCAACATTAAAAAAAATGTAATTCTTTGTTCCATTAAAACCTTGGAACCTACTGTTTGTACATGTATAGAACTGGGTCTGTTGGAGAAGGCGAAGTAAAGTGCCGTGATCCACTGTATGGCACCCTGGTTCCCTCTACGTGAACTTACAGCCAGCAGCCCAGAGCCCTCACCACTACCCCACACCGAGGTCTTTCTATTTACATGGTCATTAAAAATCCCAGGACGTTTCTCGAAAAGTGTAGGGGTGTAACTGGCGCACGATGGCTGCCATCGCATCATCCAGGTGGGGCTGCACACTGGTGGTGATGGAGGGGAGTCCCCATTACCTGTAAAGCGCTTTGAGTGGAGTGTCCAGAAAAGCGCTATGTAAGTGTAAGCAATTATTATTATTATTATTTACTGTCTGTGTCCTATTACCCTAATGTTTCATGGATTAGAAACATGCCTCCAGTCAGCAGCTGGAAGTGTAGGTTCTCACTGGAGGAGCTGCAGGGGGTTACTACAACATATGTGCGGCCCCAAGCTAAGCTGATGTACTCTACAGCATCTTTGGGATGCACACTGAACAAGCCAGGATCAGAAAGCATTGTTTCTATATTAACCCTCTGCAGTGAAGCAGTAATGTCTTCACTGCATGGCAGTCAGCAACATGGTCCCCATCACCCTGAGCTGGTAATCTGTATTTCAATATACCTTTTCTCACCAAGCAGAAAAGCAATTTCTACAACTTAGCAGCTTTTATTAAATCACTATTATTTTATTTTTTATTAAATGTTTACAAAGGTCACTTCCAGCACCCAGTATCAGTGACCTCACTGTTGCGTATGTCTTGCTTACATCTGACCCAGACCCATTCCGAAATTAAGCTCCTGAACCAAGCTGACTCTTCTATGTGGGTGTCCCAGACAGACCAAGTTCAAGTTCAAGTTCAAGTTCAAGGTGCTTTATTAGCATGACCGATAGGTACAATCAGTGTTGCCAAAGCAAATAAAAATAATAAAATTAACATAGAACAAAACAAAAAATAGAAGTAAAATAAAATCTACAGACATGTTACAGACATTTACAACAAAGACATATTAGACCATCCCACTGACTCAGCTTGCCCCTTCCAGCTGTGACTTTAGGGACACAAAGGCGTAAATCCTATGGTCTGCTACAACTATAAATATAAACTGACATTTTAATTAATAAATATTAACAATAATGTTTCACGCTGATGCTGTGGAGGTCTCAGGTGTGGAATGATGTCTTAAGACATAGAACATAAGAAAGGTTGCACATGAAAGAGACCATCCACCCGTTTAGTAGTTACTAGTTGACTGATCCAGGGCTCTCATCTGGCAGTTTCTTGAAAGAAACCAGGGTATCACCTTCAACAAAATGTCTTTGAAGCTTATTCTACCCTCCCTTGAACCTCTGGGCAAAGAAGTGCATCTTTTTCACGGTTTCACACGGACTCGTACGTAGCCTCCACTTGTGCACTCTGGTTCGTGTTTCACTGTTTACTCTTTCCTTGAGAGGGAACGGGGTGGTGCAGAAGAGAGCTAGTCAGGCAACAATCCACAGAGCACTCAACGTGGGAAGGCTCTTCTCGTTCTTGGGAAAAAAGGCTCTCGTGTTCAAAGGCGAAGATTGGATGTCAGAGAAAGTGACGGCTCCCCAGAGGGGCTGACGTGAAAGCCACACACTCCCGGCTTGCCTCGGTTGTGAGGAGGCAAACAGACCACTTGTGCCCCTCTGTCTGCACTGCATTCAGTCAGGAAGAAAGGAACATTCTGACTCCCTGAATACACCTGGACTGTGACCTTCTACTGGCTTGTGTTTTGGCAAAGACAAGAACAAGAACAAACCCCAAGAAGCACTGCAGACTTGAAAGGATGAGAAGCTGGGTCTCTAGCTTTCGAAAAAGAACAAACAAAACAATATATAACCAGACCATGTGCGTCACAGCTGGACTCTTAAAATGCACAAGAGCCCAAATTGTAGACTATGAGGTCAGACCCCAGATTTAAACCACTGTCTCCGGCGCATCTCTGAGTGTGTGAGTTAAACTGCCTAAACAAATGTCAAACTTGCCAGACTGAATGTCTGGTCACCTGAAGTGGACAATTTGAATGTACTTGAGAGTCAAGAGTGTGATGTCACTCTATCTCTGTGCACGATGAGCCCTGTAGCGAGAGCATTACACCAAGTGCCTACATTTGCCAAAAACCCAGACAACATGATGAATCACCCGATCTTGTTTTGTATCAGATTAATTTACAGTATAAACCAAGCCTTTCCGTGTTACATAAAGAAGTGATCACAATCATGCCTAAAGCTACAGATCACTCATCTTTTTAATTAAATTACTTACTGTGAGGGTGACCTTTATTACTGTATAAGGGAAACACACTATTGGTTGCTGGGTAAAGGCAATCACTCTAATAAATAGAGCTGATTCCTTGCCAAATAAAATGGTGTCAGTTCATTCTGGCCCCAGACCTGAACTAATCAGCAAGGTGTTTCGTAGTCATGTCCAAATCTCGGATGGAGTGTATCTGCACTATATGCTGCAATTCCTCTAGAGAAAACAAGAGAGCCTATTTAACAGACCGGCCAGTATTAAGAGTGGTTCACACAACATCCCTTTTGCCAAATTTCAAATAGATTAGGCAAATGTTGACACATCTGACAGACAGAACAACCTGCATCACTATGTAAAATACTATGGTATAGGGACCAACTACAGTGCATGTGATTCAGAAGTAACTGACAAAATGGCTTCACATAATCAGGCGACATCCACAGAATGGCATACAGACTTGAAGTCTGAATGCAGCTGGGCCAACCTACATTTGTTTCTCAAGGACAATCCAAAGATGCTTTGTTATGTAAATAGTCTTTATTGCACTAATTGTCAAACTCTAGAACGGTAATGAGATTCGCTTTTTGTTCTTATTCACTGTAAGTACAGAACACAAACAGTACAATTAGAGCCTTTTTTCATTGCTTCCTTGTATCCATATTATATGGGGTTTTATTTCATTCTATTTATTTTTATGTAACATTTCTGGCTTGTGCTGGCCTTATTGACATTTTATTAATTTATTCATCTTGTTCACCTAAAAAAAACCTCTTACCTGTATATGGCAAGTCATTCTGGTTAAGGGCGTCTGTTAAGCAAATAATAATGCAATTAAAAGTAAAACTTTTGCTTTTAAAATAATGGCTTTTAATAAATATAAGCTACTGCCATATACAGCATGTAATTGCTCCTATGTTACTTGTTTACATGGGTGGCATAGTGCCACAGTGGTTAGCATTGCTAACTACCAGAGCTGAAACCCTGGGGACAATCCTGGTCCTTGGGTGCTATCTGTGTGGAGTTTGCATGTTCTCTCAGTTTTCCAGGTGCTTCAGTTTCCTCCCACAGCCCAAGGATATACTGGTAGGTTAACTGGCTCTGTCCAAGGTCTTTTCTGCCTTATGCCACTTGCTGGTTGGGATAGACTCTGGCTCCACTACAACCTCATCCTGGATAAAGTGGTTAGAAAATGGATGGATAGGTTTTACATGGTAATTGAATTTTGTACCTCTGGCTGTAATATATTATGACTACCTACAATCCTCGTCTGATACCTGCACACAAACGGGGCAGGATATAGGAATGAAACTCTGCAGGAGCAGTTATATGACATTCAATGGCTTTCAATGTTTCGAGTGACTCACAATGGCACAGAGGCGCAAACAAGGCTGAAATGGCTTTTGAAAAGACAAATTGAGAGAGCAGCTACATAGCTGGCTGCAAGGCCTTAAAACAATGTATAAGCTTTATAGTACACTGTGAGTGAGAAGACAGCAACTGGAGCAACTACACAAGATACACAAAACCTATCTTTTTGTAGCTTTCGATGCCATGCCAGTCCTTTTCTGCTCTGGTTATGTCTGTTTTTTATTTTAAAAGTAATGCTTGGCAAGACACCTTCAGAACTGGCTCTCTGCTCAGAAGGAGCCCCTTTAGCCAATCTGCTGGGTCCAGTGTTTCAAGATCCAGGCCTGCAGCAGAGGACTAAAAACCAAGGTGCCTTAAGCATTCATCTGCTCTCAATGTCCCCTGTCTCTCCGGCACACAACCCCCTCCAGACTGATATGGAAATGTTTAAACGCAATGTGACAGGAAGCACACACTATTGATTAGACCAGTTGTCCACCCTCCTTCCCCCTTTTTTCCATTTCACAAAAGTCAGTGGAGGTGCTGTACTGCCACGGGTATAACAGCCCACTCTGCTCCTGACAGGTACTGGAACTGGCCAGAAATTGCAAGCTTTATCCCCTTACAGCTTATAACAGAACTGCATGACAGAAGAAGGTTGTTCCTTTAATATGTGTAGGAAATTAAGCTAAACTACAAGTAAATTGATAGCATGTTTCTGTTGTGCCTATTTAAGCAGATTAACTCATCATTACTTTTAACTCATACACCCTCTGATTAAACACATCATTTTAGCAGCCATTTTAATCTTTAATGCATAGAGCCACATGCTGTACAATCATGAGCTACAATATACAATGCCCCTAAAACAGATCTGCATTCAACTGAATAGTGTCATGAAAACAATCCCTGTTTCACATGACATTCAGAGGAAGAAGTTCAAGTGCTCTAGGGGGAAACTGGAGTACTACCTGTATGAGCGTAGTGCAAGCACAGTTAAGCTCGGACTCAAATCCTACCACACTGCAACAGAAAGTGAAAGGAAACCCATTTCTGTACTTAATATTCCTCCTGTCCTGAATTTTAAAATCAATTTTGATAATTAAGAAGGTAAGAAGAATGAAGGTTGATAAGGACACCAAAAATTGGAGTGTATCAACACGATTGCAAAAATAACAGCACGGACCACAGTAATAAGTTTAGATAGGACATTTATATTCGAGAACAACAAATACAGTATCTTCACATTATACAAGAAGATGACCGTGCCATCGCCGAAATTTACATGATATTAACTGATAATGACTTAATTTTTATAAGCCTTTCCTCCAACTCCTCCACAGGTGCCCCACTGGTGCCTGATTCACCTTCGTGATTAAATTTGAACAATTTTAAACAATTTGATGGCAGATCAGAGGGCTGACTTTCCCTAAAAGGACAGACAATCGATGGCAGAACCTTCCCGTCATGGGATTTATATTATAAAAGAAAACCTTAAATCAGTTGGCCGTTTTCTGTTGTGACAACTGAATCTTGCCATTTCTGGCCTTGCTCAAAGCCTACCACAAATCCCATGGCATGATTGGAGTGACACGACCGCCTCAATCTGGCTCTGATGCTCTGACTTTTGTTTTTCCCTGAGACCCCTTACAGTCCATCCGCCCCAGATTGCATTTCACAGGCTTAAAATCAAATCGTGCTGACAGCTTTCTCAAACAAACCCCCGAAGGAGAAATTTACCATTCGGAACATGTGCAGCATCACTGTTGACTACAGGCTAGCCCTGAAATATTTGTCACAGTTTCATAGCATAAGATAATTAGACTGAAATACTGCCATTTATGAAAAAAAGCAGGACCTTATAAACATCAAGAGATCTAAAGTGCAGTTTGGCACAGACAATAACGGCACCAGTAAAATCCTAAAAACAAGAGTCTTGAGAGACAGCTGGCCTAAGCATTGCAACCATATCAACTCAATGACTCCAACCATTTCTGGCTTGGTATAATCTCAATTTTGAAAGGAATTATCAGTTTTGCTTGCCTGTTGCTTATTTCCTTTTCTGCATCTGCAGATAAATGTGCAGATTGGACGTCTCCCAATACAGCTCCGAAACTAGACCTGATATTCTTGTGGTACAATTTGGATTTTATTGCTGCTACTGTACATCTCCTTGCAAACCCATCCTGACTGTGCGAGAGTGTCTGAGAATGTACTGAAGCACTCACGCCAAGGTTGACAATGCACAGATGGAGAAAGGCTTCAGATCATCATGGTCGCCTGTCCAGACGTCTCAATTACTAGGCATCTTGGGATCATTTAACCGATACATTTTGTGTTTCAAAATGTTCCAAAAGACTTAAGTACCAGTCATTTAGCCACGGCCACAGATTGAACTAAACAAAACACAAGATAGGTACAGTATATATACCCCTCAGGGAAGACTGGAGTAATCAGATGACACCACTGTCAGCATGGGAAACCAAACCCACAATCTGATTTCATTATATTATCTCAAAACAATAACCCTGCCATCTCTCAAAACACACTCTTCATAAGCACTGTAAATTACATTTATCTGCTAATTGTAATGGCACACAACATGGGAAAAAAAACAATGACAAGTTATTAAAATAGCTTTTGATGTTTATGCTTAAACAAATGGCATTTGTAATCATTCTGCAGTTACAGGGTGCGAGGGAAATATTCTAGACTGACGTTTTTCATATTGAATAAAAGTGAGCCAAGAAAGTTCATTGCCTCCGATGTTTTACTAGTGTCTCAGACTGCCCTGGATTTGTGCACAGAGTAAAATATATAAAGCACAAATTACATTTAAAAAAACCTTCAACTAAAGGAAATTAAGTGAAATATTGTAATGCTAAGACTTAAGTAAGACCAGAATTTGCCAAGTTAAAATAAAATGATAAAACAAACAATACTTCTTAATCTTTGCATACAATATGCCTCTAACTAAAGAGACGAACATGATCCAATCCTGCATCCATCACATGTGTCACATGAGCAGGACAAAAACCTTCATGCCATATTCTGTTAGCTAATGGGAAAGGTGCCATGTAGACCGGCCAATCAAACCCAACCTGTGTTTCTTTGGGCAGTGGGAGGAAACTCTTGCACGTGCAGACTCCACATAGATGGTGCTGCAGTCCAGAACCATGTACAGGGCCCCAAGAGTTGTGAGGCAGCAGTGTTAAACATCACGTCACTGTCAGCCCCTCCATCAAATGTAATAGTGTCAACACAACCTGTACATGAAAGCAAACCCAAATTGATGACAACAGCTGATCATTATCCCAAATGAGCTGTCTGGAAGAAAAACATACAGTACCCAGCTCTTGGACAGAAATAATTAACAACCTTCACAATAACTAAACCTGTCATCTTCAAAGCAGCACTATAATTAAGATGTGCCATAATAAAGCATGCAGGTGAAAAATGAGTGTCGATCCCAAGCAATGTAATTTTTGTGTCTGGTCAAAAAATGCTAATGCTACACACAAGGTAAATGTTAGATTTGCCTTGAAGAGCATAACTGGAGATGAATTGCAGAGTGGTAATGAAGACAGTCTTCTTGATTTTTATTGACACAGTAAATCTGCCAGAGCAGGTATTTTGTTAATGAGGTGCTACGAAGCCAAGTATTTGCAATTTATTTCCACCACGCCATTTGAAAAGCAGAAAGCTCTTTCTCTATGCTGGCTTAAAAGAAGTACAGCATGAGTCACATTTGGCTTCATCTTATTTAATACAATGCTTCATCTTAACTCTTTTTTTAAGAGATACTTGTTCCCACATTGAATCCCAAGTAAACGAGCTCCTTTACATGTACTATGGTTACGTTTTCCTTTAACAAGTTGTGTTGTAAATAAATGTATATTTACTTAACACTTATAGAATAGAGTATACAAATCCACTGCTATCATATTTACCCCTTTATTACTTGAAATAAAAATGTATGGGCTGTTTCTTGTCCTGATGGAAACACTGCTACTGTATATATAGTTTCTGAAACATCACACGATTCCCATGGATTTTCTGGGACATTTAATTTGTCGTCTTGCACACAAAATACATAATGCATCCATTGTAACTCAGTGGATCCATAAACACAAATGATTTAAAGCAAATCTAAAAAACGCCTGTGCCAATTCATTTGTTGCAGTTTTCTATGACAGGCATTTCCTATTAAACGGTTAATCGAACTCAAACAGAGCCCACTTTGAAATTTTAAGGTGAGCCAAATGAGATCATAAAAATGTAACTTATCCAGAAAAGGCTCCGGGAAGGTTAACCTTAAATGAAATCCCTATATCAAGATTTATGCTTGCATATCAAAGTGACAGCTTTAGTGAATGGCCACTGAAGAGAAAAATATTTAACCTTCTATACCTGCTCTGTCAGTGAATAAAATACACCACTTGATAGCAGTAAAGGCTATGTTCAGGAGCTGCTAAGACACAGGGCACTCGGATACATTTCAGAAGAATAACTCTTTCTAACCTGCTATTGTTAAAAATGAAAAAGGCCACGTTGTTTAAGATGATACCATATCTGGATGAGATCCTCCGGTCAATGAACTACTAACTATCAAACAGGCTAGAAGAGGCTGTGTGGCCACCTCTTGCTTGTAGCTATTCCTATGTAGGTTTAAACATTGACACGAAAGGTTGTATGGGTATTGAACAATCTACCCAGACATGCTGTCAAATCCAATACACTGGCTTCTTTCAAGAAACAGCGGGATAAGATCTGTGGATCAATCCACTGTTAACTACCAAATGGGATAGATGAGCCAATTAGCCTCCTCTCATTTGGAGAATATGTGATATCACAGAATATAAAGCCAAACATAATGGTATCACAGAATTGTAAAGCTTTGTCTGCAAGAGGAGGAGGGGAAGGAATCAGAGCCTCTTCCAAGCGTTTGACTCTGGGGCTGGTGTTCCATTAAGATGACATGGGCAGTTCTTAGGAAATGTCTTGCTATAAACTTCAGTCTGTGTCCTTGCTGTTCTGCCTGCATAGGGGAAAAAAGTGCTTTGTTCATTTTGCTAGGATATTGTTTTGTTTTTTTCTGAGACCCAGATTTTTAAAAATAGTTTATGCGAAGCCATGCATAGTCACACAATGGAAGGACAGGTGGCTCGACCATGTGTTTAAAACTCCCATGGCCTTCCGCAAAATGGCTGAGAGCTGCACTAATCCATCAATAGCCAGGTAGCAGAGTCAGCAGCCAAGCACCATTACAGATTAATAACTCCCTCTGTATGAATGTCATCTAGTTCCTGCTACACATGGCAAGAGTCCAGAAATGATGGCCGCGTTTCTCAGTTTCAATCCATTGCAGACGGCAAACTGCTACTATAGGACTCCAGCACTGCAGCACAGAGAGACATTAAAAGGGTTGCTACAGTGGACAACAGAGCATTAAGAGCATTATAGTTAAAGATCCAATCAATGAAACTCTGTCTTTGTTGGCCATCTCTTCAAACTATGTTGTGTGATGCTGATGAACAGATTTCAACAGAGGTTTTTGGATCAGCCCTAGAGCTCTTGTCAAGTGCTGTGACCCACTATCAGCTGCATTTCCCTTGCAAAGGTCCCAGGATCAGGTTAATAAAACTACACAAAAGCAAAAGAAGATGAAGTTGAAATGCAAACACAACTGATGGGACTGCACTCTACTTTTGCGTCAGATGAACTTGTTCCTCCCAGCAGATTTTGTTTTAATAAGGTGGGTTGCATCTTCCGAAGGCCATACTGTATATTTAAGTTGGCTTGTGAGCAGCATAGTGAACACAATAGTATTTAGGCGATATCAAAGCCGTGGTCATTGACAATACAGGAGTTTTGAATGTTGATTGTGCTTGGAAAAGATTATCCTTTTTACTTTTTCATTGGAAGATTTTTTTTTTTAGTTTGTCTGAAAAATATTTCACAATGTTCCATTCCTCAGTGGAGATGAAAGAAATCTAGCTGTCTCCTCACTCAGTACCTAGAGAAAGTATTGTGCTGTACTGTATATTTGAGTCATGAAGCATGAGACACAGATGTACTGTAAGTGACGCACAGAAAAGCGCAATCAACCGTCCATCTGAATCTTCCATGCTTTTGGGGGAGAGGGGATCCCAAGAAAATTAAACTGGAACAAATAATTTCATGAAGCTTAAACTGACTACTGATAAATGCTGACTCTCCTGCATACAACATACATTATAAAAGATGACTTTCTCATGATCATCTTTATAATGCCAAAGAAATTTGCTTTAAGGAAGCAAAGGTACTGCATCTTCCATTTTGTTGTGCTGCATTGAAAATCGAGGTAAAGAGGTAAAAAAAAAATGAGGCTCAAAGCAACCTGGTGTAAAGTTCAAACAAGCACTGCACAGAGACCCATGGGCTTGTATTTAGGACAACTATAGTACCTATTGTATAAAGGTATTTATAATTGCCTTGAACAAGTACAAATGATTTCCTCTAACATTTCATTTTTATGTGCATATTCTGCTGTTTTTTTAAATATTCCACAGGGTGCCCCTATATCTGAATCATTAAGAAACATTTGTTTCGAGGCCCAAGAGCTAGTTCTTTTCCAGTACGGCAATTTAGAACTAACTGTCGGCCAGTGGAGCTCCCCATTTCCCCAAGGCCACAGAAACGATCAATATCAGTTATGAAATCGTTTTACAGTTCTTATAAAATGATACATTTAATTGTATTGGCAGAAAAGCAAGCACTGTTTACTCATTCATGTGCAAAAATAGCAAATTAAAGTACCTCTCTGTGAACACGCCGTGAAGGGCTTTCTCAAAAAGGTGATACAAGAGGTTATCAAACATGTAAAATGAAATAAAACTGTGAAGAAGCTTGAAGAATTTTTATTAGGCTACTGCACATTTATTACAGAACAATAACTGCAGATGTATCAGCCTGCAGTACATCATACCCCAGACCTTCTGACCAGGTCATGACCAGGTCATAGCAGCGATACTGGGAGCAGTGAAAACTGTGGGCGTCTGTGTCGGCAAGACTGACTGTGCCCGCTGCTTCAAACTCATTTCAGAAATTGTTTCCACTGCACTTCGAAAACAATAAAAACCTGGTCTCACTGAGTGAATTTCAAATATGAGTCGATTTGCTTGGCTGGCTTTGGAGGTGTTTTTCTCTCACTAGGTTAGGTCTGCCTTATGAGATTACAATGACTCACCTTCTATACCTCATGTCACTCTGACAGCAGTCCTGTGGACCTCCTCCTGAAACTGAAGCTTTAAACTGCCCTAGTTGTATGGTTATACAAGGCCCTCTTAGTTGAGCCATATTGTAAAAAGGAAAAAAAAACAGTTTTAAATTCCCTTAATGCCCCAGGGATATTAAGATTCCCCACAGCCACAGAACTCCCCTGTTTCTTAAATGCAAGAAACCACCCTCACCATACAAGCCCGTGCCCTGCCTATATATGGTATTAAACCTCCAGCACAGCGACCAACAAGATTTATACAGCATACATCAAAGAGATCTGTAAGGCTAGTAAAATTTGAGGATGTTATATCATTAATCAGTTTAAACAAGCACACAAAATGTTTTCCATATTAAGTTGTCCCACATCTCCAAGGACAAACACTGTTTATCTTAGAATAAATTATTATTTTATTTGCTAAAAGTCCAGCCCCTTCAAACACAACAATTTTAATTGTACTTTACTTGTTGATAACTGACTTAGAGAGGCCCAAACCCAGTAAAAGTAGTTCTCAATCTGGAGGTGTAACACTTATAACAAAAATTGCCCCTGTACTTCAAAAAGAGACAATTACACTCTTTCACATAGGGATAAGGGGAAGGTTTCCTGATATATTGCTTAGTACAGTATCTGAATTTAAAACCTTCACTGAAACTTCCCCCACCCATTTCATTCCCCAATTCATACCATCTGCCTTCCAGAATTTTTTTTCCTTGGAGAGATAAAAACAGTCAGTCTGAGAATCCACTGCCTATCCAATTTGGTATGAGAGTGTAAAATCCTGCGATCCACCTACACATCTTTATCGACATGATTCTCACTCTGTTTTCTGACGCTGCCTGTGAGCTCTGCAGCTTGGCAGTACTTGCTAGAGCGCTCAGTGACCTCATTACTCCCAACTGCAGACGGGCCTGAAAGAAGACAGCCACGGTGATACTGCACACAAGCCACCAAGAGGTGGTTTCTTAAAGAGGTCAGTGTCAAACCGGCGTATTTTAGCTGCGATAACCATGATGCCGAAAAACAGCAATAAACGTCTAACTGACGAGGCAAAATGTCAGGCCACGTATAAACACAAACCCACAAGCCAACCAAAGACCACGAGCTTTGGTTAACTTATTTTCAATTCATTTCCAAACAAGTAATTCAGTGGAATGGCGCCCTATTCCAATTTTTATTAAATGGTGTTTTATGTTAAAAAACAGAATTCATATTTAATATACTGTAAAATTAAAAAACAAGAAAGGGTACAAATTAGAGAAGGTCATATACAGTATTTAGCACCTTTTCACTCCTTCACGCTGTTAATTAACTTGATGATAGATCAATCAGGCTCACTAGAAAACAATCTGCAATACGGGACTATAAACAAGCAGCTAAATATAAGTAAAAACGATAAAAATACTGTTCCTGTATCAAGATAAAATCTAATAACACTAGAGCCATAATCAATAATACTGTAGTTTAAAAGCTACACAACAGTGCAGAAGCTGGCAGACAAGTGCAGACAGAAATAACACACTTGATGCCACACAATCAGGCAGGTATTTTTTTTCCCCAAGTGAAAGGAGAGCACTGCTGTAGGGCACCTATGGGCCATCTCAGGCTGAAAAGACTTCAGATTTCTCTTGGGGTTGGGAAGTAACTGGTGAAATTTCATAAAGATAATCCTTGAGAATGTTCCTGTTCTTGCTTTGTGGAATTTCTCAGGTGTTGTGAAATTTAACAGAACCTAAAAGTCAGCGAGTTGGGTAAACATTGCTATACAGTACACATTGTTGTCACAAAACCATTAGAAACATTGTAAAATACTCTTCCTCAGTTTCCATTTTTTCTGCCTCCAGCTCTGGAAAAAGAGAAAGATTTCTGAACTGCTGTGCTTGGTGCTTGGATTTTATGGATTCTGCTGTCCTCAAGATGATGACTCACACTCTCTTCCGTGAAGTGAACAGGAACTATCTTCCACTGTGCTGCCTGAATCACCTGCTGTCATTGTTTGAACATCTGAATCTTCCGTCCACCTCCTCGGTCTGGAAAGATCACCTTCAAGGACAATTGCATTGCTTAATGAGATTTTCTACATGTGCTTCAATCTGTACAGCTGTTATTTCCATGTTGCCAAAAGAAGAAAAACTAAAACCCTTAAAACTCAAGGTTGCCAATAATAATTTGCTCGAAACCCCAACAGGCCCTTTTTTGGGGTATAGTTGCAGAAACCAATGCTTACATCCCATAATGGATTCAGGCCAGTATGTCAAATCAAGGTCTTAACAGGACTCTTTCTGGTAATAACTGCAAACACAGAGAACATGTTAGCATCCCTGTATTAAACCATTAGTATATCAGCAGGCAGTGATGAAACCAGAGACTCCAGAGTCACCAAGGGAAAACTCTACCACCCTTTAAAGGTATAAGGTATACAATCTCTTAAAAGAAAGATACCGTATATGGCAATATTGAAGAAAGAAAATAAGCTATTATTTGATCTGTATACAATATATCAAACCAATAAAAACTTTGATATACATGCTGATTACTTTCACAAGGCTTTGTAACAGGTTTGATTACCAGCAAGGAAGCAATCTGGTACGTATCGAGCTTCTGCCTACAGCCTGTTATCTCACAGGGCCTCCAAGTATGAGATGGGGGGTTATTTGCCATCATTTCCAAAGCCACATGCAGTGCAAATCATGCTCCAATGAGTGTCTGCCCTAGAATTTTGCTTCACTGCACGTTCCAGGCTCGCTAGGAAAATTTGGTTCCTTTTTCTTACCATTATATTTGACATCATACAAATGCTTATGAGTGTAAAAAAGGCTGTCAAGGCTCATTAGCTACCCTGTAGTGCAGGTCACACACACACCAGTGTGCAGCCTGTTCCAGGTGGTTTAAAACATGTTGCTAAAAATATATGAATAGACAGGGAGAGTAAAATAAGTTGTGTAATAAACAGCGATACACCGAGCTGCATCTTAAATGTCATTCACAACCTGGACTCCTGCACCTCTGAATCGATTAAAATTATTCAAACCTCGAATTTTCTCATAGTGTTTGAAACCCCAAAACTGCGACACTTTTCTGTGAAGCACTGATCTCACTCAGGCTACCCTGAGCTAAGAATAAGAATGCTTGACTTCAACACTGCAGTAGACCTGCGCACATACAGTACAGTATTTAACATGTATGACATGACAAACACTTCCAGAGCAGTCAATGCGATAGATGTTAACACTCTGTGGTGACAGTTTATTTCAAAGACACAAAACTCCCTTCTCTGGTTCTCTGGGGATTTTGCTATAAACAGCCCTTTTAACTTGTGGATATCTGTGAAGATGTGAGGTTCCTTTCAAGACATGGTACAGTCATTTATTAATATTGATCATCCAATGCCCGCTGTAAGAACTTGTGCTCACCAGGTGTACAAACACTTGCAGCATTCATGTTTCCATTTGATTTAGAAGTAATACAATTTTAAATTTCTTCAATTATACAGTGCTTTGGAATTCTGTAGTCTTTCATCTATTCCCCAGGTCCTCTTCACAGAGGCTCAAAAAAGTATTTGCACTTCTCCTGTATAAATAATTACCTGGGAATAAAAATATCGGATAGAAAGCACAGATCATTTCCTGCCTCAGGGCCACAAAGCACACTCTCCTTCCACAGCAAAATGGTTTGCCCCAGATAACTGCATTCTCTTTTGTTTTAACACAGAGAGCAAAATCAAAATAACAAAGGATGGTTATTTTGCTTTCTGCAGAGTGCTGGTGAAGTGTTGAAGCCCACATCAATGTTGAGCATAATGGGAAAAGAATAGAATTGACAATACTGAATCCTATAAGTCAAGCTTATCTGATGGTACACATTGGAATCTATGGCACACTGTATGCATAAACACGTATTATACACATAAAATAAAACTACATACTGAATACACAGTACGTATCCATGCATATTAATAGCACGTTCAGGGCAACTTTACTGACAGAAAGCCGATGATGTTTTTTGGTTAACACTTCTAAGGTTCCTCAGCTTGTGAGTTTGGGAATTTTCCTGAATGCTGCAAAGGAAATTACCAATGGAAACAAGTATTGCCAAGCACAGCAAAGTAACAGCAAGCAGGCCTTAACAGCCACGTTTGAACACCGATTTCACAGAGCCCTTTTCTTTCGGTTATGGCAGATTAGCAGGAATTCAATAACAGTCTAATCCAGTGCCACAGTTTTGTAATGTGCTTCTGGTGGAGATGGAACTCTGGAAATGTTTTACAGGGCTACCCAATTCTGACTCTGCACTTTTTAGACCCTGTTTCAAACTGTGACAGAAGAAGATAGAGATACTGTAGCAGCGTATCTCCATCTCACTCATTTCCTAGTTTTTTTGTCCTGTTTGTATTTTTTGTAGCGAGACTCTCTCACATTAGGCTAACGCACCAGGGAAACACTGAAGCAGGTTTGCCAAAAGAAATGACAAAGGAGGGAACGTTTGAGTGGTTTCTAGGGAGAATGGTGAAAGATTTTCTGTATGTGGAGTGGAAAAGACTGAACAGTGCAAGATTCTCAATTATTTTCCTTTTCAGAAGAAAAAAGAAGGTTCTTTTGGAATAGGTGCACAACCAAGCTTGTTCTGTGAAGCTCACCCAAACAACAGCTAAGGTAGAGGCTACAAGCTGGTTGCAGCAATAAAAGAAAAATATGGAGGATGGATATGCACAGTTGTACTGAGGTTCACTGTATCTTTAATTTTAAATTATTAGACACTCTAGCCCCCTTTTAAATCCTTACTTATAAAAAGCTAATGTTCCAGTTGTATCATAGCAATTTTAGTAAGACCCCTCGATTGGATTCAAAACCAGACACTAATTAGAGACAAAGATGCTGCTCCATATTAACACTAAACACAGCCTGATGGTCCATACGCCATAGTGTAGGTGGGTTTCCAGGATGTCTGGCTCAAAGGAAAGGCATAATGAAAAGGCATTGCCTAATTAGTGAAAGAGTTTGAAGCAACTGTCAGTCTCAGTACACCTATCAGTTGTACTATATCTCAGTGTTCCAAAAGGGATGATGTTATGACAATTAAAAAAAAACAACATACTAACCACTTTATGGAACAGAGACAATTTGACAGTGCTCACAGGTTGTCTGGTTTATACACACTCTCAAAAGAATGGAAGTCTACTTACCTGTGCAGACCAAAAGCTTTTTTGCTTGAGATTGCTCGTGCATTTTTGTGTGAGACCTCTATATAATCTGGAGGTCCGTGAAGCTCAGGTGCTTCACATTGATGCAATAAAGGTGCCTACATGTACAGTACTCCACAAGTACAGAGTTTGCTAGACCTTCAATGACATACTGTACATAGATTAAGACCCCATGAACTATCCTCTGATCTGTGGTTCCTCAAATAAAACCCCTAAGAACTGAATTACTATCCAGAACTGCATAGACTCAAAAAACTCACTGCCTGAAGAACAGTAGTAACGGGACTTTGAACACCTAGCGATTTATTTTCTCCCTTTAGAAGTTTTTGTTTCTCTCTCCTCTGTGCCCTATGGTCTGCTGTACCAGCACAGAAAACATCTGGTGTACATATTTGTACAAACCATTCTGTGGCAAACTGTCGCAAAGGATACTGTAACATGGGCTGACTGATGGACTGTACTGGACTTTTTTGTTGAACAGCTCCAGGGAGAGCTTATTTTGTGTGGACTATAACTGAAAAATAACTTTACATTAGTTAGAAATGTCTACGAGCCATGCTAAGCTGAAAGAAAAGCCAAGCCATCGACCTCAGTGAGCATGGTAAATCTCCTGTCAGGAAAATGTTTCCTTGCAGAAGAGCAGTGTGTGGAATCATTCATGGAGTTTTTCTAACCTGGACAAGCCAACTGCCACTGCACATGGTTAGGTTTTAAATTTCTCATCTTGCCATGGGTTTTCTCGGAAAATGGACAATCAATACTTGAAAAATGAGCCCCCCAAATTGATCATACGTCTCCTGCAATATTTTATACAGTACATAGTAACGTCAATAATCCTTCAGGAATTTCATTATGTACAGCAAAAAAAGGAGAATCCTTTCTTTGGTGGCTTGGCCTGCTCTATTTCAGCCTCTTTTAATGGATTAGTAGGACAGTGATCTTTTCTGATTTTAGCCTTTCATTTTTCACAGGGTCTAAGCCACATAGACATAAGGACGCCAGAGATGAAAGAACAGCAACACACAGTTGTGCCCGACACGGATGAATAATGCAAGGAGCTGTTCTGCCACCATTCTGTGGACATTCAATTAAAAACAAAAGAAGACTAATGTGTTTGTCCAAGAACTGCCTATGTGTAAGTGCATGTTCAGCTTTGTACAGTATACTGAGCCAAAACACACTTTTCATGCTTAATTCACTTGCTACTGTAGGTACAGTATAGCAAAGCACTCAAAGTCAGTTAGGAAAGGCTATAAAGTCTGTATTCCAGATCTACCTAGAAAAATATGTAAAATTGCATGAGATGGCACACATGTTCCCTGCCTACTGAATGACATTTCCTTACTTTTTGCTGTCTTCTCAAAAATCTCAACCATTATGCCTATAGTTGAAATCAGGCCCACTTCAATGTTTTTTTACTGATTATGCCACCAGGTTTGGCTACTGTCAGCGGTTCAGCTGGTTCAGTGCAACTCATCCGGTTTGAGTCAAAAACTAGTGAGATCTTTGTTCCATATCCCTATTACAGTCTAATCAGCAGCTCTTAGTGGGCCCTCGCGGCTCTGACCAATCACTAACCTCATGCACGATTATCCTTTTAAAAGCTTGCTTGGATCACTTGAAGACAGCAGCTGTAGTCTGAATAAGAGTTGAATTCTTTCTCAAATGTTTATGGAACAAAAGGCTGGCCATAAAATACAGAACAGAAATCTGCTTTCACTTTTCCAGTAGATTGGATTACTCCAAACGGCCAAGCTAATAATCAGTACTGGAAGTTAAATGAATCGCATTTATTAATTGGACTCTCCCTCCAGACTTGATAAGATAACTGATTAATATTTCTTGAGTTTAACCAGAGTACTGTTTGCATCTACATGTGTTGGGACTAAAACAAGGATATATGAATATGAAATGAGTCATGCGGTTTCTCTCAGAGGGGAAATACACCCTCATAATAAGCCACTAATGATGTAACAGGCGGTGTATTGTTTCCCAGTAATTATCTAATGGGCCAAGTTCAATAAAATAAATTGGAATAAATTATTTTACAAATATATAATCTCACTTAACATTATGCATTCTCAAGTCTTTTTTCGCAAAAACAGAAAACGGTGATTATAGTATGTCCTTCCCAGAGTGATATTGCCAAGTACATGTCTGATGGCTGCTATATGCAAGTGTGCACACAGTCCTACTTCACTCCCTGTAAGAAAATAATACAGCATTAGATCTAGCTGCACAAACCCATGCACTCCCAAGAGCACAAGGATAAAGTGCAAGTATAAGCCAGACTGCCACTAGCTGCCTCAATGAATGGTGCAATATAGCACTTTTGTGGAGCAATATAGATCCAACCTAGTGATCAATATTCCGACATACTGTACACTGGACATTAGTAACTAAATCATTAGAATACCTAACCCTTCCAAGCAGGAACGGACTTCTGTAATCAACCAGGGCAAATAATCATTTTTGACATTCTGTGACAGCTTTAATTCTGTGATCTGTGCATCATGTAGCAGAAATACTACCGTCCACGTTCAACACAGACATCACTCAGCACCTGTTCCTCAAGATCCTCGGTGCACTGAAGCACAAATTTATTTTTCCATTATCATGCCATATGGAAAACTGCAGAGATGGGCTTTGATCGCACTGCAGAATTTCCAAATCGCAGCTCTAATTCCAGCCAAATTAACCTGAGATTCTCTCTGTTTGGCTCCAGACGACTGACATGGCATGTGTTCTGAGATGGACAGCCGAGTCCCTTTTCCTTAAGATAAAGTACTCTGTTCTGCAATACTGTGAGTATAACTGGCCTCTGCAAGACCTCTGTTAACAGGTTTCTACTATGAGCTCCAGTAGGTGTGCACACACGTCTTAGGTTTTCAGTGTTGTACCAATGCCCAGGTTTGTATGAATGTGTGCCTGTTAGTGTGTAGTAGGAATCCTGAAGCCCGTAGATCTACTGATCACACAGTTATAAACATCAGGTAAAGTCAGTCAACCCTTTGGAGTACCACTGCTATTGACCACAGATTGACACACAAGTCAAGTTAGCAGCTAAAGTATATTGGATTCAAAATTCGGTTAAGAGCTTGCAAAAAATCAAATCGCGTCTAATTGTTTCCCAGTCTTCCAGAGATGTTTTTAAAATCTGTAGAGTGTCAAACTTATCAAAATGTTCTCTGCTGGCATCCTGATCCCAAGTCAAAGCACTGAAAATTGGATCTTTATCGAACAGCTTTAGGAGTTAAGGGGCCTCCACACGATCAGTGAGACGCAGAAAGCTGACAGCAACAGTACCTCAGTCTCTACAACATAACCAACTTTAAACAAGCTGAGGAGTCATAGTACGCAAAGTGCCAAACATTGTAAAAATGATATTGGCTGCAGCTCACATTCCACAATCCTGCCCTTGCCCCTTGTTTATGTAACACTTCAACAGAAACGTTGTTTAGCTCCAAACTCTATAGACACAAAGCAGACTGAAATACAGATTTTAATTATAACATAAGACAGTTAAGTTTAAGTATAGAAACAACTTTCATTCCTAACTTTTTAAACACTGGTCTGCCTTTCAACAAAAGGGAAAATCCTGTCCAAGAATGAATTCTTAAGATGTACAGTATGTTGCTACTGAGTGGTGGTTCATGATGGACAGGATCAGTTGTTCTACCATTTCCTGCTTTGTGTCTTTTTTACCCACTCCAGACAAATTCTCCCTCACACTATTACCCAAAGGCCACCAGAGAGAGCTCTTCACAAGGACACCACCCATGCCCACATCCTCCACCATATGTGGCACACCCAGGAGCAGGGTGCCTGAACAGTGACCTTTTCAACAGTGGTCTCTGTAAGGGTGGGGTTAAAAAAAAAGCATTAGCCATTTTTTCAGCTGTGAATAAACTTTTTCTTCAATTACCTCCCGGTAAATAATCAGGTAGTTCAGCTGCTAAGCAGCACCAAAACCTAAACACAAAACTCTCAGATCAAAAGAACATTTTGTAAAAACTCGCAATATGGGCCTGTATTCATGGGCCCTTTCATTTAGTCACTTCCTGGGATACTTTTCCCTTTGCCACTAAAACTATTCTGCATCAGCACAAAACTCCCATCGTCTGTAAATTGCACTGGCTTCCAGTTAAAGTTCAGCTGTACTATAACATTCTCTTGCTCATATATGAGGTACTGAATAGTCTAGCTCCCTATTAGGTGGTGGTGGAGGGGAGTCCCCATTACCTGCAAAGCGCTTTGAGTGGAGTGTCCAGAAAAGAGCTATATAAGTGTAAGCAATTATTATTAATTATAATTAGTAGTGTAACTTTACTCAGCTGACTCAGGCCTTTCTTATTCTGTAAAGACAAGGCTGCACACAATGGCTCATCTTAGGCTGTGTCCCAATATCCACACTTGCGGTCTCCTGCCCTTCATATGTGTGTTCCACTTGGGTCTGCAAGGGCTTAGGGTGTGCCCTTTCTAAATTGTGTTTCACAGAAGTGCTCACGACTGCCCCCAATAAGGCCTTTATGTGCCCTTCTTGTAAGGCCGCATCAGACCAGACTTCACTAAATGGTACTACTCAAAATTCCTTGCAGAACTGAAACGTTTCATGTTTCTAACCTATCAAAGTGGAGTGAAGAGGCCATGGAGAGGCAGATAGTCACGTGGTAGCAAACTTGAACTTTTTTTTGCGTTTTAAAAGTCGCACGCCTTAAATCCACACCTGCTCTACATCACAGATTGGGGACATGGCCGTACTGTGCCACAGACCAGGCTCCACACAGTGGGCAATGAAACCTTCAGCCGTGCAGCTCCCTATCTATGGCAGTAACTAAAGCTCTTAATGTGTAGTTTTGTTTTACTGTTGGTATTGCTAAGTGGGTTTACAGTGCTAAGCTATCGCACTAAGCTATAAGGCCTTCATCCTGGCCCGGGTGTGGATTCAAGGTGTGTGTGCCTTTGAGGTGCACTGCTATAATAAAGGTAATGGGATACACTCGTACGGCTTTTCCCCAACATTTTCATTTGCTTCCATTCTGAACCACTGCATAATTCTTTGAGTTTCCTGAAAAGTGCTCGTAAACGTCAATAAAATTGTAGATTGGAATTTAAAACTACAATGGATCTGGCCTGGTCCTCACAACAATGTTCCGGCATTTTCCCTGTGTAAACCAGGCATTACAAAGTCTGCAAAATATAAATGCGTTTTTTTCCCCAAAGAGAAGAAATGGTTAAGGACATGCATTCTGTTAAAAAAAGAAAAGCTCTGTTCGAAATGCTGTGTAAAAAAGCAAGTGAAACATTAATATTTCATTGAACCCATATACCTGTTCTGTATTTATAGCTATCCTCTCTATAATGCTCAGGATAATGGGATATAATGGATTTCTTGATTTTTTTTACTGTATAACTTGGTATTTTGCCCATGTTCCCAGCACTATACTGTACATCCAGCAATAACATGAAGTACTACAGTATATCTGGCTTACATGCCACCTAATAAATACAGTCTACTAAAATCCTTAGTCTTCACTGTTATGTTCTATAAATCAAAATGCCAGCACTGTGTAAGTGAGAACAAAGGTTTAGAAATCAAAACTAAACAGTAAAAATTCTTTTCAACATATTTTAACTTGTTTCGTAACATTACCAAATCAGAAACTGCATTTCCTAGGCCACCAAGCAGAATTCAGAGAATGCATCCAAAAGACTATTACCAAAGTGTCATGTATGACAGAAAAAGAAGACGGAGGAAGGCATCCGCATTTATAAAAGACAAAATTAAGTGGGCCCACACGCAAGTGTCTTTTGAATTCACATACAAGGAATATTTTAAAATAAAAAAAACAGCCGTCTACAAAGGACATAACTCATTTGTTTGTTAAACAAATTACTGTAGCTTTGGAAAGTTGTCATTAATGAGGTTTCAAAGAATCATTCCAGTTTGTCCCAGAGGAATACAATTCAAAACAATCCTTGGCTTCAGATGTATCTCTCTCTCTGTGATATTACACAATCCACATGCAACCCATTAATGCACGATAATTGCTGGAAATTACCTCCCCTCCCCATCTAAAATTAAAGCTTATAAATTACACTGCTTTGTGCTGTATAATTTGCATTACACGTACAAAACATTCAAATACAGTACATGAAAATCGTCCATTTTCTCTTTTGAACTGAATCTTACAGTATGTAAGTACAAATCTAAAAATCAAACCTTGAACACCCTGGTCATAATTATGTCAATAAACTTAAATTATAGAAGGATCTTATCGGAGGAGGTTGGTTACATAGAATGTAGTGCATGTTATTGATTATACATGATCATGTTTGTGAATCATGGGAAATCTCTCATATTTAAATTGCAACACTTACTGTAAAGCTAAGTGTTAAGAAAACAACATACAAAAAAAGTACACTTCATGAAAGCAATGGGAAATAAAATCAGTCAATGTTTAATTAAGATCTAAAACTCTTCCTGAAACCCCTTTAGTCCATCACTGCTGGGTTTCCTTGCAGCTAAATGCAGCATCTTATTACAGCACTTCCGTATTTTCCTAATATGTATCGGAAGCTTTAATAGCATAAACTCATAGCCACTTGTTTATATAAGGGCATTTTGCAGTACCTAGTCTGAGTGGTATGTGTTCTAAATTCAAGCAGGCTGCTTCTGGAAAAATTAACATTTAAACATCCCTGAGAATGCCTATGCCTAAGGACAGAAAGAGAAAGAAAGGCATACAATTGTTAGTGTTTAATAATACCGAACGCAAAAGGTCCTCTGAATGGATATAAACGAGCCCTGTAAACAAGTTACTGGAGCACAGCCCCAACTCAAAAGCATAATAAAATTGCCTGGGGAAATAATTCATAAGTACCGAAAAATAATAAAACGCACAACCTGTGATTAGTTAACATGAAACACTAGACCAAGCTTGAGAGATACAACGGTGCATAAGCCTATAGCTCACATACCAATAATCTATTTCACTTAACACTACAAGATTCAAGGCCAACACAAGCTGGCGAAAGGGCCACACCATTGCTTCACAGCTTCTGTTCTAATCTTTAATTTCAAGACAAAAGTTTTCGCTTCCCCACTGCAGATGTGAAGAGCAGTGAAAGTAAATTCTATAGTACAAATGAAATGCTGTCTTGTGTTTTTCTTAAACATGTTAGTTCTTTCCACTTTTTGTGTCAGAGAATGCCTGTCCCCCACAGAAGCTTCATCAAAGATGTTCTTTTGAAGCGTTAAGTCAGGATCGAACAGTCAAGAAATGTCCTTTTTGAAGACACTCTCTTTTGAATCGACTACGCAATTTGTAATTTCAATATCTCGTTTCAGGCAATTATGACAATTACAACATCCAGGCCAAAACAGTGGGGCCCAGAAATTAAGAATAAATGCTTAAGTAAAACTAACTCACTGTGCGAGGTTAAGGTCTTTACAGGTTATACGGTACAGCGTATAAGCAACATTGTGTTATCTAAACAAAAACATAATCCTGAAATTAAGTGTCAGGCCTTGCGGTACTTTTTCGCAACCCAAGTGCTCATGTCAACTGGTGTGCGGTTTTGCAAGTAAAATTCTTAAAGATAAATAACTGAAAAATCTGATCAATCCTTCAGGAGGAGAATGGGCAGCAATAGTGTAATTGGACCTCCATCCCTAATAAGTTTGAATGCATAACCACTGCCACTGCCTGACAACACAAACTGCACATCGGAGGACAGCTAGCACCTGGATGATCAAAGATTACATTTCAGAAAGATCTGGGCCAACCTGCAAGATGGGATTGTTTCAGTACAGCGGTGAACACTATGTGTTGCACTGATCACTGGGGAGCTGATGTTTACGGAAGTTGCAAAGCACATCTTACTGAAATTAATTAATATTTTGCATATTTTGTAATCAGAGAAAGATTGCATTATTTCTTAAAAACCTCTAATCATCAAAATAAATAAAAAAACAACTCATTTACATCGTATTATAACTTCTACTTTACTATTGATTCAGAGTACACATATTCAGCAATTTCCTTAAACACAGTTGCCAAAATCAGCCTATAAACATTTGAATGTAAAAAAAGCAGCTGTACAAACACCATGACTTTCCCCGATCTGATATAACAAAACAGTTTGCCAGTCAAATCCCGACTGTTACACGTGGTAATGGGATGTTGGAAAAAAACGTACTGTAAACTGTTGTTACCTCTTGACATTTTTTCTCTGAAAGGCAAGGTTCCAAGGAATTTCAGAAGACATTTTTACTGATAAGTTGCATTTCATCAAGTATATCCCATAAGTAGGTGGTGGAAGAATTGCTTTAATCAATGTTGTAACTAAGGCTAGAACCCATTTAACAATAAGTATAACATTTTAGGCAGGAAACTAGATTAAGATATTTGTCGTAAAGGATTACTGTGAATAACTTTCCTGAAAGATGTGGTGCTGGCAGGCCATGACTGACATTTGACCACAATGAAAAGAGATTTGGAGAAGAACCAAAGAATGTGAATGTCCTTTTATGTCTGATTAGGAGAAAATCGAAACTGCTTATCTGGAAAAGTACTACATATGTAATCAGTAAAGAGAGACATCTCACCACATTCACACAACAGAGGGAAAACTGTGGCATCGCTGCTCAGAATGTGTTGTTTTTGTACATTAAGTCGTTCACAGAATAACTGAAACGGGCACACAGTCACGTTTTCACAGTGAAATCCCAGCACATAATACATAGTTATATAAATATAACCTATAATATAAGAAATTGGGAATGGATGGGCACAGAATATGTGATTTATTCTTATCCTCTAAAACAGACTTTCATTCCATGGTCACAAAAATTGAGCGTGGAAAAAGGGAAAACACTTTAATCACAGCACTTCATAAACCCTGTACACGACGGTCATTTACAACCCGTTGTGCAAATGACATTACAGGCACACCATTATGCCTGAGGGTTCATAGCAGGACAGTGTCAGTTAAGAGCAGAGCTCCAGGTAGAGAGAAGTCAAGTGAAAATGATGGAAGATGCCATTAAGAACCTGAAAGCTGTCAGGGACTTCCTGTAGACGTAGCTAAGTAACAGTGGTCCTGGTATGACTGTGTAAAATATTATTTTGCTATCATGGGTTTGTGCCTGTTTTATTGTGTTGTGTAGTCTTCCTGAAGGAATTATGACGGTGTTTTTTAGCCTCATTCCAAATAAGTGTTACCAAAATACAATTTTATGGCTCCCCTGCTGTCCTTGGACTGAGGACAGATAAAGGCCTTTCAAGTGCAAACTATTCTGACTGGTTAACATCATATCTAGAATTAGAAAAGAAAATAAAACAAAGCATGGGTAAAGATTTTAGTTAACTTTGGATGCCTCAAGTCCCAAGAGAAAAAAAAAAAAGAATGGGCAATATTCAGGTCATATCTTGTTTCTCATTAATTTCTTCAGAACACAGTCTCTGCTGCCACAGAACAGGTTTCACACAGTACAGCAACAGCTGCTGCTGCACACAAGCAAGTCATCACTTGCTTATTAGCTCACAGCTTCCTGCAATCACCTGTAGGGTTTCCATGTTTGAATTAAGCCTTGGCTTTAAGGTGGAAGCTCAATACCAACGTGCTGTCCACTGCCCAGCTAAAAGAACAGGCCAACAACATTACAGAGAAGGATGGGACCTAACAGGGCCGCTGCTGTTATGGTATTGTTATTGTTATGGCTTAATGTGTGCCATTATGGTATGGTCCTTATTTTCGTCACAGCAGCAGCATGATTTAAATAAAACAAGAGGAAACACCCCGTTTCATCACCCTTTACTTCTTCCCTCTTTCTGGAAATAAAGAAATCTGTGGATTTGTAATACTGCAAAAAAATTATTATAGTTATTGAGAAGGCAAATCAACACACTTCTATCGTATATTACAAACTTAGAATTCAGCCTGAGCCTTCTTGGTAAAGACTTAAAGATGAAAAGAGCACACATTCCAGTTGACTCAATCTGTTCTGATCTGGATCACATTCAGCAAGTGTGGAAATGTTTTTGCTTAGCTCTGCCTTGGCTGTTCAGTTTATGCAATCAAAGGAAAGCTGGAGTTATTTCAAAGAGGAATACTTGTTTTTCAAAATAAGGTGCCCTCCAATAGCAAAAGACACATCATCACTTCCAGTCTGTCTCCATCCCCCCTTGTCTTGCACATACAGAGCCCTAATGACCGCTGATATACTTCACACTCATTACGAACTAATACATTCAGAATGAGACGAAATGATTGACAGGACCCAACCATGTCTGCAATAAATTGATCAGTTTAAATTGGCAGTCAAAAACGAACATACTATGAAAATTAACCGGTCACAAGTGGAAGCATAGAGGATAAGGTTTTCTGTAACATGAGGTCTCGCATTATAAGCGACAGCAATTAAAGAAAAATATTTGTTTCACCTGCTTATTCTTATCACTGGGTTCTTACCATTTCAACAGAGACATCAAATGCCAAATCCATCTCATTCTGGAGGCAGGGTTGGGAGAAAGTGAACAGATTTCTTATAGAAACAATTATTCTCAGACTTTTGTACCCCAAATGCAAGTCGCGTAGTAGAAAGGCATGGGGAGATACAAGCTCACGATGGAAAAGATGCTCGCTCTGCAGCCCTGTGGTGAGCACAGCACTTAACTAGCCAGCTCCTCAAGTTCACAGGAATACAATTAAAGTAATTAAAGATCATTTCTGCTGAAGCCTGATGAGAAATGTGGGGTGTGGGTTGATTTTTCCTGGATGCATTTTCGTCTCGGAAGAAAATCGAGATCAAGTGCTCTAAGGTGGCCGAAGCATTCTTTATGTTCTGAGCTCTGGAGTTAAACATCTGAACAGTCGATGGAACTCGCAGTGATACTATTAATACAGAAGTAATTTAAGTTTTAAAAATGTAAATTAAAATAACATTTTAAATTAAAATTTGAGAGATTTTAATTATAAAACAGAGATTGTGGCCCACAATGTGATACTCCTAATTAATATAAACAGCGACTTCAAGTACAGAGTGAGCTATAGCACATAAACTCAAGCTCCTTGAAAGACCTGCAGTTTCCTATTCCCTGCATTCCCTTTGAACACAAATAGCAGGCTTTGTGTACTGAAAGAGACACAAAATATGTTCAAACCATCTTAACAAGAAAGCAAAGACATAATTTTCAAACTGACTTCACACAATATTTACAAACAGTTAAGACTAAAGCAGAGGACTCAAATGGAAAGTACAGAATAAGGTATTGCAAACCCCAACTGATGGCTTAAAACAGAGAAAAGGAAGCACTCATTTACACAAAGGGTTGTGGGAGCATGGGAGAAACTACACAGCCATGTTGCTTAAGTCTGCTTTCAGGGAAATATCTTAATGAAATCTTCGAATGAAAGAGCTACTAACTACCAGATACTCAAGATGGGTTAAATGGCTTTCTCTCATTTTTAACTGTTCCCATGTACAGCCAAAGGAGTCATTATGGCATATGCTTTTTTCACTTCCTATTATGTGTGTTCTGGCTCATTTTCTATGGTAGTTTGTTAATTGCTACACTTTGTATAGCATTCTAGAAAAAATAAAAATTAAAACACCTTAACAAAGGCTGGTCAGTCCGCCTGAAAACTCTATTAAAAGACTTCTATAAAAAGTTATAGAAGTTATAGTCCCCTATAAAGGAGAAAATAACTAAACATCCAGTGATGAAACTGCAGCTCTGAGTCATAAGAGGAGTAAAAACCAGGAAGCAATAAAAAGACAAAAAAATATTCAGAAACCGTAAACCTGAAATGGAACTGCACAAAAGCTTCTTTGCCAGCGTTTTGACAAAATATTATTTTACACACTTGTAGATCTTGTAAATTCATTTTCTCATCATTTGAAATACACTTTCCCCAGGTTTTAAAAGAGTTACTCAAGTATTCCCTGATACACTCATACTGCTGACAACAGTTAGAGACCCAAGAAAAGAAAAGTGTTTCCAAAATTATCCTCAAATGGGTGAGCTGCAGCCTGCCCCAAACTCCAACGCACATTCCCAAAATCATAATCCATCCCATCTCTTGTTCTGTAACGCTTTAGTTTCCTCGATCTGAATTATTAATCTCAACAGTAAAACCTCCTGCTCTGCTTATACATGTTCAAAGCACAAACTGGGGTTCAGTGAAGGCATGTCAGTGGTACCATTTGTCCTCACATTTTGAAAGCCACAAACTGAAAACAGTTTCAAGGTGTAAAAACCACAGATAGCGTTCTTGAGATTCTCCAAGCAATTCACATTATATATATTTGTCTGTATATACAAATTTGTTTGTCAGGGTCAGGTCATGCTGGTGAATTTATCACGCATGGAACATGCCCATTGGTGCAGAAGGAGGAAACCCACAGTGATTCAGATGCTTGGAGGAAACGGTGTCTAAAAACAATTACCGTACACTTGCTTGTCTGAACAATATGCTCAGCGGCCTTTTTCTGGAATATTTTCATTCTGAATGCTTAGGTATTCCAAAAGTTGTATGTACTGTACAGTATGTACATGAATGTCCACCGGTTTTAATTTTGCCAAAGACATACTGTAGGGACTATCCCTATTCCAAATCTAGGTTTTCCAATTTTAAAGGAACTTTCCCATCATTAAAAACATGTACAGATTCCTGAGTGCTATAAATTCTGTGAAACTATACATTTCTCAGTTTCTGGCTGGTCAAATAGAAAGAAACACTTCTGCTTTTTTATTTCTCCCACATAAAAATAACAATGAATCCACATCGTGCTAAAAGTAGATTAGTTTGATTTTTTCAGTATTTGATTAATGATACAACATGCAGTTTTCTCTTTCTCATTTCAAGTGTTTTTTTTCCTGCCTGCTTTACAAACGACCCACAGAATCGCTGATGCTCGACTCCAACCACACTAATTAGGATAAATACTGAGGCCCTCCGAACAGTAATATCATAATACACTGTGACTGTTGTCACTTCAGAAGAGAAACAGAGCATTACTCAGGCTCCTAACACAATTTGTACAACCAAATTAACTATGCAAGCTGAATTTTAAAGTGCTAATATTATTAAAGACCTTCGGGCTATTTTGCAAAATCTGTCTGCACATGCAGCATCTTAAAAGTTCAGTGTTGTACAGTATATTATTTTTTCATAACTCCCCAAACTGCTTGAATATTCTAGAGTGGTGGAAAATGCGTACTAAAGCTTAATCCATGAAAATTAAATAAAATTTCGACACACTGGGAAATGATTTGCTAAAAACATTAAAATGTACAGACGCCAGAACAATCAAAATTAATTAGAAATCTATTTTCCTAGTGGTTAGTACCCCAGGCCACATTTGGTGCAGTGCAGTTGCCTGTTTTTATTGCTCCCACAAAATACTTAGTACACTCTTTTTTTAGTTTCTGCAGTTTGCCCTGGAAGTAACCCAGCAGATTTGCATTTTAATAGTGTAAAATATTTGCAGAAAATTGCTTCTCTTTCTTAAGCTAAATAGCTACTAGGAATCTCGACATTGTCTGCTAGTAAAACAAACACTGATCTTAAGTTCTTGTGCTGTAAACTGCTTTTATTGCAGGCTGATTAAATATAGTTGCACATTGTACACATCTGATGATAACTATGTGCTATATGTTGTCACAGCCAGAATGCAGCTTCTGATCCTGCACATGCTTTTGAGAACAACGATTTGACATGACATCATTTACAGCTAGCAAGATAACCAGTTCTCACCTTAAACTTGACAGTTTTTGTACATTAAATACCCTTTTTAACACACTGATCAAATATGCTATTAGGTAAATATTCAGCCGAGGTTCAAACAACCTTAGTGCCTACCTCAACCCATACACATCTTTTTAATTGTAAAAAAAAATTCACTCTATCTTCCTTCGGCCACTGCTATAATTATCCTGTTTCTCACTTCCATCAGCCTATTAATTTAATGCGAGCTCTCCTTCTGTCCCCTGTAAACCTGTTAAGCTTATAATATTTCAACACTGTTGTCTACTCCAACTCTTCGGCCATGTGCTTTAATCCAGTCGGCCAATGAAAATGATCAACACTTAAGGTACAGTATAACAGAGGTTAAAAGAAGGTCGTGAAAGAAACTAGAAGGCTAACTATAAGCATAATTTAAGTATGTTGCCAGTAAACCAAGCGTATATCTCTAAAAAAAAATAAAGACGCACAATAAGAAAGCTGTAACATGAGACATTCTTAACATGAATATATTCTGAAAGTCTGCACAGAACATAATACAGGGTACTGCACAAATGTGAACTTGGCCTATTGTGTTAAGACAGTGGTGATTTGTTTGTTTATGTGCTGACTGGTAGGCTATTGCTATGACGGTTTTAGCCTCTAAAGATGAAAAAAACAATCGGTCTAAGTCCTCTTCGTTGCGCTTTAGAGACCAGTTGGGCTTTATAAATGCAGCAGAAGTTCTCTGTTGACTTCAGGGGTGCCTTGCTTGCATGAAACAGAAGCCCTTTGCTTTATTTTTCAGGCGTCACAAAAAACAAACCGTGACTGTTTGTTTAATATACATCTGCGTTCACTGCATTTATTCTTCTCAGTTCCAGGGGCATGAATTTCTTCTTTCAGCAGGCTGTCAGTGCTGGTTTCTATGCTTTAATCAGGGAGCTGACTGATTTTTTTTTCAGCTTTAAAAGACGGCTATTTTGCCTTCTTTCACAGCCTTGCTGTTGTTGACGCCGCCGTTCCACAGCGCGGGACGAAGGCAGGCTCACAGCGCACAGATCTGCGCCGAGGGCTGGAGTGGAGTGGGAACACGGAGACAAGCCTTTAAACTTCAGTGACGTTCTGAGCGAAGCAGGAGCATACCTGCCAGACTAGGAATGAGAAAGAAAACAACCACTCTTGAAAGTCTCTCTTCTGAAACAGCTTGAAGGGAAGAAACCTGATTTATAGATTTTGAAGTCAGATGAGGAACTCATAACGGGATTCTGTATTGTGCCAAGACAAAATGCTGTACATACTGTACTAAGACACCTCTGTACGTGAATCGACGTATTTCTGCTGCAGTCCTCATCAGTGAATGCATGACTTTGAAATCATACATGAGAACGACTTTCAAACTACGCTGTCTCACTGCTTGGACTTCTCTCCAGATTTTACTTCCAAAAAACACAGAACTGAAGAGCTTACACCCCCTTACATGTAGGGCCTACCTGCAGGCTGCTCTGTTCTTTCCATTGCATCTGTGGCTGAGTGATGGCATTTTCTGTTTTAAACAGCTGCTTTTGTTTAAGTTTTGATTTAGCTGGCCCTGGTGATCTCTATCTTCCAACCGACCATTGCTGTTTTAAATGTCTTATGGAAAAAGAATAGTACAAAAGTTACTTCCTGACTTCTCACTGCTGTTAAGAAAAAGGAAAAGCATCTTTGGATGAGGTTTGAAACTCTAGTCACTGAATAAGAAAAGAATCTTCTATATTCTATATTCTGCTAAAATCCAGACAAGCTTGGTGCAGGTAAGTGCTATTTCATAATACTATAGAGGGTATAAAGGATTACCTAGCTCTATATTTTTCACCCAGCTCACCCATGTTCTCTGTCTGGTGTAATAAGGTACCAGATTTGGTGAGGGTACTGTATATAATTGCCCAGGGCAGAGGAGGGTTGCCAGAAGCCGGGGCACCAAACAGCAGCTGTTTCGGGACATTACTCTGGAATCATTCTGCTGAACCTGATGGGCCAAGTCAAGCAGGGCCTAGGCTGAGTGATGTCATTATTGGCTGAAGGGGAGTTGGAGGACAAAAACAAGGAGTAAAAGGAAAAAGCAAGAAATGACCTCATGTCTGGAGTCATTATCGTGCCAACGGGGAAAGACAAACCTGGACGTCCCACCTTACCACAAACAGCCAAGGGTAAAAGGAGAAGAATCCTTCTGCTGGGCCAAAAAACATTATGTGCAAAGAAGCTACAAAGAATGAAGTAAAGAAGTAAAGAGCATCTATTCTCTGTTACACAGTACATACAGTAGCATGTTTTTGGCAGGAAAACCTCTCACCTGTTGCTACTGTTACAAAGAAGGGCTGTAAAAAACAGTTAAGCAAATTTTTCTGCACCTCCAGTGGTCAAATGGAAAATTATGGAACAAGAATAAGTTACAGGGAGGGGATATGCACCCTACTGCACCATACTTTATATTTTGTTGTGTGAATAGAAAATTCACACAACACAACAATTCAGTGATTCCATCACAGATACAATTATTGCAAAATACCTCAGTGAGTACCTGTTTAAAGTCATGCTACACAGTAGCATCAACACTGCCATACAATTGTAACATGGCTCAGATAGTGGAGACCCCACAAGAGGAGACCTTGTCTTGTTTAACAGTGGAATTCTCTGCTGTCGACAGGGGTGGGTCTGTGTGGCTCTGAAGTCAGAGTCACTAGTAAGTACATCACGTACCCATCACACACATCTGACAGAAAAATCTCAAGCGTTCTCCCAACATCAATGCATTTCCACGATTGGCCGTTACCGTTTTTAATGGTACGCCTCAAAGAAAACCACAGCAAATCACAGAACGGCTAACAAGGACAACAGTTAAAAGAGAAATCTCATTTCCCTAACATCATAATTCTCTCAACTAATTCATCAGGGGCCATTTTGAAGCCAAAGTACCTTAAGCACAGCTACTGGCATTTTTGCAGTTCAATAACCCTAAACTGTAGACTGCTATGCATCCTTTTTCCAAAGAAATTAAGAAGCCCATTGTCCAGTGCATTCACTCCTATCCCTTTTGGTTGCTGTCTATAACATTACATGGTTCCTTCTAATTATATAAAGTACTACTGCTTTATTTCAGTGTAAGTAATTGAAAAGGATTGGATCTCTGACCTAGATGCTATATGTCACTTATTTTAACTTAATAAACTCTGCTATGCCCTTGTCAGCAGTCTGTTTCTGCTTTAATGGAGCTGTTGTGCAGATTTGCCCCCTAGCTGACATCACAATGCCTATGTACTGTACATGCATTAAGGCTTTGAATTGTTTTTATTAATTAAGTAAGTAGCACATGTTTAGGAAAATGCCAAAAGCAATCCTAAGCAGTCTTGCATCCCTTATATTCTGTTTATCAGATATGTGGCAGTAAAAATAGCATGGTCACACTAATGTCTATTTTTATATAATATTTAATGTTTATCTAAGTTTTAAAAATGCATTTCAATCTACAGTAAAGGCTTACAATGCTCATACAAGTACTGCTCATACAAGTATTGTTAAAATTCAATATGGCAGTTTTTAGTCATTACTCCTTTGGAATTGCTTTTCAAACGTATTTGAACTTTATTACACTAAATAAATATGAACAATTATCAGCACGTGCATTTCTCTCCAGATGCAATTTCCTTCAGGACACTATGCACAATTCTTAACATCCTGTGGCATTTTATTCAGTCTGAACTGATCTCGCAATTATTTGCTACAGTACAACAGACATGACCTGCAAATATCTCCAGGTTTCCAACCAGAGAGACGTTATCTTTGAAACAAAGGAATACTTTCAACAGCACATTAAGTTAGCAGCATGGCATCACTCATAAGGCTAGGGCAAGAAAAAACACTCTTTAGCTGCACCCTGCATGCATTTCTGAAGGAAGATACTGCCAATTTAAACTGGGTACTCCTGGCCAAGTGAAAGGATTCATTTGTCAGGGCAATTGTTTTGTTGTAATGCTTACTTGGTTTCTGTTGTATCCATACACATTGCATATCTCGTATATTTGTGGGAATTTGGTCATTTCTATCCAGTTGTTGTTGACAGGTCATTTTGGAAATCGATCAGCTAAGACTGCAACTTCACTTTGACCTTGAAAATTTAATGGCTTTTCTTAAGACCTAATCCATGTCCTCCTCCTCCTGGGACTCTGGTGCAAATCATACAAATTTCACAGATTTAAAAAAATGATGAAATGAGCACCTCCTCTTTAATTGATTATCTAGTATTTTATCTTCCCTTTCCTTTGGGAGTGTACTGTATGCTACTAATACTAAATACTAAATACTAATGCATATTGTTACATAGCTGATGAAATAAAAAACAGTTCATCGGCTACACATGATTAAAAAAATTTGTGCAGCTCTGCAGTCAAAGGCCCTGCATCAGTTTCAAATATTCACAAACATCACACTTGGGAGTTTTCTACGATGCCACATTTATCTAAAAGAATTGTCTGCCACAATTACAGAAAAAAAAAGAGATTCAACCCAACTGCATTCATTTATTCATTATACAATGACAACAAGAGTGCTTGGGGTGTCGAAAACAAAACTGGGTTCACAGAGCTTGTGACACGAATGGAGGATGATGCCAGTCTATTTAAGGCACTTGAGAACAAGTTGTTTGCGACACGCGAGTGCCTTTGTTTCTTAAAATACAAACCACACTGCATCGAAACCACAGTGCTCATATTGTTTACCTCCTCCAGTACAAAAAGAGAGCAAAGACACACCGTCAGAGCCCTGTTTAAAAAGGGTACTGTGTGACCGTTTTTTTTTAACTGCAGTGGTCTTTCTGCAGCAAGTGTGTGTCCAACTTAATAAGCTATTGATGAATCCATCCATGTTCTAACCTCTTCATCCAATACAGGCTCACCGGGAGCCAGAGCCTATTCCAGCGAGCAGCAGGCACGAATCAGGGTACACCCTGGATGGGATGCCAGTACTTCACAATCAAGCCGGACACAAACACAGACGCACACGCTCTCACACCAGGGCTCATTCTCCCAGAAGCCAATTCATTGTCCAGCATGGACTGCAGACGGGAACCAGGGCGCCTGGTGAAGGCCCATGCAAACACAGGTAGAGCATACAAACTCCACACAGACAGCATCCCAGGTCCAAACCCGAAGCTTCTGTTAGATCACTTTGGTTTCCAATTTGGAAAGAGGAAGCCTGATGATAAACAATTCAGCAAACCAGAACAGCAAGTCTACTTTGGCCTAACACCCTATTGTTCAAGAAAAGAGGGGAAAAGCATCTTTGCAGGCTTTCCCTACTAAACACATTGAGTTTTCACTTCCTGTATTGCTGCTTTCCCCTCAATATGATACTTATCTGACACAATCCCACTGTGGCAGAATCTCTGAAGACGTCTGTTCTTGCATAATCACTGAATGCATAAGAAGAGCACACAACTGAATAGAAATAACCACACTGCCCACACAACAAAATAAACCACACTTTAAATGGCAACTTTTTAAATTTGTTCAGACACAGCATAAGGCAATCCATGTCTTGTTGCTGAATTTCACAAAATGCATGGAACTATACTGCATGCAATCTCGCTGTCGGTATGATATTGTTCCAGAGCCAAGAGACGCTTCTTTAATTTAGTGGTAATAATAATAATAATAATAATTGCTTACACTTATATAGCGCTTTTCTGGACACTCCACTCAAAGCGCTTTACAGGTAATGGGGACACTCCTCCACCACCACCAATGTGCAGCATCCACCTGGATGATGCGACGGCAGCCATAGTGCGCCAGAACGCTCACCACACATCAGCTATCAGTGGGGAGGAGAGCAGAGTAATGTAGCCAATTCATAGAGGGGGATTATTAGGAGGCCATGATTAGTAAGGGCCAATTGGAAATTTGGCCAGGACACCGGGGTTACACCCCTACTCTTTTCGAGAAGCGCCCTGGGATTTTTTATGACCACAGAGAGTCAGGACCTCGGTTTTACGTCTCATCCGAAGGACGGCGCCTGTTTACAGTATAGTGTCCCCGTCACTATACTGGGGCATTAGGACCCACATGGACCGCAGGGTGAGCGCCCCCTGCTGGCCCCACTAACACCTCTTCCAGCAGCAACCTTAGTTTTTCCCAGGCGGTCTCCCATCCAGGTACTGACCAGGCTCACACCTGCTTAGCTTCAGTGGGTTGCCAGTTGTGAGTTGCAGGGTGATATGGTGGTGATAGTGGTGCGGATGGCGCTGTCGTCTTTTTATTTGCAAAAGAGTAAAACAAACCTTTCTCTGCTCCCATTTTAATCTCTTTCTTTTTTGGACTCCAGAGGTATCATTATACTCACAGCTAACTTCAGCACTTCAGGAAACAACTCCAGGAATTTGTTATTTAGAGCCATTAATTACAATAATCGCATGCTGTACAGTGGGGAAGTTATTTTCATCAAAAGATTACTGTTTATTAAGGGGTACACTGTTGCACAGATGCACACACTGTGCTTGAGTGTTCAATAACTTATTTAAAAACCTACACTTAGGCTGCCAGAAAACTCCCAAAACATCCAAAACGTTCAAAGCTTATGTGGAGGGTGCTATAAAATTGCATATCCGTGGGTTAACGTTTGCAGATATTCTACTCAGTAAAATACTTGCAATGTTATATACAGAATGGCATAGTACTACAAATGTAGTGTCTATTTAAAAAATATATATTACCGTAATACAGTATCAGGCAAAAAAAAATCAATATTCTTGAGTGCTTTGTGACAATTTCTAGCACAGAACGACAACACATTTGTTGTGAGTGCTCCTAATTGCATTGCATACATGACCAAATTTGATTTCCTACAAATGTTTACTTGTGACAAATTCCATAGGCAATGATATTATTTTTCCTATTGTAAATAAATAACGGATAGTCAGATATTACAAAGGGTTAATTAAAAATCAGGTTTATAGTGCTTTGTGATTAATCCCTGGTAATAAGGTCTGCACAGCATAATACATTTAGCAAAAGGATATAAAAATTGATTAACCCATCCTCCTCCGAGACATTTGTAAGTGTTGACTGCCAGCTTTACACCGTTTCCTCTGAAAAACTACTACTGTACATCAGTTCATTCACGCAAGTGCTATTAAAATCTATTTAATTATAGAATGGGCATGGCACTATGGAAATACATAAGTGGTGGAAAGATTGAAAGTTTATAGTGTCTTTTAATCTTTGGAAAACCGAGACTGTGCTTTAATTATTGAATCTCAAAAATGTAAAAAAGCAACACGCTAGAGCCTAGAATTTACAAGTCACATTCACCCAACAAAATCAGCCTTTAGCACTGCAAATACCTGAAATTGTGTTTACTGTAAAGTTAAAGACCAACTGTATCCCAAACCAGAATCGGAATGTCAACCCCCATGTGCATGGATCACAATTTCTAAGTAATTAATGAGTTTGATCACATCACACAACACACCAAAACAAAAATGTACCTGATTCCACACTACTGACACCACTAAAACCTTTACAGATCACTAGGGACAGGAATTCACTTCCCAAATGAAGTATTAGAGAATAGATTAATTAAAAAAATCAGATAAATAAATCACCCTGCTGTGTTATTATTTATTGGATTAGAATTTGGAATCGGGACCCAGCTGAGAAAGCTTATGTCATTAAACAATTTGATTTCCCTTCTGCTACGCCTCACAATGCACTTTGGGAAACAGCTAAATTCACACACAGGCTTGTTCCACAATGTTACCAATACTTCCAAACGAAAAAAAAAAACTTCCGCAATTTAATAACTTATGTAATTACAAACTGGAGGATTAAATTCAATGCCTGAAGGCAACTTCTTATTTTGGAGGTATTACCAAGACCTCATCTCATTAGAAAAAATAAATGCTACGGTAATCTTTCAGATGAAAAGCCTTGTGGTTCCATACCTAATAGTTCCTATCATGCAATAATTAAGAATCCACTGGCGCAATTTATTCTCCCAAAGCACAGTAAATTTAGGTCACGTCCAATTGTTAAACATTTAATGGCTAACATTTAATGGTTTGATCATTCCTGTTCTAAATTATGATCAAGACAAATACACACCATTCGATAGCTCAGAGCTGCATGTGAGCTAGTCACAATAGAGGTCAGAGGTATGAGAATGAAATGCTTAAGTGTTTCTAAAAAATTACAAAGCAAGTTCTGTTGCTTCTGCAAAGCCAAATCAAAAAGCAATGACAGGAAACAAGACAGAAAGCAGAGAGGAGAAAAGAGCTAAACATTTTGACAAATGATTTGTTGTCTCTTCACAGGCACCAGTGCCTCTGTTTGGTCCAATCCCTTATAAACAAATCTGTACAAAAATAAGATATAGACATACATTTTTTTTGCAATGAGATGGACACTGATAGCACACTGTAGAGCTTCATTTTGGAGGAAAGACCAGATCAGTCACATTGTTTAACAGTTAGTACTTTAGCTACCGTTTTTTGGTACAGGTCGACTTTCTCTTCCACAGTAACAGAAACACCCTCCCCCTAATGCCCCACACCAATGCAGCTCACAGTGAGATATCAGCTTAGAAACCACATGACAGAAATCGAGAAACATGCATAAGATGTACTTACAAAGTTTCATCATTCCGGAACTCGAGCACTCCATGGGTATCTTCAAAATCCTCTCCTCCGCCTTTGGCTGTACCTTCCACGGTTCTGTAGGGGACAACAACCATCCCGCGTGCCCCAGAGGTACGGAGAACCTTCACCTCCATGGTGCCTATGCTCTCACTCACATGCGTCACTGGCTCTTCAAAGGTAAAGATGCCTGCATGGTCATCATCAAAGATGGTCACAGTTGCAGTGGAAGGTATACCCAAGCACGCCAGGGTCTCCACATGGTTTGCCTCAGGGTTGTCTTCGGCGTTCTCAGAGTACACCTTGACATTGGTTAGGTGGATTAAGAAGTTTTCGTCCTCCTCGAAAATGTCGTCATCGATGATGCCTACTTTGATTTCTTTCTGCGTCTCGCCCGGCTTGAAGACCAACGTCCCCTCCGTGAATTCGTAATCGGACCCCGCGTTGGCCGTGCCATCTTCTGTTCGGAACTCCACGGACACAGTGTTGGTCAAGTCTCCACCCCGCCGGATGACGTTCACAGTCACAGTTCCACAGTTTTCAAGACACTGGTATGACCCTGGTTCGAAAAAGATTTTCGTGACGGGGTCGTTTTCTGCTACTTCCGTTCTGACCTCGTGCATGCTGACAGCTTTTCGGGCCTGGTCGGCAGCGTGTTTCTTCAGGATATTCCCAGCGCCCGTCATGAGTCTTGTGGCTTGAATCCGATAAAAGGCACGGCTTTTTTGCTGTTGGCTCAAGACCTGGTAATTGGCTAATTCTATCAGCTGCTCAACTTCCTTGTCTGGATGCTTCTGCTTGAGTTCCTTCAAGATTTTTGCCATATCCCTCCTGGTTTCCTCTTCATCCAGGTCTTTATCATCTACATCGAGGGCTAGGGTTCCATCTAGGAACTCAACGGCATGGGAGTTAAGCATCTTGCCATCCATCTCAATGTCTGCCTTGGAGGGTAGCGGCCTGTCGCCTTCCGTTTCGATAATCATCCCCCGCTGCTTCCCTGTTCTGTAGCGCTTGTACACATACTTGTAGAACAACAGCCTCCGGTCAGCCACCCACGCAAACAATACACAAATGGGGAAGAAAAACAACGTGAGCAGGCCTTCCCACACTTGGACAACACCTGGAGAAATGACCGCCAGGATTAGGTATAGCCAGGTGTAGGCAAATATGCTCCACGCTGCTGTGACAAAAAACACCCTCAGGTGCTTCACCTTCCTATTCTCGCCATCCGGCACGACATAGACGCAGATGCCAATGATGACGAACATATTGAACGCGGCGCTGCCCACAATGGTGCTTGGCCCAAGATCGCCGGCTTCGAAGCCGTGGCCACAGACTTCGATCACGGACAGCAGGATTTCCGGAGCGGAGGAGCCCAGGGCCATCAGGGTTAAGTTGGATACGGTCTCATTCCATATGCGCACTGTAGTTGTCGTCGTCTCGCCATTGGGCTTCTTGATGGTGATCTCCTTTTCTTGAGACGTGATGACCTCGATGGAAGCCATGAAGCGGTCCGCGATGATGGAGACTCCCAGGAACATGTACACCATGGCCACAAAGTACACTGTGGCCCGCGCCACCTTGTCCCCGAAGGAGGGATTCTGAGGTTCCCACACGGGCAAGATGACGCCTTCTTTACACTCGTAAGTTCCCGTGCACGACCGGGCCGTGGCGTTGGGAGGCTTGTCTTCGTCGTCGAGGCTTTCCGCGCCGACGAGCTGAATCTTGAGAACCAAGACCGCCACCAGTATGCCCAGCTGAAGACTGAGGGAGAAGAAAGACGAAAGCCCCGAACGCTGCATGGCGCCAACGAGATGTCAGTTTGCCGATCTTCCTAAGCCTCTGCAAGAGCAAGGGAAAAAAAGTGATAAAATGGTAGCAATGTATGACATCACCATTCTGGCATAACCAAGAGCACTTTAAAGAATGTCATTTCTGGTATTCTGCACTGTTCAAAGCACGACTGGCTGTAGAAAACCTCAAATCTTAGAAGCTCCTCTTCTGGTATGTTTCTATTTGGATCAGTACTCAGGATTTTCACTTGGTGTTAGGATGAGACCTGTTCAGTACATCACTTATTGCTTATATAAGAAGATCTGCCTACACACTGGCTTTGGACTTGAACAATAAAATGTTATTCTTTGTTATTCGCACAAGCTCCAGTAGCAGCGTGTCCTTATTTGCTTTCGAACGCAATTGGAGTATCTTTGCAATATGTTTTTGTATCTGGTATCCGGCTAACATGTATCAAAGGATTACTTCAGCATTCCAGGAACTGGATAATTGCAGTAGCACAACCAAACTTAACAAGATGTTGTATAAGCAGATAACGAAATTAGCATCTGAAAAACACAAAGCGTTATAAACAACGACAGCCGAGAGAGATTGGGTTTTAATATAAAATAATGAAACATTTCGTACGTGCAGATGCTCATTGTCTTCCTTAAAATTTAACCTGTTCTTTCTTCTTCCGACACACGGTAAGAAGATAAGTTAGAGAGCATAAAAGCTACTGTGCGCTTTGCTGTTCAGCGTGTAGCTCAATGAATCGACAGGACAGCGACCTCAGCGTCAAGATAGCTGCGGTATCTACAGTGCTTCTCCTTAGCGCAACTCGCCAGAAGATACAGCCCCGTTAGAGGAAAGCTTCAGTCATGAAATGTGGAAGTTAAGGAACTAAAAATAAAGGTTGCTATGCACGGGCTGTGATAAAAGCGAGACCAGAATCCGTAAAACCAGGCTCTTTTTAAACCATCTTGAAAGATCTATGGATCCGACACGTCCGATTTGAGAAAATAATTTTGAGTAAATTGAGTTCAAAGGTGTTTTTAAAATCAAGTCAAATGCCACAACACCTTATCACGAATTTAGAAATCAGCTGCATCACAAATAAAACAAATGCCCAGGAGCTCTTGTAAGAAATGCCTTGGCAACCTAGTCATTTAAGATATTACAAGTCCCGCAGAACAACCCACGCTTCACCTGACCGTTACGGTCTTGTCAAGTCTGCATGACAAACAAGAAAGCTTATTTTTCAACGCAACTTGTGTCATGTCGCCGTTATAACGATCGGTTGATCGTGTCTCTGAGATTTTCGGAACGTTTTCAACATATGTCGAAAATCCAAATTTATTAGGCTTGACTTAATTCCTCGACACAATATTCTGTAATATTAATTCGCGCACTACGAATGAAAACCACGAGGAAAAGTAGCTTGAAAAGACACGTTTAAAATAATCTCTTCACGTTGCCTCTGAATGAGATCTCCCTCTGATTTTTCCTTAGAAAATTAGGCTTTAACTTCAGAAAACAAAACAGAAACAACGCGCAGGTTATTCGTTTTACAAAGTCAAGCAGTTCCACCGGGCATGCACTTCGGCTGGAGCTAACTACTGAGCATAGCACGGTCACGTCTGAGAAGACACAGGCACCTTGAAACGAGAAAACATCAGCATACCTTTGGCTCCGAAATGCTAGACAGTTGGGGCTGAAACCAGTAGTAGTTGTGGAAGGAGCAGATGGACTATCGGCGCTCGCATTCGGTGGGGCTTTTTATATGTAGAGATCAGGAAAAATTGTCCTCTGCAAAGTAAAAACCAAGAGCCTTCAAGATTCCCATGCAGATTAGCGTTTCCACCAGCATGAGCTAAAATTGATGCTATCAGTGAACGTGCAGCTCTGAGGTCAATAAGGTCCACGGAGAATTCTTCCTCATGCTCCCCCCCCGAGTCTCTTACAACTGTTCAGTGCAGGAGAGCGACTGGGAGTAGGGTAGCGACCTGAGCGCGGCTGTGCGCCTTAAGACGGAGTTGTTACCCAGCTCCTCTCTCTCTCAGCTGTCTGCTGCCAGAATATTTTCCGATTTCCGATGGTTTCGCAGGCTCTGAGACAGGGAGAGAGACTAGACTTGCAATGCATCATGGCTCCCTGCCAACCCCTTCTTATCAGGAACAAGACCCTCCCACATAACTGATCTCCCTGAAAAGACTGAAACTTTCGGTTCTCCGCGATTTGTAACGCCTTTGAAACCTTGCCGATTAAAAAAAAACTGTTCGTGATACGTTTCTTGCACTTAAAACCCAACGTCAACGTGTAGCTGCCGCTGATCCTGAACATCTTTTAGCTGCTGTTAAAAGTGTCTTTCTAGTTTAGATGGGCTTAGAGTGCCCCAAGTAGTGCTGTGTGCTGATGTGATCAATTGTAACAGTTCAGTTGTTACAATAAAAGTTGTTACCAAAACTATTCTCCCAAACTTTGAAATATCTATTCGTAGAATTATGACGTTTAAAATATTTACAAAAAAAATACACGCGAAAACAATTTTATGCGCATGGTATAATTATACAGTAAAGCTGGATGTTATGCTGGCTGCGCTTTTGCAAAAAGCAGCAGTTGTTTATGCCGAGTCTTGTCTTAAATTGAATATAGTAGTTTGTGTTCAAAGTTGTAAAATTAGTAGGCTACTGTATTACTGGACTGTAATAAAGTTGTAGTACAAGCGTCGTACCCAGTCACCGGGAAACCGCAATGTAACGGTACTGATTTCTCTCGCAGTACGTACGGTACTGTACGTTAAGCGATGTGTAGAGTTTCAAAAATCAAAAAGACCCTTTTTACCACAACTATACTGAATTTCAAAAGCTGCTTTGCAGTTCCTGAAATACTTTCAAAAGATGTAAACTATACGTTGACCAAAATAACCTTTTATAGAGCGTTTAGGATCGTAAATTAGAATTTGATCTCATTGTCTTGCCTGGCACAATAAAGGGATAAAATCTAAGTATGAGGCAATACACCGAGTGCTTCTAGGTCCTTCTAAATTCCATAATATCTTACTTACTCTAATTGCAGACATAGAAAACGTCTTGGTACTAAATTAAGACCCCCAGACACACACACACACGTATTGAATTCATCCCATGTAAACATTGAGAGACCTAATTACCAGATGAGCAACCACCTACAGTAGTTGTCTGACAGATCAAAGGGCAGTCCATCAAGATATCTGCAGTGTGTTTTGATTGGATATTTTCTTGGAAACAGGCACCATTTCAATTAATTGTTATGTAATCTTTTTTAATCTGCATAAGCCTTAATTCATTATAATATATCATGGTTTTCCTTTAATTGTTTTTCACAAGACAAACACATTATCATGATAATTACAATACAATATAGGCATATGGATATGACACATTAAGTCACTCCAAATGTTTCATCACTTGTAATGTAACCCAGAACTTCATTAACATTTAATGTACCCTTATGCAGTATGTTCGCACATAATTTTATCTCTTTAGTTTACTGTACTACATATTGTAACGCAACGGGGGCTCAGGCGGGCGCCCTTGCCGCATCTGGTCGGCCCCTGCACCGTCCGGGGCTCGAACCCGGGACTTCCGCGTCTCTCTGCAGCGACCTAGCCCCGTGAGCTAAAGAGAGATCTCTTCACAGCCCAGTAGCTGTGGTCCTGCTATCACAGGGAAGGGCGGTGACGTCACCCGCTCTGGTACGCCGGCTCTTACACAGCGCCTGTCGGCCGTAAGCGTTACACTCTCCCCCGCTTAAATCGCCGTCCCCGGCGAAGGGCTATCCCGCCCCGCTTCTGACACCAATGTAACGCAACGGGGGCTCAGGCGGGCGCCCTTGCCGCATCTGGTCGGCCCCTGCACCGTCCGGGGCTCGAACCCGGGACTTCCGCGTCTCTCTGCAGCGACCTAGCCCCGTGAGCTAAAGAGAGATCTCTTCACAGCCCAGTAGCTGTGGTCCTGCTATCACAGGGAAGGGCGGTGACGTCACCCGCTCTGGTACGCCGGCTCTTACACAGCGCCTGTCGGCCGTAAGCGTTACAATATTTTATTTGGTATTCTGACCAAAGAAATATCCCAGTTTTTGCTATTTCAGCTTTAAAGGGGCAGAAACATTTTTGTCACAAAAAGTGAATATTCCTACTTAATTTCTTACTACAAACAGTAAAGTACTGTAATTCAAATTTTCTGCTGTGCATTGGAAATATTCACAGCAGTAAAATAGGGCAAAGCTAAACAGCAGTACTCTCCAATGTTGCAATGTAATGGAAATATTTGTACAACTTGCAGTTCAGAAGGAAACTTTCCATCAAAAGATCAACTCATGATTTCTACCTGCTCATAAACAATTAAAAACAAAAAAGTAAACAAGTCACATTCCAGAGTTTCAGAGAACCAGGCTTTGCTCATTTAAAGTCTGTGGCAGTAAAAGTGTGAATTTAATTGGCAATATCCATATACAGTACAGTGTATGTTAATACAACCACTTTAAAACAATTGTAATAATCAGAACTGAAATGTAGCCCTTTTCTCATTTAACTCAATTGATGCTCTGGAACATTGGTTGTCATCCTAATTGGGCTTAATGATCATTTACATTGCTTGCTTTGTTTTTCATAAACTTATGAAAGAAAACAGCTGTGACGATTTGACAAATATTTTAATTGATATTTATTTCTGTCTATAGCGGTTGTTCAGGCAATGTACTGTAGATGACAGCAGGAAGTCAGTGGAAAGGATTAGTGGTCGGCCTATAGCTCCTGTTGTACTGGAAGCCTAGAAGGCAGAAAGGTGGAATATAACCTTTATCAATGGAGTGTAAACTGGTTAGTCTCACCTGCTGTAAATCCTTAGTAGTTTACAAAATCTATTTTTATTGCTCCATTTCACAAAGATTTCTTATTGTGCATTTAACACATCTCAAAAGTATATGTTTTGCAGCACAAAAATGAGCCCCTTAACCATTGGGTTGTACAGAGAGGAAAAATGTCAATGATGAGGACCACCTGACAATGAGTCGATTCAATCTGATCGGGAAATGCGATGGTTTGGAGATCACGACACTTAAGAATTTCTGTGCATGTATAATATACTTAGACTTGTTGTGATTACATTTGTAAAGTTTGCGATCAATGTTATATAAATATGGCAAAATAACAAGCTTGTTTTCTTCTCACTCAGACTAAACTGTATTAGTAACAGTCAACATTGGCTATAACAGTAGAAAACATTATTTGAGGCTTTGAGTAAATTGTTGATGTTCATAATGTACTGTATATAGTAACTCCTGTTTGTATCAAAGCTGTCTAAAATGATGCACAGTATTTATAGTTAAATACCTACATACTTTAGGTCTAAATTATATCTACTGTATATACTGTATTAAGATTTCTAAAATAGTAACATGTCTTTTAATATCTTTGTGCCAGTTTTCCATTGCACTTTCCAGGAGAATAAAAAACATTTTACTAACCTCTTGATACATCAACAATGAGAAAAATAAACCAAAGTTGGTTAAGGAAGGCAGCATATTGTATCAAAAAGATACATAGCAAAAGATGGTACTGCATAATGTGCTCTCAAGACCTTGGCAACAGAAAAGGCTGCTGCTCAATAGATTAACAATCACACACTTATAATACAGGTATCAATAACCAGGAGTAGTTTAGGGAGACCTCAAGACAGAACAGCTTCATGGCTGCATGTACAGGTACAGTATATGCTGACCATATTATCACAGACTTCTAATCAATGATATGCTTTAAAGCTGCAATGCAGTGCCATTATTCAGCAGCTCTGTTCCAATGAGCCTAAATTGCAAACAATCCATCAGCCTGGCCAGCAGGCAAGATGTAGATTTCTATAAAGTCACACTTCAGTGATGGGGGACAGAACATGGTCACTGGTGAAACCCACCCGTTAATGTCCCACGAGAAAACGGCCCATGTAATTCAGAGGTTAGGGTTGCATTACTAATGTAAGAGCTTAAGTAACAATTTAATGCCAATATTAATTATGCTATTAATTATGAGTATACATGTATTCCTATATTATTTTCTGTTGGAGGTGTCTCATGCCTTACTGACCACTCCATAAATATGGTTCATTAGTGAAGATCTTAAATCCACCTGCTGGACACTTGATGAATTGCTCCATTGAGGAAAACGTTAAAACACTGCATACTCTGTAGGTTTAGCCATCACATACTGCAAATGCATTCGAGTACAGCACTAATGTATTTCCCCTTGTGACTTTTTCTCATTGAGTTTTGAGATACGTTTTTTGGACTATTTAATTTGCAGCAACAGAGTATGTGCCCAATGGAAAAGACTTGATTTGAAAACAGCCTTGAGAACAGAAAATGTATTTTTCCTCTTCTTCATCATTTGATTACATGTTTGGTGTTGTACAATGAGTTAATAACCCCCATTTGGCATGCTCAGTCTGTCCTTTGCTGATTAGATTAACATCCCTCAGTCAATTCCTAGCCACTAGCTACACAGTACTTCCTGTCATAGGGCAACTGAAGGCTATCAGGGTCTCTAGGGGTCAACCTTGAAGAACAGACTATGCCTTGCCATACACCCACACAAATTTAGGCTCGGGAGAACTGCTGTAGTTTCAATGGTACTGATTCTGTCTCACAAAGTTCTTGCGAATGACCGGTGAGACTGCTCAGGTAGAGTTTTAGCTGAATTTGTGGAAACAACAACCATTAGCCTTCAGTTGGGAGTTGAGGGTGAGTTGCTGGTCAACAGAAAATGGGTCTCTTGCTACTTTTTAAAAAGATTCTTGCTCCTGTAACTCGCCATGGCCTGTGAATGTCAGTCACCCGACCACCTGATCAGTCTGCTGATCCCACACTTTGTTAGATGTGACGTGGTCAGAGCGAAACCTGCAGCAGGAGGACTTTCCGATGGAAACGATGAATCGTCAATTCTCGCATAATGACAGAGGAAACAGACACTTGTCGCACTGTGCAACTTATTTGGAGGCCATTTTGGATTAGTTGTTGGTTAACTGTACTGGGAAGTTGCCTTTCTGCTCGGGGAAAATCATTCTCCTTCAGAACAACAAAAAAATAATAATGAAAAGGGGTATTGGTACAGTACAATTATGTCAGTATTACAAATCATCTTACTGTACAATAATCCATACCTTTCATCTGCACTGCATAAACCTATACACTCTATTGCCAGAACATATTTCTGAATGAAAACATAGCATTCCTTTTAAATCCCAATCAAAATGCAGCTACTAATTAAGCACTGTAATTACATGCAGTAAAGGGGGAACAGCAAAAATAAAGAAACATCATTTACCACAAACAAGTCTTTTAATATCTTTTAATACCTCTCTTAATATCACTGTTAAGATATCTTGTGTGATATCTAGACACCCATTTATCTTATAACCATGCTGTAGTTGATAGGACAGGACTTGTAATTCATAGAAGTGGAATTTTCCACAGGCTATATTTATATATATAGGAGTATTTGGATAACTCCAATATCCAATGGAACATATTTTACTACTGTTTCTCTGCCACTGGGTCATGGATACTAGAGGTAGAGTAGCTTTTGCCTTTGAGCAATTATTGTGTCTCCAGCAGGTATCAAATAAGACAAATAAATACTACCTGTCCTATGAATTGAAATTTTAATATTCAGTATTCCTCTGTTACAATATCTCTTCTATAATTTGCAATCTCCAGTGCAGTGTAATACATAATAAAGTTACTGTGCATCCATGAGGAGTATTAATCAGGAGCAGTTTAATTACACTGCTTCTTTTAATGTCAAAATACACTCCAAGATTCTTTTTAAAGATACTTTTTAAATGTTTGTGGTTATGTGTTTGTTTATTTATGATAAATATGTGAGGAACCTTTTATTTAAGAAGAAATGACATGGGGAATTGTACTGGTGATGCACAATGCATAGTGTTTCATGGATTTTGAAGGCATTATGCAGCATTAATTTGCTTTGGCTGTACAGTTCCAAGCTGTCAGGTTTTGGACATATTGTAGAATAATGATCTTAGAAAACCCAAAGTATTGAACTGCACAGTGCACACATTAGTATATGGAAATGAGAGCGAGCTGTAGGTATAGAGCACAGTATTAAAGAAAGCAAACATAAAATCTTTATGCATAACTCCATGTTTCACTTCAAATATAAGATTCCTTGCCTTTTATTAAAAACAGAAAACTAAAAGAATAATAAAAAAATTATCAACTATCATTAAAAGAATATGAAATAAGTAACTCTCCTAATTGAATACAGAGATACAGTATAAGACTAATTCACCATACAACAGTGGGATTTCATGTTTTATCACAACAAAAGAACTTAGTTATATGCCACCTAATTATGCCAGTAAGAGTCAGGTCCCCATAGAGTGACAGCAAGCTCAACAGACTACCAACCACAGAACTGCATCATGTTAGAAGCTCAAGTGAACATTCTTTGAATTATGCTCAAAAAGACAGAGATGAAGAGTTCAGCTCTCATTCCAGTACATTTCGACTCAAGGTGGATTCAGAGACATCTATTGATGCAGGTCCAGTTTTAGAAGGGCAAGAGTATGATCCTGAATTTGTCAGATCTTCAAAACAGAATACAGTACAAATACAGTAACAGCATTGGCCATATCTAAGCCTATTCTTTCTACTACCCAATCCATAAAACAAAGTCATTTGACATCTTCTTAATGAAGGAACTCACAAAAGGTTCTGTGTGTTCAGTCTGAAAAAAAAAATGTGTGTCTTTATTAAAACTCTGCTTTTCTTCTTGAGATGAAAAACATGACACTAGGCCCCAGCAGTCATGTTGAGTCACCACAGTGCAGTGCAGGCGACGTTCACCTCAAATAACTTCACAGTGGTTTTTAAGTTGATTACGGACAAGAGGCTGGACAGCCACTGAAATGAACTTGTTCCTTTAGTCAGTGGTATTTTTCACTATCAATTAAGATGGGTCATGGTGTGTAGAAATCACACTTCCTAAAAAAGAAAATTAATGGAAAAGAGTACAAATATTTGACCTGTTGTTGTCAAAAATGAAGAGGTGACTTGAACCATAAAAAGACCAGAGGGTCACGTTCATTATTGTATTATTGAGCCATGTTCTGCATTTCAAATGTATGAAAGCTGTAGATTGGAAATAAAAACCTTTATAGCTAAAATGGGTATCAAAATTAAGAGTAGCTTTTAAAAAAGTATATATTGACTCCTTAAACTTTCAGATCAGACCTAACTTCAACCTAATGAGTCCTCAGATAGTACAGTGTTTTATTAGTATCTCCCATCACTCCCATCAGAGGCCTCTCTGAATCAAAATCAGCACGGTAATATTACTGTTTCTGTATGACTGTGGTAGCCTCGTGCATGTCCACTGTACAAAACACTAGTTTGTTTTAATTTAACTGGTGGGTACAGAACATCATTAACACAAAGCATTAGGAGGACCCTCACACATGCAACATGTGCATGATAATGTCTATGTAAATCGCATAAAGTAACAAAATAAAATAAATCCAGGGCATCTTAAAGACAGTATAGAAAAAAACATTCTTAAACTTCAAATTATTCCAGACAATAAATGAGGTTCAGAAAAGGTTCAAATCCTAAGTGAGACACTGCAGTTGCATCTTTGAGCAAGATACTTCAACCAAATTGCTCCAGTAAAATATCCTGCTGTCCAAATGGAGCAAATGGAAGTAGCTTTGGTTAAAAGCACCAGCCAAATAAAATTAGCAATTCATTCTATTTTTAGGTTACGAAAATACTGGCAAATGCACTTTGGGTGTTTTTAACTGTTGGAGTGGGGCTTCTTTATTACTATTACTTTAGAAAGCACACCACTACGATGTCACACAATCACAGTGGGTTAGCAGGCGCACGTCACCACTGGTTTTGCAATCATTACGAAACATGAACCCCAATAGTCCCAGCTGAAGACTTTCTGCTGTTACTGAAGTTCATCTGTAAGAGAGCCACGGAAAAGGATAAAAGCCATATGAGGTCAATCATCTCTGATACTGGCGTTCTTGGAATTGCTAAGATTGTACAGTCCACTGCACAGTATTAGGAACAGCATAATTACTGCGTCTGCAGAGCAACAGATTAACTCAGTACCTAATTAAAGATGTATAGAAGGAGGCATGCCTAGAGCTTGATGTAAGTTTTTAAATGAATGTATGGGGGTCAGGATTCTCAAACTGTGGAGGTGAAGAGAAGTTTTATACACGTTCCAAATTCAAGCACTTGTCATGTCTTAAAAAAAGGAACTACTTCACTAATGTTATTGGAAATAACACAATATTCCAGCACTGTGCTTAACACAGGGATAGTGTTTATTTTCTAATATTTATTGAGCGAGTATTGAGCAAAGTAGAACACTGAATGTTGCAAGAAGGGAGATTGTTAGAATTTGTACCTTTAACGCTCTCAAGGTTATGTAAGCATTCACGGTATTGAGTTAGAAAGGATTTGAATCATGTCTTATAGCTGCCCCTCCAATTTCTAAACTGAGAATTGTGTCCCAGGGTGAAACAGCTGCCATTCTGAGCCTGCGTTCAAATTGTGATTAGAGTTGTGCGATTTGTGAGTCTTCAGGATGTGATTTTAAGTTTATCCTGCTATACAATATACTCAATTAATAGAGGAAGTATTGTATGAAGATAAGAAGAGCAAAGTCACTATTCACATTCATACTAAAATACCTGTAGAGGTAGGATACCATCCCACTAATACAGAGAACGTAGATAATCCTCAGGTACAGATACCTCAGTCAAGCAATTCTTCAGCCCCCTTCCACTGTAAAGAAATAAAAAATGTCCTCCTTTTGGCTTTTACAGACATTCCCATATTGAGCAGTTACAATATCTGCAACCTCGGCAGGCTGTTTCAAGCCGAGATGCACATGACCAGTGGGTACCAAGTTAGAGCTGAAGATTTCGGGAGCTGAGTAGCCATTAACAGCTCAAATATAATTTAATTTGAAGTTGTTTCTCCTCTGTGTAGATAAAGAACATAAGTTTAAATCTGTATGGCTTGCTAATACTAAGCTTTTTAGTAATACAAAAGCAAAATTATTCAATGGCCAAGGTTTGCCTCAGAAATCTAAAGCTTCTGCACAGAGAAACAAAGCGTTCCTTTGAAAACCCGCATCGAAATGTCAGGCAGCGAGCACTTTGCTTCTGCAAAGTCTTATTGAGGCAGACGTTTTTTGTCAGAATATACTGCATATACTGTAGGGAGAGAGCTTATTTATAACAGTTGCTGACAATCCGCAGCTATTGGCAAAATTTTGGCACAGTAAAAATTAGCATTATGAAGTATTACATAAACTAATATTGCTTTAAGCCATTACAGTCAATCTATTGATGAGAGAAACAGGGTGCTGTAGAATTTGTGTTGTGAAAACTCCACAGTGTTTTAGTATTTTTTCTGCTGAATGAGCATTGCAGTGGCTAATGTCAGAGCACAACTAGAAGACATTCAGCAGGGGGAGCACACTGCTGTCTCTGAGCTCTGAGCCAAGGACCTTGAAAACACAGAATGACCTTCATATTTCTCAGGCATCATTATACGCTGAAACAGCTTTTATAATCCATTTACACTCAGTGTCAAGAAATGAATTTGTTATTATTCCCTCATTGGAAAAAAAACCCTCTTTATTCAGACGTGTAGATAGCTGATCTAGTGGTATGTTTTTTTCTCCTTTTTTTTTAAACATGCAGATTGTAGTATGCTTTATGTGTTAACACCTATGCTTGTAAAACATAAATCTGTGACCTACTGTGAATTCCTGTTATTACTCTCCTTGCAGAATTTGAGAGGGCTTGAGAAGAAAAATTTGTGATGGGAATACAGAACTCAGGATATGTCTACAGGACAGTGGCCAAAGAAAACATTTTCACCGTTCGTTGCTTTCAACACCTGATTAAAATTGTGTTTAATGTCACAAATGTGTTCCTTCAAAGCTATGAAATAATTAACACTCTATCAGCCTGGATGAGCTTTTCCTAAGAGCAAGACAGTGCAGCCATATCGCAGGCAGGTGCACCCAGATGAAGGGGTGGGACTCAGTGTGGCTTCCCCTAGGTTGCAGAGACCACCCTTTTGAAAACAACCCACAGTATAAACGACCTACAGGTGATTACAGAAATTATGTAAAGTTTGTGTTATTTTCAAAAAGGAACACACAAGAAAGTTAGGCAAGACAGGACACTGAATAGTTAGTGACTGTTACAGTAGTCTCTCTAAACAAAATACCTAAGGGAACAAGCAATTCAGCTCATGAGCTCTTGGGTATATCTACATTTCCACGTGCATATCTGAAATAAAGATTGCTGAATAGTTGTTTGTGTTTACATTTCATACAATTCTATTTATACTGGGATTAAACAGCTACTGCATATGCCGTTAAATATTGATTGTTTCACAGCTTTGCAAATGTTTTAACATTTTCCACTTCTCCCCACTCACCTTGCAGCAGAATGATACAAATGATATTCAGTGCGATATTTTACACCATTTAGATAATATGGACTTCAGAGGAGGAAACAATACCAAAACAATGATAGGGTATTTCCAGTGTCCCTTCTTGCGTTTATATGGACTAGATGAAAAAGTGCTTAGATTCATATACTGTACACACACGTCTACGATATGAGCATATACAAAAATCTGTGCTTTAAATTTGGAAGCCATTCCACTTACTGTATGTAATGCCCTTGAAATAGTCCTTGGCAGCAATAGCCTGGCAATTTTTTTGATCACCATCCATACATTGTGTGTAATGCACAGCACCCGAGGAACAAAATATTTTAAAACGGAAGTGAATAATAAGCTATAAAAATATTCCAGGAGACAAGTTAAACAGGGACCGCTGCTTTTTAACTAATCAATATATTGTGCATTAGCTAAATTATGCATTAGTATATTTATATTCCTTCAGTCTTCATATACAGTACTTTCCATTTAATAATACGGATATAAATATAACTGTATTTGACCTTACAATAATGCATCGAAAGGAGCAATTAGGATTCTTCAAAGAAAGGTTCAGTATTAGCTGCTTCTACAGTATTAAACATTTACAAAGCAGGAAGAGGAACAGCAACTAACTCCTTCCTAAGTGTACCTGAAATGAAGCTGTACTGTACATGCTTGATGCAGGGTCTCCAGAATATTTAGAAATAAGACTGTGAAGGTGATATACTGTACAATGCCACAAAATATTGACAATGCTACAGTAACGTTAAAAACAATATTTAAACTTTGTGCGCTTATATACAGTAATATATAATTATACATAATTATCTTAAGGTACTACTATTACTTTGTAGCTTTTATTACGTTTTCAATTTCACTTTGAGATTTTTCATGTTTTTTAATGATGTTTGAGGTCCCCACCACCACCTTTTCCCATACTGCCAGCAAGATATTTTTTGCCAAGGAAATATTAAATCTGACTCAGGGCAGTGGAGAGAATGCTAGAAGCTTATGAAAACCATTTCTCCGCATGGCAAGCTCCAAGCTTACAGTAAGCCCAACAGGATGTGATTCATCATTGCAAGTAAAAGGGAAAACAATTTGTTTCAGTATTAAATTTCTTTTTTTTCTATTCCAAAAAAGTTTAGGAAAATAATGCAGCCACACAGTATTTTATTAATTCAGGATCCAATTCATGTTCCTTCAGTATTTGACAAGCTTTCATTTTTGTTACTTATTTATACATTTTCATGCACATGTTCTGAGGCAACGAAGATTAGGGCTGTAGCCCTTTTGCTAACTTTCTGGGATTACAGTGGTCAGAAAATATCAAGCAAAAAGACGAAACTACTAAAAAGTAATTTAATCTTGTGACTTAAAAAGGGATGTATGCTATTAATCAAAAATCAAAACGTATTAAGTTTACTGGGTTCATAGCAGTTGTCCAGCCCATAATGACAAGATTCATTGAAGAGCACAAATTCATCTTTGGAACAGCTTCATTCTGCTTTTTAAATTTCAGTGCTATGTAGCTGGTTTCCCCAAAAAAGTGCAAAACAAGCTGCTACTCACCTCTGTGTAGTCCCTGCAGATCTGTGAAACTGGGTAGGAAAAGGAACCTCATATAGTAACTTCACTACATTTAACAGAAAGACATGATTTGAGGTGCTTGTCCTACAAGTGTCTCTAAACATGGTTTGCATAGCTGGTCAGAGCTTATCTCCCCCTTTCTCAGTCTGCTTCCATACATGGACCTGTTCCTAAGAGTTACTCCAGGCTGTGGAAATGTTGCTATCTGGCAGCTTCTGGCCGAACCAGCACATGAAAGATAACCTCCTCTCTCTGGCTGGTACTTTCTTGTCGACAACAGAAGCGCCAGTTTCCCAGCAGGATACTCCACATGTGCCACAGTTATTTTCCCTTACACCCACAACCTGCAGAAGACACTTATGGCTATTAGCGATCTCCCTAGAGCTACAAATTGTGTATTTTTCTTGTGCCATCGAGAACCATTTTATTCCTTTATGCTCAGGAAGCAATGGCCTGGGAAAGGACATTATTATCCAGAGTCAGGGTACTGGACATCAGGTGTCCAACACCATTTAATCTCTTCACTTAAGCTCCCTATGCATTTTGTTAACCATGTCTTCTTCCCTTCCAATGAGTTCCTCTTAATGCATGTCCTGAAGGGCTCTGTTTGACCCCTCCAGCTCCTCTTCAGGGCCCATTTCCAGTGTTGCAAAGTGGCAACCGTGTAAAAGTGACATATCAGCCAATCACAAACTGCTCCTCCACGGGGCCTGAAGGCTTCGAGGTCATTGCTAATGGCACTGATGCATGAAGGGGTGTATTCAGCACCGTGGCAAGCAGTAATGATTTCTCCCAGTTTGTGTATGTGTGCATATGTGAAGGGTGAAAAAGAATATTACTGTGGCAAACTGATACAGGAGAATTATAAAATGCCTCTGTCATAGCTCCCAGGTCTTCTGCAGAGCAGAAAAGCAGATTCTGAGCCCTGCAAAGGTACCCTGTAGCAATCTTGACACTTTTAAGGTCAGCTTATATCCAGCAGGTCAGTTTAATTACCAAGCCCTTGGTTTTATTCCTTTTGTGAAGCATTAAGAAGTCTAAAGTTAAAGAAACTTTGGGTAAGATACTGAACTGGCCCCATCAAGCTTTCCTTTTTTATATCACACCTTGAAACTGCTGACAAACATAACATTTAGGAGTTTAAATTGCAATTTGCAATTACAAATAATTATACTGTAGAATACAGCTACAAATATCGCAGAGGACTGCTAAAACCTTCTCTTTTTCTAAACATACAGTGGTATCTCAAAGGATCATGCACAAGTAACCATGAAACAATACAACAGCTATCTGTTAACAGTTAATGCAACCCAAAGTAGAGTACAAAATAGTAAAATTATGTTTATAACAAAAGTACAGAGTTTAATCCCAATACTTAATTTGGAAACATTGCTGTCTTGCTCCCACAGCAGTCATGATGTGGTGCTCTGTACTGTAGGACTATTCATATAAAATATGAATGAGGCACGTACTGTACATTTGATAGCAGAATGAAACTTTAATTTCATTGAACAAATGAGTACTGGAGCTGTTTTGAAACAATAGTTCGTTTCAGTTCTATAGAACATTTGTATTGAGCAAGGTATCTAACAAAAGCAGAGATTTGTTCTGCAATTGGGCAAGAATAACATTATCTTTATAACATAATAAAACTATACATTTAAGACTTGACAGCCCTGATCAGAAGTTATTTTAGCTGGAGGACTGTACTAATACAGGGCTGAAATATGATGTTCATTGCTTTTCAACAGTATACCATCCTATTAACTATTGCAAATGGGCTTTAACATTTGCAGAGCTACGCTTGGATTATATTTCTTTTGTCGAAATGCAAGGTCCATCTATTTCTTTCTCAGAAAAGTGGTTTCTCCTTTGGGGTAATCATTACGTTGTCTTGTTCTTCTAAAAGGAACGATAACTTTAACAGATGAAACGGAAGGCCTGTCAGTTCTCAAACTTAATGTCAGGCTCAATATCTTTTCTCTAAGAAGGCTTGCAAGCTAACTGCTTCATAAAGGAGAGGTATTGATTTTTATCAGCATTGTACACACTTCAGACCTCCTCAGTTAGTTCCAATATTCAGCAGCTAGAATAGAGGTCTAAACCATTGAAGTCCTCAAAGATGGGCTGCCATGTTCGTTTTGTTTCCAGGTGCATAGTACCAGGGCAAAGGCAGGAGCAGTTGGCCAGCTTAGCAAACTCACATCAGAAAATGACAGGAGGGCACAAGTGTCCCAGGGACGGGGAGTCTTGTCATACAACAGACAGCACTTGCAAGAAATGTCCAGTTTCCAGAGAGCAAAACAGTGCCTGTAAAGTTTGTCTCCAAAGCACATGCCATTCTCTGAAACTGTTTTAAAAATATTTTATTAGATCACTGTTTACAGCATGCATTGCTAAGTAAAAAAAACAACTACGTTTTTCCTCCATCCCTCAGTCCCCCTGAAAGCATCGGCGTTCATGCATGCTTCTGACTCGGGGAACATTCTCCCTAATCGTTCAGCTGGAGAGCTGTTTGAAAACAAAAACTGGAAGAACAAGCAAGTCCTCGAAAAAACATTGACTGCCGATTTGGAAAAATCGATAGCAGGAAACAAAAATGGATTTTTGCTATTAAAAGCAATTAGGAGGGTCATTTTAAAAAGGACCCTCTTCCTCAATGGTAAAAGATCCTGTCACTACAAATCAAACAACAGATTCGTTATTTCCTCCAATTGGAGTTTCATTAATGGTCCCAGTAAGCGACACAATCTGCTGAACAGAAATCAAACGGTTACATAAATTCACACAGTTGGGATAGAAGAAATGGGCTTTTGTAATATTTCAAAATGCTTTCAGGCATGGTGCAACTAATTAGAAAATAAACAAACCACGATCACTAGGGAACGTTGCAACCAAAGTATGGCTCTCCTTTGCACAAGAAGGCTGTTCTCATGCATCTGTTGAAGACATATAGAAGTGTAGAGCATTCAGAGCATTAATGAAATCTAACAGAAATGTTCTTCCATGTGCAGGCGAAAGACATTTTCTAAACTAATAATAATTAAAAGGTTGAATCTAAAGTACTGGAGCTCCAGGCTTCCACACATTCAAACCAATCTGTACAATCTGCTTTCAACTTGATTTCTTTATATCACTGGTTTCCTTAGTGCTGTGGCTTTTATGCAAATACTTCATGCAGGTTAATAGGGTCAGTGGGATATTCAAAATTATAGGGCTGTCAAAAGTGCATTTCAGCTGAACACAACTAGGCATTACTCGGGCTTTCATTATCAAGAAAAAAGAAAACTGCAGTATAATTCAGAATTCTGGAATAAGACCTGTTAACCAATTGTGAACCTCATACAATTCTGTTTTCTTAAAATATGAAGACCGAAAAATGTGGCATGAAAATCTGGGTAACCGTTTTTGGACATTAGAGAAAAAATACAATAGAGAGTGTCTCACATTTGCCGAGTCTTTAGGACAAGGTCAATTTACACCTACAGTAAGTGGTAAAACATTACTAATATTTAGAAATTTATATTCTTTGTTAAATATCATTTAATTTGGAAAATTAAAAAAGGAAACCCAATCCCTGTGTTTTTTAACGTTTCACTTTATAAAACTACGTTTTTATAAATATATGTTTATAAGTAATGATACTTTTATCTTATGAAGAGCATTTTCTGTGAACAGGAGCCACTTATCTGCGCAAAGGGCTGTGGATGTCTAAAAGAAGTGGCCCAACCATGTTGTTGAAGTTGATACACTGCCTTCCTTCCTCTGATTGAGAACCTTGGATCAATTATTTACTAACTAATAAGCTCTAACTGTCAATCTACATGTTCGAAATGGTCACTTCTCATTTTTAACCTTTCTTATATTTATTCATAAACAGCAGTGAAACAGCAGTAAAAATCAGATTCTAAAATAGTTTGACACCAATGCACCCTTACGTTATAGTTCTTCCTTAAAGGCTTAATTTATACATTGTTTTATTATTATCCCTGCTAATTAATTGTCCAGCAAAATATCTGCAAAAAGCCTTTAAAAACAAATGTTCCTCACCTTCAGCATCGAGAAAAAAGTAAAAGTAAAACAATCATACAGCAATTGTGTCAAGTAATTTAAACAGCAAGAAGACAATGTCAGAGAACACAAAACAGGAAATGTATTAAAAACACAAAACACAGATATATTCAAGACCAGAAATCTGTTCTGCGCTCTGCAAAGGATGGACAATTATTTCTATCTAAGGCCTGAAGTTTTTTTCTGTAACTAGACAGTTGGAAACACATTGTGGTGTAAATACCTAAACTGTATCTCTAGACCTGGATAGACAGTGATCTGAACAGTTTTCATATAACCTCTACTCCATCCCTTTCCTATGAAAGCTTTAGGGATCAAATGTCATGAAGATGAACCCAAACAAGAGGACAGTGAACTGTTTGGTTCACCTGTCACGTTTAGCAGTGGGTGCCTTTGTGATGGGAAAAACTGGAAAATAGGACACAATGCACATAGTCGTGCACTCACACGGAGTGGCTGAGTCTCCAGCATTGTCTGAGATTCACCTGGAATTTAAAATTAGTCTCCTATCTCTTGTCACATGCACCTTGGATGATTTAGGATTTCTTAAACTGGATTTCCCCCACTTGCTCTCATTACTCTTCTGAGTCACAGTAGAGACATTAGGAGAAAGACTGAGGGAAAAAAAGTAGCGGGGATGTGATATGTCAATGCATTTACGCATGGGAATTCCAGCTTAGTACCAGATTGTTTCAGCTCATTATGACATAAAGCTATGGGGATTGCCATCTCAACTTGAAACCTAAAAAATCTACAAACAGTCGAGTTACAATTACTGTAGGTGGAGAATGTGTACTGTACATAATCAGCATTACTCTTCTGGACATTCAAAAACACCGCACACCAGCTACCAGGACTGCGTATTTCCAAAGTATCTCTTGATGCAGTTCTTCACGAAGAGAATCAGTACAACACGGGAATAACTGGACACTGTTATTTTGCCAATGAGAGATTGAGCAGATTATATCAGTAAACCAGGGATCAATCGCCGCTTTAAACGACATTGGATTGTTAGCACTGCATCCTAAAAAAGGTAATGAATTCCTTAATGCAATTTGCATTTTAGCAACAATAACTGAAGTTCTGTTATAAACAACTAAAACAAATGTGTTTCTTGACACACTTTAGAGTTAAATAAGTAAAGCACAACAGTATTGTGTTTTTAAGTGATGGTTTTCACACAACAATTGTATTATCCTGGGGAAAACGTTTTTGATCCAACATTTTTTTCTTGAAAAGTAGAACTGATGGGAGAACTCGCTTTAAGTCCTTATTCTCTGCTATTGGCAAACTGTGGACAAACCACCCACTCACAGCACAGAACTGGCTCAGTTTGCTTAAAATATTACAGCAAGGCCCCAAGTGCCGGGGAGACAGGTGTGACAGGCGTGTTCAGTGACTGAAAGGTTTATTAGAATAATTTCATAGCAACTTGACTCAATAGACGTTAAGTTGTAGAAAACGACTCAGGTGATAAGGTTACAAACAAAAGGATTTACAGTATTTCATCTGCTGTAGTTCGTTTACTAGTTAACTTAGTGGCATGAATTTCTCATCTAGCAGTTATGTAAAACATACTGTACCAGGGTATCTACTTCAACAACATGGCAGGATAGTTTGTTCCATTCTCCAACAGCCCTTCTGTATGTGTAAATATGTGCCTCCCGTCCTCGGCTTTAACTGTTCGCTGAACACAGAGTAAAATATTTACATTTTCTTTATCCTAACATTATAGGTGATATATGTGATTGGGGGACAGCTCCTAGAGACACATAAACACCTCACATCTCAGATATTTACACGCTTTGTGTAAATAAAAGTCTCTCTTGATTACTGCAGGCATTGACGCAGAGATTGCAGATAAACACAAGAGGAAAGATTGGTATTTACAGAGGAGCCTGAGGCACAGTGACATTTAGACACTCTCCAGATTACCAGATGGTGAAAGTGTGGTTGGTGCTACAGAGGACTGGCTTAGAAAACACCCTTTGTCCAATAAACCATGGCAGGCAGGGGATTGAGCACATCAAAACACATCAAGTTACCTTGAGCAGACGGACAGATCAAGCAGAGAGCAGAGCCACAGTGAAATAAACCACTGGGTACGACTCCAGATCATACTTGTTGTGTCACATTCCAAGAAGTGACTGTGAATGAGCCTGTTCAGAAAGCTCAGCTATTGTTAAAGCAAATTCAGATAAGCCCTGCAACCATGACTATGGTGATACAGACATGAGTTTTCCAGTTCAAACAATTGTCTTGCTTCTGGATACTATAGCACCCTTCTTTTGGATATCTATGAAATTAAACAAATCTACATGTCTATGTATTTAATTTCTATGTCATTATGTATCACAAGCTGAGAAACATGCCCCTCTGCATGTTTAATTGTGGAAGCTGTCAGCTGCTGCAATATTTTACATTGAGAATGATGTGTACTGAATCAGCAGGCTTACCTCTGATGCCATACAGACATCTCAGCACTTGTACAATCATACTACTACCGCCTTCTGACATACAAAACCTTTGTCTTTCCCTTGAAGATGCTGAAAATCTCCATCACGCTCTTCTGTCTTCCTGCCTGTTCTACTGAAATGTTGAACTCCCATCACACTCCATCAAAAGGCTCCAGCTGGTGAAGAAATACAGCAGCCAGAATCCTAACTCATACTGCACAGCATGAATGTGTTACTCCCCACTTGGCAACACAAAGCTGCCCTCTCATCTGGTTTTGAATCTTATCCAAGATTATTCTCTTAACTCACTGAGCTCCCTGTAACATCTGCCCTGACCAATAACAGAAATTAAAGGATGTTTTAAAGGCACTGCTACCTAAGTTCTGTGGGCATCCTGAGACCTTGAGTAAGAGAACATTTCATCCCCAAAATGGCAAGTTCCTCAGGCTACTGATGAAATGACTTTTTGTTGGCCGCAGGCTCCTTCTGGTCACTCAGCAGAATTCTTCCAACAACTATCAGGTTTGGAATTTGCAAATGAGACGTGGGAAAAAACTCCGACATAACATGATTTATCCCCAATTAGACTGACTTAAACTTTAATGAGACTTTTTTTATAAGTTTTTTGCATTCAGTCCACAGCCTTTCAGGAGATTCTGTTGCAGACAGCTGCCAAGAAATGAGGCAAACGCATATCTGCTTAATCTGTCTTTACCTTGTTTAATAAACCTCCAGTGTAACTATTTAAACACGTAGCTCTTACAGGTGACCAATTAGTGATTTCTAAAATGCAGGTGGGATTTACACTGTCTCTGTCACTCCTATAATAAGCTGTTCTAATTAACTGCTTTAATTGGGCTGCTTGGGGGCCCAAATTGCCTGAAGTCCAGACACCAGGTCATTGCAAAAATCTAAATGAGGAGGACTCTAAACCCAGCAGGGATAAATGATCATTTCTAACCTTATCCTACTCTTTAAAAGCTGAAAACCATAATTAAGTAAATAGTTTAATTAAGGGCTCAATTATCCTATGTAATTATGAGTTCAGGGGGAATGAAAACCAAAAGAAACAGGACTGGTAAACATATTCAGGTGGCTTTCCACTACTTATACTTTAAATGTGGAATTTGTATTAACAGCAGTGAATATATTTCTAAAAGTCAGAGATTATCTTCCGCAGTTTAGCACAAATCAATGCCTCAACAGTTTGGGGAGTCCTCCATTGGATGTTCACCATTAAATGTTGTTCCCTGTACAAAAAGTGTTTTTTTCCCCACACAGTTTTGAAATCCTTTCTTGTGAGTAGTGTTGGGTTACCCAAGCAGTGAAAAGACAGACTCATTTAAGTCAACCTGAAAGGCAAACTAGTTTACTGCAAGAGTCAAATAAAAGTAAAACTGGATCCATTTAATTGGTTTTTAAATTCCAGTACTGTAAGTATAATGTTGCACCATACGCAAGGGGCGAAGTTATAAATTAGACTGAATATTCTAAAGGGATTAATTAGTGCAATTGATTGCTATCATATACATCGTGGATATGCATGTAGCACTTAAATGAGGTCTTCAGGGTACCAAATATGATCTTGCACTGAGAGGACAAGTTGTTATTAATAATTTATAAGACTGCTGAAGTGAGTGATTACAATCAAATGATTGGAGACCGACACCTAAGAACAAAGGTTGAATGTGATTTATCATATTTCAAAGAAATTGTTTCTTGCATTACAATGGAAAGAGCAGAGGCTTACATGGCCTTCAATGATAATGTACATCAAACATCTTCCAAAAAACAGAAAATTTAGCAAATTTGTCAGGACAGTTACAAATGAGAGGAGGACATTTGCCATCTAGCTTGTTAGTAGGTATTTGATCCAAGGATTTCTTCCAGTTGTTTCTTGAGGGTTAGAGCTGGGCTGTTTGATCCATGCTCCAACAAACCTGATGGCAAAGAGTGGCCTCCTCACTCAGTTTTGAACACAACATAGCTTAGACAATTTCCTTTTCTATGCTTTTATCATCTAGATCTAATTGGGAATCGGCACATGTTTTAAAACTCGGATTTCCAGGAATAACTCCAATGACAATACAAAACATGTCAGCTGTTTAGCCATTTCCCATGTGATCAGTAGCGATTGCAGGAGATGTGAATTTTCTCACCGAGTTCACCACTAGTCTTCAAGTGAGCTTGGTGAGTTGTAGGTCTTGCTGTTGGGCCAAGAGTCAAAAGAGATGACTCCCCTCTCAGTAGTGCTCAGCGACTTGTGTCCACAAAGCTAGTGACATCTTCCACTAGTGCTGTCTGGGCCACAGAACTCAAGTTGTGCTCTGAGCAAGTCCCTGTACGGGAGTCCCTTAGGATTCCTTCCAAGCGATCTTTTGGGAAAGGGTCAGTTCTGAACGAGGAATGAATTTAACTACAGTAGGTGGTAGTCACAATTGCAATCTCAAAAAGCTCACAGCATTGGACAGCTGTGTTCAGAAAAATTACAAATTAATTTCCCCCATTGCGTTTACACTGTATCCCAAAGCCTTATTGTAATCGTGCTGTAAATCGCTTCGGAAGGCCTCTTTTAAAGGCACTGTATGTATGTGTAAAGTTTATACATTTTTTAGGATAAATCTGACCCACAGAATTGGCTGAAACTCCATTGTGAAATAAGGACCATGAAGCACATTGAAATGGACAATAAGAGAAGGTCCACTTAGGTTCTAAGGTGGTAGGTAGTACTTCTTTGCACAAATAATTATGGGCACCTGGAATACTAAAGTTAAAATGCTTACTTCCAACTTCTGCTGGAAGGCTGTTATATGTGATAATTCGACTGCAATTTTGTCATTATGGTTGGCCCTAAAATACCACATTAGCAAGTGTGCAATTTATTCCCGGTTGATTACAGTTGAATATGAGCAGTTTAAGGTTTATGATGGCTATGAATTACATCTATTCACTCTGTTGCTTTAGTCACCTCAATTCCTCAACAATCTGCTTTGGCAGACCTTTTTATTTTCCCTCCCACTTACAGCAAGAACCCTTGGCGTTTGGCCAAACCCATTCCCTCTAGCTGATAGTGGACTGACCAAAGCCACTGTCAGAATATGAAAATGCCTTGTGAGTATCAAACACTATCATTATATTGCAATGATTGAAAAACTAGAAAATAATAATTTTGTCCTTCAGTATCTCTGAAAATGGGCAAACCGTTGTCACAGGCTGCACAAAGTCCATTGGAGTGCTATCCTGAGATTGGAGAGCAGACCCCTATCAGAAACAGAACAATAAAACTAAAATACATGACTGCAGTACATACAGTGCCTTGCTAAAGCATTCACAGCCTTCCAATAATGTTCCATTTAATTGAATTACAGATAATACTGTGTATACACATTTTTAAACTGAATATTTTTAAACAAAATGTGAATGTCAAAACCTTTATTGGTGTTTTGTAAAAGTCTCTACCAACTTTATTCAACAAGTTAGACATAATTGAAATGGTGTTAATGCTTTGGCAAGGAACAGTACAGTATATCCTTTTTGATCATGTGTTTATTTTGAACAAAGTAGGGGTTCACAAATGCAAAAAACAGTCGAATCATCACCTCTCCCTCTACATACAGTACCAACCCACCCCAAAGGATCTCAGATAAGGAAAAAGATCTGAGTCTACAGTTCAAGTTACAGTAGGTGGACAAAACTGTGAGCAAATATAGTTTTCACATGATCCACAGCAGAACTCCAAAACAACAGTCAAAGGTTAAGCTCTATGCTCACGGGTCCAAGCCTGGATTTCCCAAGCGACAGAAGCGACAGAAGCAACAGCGACAGAATTTCCCAAGCAAGAACACAATCGGCCAAAGGTAGGGTGGGAATAGGTGGCCAGGGATCAACTTGACCCCGGCGACCCCTACGGGGTCCTAGGAGCTTGGAGGCATGCAGTGCTGTCAGTGCAACATGCTTCTCCTCCAAACTGTGCTGACCCTCCGATACAGGAGCGAGCTGCCTGGGGTGTGATTGTCAAACGGTTTGAAGGTGGGCGAGTCACATTTTCTCATTCTCCCCCTTGTGCGGTTGTGGGGTTTGTAGCTGCAAGCTTAAAGACACGATTCGTTATTCCATTTCAGGGGATGTAACAAAATAATTGGCAGCCGACAATTACATCACATTCTACAGACAGCTCTTGATAAATCCTCTTTGATCGAGAATGCTCATAAAGGCTTCGAGCCAACATAAACATACTGATTGGAAAGTTTTATAGCCATAAATGCCAAAGACAAACAGATATATTTGGCACCTGATCTGTGCATTAACCTAGAATACTTGCAGGCCAAAGAAATGGACTTATCAGATTTCTGTAATTTGCACAAAATCTGTTCTATTTAGAAATTGGATGAAAGCAATTCCTACAAAATACCTGGAGGTCAGTATGATGTAGGAGATTAAAACAGCTGTGCTACTGTAGGTATTCCTTCAGTAACAAGGGTTATTGCTAGAGTAAATGCAACAAGTTTACATGACCCTTATATTCCTGCCTCAGATGAGAAGAGACTACAAACAAAGGGATTGGCACTTTTGACCCCTCCTTAAGACCAAACAGTCAAAAGCGGTAGTGTCCATTTCTGTCCTCTAAATCTGTAGCTTTGAATTGATCAGGGATTTCTGATCATCGACCATTTTTGGTGTTTTTCCACCAGTAGTATTTGTTTTTTAGTTTCAAGGACCCTTAAATCATTTGCATCAGCTGGGAACTCCATCTGTTAAGGATCTGCCTTGGATTTTGTATCCTACTGTAAGTATTTTCATTCGATTTCTGGACAAAATGGATCCACATTTTCCCTGCGGACCTCAGTGATTTCTTTGGATCTTTCCCCCTTTTGCCTTGTTTTAGTCCCTTTTGCTCAGTGATGAGGTTGGTGAAGTGAGTCTTTCTGGATTTCTGACTATCCTATAGTGTACTGCAAACAATCAGAGCAAAACTGGTAAACTCTGATGCATTTAAAATAAATAAATGTGGTGGGAAAGATAACAAGGAGAAAAATCTAACCCAGCATCACTCCAACAGGTCATGAGATTAACGCACAAGCAGCAGCTCATCATTAAATGTATGCAGTGCTGGTTTTAAAATGTAATTAAGATTTAACTAAGCTGAACAAAGTGCAGAAAAGCCTTTAAAAAGTAGCTGGCAGACAGTTGATATTAAAGAAACCCTCAAGGGAGTGAATTGTTCAAATTAATTTACTTAAAGTGATATGCTAGACTTTAATCTTTAAACAGACCTGTAAATATCTTTTATGTTTAATGAAAAAGCCTACATTTGTTTTTTACTTTAGGGCCATCTATACATTTTATTGTGGTGGAAGTGACAGTATTAAGGATTTTCTTCATCTAAAACTGTTGTGACACATTCACAAATGTATATACAGTATATTCAAAATTGAGGTGAAATATCAATGAGCTATGGATTCTCATTTTAAGAAATTCGTTACAAATGCAATAAAAAACAGTCTGCCTGGCTATCTGTCTGTCCATGCAGAGTATAAAAGAAAATTGACAGTAGATTATAAATTGTGTTCCACTAAATGGACACAGATGAGAAGCAGCAGAGAAACCTGCACGCTGAATACAAATAAATGGATCTCAGTCTGCCAGTCAACTCTTTGCTAATCAGCGGAGACACAGGCCTGATATAGGCTTGATTTAGGCAATTAGCTTGTTTTCTCACACTAACAGAAGTTTGAGCTCACGAGAGGCAAGTGCGCACTGCATATCATGAAAGCATCCTATATTTAAATAAATAACCTGTGAGTTTTTCAAAATGTGAAAACAACCCCATAATCCAGAAATGTCCGAGCAACAAGTACAGTGCCCCCACTGGCAATTTACCATGGCTCAGCAGCACCAGAAATCAGCTACTTTCTGGTAGAAGTCCAGGGTAACTGTCACGGCATTTGGCAGTCTAAAAGGAGCAGTGAACTCCAGAAGAGGTGCATCAGGGTGCTAAACCCATTATTGAAGGTAGGAACTGACAATTCAAGCAGTGATGCAGTTCAGAAGCTTACATGCTGTCTACTTAGCTTATCAGCATAGACAGGCATGACTCTGCCTGCAGCTCAAGTCAGCCTTCGCTGAGTTCACCACACACTGTACTTTCCTCATTTCAACTCATCCTCCAGCACAAAGTCGCTGCAGCTCTGTTTGCTTATCCCTGGCTCAGGGAGTCGAAGTGTGTAGTTTGCTGTCCCTTCTGTTCTCTGCTCCCCTGTGGTGGGAGAACTGGTAAAAAGCCAGTTACTATGCTGTAGACGTAAAGAACATGGAGGACATGGGGTAATACAGTGGTATTCCTCAGACATGTTTTTCTGATGCAGTTTTGTGGAAGTTCTGGAGAGCTGCACGCCCATTACTTTCTGATACGATTTGTTGACCTAATATCAATCAGATTTGTAAAGTGTTACTCTATGCCTTTCATCTTAAGGTTCTTTACAATAATATACTTTATGAAAAATAAAAAGTACCTTAAAAAATAAAAAAAGATGGGAAAAAAGGCTATGCTTTGTTAAAAGATTGGGCACAAAGTCAATGGAAGAGTGGAAACTATTTACACACACCATGTTTTAATTGGACCCAACCACAGAATTCCACAGCTTAGATGTAGAACTAGAAAAAGGTCATCCAACCTTGAATTTTCGACCAGGTCTGTAGCACAAACAGCAGGCCGGTATCTTCTGGTAGTAAGACATGAAAACAGGAAGTAAAAAGATCCCTCAAATACAGTGGATCAAGGAAGCGTAAAGGTTTGTACAGTATGTTAACAGTAAGTTGTTAAAATCCACTCTGTGACCAGTGCAATGACTGTTGCAGAGGCATGACATACTGTAAGAACCCGATTCAGGTTTTGTGAGGACACTGTTTAAACAGCACAGTTTCGCCCGAGGTATTTTTAATCAAGCTATTTATCATAGATGTCAGTCCTAGAAAGCCCAAGGCATAGATGAGTTTGTCAGCACCAGACATGCTGTAGATTAGCAGGATCTGATTTCAGAAATATTTTGTAAATGAAAAAGGATGTTTCAAATGGCACTCAGAATATAAGGTGTAAAGCTTAGTAGTGGAGTCAAAAAAGCACAGAAAGGTTTCAGACAAGAAAATTTGGAGGAAATTCTTCAATGATTTAGTGACAACCTAAGACTTAAAATAAACATTCTAACATTAACACATATTATACATACACAATCTGTACATGTTTTTATTACCTGTTGTTATTAGATTTAAGCAATGACACCGCCATTTGAATATCATATGTAAATCTGAGCTTCACCAGTATAGAAGTTACATCAAATGCCATTTTAATGAAGGCATTGAGGCACACCAGTACAACATCAGTGGTGGCACAGATATAATGACCAAGTAATACACACTGTCCACTATTGTATTAAAACTTAAACCAGCAGTGAACAGTGTTAGCAATGGCAATTGAATCTTTAAGCCAGAATTTAATTGCAGACCAATAGACAAAAAAAGGCAAAGAAAACGGGACACACACTTAACAGATCAGTCACAGCTCTATCTAAAGATGTTTCTGCACTGTGCTTTGGAAATAAAATACTGATTGAATAGTTTCATATAACTTGCTAGATGCTAGATGCTAGATGCTAGATTCTTGCTAGATGGCTTTGTAACTTGAATGACAGCAACAAGCTCCAGAATCTTTGCTATAGAAGGGAAAATAGAAGATGGTCTACAGCTAGTGGGGCCCTTTTTTAACCTATAGGAGGCTTTTTAATAATGTACTTACGACAGCCTGCTTTAAGGCTGGAGGAAACACACCAGTGTGCAGAAAGTATAGTATAAATTACCTGAGCCATGAAAAAAGTGACCGCTAAATATTCCACCTTACAATGAGATGCTTGTTGAAAACCAGAAAGTTAAAAGTCTTAAAAAGAGAATAACTGTCTTCAAATACTTTAAAAGCCTTCAATTTCCATAGCAGAAATATTTGACCTGAAGTCATTACACATTTCAGTTGTTTCATTGGAAGCATGAACAGAAACAAAAGGAGGCCTAATAAAACCTATTCATGGTCATAGAAAGATGTATTAGATTATCATGTTCCCTACCAATCAATCTGGAGTAGCACGCATTTCTGGCATTCCATAAAGAAGCCCTGTACAGTATCATAATCAATGTTGTTTCCAGACTTTATAGATCACAGCTGATCCAATCAATTTCCATTTGCATTCAAGAAGGCGACTTGTAGACTTCAAGGACTGCAGATTATCATTCTAGTGTGCCTTGCAAAAGTATTCACCCCAATTCCCCAAATTCCAATGATGTCACATTGTTGAATTACAAAGGATCAATACACATATTTTAAAGTGATTATTTGTAATCAAAAATTCAATTTTCAAACTATACATCTTTTTATGTGAAAGACATTAAATGTTAGGAAAGTTAAACAAATAAAAGGCACTGTATCAGAGAACCTTGAAATAAAGATAACCAGTGCATTTACAATGTTGTATAACTCAGTCAAATTACCCAGTAATAATGGATCATGATTGCAAAGATGAGATTGTAAAATTGCCTCAGAAATCCCCTAGAAATTCATTAATTTTATGTTTCTGAATGTGATCCGATGTCTAGGTTTAACAAAGCATAACAGGAAAATGACACTGAACAACACAAAAAGGATTGTATCAAATTTGACTCGACCAATTGAATCATCTCAGATGTAATAACCCAATCTGCCTTTGTGAATTGCATGGAAAATCAACATGCTGTGTACAGCCAGGAGTCTAAAGTCTCCAGAATTCATTGCCCTTCAAACAGACAACAGAAACTACATGAATAGTAGACTCACCCCAGAATAAATTCCTTAAATACGCCTTAAGCCTGGTCTTAAATATAGTAGGGCACAAAAATGAAAACAGCTCAACAAAACACTGAGATAAGCAGATTGTGTGATAGTGGTGGTCAAAGAGTAAGTCCCTAAATATAATATATATGATAAAGAAAAAGGCTATCAAAAGATGAGAATGGAGAGAGTCATTTCACATAATAGTGCTTAGTTATTTAAGAACATTCAAAAACAGTTAATCTGCCTCAGTGTCCTACAGTGCAAGAGTCTTTACCAAAACAGCCAGAAGAAACAGTTTGATTCACCAAGTCTTAACAGCTTTGCTTGGTAAATGAACAGCAGTTTAGAAATCAACAGTGTGCCTAACAAGAGATTGTACAAAGCACTTGCATCTGGAATGTTATGAAGGCCATAGCTTATACCCAGTCTAATGTCGTGATGGATTTACAGTATGCAAGCCATTATTTCTATATGCACTCATTTATTTAAGGTAATAAGACATATCACCCAATTACAGTACGTTTTTTACTGAAATATAGAGGAAGAAGAAAGAACAGTCTTGTTTAAACTACATGAAATGATTTGAACATATTCCCATTCTTTAAAAAGGAAAGAAAGGGAGTTTGAGAATTTTAGCTCGGGATGGTTTTCTTACTAAGGGTGTTGCCTCTACAACTGTTCTTGGGCAGAGTAACAGATAACTACATCAGTGTTGCACCTTTCTGAAGAATGCCAGCCCACTGACTGCTACATATTGGTGGTGCTGCATGAAGTCAGTTAACTTCTTCATGTTCTATATGCATTATGTCATATTTTGTTGCTTTTCACCTCACAAGACTGCTAAATGTAATACTCTGGCACATAACAGGTAAGCTACTGAAAATGGCTCACTCTTTTCTCCTTCGGGGATTCTTTTCCTAGAGGTTCAGGTTACAAAACAAAACTGTAGGATATATACAGTAGCAGAAATTACATGAAGAGTCTTCAGATAAATTACTATGCAAGTCTACAGATGCTTCTTTTACTTTATCAATCAGGTCATTACACCACAGTGTATTTCAACTGTGTGGTCTTTTACAGAAGGAAGAACTGATTTATTCTGTTGTCTTCAACAGGAAAGACATTCAAACACTTTCGGAAGATATTTTACACGGACAGTTAATTAGCAGGCAGAAAAAACAACTTTTAAGTTTTAAGTCTTTCCACAAGGAAGAAGTAATACGGCAGTATTAATTGGTTGTAAACCAGTTTAAAGGATCTTAATTGATTTTTAATCAAATTTAGAATTTTAATTCTAAAATTCTGCTGTGCATGTGTTATCAATAAATAAGAACATACAAAAGGTTACAAATGAGAAGAGAACCCATCTAGCCTGTTTGATAATTGGTTACTTGATGAATTATTATGCGAAGGATCTCATCCAACTCTTTTGAGAAACAAGGTATCAGATTCAACAACATGGCTGGGTAACTTGTTTCATGCTCCCAGACCCTTTTGTATTAAAAAGCGCCTCCTGTTGTCAATATTAAATGTATGTCCATGTAGTTTCCACCTAGACTGTAGACTGTGTACTTGTCTAACAAGATACTAATATACATATTTGGCAATTTTGTGGCTGATAATATACTGCAATTATTATTTTTAAACACTTATATTTTTGGATGTATTTTTTGAGTGTTTCCTACTACTCTCTGGACATATTTTGTATTTCTATTCTAAAGATCAATCATCAGTGACAACTGCATGCCAAGGATTTTGAATTATGAATTTGGGCACATAGACACAAAGAACAGAAAGTGGTATTTTAAGACAGGAAAGTAATACATATTGTGAGCTGAAATGGAACATGAAATGGATTACCAGTCTAAAATTAACTGCACAGCATGAAACCGCTCATTTGACTGTGAGCAATGTTAGTCTCAGATGAAATCATTTTCAGGGTAACAGCCTGTGTAGGGTGTCTGTTTTGGCAAGTGGGTTTCTAGATATTTACTCCTTTAAGTGTCCATTTTTTCCCATTTCAGATACAGAATATATATTTTACAGAAAGCTAGATTTTTGTGAAGTGTCACAAGGGAATTTGGGTGGTCTCTGACATGATGTGAACTTTTAAACATTTTCCATTTTCTAAAACTAGATATAAACTAGTGATAATATGACTATGACACTTGCCAGGAACAGGCAAAATACAAGGTTTTCTCTGAATCAAAAAATATATTGCCACCAATGCTTATTGACTACAGCCGAAAGCAGCAAAATCAGCTGATTACAGATGCTTACAGAGTTGCTTTATTTTTTTCTGTATCATGTAATATCTCTTTTAAAAGACAAATCTCATTCCATCGAAGAGTTAAACTTTATTTCTGTTAGTTTAGAAAACATCTTAGTAGTATCAGAGCCTTAATAATTTGTCTTATTGCCTTGTCTCTCACACCTGAAGAAGTCTCCACGGCCGAAACGTTGTGTTTTCTTTCTTCTATTGATAAAAATTGTTGGGAGTATTGATTGATGACTGCAACAAGGACATTGTATTAAAAAACTTTCAAAAGGAATACATGTACAGTATGATGGATTGTTTTTCATCTGCAGGTGCTTGGGCATGCTTAAAGAACAATGGCAATTTCTATTAAAGTACATCCTTGGGTCAGACCTTAATCACAGGCTAATCTGTCAATTTTCTTTAATTAAATAACTAAATGAGATTTGTAATTGTTATGAAACCCTGTGCTAATTAGTGAATTTCAGAACTGATCTCACTCAGGTGTGCCACCTGAAATATAACTAATTGGACTCAGGAGAAGGAAAACCCTGACCTGAATAGAGTATTTTTTTTTTAATTCAAGAACTGAGTGCAGAAAGAAAAGGAAGCAGATCAGAAATACGGGAATGTACAGGTATAGGTACAGGAAGCAGTGAGCACCTGTAATTACGAGCCCATTTGGAACAAAACCAAGCAAACACAGAGGAACTCTAGAGCCAGAACCAGGAATGAGAACATCGTTCAAGATTTAATTGCTTTATAAAGAATGAATTGCATGTACCATGTGTGTTTTTATTTAACTCCAGACATGTAGCTTGAGCTCAAAGAAATCCTGTCTTGCTGCATTTCCATTTCATGGATACCAGTTCATTTTTTTCCCCCAATAAGAGCCTCCTTCCGCCTGAAGCTGTGTGATGATGATTTGTAGTTTAGCCATGTGTGGAGTTCTGCACTATTTTTGCCTAAGTGTAGGGAAACTAGTCCCAGGAACAGGTAAGTGAGTGACGCCGTTTGAAACACAGTGTTAGGTGCTGTAAAGCTGTAGATTTAGAAATCTGTCACACCAGATCATTTACAAGATTGTCTTTTAAATTCCATTAATTCTAATAATGCACCATTCTAATTCGATTAGCTTTTGAATGGAAAAAAATGAATGTACTGAGCATCAAAAGAAACGTACTATTCTATTAATGTGGGAATGTTTTTAGAAAACTAAAGAACGCAGATTTCAAGAATTGATAGAAAGCTTTGATTAAGAGTCTCTGCCCTTATAGTCTCTTAGTGACTGCTGTTGTTGCCACAGTGCTGTCAATGAGCAAAAGCAATTATTAATATAGCTGTTTTCTTCTACTTAAATCTTTACAAATGGGGGAGCAAATTCAGAACTAGTTGTCTAACTATTGTCTTTCATTGAGCATCTTCTCATGTTCATTTTTCTTAATAAGTGAAAACTGTTGTTTAGATATCTGGCAGTCTTGTTTCTTTCCAAACACAGAATTGACCTCAGCAGGATGAGCCCATGTCTGCTGAAAATGTAGTGTACTGCATGTGTTTGTTATGTGTTATATTGTATTTATGTACTGTAATGTTTATTGTACAGTAGCTTTTTAAAATACTTTCAGCTGAACTGCTAGAATTATTTTTTATGTTAAATTATAATAATAATTGCTTACACTTGTATAGCGCTTTTCTGGACATTCCACTCAAAGCGCTTTACAGGTAATGGGGACTCCCCTCCACCCACCACCAGTGTGCAGCCCCACCTGGAGGATGTGACGGCAGCCATAGTGCGCCAGAACGCAAACCACACACCAGCTCTCAGTGGGGAGGAGAGCAGAGTAATGTAGCCAATTCATAGATGGGATTATTAGGAGGCCATGATTGGTAAGGGCCAATGGGAAATTTGGCCAGGACGCCGTGTTTACACCCTTACTCTTTTTGAGAAAGTCCCGCAGATTGAGCCATTGATTGAAATAGCAATTACTTTTCGTGCCAGATCGTTTCATGTCCTTCATCAAAGCCTTGGAGTCTCACAGGCATCACTGCACAAAGTGGTGACTAACAGATTAACAAAATTTTACAAATTATTGATATTATTGAATACATCAAACATGATGCAAATATATCTTTATCATCTGCAAAATTGAAGGCTTTGACCCCATTGCATAAAAGCCGACAGTAAATTGACATTCTTATACAGAGGGAGTGTTAGTGAAGGTTTCTACACCATACCATCTTGAAATCCGAACTGCCATGTCTTTGCACAGACACTAAGTTGAGTACCTGTTTCTATCATTTTATTTGTATCTTTTGGAGTTGCTCACTGTCAACGTGCTTTTCATCTAGGAAGAACTGCTTGTCTGTATGAAAAATCAAAATGTTTACAAAATACTGAAAAATGGATATTAGTAAAACCATATTAAATTGATTAAAAGGCGGGGGGGATCAGGGGGTCTGTTTCATAAATAACCATGTGATCTAAACTGTTCTATCCCTACCGAGGAGGAATGATAGAAAACTCCTAAAGCTAATGTAAAAATCTAAACAAAAAATAAGTAAAAAGAACGGAAAGCTTTCAGTTTCAATCAGTGAGTCATCTCACAAGCTGGTACAGAACTGGCTCCTCAGCATGTTCTCCATTTTCTAAGAAACCGACTGAACTATGAATCCACACGTGGTCATGAAAAATACAATAACAGGTAATCTGTCTACCTCTCGCCAGGCATATAAGCATACATGATTTCACTGGGTGGGAAATTAAAACAATTCTACTCAGTGCTTCCAAACTCTACATATTACCTACCTGTCAACAAATCAAGTTACAAGGTTTGTTTTTTCCCCAATTACCACCATTTTTAACTGGGATGATAATGGACCTCTGAACATGACCCTGCATTCCTTCAGCTGCATTGTATGCAGTGTGGGAGACAGTCCAGATGCAAATGTTCATTGGGGAATAGCATAAATATTAATAATGTGGCATGCCAAATATATTTGATAGTGCCTTGTAAGGGCACAGGGGTATGTATTTAAAATCTACAGGAATCCTTGTGATTTCTCTGGCTTGATGGGATGCAGAGTTGGAGAGGCTGCAGCAACCCCAAGTACACAACAGATCACAGACCGCTTGGCTACAAGCTTGATTATGAGAACAGAGTGTCCTTTTCCTGGGGTGTCAGATGTCTTGTCAGGAAAGCAAAACATGAGCTTACCCCCCCTCTACTTGTGCTGCCAACATCCCTGCTGGCTGCTGATTAGGAGAAGGGACAAGTGTACCAGCGTATGACAGCCAGTGGCTTTGCCCCCATGCCTCTGTGGAAGGAGTTCACTGTGGAGTTCATGCGAGGAAAGTCAGAACACAGAGGGCATGACTCCCTCATGAAACAGAACGGCATTCTTGTGTACTGTTCTGCTGTGGAATTCAATTCGTGCCGATTGCTTTCCCCAATTAACCTCATCCGAGACTTGCTTAACAATTGGGATTAAGCTGCACAAATGTCCTTCTTAAATCACAACAGTGCATTTTTATCTTCATACCCTTCATGTGTTGTAGCGCTGTGAAAAGACACACATACTGTACTATGATTGGTAATCTGATAGAACAGTGTGTAGCACTGCAGACCTCCACAGGATTAGCATTTAGGATTTTCTATGAAATTGTAATTCTGGCAGGAAATGATACGAGAATTCTTGAAGGAATACGAATATGCTACAAAAACCTATATAACAACAGTTGCCCTTCTGAAGAAATAATTGCTTTGGTGTGATATATCCAACAGTTTCTCTCGTATGATTTTATATCACTAATTTAACTTTGTCTCCTTATTTAGCAGTAACACCCTAGTACAATACTCTATTCTTATAATTAGCTACTGTACAGCAGGATGGGATAAATGCCCAAGATTCCTGTAATTAAGACATCCAGATGTTTAAAACACTACAAAATAAAACCATTGCTGTGGAAGAACAACGTTGAATTATTCACTATAAAAAAATAGGGGTGTTTGATTTCAGTTTAAAACAAGTTACCACTTCCAGTTACCAATTAATGTATGCACTAACAGTCACAGTAAATGCAAACAGGACTTCTTAAAAAGAATATTAACATGAAACTATTTTCTAGTAGGTTAATCATGGAAATATATATTTTTTTTACTCCTGGAAAACAAAATCACAGACAGATCAATTTAACCCTCCTTGGTTAAGACCTCATGAAAATGCAGCAAACTGCAGATCTGAAATCCTCAAGCCATGCAGAGCATAGCAGAGAATGTGCATCAGCCTTGTGAGAGCTTGCAAATGAGAGGAGACCATTCAGCTCGTATTGCTCATTAGGTGCTCGTAGGCGTAATTAAAATTACATCCATTCACATCTTGAAGGAACGCAGAGATTGGGTCTCAACCTCCTGGCTGGGACGCCTCTTGTATCAGAAACATACAACTCTTTGTGTAAAGATGCGTTTCCTATTCTCGATCCTCAATGGGTTCCCTTCATGTTTCCATTTCTCTACCGAGTCTGAAGCAATCCTGTGGGTTGACTGTCTATATTTTTAGGGTTTTAAAGACTTGCATTCAATTTTCCTGACCATACCCTTTGCACTAGACCAAAGAGCTTTTGTTCCATTAACCTGCCTGTGACAGTTCCCTGCTCATTCTAGTTTCTCTATTTTGAGCTTTGTCTAAGGCTAGTATACCCCATTCATGGTATGGTGACCAAAAGACAGCCTACTTTTGATGCATCAACATGTAGTTCAGATTATCCTATATGATAGTTACAAATAGGAGGTTATGAAAATGGAGAATGTCAGAAAGAAGCCTAAGGAATTAATCAATAATTGAAATAATCATAAACCCCAATTTGTAAAGATTTTGGCAAGAATGTACCCAAGTGGTAAATATAGAGTCACATGAATTCTTTGTTCTCTGGCACAGCTTTGGAGAAAATAGTAATGATTCTGGCACACTGGGTTAAACACAATACATACCCCCCACACACACATTTCAGTAAACATCCCCTTGCTTTAAAGCTGAAAATATTGACACTAGCCAGGTGTTACCTATTGTATCTAGATTCACTTCATAACTATATATAGTATACTGTATGCTCCTGCGTCCTATTGTACAGTACATGGAACACTTTCCACTTAGAAATGTTGAATTTTGTTTGCTAAATGTCTTCTTGTATTTCTCTTGCTGCTGTTCTGATTTCCACTCACCCTGTCTTTGTATGATCTGTTTCCCACTAGTTTAATAACTATGCCATGATCTTAGTTGCCGATATAGGTCAGGAAGAGCAATGAACCTAAATCAGATCCATGTGGCACACCATTACTTGCATTGGTCAATAAATACAGTAGTTTTCCATTCATTAGCCAGCTCTTGATCCTTATTGACACATTATCGTAACATTAATTTTGTAATCCGATCTTGAATTTAATTTGATTAACCTTTTATAAATGATCTTATCAAAAGCTTTCTAAAAATCTTATAAAAAGTGTACTTGCACAGAATCGATATAGTTATCAACCTACTTTCTCTTCCTACTGTATATTCATATTGGCAGCCTCTTAAATAACATTTAAGAGGCATCTATGTCTCATGCCCAAAAATCGGTTGTTTTACAAGTAATCTAGTTTATGACAGATGAGTTATAACAATTTATAGCAGCTAAGGCAGTCCATAGTTTCCTAGTTCAGTTTGGTCTTTTATGTATTGTTACCTTTGCAATTCTCTAGTCTGTGGGTTCAGCTGCTTCTGCTCAGATAATCTTTTTACTGAAGATTTAAACATGAACAGCATCCTTCATTTAATTATGTATATATGACTGAAGATAAATTCAAAAGAAACCTCATGGGTAACATATTAAACAGACAAGACAAAGGTAAATTTATTCAGTAACATGTCTAATAATTTAATAGCAGTCTGATTATGCTGTCATGTATGTAATCCATTGGCTCAATCAACAGAGGGTTTCCTTTTTTCTGATTCGTTAATTTTGATCAGGACTGATCAAATCAAAATTGAGTTTGATCAATTTTGATTCAACAGGTCATGTCTTATCAAAAAGCACATTTGTGCCCAATCATCTCTCTCTCTGGTCACAAAAGTGAGAGAATTACACAACACAACCTGAATGTACAGTGATCAGTCATAAATGATAGACAGATCAAAATGCCAAATCATTTAATTCATTTTTAATATTAATCCTGATTCACCTGGAAATCTATTTGCTTCAAAATTGAGTTATTTTACTCTAACTCTTGGCCAGTGATGGACTAAGGTCCAGTCCACAGTATCCCACTTGCTCCTGTTTGCTTGTTGGGATACAGTAGGTGCCTGCTCCCATGTGAATTGGATCAAGCAGTTAGAAAATGGATGGAAGGATTTTAGTGTAAATGCTACTCCAGAATATTTAATAAACACAATCAGCAAAGTAGCATACTGTATGTTTCTGGTTTCCATGAAACCACAAGCACATGTACCGTGAGGAAATAAAGAAATAAATGTCATTGTTGTATGCAGACATCAGGATGAAGTTGGCCATGTTAATATTAAGTTAAAGAGTCATTGAGTATCTAATTTGTGCTCTTGTCACAGAAAGTGGGCAAAGCTCAAATTTTCAAACTGAATAAAAACAAAGAATTGCACATTTTTCCCCAAAAGAGGTAACATTTTCCAGCTTAAATCTCTAGATACCTTGCACTATATCAAATTGTGCATTAAACAGAAGTAACCTTTATCTTTTAACGAATGGCATGAATTACAATTAGGATTCCTTTTGCCATTTTACATTCCTCAGCCTTGCGTAGCTCCTCATCTACAGCTGGGTCAAATCATTTACTTTATCTTTTGTCAGCAGTTTCTCTTCAGAACTACATAAAGAAACTAAAGAATTAAAATAAGACAATGTCATGAGCAGACAAGGCCAATACATTATTCTGCTATTATTAACTATCTATTATCGGTTGTTAATATTATTAAACAGTATTATTTCACCAAAACCTGGGCCTGCATTCCCCATCTATTAAAATTGTATACATTGCACAATCAATGTAATTGTACATGTATTTTTCCCCATCCAGAAACTCTGGATTATCAATGTCTCATGCCCAAAAAGCAATTATTGATGTTTTCAATTGATGCCTGGTCTTAATTTATTTCAAATCTGAGAAGCATTTTTATAATTTTATTTAAGGAATGGACATGTTACTTCTAGGTAAGACCTTCTTCACATTTCATAGTAACATCAAGTATTTCACAATTTCCTAAAAATACAGGTATTTCCTCAAAGCTTTTTTTAATTTCAAAATAGATACTGTACGTTGAGCTATATGAACACCATGAGCACTCAAGTTTTGCAGGTCTTTAAATTCCTTTTAGTACCCCCACAAGAAAATAGGCAGCATCTTCCTTCCTCGGTTTCCTTTATTTTAATTCCATTATAAATAGATGCAGATGTCATTGAAATCTCCTCTTTTTTTCTGCAGAATGCTTTAAATACCTGATGTCCTGTAGCTATACACAGCTACATTATTAATAAGGGTCAATGAATGACTAGCAGTCATGTTTTTCAAAACCTTAGAGTCAAGTAAAAATGACCAGACTATGGGCTCAACTTCGCTTCAAAGCACTTGTTCCGTCAGTAGAACATCCAGGAAGGTGTCTCATTACTAATGCATCAGATGGGGAAGTCAGATTGGAATAGAACTTAACAGTCTCTAAGCGGGCTTGTCTTAGTCCAGTGTACATCAGACAGTTTCCTAGCACTGGGAGGGACAAGGCACACATGGTCTCTATCTCATGCTGTGACTTTAGGCGACCAAGGAATCATATTGAACAGGGACATGGCTTTTTCACCAGTCTGAGAGTCCGTAGGGTCTGACTTTTCGAGGAACCCTGCCTGCAACCCCTGAGCTTGCCCCACAGTGACTGCAACTGCCAGTCAGAAACCAAAAGGACAGACAAGTCAAGAATCACATGATATTCTAGCAAACAAAAAAAGTAAGTCATTGAAGAATAAACTCTTGCATGCTGGGGTTCCATGGGTAAAAACTAGCTTTAATTAAACATTGATATCCAGATTTTTTTTTTTTTTTACAGTACATAACTCCAATTCATGTAAATCTCTATATGCTTGATTTCAGGTATCATTTAGAAAACTGAAAACACTGAACTTTGAAATCCAGGATACATAATAACCGTGAGAAAATCATCTAGTCCTTTTGTTTTCTTTTGCATTTGCATCTGCAATTGAAGTTAAATCTTTACGTCTTGAAATTCAAAACTGTTGAAAGGTGTTGTGATTCAGAATGAATCTTTGCCGAGCCCACTGCATCTTTGGGTTGGGTGACAAATGCAAATATGTCCCGCCCATTTAGAGACTGGCACCAGTATTAAACCAGGGTCGAGGGGGAAAGGTTTAAGCCTCAGCTGGGAGGTCTCCATGACTGGACTCTGGCCTGTCTTGGAGGTCTGATTTCAGCAGAGAAACAGCAAGAGACTAGCACAACCGTGTACTGTATTTGCTGAAGAACAATAGCTAAAAAAGGTTTTAAAGGGTTCTACCCTAGGAAAACCTGTTATAAGCATATACAGTATTTTACATAGAAATACAAATGTATCACAACACAGATACAGTATAATAGGCTGTTGTTTGTCTCGGTTCATGCCATCATTCATCTGTAACTCGCACCTTACCCTGTTAGAAAACAGTATGTGACTAGGATTTCTTATTTTGAGGGCAAAATGTAATTTAGACCATTATTACAGCTCTGAGAAAAAAGGGAAATGGAAATTGTGACACATAGCAGTATTCCGTACACAAGTCATGAGCACATTCCACATGTACGGTTTTCTTGTTTGACCTTAGAATTTGCTTTCAATTGCCCCCAAAGAGCATTGTCAGCATCAATCTGGCTATACATTTGACTGCAATAGTTTATCTTGTGTCTTAATGTATTTTTTCAGCATCAATGTGAGCTCGAACAGATAGCAAAAGCCCGGTTACTGATTTTCAGATGCAGCATGGTCATGGATTATGCCTGTATTGATTGCTGTCAAGTTTACTGTTTTTGCAACTCAAGAAAAGAGTAACCATCACATAACTCTTTCCCACTCTATGTTAAACGGACAGATTTAGCTCTTGGCTCCTACAGGCCTATTGTGTTAATTGGCAAATGTTAAGATTATTAGATGCCCAGTAAATAATGTGAGGATTATACAGTGTACTTCTGTGATGTTACTTACTGTATTAAACAGTGCTACAAAACATACATTGGTTCTCAGTAAAGAGTTCAAAGAAGAGCAAACAGAATAATTCAATTAACATTCAATATATGAACAAGATGTGTTGAATAGTCTTCTGTCATTTGTGGCTTTTCTGATAAGCATAAGATTTTCTTATGTGAATCCTTATCGCCATTCTACAGTACATACTATAGAAACTACCACCTGACAACTAAAAAAAAAAAAAGACTTAAACTGGATTTATAAACAAAAATACCCAAGGCTGGGATGTGTTATCGGGTTGTAAAATAAAACATGGATTTCACTATTGATTTTAATGATTCCTAGTTAATCTAGGACATGGACATGACAGACAAGGGTATCCATTGTCAGCTTTTTTAAAAAAATGTTTGTTTTGTTTTTTATTGTGGCTTACCGTTAGTAGAAACTGACAAGTGCTGTGCAGAAAAGATGAAATCCGAGTGCTGTACAACAGTTAGTAAATCAGGGGAGACACATGTGAGTAATGACCTCCATTCAATTCTCTTCAATCTGTCCAATGGAGAATTGGGCTCAGCTGAAAACCCTGGCAAGTTACGTCACTTGTATCTTAATACAACACTGCACCTGGACCATTCAAATAGACTGTGTATGGTAATTTTATAATGTACAACACTGTACTGCACATAGTATATTCCAGCTTAGAAGATGTACGCAAAAATTGTAATTGCATGCTTTTTAAATAACTGTGCTTCAGAACAAAGCATTCTTAAAACCAAAACCCCAGTGTTTTCAAAGGCATCTTTTAAAAGAGAGAAGCAAAGCCTTAGTATAACACATAACTAAGGATGTGACCTCAGATTCAGTCTTTGAAATTAAAATGCAAAACAAGTGTGCATCAAGTGCTTAATTTTAATGATAAAAAAAATCTGATATACTGTATACTAGTGCATTCTGTCCTGCTTAAAGTACACAGAGGAGCCCAACCAACCTGTTTTCGTGAGGTCCAGTAAAATGAACTGGATTATACAGTATGAGGAACAAAATATGAAAAGCTTCAACTCCATGTGATTTTCCCTCACTAAAGAGAAATATACACATAAGTATGCCCTTGCCCTAAGTGTATACAGTATATACTGTATTTGTAAACTAGGGTCAAGAAACAAATACATTTTTTTTCCCCAAGCAATTTATATTATTGATGTCCCAATTTTGGTGGCTAGACAGTTTGCCATTTTTGATTTTGATTGATCACTACTGTTGCTTTTAAACAATTATTTAATGTGCATCCTTAGCCAAACTATTGCCTCATGTTAGTGCAATCAGTGCATTGCATTCTGTCACATCATTGCATAACTAGAGTTCTTTTTCAAACTTCTGGACCTTTTCTGCATTTTTATGTACAATGATGCACACATACTGTTACGTCTACAAACGGAAGGCTAAATAAAATTAACAAAACAGTTACAAAAGAACAATGAAAATATTGAATAGTGTTAGACTTCTGGTTCCTTTAGAGGATACAGTCCTTAGGCATTATGGCAGTTAGCAAGCACTATCATCTTTCAATGAGTGGATGAATGTGAAAAGAAGACCATACCACTGAACTACAAAGCTACTGCTGTAAAAAATGTAGGGATCTTTCCTACCGACAATCCTGATAAGTAAGTAATTCCTTTCCTTCAAGACCAATGCCAAGTTAAGCCTAAATGTAGCGTGTTAAATTCAGTTCAGAAAACTGATTTCTTTGCTTCACTGTAGATTTCATAGTTGTGCTTCATTTTCATCTGATGAATGAATGGCTAGAGTCTCTCATTGCTCACTGCCGGTGCCTTCCCTACTTAAGCTTGCTAAAGCAGTCATTTGTTAAGCCACATCATTTACCAAAAAAACAATTAAATGTTATTCATCAATCTTGCAAATCTTTTCAAGGTTCGTGGCAAAATGAGATCCCCGATTTCAAGTGAAACATGTTACATTCATGTTATTTATTAAAGTAATACATAAATGTTATACCCTGCCATAACAGAACCCTAGATTATAACTTAACCAACTACACCCCCCACCCCACCCCCTCTTATTAAAAATACTTATCTACTCTTTAACATAGATAATCTGATTCTAAGAAAGACAACTAACTTCCTCATGTCTTTCTTGTTGACTGTATTAAAATAAATTGTTCTATTACATACAGTATTATAACGCCTTTTTAGTGTAAGCACAGGAGTGATGGCACACCTTATCTTTAAAAGCACGGTAGGCTGTACCTTTTAGACCTTTGTGAATGATGTAATGGTTTCCTTAGGTGCCATATTCAAAATTGAATTTTAAGGAGGGGAACTGGTCTATTACTATTTATTTATGAGGCCCTTATTTTGAAGCAAAAAGCCTGAAAGAGATAATCAGATAAAATTGGATGGAAAAAGTTACTTTCATCAATTTTCCATTGATATTAGCCAGTGCTCTTGTGTGACTCTGCCTGTTTTGCTTAGAAACTTGGCAGGAACAGAGGAGCAGTAAGTGGGGCCTTTTATGAGAAAAATTGCATTATCAAAGTTGCTTTAACTAAAGCTGGTGATCAAAGCTCCCTTTTTCTTTTTGCCTGGAGTGTTGGGAAAAGTAATACAATCCCACTTGTTGGCTTTTTGACTATGTTCTCCTCACAAAACATGCTGCTTGAATGCTTCTGATGTTGTCACAAAGCAGAATTTCTAGCAATTGTGAGGTGTAAAATGTAATGACTTGCATAGTAATGAGAAAAGAATCTATGAACAAAAAATAGTTTACAGTTCTACAGGATTAATGGCTCAAATAATCGTATTGTGATGGACTGGGTGTATCCTGCCTTGCGCCCGTTGCTTTCTGGGATAGACTCTGGCTGCCCCATGACACTGTATTGGACAAAGTGGTTGGAACATGGATGGATAACTATTGTCAAAACTGAGCACCCTAGAACAGGGGTTCTTGGGACCCAAACCATGTTACTCTACATTTTGTCTTAGATTGAACCCTTAATTAACCTAAAAATAGGATTGACCTCTTCAATTGTTTTTAATTTCTAAATACAGGTACAGAATGCTAGAAGTTGCCTTTCAACTATTCAACTATTCCTAAGAAACTGAAGATATCCAACTTTCCAATAAAACATGCAAAGGTTCCAGTCAAGCACACAGTTAGTACAATTGAGTCAAGATCTTAATTGCTGAAATGAGAATCAGCAAGCATGGAGCAGTGACATTTGGTATGCATGGGCACCAAAGGGGACCACAGAGAGCACTTTTCCATTGGCAATGTCAGTAAACACCAGAGGGTGCTGTTAGAGTCCAAGGGAATGTCTTGCTTTCCATGGGCTTCACCCGTTTGCTCATGTTTACCAGAGGTCATTGCTTCGTGGTTTAATGTCTGTCCTTACATAAGTATTTCTTACACTTCACTACTTCCATTTCTAACACTGGCATTTCTTCATATGCTATGCTGCTACATTATATTAATAAAGTGTCTGCTATTATATAATGTGCGATTATTAAAACAGATACAGTATAATAATATTTTTAATTACTTCAAATAAGTTTTATCTGAAAAAATACATGCTGTAGCTTTCTGTTCCCTGCATTAAACTATAATCATTTCTTTCTATAGCTAAGAACTTTTCAATGGCCAGTTTTCTATACTGTATCTCCCATCGGTTGTTAAACCACCTGCTGAGCCTTTTTCCCCATGACTGTGCCTGACACTCCCAGAGGGCATTTGTTTGTTTTTTTCCTCAGGAGCCTTACTCAACAATTTCAGGCACCTTCAGAAAACAAGTAACAAGTAACTCAACTCCTGCTCACCGGAAATTATTCAATTCAGCTGTGTTTCTTCAATGGGGACTCAGCAGGTCCCCACATCACAAGCCTTACCTTCTATATTCTGTTCAATGTTTTCTGAAATCTGGTAGAAAAAAGGCAGCATTCATAGGACTTTCCTATTACCTAAGAAAAGGTCTTTGCTTGGTTGCATCCAATCTTGTAGGCCAAATGATGCAGTATGTGATGGAGTTACTGTACTTGGGAAATCAGTATAACATTGTGCTTACAGGTCCATGACAGCTAAGAAAGAGCTCACATATACAGGAGATACAATAAATCAAACATTTCCCGCAGAGCAGATACTGACACCTTAATAGATTCACATGGCTGCTGGACAGCCTACAATGCTGTTTAAAGAAGACGACTCTGTTTGAATGCTGGGGTATTGTGGTGTTAACATAACTACTGTATATTGTAAATCGCAAATATATTCTGAATTCAAAATGCTGAATACATTACATGAATTATTTAAACCCAGATGAAGCAGAATTTCTGAAAAAAGGCAATTGGATATCTTACAAAACACGCTGAACTTGTCAGCAAGGAGTTTTGAAATTTCTTTTCATTTACTTATTAGTTTGTGGAGTCACTGAAAAATGAAAAACTCTACAGCTGACGAGGCAATACTCGAACTATTCAGTCCCTACTTAAATGTATTTAGCATGTGTTTCTGACAAAATATACTGTATAGACAATAACTTACTTTACTTTAGGAAAGCAAACAAGATCTACCCAATATAAACTCTCCTGGTCTCATATTCAGAGCTCAGTTTAATAATGGCTTCCCAACCACACTGACCCAAGATGATCATCTACAGTATGCCACACAAAACTACACTTAGCATATTTGTCCAACATAATGTCAATCCCCTGTTAAGTGTGGGTCTTTTTTTCCAAGACAATTTTCAGATGACTACCTAACAACGAGATCATGGGTTAGTGTGAACACAGGATGTTCCCTATAATGTTCAAAAAGTTGCTGAAACTTATCTTCAGATTAAAAAATTCTTCTTCCAACATCACAATGGTGACCGTTTAAATGCAGTTATATTTCTCATTTCCAAAAGAAATCCTTAAGAACATGTTAAATAAAAAAAGAAAAACACAAATCTCTTTTATTCAGTATGGAATTCCTGTGGTTCCTTAATAAACATTATTGGATATATCATGTAAAAATAAACTAGATTGTTAGAAGACGATTTGCCATTATGATCATTTGTAAATAAGAAGAATATACAGTATGTGCTAAAATTCAATTTACCTGTTTACTTACAATCTTATGTGAATTTATGAGACAGTGGTAGGGGGTGCTGGTATGTCTTGGAATTCAGCTTTCACCAAAAGTAATCGCCTTCTGAATGTCTTCTACTTCCTCCTGTTATAATTTTATGCACTGCAACAGATTACATTTTAAACTTAATCATTACATTTTTAAAGTGCTCCTTCCGAGCACATGAAAGGAACAGAGGCCAAATTCCTCCCAATCTCTGACTTTAAAAACCTCATTCATGTTCATTTTATCTGGGCAATTATGGTGACCTTCATGGAGTGAAAGCCTCAGAAAAAGTTACCAGCAATTCCTCACATTTTTCACTGCCAGTATGCTTCTGAGAGTGTGATTTGTATGAATTTAGATGAAATAAGAAATAAATCCAGCACTGTCCCAGCAGGTTCCTCAAATGTTATTGTCATGCAACAAGAGGCATTCAAGCTCAAGAAATTGAGAAACACCAGACCAGGTAAAAGCTGCTGAAAATGACAAAATGCTTCAATGGGTATTCTGACAGCTTGCTCCAGCGGCTGAATGCCATTGCTGAATGAAAAGGTGCAATCCTCAAAAGGAAAATATAACCATTTGGGCCAGTTGTCAGACCTTAGCAGCTCCAGCATGCTTTGTCAAATTGCACCAGCTAATTCTTTATAAAGAGTCCTGAGCTTTCAGATACAGTTCAATTGAAATGTTTTGTCAGCCCAGTATAATGCATATTTAATAGACACGTTCATCTTGAAATAATACAATTTCAAACTAGGGTGGCTGGTGGTTCAGTGATCAACATTGCTGCCTCACAGCATGGGTGCTCTGGCTTCAGTTCCTACCCTGGGGTGCTATCTGTGGGGAGCTTGCATGTTCCACTTACGTTAGCATGGGTTTCCTCCAGGTGCTCCGGTTTCTTCCCAAAGTACAAAAATAAACTCTTAATTGGCTTCTGAGAAAACTGGCCCTGTTATGAGTGTGTGTGTCTGCCCCCAAGACGGACTATTGTTGCATTACGGGTGCAGGGCAGGAAACACCCTTTGCTTGCAGAAAGTCCCTGGCTCCCCATGAACCTGAATTGAATGGAGCAGTTAGAAATTAGATGGATAGATGTCAGTATTGTTTAGAAACCATGATAAGAAACCAAAACTGGGTGTTTCTAATCAAGAGGCTAGAGGTGCTACAGTCTGAATAAATGAAAAGGAAAATTGGACACTGGGAGGTTTATTTGTTTTACCTGATGTGTTGCATTAAATATGCAGGAAATAAACCAATATTATTTCACACCCAGGCCTCTGTAGGATTTTAAGTTACCATAAGGAACTTTGTTAATGCAGTCCCTACTCTGTGGTGCTGGTTGGGGTTCAGCATATTCATTTACAAACTGAGAACTTTGTTTCATAGGAATGAAATGATAGACAAAATGCTGTTATGAAAACTGGATATTCCGAGAGCACTTTCCATTTTCATTTGGAAGACTTTAAACCAATAATGGCAAATTCGTCACGAGTTGGGTGTTTTGTTTTTTAATGTTGTCTTTGCACAGTAAATGTAGTAACTGCAAGTATTTTATAACACTTGCAGAGTTTGTCAGTTTCAGTTTAGAAATAGTGTTACATTTTACAAGAGAGAAAATAACTCCTTTTGGTTCTTTATTTTTACTTCAAAGTAATCCAGATTTTCTCTTTTGTTTTATTGAAAAGCATTCTGAAACTTTCTGATCTCTTGAAAAGACAACTATACTGTATGTTTCCAAATCCCTTGTTGTTCTGCAAAGAATGAGCTGTACTTAGATGAACACTCTTCCGACTGGATGGACCAGTTAAAGTCATTCTTACTAAGATCAAAGAGAAACAAAAACAAACTGGCTAAACTTCAATTGATTTGACCCCCAGGCCTCAGATTGAAGCTGACAGTGAAACACTCAGGCTCTCCAGGGTCAAGTTTTAGTGTTGCTCATGACTGAAAACGTGCCTCGAGGTTGTTCCGGATTTCTGAACATCACCTGTATCATTTTTGTGCCTATGTTTTGTTTAAACAACACAGGCCACATTAAATGTACCACCATTTATTGTGATTATAAATTTCCACCTTTGCCTGTTTCTCCAGATGGATTTAAGAAAACTCTCACTAGTGTGAGGCTCTGTTCATGCTTCCAGCATTTTATTTTCTCTATTTTTTTTCTCAGCATAACTCAGAATTCAATAATGCATTTCAGAAGGTGTGTTTGTGAGAACCTTCAAAGAGAGGATAACATTTGACTCATCAAGCTCATCTGCTTTACTTCAGTACAGTCTCACAGCCCGTACTGTAAGAACAACCCCACCGCATGTATGAAATACACTAGACAGAGAAAGTGTGAAATAATCAGCCCTTACTTCACTCATTTTTCTGTAGGCAGGAGGAAAAAAGTGCCTGGTGAAAATGCATGCAAGTATAGTACAGAGAGGTCACGCATGGCCTCTACAGATCCCAAGCCTGGAATCCTCATAGCCATAGAGCTGTATTGTAGCATTGCTAAACATGGTACCACTGTGCTATACATACTGTACTGTACTAAGCACACTTTGTAAGCCCTACTGGTCTTGCTGAGCTCTCTGAGCTCATGAACAGTTCATGAAATCTTTCCTGAAACATTCTTCTTAATTATCAACACTACATAGTGACCATCAAAAGAAAGTCACTCTATGCACGTACGGTGTCTTTTTAGAAAAATTAAGTGTATGTATTTCGGATATTTATTGATTGTTTTTGTCGATTGATTAATCGATCATTCCTGACCCACTGTGGCGCACTTGAGTGTATAAAATCACCTGATGGGTGAGAGACCTGCCTGGGCACAAGTGAGGAGGTGATGTAATCTGTTCAATGTTATGCCTGGTGAGAATCAGGAATAACCCAGAAAGATATGGACATATTCTGTAGGTTCTGCTACCTGGAGTAGATACTGTATACAGTTTGTATTGTTTACAGTAGTGGCGAGACCTCAACATTTACAACAGTCCACTGCTGATAACAAATGTTAATCAGCCTAATGAATTTAGTTTGTTACACCTCTTCAACATCCTACTATGAAAATATTTTGCCATTTTCCTAATAACACTGCAGGTCTAGTGAGGTTCCTTTTAATCACTCAGCATATATTAGTTTGGCTGAGGCCTTTGTGTAATAAAGGTTATGAACTTTACATTAAACTACTTACGCTTCTAAAATGCTGAATTTGTATTTTCCAAACTGTCTGATCATGTTCTTGACCGCTAAACAGTTACTAGTGGAAAATAGACTCAATAGGAAAATTGAAGGCAGTTATGCTGAAATAAGAAATTCAGCTAGCTGGAAGATTTCTTTCCAGATTCATTATGTACTAAAGATCTTAGATTTCCACAGTACAACCACACTCTTTGGGGGGAGTTTTTGGAAATTTCAAATTTTCCATATAAAGTTGTAATTCATTAACTTTTTAGAAATGACTGGGGTACATGTCTCGCACATTGTGGTAGGCTGCAGACCACACAGTAAGTCAAACACTGACAATTTAAATGCAGAGGAGCAGATTCTGTCTTAAGGTTTTGAAGTGGTCATTTAAACTGAGGTTTACTTCCAGGACATAACACCATTTCAGCCATAATTCAAGTCAAAAAGAAGTTATTTTTCCTCTCCTAAAAAAAAAAAGTTTGCCCAGTTAGAAATACTCAGCAATACTTCATTGTTTATAGGAAGCATTATTTAAAATCAAAAGCAAGTGAATGTCATACCAGCTGCAGCACTATAATAACCTCAAGAAGATAGTAATAGGTTTATGCGTCTCTAAAATATTAAACTCTCTCCTGTTTCTCTTGAATCACATGTGAAAGGTTATAATTTTCATTGCAGGAAAACACTGGGCAAATAGCCCATTAATTAATTTACTATGGAGTGGGCAGTTAGCCCTCGGTTTATCCACAGGAAGAATAACTAGTCTTGTCTGGTGCATACAGTATAGCTCCAGACCCTTGAACAGTTAAATGAGTAAAAAAGCAACATGTTATTCACATCACATTCAATCACATGGTTGTGACAGTTATCACTGCAGCCTCATAGTGCCTACTGTGAAGACCTTGCATGTTCTCCCTGTCTTTAGATATTCCAATGTCTTCCCACCACCCAAAGGTATGGTTTGATATTCTGTTTATACAGTAGGTCTGGTTTGCTAATCAAAATTGTCACCGGATGGCTTACTCTCTGATCCCCGTTAGCTGACCAAACATCACGATACATTTCCTATTAGTCACGCATGGCCTGCAAAAGGACAGATGCTTATGAGCTCTTTACAATAATGACATGCTGCAGCTAGGAGTTCTGTTAGTATGCACTTGAGTGCCATCAAGGAATGTCAAACAAATCACAAAGGCAATCAACAATGCCTTAAAGTCATACTAAATCTCATATGCCTCATATTTCTTTTATAAATATATCCTTCAGTAAACATTACTGTGAAGGTACAGTAGAAACTAAAAAAAAATAATGCAGCTTTCAATGACGTTTTCACCCAAGAAGAAAGTAGCATCATAAGAATATGAACTTTAAGAACTGTAGACCAGTTATTTTATATTATGTAGAATGAAAGAGAAAATCAACATTTACTTAATTTGAAACTACACATGAATATGTTTTGTTTAGGTACAGTACATGCAAGTTAAATTTATTAAAAGGTTTTGACAGGCAAGTTACATGTTGCAGGTTTTCCTGTGTATATAAAACCTTAAATTCATCCACATCCATAATTCCCTGTAACATCTGGAAATCAAAACCTGCTTCTAGCTGTTGAATGTATACAAGTTCTCTCCTTATTTTTATGCTATTCAATACGACTAAGGGTATATACGGTATGCACAAAAAAAAATGGAATCTGCATGTATATTATGTGATGTTTTACTATCTAACAGAGAATGTTTAAGACAAGTGAAAGACAGGCAAACTCTTAACTGCATTAAACAAATACATCTCTGTAGTTGGCCTAGTTCTTTGACAGCATGTGTGCAGTGTTGTACAGTAGATACATACACAGAAAGACAAGGGCTAAAAAATGTTTCAGGCTTACAACACAGAATACATCAGGAACAACTGCTGTCGCAGCTATCTGCTTTCCAAATTGAGCATTCCGTGTTATCCAAGTTATTGTATGATACTTTGGCGTGCTTTGTTTCTTACCCATTTTGATCCAAGACTTCAAAAACCTCAAGGGCATCCCAGCAGGCTTCTTCAGAATCAATAGTGAGACAAGAAGCAGAAGTGCATTGAAAACTAAGAACAAGAGTCACTTCTCCATGCCTTTCAGTCATGTGTTGAAACCTGGCTTGTTTCAAGAAAAGTCTGGATATCTTTGGTTCATCCAAACTTAATGATTGGTCCAGGTGTCCCACACACCTGCTGGGGTTCATTCCATCCCACCTTCATCAGATAAATGAAGCCTTATTTGATGTAAGAAGTTGCTTCAGTTGAAGATTTGCATTTTGTTTATCGTCACAAGTCAGGGATTTTATTTCACTTACAAAATACAAATAAAGCTCCAACATATTTAAGAGCCGGGAACAAACAGTTCACGTTAATCGTATCAAAGTCACTTGAGGGTTTGATTGTGTAACTGAGGGCTTGGCTGGAACAGAAATCAACAGGTGTGTTGGTCACCAGGACCAGGACTGGGAAAACTCCGATTTACCTACTAACTAATAAATGGGCTAGATGGACAGACTGGCATCCTCTTGTTTCAAACTGCTCTTAAGCACCTCAAGGTCAACATATGGACATTCTTCTACAAGGATGATGGTGTGTACAGTGACCGTACGTTGGTTAAACGCGATTCCCAATTCATTTAGTACTGTAAATCCATTATTTCCCCTGAAGCAGCCTATAGCTGTGCCCATCCATAAGAGCCCCCTTTGAAGTGAGAAGTGTCAGGAGAACAAGCAGTGGCACAAACCTTTCAACTGCAACAGGAGAAAAATCTGAACAGCCACTTTGAAAGCAGGCCTGGCTGTATTGTGAAGCAGTAACGGAGATGGGGGCCGGAACCCATTGCCGTCATGACTACTAGTAGGGACCCCCATGTAACAAATGATTTCAAATGTAGCTGTATCGAGTTTTACTGTGATGCGTGATCTAAAACTACCATTAATAGTACACCGTACTTAGTTCAGAATCTAAGTTTCCAAGCGCATACAAGGAGCAGCTGCAGCTGATCCTGCAACACTGATTTAAAAGGGGCATCCTATACTCTGCCATCACACAACACACTTACTGAAGAAGCATTGTTTGCAGAACACAACAGTACACAAAATGCTCCTGCAACAGATGTGTTTTTACATTTCCAGCATTGGCATTCAATCAATTGAGAGCTTTTAGCAGCAGACAGATTAATTTACCCTGTCAGCAAATCGATAAATTAGAGGTAGAATCCTTTCGAGAACTGGAGAAGTTCCCTAGGAATTCATTGCATGGGGTCTAGGCAAAAACAGCGAGTGCTGATGTATTACAAGAGTGTGGAGCACTGCAGTATTCACATTCCCAATCCCAAGTGCATATGAGTCCTCACTATAAATAAGTTATGCAGTGACTATATTAAAGTTGTATTGAAATGCGTGCACAGTAATACTCAAAAGACTAATTTGGAAGTAATATTAGCAGATGAGTTATGAGACCCACAGCACCAATTAATGTTTTTAATATTTCATTCCTTTATTTCCCCATAATGCATGAGTATAATTTTTTTTAAAATAAGATTGGAACACATCTAAGACTTGCTGAATAATAGAGACATGTGTCTATGTGCTTGAACTGTATAGGTATATATTTTATACAAATCACAAATTCAAGTTTTTTATTTCACTAAAATACAAGTACATTTCTACCCATCTAATATACAGTACAGTATACTTCCTGTCCTTCAATTAATCTTGCTTCATTCTAGTCTTCCTGGCTAACGTAGTCACACACTATATTGACAACAGGGAAATGAACTTGCTTGATATGCCTTTACTGCTAAATCTTTGAAGGGAAAATGCAGCCTTTAAAATGTACTTTTTCGTTAGAAGACTTAGTGTCTCTGGGTCTCCCTACAATTAATGTGCCTCAGAGAACTATTCCACTACTCCTGTGCTGTCAAAAAGAAATTACTTTCATTCCTGTCTTAAAGGTCATGAAGTCCTGAAGTCTTTTTGAGGAACAGGATACTGACTGGTGAAGAAACTCCTAGCCCTCTTGTTCAAGGTCAGGGGGGAGTGGGAAACTATCTGGGCAACCAAGGGGGCGCATTGCAGGGTGCACCCTGGATGAGTTGCCAGTTCCAAGGGCAAACACAGAGATCATCACAGACACACACAGATGTACACCAGGGTCAGTTATCCTAGAACTCAATTAACCTACCAGAATGATCTTGGACTGAGAGAGGAAACTGGAGCCCCAGCAGGAAACCCTTGTGAACATGGGGAGAACATACAAACTCCACACAGACAGCACAGCAGCTCTGGAATTGAACCCAGGGCCCCAGCGCTCCGAGGCAGCAATGTGAACCTCTGCACCATTTCTTCTCACACTTATTCTACTACATGTGAGAAAAAAAACAGTACCCATTTCTTAAAATACCTTATGAAATATGGAACCACCACCCTTTCATTAAAAAAAAAAATAGTGAATGGTATTTTCAATAAATAACTTCATAGCATTACTATAGTATCAGTGTTAGTGGCCTGGAGGGGACTCATTTGTTCAGCACGTCATTAATGATATTTAAAATTTCAAAGAAACCTAAAGGGTAGCGAGACAGTTATGATCAAGATGCAGAATCAAGAAAATAAATACATTCAGGAAAAGTAACATTCACGAACTGTGAAAATAAAAAGGCAATTCCTGAGAACAAAAGGCCTTTATATTTATATCACCAGGACTATTTTATCCTGTAAGTTGTTAAATAAAGATTGACATTCTTGAAATAACATGGACATCTCCAGGCAAATTAATTGTTTCCTCAGACTAAGGCTTCAGATTGTTACGTAGTTACATATTAATACGGATTTTATGCAGAAGGGGTCATTCACACCACATTGATCTTTTGGTTTTGTTGTAGTAGCTAATTGCTGCAAAGGTCTCAATCAGTTCAAGGAAGCAGGGGATCAGCTTCAACAGCATGGCTGGGCAATGACTAATTCTGGATTTTATAATAGTGGTAACGTTCAATAAGCACGCTTTGATTAATTAAGTTACAGATAACCTACAACAACTATAACAATTATAATAATCAAAACTATTTATATAGTGCTTTTAAAAGTGTATTCTCAAAGTGCTCAATGTTAAAAGAAAAACGGCAACACAGATAGAAGATAAAAAAATAGCACAAGGAAACAGGAGGGTTTAGGATGCAGTAGAAGATACAAGAAGCAGACAGATCAATGAAATAAAAACCATTGTGAAGAAGGTTCAGAGTCTGCATTGTCTTGAAAGTGCTCAGGGAAGGTGTCTGAGACATACCTGGGGAGAGAATTTCAGAGCTTAGGGGCATAGCAACACAAGGCCTTGTCACCTATAGAATGTAGACAATGGCAATATTAACATTTATAAATTCTGGTCCAGAGGAAAAAGTACCAACCACTTATCCACAAACACCACTTACCTGGTCTTCATTGGAGGTCTTGTATCAGCTCAGCTTTTGAGGTGGCAATGCCTATGTCAATGTGACCCTCAGTACGGTATTTAAACATGAGCAAAATATGTCCATGTCTGTGAGACATATCTGCCATTATCTATAGAACAAACTGCATACAGATTACATATGGTATAAAAGGAATTATGGTACATACAGTACTTAGAAATTGGCCTGCAATAAAGCCCTTATCTTTTAATAGAATCAGATGCTGGAACAACCCCCTTTGTCTGAAGTGCTAGAGATGTGAGATCAAGTGGCCTAATTAGATACTAAACCAAGCATTATATATTCCATTCCCTAGGCATGTGGTTAGAATGCTTAGTTTACCACACTGCTTGACTGTTAGTTAATAAAATCTTCAACTTTATGGCCGGTGTTGTCTCACACTTTTCACACGAATATTAATTCCAAAGCATTCCAGTGAATTTAAAGTGTCCCCAACTCTGCCTATGATAATTTAACATGCAGCTAACCCTGCCATTAAAAAAACCCACTGATCATCCCATCTTTTTGGTGTTGATGGTCAAATCTATTCTCTATTAAATTGAAAAGGTCACATTTTGAACTCAAAGGCTGCAGTATAATGTGAAACTATGTAATAAAACAAGTTTAAGAATATTCTTCAAAATTGTTTTTAACTTATTTCTACCCTTTATCTCCTACATACTGTAGCCTACTGAATAATTTCCTGGAGTGCAGTTATATTTCTCTCTGTCCAGGGGCAGAAGGTTTCCACTGTACTGTATGTCTCTCCTGCCTGTGTATAAACAAAGGCCTCAAGATAGTGGCTGCCCAGTGGAAATACCCCCCTTCAAGGTTTAAAGTCACCTTCACTCAGCATGTTGCACTCTGAATTTTATTTAAATTTTCCATTTTTTCCATGTTGGCATCTAATGCCCTCATCCAGTACCAAAGCACTAATATCATAGGTAAGTGATAGAACTCAAAGGCTGTCTTAAGGTTAGAAATAATCTCTGCTGGGACAGCAGATTCAATGCAGTGATACTGCTGCAGTGCTTCCAACCTGTCACAATGAAAAAGCACCATCTTTGGTTTGCTGCCCAGAGTGTATTAAGACTGCTCATAGAGCATCATTGATAGTGGTTTGGAATGATTTTTGTGTTATCCCTGCCACTTGGCACCCATCATCTCTGCAGCACTTCAAAATGGAAGCTGGAGCTGAATACTGAATGAATCCTCTTGCTACAACATGTGTTCCCTCCATTAAAGCACTCCATGGTTCTGCATTGGGGTATGGGTAGGTTCAGGGTCAATTAACTAGAACGTACAATCTTTATAACACCCTCTCAGTCAAGCACAACATTGATCGCAGCAGCGCTGTCCGCCTCCTTGTAAAATGAGAACCTGCATGGTCATCGAAATTAATGTTTTTTTCACTTCCCAGGTTTGAACTGAAATGATGCCAAATCTCTTCAGGAGAAAGGTCAGTCTCAATAAACCTCTTGCTCATCAGTGAATTTATTCTAATAGAGACATTACTAGATCTAGGAGCCGCATAAAGGAATCTGCTGCTCTGTATTAACAAAAGAAATGAAACAAGCAAATTGGGTTCATTCAATGGAACATGTACAACACTTTATTAAACTCCACTGTCAGGCAGCAGGGAGATGCAGTAGTTAGCACAGCGGCCTCACAGCTTGTTAGCCGGGGTTTGATTCTGGAATGGGGTGCCTTTTTGCCTGGAATTTGAACTCTACTCTGTATTCAAGTTCTCCCCATCTTCTGAAGGCATGCCGACTGGGTTATAACAGGTGGCTCCAGATTGTTCCTGATTGCAGGTGTGTGTATGTGCTTTCTTGTGAAAGACTGGTAGCCCATGTAGAGTGCAGACCTGCCTTTGCCTGTGTTTTGGGGATGGGCCACACTCACTCCTCGGAATAAGAGGATTTCTGATCAGGGATGGATGATTAATCAACCATGCTGAAAATATTGTACTGGGGTTTAGAAACAGCACGATCTGCAGATTAATTTTAATTAAACAAATTCTTCATAGTAATTAAACTGATATGCAGCATGCGCTAATTCCTGAGGTTTATGGCACTGGTACTTATAGACAGCTTGTATTTCAATGTCATACCCTGTTGGTCTTTTAACAGCAGGGAACAAAACCAGTAGGGAGATATATTTTTTAAAGAAAAAAAAATCTTATTGTCATTGGAATTGATACTTGGGCTCTGAGCTGATAAATACACAAAATATCATCTGAAAAGAATGATTTCTCAGTTCAGATCTTAAGAATTAAATAGCTCGGAAACCTTGTTAAGACTGTCAAGCAAATACACAACAAGTAAAAACTTTACATCCATAGTTCAGTAAGCTTGTAGCTTAAAATTATCTCTGCTTTTACACTATAGCCATAGCTACAGTATCTTTGGGAATGTTCTGGAACACATTCAAATTACTCCTTATAAAGTTTGTCACACCATGGCAGGAATTTGTTTCTGCTGTCAACAGCTGCAGAAACACTTTTCCTCTCCTACCATTTATCTGACATCACAAGTTAGCATTCCCTCACACCCTGATAAAACTCACACATCTAGGGTATTATAGGCATCGTGCAGGACGGGTCAGCGCAGACTAAATGCAGTTCTGTTTCTGTGAGAGAAGGGATGTCTCCTCACCCAACAGCCCCACAAGCACCTCTCCTCCACTGCTTGGGGAGCCCTAGAAAGAGTCCAGTCCTCAATTTGAGATGGGTGGTTGAGTTGGGGCGTGAGGCTGTGGACTGTGTACTGGTACTCCTCTATGTGTTCCTTGCCCATACAGTACTGATGATGGATACTTAACACCCCATCCATGTGCACAGTGCCATCCAAAAAACATTTCTATCAAAGGAAACTAACCTGTATCTTGCTTACGGCAGTACAGAGAGGCTTTGCTTGCCAAACCCCGTACAGAAATTTATTATGAGCGTATTTTGGCTTTGCAGGAGAAATTCTGCTTGTGTTGGGCTCCCCAAACCTTATAACATTTAGGCTAACACATGTGAGGAAATCAAGTGCTTAGAGAGGTGAGAAACAAATATAACACAACCCGCTAGTTTACCATATGGTTTTCTTCATGAATATTCAACACCAAGTCCCATACCTCAGAACCAGCCACTCAGTTATTAATAATACCTGGCAACACCACTATCAAGTTAGTTCTTGTGGCTGCATGTTATTTATTGTTGACTGGGAACTCTGGATGTGGCAAGGTATTCTTAGATAAGAGATTAAAACATACAACCTGCTATTTAATTACAAGGATTTCTTTAAAATTGTCAGGCAGTTGACTCTTACTGTCTCTTTCACAAGCAGGCCTACCAAACTGTAAACATTTCACTGGGAACACCATCCCAGAATTAAGTGTATTGAAAGGTTTACTGAGTGTTTTAGTCACAGTGAAATGTGGTTTAGCCTTGTTACCTAAGGTTTAACCTCCTAGGCAGAGAAGGAGGGCAGGAGCCCCTCCTGGATTGTGGGGTGACCGTGGTAGCTGCAAAGGTGGAGATGGGATGCTAAAAGACAAGCGTGGGAAAGAAGGGTCTCATGGCCAGTATTTATTACGTTTAGGTGTGGAAATGTTGGGTGTGATTACAGATTACCGACAGCTAAGACAGCCATCCCTCCCAAACTTCCATTAATTTATATGACGAAAAGAATAGCGATATGGGATTTATGGAAATGCATAAGGATTGGCTCTCATTGCTTCACAATGCTGAAAAGCAGAACCACCTAAATACACTTATCATTGTGTTTTGCCTTTATGAAGGCTAAGATATCACAAAACTGTTTTGTCCTTAATGGAGCTCATTGCGAAACTTTGACTGCTGAAATGAGTTAGATTGTTGTGTACTGGGAATAAATGGATAAAGTTACAGCCAATGGATATTCTATACCAGGGACGTCCAGCAGGTTTTATAGCTTTCTTTCAATCTTAAGCTTCTTCAGAACAAGGAAAGGCTTCAATTTATCCGATGAAATCATGAGTTAAATTAAGTACTTAACGGTTCAGGTGGACAACTTAAACAGGGGTGTCAGCCCAAAGTACTGCATATTAAGACAGTTGCACTCTTCAATTATGGGAAAGTGAAAAGCAACTAACATTTAATCCCATAATGCCTTGAAAAAGAGACAAAGCTTTTCACCTTTTATATTCTTGACAAGCTTTCTGTTCTCAGGAGGAGATAGTTCAACAGTACAAATTAAATACAGAGCCTGAAGCAGTATCTTTTCATTCCTGTTGTTTATAATGGTTATGGCGATGGAATTTTTCCATCACGATTCATTCAATGAAATAAAAGTGACATCTTGAAATCAGTATACATCAGGGTGCTTTTAAGCTAAATGATCTTTAGCCAGCAGCTACAAAAAAGGATAAGCTGAGGTGTAAATAAAAGGTCTTTATAGTTTTCAACTAAACTGCCTCCAATCATAATCAGCACAGACAACTGCAGACAGTAGCTCACAAGATATACAGTAATAACACCAATGAATTAGATGCCTTTGAGGATGTTTGAGTGTTTAGGTATAGTGACACATAACTTAACTTGCTTCAGCAAGAAGATGTCTTCATGGTGAGAGAGTTAAGACACAGTATGTAATTCATTGAGGATATAGACTGAGGAGTGCAGAAGAATCTGCCTTTGAAGGTAACTGAATATCTCTGAAAAGACAGGAAATTGGACAAACTCTTTGATATAAAAAGGTACACAGGCCAATATACTTCATAAACTTTTCTGAGCTTAGCTTACTTTGAAATATGTTTCTTCACTGGAAACTAGTCTTCCCTATATCCGCAGCATCAGTTTGTAACATTATGCTTTGTCGAGTTCAGAGGAAATGTAAATACCATAATGACATCTATTTTTATCTCAGATTATGAAGCTTGCTTTTTGATCAAGAGTTATTTGTATCATTAATGCTTTTGGGGAAGCAAAATTCAAAGCGAGATTAGCATGCCACTTTTGAAGTGGGTTCCTGCTGTGCAGGGCCACATTTAAAGGGACTTTATACAGTTTTTTTTCCCCCTAATTGTTGGAAGAATGTTATAATTAAGACAATGTCAAATATAAAAAGGTTCCATGCTCCTATTGAGAATTCAAAAGCTTTTCAAAGCACTCCAGATGATTCATGAATGCAATCATCCATCACTGCTGTTTAGTCAATGTTGTGGACTTTTAAGAGCATCATCAGCTTCCTTCATCAGCATTTTTTTTTAATTTTTTGTAGTGTGAATGTAAAAGCAGCTGCTAATTCTCACTTTTATCAAAAATACCAGAACTGAAAACAGCTCAGGGTTTATATGCACAAACTTGTAAATATCTTCCAATATTTTACTGGTCTGTTTTGAGGAGAAACATCACACACAAATGCAAATCATCCAATTTACAAGAACTAGCACCTACTGTAAGAACTAAATGTTAAAAAGCATTTTTTGATTATACTGGAGCTCCCCTGCAGAGTGAGGAGTGAAACAGGGGCGGCTGTAAAGGCTGGGAGGGGTTGTGAGATGACATCAGGAATGATTACAAATTGGGGCAGCTGATGTGAAATTGAACTTCCAAGGTGAACTGAACTGTCTTGAAGTCTGAAGACCTTCAATGACATGTAAGCCCTTGGAAAAATTCATTTTTTCCCTGTAATGGAAAAAAAAAAAAAGTGCAAAACATAATAGCAAACCAAAGTTCTCAAATATGAGTAAAAACAGCTCAAGCTGAGAATTGCTAGAAAAGGACAGACTTAATATGCAGATATGATCTTGGCTCACTGGAAGAAAAAAAAAGTCAGTAGAGCACCAAAAAATTAAAAGTTCCTGGATTCTACCTTAAATTTAGGGATTAATTGGGTGTCAGATTATGGTTCACAAAAAATGTACTGTACATGATCTTCAAAACATCAGAAACATTGTGGAGTATGTGGGTGTGGGGATCAAATGCTGGATAACTGCAAGGTACAGTACTTGAGAGTTTCAGTCTTTATGAAGTGAAGCTGCGAACACCGCAGAACTACTCAAAACTGCATTGAACGCTTGAGGAAAAAATAAAAAAAGCCTAGAATTAAGTTCTGGAAATTAACTCCAGGTAGACCTTCACAATGTGTACTTTGAGATAGTGTTCATTTTATGGATCTCGGGAACAAGACCGTGATAAAAGAAAAGCCTTGAACACAAAGGGAGGGCTGGCGCTGCTCATGTGCTCTCAAGCATCCAAGGCGTTTTTAAGAATGAAAAACAAACTCAGCCGCAGTCTCCGGCTGCAATGTAATAACATGAAAGCAAGCTCACTTTGGAGAGGACTGCAGACTGGAGATACCATAAAAAGCGTCTCCCCGTCTGACAAAGAAACGGGGGGGAAGCCTTTTCTTACAGGTGAGGATCGTGTGAAGTTTGTTGAATGCCTTCAATAAACTTCCATTTCCTGCAACACATTTTTTAATAAATTGCACATTAGGTGAACACGGTTGGAGATGATCTAGTCACACAGAAACGGTCATAATCCAATTAATATTCTAATTTGATCGTGTCTGATAGCAACACCACTGTTGGTAGGGGGTGGCAGTTACAGTCTAATAAAACATTGTAATAGGATTAATTAAATTAATTTTGATGTGCGAAAGGAAGCAGTTAAACACTCAACTGAGACTAATTTGCTTGAATAGAGTACCGTTTTACAGATTGGGTGATAAATGGTCTTCATTTTTTAACCTTTCAACATTACGGTTGCCTCAAGGTGCAGAGGTCATTCAGCTCTTGTGAGTCAGTTTAATTTTAACACATTGCTTCAATGCAACAGAAAACAGTCAGACATGTTACCAAGTTAGATGACTACCTTCGGTTGCACACAGATGGATATTGAAATCAATATCCTTGCGATAAGCAACCTTAACCAAATGTTATTCAACTCATTAAATAATGCATTGTCTACAATTATGTTATCTTGATAGGTTAGAGCCTAGTGTATTGGAGCCTACAGTACATAGTTCAGATTGGATATGATTTTCTGAAAACTGCATGGTTAGTCTGGACTGGGAACAAGTGCTCAGAACAGCCATTTAAAAAGTATAGCTCAGCTTGCCATGTAACCAAACAATGAGGTGCATTAATGCTAGTACACCATCACAACAACAATCCCTAGATCACCTAGTGTAAAACATTCCGACTCCCTTCCAGAATTCTAGCGCTTACTTATTGATCCTCTTTGGAAGTCCGCAAAAGACATTGTCGTAACTGTAAGTTCTTTACTTGACTGAAGTCACAATCTCCCTAGCAGCACCTCACTATTTTTGAGCAGTGCACATGCTCATTACATTGAGCAGATCTCATCCGTTCAAGAGCTTCGTGGAGTGGAGTAGTGTGGGAGAACCACCTGCAATCGAACGCAACAAAGACGAAGGAGCTGGTGATAGATTTCAGGAGGAAGAGGGTCCAACCTACTCCCGTCAGCATCCATGGGATTGGCGTGGAGATAGTGGACTCATACAAGTACCTGGGAGTGCACATCAGTGATAGACTGGAATGGTATAAAAATGCTGAGGGCATCTCAACAAGAAGGGTCAGAGCCAACTTTACTTCTTGGGAGGCTCAGGTCCTTCAATGTGTGTAGTAAGATGCTCCGTATGCTCTATCAGTTGGTTGTAGCGAGTGCCATTTTCTACACAGTGGTGCACTGGGATTAGAGTGGGCGATGCCAACAGGCTGAACAAGCTCATCAAAAGAGCAAGTTCGTCATTGGGTCTAATCTGGACCCCTTGGAGGTAGTGGCCGAGAGGAGAATGGTGTCAAAATTAATAGCCATCATGGACATCTTCTATCCCCTCTATGACATGCTTGAGAGAATGAAGAGCACATTCAGCAATAGGCTGATCCAACCATAGTCGGACAAGGAATGCTACAGAAGGTAATTCTCTCTGTATAATCCATTTTTTACTGCACTTCTGACTGTACGGTTTTATTATTGTATCATTTCATTCTACTGTGCTAAGCTGCTGTTGCGTTCCAATTTCCCCTCACAGGATCAATAAAGTATCTATCCCTTCGTTACATCAGAGTATTCAATTTGACTCCATGTCACCCAATCTTCACAAAAGCTGCTTCAGCGCTTCACTTGGTCTTCCTCAAGTATCAGATCTTTGGCCAGGAACACAGCTCTGTAACCAACACTTACTGTAATCAGCTTATGGATATCTCCACCTTCAATACTGTCCATTTGATGTGTCAAAGCCAGGGAGTACTTGGGACTCAGCCTGTGCAATTTACTCTCCAGTCTTATCTGTATGAGAAGAAAGGCAATGCTCCACTCCTCCAGGTACTGGAGTGGAATATCCACTGCTCAAGGGCAGGGAACTAAAGCAGTAGTCCATGCATCACAAAATAAATCCAGATCTCTCCCTCTGCAACTCTTCAACCCCACTGAGTCTGGCAAATTACAGTAAATACCACATAGCTCACCTGTCCAGCAACTGTGATGCCCCTCGATACTGCCAGAGCCATATTTTCTCAACCATCCCTCACTGAATCCCACAGGCCTGGAGACCAACCTACAGTAGGCAATTACTGGGAAGAACACCTTCCCCAACAAGATCTTAAATACTGCCTGTTAGTAGACTACATTTTCTATGCCTCCTAGTTGTACTTATAGGCCTCTTAATTAGCCCAGAGGTGTGACCAGTCCTACACACAGCCTCTGTTTTCCCTCATGTGGAATTCCTCAGTCTCTGAGTGCCAATTATTCAATCAACCCAGGTGTCCCTTATTTATAAAGGATTTGTTTCCCCCATCAATAGGTGGTTTTCTCGCTAAGCCACCTCTTGTTGCCTTTAAGTTTTCGGTTTTTAAATGCAGTCACAAAACGTTTTGCTCTAACATAACAGAAAAAAAATCTTTTTGAAATTAGTCTTGTTGGAGTATTAAAACTAACAAGCATCTTTGAAAGCTGTCTAGAACATTTAGTTTCCAGCAATTGTTAATTATAGTTTCTTTATGGGCTGTTAAACATAATATCAGGAAAGTTTCAAATGCTTAAGTATTTAAAAAGATACATCATTGACTGATAACGGTGATTAGGAATACTCATTGATTGCATCTTTTATATTCTTAACATGCCTGACATTTTCTAGTTAATTGCAATGCATAATGCTTAAGGGTTTTTAATAATCACAATTTAATGAATATGGGACTTAGGAAATGAAGAATACTGATACTGAAAGATTATATGTGTTTTGGAGAATGGAAAGATACTGTGTATTATGAAATTAATGGAGAGAAAGCTGCTAGCTTAAAAATGAAAATACCAGAGAGTCTTTCAACACTCAATTTGTTGTATTTTAATAATGCTCTATTAAAGCTGACAATGAAACACTGGGACAAAATAAAGACTCATAGAAAGGTCCTTTCCCAAATTGACAATATAACCAAAATCACACCTAAGACACAATACAGAAGCAACAGGATTCATCCTGTTTTTTACATTTTTAATTTTTTAAATTTCAAAATAAGGAAGTGTGAAGAAAATTTCACCGACACCTCCGAAACATAGATTATAAAATATTTCACGTGAATGTACAGTATTCACACATTCTTTATTAACAATTTGATAAAGACAAAAGGATGGTAGCTTTCTAAAAATACCATTATTTGTACATTTCCAATATCTTATTTTTCATTATAGCCACAGATACACAGATTTGTTTTTAATACCCTCAGAACCAGCCACTTCAGTCCGAAACAGGTGAACACAACAGTGGAACATCTGAGAGGTGTTTCCTGCTGTGTATGATCAGATTGGTTCACTTAGCTTGTGCCTCCTCAACACTTATCTCTTCTCCTCAAGCCACACAAGCAGACATTGAAAGTTCCTGGAGGACATCTCATAATTCTGAAACTGCAAAGAGGTACAGTATGTTACAAGAATTAGCCTAAAATCAGATAAATGTATATTTATAGACTAGTGTATCATTTGCCAAGTAGGGAAAAACCATTAGAATTAATCTCTTTCATGATAAATGAAACCACCAGGCATAAGTAATGACAGTTTTACTATTTGTCTGCATACCTTTCGTATACAGTATATACAGTATGAACATTCATTCATCTGGAATGCTGTTTTCTCATGTGCATCACCTAGGATTTGTAACATCAATATTGAAAAACAGCCTTGTGAAAGCATACTGTAGTAAACAGTGACGTTTAACTGCACACAGATAAGTAGAGAGAAGAACACATCATTTAGGTTTTTCTCCACAGCCAAAACGCTGCGCTGCCTTTCTTCTTTCCTCTTCTACAACTTCATCCCGTCATGTAATACAGAGAAAGCAAGCCAAAGCCTTCTCTCCATATTGGTAGAAATCCTGTTCACATCAGAAACATCAAACATCAGAACACACTGTACCACTGCAATAAGTAGTCTAGGCCAAATAATCTGAAAAGGCTGTGGGTTCTTCACACTCTGAGGCAGATGTGCATTCCCCTAGTATAGATAATAGCATTGTCCTGCTGACCATATCGGATTAAAGAAGGGTGCACACACCTCAAGGGAAGCTGTCTGAAGCACAAAATATTATCACCCTATGAGGTCCAATGTTCCAATCGCAAATTACATTGAATGCCAATTCAGTTAATGCAGTAGTTAGCCTGCTTTTTCAAGCAGTCCATATTTCATCATAACACTGCATTAACAACGCCTCTAACCCAGTCCCTTCTGATCACGTTTTATAGTGTGTGGCTACAGGAGGCCGCCAGCGACAGTGTGATCTTGTTTATTTGTTAAGGTTTTGGCTCATGGGAGATCAAAACGAACAAAAGAATGGCCTGAAAGATGACGTCACCATCTTCAGAGGAGGAGCTCCCAATCCACATCTGGAATTGCCAAATGACAGGCTTAACATCATGCTTTCCAGCACCGAGGGGCAAAGCTCAGCAGATGCAAACACGATTTTTTGCAGCAGCTACAAAAAATCTAATATGAAAATTTGACACATTGTCACAGCTGTCCCAGCATCTGGCTGCTTTATTAAGTGAAGGGCAGTGTACCATGTCATGGCAGGGGTAGACGAAACATGATGAATTCTGCATTTGTGCTTCGTTAAGTCCTGTAAAGAGAAGAGAGTGGATTAAGGTGTCCATTAGTGAGTGGAAGATGAGGTGGCCAATGGCACTAAAACAGTTACTTGCCTTGTATCACAGCCGGTAAAAAAACACAAGAGAACAAGACTTAAACACACAAGGTTTTTACATTAGATACTGCAGATACTGACACTGTTTCAGTTTGATAACAGGTGCCCTAATCTTACCATCTGCCTCTGACTCAATTATAAACACTGAAGCAGTCCATGCTCAATTGCTGGAGGCATCAAGTTGTATGTCTTGTTGAAATAAATGCCATCTTAATGCAGCATCATTTCATTTCGTATCACAGTGAAATCAGCCTCTTTTTATTTGGTCACACTGCATTTAAACCTCATTTACTATATTGTGTACAATTTTGGTCAGCATGTTAGAAAAAATATATTGCTGCTCTGGGATCAGTCCAGAGAACAGCAGAACTATTACTGCTGAGCTCAATGAAACGTTCTGCTCGTGACAGGCTAAAAGATTTTTAGTGCTTTGACTGAGAAGACTATGAAGTTTCCACAATGTACTCACAACCTTCAGAGGCACTGACAAACCCTGAAGAAGACAGAATTCTTCAGACCTGCCAGTGAAATACAAACTGGAGCACTGAACTGAAATACAACCAGTAGAAACTAAGAGGAAGTGTACAGTATTTAATATAGAATAAAATGTTCTCGAATTACAAAGGATCATTAGAGTATAGAACAAGCTACCCTGCTGATGCCAGTACCCTGGCATATTTTAAGAAACATCTAGACAACATTCCTTAGCCATTCAACATGCTTGATAATGGAGCTCTGATATTTGGAACCTCACAATGATGACAATATTTGGATTTATAGAAAACTGCATTAGAACATTTTTAAATATTAAGGTACTGTACCAAAAGGTATTAATTCCAAGTATTTTGTTCCCATAAACCACTTTTTCAAATCTGAAATATAAAAAGCAGCTGTAAGGAAAACCTGATGAATGTCCACATTAGATACAAATTTGTATAGACTTAAGCTGAGTTTCACGCTGTATTTGTCTAACAGCAAACTGTGGTGCAGCTGTGGGGATTTCATTTTAGTTACTGATGTGTAAAATCCTAAAAACGAATGACAAAGTTAACAAGACAACGTCATTTTTAAAGGGCTGATGCTGAGCTCTTTAGAGCAAAATGCAAAACAAGCAAACAGTTTTAGCTTGCAAACCATTGCTTCAAGTGACTCAGCAGATGGTTTAGATGCGAGAAGGGCTGAGGAGGAGGAGGTGGAGAAGTGAAGACAGGGCGTCAATCTGAGACTTGATATAACGCAGGCAATCCCACTAAGTGCAGCCTGTAATTCCATTTCTGGAATTAAATGAAACGCTATAGATAGGCTAATCATGATGACATGACCTGTGTTCAGGAAGCTAATTTATACTCTGGATCCTGTGCACTGCATATATTACCCCTGGGGAACTGTGGGTTTGCTTTCCTTTCACTGAAGCGCGTGCAATTCAAGTGTATCACATTGGCCATGTTTTCCATGCACCGGAGGTTTAGCGTGCAGATAAACTCTAACAAGATATGTATATAGACGTAGGCTCAGCTTGGATTTTATCGGTGCTCATGGGGTCACTTAGCATAGAAGCCACTGCTACGTATCCATTTGCATTCAAGTATATTTAGACTCTCCCATCCTAAACTTAACAGTACAGCTGCTCTAAAAGTGCCCGGGTACGTAGCTGTGCTTCGTGTCCTGGCTACAATGCTGTGACCTTTCATTCTTCCATTCCCCCAGTTAAGTTTCTCTTGCTCTAAGAGCATAAGTGACTAGAGCTGTGGAGGTGCCAATGGAAGAAAAGCATCTAAACGGGCGTGTTAGATGTACCCATCATTGTATTAAAGAGCTTCTCCGTTATATTACGGACCTTGGATGGTTTTTTGCTTGTTCCTCACCACATGCTTTTAGAGTGTGCTCCCCTATACTCAGTGAAAGCCAACATGATGCAAAGATTATCTGCCTTATTTTTTTCAAAGAAGAGGTGCGTATTTTCACAATCATGAGTCTTGGTCTGATGAGGTCATTATTTTTGTGCCAACATGTTGGCGGCCATGATTGAAAGAATCATAGTGGAGTTAAGAGTGTGTGTCCTGCATTTTTAGATGGTTATGAAATTGCTACCAGTACTAGTCTGCGACTGGTAACATTCATACTAATGGTAAGAAACACATGTACTGATTTCTAATCTGTGTTAAACTGTGGAGTGGCCCTGGGACATCTGTCATTTGTGAGCTCAGGGGAGCGTTGAAATGAAGTAATGGATAGGGTATTTCATTTGGAGACACAGAGAGCACAAGACTCCACCCCAGATGGGACACAAGTCAATCACAGGGTCTGACCCCAGCAATCCCTTCAATACACCTAGAGGTACAGGGGCCACGTCTGCAGTGAGGACTTGAACCCATAGCCCACTAGTTATAAGTCCAAAGACTTACCATCCACACTACACTGCCCCTGAAGTTAAGCTGTAGTTGGTCTTTTTGCTTGATCTCTCTTTCACACTTGAAGAACTATCCCAAATTTGTTAGGAATGATTCATGATGGAGACATTATATTACCAATTTGCCCAGAGGATCAACTCTTGTTTTTCATCCAAGATATTTATCTAACCTAAGATGCTACATCTCTCTGCAAATCTGAAATGATCAATATCTAAATTTAAAACTTAAACCTGATGGTGTATCCATCATTCAGATTGCCTTTGATTCTCACTTTCAAATGCAATCTGAATCATTCAGTGGGTCTCAGTTCCCCATTGTATTTAATTTTTTATTCATGAGAAAAGGTCGGACTGATCCAATTCTAAAGAACATTTTTCAGTTGAATGAAAATGTGACCTTCATGATGGAATTAAAAAATGCAGAAAATATATGTCAGTGGTCATGTACTTCAGCTATATAATATTTTAAGCATTCATACTTACAAAATAAATTAATTATACAAATTGCAAGCTAGTTGAATATGATTAAAAATTCATTCAATGTTTTAGTTGAAACGTTCAATTTATTTCAAAGTTAAATTAATTTCAAAGTTGTGTTTTTATTTAAAAATGTTCTTTATAATTCGATTAGTCTAACTTTTGCTCATGAGAATGCAGTTTAATAAATACCCCCTATTATTTATTAAACTAAATATATTAAACAACACAATGCAAGAAGAGAGGTGTTGATGTTCATCTGCAACAGAACATCTGTATGACCTTTTTGTAACAGAAGGGTAAGCATTCCCCAGTTAGATTTTATGGGACTGTGTTTTGGCGAGACAGGTGTATCTCAGTGAGTCGGCAGGGCAAAGGAAGGAAAAGTATACCGAGATGGAGTGGCATTCCTTCCAAGGTGTATCCTGCCTTGGGCCCTGTGCTTAGGCTCTGGCTCTGAACTAGATAAAATGATTAGAAAATGGATGGATGGAAAGAATGGGGGATGAGTAGGAGGGCTGCTTCTTTTTTCCATAAACAGAATAGACTGAGCACAAGAACTACAATCTGTGCTGAGCAATGCATGTAGCAGTGATGGTGTGGCTTCACTAGATAGTCAATAAAGTTAGAACTATGTGGAAGCTGTGGCTCTCACGAGGTTCGGAAAGTGAAGGACATATCAGTAGAGCTGTATACAGGTGTTCATGATAATGATTATCTCACATTATTACTATTCCTACTCTATCTTAAGGGAATTAATTGTTGTTTCTTTGTTTGTTGATGTACTGTATATTGTTGATGATCAACGTGCATACAAAATGATCATGGAAATTAATACGTGGTAAGTACAAACTTAAACAATTTTAAGTTACAACATGGCACGGTCTCTGCTCCACTTTCTTTCTCTTTCTGTGCAACCCACAGCCACAGATGCATGTGAATGCAGAGCTCCTCTGTTGTATATCCGTTCTCCCCCCAATCTTTTTCCTCAGTAGTTCGGTCAAATTCTAATTACAATGACATTAGAAGCTGATGAATATGAAGGAGTATAACGCTTTACATTTTAGTGTTAAAGTAACTTGCCTGACAGAGGAAATTACAGCTCTGCCCATTAAGGTCAGAGCTGCCTCAACCCTCCTCACCTGAAAGGAATGAACCAGGGAGACAGCTCCAAGGGTGATGTTGGGATGGAGGCAACGGAGCTAGCAAAGATCCTTGAGCTGTGGGCAGCCAGTGAGTATATGTACAATAGGAGAGCAGACATGTGAGATTAGAATTGGATCACCTCCCGTACTTTGTTTTAACAACACCATTTCAGTAGTTCAGTCAATTTTTTCTTACAACTCTTATGACGCAGCATGCTGTTGCTGACAGATGTGTCTCACAGGCAGGCAGAGTGCTCAGGGCTGGCAGAGTTTGAAAACAGAAAAATTCAGACGGGATTAGGAGACAGGGCTGAAACAGGCAGGGAAAGACGCTCTAGGAAAGGTGTCAGCAGGACAGGATTCAGGAGGGTTCTGGGCCTTTGGATCAGAAAGTCTCAGGGACAGGGGTTTCTATGAAATCAGGTTCGCTTGTAGAATGTCTGAAGTCAGGTCTGTGTGGAGCAGGAGCTCAATAGCTCAAAGGACAGAGCACCTTTCTTGTGGCATTTCAAATTTTAAATATGGAAATCAAATTCATTTAATTAGAAGACTGGGTGCCAGCCTGGTAGGGGGAAGTTGAACCGGAAGGGGGCCCGAGTGTGTTTGAATCGGCCCCCCAGGAGATTCTATGCACTTGCTTGTGGGAATTCTGCAGTCCCCATGGCAGTCATGGGCTGCCAGCCACCTCCAGCCTGGGCATGACAATAGCAAAATGAGCCAACACATATAAAGGGATAGTGGACTTAACACTTAAGATCTTGGAGATAACTCACCTGACTGAGGAAAAAAGACAGCTGGAAAAAGTATTTATTTATAGGCAAGCAGAAGTGTAAGATTACAGTTTGACCTCCTCCTAACCTCTTTTTAAAACCATTTGCATTAATAAAGAAAGAAGAGATCCAGCCATTGTGTCAACGTTAATCGGTCAAACACAATGCGCGGTGCACGTTACATACTGTACACACAAAGCACGTCACACCAAAAAAAAGCCCTTTATGGTTTGCAGAACTAAATATAAAAAAGAAACATCTGTTTCATTTGCACTACGGGAGCCCGCATTCTTAATTAGTGTGTTCATTTAACTCTAAACTGTGATCTCACAGAAAGTAGTGTATTCAAAACACCATCCTTCAACATAATTAGAAATATAATGAGCTGAAATAGAAATCATGATTCATGATCTCCAGCAAATGGAGGTCTTGGCCTGAAAGTGCCCAGTCTTGTCACCTTGAACTAAACAAGGTATTTGTCAAATCCTTTGCTACAGCATGGTGCAAAATAATAACAGCCAGGCAGTCAGATCCTTTGAATGTTAAAGGCACAGCCTGTTCAATTTAAATATGGCTGGGGGCAAAAGCTGCATGCATTCATTTGATTAGTATCATTGCCAAAAAGTTTCATTCATAAAAAGAGGCAGGCCTATATATAGCAGAAGGGATCTTTATTATTTAAATATGAACATTATGTAACTGACAAATCAAACATAAATTATTTTGATTATAATTAGGCAAAGTTAAATGAGAGATAAGAAATATACCCTCTTTTAGCCTACCAGTTAACACGTTCTACAGGTCAAACCAAAACCTGTTATTATTCTTTAGATCTACTATACTGTATGTTTTGTGAAATTTAAAGTTCGTTAATTTTGTAATATCAATACTGCTGTTTTAATCACGATGAAAAGCAAAGGAATGTCCCGGCACTTTACCAAGGAAAGTAGACTTTGCAACCACATTGTCGATATATCTGATGTTTTCCTCCCTGTATGCAGTTTTGATCTACACAAAAATAAAAGTAAAGTGTTTTTTGTGAGCACATTTTTATCAATTATAAGTTGTTCATAATCAATGAAATCAGACACATATTTCACATTCTGAAAAAAAATGTTATTTTTTATTTCATTTCTCTCAAAAGCGTGAAGAAGAAACATTCAAAAGCCTTGATTTGACATTTACATTGATTTCTCATGGTTTTCCACTCAATTAGACTGATTTGTTGATCTGCCACATCCTGGGTTATGAAAGGTCTATTGCACACAGTATGACCTTAAATCCTAATGATCTGTATAGTTAAACACTTTAACTGATGTCAGGGTGTCTTTGCATACAGTATGTCATGCAGCTAGGTTGTATGACAGGTTTGTTTTTTGCTCTTGTACATTTCAATATTTGACTGGAAATGGTGCTTCTTTGAGTGTCAGGAGTTCACAAAAGTGCTCATTTTGTTTCAAACACATTTAAGCTTGTAGCTCTGTCTTTCTACATGCATTGAGTCAAAGCTAAAATCATTCACTCTGAGAAGTATTTTTAGATACTGTTGTTACCTCTACTGACAGATCATAAACTGAGAATAAGCCCACTTAATTTTAAAGAGCATTCAATCAACCCTTAGTCATTAGTTTGCACATTCATAAGCATTTATTGAATCTTTGTTGTTCAAACTCATGCCTCTGAATGACAAAGGAATGAAGAATTCTTAATCCTAAAACACCTAATATACTGTAGGTTAAGAGTTAGGAAAACCCAATACCTTGTAACTACAACTGTTAAAATGCTGTTGCATTCAATGCCAAATACAAGAGATTAAGACATTTAATCACTTTCTTTCTAGCTTTTGCTTTTCGGTGGTTTAGACAACATCCCCATTTAGGGCAATGCAGCATATAGAACCAAATGTGCAAGAAAAAAAAAAGGTGCAGAGAACATTAAAATATCACCTTTCCTAAATTTCACTTCTGTCCTAAAACACAGCCATGCCATCAAAAATAATCTATGTTTTCTATTAATACTAATCCTAACCCTGGCTAAGGGTTTGGGCAGTTAGGGTTAGGGGTCAGATTTTCTTCAATGCAACCTAACACTCATTTAAAGAGAAAATATAACTCAGGGCATCAAAATATTACTCTGAAACGATTTAGCAGACTTGCCACACCAAGCAAAATGTATCAACTGGGGTACAATTTCACTTTTTTTCAAGAATTCTGTTATTGGAAATTTTGAGTGGAACGGTCCTCTCCATGAGCATGGTATCAGCAATAAATAGGTTAAGAGTCAGGAAAACCCAATAAATTGTAGCTACAACTGCTAAAATACTGTTGCATTCAATGCCAAATGCAAGAGATTAAGACTTTTAACCACTTTCTTTCAAGCTTTTGTTTTTCGGGTATTTAGACAACATCCTCATTTAGGGCAATGCAGCATATAGAGCCATATAGCATGAAAATAAAAAAGTGAAGAGAACATTAAAATACGACATTTCCTAAATTTCCCTACTGTCCTAGAACACAGCCATGCCATCAAACATCCTCTAGGTTTTCTATTAATCCTAACCCTAACCCTAGCTAACGGTTTGGGAAGTTAGGGTTAGGGGTCAGATTTTCTTCAATGCAACCTAACACTCATTTAATCAGAAAATATAACTCAGGGCATCAAAATATTAGTCTGAAATGACTAAGCGGCCTTGCCACACCAAGCAAAATGTATCAACTGGGGTACAATTTCATTTTTTGACAAGAATTCTGTTATTGGAAATTTGGAGTGGAACAGTACTCTCCATGAGCATGGTATCAGCGTTAAATAGGTCAAGAGTCAGGAAAACCCAATAAATTGTAGCTACAACTGTTAAAATGCTGTTGCATTCAATGCCAAATGCAAGAGATTAAGACTTTTAATCACTTTCTTTCAAGCTTTTGCTTTTCGAGGGTTTAGACAACATAGCCATTTAGGGCAATGCAGCATATAGAGCCAAATATTCAAGAAAAAAAAAAGGTCCAGAGAACATTAAAATATCACTTTTCCTTAATTTCACTTCTGTCCTAGAACACAGCCACGCCATCAAACATCCTCTATGTTTTCTAATAATACTAACCCTAACCCTAGCTAAGGGATTGGGTAGTTAGGGTTAGGGGTCAGATTTTCTCCATTGCAACCTATCACTCATTTAAGCAGAAAATATAACTCAGAGCATCAAAATATTAGTCTGAAATGACTAAGTGGCCTTGCCACACCAAGCAAAATGTATCAGCTGGGGTACAATTTCACTTTTTGACAAGAATTCTGTTATTGGAAATTTGTAGTGGAACGGTACTCTCCATGAGCATGGTATCAGCGTTAAATAGGTTAAGAGTCAGGAAAACCCAATAAATTGTAGCTATAACTATTAAAATGCTGTTGCATTCAATGCCAAATGCAAGAGATTAATACTTTTAACCACTTTCTTTGAAGCTTTTGCTTTTCGGGGGTTTAGACAACATCCCCATTTAGGGCAATGCAGCATATAGAGCCAAATATTCAAGAAAAAAAAAAGGTCCAGAGAACATTAAAATATCACTTTTCCTTAATTTCACTTCTCTCCTAGAACACAGCCACGCCATCAAACATCCTCTATGTTTTCTAATAATACTAACCCTAACCCTAGCTAAGGGATTAGGTAGTTAGGGTTAGGGGTCAGATTTTCTTCAATGCAACCTAACACTCATTTAATCAGAAAATATAACTCAGGGCATCAAAATATTAGTCTGAAATGACTAAGCGGCCTTGCCACACCAAGCAAAATGTATCAGCTGGGGTACAATTTCATTTTTTGACAAGAATTCTGTTATTGGAAATTTTGAGTTGAATGTTACTCTCTATGAGCATGGTATCAGCGTTAAAAAGGTTAAGAGTCAGGAAAACCCAATAAATTGTAGCTACAACTGTTAAAATGCTGTTGAATTCAATGCCAAATGCAAGAGATTAATACTTTTGACAACTTTCTTTCAAACCTTTGCTTTTCGGGGATTTAGACAACATCCTCATTTAGGGCAATGCAGCATATAGAGCCATATATGCAAGAAAATAAAAAAGTGAAGAGAGCATTAAAATATGACATTTCCTAAATTTCCCTACTGTCCTAGAACACAGCCATGCCATCAAACATCCTCTATGTTTTCTATTAATCCTAACCCTAACCCTATCTAAGGGTTTGGGTAGTTAGGGTTAGGGGTCAGATTTTCTTCAATGCAACCTAACACTCATTTAAGCAGAAAATGTAACTCAGGGCATCAAAATATTAGTCTGAAATGACTAAGCGGCCTTGCCACACCAAGCAAAATGTATCAGCTGGGGTACAATTTCATTTTTTGACAAGAATTCTGTTATTGGAAATTTTGAGTTGAATGTTACTCTCCATGAGCATGGTATCAGCGTTAAATAGGTTAAGAGTCAGGAAAACCCAATAAATTTTAGCAACAACTGTTAAAATGGCAGTGCATTCAATGCCATATGCAACAAATTGAGTCGTTTAACCACTTTCTTTCATACTGTTGCTTTTCTGGGATTTAGACAACATCCTCACTTAGGGCAATGCAGCATATAGAGCCATATATGCAAGAAAATAAAAAAGTGAAGACAACATTAAAATATGACATTTCCTAAATTTCTCTTCTGTCCTAGAACACAGCCATGCCATCAAACATCCTCTAGGTTTTCTATTAATCCTAACCCTAACCCTAGCTATGGGTTTGGGTAGTTAGGGTTTGGGGTCAGATTTTCTTCAATGCAATCTAACACTCATTTAAGCAGAAAATATAACTCAGGGCATCAAAATATTAGTCTGAAATGTCTAAGTGGCCATGCCACACCAAGCAAAATGTATCAACTGGGGTACAATTTCACTTTTTGTCAAGAATTCTGTTATTGGAAATTTTGAGTCAAATGGTACTCTCCATCAGCATGGTATCAGCGTTAAATAGGTTAAGAGTCAGGAAAACCCAATAAATTGTAGCTACAACTGTTAAAATGCTGTTGCATTCAATGCCAAATGCAAGAGATTAAGACTTTTAACCACTTTCTTTCAAACTTTTGCTTTTCGGGGATTTAGACAACATCCTCATTTAGGGCAATGCAGCATATAGAGCCATATTTGCAAGAAAATAAAAAAGTGAAGAGAACATTAAAATATGACATTTCCTAAATTCCCCTACTGTCCAAGAACACAACCATGCCATCAAAAATCCTCTAGGTTTTCTATTAATCCTAACTCTAACCCTAGCTACGGGTTTGGGTAGTTAGGATTAGGGGTCAGATTTTCTTCAATGCAATCTAACACTCATTTAAGCGGAAAATATAACTCACGGCATCAAAATATTAGTCTGAAATGTCTAAGTGGCCTTGCCACACCAAGCAAAATGTATCAACTGGGGTACAATTTCACTTTTTGACAAGAATTCTGTTATTGGAAATTTTGAGTCGAATGGTACTCTCTATGAGCATGGTATCAACGTTAAATAGGTTAAGAGTCAGGAAAACCCAATAAATTGTAGCTACAACTGTTAAATTACTGTTGCATTCAATGCCAAATGCAAGAGATTAATACTTTTAACCACTTTCTTTGAAGCTTTTGCTTTTCGGTGGTTTAGACAACATTCCCATTTAGGGCAATGCAGCATATAGAGCCATATATGCATGAAAATAAAAAAGTGAAGAGAGCATTAAAATATGACATTTCCTAAATTTCCCTCCTGTCCTAGAACACAGCCATGCCATCAAAAATCCTCTATGTTTTCTATTAATCCTAACCCTAACCCTAGCTAAGGGTTTGGGTAGTTAGGGTTAGGGGTCAGATTTTCTTCAATGCAACCTTACACTCATTTAAGCAGAAAATATAACTCAGGGCATCAAAATATTAGTCTGAAATGACTAAGCGGCCTTGCCACACCAAGCAAAATGTATCAGCTGGGGTACAATTTCATTTTTTGACAAGAATTCTGTTATTGGAAATTTTGAGTGGAACGGTACTCTCCATGAACATGGTATCAGCGTTAAATAGGTTAAGAGTCAGGAAAACCCAATAAATTTTAGCAACAACTGTTAAAATGGCAGTGCATTCAATGCCATATGTAACAAATTGAGTCGTTTAACCACTTTCTTTCATACTGTTGCTTTTCTGGGATTTAGACAACATCCTCACTTAGGGCAATGCAGCATATAGAGCCATATATGCAAGAAAATAAAAAAGTGAAGACAACATTAAAATATGACATTTCCTAAATTTCCCTACTGTCCTAGAATAGAGCCATGCCATCAAACATCCTCTAGGTTTTCTATTAATCCTAACCCTAACCCTAGCTACGGGTTTGGGTAGTTAGGGATTGGGGTCAGATTTTCTTCAATGCAACCTAACACTCATTTAAGCAGAAAATATAACTCAGGGCATCAAAATATTAGTCTGAAATGACTAAGCGGCCTTGCCACACCAAGCAAAATGTATCAGCTGGGGTACAATTTCACTTTTTGACAAGAATTCTGTTATTGGAAATTTGTAGTGGAACGGTACTCTCCATCAGCATGGTATCAGCGTTAAATATGTTAAGAGTCAAGAAAACCCAATAAATTGTAGCTACAACTGTTAAAATACTATTGCATTCAATGCCAAATGCAAGAGATTAAGACTTTTAACCACTTTCTTTCAAACGTTTGCTTTCCGGGGATTTAGACAACATCCTCCTTTAGGGCAATGCAGCATATAGAGCCATATAGCAAGAAAATAATAAAGTGAAGAGAACATTAAAATATGACATTTCCTAAATTTCCCTACTGTCCTAGAACACAGCCATGCCATCAAACATCCTCTATGTTTTCTATTAATCCTAACCCTAACCCTAGCTACGGGTTTGGGTAGTTAGGGTTAGGGGTCAGATTTTCTTCAATGCAACCTAACACTCATTTAAGCAGAAAATATAACTCAGGGCATCAAAATATTAGTCTGAAATGACTTAGCAGCCTTGCCAAACCAAGAAAAATGTATCAACTGGGGTACAATTTCATTTTTTGACAAGAATTCTGTTATTGGAAATTTTGAGTGGAATGGTACTCTCCATGAGCATGGTATCAGCGTTAAATAGGTTAAGAGTCATGAAAACCCAATAAATTGTAGCTGCAACTGCTAAAATGCTGTTGCATTCAATGCCAAATGCAAGAGATTAATACTTTTGACAACTTTCTTTCAAACCTTTGCTTTTCGGGGATTTAGACAACATCCTCATTTAGGGCAATGCAGCATATAGAGCCATATATGCAAGAAAATAAAAAAGTGAAGAGAGCATTAAAATATGACATTTCCTAAATTTCCCTACTGTCCTAGAACACAGCCATGCCATCAAACATCCTCTATGTTTTCTATTAATCCTAACCCTAACCCTAGCTAAGGGTTTGGGTAGTTAGGGTTAGGGGTCAGATTTTCTTCAATGCAACCTAACACTCATTTAAGCAGAAAATGTAACTCAGGGCATCAAAATATTAGTCTGAAATGACTAAGCGGCCTTGCCACACCAAGCAAAATGTATCAGCTGGGGTACAATTTCATTTTTTGACAAGAATTCTGTTATTGGAAATTTTGAGTGGAACGGTACTCTCCATGAGCATGGTATCAGCGTTAAATAGGTTAAGAGTCAGGAAAACCCAATAAATTTTAGCAACAACTGTTAAAATGGCAGTGCATTCAATGCCATATGCAACAAATTGAGTCGTTTAACCACTTTCTTTCATACTGTTGCTTTTCTGGGATTTAGACAACATCCTCACTTAGGGCAATGCAGCATATAGAGCCATATATGCAAGAAAATAAAAAAGTGAAGACAACATTAAAATATGACATTTCCTAAATTTCTCTTCTGTCCTAGAACACAGCCAAGCCATCAAACATCCTCTAGGTTTTCTATTAATCCTAACCCTAACCCTAGCTATGGGTTTGGGTAGTTAGGGTTTGGGGTCAGATTTTCTTCAATGCAATCTAACACTCATTTAAGCAGAAAATATAACTCAGGGCATCAAAATATTAGTCTGAAATGTCTAAGTGGCCATGCCACACCAAGCAAAATGTATCAACTGGGGTACAATTTCACTTTTTGTCAAGAATTCTGTTATTGGAAATTTTGAGTCAAATGGTACTCTCCATCAGCATGGTATCAGCGTTAAATAGGTTAAGAGTCAGGAAAACCCAATAAATTGTAGCTACAACTGTTAAAATGCTGTTGAATTCAATGCCAAATGCAAGACATTAAGACTTTTAACCACTATCTTTCAAACTTTTGCTTTTCAGGGATTTAGACAACATCCTCATTTAGGGCAATGCAGCATATAGAGCCATATATGCAAGAAATTAAAAAAAGTGAAGAGAACATTAAAATATGACATTTCCTAAATTTCCCTACTGTCCTAGAACACAGCCATGCCATCAAACATCCTCTATGTTTTCTATTAATCCTAACCCTAACCCTAGCTACGGGTTTGGGTAGTTAGGGTTAGGGGTCAGATATTCTTCAATGCAACCGAACAGTCATTTAAGCAGAAAATATAACTCAGGGCATCAAAATATTAGTCTGAAATGACTAAGCGGCCTTGCCACACCAAGCAAAATGTATCAGCTGGGGTACAATTTCACTTTTTGACAAGAATTCTGTTATTGGAAATTTGTAGTGGAACGGTACTCTCCATCAGCATGGTATCAGCGTTAAATAGGTTAAGAGTCAAGAAAACCCAATAAATTGTAGCTAAAACTGTTAAAATGCTGTTGCATTCAATGTCAAATGCAAGAGATTAAGACTTTTAACCACTTTCTTTCAAACTTTTGCTTTTCGGGGATTTAGACAACATCCTCATTTAGTGCAATGCAGCATATAGAGCCATATAGCAAGAAAATAAAAAAGTGAAGAGAACATTAAAATATGACATTTCTTCAATATCCCTACTGTTAAAATGCTGTTGAATTCAATGCCAAATGCAAGACATTAAGACTTTTAACCACTTTCTTTCAAGCTTTTGCTTTTCAGGGATTTAGACAACATCCTCATTTAGGGCAATGCAGAGCCATATATGCAAGAAAATAAAAAAGTGAAGACAACATTAAAATATGACATTTCCTAAATTTCTCTTCTGTCCTAGAACACAGCCATGCCATCAAACATCCTCTAGGTTTTCTATTAATCCTAACCCTAACCCTAGCTACGGGTTTGGGTAGTTAGGGTTTGGGGTCAGATTTTCTTCAATGCAACCTAACACTCATTTAAGCAGAAAATATAACTCAGGGCATCAAAATATTAGTCTGATATGACTAAGCGGCCTTACCACACCAAGCAAAATGTATCAGCTGGGGTACAATTTCACTTTTTTTGACAAGAATTCTGTTATTGGAAATATGTAGTGGAACGGTACTCTCCATCAGCATGGTATCAGCGTTAAATAGGTTAAGAGTCAGGAAAACCCAATAAATTGTAGCTACAACTGTTAAAATACTGTTGCATTCAATGCCAAGTGCAAGAGATTAAGACTTTTAACCATTTTCTTTCAAATTTTTGCTTTTCGGTGGTTTAGACAACATCCCCATTTAGGACAATACAGCATATAGAGCCATACTGTATATTCAAGAAAAAAAGGTGCAGAGAACATTACAATATTACTTTTCCTTAATTTAACTTCTGTCCTAGAACATAGCCACGCCATCAAACATCCTCTATGTTTTCTAATAATCCTAACCCTAACCCTAGCTAAGGGTTTGGGTAGTTAGGGTTAGGGGTCAGATTCTCTTCAATGCAACCTAACACTCATTTAAGCAGAAAATATAACTCAGGACATCAAAATATTAATCTGAAATGATTTAGCGGCCTTGCCACTCAAGCAAAATGTATCAGCTGGGGAACAATTTCAATTTTTGAAAAGAGTTCTGTTATTGGAAATTTTGAGTGGAATGGTACTCTCCATGAGCATGGTATCAGCGTTAAATAGGTTAAGAGTCAGGAAAACCCAATAAATTGTAGCTACAACTGTTAAAATACTGTTTCATTCAATGCCAAATGCAAGAGATTAAGACTTTTAACCATTTTCTTTCAAGCTTTTGCTTTTCGGTGGTTTAGACAACATCCCCATGTAGGGTAATGCAGCATATAGAGCCATATAGCAAGAAAATAAAAAAGTGAAGAGAACATTAAAATATCACTTTTCCTTAATTTCACTTCTGTCCTAGAACACAGCCATGCCATCAAACATCCTCTTTGTTTTCTAATAAATCTAACCCTAACCATAGCTAAGGGTTTGGGTAGTTAGGGTTAGGGGTCAGATTTTCTTCAATGCAACCTAACACTCATTTAAGCAGAAAATATAACTCAGGGCATCAAAATATTAGTCTGAAATGACTAAGCGGCCTTGCCACACCAAGAAAAATGTATCAGCTGGGGTACAATATCACTTTTTGACAAGAATTCTGTTATTGGAAATTTGTAGTGGAACGGTACTCTACATCAGCATAGTATCAGCGTTAAATAGGTTAAGAGTCAAGAAAACCCAATAAATTGTAGCTACAACTGTTAAAATGCTGTTGCATTCAATGCCAAATGCAAGAGATTAAGACTTTTAACCACTTTCTTTCAAACTTTTGCTTTTCGGGGATTTAGACAACATCCTCATTTAGGTTAATGCAGCATATAGAGCCTTATAGCAAGAAACTAATAAAGTGAAGAGAACATTAAAATATGACATTTCCTAAATTTCCCTACTGTCCTAGAACACAGCCATGCCATCAAACATCCTCTATGTTTTCTATTAATCCTAACCCTAACCCTAGCTATGGGTTTGGGTAGTTAGGGTTAGGGGTCATATTTTCTTCAATGCAACCTAACACTCATTTAAGCAGAAAATATAACTCAGGGCATCAAAATATTAGTCTGAAATGACTAAGCGGCCTTGCCACACCAAGCAAAATGTATCAGCAGGGGTACAATTTCACTTTTTGACAAGAATTCTGTTATTGAAAATTTGTAGTGGAACGGTACTCTCCATCAGCATGGTATCAGCGTTAAATAGGTTAAGAGTCAGGAAAACCCAATAAATTGTAGCTACAACTGTTAAAATGCTGTTGCATTCAATGCCAAATGCAAGAGATTAAGACTTTTAACCACTTTCTTTCAAACTTTTGCTTTTCTGGGATTTAGACAACATCCTCATTTAGGACAATGCAGCATATAAAGCCATATATTCAAGAAAAAAACAAGGTGCAGAGAACATTACAATACTGTATCACTTTTCCTAAGTTTCACTTCTGTCCTAGAAAACAGCCACACCATCAATCATCCTCTATGTTTTCTAATAATCCTAACCCTAACCCTAGCTACGGGTTTGGGTAGTTAGGGTTAGGGGTCAGATTTTCTTCAATGCAACCGAACAGTCATTTAAGCAGAAAATATAACTCAGGGCATCAAAATATTAGTCTGAAATGACTAAGCGGCCTTGCCACACCAAGCAAAATGTATCAGCTAGGGTACAATTTCATTTATTGACAAGAATTCTGTTATTGGAAATTTTGAGTCGAATGTTACTCACTATGAGCATGGTATCAGCGTTAAATAGGTTAAGAGTCATGAAAACCCAATAAAGTGTAGCTACAACTGTTAAAATACTGTTGCATTCAATGTCAAATGCAAGACATTAAGACTTTTAACCACTTTCTTTCAAACTTTTGCTTTTCGGGGATTTAGACAACATCCTCATTTAGGGCAATGCAGCATATAGAGCCATATATTCAAGAAAAAAACAAGGTGCAGAGAACATTACAATACTGTATCACTTTTCCTAAGTTTCCCTACTGTCCTAGAACACAGCCATGCCATCAAACATCCTCTATGTTTTCTATTAATCCTAACCCTAACCCTAGCTACGGGTTTGAGTAGTTAGGGTTAGGGGTCAGAGTTTCTTCAATGCAACCGAACAGTCATTTAAGCAGAAAATATAACTCAGGGCATCAAAATTTTAGTCTGAAGTGACTAAGCGGCCTTGCCACACCAAGCAAAATGTATCAACTGGGGTACAATTTCACTTTTTGACAAGAATTCAGTTATTGGAAATTTGTTGTGGAATGGTACTCTCCATCAGCATGGTATCAGCATTAAATAGGTTAAGAGTCAGGAAAACCCAATAAATTGTAGCTACAACTGTTAAAATGCTGTTGCATTCAATGTAAATGCAAGAGATTAATACTTTTAACTACTTTCTTTCAAACTTTTGCTTTTAGGGGATTAAGACAACATCCTCATTTAGGGCAATGCAGCATATAGAGCCATATAGCAAGAAAATAAAAAACTGAAGAGAACATTAAAATATGACATTTCCTAAATTTCCCTACTGTCCTAGAACACAGCCATGCCATCAAACATCCTCTATGTTTTCTATTAATCCTAACCCTAACCCTAGCTACGGGTTTGGGTAGTTAGGGTTAGGGGTCAGATATTCTTCAATGCAACCTAACAGTCATTTAAGCAGAAAATATAACTCAGGGCATCAAAATATTAGTCTGAAATGACTAAGCGGCCTTGCCACACCAAGAAAAATGTATCAGCTTGGGTACAATTTCACTTTTTGACAAGAATTCTGTTATTGAAAATTTGTTGTGGAATGGTACTCTCCATCAGCATGGTATCAGCGTTAAATAGGTTAAGAGTCAGGAGAACCCAATAAATTGTAGCTACAATTGTTAACATGCTGTTGCATTCAATGCCAAATGCAAGAGATTAAGACTTTTAACCATTTTCTTTCAAGCTTTTGCTTTTCGGTGGTTTAGACAACATCCCCATTTAGGGCAATACAGCATATAGAGCCAAATATTCAAGAAAAAAAAAGGTGCAGAGAACATTAAAATATCACTTTTCCTAAATTTCACGTCTGTCCTAAAACACAGCCATGCCATCAAACATCCTCTATGTTTTCTAATAATCCTAACCCTAACCCTAGCTAAGGGTTTGGGTAGTTAGGGTTAGGGGTCAGATTTTCTTCAATGCAATCTAACACTCATTTAAGCAGAAAATATAACTCTGGGCATCAAAATATTAGTCTGAAACGACTTAGCAGGCTTACCATACCAAGCAAAATGTATCAACTGGGGTACAATTTCATTTTTTGACAAGAATTCTGTTATTGGAAATTTTGAGTGGAATGGTACTCTCCATGAGCATGGTATCAGCGTTAAATAGGTTAAGAGTCAGGAAAACCCAATAAATTGTAGCTACAACTGTTAAAATGCTGTTGCATTCAATGTCAAATGCAAGAGATTAAGACTTTTAACCACTTTCTTTCAAACTTTTGCTTTTCGGGGATTTAGACAACATCCTCATTTAGTGCAATGCAGCATATAGAGCCATATAGCAAGAAAATAAAAAAGTGAAGAGAACATTAAAATATGACATTTCTTCAATATCCCTACTGTCCTAGAACACAGGCATGCCATCAAACATCCTCTATGTTTTCTATTAATCCTAACCCTAACCCTAGCTATGGGTTTGGGTAGTTAGGGTTAGGGGTCAGATTTTCATCAATGCAACCTAACACTCATTTAAGCAGAAAATATAACTCAGGGCATCAAAATATTAGTCTGAAATGACTAAGCGGCCTTGCCACACCAAGCAAAATGTATCAGCTGGGGTACAATTTCATTTACTGACAAGAATTCGAATGTTACTCTGTATGAGCATGGTATCAGCGTTAAATAGGTAAGAGTCAGGAAAACCCAATAAATTGTAGCTCCAACTGTTAAAATGCTGTTGAATTCAATGCCAAATGCAAGACATTAAGACTTTTAACCACTTTCTTTCAAACTTTTGCTTTTCAGGGATTTAGACAACATCCTCATTTAGGGCAATGCAGCATATAGAGCCATATTTGCAAGAAAATAAAAAAGTGAAGAGAACGTTAAAATATGACATTTCCTAAATTTCCCTACTGTCCTAGAACACAGCCATGCCATCAAACATCCTCTAGGTTTTCTATTAATCTAACCCTAACCCTAGCTACGGGTTTGGGTAGTTAGGGTTAGGGGTCAGATTTTCTTCAATGCAACCTAACACTCATTTAAGCAGAAAAAATAACTCAGGGCATCAAAATATTAGTCTGAAATGACTTAGCAGCCTTGCCACACCAAGCAAAATGTATCAACTGGGGTACAATTTCACTTTTTGACAAGAATTCTGTTATTGGAAATTTTGAGTGGAATGGTACTCTCCATGAGCATGGTATCAGCGATAAATAGGTTAAGAGTCAGGAAAACCCAATAAATTGTAGCTACAACTGTTAAAATGCTGTTGCATTCAATGTAAATGCAAGAGATTAAGACTTTTAACCAGTTTCTTTCAAACTTTTGCTTTTCGGGGATTTAGACAACATCCTCATTTAGGACAATGCAACATATAGAGCCATATATTCAAGAAAAAAATAAGGTGCAGAGAACATTACAATATCACTTTTCCTAAATTTCACTTCTGTCCTAGAACACAGCCACGCCATCAAACATCCTCTATGTCTTCTAATAATCCTAACCCTAACCCTAGCTAAGGGTTTGGGTAGTTAGGGTTAGTGGTCAGATTCTCTTCAATGCAACCTAACACTCATTTAAGCAGAAAATATAACACAGGACATCAAAATATTAATCTGAAATGATTTTGCGGCCTTGCCACACCAAGCAAAATGTATCAGCTGGGGTACAATTTCACTTTTTGACAAGAATTCTGTTATTGGAAATTTGTAGTGGAACGGTACTCTCCATGAGCATGGTATCAGCGTTAAATAGGTTAAGAGTCATGAAAACCCAATAAAGTGTAGCTACAACTGTTAAAATACTGTTGCATTCAATGCCAAATGCAAGAGATTAAGACTTTTAACAACTTTCTTTCAAACTTTTGCTTTTCGGGGATTTAGACAACATCCTCATTTAGGGTAATGCAGCATATAGAGCCATATAGCAAGAAAATAAAAAAGTGAAGAGAACATTAAAATATGACATTTCCTAAATTTCCCTACTGTCCTAGAATAGAGCCATGCCATCAAACATCCTCTAGGTTTTCTATTAATCCTAACCCTAACCCTAGCTACGGTTTGGGTAGTTAGGGTTAGGGGTCAGATTCTCTTCAATGCAACCTAACACTCATTTAAGCAGAAAATATAACTCAGGGCATCAAAATATTAGTCTGAAATGACTTAGCAGCCTTGCCACACCAAGCAAAATGTATCAACTGGGGTACAATTTCACTTTTTGACAAGAATTCTGTTATTGGAAATTTTGAGTGGAATGGTATTCTCCATGAGCATGGTATCAGCGATAAATTGGTTAAGAGTCATGAAAACACAATAAATTGTAGCTACAACTGCTAAAATGCTGTTGCATTCACGCCAAATGCAAGAGATTAATACTTTTAATAACTTTCTTTCAAACGTTTGCTTTCCGGGGATTTAGACAACATCCTCATTTAGGGCAATGCAGCATATAGAGCCATATAGCAAGAAAATAATAAAGTGAAGAGAACATTAAAATATGACATTTCCTAAATTTCCCTACTGTCCTAGAACACAGCCATGCCATCAAACATCCTCTATGTTTTCTATTAATCCTAACCCTAACCCTAGCTATGGGTTTGGGTAGTTAGGGTTAGGGGTCAGATTTTCTTCAATGCAACCTAACACTCATTTAAGCAGAAAATATAACTCAGGGCATCAAAATATTAGTCTGAAATGACTAAGCGGCCTTACCACACCAAGCAAAATGTATCAGCTAGGGTACAATTTCATTTATTGACAAGAATTCTGTTATTGGAAATTTTGAGTCGAATGTTACTCTGTATGAGCATGGTATCAGCGTTAAATAGGTTAAGAGTCAGGAAAACCCAATAAATTGTAGCTACAACTGTTAAAATGCTGTTGCATTCAATGTCAAATGCAAGAGATTAAGACTTTTAACCACTTTCTTTCAAACTTTTGCTTTTCGGGGATTTAGACAACATCCTCATTTAGTGCAATGCAGCATATAGAGCCATATAGCAAGAAAATAAAAAAGTGAAGAGAACATTAAAATATGACATTTCTTCATATCCCTACTGTCCTAGAACACAGGCATGCCATCAAACATCCTCTATGTTTTCTATTAATCCTAACCCTAACCCTAGCTATGGGTTTGGGTAGTTAGGGTTAGGGGTCAGATTTTCATCAATGCAACCTAACACTCATTTAAGCAGAAAATATAACTCAGGGCATCAAAATATTAGTCTGAAATGACTAAGCGGCCTTGCCACACCAAGCAAAATGTATCAGCTGGGGTACAATTTCATTTACTGACAAGAATTCGAATGTTACTCTGTATGAGCATGGTATCAGCGTTAAATAGGTTAAGAGTCAGGAAAACCCAATAAATTGTAGCTCCAACTGTTAAAATGCTGTTGAATTCAATGCCAAATGCAAGACATTAAGACTTTTAACCACTTTCTTTCAAACTTTTGCTTTTCAGGGATTTAGACAACATCCTCATTTAGGGCAATGCAGCATATAGAGCCATATTTGCAAGAAAATAAAAAAGTGAAGAGAACGTTAAAATATGACATTTCCTAAATTTCCCTACTGTCCTAGAACACAGCCATGCCATCAAACATCCTCTAGGTTTTCTATTAATCTAACCCTAACCCTAGCTATGGGTTTGGGTAGTTAGGGGTCAGATTTTCTTCAATGCAACCTAACACTCATTTAAGCAGAAAAAATAACTAAGGGCATCAAAATATTAGTCTGAAATGACTTAGCAGCCTTGCCACACCAAGCAAAATGTATCAACTGGGGTACAATTTCACTTTTTGACAAGAATTCTGTTATTGGAAATTTTGAGTGGAATGGTACTCTCCATGAGCATGGTAACAGCGATAAATAGGTTAAGAGTCAGGAAAACCCGATAAATTGTAGCTACAACTGTTAAAATGCTGTTGCATTCAATGTAAATGCAAGAGATTAAGACTTTTAACCAGTTTCTTTCAAACTTTTGCTTTTCGGGGATTTAGACAACATCCTCATTTAGGACAATGCAGCATATAGAGCCATATATTCAAGAAAAAAATAAGGTGCAGAGAACATTACAATATCACTTTTCCTAAATTTCACTTCTGTCCTAGAACACAGCCACGCCATCAAACATCCTCTATGTCTTCTAATAATCCTAACCCTAACCCTAGCTAAGGGTTTGGGTAGTTAGGGTTAGTGGTCAGATTCTCTTCAATGCAACCTAACACTCATTTAAGCAGAAAATATAACACAGGACATCAAAATATTAATCTGAAATGATTTTGCGGCCTTTCCACACCAAGCAAAATGTATCAGCTGGGGTACAATTTCACTTTTTGACAAGAATTCTGTTATTGGAAATTTGTAGTGGAACGGTACTCTCCATGAGCATGGTATCAGCGTTAAATAGGTTAAGAGTCATGAAAACCCAATAAAGTGTAGCTACAACTGTTAAAATACTGTTGCATTCAATGCCAAATGCAAGAGATTAAGACTTTTAACAACTTTCTTTCAAACTTTTGCTTTTCGGGGATTTAGACAACATCCTCATTTAGGGTAATGCAGCATATAGAGCCATATAGCAAGAAAATAAAAAAGTGAAGAGAACATTAAAATATGACATTTCCTAAATTTCCCTACTGTCCTAGAACACAGCCATGCCATCAAACATCCTCTAGGTTTTCTATTAATCCTAACCCTAACCCTAGCTAAGGGTTGGGTAGTTAGGGTTAGTGGTCAGATTCTCTTCAATGCAACCTAACACTCATTTAAGCAGAAAATATAACTCAGGACATCAAAATATTAATCTGAAATGATTTTGCGGCCTTGCCACACCAAGCAAAATGTATCAGCTGGGGTACAATTTCACTTTTTGACAAGAATTCTGTTATTGGAAATTTGTAGTGGAACGGTACTCTCCATGAGCATGGTATCAGCGTTAAATAGGTTAAGAGTCAGGAAAACCCAATAAATTGTAGCTACAACTGTTAAAATGCTGTTGCATTCAATGTCAAATGCAAGAGATTAAGACTTTTAACCACTTTCTTTCAAACTTTTGCTTTTCAGGGATTTAGACAACATCCTCATTTAGGGCAATGCAGCATATAGAGCCATATTTGCAAGAAAATAAAAAAGTGAAGAGAACATTAAAATATGACATTTCCTAAATTTCCCTACTGTCCTAGAACACAGCCATGCCATCAAACATCCTCTATGTTTTCTATTAATCCTAACCCTAACCCTAGCTACGGGTTTGGGTAGTTAGGGTTAGGGGTCAGATTTTCTTCAATGCAACCTAACAGTCATTTAAGCAGAAAATATAACTCAGGGCATCAAAATATTAGTCTGAAATGACTAAGCGGCCTTGCCACACCAAGAAAAATGTATCAGCTTGGGTACAATTTCACTTTTTGACAAGAATTCTGTTATTGAAAATTTGTTGTGGAATGGTACTCTCCATCAGCATGGTATCAGCGTTAAATAGGTTAAGAGTCAGGAGAACCCAATAAATTGTAGCTACAATTGTTAACATGCTGTTGCATTCAATGCCAAATGCAAGAGATTAAGACTTTTAACCATTTTCTTTCAAGCTTTTGCTTTCCGGTGGTTTAGACAACATCCCCATTTAGGGCAATACAGCATATAGAGCCAAATATTCAAGAAAAAAAAAGGTGCAGAGAACATTAAAATATCACTTTTCCTAAATTTCACGTCTGTCCTAAAACACAGCCATGCCATCAAACATCCTCTATGTTTTCTAATAATCCTAACCCTAACCCTAGCTAAGGGTTTGGGTAGTTAGGGTTAGGTGTCAGATTTTCTTCAATGCAACCTAACACTCATTTAAGCAGAAAATATAACTCTGGGCATCAAAATATTAGTCTGAAACGACTTAGCAGGCTTGCCATACCAAGCAAAATGTATCAACTGGGGTACAATTTCATTTTTTGACAAGAATTCTGTTATTGGAAATTTTGAGTGGAATGGTACTCTCCATGAGCATGGTATCAGCGTTAAATAGGTTAAGAGTCAGAAAAACTCAATAAATTGTAACTACAATTCTATCGTGTTTCAACTGGATATCAATGCAGTATATAGAGCCATACAGTACAAATTTGAGATCCAATACTGAGAGAAACACATGTACTGTACTTTCAACAGACATTTCACAGGTTTTGTTTTCTTCTGATTGAGATAAGGGACCTTCCCAGCTGATACAATGTTTTACAATGATGTTGCATTGTTACAATAAATAATTAAAATAATAAAATTATGTAATGATTAAGATTGCAATATTATGATAAAAAATCCAGAAGTTCTGAGGTCAGCCTCTGCATACAGTAAGGCGATAGTGACTTTTTTTCACTATTTTTTCAATAGTTAATGGAGAAGAGAAACATGTCTGGCCACCCCACAGTCTTTTTATTATTTTTGCAGTGCTTAGGAGACTGCTGAATTAATTAGGAGAGGAAACTATTGTTGCCTGCTAAGCTAATGTTTCGTGTCCAGCATTAAACCCGCCGACAATTCTTTGCCCTTAACTACCATGTCTGCAAAGGTCTGAGGGCTGTTGTGTCTACATCTCAACAGAGATGCCCAGCTCTCTGTCATGGTGATAGCAAGTGCTCCTGACAGCCAGGCTGGGCAGCACTGATAAACTTTATGGCCACCATTATTGTCTTTCGCAATTACAGAGGCTAAAGACAGGTCTTTTTTCCAACACCAGCGTCAAGCTCAATGTTTGTTATTCCTGACATCTGCTGACAAATAAAGAAACCCTCAGCCTCACTTATTGCTAGCACCCAACTGCAGCAAAAGAGATTTGATTGACTGTATGACACATGGAAACCAATGAAGAAATGACATTTCTGACCTGCTCCTAAGTTGATTGCTTGCAAATTTGGTCGTCATTGGAGAAATATCTACTGTCTTCAAATCAATCAACAACAGTAGGATGCAGACATTTAAAATGTACAGGAAGCAGAAAATATGTTGATTGGGACATAAAAGTAATAGATTCTTCAGATTTGCTTTCAGTTTTTAGCCACTTTTCAAGACAACTCTATAGGTATTTGGTTAACATCATCCTACGTCACACAAGTCAAAATGTATTCAGTGATTCAAAATTTTTCTTAATCGTAAACTAGAAAAATGCAAGCATCTTTAAAGGCTCCCAAGAAAGCCCTTACCCATTTACCTTAACAGGGTGTCAGTACTGCAAGCACATTTAGAATTTCAAATATTCCTGAGAGGAATCTAGAATGATGTCTCCGAGGATTGGAGTTATTTGGACCAACAGCTTTTGAGAACAGTAATGCAATCGCTTTGGAATTATGTGATGACTCAAGGTGGGCATTACATTATCCCCTGTAACCTTGAACATGAAAAAGAAGGTCTGAGTGTGATGAAAACTGACAAGTTTCTAGTCCGAAATTTTGATGTCGGACTGGAAATGGAGCTTCTTCAAGTGTCAGGAGTTCACTGAAGTGCTCATTTTGTTCCAAACCCGTTTAAGTTTGAATAGCTCTGTCTTTCTGTTTGCAATGCATCAAAGATAAAATCATTTACCCTGAGGAGTATTTTTAGACAATTGTGGTTACCTCTGCTGACAGATCATGAGTCGAGAATAAGCCTACTTGTTTTTTTAAGAGTGTTCAATTAATCCTTTCTCTTTAACTTGCACTTTCAGAAGTGTTTTTTGAATCTTGGTCGTTAATACTGCTTCCTTTGAATGACAAAAGAATGAGGATTTCTAGCCACTCTTACACCTCACACCTTCTAACCACCTTCTCTAACATGAAGAAGAATTCCTGACAGGTAGTGGGGACTCCCCTCCACCACCACCAATGTGAAGCCCCACCAGGATGATGTGATGGTGGCCAGAGCGTGCCAGTCACATCACACATCAGCTGTCAGTGTGGAGGAGAACAGTGTGATGAAGCCAGTTCATACAGTAGATGGGGATTATTAGGAGGCCATGATTTTTAAAGACCAGGGAGAAATTTGGCCAAGACACCGCGGTTACACCCTTATTCTTTTCAAGAAACGTTCAAGGATTTTTAATGACCAGAAAGAGTCAAGACCTCGGTTTTAAGTTGTTTTCTGTATCATCAAGGAGCCCCATTTCATTGTATGTTAACCGCATCATCACTAGAGTGATATCAACCAAGCCTGGAGTGAAATGCACTAACTAGCTCATGAAAAGAGTAGCAAGCAATAATGGACAAGTTTCGCTAAAGTGGTGATGACCTTAAATGGTTAGAAAAGGTTTCATTACAACAAATTCTGAAGCAAATCTTGTCTGGCACAATGAAAGTCAACAATCAGACTGGCACTGCATCCAATGTTATATAGATGATCTATCATTTCATGCTTTAACAGGGAATCACGTGTAATTAAACTAACAGGTGGTACTGTATCTATTTCATAAATGGATAAAATAATAATTTGGAAAACCAGTCATCCAAAAATCTCACAACCCCCAATATCATAACAGAAAGCAATCTTTCAATAAGCTTAATGGAGGCAACATTTAAAAACATACCTGTTCCAGTAAACCTGGTAAATGCTGCTACCCAGTCTCCCGACATGAGCAGTTTCAAAGGTGGAAAGAAAAATAATTCTTACAAAGGCTTCAACTACTTATAAGCCTAATTATTGCTTTCCATTGCAGCAGACTGCTGCATACAGTATGCCCTATTGAGTTATTAAAAAGCAATCAGTGAGGTATAGGATTTAGAAAATTATTTTCCATATAAGTGCCTTGCATGATATGCATTATTTAACATGCATTAAACTAAAACTTGTTATCATGAGACCCTATATTCTACCTGCTTACAAATGAAATGGCACACCATCATCACCCGGTGAAGACTAAGATGGCAGTATGAGATATATTCATGGCAGACTAAAATGTTGGCCTTCACACGGTCTCCAGATAATTCTACAGTTTTAGAGTTGATTGATGTGGGAAAATATAGGAAATTACACAGTCTACAGTCACTGTACTGAGAGGCATAAGAAGTACTGAACAATAGAGAGTGACAAGGTTCAGAATAGCACAAATCAAGACACAGCAGAAATGCCATTTTCATTTTTAAAAAATCAGCCCGACAATTTGGCAGAGTGATTTTTTTGTTCTGACTCAAACATTTGGTGTACTGTACACAGTTCTGTAATGTTCTCTGCTTTGCAGGTCCTTGCCTTTTTTAGTAGTTCTACTTTGTCTTTCGGATATTTTCTCTCTGTCAAGCTGCAATGTTAATTCTGCGTGGAAATAAATAGACAAAAAAATGACAGCAAAGTTGAAAATGGATCAGATCCAAACATTCAAAAGGGCTCCACATCGAAAGCATGGGAGACAAATCACCTGCCTACTATAGCAGAAATAAAAAACTCCAGACTTTCCTTCCTAGTGTGCTTTGCTCAGGAATCCCTCCACCATTAACACAGCAACAAGTGTCTCAGGGGTTTTCAGCTGCCTTGCCTGCCCCCCAAGTCTGTGGTATAACCATTAATCTTAATTTCATTAGATGAAAACATTAATAGGTGAGGGTATTCTCTGTGTTTCTCCTAGAACTGTGAATCATTCCACAACATCAAAAGCTGTGGCATCTATCTGGATTATTATAAACCAATCAGCTACTGAATGGTGAATTGAAAGACTGTCAGCTAGTCAGCCAAGCCTTAGATCTGAGAATCTCATCTATTGATTTCCTAGAGAAACCATTAATTAAGCAAGAACCTGTGCCTCTATTATTTTTTATAAATTAATTTTTATTTTTAAAGTTTCTTATTTCTCGGTCTTTAAGATCTAGGAGTTTTTAAATACTCAGTTTTTGTTCTCCAAGTTCTCCTATTGAGAAATTAAAGCAAACTGAGCATTTCTGAAACAGCAGTCATTTTAGGTGGACACAGATCAAAGTAAATGTGTTATTATCTCCAGTTTGTGGATGTTCCTAGCAGTGTAAATAGATGTTCTTCTTCACTGTGGTGAAGGCAAATGTTTTGTCTGTGTCATATTTGACACTGGACACAAAATGTGTCACAAAAGTGCTGGACAGGATGTCATCCAACATCCCTGGGGATACTGAATTAGCTAAAAGAGTGTTAAGATTCAGACTGTTCTATATCTGCCATGCTCAGTAGCCAGCTGTCAGGCCAGGTAGGACTTGTACATGAATGAGCTGGAATGAGGTATGTGTGTTGAGGGGCGTCAGCTGTAAAGTAGAAAACCTGCCTTAGTTCATGACTGAGAAGGCACAAACACAATAGCTTTTGGTTATGAAGGTGGAAAAACTTGAACGGAAAATGACCCTTTTCTTTTTTTGATGCAACAGCAGAATTTTACTGGAAAAACATTTCCAAATTAAAGTTTCAGCCACGGTTTAGGCTCTTAGCAAGAACAAGCACTGCACTTTCTCATGAGCATTAGAGACACTCTCATTAAAATAAAATGGGCATTCTGAGATGCTTGGATACTTTTGTGTATGTACCTAGAGGACAGATTATTAGAGAATAGTCTTTTAGCTAAAATACAGAAAAAACAAAACCAGAAATTACAGTACTGATGAAAGGGAACTTGAATGTGTAAGCTTTAATTCTTTCATTAAAGATAAAGCCATATCACTCTGTAACTCACATCTGCCAACCCAATGAAGCTAAACAGGTGTGAGCCTGGTCAGCACCTGGATGGAAGACCTCCTGGGAAAAACTAAGGTTGCTGCTGGGAGAGGGCCAGCAGGGGGCACTCACCCTGCAATCTGTGAGGGCCCTAATCCCCCAGTATAGTGACGCAGACACTGTACTTTAAAAAGGTGCTGTCCTTCAGATGAGATGTAAAACAGAGATTCTGACTCTCTGCGGTCATTTAAAATCCCAAGGCGTTTCTTGAAAAGAGTAGGGGTGTAACCCTGGTTTCATGGCCAAATTTCCCCCTGGGAAATCATGGCCTCCTAATAATCTCCATGTACTGTATGAACTGGCTTCATCACTCTGTTCTCCTCCCCACTGAGAGATGATGTGTTGTGAGCATTCTGGGGCACTTTGGCTGCCGTCACATTGGTGGTAGTGGAGGAGAGTCCCCAGTAAAGTGCTTTGAGTGGAGTGTCCAGAAAAGCGCTGTATACAGGTAAGTGTAAGGATTTATTATTATTATCATATGGAACAAGTAATAGGTTTATTCCATGCTGAAAAGAGAAGACAGAAAACACAATGTTTCAGCCGTGGAGCCTTCTCCAGGTGAGAAGAAGGCTCACACCTGAAGAAGGCTCCACGGCTAAAACATTGTGTTTTCTTTCTTCTCTTTTCAGCATGGAATAAACCTGTTACTTGTTCCATTGCAGCCTACGCATGCTGATGCAGCTACCCAGCTGACCTTATTATCATATGTACATGTGCAGTACAATATCCATCAGCCTGATAATTCTCTCCCAGCCAGCACCACTGCAAAGCATTAAGCAGTGAAAGTCCATTCTGTCACAGTCTCGTGTCCCTCTGCAGTCCTTTGCATAGTTCGAGAGCTCATGGGTTAGTAGCCATTCTCTGAACTCGGAGGCCATACTGCACAGTTGATGGTTTTACTGTCTTTGTCCTGAAGGGCAGAGAGAAAGGACAAGCAAGTAAGAAGAAAAATTGCTTTGCGAAAGTGATTTCCACACCTACACATAAGTTTTTATCCCCTTCCCTCACTATATACACCTACACACCTCCGACAGCTTAGTTTCTCTTTTAACACAAAGGCTTATTACTCACTTTAAGCTTAAATGACAGCTCACCTAAGTAAGTCCTCTTGCCCATTAGGATTGGAAGTCTATACTCCTTTTGAAAACATATAGACTTGGAATAGCAACTGGTAGCCTATCTCCAGTTTTATTCCTGTCTCGTATTAAGGTGTGTATGAAAACCACAGTGGGGGCACAACCCTCAGTACAGCTCTCTAGTATATGCTAGAGATATGCTGGGGTTTTTGCCAGGACTGGTATTGTGACCTACGTTCATGTGTAAAGCAAAAATCTACCATGTTGCCCTCTCACTGCCCACTGCAGCTGCAGGGGAAAAGAGAATTTAAACAAACATGTCTAATCTACTGACAGACTGATTTAAATTACAGTACCTAGGCTCAAGACAGGGTCTGCAGAAATCATAGTCAAAATAAAAGTAAATAAAAGTGCTTCCCTCATTCTACTATGTTAAAAGCTCTGAAGTAGAAATTTTTTTTTCTCTAGTAGTGTAGCAGCCACCTCGTCACGTGTGAGGTGTTCCGGCTGATTCTGGATGTAACTTAAAAAAGAAAGGAATAGAGAGGTCACCAAAATATTCATGTTAGTGTCTTCCTTCATGTTTGCTGTTTTCTTTTTGAATCTCTGCATCTATGCACTGTGTGCTGTCATGAAACAAGGTATAATCATTTTACTTTTTACTTTATTTTGATCCTTAAGGTGGGCTTAGAACATGGTTACATTTCCTGGTATTTTTCCGGTTGCTTCGAAAGCTGCTTTGCTGTGGTTCAGTTTTGGGAGGATTTAATTTCTTCATCCCTGCATCACTCAGCTCTGGGTGTTGGGGCTAGGTAATTGTTCAGCCCAATATACAGTAGATCCCAGGATGGCACATTAGACTCATGACAGCAGTTAAGACATTAATGAACTCTACCACACTACACACAAAATAATAAAGACAAAATGCTCCTGAGAATTAAATGCAGATAGGCGTAAAAAAGCAAAATGACAGGTCCCTTATAAGTGACCTTTAGAGCACGAGGTGTTATGGATATTGCTGTGTAATTGGAATTTAGCACACACACAATTTCCCTTTGGAAAACAGCTGTCAGTGTTGTTTCCACAGATCTTCCTTCTGATATTTATAGACCTTTGCACTTATTATCCGTCTATTGGAAAAAAAACAAAAGCGATCCTTCTGTGATTTTAACACATCTACAGCATGTAAGCTCAGGGACAGCTGCTGAAGAATTGAGACTTGAGGCTGGTCACCACTGTAGATCTTGTGACTTGTCATCCTGCACTGCCCTGGTAAATTGCGCTTAATGATGTACCTCTGTGTGTCATTCGGCTGTCCTACATTCTGTCAGGTATTTCCTGCTCAGTTTTCTCACACTTTCCTCCGGACTAGCATGATCATCATTAGAGTATGCCTCCTTTCAAAGGTTTAGACATTTGAACTTCGTCTTTACAGTAGATATGTCAGGTTATATAGGGCAAGACAACCCAGTTTGATCTTGTCATTAAATAAGAAGGACCCGTGCCCTCCACTGCATTTTATTGGTTTATGCTTCAGCTTCAGTAAAAAGCCAAGAGACGCTGAAAGGTTCTGCTTCCTGACTCAGTTGCCTATGTAACAAAGGGAGAAGACCTTATCTCAATGCATTGGTATTATTACAGCACAATAAAAGAATAAAGCAACAACTCAATATTTAGTCCTGAAGAATGAAGGCAACTTGCACTGTGTTTAAAATGAAGACACACATGGAACAGATGCCTGTTTAGTAATGCAGTTCAATATCAGTAGACAAAATAGCCCAGGTTACAGTCCGAAATACTGACAGCAGATGAATTATCCATACAAGTTGTTAAAGGCATGGCATTTTTTCCTCGTTTCTTGGCGCAGAGGCCAGTGTACAGAATTTAAATGAATGAGCCTAAGTAAACTGTAGTGACAGTTATTTTCAGCAATTTAAATCGCCCTCCTCTGTCACGCCTTGCTCTATTTCCCATTCTTTATGGAAGCTCGGTTAAGCCTTCATGGTCATATAGCTCAAAGCAGATTTGTTTGAAAAAGTTCCAATTTAGGATGCTAGAGAAATAGGATAGTTAAAGGGGGATTATTTGCTTAAGCGCTCCACTTGAGAGCTGCAACAACAATCCAACGGTTACTGTACCTGTTGGTGTTTAGGGGGGTGCTCACATTGCAGTAGTGTAAAATGTATCACAAATCTCTTAAACCTTTAGTCTCACCTGGGCCAACAGGAAGTATGTCCAGCTATTCTACAGTACTTCCATCTGCCTTCAGACAATATGAACTGTATCCCACAGTATACAGTATTATGCCATGAGTACAGTATCACAATCTTCTGCCTCTATTCTGTGCTGGTTTCACTAACGCCTTACACTAATCTGTAAAGGGCATTCACTGATATGACCAATTTTCCACTTGGTAAAATAAAAACTGACATCTGAAAGCTGATTTTGAACAGCGTCAACTGCATATGATATACAGTACAGTAAAATAATTAAAATACTACAACGAAGGGCACAATGAGTAATTAAAACACAAGTCAGCTGTTCAGCTTCAAATGTACAATTTCAAAATGGCCAATGTATCACGTACTGTAGTATAATAGTTTGAGTGCTACTGTATAATTCCTCTCTTTCCTTATTCAGAAAATGTCTGCACAGTGAAAAGCCTTTCACACTCCACCCCATACTTCTGGTCGAATGCGTAACAGCTGATCAACAGATAAGTGCATGGTCTCATCAGCATTTTCAGGCATCAGAATTTATTTTTTGCACATGATTTCTCAACATGCTCACACATATTACTCACACATGATTATTTTTTTTGTTTTCATGGACATTGCCTCGTGTGTGCTCCCAGCCATGATCACGGTATTCACCTTCAGATAATTGCAAGAAGTGCAGAAACTACAGGTGGTCATTACGCCCTAATTCAAGCAATCAGTTAGAAGACGAAATGGAACAGCTGTGTTGTTCTAGTTTAAAGGTTAATGTCAATTTTGTTTACGCAAATACAAAATACAAAAATACAAAAACCTAACGTTGGATTTAATTTTTTTCATCTGCACGCACTGCGTACTGTATGTAATGCATGATCAGCACAATTTCAGGTCATGCAGCGCTGGTTTCTGGTGCATGACCTATGCCGTTATGATTACAGATCAATGGAATTCACATTTGTTAGTGCCTCTTTGGCCTCAATGAATATAGCAGAACTAGAGGTGAAAGGTTGCTAAGAACAATTTGTGTTTCATTTCATCTTTGTGAAAACTTTAATAGTATACAGTATGCAGTAGCTGAATAGGCAGTTTCTGCTGGTGTGTCTGTATGTGGAGATAAGGGAAAGAGGAAGGAAAGGGGAAATGAAATCACAAGCCATCATCTTATTACATGTGACATAATTTAAATTTAAAGGTCACATGTTGCATATTGACACTCTCATCATGAAATCATTAGAACCCTCTGATACAGTATGCAATATATGATTACACAAGCAATAATTAAAAAGCATGAAATAAACAGAAACATAAAAAAGCAAAAAGGACTGACAAGAAGACAGACAAGAAGTCTGACAGTTAAATGAATATCTCAAACATCTAATACTGTATATAAGAAAATTTCCAATCTGTTTCCACATCACACACTGAAACAGATCCTTTAAGAGCAGATTTACAAAAATACTCTGTGGTACTGTATCCCAGCGTCTACCTTCACTACTCATATTACCTGATCAAAGACCTAATTGATGGAATTGACTATTCTGTTTTAATGAGGAACAAGTAAAGGTTTATTCCGTGCTGAAAGGAGAAGAAAAGAAATACAACGTTTCGGTTGTGGAGCCTTCTTCGGGTGTTGGGCCTTCTTCCACACCTGAAGAAGGCTCCACAGTCGAAACGCTGTGTTTCTTAACTTGTCTTTTCCGCAGGGAAGAAACCTTTACTTGTTCCTTTGCAGCCTACGCATGCTGATGCAGCTCCCTACTTGAACTAATTCTGTTTTAATGTACAGTATTGTATTGAAAAACAAGTTGGGTTGTCCTGTGTATTGTCCTGGTCTCACTCCTATTTCTCAAATAGGTTTCGATTTTCTACAGATAATGAGGACATCTCCTTTGAATCAGAAGTCACTCAAGGTATTCCACAGGGATCCACTCTTGGCCCAATTCTGTTTTCATTTTACTGTTACCCAAAAGGACAATGTTTATGATTAAACAGAAATGAATCTATAAGAGACATGAGATTTTGTATTTTCCTAGTTAACTGGTAGTTTGAGATGAGAAAATTCGATTTTACCTTTGATCAAGATTCTGCCTTTGCATAACAAATACTAAATATCAGATGTATTCTCATTTTTTAACACAATACAGTACTACATAAATAATGAAGTTGTAATAACTCAGTTTTATATCTATCAAACACCAATAAAATAAATGTTTTCATGTAGCTATAGAATTGTGGCGTCCGTTCGTGGTAACAGTACTGTTCAGCCTGGGAAGATGTTGAACTAAGCATACTTAAGCTTATCAAAGGTCTGCCTGACTGGTAATGGTTTTTCTCCAGAAGACTCAAAAAATCACCTCTTGATTTATGAAATGCATTACCCTCACATAAGGAGGCATTTAAATAATCCATCTTGTGCTTTGTCAGGAAAAAAAGGTTGAGAAAATACAAAAAAAACATTAAAAACACAAACATATGCCTTCTGTCTTTTTTGTATAATTGATAAAGCAAGTAAATCATTTTATTCCAGAAACTACAGCTCATTTTTCACCTCAGGTAAGTAAATGTGTACATGTAATATCTAAATATCTTCCATAAATTGACTCAAGAAGTATGCTATTATGGTATTATAGAGCTATTGCATTCCAGTAAAATTTGTACAACATTTTTGAAAATAGCATAAATAAATCACTCAATTCAGAATAGTTGCTTTGTGCTTTCAGTGTAATCACTAATGTTTTGGACCAGATGGTATATGCCTGGGAAGAGTTATAAATGGTTATTGTTTTATTAACTGGAAAATCTTGCATGCCCAAATTCGTTGTGCACTTTCAATATATGCAACTACATTGCATTTTCCACCATCATTATGAAACCCGCTTAGAGCATTCCCTGTGTCTGCCATTTTAACAAAATCGGTTTTATTCCATGTGATCCTCAATAACTCTCCTGGTCTGAGGGCATTTTGTTTTATTCAGTGTTGCACACACAACTCTTAGGGAGTGTTTTTCTATACTCCTGTCCCCTCTCAATTAGATTAGTGATTACTGTCAAAAGAACAAAGTGGTTGAGAACGCACCAGATCGAACCCCAGATGTCAATCATTTTCACTGCTGACAGCCAGTGCACAGGAAGTAGGAAGTGTAAGATCTGGTGATGAGGCTCACAGCATTGCTGTGGGTTGATAATTGTGAAGCCAAAATCCTTCTTTTAAAAAGCAATTTCCATCTGCTGGGCAATGTTCAAAATCAGAAAGATTTGATATACCACAGCAGTCTGAGATTAATCAGTACATTGAGCGGAAAAATCAAGTTTATTTTTTCCAGTCTGTTCTGAAAGACCCTAATCATAACAGCTTATATAATGTTACAACATTTAGATATGAGTATAAAAGACTTTTTCCCACTCTTCAAAATGTGATGAAAAGCTGAACTCTTAATTAAGCTTTAAGGGGGTTTAATTTATAAAGATGAATATTTAAAAATTTGCTCCTGGAACCTCAGTATACTGTTACCTAACCACAACAAACAATACCCACTTGCTAAAGATTTGATATAGTTTTTAATTATTGTAACCATTAGTATTAATTTAATTAAGAGTAACAGCAATCAAAAATAGATCAAGAATAAGAATACATGCAGAAGGTGGCTGCAATGTGTTTGTAATGGGTTGTTTTTTTTTATAGCAGGGGTAAAGAAGAACCTCAGTTTAAAAAAATATTTAAACAAAATGCAATGCACAAGAGCTTTACATACAGTACATTACTCATTGGTACCACCCGAGATGAAAACAGTTATAAACAGGAAACGGGGAACTGGGAACACGGAAAGCTAAAACCATGACGGGGCTAGGCGCTACGAGCCCCGGACTCAGAGGTCAGGGTGACCATGATGAAGCCTGTGCCCTCGAGCCACTCTGAGCCCGGTGACAGCTGGGCTTTGGGGCGTCCGTCTTCCAGAGCTGAGCCCGGAACCGCGCAGACGCCGGGCTTCAATAAGACAAAGGGGATGAGACACGGGTGAAACTACTAAACTGAGAACAATACAGAAAAAGGTGGGAGCGCACTCTAGAGGAGGGATGACAACCGAGACACTTACAGTGGCAAGGAAGAGATCAGGCCATCACAACAAAGGCTTGATTCACCACTTGACCTGTTCTCTGATTTGGAGCTATTGTGAGGCATCAGGTGGTCTGCTCTGAGCTCCATAACCTCTTTCACAACAATCAAAGACTGTCTCTCATTCCAGCATAGGGCCAGCAGTGGAACCTGTCTGCCCATTTCCTGCTCAGTCCTCTACCTGTCAGCCTGTCTGCCTGTTTCCTGAGCTGTTCTCTACCTCTCAGCCTGTCTGCCTGTTTCCTGAGCAACCCTGTTCCAGTCAGCCTGTCTGCCCGTTTCCTGCACAGTCCTCTACCTGTCAGCCTGTCTGCCCATTTCCTGCACAGTCCTCTACCTGTCAGCCTGTCTGCCCATTTCCTGCACAGTCCTCTACCTCTCAGCCTGTCTGCCCATTTCCTGCACAGTCCTCTACCTGTCAGCCTGTCTGCCTGTTTCCTGCACAGTCCTCTACCTGTCAGCCTGTCTGCCTGTTTCCTGCACAGTCCTCTACCTGTCAGCCTGTCTGCCCATTTCCTGCACAGTCCTCTACCTCTCAGCCTGTCTGCTTGTTTCCTGAGCTGTTCTCTACCTGTCAGCCTGTCTGCCAGTTTCCTGCACAGTCCTCTACCTGTCAGCCTGTCTGCCTGTTTCCTGAGCAGCCCTGCTCCAGCCAGCCTGTCTGTATGATCCCTGGCCAGCCCTTCACAACCAACCTGTCCACCTGCATACCATCTCCCACGGCTCTCCTCAGGAAGCCCAAAGCCTGGCACTTAGATTTCAGCCTGTCAGACCGCCTGTGGCTCTGCACTGCAAGTAACTGCGGGGTAACAATCACAAAATGTGATTGCAATCATTCATTTGAAGCAATTTAATTCCATTCACTGACATGACTTTTTGTTGTGCAGAGACACTCTTGCAGATCCAAAGAAAACTATGTGAGAGAGTAATATATTAGTGGTATTTTTGAAATGCTTAAATTTCGGCCGTTCTAGATGTTACCAATGATATTAGAGTGGGAAAGGGGAGTTTGCTTTCCAAAACAAAAAGAAAAAAACCTTGACTGGTATCAAAACTGATAGAAATGTTCTGCGTGGGACTGATTACACTTATATGGTGCCGTAAATACTCTAGGACGCAACAGGAGCCGTATGTCACGATGGTTTCGCAATTGCAGGATTTAAACCCCTTGCTGTGATAGTTTGCGCGTTTGATTAGGATGTGTTTTGCTTCACAGAGGGCAAGTGCATTAACTTAGCAGGTAAGATCTGGGGCAGGTTTGCTTTGATATTGGCCCTGAGGCTTACAGCCTGATCTGAGCCACTTAGCCAAAGACAGAATATTACACCTGGGATGGAATATGGGCTCAGTTTGACCAGTTTCTTTTTTTACGTGGGCTGGCAGAAATAAAACCTTTCTTCCAAAATGTGGAAAAACAGTTAAAACTCATCTCCTAATTACATTAGTCCCATGTGCACTTCAGCAGTAGTGAACTACAACTGAACTGTACTTGAAATTAACTGTCTATTTAGAATCAGCTAATATTTGATCGTTTTTGCAGAATTGGTTAAAGGAGAACACACTTGGAGCATCACATGAATTTTACTGAGCAGTGTGTTATAGCCCAAGCTATAAAAGTGAGTGGGAATTTGGCCATTCACATCTTGCTAGTTTTCCCTGGTGACATCTATGCCATTGCTCAGCCTTAAGTAAGTGTCTCCAGTAGCCCTGGGAACTAGAATGATGGGTGCTTCTCCTGTCACTTGAAATTAATCATTACAGTATGGCCACCTTTTTAAAAAAAAATAGGTCCTGTAGGAATGCAGTCCCACCACTGCCCTGAATCTAGAATCAGCACAGAAACCATCATACAGTACAGCTCAGGGGGCTGTATAATGGTTGCCAACACATCAGCTCTCCTCAACTAGAACCTGTGAGATGTGTTCACTACAGCAAAAATACCCATCAAAGTAAATACATAAATCTTGTCATGGTTTGAGGAAGGCAGCTGGAGAAAATTTCATTTTCAAGGTGTTTCAATCAGTTCAGCATTTCTTCTGCGATTAATCAGGGTGGGAACTATTTTATGTCTTTTGGGGGTCAACAGCAAAAATACCCATCGAAGTAAATACATAAATCTTGTCATGGTTTAAGGAAAGCAGCTGGGGAAAATTTATTTTTCAAGGTGTTTCAATCAGTTCAGCATTTATTCTGCGATTAATCAGGATGGGAACTATTTTATGTCTTTTTGGGGTCAACAGTTGGACCACTGCTCTCTTGCAAAGCATTAGCAATTTATTTATAAACTTACTCATTTTACTTATTCCCAATCAGAGCTTCAGTTTTCAATTGTACAGTATGTTTTAGGGTTGATGACTGGAAGACAAACAGAGAGAGAGCAAGAATATGAAGAACACACTTAAATGGTTGAAAACAACCGTGCCATTACAATGTTCAACATACGTTCAGCTTGAAAAACAGAAATCACTTTTAAATGATTTTGTAACACACATATTGATGAAAACCTTTTTATAAAACAGGTGATGTTTGCCAGACACCTTGCACTAAAGGAAAGCAAACTCTGAAAGCAATAATCCGTATTTGTCCCTGAGAAACATACTGCAATTTGTTCAAAAGGAAATTGATTTTGCGTACCTGCTGGAGTCATTTTTCTCACTGAAACTGAGGAAGACAAAAGCTGTCTGTGAAAATAAATATAAATAGATTGGAGAGTGGGGTGTGCTTCCAGTACTGTATGTTAGAGTTTTTCTACAGCTGGGGAAAAATGCTGTGCCAGCATTGCACCTGTTGGAACCCAGTCTTACCCAGAGATTATCAACAACATGGCTTCGGACTAACCAGATAAAAAATCTACAGCTCAGGGATTTCCACACCCAGAGACTGGCTGGTTTTCACCACTCACAATAGGAGCACCAACTCTGCACACAATTACAAAAGTGCAACTGCACAGTTTTTTTTTTCCAGCCCTAAAAATAAGAGCGCGTGCTGTCCTAAACAAAGAGTCTTTGTTCTTTTTGCAGTTCCAGATTTCAGGTTTTAGCATTTTAACTAGGCTTTTTACCCCCTCCTCAGTTATTATTTTTTAGGACTGCTGGACTACGTACAGTAAATTCTCAGATTTTCTCAAGATCACTGGAAGTGTTTTTAAAGTGTTGCTGTATATAAACTGTGGGTAGCATCACTTCAGAAGCCCTTGAGTCACTGACCAAAGCCTGACTGACTATAGGAATAAAAACCCCGTTTCTGTCTGTCTTCAGTCAAGCAGCACCACTGTAGCAAAGGGAGTTTCGATCAGACAGGAACAGGGCTGGAAGAAGAACTAGTTTATCTTGCAGAAGACATGTTTTGGGAAGAAAACATCTGAAATGATCATTCTATAGTGAATTATCATTCTGCTTATTAAACTTGTTTAGAGAAAAGGCACTCACATTCAATCCAAATTCAGCCCAACCCAACGACCCATTGAATATTCCACACATGTAAGTCGATGGCTGAAGATGGATGGGAAATGTTTCCATTCTTTCTCTCAAGCACCATTCCAGTCCAGACTGACTTTGAGGTGTATTCCTTGCACATTACAGAAACGTTTTCAGGAAATGGTCTGCAAGCTACAATCATACAAATCTGGAGATATACTGGAGCAAATCGAGTTATTTTTTAAATGAATCACCGCTTTTAATAAAATACAGCCTATCAGAATTAATGTCACAAGGAGTAGATTTAGTCCATTATTAAAGAACAAGGAGCCTTCCAGTGAAAACTGTTTTCCCATCCAGTTTACAAATAACGAAACCAAATGCTCACAGACCAAGATAGAGCTGTTAATGTACTGTATTTCACTCCAAATCTCATGGATCAGCAACACAATCACAAAGAATGTACAGTAACTAAAGACAAAAATCAAAAACAAACATAGATTTCAACTTTATCATTTTGAAAATCTGTAGGTTGTGCTTGGAAAGCATAAAGCAGTATCTTCCATGAAGGAATTTGTTTTTGGAAACATAAGATGCTCAATTAGATTGCCTCTTGTTGCAGCTCTGACATTTAGTGTATCTGAGCTACTGTATAAATACAGGCTGCCACTGCTCACACAAATACACTTGGCTGCCGACAGAAGAGTGAAATTTATTTCTAATGGCTTTAATCCAGTTTGGAGACTTTTATGCTGCCTGAATCCAGGGTAGGACACGACTTGAGTGCATTTCAGCTGAAAACTGAAGCTCTGATTGGGAATAAGTAAAATGACTTATCTACAGTACACACACAGCATAGACACACAGAAACCAGATTATAAAGGAAGTGAGATGTATGATCTTAACGTAATGCATCTCACAGACATTGCAAAATGGTTATTTAAAGGGACAGGTTTGATGCAAATTAGAGGAGGTGTCTATGCAAGCCCTTTTCTTCACAGTGGATTTAAAGCTATTTTCAAGTTATATTGTCTGTGCCCTTAGAATCACTCCATGGAATTATTATTAAAATTCAAGGAAAGATAAGAATAAAATATTGGCATAATGGGCACTGTGCCCTGTGTAATATGCTTTAGTTTTTTGGCAGGAACAGTTCGTTAGCACCCTAAACAGTTAGTTAGGACAACCTAAACTAGAGAGGAATGTCATATGACACGGTCAATAATAATAAAATCATTATAATTTCCAATAAGCAAGGAATTAAATAATCCAATAGGGCAATGCAGACCTCATTAAACATTCCCATATTAAGGGACAGTTAGGGACCTGTGGCCATGATGTATTAAAAGATAAAATTTAAGTATGCCAGTTAAAAATTACCAGTTTCACTGGAGTTACTTGCCATGTGAAACAATGGGCTCATATGCTTTGCGGTTGGGGTGGGGCATACATGCACAGGGGATTCTGGGAGTTGGACTAGCAGAGGTTTGGCTCCTGGAAGGTTTAACCATGCTGAGCGTGTCTCGAGCGAAGGGTTGGATGAAAACAGCACCTGGCCCTCTGTGGACATGCAGCTGATGACTCCACCCTGTTTAACAATGACAACAGTTCCAAGAAACCGTGGCACGAAGGTTTTATTGCACTGCCCTGATCAAAAGCCCATGGTTTTCAGACTGCAGTGCAGTTTAGCCAGGTCATTCTAATCCTGTTCTTTCATTTTCCCAGGCCTTTTCTTATATTAATTTTCTATAGATATAGGCCAACAGCTTCAATGGCACAGAATCTACCAAAATATGCAAAAGGAACATTATAAGTAATGAAAAACAAACAAGCTTACAGAAATGGGTTGATTATTTAAAAACCAATCCCTTTAATAGCTTTTATACAACATGTGGTACCATTTATAAAAACTCTTTTCCTTTAACGGTGTTCATTGCATAACCTACATCCTCCAAGATTGTCGTAAAAACAGTTTGAATGAATCAGTTTTTAAACAATGCAGTAATTATGCAATGCTCTATGTTATTTCACTGATGCGTTCTCTAATTAGAGTACGGGTAAGTGCCTAATATGGAGTGGCAAAGAACAATGGTTTTAAATAGATAAGCTCTGCACTCTGGTGTTTCCACGTGTGATGCTAAAATTACATCTTTATCAGTCTTTCATTTTGTCTGTGACTGTTCATTCTTGGCATTATCTCCTGAAACCAAACCAGACGCATACATACAAAGCCTCTTAAATATTGTTTTTTTTCCTTGAATTGAAAGGAAAACAAATTTGATTTCTTTACTACAATGCAGTGTGCCTGAAAAAGTAATTAAGGTATTCCAGAGTGGATTATGTGTTCATTATGATGGACTGAAGAAGGTGAGCTTTTTAGCAAGCTAAAAAGTGGGTACAAAATCCATTTGAAAATGTTAGATACTGAAATCGTTCCTTAGCAGTTTTGTTTGAATCAATTAAGTATTGGAAATGCATAAATGTTTGTACTATTTCTAAAGACAACAATTTATTTTATTCACTCTCTCCTCATAGAGTCTTACATACTGTATGTTTACTTATACAGTATATGTCATATAATATATATGTGATAGCATAACGCATTGTGTTGGTCTTGACGTGAAGCTAATAGGTATTGTAGGTGAAGTGATTTCAAAGTAAATTAAAAACATAATTGCATCTATGTTTTAAATAGTGTAACAGGGCTCAATACACCGAGCAAGTTACAGAAATGACATTACCACTCTTTATCCTACACAGTGTAAAACTTTCCCTCAACAAGAGACGGGTCTTTTTGCCTATCAGAATTCCCTGCCGTCTAGGGAGTGGTGCTGAGTATTTGCTGAGCCCATGAACGACTGGATCGAATCCCAGCAGGGGCAAAGAAGAGCTGAGCTCGTCACATTAGCTTGAGGAAAATTATGCCTGGCAAGTACTGCATAAGGTCATTAAGGCAGCTGAGCAGCACACGTGACAAGCCTGCTAATCAGCAGTGGAATCACTGTTGGGTCTGTAAGAAATGCCGCTGCCATCTGCTTGCAGCCAGGATGCCTTTCATCTGGCTCCTGCAAGAGGGGCGGTTCTCTCAGTGCTCTGTGTGGGAGTTCTCCGCTGAGGGTATACAGTACAAGTGAGGTCCTCAGCTCTGTTTCGCTCTGTGCAGTCAGATTCTGCCCTGTGACTCTTTAAAAAAATCACACCCATCATGTGTTTGGGTTCTATGCTGCACTGATGGCTGAAAGCATGAAAGCGAAGACAAATCATTTCTGTGCCTTTTCGTTTGCTGTGTTAATGTTGAGCCTGGTGTCTGATGACATGAACAGAACTTAATACAGATGATCCTTTTGTAAGATCTGCCAAATCTCCCTCCGAATGTATTTGCTAATGCTGTTTGCTTTGTTTTTGGGGAAAAGGTTCAAATTCTAAACCAAAATCAATATCTTTTTTTCCAGGTTGTTCTTTTTTCATCTACAGAGGTAGATTACAGCTATTTTATTATGCTTGTGTTTTCTCGATGGAGTGCTGTTTGCCCAGGGTGCAAAAGCCTTGGGCCTGTATTCTCAGAACTCTAATGTATTTTGTTTTTCCTTTTAAATACATGCTAATATTGTTCAATCAAACCACAGGTTTACAGTAGTTGCTTTATGAAATGAGGGGTACAACTGGTAATGGCAGCTGAATGAGTACTATTAATTACTGCCAACTCTGTCAGGTACTGGAAATCTGTGTTTTAGTCACTGCCTTTTTACGTAGCTTTTTAACATCGTAGTTGCATTACAATGCTGGCAGTCACATCTCCCTGCGGTACATAGTATTCCAGCTAGCAGCTGACACATTTCATACTCATACAACACAGCATCAGCTTTGAATTATGGCTCTGTGCTCACATCCCTGTCTACCAGGAGAAGACATCAATGCACTTTCCTTCATTTGATATCATATTGTTATTATAAACAGTGACATTTCCTTAACCAAAAGTCACAGTCACTCTCTAAGGACAAATGCTCCTGTCCCCTGAACAATGGCATTTTACTGTGATGTCAGTGTGTCACTCAGATGGATTGACCACTGGTCTATGAACAAGGAAGAAAAACAAATTGCTCTTACATCCGACTTTCTGGGAATTCACAATTTTGTTAGTGTCATAGTCTTTTAATAGGGGTGTCCAGCCCAACAGAAGTGGAACTGTGTTCACAATGTCTTGGCAGGAACTCAATGAGATAATATGGGAAGTTGGCTTCTGTTGTTGTGGTACTGGGAAATTGTCACGGATGTCAGAAAGGACAAACCGAGAAATGGCAAGGGAGAGCGGGAAAGAGCCCATGCATAGCGACGAGACGGGGGTTAGCCCGGGCTCAGCTGTTTAGGAAATGCCGTATAGAAACCTATGCCCTCAGGCCATGGACAGGAGGGGCGACCTGGTGCTAGGCAGGTCTCAGGACATCCGAACCTCAGTGCTGAGCCTGGGCTAACCCCCGACTTGCCGCTACGCATAAGGTCTTTTTCACTATCCTGCCATTCCACGGTTCATCCCTTCCAACATCCGTGACAGAAATAGAACAGCTTTCCTCAGGTATAGACAAGCTATAGAGTGGTTCATTACTAGGCCAACTCAGTGAGGACCAGAGGCTTCATTGCTTCCAGTGGATTGTATCTGCAACAGATTGGAAATGCTGCTCTCAAGATTTACTGTATTGTTGTTTTGATGCTCCGTAAAGTAAGGTCTAGATACGTGCTTACTATAGGCACTCTGCACAGCTGTCAAAATGGTGCAGGTGTAAGTTACTTTGGAGAAAAGCATCAGCGAAAGATAATACGAATACTGTTCTGTTGTTCTGTTCTGTTGAGCTCTGCCTCTTAAACTCATTCCCATTTTCGATTCCTGATCTCTACCAATGTGTGCAAACCTTTATAGACCTCCTGAAGGTTCTTGCTATTTATACACACTGTTAAGGTTTTTTAAAAGCATATCCATGTTTAATACCCACAGTAATGCAGATATAAAAAATATCATAATGAAGTTGCTCAGATTGTTTGCAGTACAGTAAATCTTCTTGATGTGGAGCAAAAGCTCTTTGTTATTTAGTCATTGTTGCCCAAAATACAGTATCATTACTTCCAGCAGGTTTCAGTAGATACCCTTAGCTACCTCTATTTGATTCAAAATGGGATCACAAATTGGTGCAGGTGTCTACTGCTGACAGCTGTGGAAAGTGAAAAGCAACTAATATTTCCAATGTGTTAGGAATCACTAGATAGGCGTTTTCTATCTTTGGATTGCTATGTCACTGGAGAAAATGTAAAGGCAAAACAACACGGGAAATTCTTCTGTCAGAAATGTTTTCAGTCACATTTCTAAAGAACTGTCTAATGAGGATATAGTTTAAATCTTTTCCTTGATTGCCCTTAAATGCACAGAATCAGTGCTTAATGTGCAGAGCAACTTGCTTGTAACAGCAGTGTTATTTTGGGGCTCTTGCGCCTTTGAAAGTTAAAAATAACCTTTTTTTTTTCCTTTTGAAGTGACAAAGGTGCAAGTTCTGGCTCCGTTAAAGGCAACAACCAGTGTGTTTTATTCCCACGGGCTTTCTTACAAGCAGCGATGACTGTGGTTCTTATAGAAAAAGAGTTGCAGATGGACATGTTCTGTTACTACACTGGTACATTGCATTTTTCATAATGGATGCGTAAGCTTGTGGCTTTTCGAATATATTCTATGCATCCAAGCTAGTAACTACATGCTCTGTATTACTATCCTTTTTGTGTGGATAGACGTCGGCAGACAAATATACCGTCATTTATACCACTATAGTTACTATTTTATAGATGTCACAAACTGCACATAACATAGTGCTGTGATTTAAATGGTAATCAAGTTAAATTGCCAAATATAGTGAAAACGTGTCGGTAACAGTAATGGGATTATGTGCTCAGCATCTAATGAAGAAAACAACTTGCCTGAAATGGAACTGGTACACATTAAACTATTTTAAGACTGTATTCAAAATAAATGTTTTCAAAATTTAAAATAAACCTTTTTTTTAAAAAAGAAAAAGGACCTGGTCCTTCAGACCTAAAAATAGCAAGATTAATCGGTAATGTGGGAAGAATAAGATATAGAATTGAGTTCTTTGGGAATTCAAATGCAAAGCAGGAAAAAGAAGTCAGACTTTTACTCTCAGGCATGCATTGCTCTGATGATGAAAAATTGTATTAAATTCACTCAGGCGGTTCATGTATCATTCTGTGCCAAAATTGACTTGTGTAATAGACATATTTGTCATTAAATTCCTGAACATTTTGCAGTATGCTGCACAAAAAGACTATTATTCACGAAGAACACAACATTCATTTTTTAAGTGCATTTCAAAGGACAGCTTTTTTGAGGAAATGTCAGCTCCAGTGACACCTAACTGAACCTGTTGCTTTCGTTTGGTACACTGGGTGGCTTGACCTGAAATGGCAGGGAAAAGATTTCTCCTGTCATTTAACATTAGAAGCAAAAATAAACTGGACAATGATGCAAAAATTAAGCAAAAGTTAAAAGAATCGAAGAGTGGATCATTTTGAGCCTCAATTTTCATCCACTTGGTTTGGATAATTCAGCATTGATTTCTGTGAGTTTGTGTACAAGCCAGATGTTTATGATTATGCAGACGCATGGGTTGTACACATTAAAAACCAGGTGCGCCAAGCAGAATCAGTGGCAAAGGTGGAAAATTCCCTTAAACCTACCATAGCATATGCAATACCTTATACCGAACGACACACTTAACGATATGCACGGAGGAAGCATGTTTAACTTTCACTTAAATCCACTGCCTATAACCCCAACACTAATCTCCTCATCTTTCAAGTACCTTTCTTGTCTCATCATCTTTCACCGTTATTCATTTGATAATTAATAAACAGCAACACCCAGCGAATGATAAGGAAGCATTTTGTTTTCATGATTGCCAAGCACTGCTCTTGTAGTGAATTTGACCTTTCTAGCGTTTTGCGGACTGTGTGATGGTGAGATGTGTGTGTTCAGGGAACAGGGGGTACAAGACAAGCGCAGAGACACGATGCAAACTTGTGTACCCACATGGACAGATTTAGAAGTACAGCACCTCCGTGATACAGGAAAAATCAAAAAGCGGCAAAGGCAAAAAAAAAAATATCCCAAAAGTCAACAAAACGACTTTTTCCCACCAAGAGAAAAGCTCCTCCGGGCATCACAGCTGGTGGGAACGCTTGTACTCTTGGAGTTCTGCATCTGTTACTGTGATGAGCACTGTGACTGTCAAGATTTGTGTACCTTTTCCATCCAGCTCTGTCCTGGGACCCCTGACAGTCTGATTGCTAATTAGCACGTCACCATGGGATACAGGCACTTTACAATCAGTCCCCATCAGCAATGCCTTGAACAGGGCAGAATGACAAGACAAACTTCAACTGAAATAATGTGGAAAATTACTTCTGAGTGATAAAGAACATTTCTGTTTATATGGCTTAGTTTACAACTCTGATATACAGTATAAAGTATGTATTTATATACTGTATACAGCATGCTATACATCTCACTATATTGGAGCTGAGTTTCAAGTCTCATACACACACCTTCTCACCATTTTAACTGGATTACTTCAATATAACATTAGTCAATTCAATCAGCATGCCAGTTAAATGCTGTTCAAAAGCTTGCTTTCAGCATTAGGCCTGAGAAACAGGCTGGAGTCTCTGTAGAGCTATAGAGGTAAAATAATTACACCTGGAGGGGAGTCCCCATTACCTGTAAAGCGCTTTGAGTGGAGTGTCCAGAAAAAGCGCTATATAAGTGTAAGCAATTATTATTATTATTATTATTATTATTATTATTATTATTATTATTATTATTATTCATTTTAGGTGTGGTGTTTTGTTTTCAGAAGACATCCTACCCATGACGAAACAACAACAAGAAGTCCTATTATAAATGAAAGGCAGTTTATATAAATTTGTTTTATTTCACACATTAGGATTTTCCTAAATTACGTCCATGGTACTTAAAACTAATTGTGCTGATTCAATACTAATGACAGTTGTAAATTTAGATAGGATTGAAAGCTGAGAAAAGTATTAATTCAGCCCTGGTGTGACATTAACCAGATTGTTGGATGCCAGTGCAGTTTGTTATTATAATTGTCTTCTGGCTTCAGGCTGGTATAAGCAGGCCTTCATTTTTCCAATGTTGTCTAATGCCTTTTTAATAACACCAGATAAGAAAAAATGATCATAGCAAAACTCTTACATCAAGCTAGCATTATGTTCTGTCTCCTGTGTTTTCCAGAAACCTGTTTATTATTCAGTCTTTGGTAAACAGGCTGTCACAAGACTGATTGATTGAAACATTCTTTTTATTTAAAAAAAACATGTACCCTGCTTTCTCATATTGGTGGAATTTCAATGGCAACAACGTATTACACTGTAATGATTTCTTAAACACAGGAAAAGGTGTGTAATTTAAAGGTGTGTAACATTTAAAGTGTTTAAAGCCTGGAAGTTTAATATTAAGAACCATTCTGCCTACCAGTGCTCAAAATCAATATTTTGTTATACAGTTGAGTGGGCTAGCAAACGTCGCCACAGGAAATGTAATCTTTTACATATTAATCACACCGCCAACAGAGGGATGATCAGTTTTTAGCAAAAGTCAGGTAGGGCCTTAACAAGCTGTTAAAATAAATGTTACTTTCATCCAGTCCGTGAATCTCCACCATTGCACACGGTGTTTAAAATGCAGTGAGAAATCTGTGATAATATAATTAGTAACTAAAAAGACAAAGGTGCCCCTGCTGCTAATCATGACAGTCATGCAAGTGGTCAAAATTACAAATGTCTTTCTGAAAGAAGGGCACAAAATATTCTGGGAGGAGGGGAGGCTGAGAAATGTTATTCAGGATTTTTTCTAAATTTACGAAAGAAAACCAATGTGTCATAACCAATGTAGGATACAGGCAGTAAATCAAGTCATTCTTCTCTCTGTAAGTTCTTTGGCTGGACTTTCTCTTTTAGGAGCTTGTATTCCCCATAGAACAGCCCTCTGTCCTCCACACACACAATTACCTCCACAATCCAAGCTCTAGCATTGCTGTGAGTACAGGACAGAGGTGTCTGTTTTTCAGTAACAATTACATCTCCTGCATATAACTTAGTAGACGTTTATGTCATTTTGAGATGGGTGATCTTATGAAAGTACATTTGTTTTCTGATTTTACCTCGCATTTATCTTTCCCAGTAGCGTCCTATGATTTATACAGTTTGATTCTTCGCCACCACGTTCTATGCCTGAGCTCAATTTTAATGTGCTGAACACTTCTCACCATTTTTTAACCAGAGTGAATCCTTCAGAAGCGGACTTCATTTTCCACCCACAGGGCTCGCTGTCAAGTTCCCCTGACAGGTCGGCAGCTGAAAAGATGCCGAAATTATTTTTGGGGTTGAAACTTCTAAACTTTGTCTTGAGCCTCTCGCCAATGTGAGAGAAGTGGTCCAGCAACAGCCTGAAACAGAATTCAGCACAGACGTCTTGTGCCCTCTGCTGCTTGAATGGCTTCCAAGCTCACGTTCCATGGAGGCCAACAAATACAGCAGGAGACTGTATCTTACAATACAAAGGTAACAAGTAATATGTTTAGTAGGCTGCATTCAAGCTTTCTGAGCAACTTTTACAGTATTTTTAAGCTTCAAAGTCCATTTTCACACACACACACAAATAAGTGTAATGGCAGATGTCTGTGCTATTTATTGAGTAATCAACCAGTTTACCTCTACTGATTCACCAGTTCATTTCTGGGGAAACAACAAAAGAAGGCTTTTATAATCGCACGTCTGTGTCGACAGATGGTTGTAATAGTTCCTTTGCCTTTATAGCACGTCAATCTTTTTCTCTGTCTGTCCGTGATCCAGTACTGTGACCATTGTCCTATGCCTTTCCTCAGAAAGGATGAGGACTTTCCTCAGAAAGTAGGCTCTGCCTACTTGGCTGTTAAAATCCCATGGCACTGCTCATAAGAGTAGGGGTATAAGCCTTGGACTAAAGCCAGGCTAAATTCCACAGTCTGCCCTCTCAAAGGTTCCTACTCTAGACACTTGACAAGGCGGATTCTCCACCTACGCGGTTCTCAGTTCTCCGCCTGGTCTGCGGTAAAATGAAGCTCCTGTAACACATTACCAATACGTAAAGTACTTTGAGATCCTTTAGGATGAAAAGTTCTACAGACTGTAAATAAAAGGAATGATGATAATATTTTTTTTTATTATTATTCCTTTTATTTCCTGGCTTAATAAGGGCACTCATTTTATATATATATACTGTATTATGATATACTGTACCTGTATGTATTGAATACCTGAATACAGTAATGAATTTTAAGCAGTGCCAATTGACAGTTTACAGACCAGGGACTATTATGTTTAATGGTATTGTCTTCAAATACATTTCTGCAAAATGCTTAGTATGAAGAGCCCAAAGGATTCACCAATGCAACACAATGTAATAAATTCATAGTGATTGTGAATACTAATGCCAATAATACTTTCAGAACCACTCAAAACGTACAATATCTGCGGGAAAAAAATATTTCAGAGTTTTATAGTAAATCTTACATTAATGCTTTGTTAAAACTTTATTACATTTTACATTTTATATTTTATACATAGATTTATTAAAAATCTATTAACGTGTATGAGATTCCCTCCATTTTACACAATAATCTTATCTTTTGCAGAGGATGGTCACAATAAATGTTCCTAAATGGCTTAATGGCAAAGTGCCAAGCATTGTAGCAAAGCTACTTTGTTTTCTTTGTAAAATAAATGAGTGCAGTGAAACACTCCTGGTCCATTTTGCATGATGCACGGCCAGTGTGACAGAATGTGAAGGAACGTAGGCAGCTTTTATGGATGCTGTTTAAATAGCTGTGACATTTTTAGCAAGGAGTGAATTATTTCCCTGGTTGCCCTGAATTTCGGGGAGCCTTGAACAAAGAGTTCAAGGGGCATTTAAAAAAATACAAAGTGTGCTTATCAAACAACACTCTTATGCCAAATCATTTAAAACTCCAGCTGTCTTTAAGCTTTGTATGTGTGCTTCACACTCTGAAATCTGACACCTTTGTCAGTGTTAATACCATCAAATGAAGTGCAGGAATGGAATTGACTTGCAAACATCACTTGTTGATTTGTTGTACCTAAATCTAAATACTGATCTATTTATTGCAAACAAAATGCTGTCATGTTTCCACAAAAGTACATGGGAACAAAAACACAGTAAAACAATGGGATATAATAATACGTAATCTGATTTCTTAGAATCTTTCTGCATCCAAGCAGCTATGTTTGACACACACTGAGACTTATAAAAACAAGGCCGGTTATAAAAACAACGCGATAAACAGTACTTTCTTTAATTGGCAAGTTCTACAAATATGAAAGAAATGGCCTCCCGTGTCTCTTTCTATTGTTGTTGTGCAAATCTAGGCTGTTAAAGTTTGTTAGTGATGAATTAAAATATTATTAGTTGTGAATGTACCATAGGTGTAGTGGTTTCATTCACTATCTACTGTATGTAGTAAATAACTTTCATTGTCGCAGTAAGATAACAATATCAGTGCGGTTTCACCTGCTGCTATACCAAAGGCTGTTGGTTCAGTTTTGGAAAGGAGTAAATATTGGGATGACTACTTTGAATAATCTTTCATTATATTTAACATGCAATGAAATATTACGAATTACTTTTTTCCTTGCATTGCAAACTATGTTGTAATGGTTTTAAATTAAATTAATGTAGTTGCAACTGGTAAATGCACGTCATCCTCCAAAAGGACATACCTATTGGGTGCTGAAAAAGGAAGAGAGCAGGATAAGCAATCTAAAGACAGAGAGAGGCCAAATCAAGTCTATGTGATAATGCAATCTGAGTTGGTTAGATCCATGAAACTACCGAACAGTAGACACATAGAATACTTTGGGTGTTTAGTTAAGTTAACAGATTTGCATTTCATGTGCTTTCAGTGTTAAAATACAGGTACAGGTTATCTTTGTAAAATACTTCCACTTCCTGTTCTTGTTTGTAAGTTATTTATTATGTGTTCTTCACAGCTGGTTAATAAAAGTTTTCCAGTGATATAATTTATTGATTTAATTGTTCTAAATAGTAAAATAAGATTGGGGTGGGAGCTGATGATATGCTAATATAATATGATAGTATGCCTTGAGCCCCCAAAAAGCTAGGGTCAGCTTACAAAAAACATAGACACAAATACATATAGCATTAGATAAAAGACATTATCCCATACATAGCCATTAGAAGACCACTTCTACAGAAATACACAGATTAACAGAACATTACTTCCCCACAATTGTTCTAAACCCTTATAATTGCACAATGTTCCTTTAATTGTGCAATTAACCACTAATTGCACTTCCCTCAAACTAATACTCCTTTTTGTGAACTCATTTATTGAGTAGTTTAATTGAATGTGGAATTTTATTAAGTCTGCACTGAAGGACTCTAAAATGTCTGTTTAAGACATCAGTTGGTACTCTTTCTACAAAACACACAAAGGATCAGAGAACATACTAACATCTAGTCTCCTCCTACTCTTAATGTAGGCAGTTTGAAAGCTCTGCTCAAGTGATGGCCTACTAACTTAGAACACATCCTTAATAATGCATGAGCTACTGGCTAGTAGTCAATTTAAAAACATGAACAGGAGGCTGCAAAGCAAACAATTGTTACTTATAGTGCATTGTATTCTTTGTAAAATACTCTACTATAACAAATGCATTCTCTGCATAAAGGAATTCCAGTATACTGTATATGGCATAGGTTTGACACTCCCCCTAAATATATTTGGAGGATATTTATTTCTGCTGCATAGAAAACATGCAGCATCACTTACTGTAGGTTAAGGGGGTTCTTTAAATACAAAGTGGCTCATTGTTCTGCACATAATGGTTCATATGCATCACTGTTTCAGTTTATTCTGCTAATTGTAAATACTGGAATTTAAATACTGGAAGGTAACTTTGGTTGACCTGAAAGATGCTTTGAAGCATTTTTTTTTGCATTAATGCATTTTTGGAGCATTAATACACACAAAGTGCAAACACAAAAAAGTCATTGCTTTTTACTAAAATCTATTTATTTTGCTAAAACAAACTTGAAAACGTGCATCTTAATGTGTTAATCCAAAGCAGCAATGACTGATGAACAGATTTTTGTTTTCTAATCCCTTCTCCTGTAGACAGCTAAAATCAACTCAACATGACTAGAATTATAATTTTTATAATATCAGTGTAAATCATATTGCTTTACATTTGCAAACATCAGGAAATCTCTTAAGCATTGAGATTTTAGAATTAGCTTGTATAACCAAAGCTGAAAAGATTCAAGGACTCTGAAATCTATTTAATTGTTTCTTATTGCGCAGGTGGGCTGACCTAGAAAGATACACATGAATACCAACTTAACAGATTTCAAAATAAGAATGTATTCGCTTAAAAGTAGAAAATATTGTCATAAGGAAGCCATTGCCCTGATATTTTGGTATGATAATGCTTTTGTAACACTCTTTCATCAAAAATGCTACGTTTTGACCTCTGACTTAAAACATTGACACATAATATTTTGTCATAGATGTCAGCTCTTTCTGTTTCATTTTAGTTAGAAATATGCCAGGAAGCCCCACAGCTCTCTTTAATCCTAAAGACATCCAGGGCTGGTTAATGGTTCTTCTGGATGGTCTTGACATGTCTGATGTATACTAAGGAAGACACAGATGAAGAGGTCAGAGTGGGAGGAGGAATCAGATACACTGCATGGGTGATTTCAATTTGAACACGAACAGCATTTTTCAGTTTTCATGTTTCTGTGTGAATAAATCTCAGTCTGTGCATGTACAGTCACATGCTGTATGTGAAGATTTTCCTTGTCCTAACATAAGCAAAAAGGCAAGGATTTTAGTTTGCAAGTCAGCCGCTCCAGTGACACCTGACACCTGAAGAAGGCTGCAGGGCCGAAACGTTGTGTTTTCTTTCTTCTCCTTTCAGCATGGAATAAACCTATTACTTATTTCTCTTCCTTTACACCTAACATGTTTTTAGTTGCTGAATAATGAAAAAAAAAATTGGAACTGGAGGAATTCTGACTGAGCGATGTTGTTGAATGTTGCTGTTCTGCATTGTGGTAATGCAATGTTGTTGTATTGTATTATTGTTATGCAAGTCATATGTTTATGAGCTCTTGATGTGCAAGACAAATTCGCTTAGGGACAATGGAGGTTCGTTCAATTCACCTACATACAGTGACCTTCCAGGTGAAGGCAAAGAGCTGACTGCGCTGACTTATCACAATGAGAGTGGAGCTTGGTTGACCCCACACATTACTTGCCACAGTTACTTGACTTGACACTTAGGATTTTGCTCTCTGATGAGATGAGACAAAAATGAATACCAACACTTCTCCTATAATGAAGCCAAATGTCAGTCTGTCAGCCACTTGAGATCGTGTGCGATCGTACAAAAAGAATGCAACAAAACACAGATTTTTTAAACTTGGTGAATACAGTCATTGTTGTGCCCTTCACATATGTCAAGTGCTCGCACAACGCATGTGTATTGCGAGCTGACAAGCACATGTGTCATCAGGGATATTTAAGAAAACTATAAAGACTGTGAGTCTGAGAGCTGCCACATCTTCTCAGTTGTGAGCAGAAGATCATCATAAATCACAAACACTCCAGCTGTGAAATTCTGTACATTGTGCCAGCAGAACCAAATACCAAATTGCAATGGGTATTTCTCTAATTACATTGATACCTTTAAGACTGGAGAATCCTTGGGATTAACCCATTCAGAGATATTCCAGCTCCCATAATAATGTTTTGATACAATAAAGTCTAATTTTTCAAAAGAAGCATAGCATTTCACAAGTTTTTTTATTAATATAATCATAATTAAAGGCATCTTCTGACTAAGCAGGAGGGAACAAAGAGTTTACAGACCAGAGGTGACACACTTAGAAAATATAGTCTAAAAGCATTGCAGAAATATACATGCAAAACTCATCATTTATTTTTTTTAGCAGTACATTACATTAAGCAAACATGTTTTGAAAAACCAAATTGTATTTTGCATAATATAAATCTTGTTTTGTGCCCGTTGAACCTTAAGAATCAAGCAGTTAAATCAAAATCTATCACAGTACAATTCTGCTGATGAAGCAGGTTAATTCTAGCATCTCTTCTTGCTGAATTATAAACACTTCAGTGCACTTTTAAGGAAACAACTTGTGTTCCAGCCCAGCAGTTTCAATATGGAGCAATTCCTTCTCCAATTATGCTTGACAATTTCCAGTCTGTTCAGCTGGGAGCTGGCAAGGAAGAGCATAGAGAGGTTGATGCCTACATCTGCAAACACACGGAATGAAAGATCATCCGCAATTAGAACTTGCCTTCCTTAATTCTAAGTCAAGCAAAACGGACAGAGGGAAAGAGGTTTACAGTAAAATGTTTATTAACAGCAGAGTCACCTAGTGGCAGGAGCACTAATGTGAAACACCCCCAGCTTTACCTTTTCATTTTGTTGCTAATTTGTATTTCCTTCCTTTCACAGCACACAATACTCTTCCCTGCAGAAACTAATCAAAGGCAATGTAACACAATGTACTGTATGTCATGTAATGTAGCTATAAGGATATTTACATTAAATTCTTACATGTTGGGTATTAGTTCCATGTTTAAACAATAGGACCTTTTTTAGCATTGTTTCTAGTCTAATACCAAAAAGAATAAGCCTACTAATGAACTGCGTGCTTTGAAAATTATATTTTATATAAATTATTTATTTATGATATATTTATATAAAATCATATTTTCTTACTATATTTTCTATATATATATTTTCTTACAAGGCATCACTAAAAACAAAACATTCCAACTGGGAATCAAAGTGCACAGCCTCGTTTTCCTTAAAGGGTTTTTTAAGGGAACCTACAGTACCTAGCCCAAGCTCCCAAGTGAAAAAGGACAGTGCTACAGACATCTCAGTTACTCCTGGGACTCTACACCATGAATAGATTTGCTGATTCAACATTTGCTGTCTGCGAAACGCTTTTGAAAACTATAACCTAGAAAAAACATGTTGAGAAAAATGTCACAATTCTCTGGGGGCTATTCCAAATCGACCACTTGAGAGATTACTCTTGTTTTCACAGTCAAAATGCCATTTTTACTTTAAAATGTTATGTATCGCCTGGTCAAGATTTCCGTGTTAATTTCTCTTATGAAAGATCATCTTTCTGAATCAATTACAATGAGAGGTCACGCCAGTTAAGTGGCAAAAGAAACTTCAGGCCTTCTCCCAGACAAATAGCATGATCAGGCGAGTTAATGTTGAGCAAGAGATGATGAGACATTCTAGTACTAAACTTTAGTCATGAGGTTCTTCTTAAATTCAGAATAAGAGACAGAACCCATACCCTGTCTCTTGCATATGTCTCAAATATATATAAAGTAGAGTTGGTGTCACCCTCTGTCCTCGCTGTCCGAGGGATTTTCCATCTCATCCCTCATCTCATCTTGCTGTCTCACCAGTGAGGGCTCAAGGTTATCATTCCTCAGGTAGTCAGCTGTCTATATAATATGAAATGGCTCTTTTACAATCAATGTGAACAGCCCATTACACTGACATTTTGGGGTTAGGTCTTGACCATCCAAGTCTATGTATGTTTTGGCTTCATTTTACCAGAGAGATCTTGTTAAAAGTCACACATAGCTCTCTCTTCTTCATTTTGAATTTTACATTGCGTAACTTTTACATAAGTGTCACATCATTAGTGGACTGTTTTCAGCAAATCTTTTTTTCACAAAATATTGATTCTCTTGGAAAGTGTAAAGGTGTTGAACACATCTGTGCTGTTGATTACAGAGTAGGATGATGATAAAACTGAAAATGTTATATCTAAAATGCACAAATCTAACAAGAAGGAAATTAACAAGGTATGTAGATTACATTTTTAGCCTTAGAAAGTCTTAGAAAATTGTTTTATAAATATTAAACTCTGACATTTATTCAAAGCTACCTTTAACAGCAGAAATACGTATGTATTTTTGGAATAGGTGGTAATGCGGTATACAGTACATGCCTTATGTCTGAATAACTTCCCAGACTACCACAATGTCAAATAAAAATGGCAATAATATACTCCACTAGATTAACAGAAAGCATTGCTTTGTTTAAAGTATAAAGGACTGATTCTAATAATTTTAATTGTTTTTCCTGCCGATGTTAAATGTATCACTGGTTTTTATTGATCTGCAAAATCTTTACATTTGCATTTAATTTAATAGAAAACTGGTCATGTTACAAGTCATTTAAAATTAAAAATAGTAAGGTCTGTTTCTAATTTCAGAATCATTGTAGTGCAATACAGTAAATCTGCCAATATTCAGTGTAGAATCTTGGGCAATATGATGCTTCAGATTAAAGTCACACACCCTCCTGTCTCAGTGTAGGAACAGAAGCATTTGAGGGATCTGAAATTTTAATAGCAGAGGCAGGAGACACTGTCAAGACAGCAGTAAGAAGCCTCCATAATGATCCATGCTGTCAGAGCCAGATCAGTGCACAGCTTTGTAAAACCCTGGTCAAGGTAACTTGGGATCTCCAGCAGCACATCAGCAACTGCTATGTATGTCAATACTATTTATACCAGTAGATTAAGGCAGGACTTATTATATTTAGTTATAGGGACGACAGAATTTGAGCTTCATACTGTAGATTTAGATAATTATTCCAACTGTTTCATTTTTTGTGTAGTTCGTATTGTGTCAGACAGCACACATGCTTCACATTAAATAATAAGGATATTTTTTAACCTGGATCGGAACATATCAAACCAAGTTAACTTCTTCATGCCCTACAGTACATTATGGTATTCAGCATTTATCATCTAGAACTGGGACTTTCATTTATATAAGCACCATAAACCTATAAGAGATTTATGTTTCTGATTGTAATTACAGCACTTTCGTGAATGCAATAAAATAATCACAACTGTTGAAGACTGTCTTTTACTAAATCAAAGGAGACCCGCTGTAAAATGTGCAATAATGAGAATCTCCTTAATAAAAAACAGTAATAAATCTATACAGTAACCATGAATTGAGCTCTCCTGTGACCCCGTATTGGATAAATCTCTTAGAAAATGGATGGATATCTGTATCGCAGCCATACATGTCTACCTAGAAGTTCAACTTTTTTCTTACTTTTGAAAAGAAATGTGCTGTGTAATTATAAAACCATTATCCTTAATGATACGGTGCTGTTAAAGCTATTAAGCCATTTGTTTCCCAGACAGTTGTACAAATCTGACATTTTCTGCAAAGGAAAATGTGTGTAAAAGCATTGTAATGTTCTTTAATGTTAAGCACTCAGCTGCTGCCCACTCCTTCTCACCTGTGTGAGTCTGCATACTAATAGATCTGAATTGCCCTTCTGCTGGTGTTGCTTTGTTAGAAAAGGCCCTGCTAGCACTGACGGCAGATGAGGAAGAAACTGACTTATTTTTGTTTTAAATACAATGAAGCATAATATTTTGATAATCTTGTTAAAACTGTTCTTTGAACCACTTGACACAAATTGTTTTGCTTTCTAAATAGGGGGCATGACTCCATTTATAACTGATTTAAAAATGTCATTGTTGTGCTTTCAATGAATTAATGGTCCAGGGACTTTAAATATCAATGTCTCATTACATGCATTTTTTAAGATTCTGTGTTTTCCTTATATTGAAATTTTGTAGCATTTAAAGCTGTCGTTAATTGACCCGATTTAAGCATTTTTGTGGGTTTTGCAAATACTGTATGCTGCTGCTGCTATGTCAAATCTGCTGAATGTTTGTTTCACATTCATCATTTGTTTATAAAAAGTGATTTTTTTTTCACTATGATCACACACAAAATGAAATCTCAGGGAAGCATTGAGACATGTTGAACATCAGAGTTGGGTACAAACTCAAACATTTTACACAACAGATGCAGTGAAGCCTTTATTTAAACTCAACAGTCTGTAAATGTATTCTAAAACTGTACATTACAAAGTTCATGCAGTTGTACCTTTTCTTCTTGAAATTCCATTGGCCTCCGATTTACTTAATCACCAAATACAACCTGCAGCAAAGATGTAGCTATAGCTCCATTTTTAAATGAACTTATGATAATTATCAGGCGTAGGAAAGTCTAGTATATGACAGATGGGCAGTCTGGCAGATTTTCATTGTCTTTATTGAAAAGAAATGTCCAGCTTCTTCCTGGTACTGAAAGAATGCATGCTAGAACTTGGAGACGTCCCTGTAACACTGCAATTCCATCTAAAATCTGTGTGTCTGGAAAGCTGTATTTCTAAAATGTGTCAAGAAAAGTGAGTTTTTTCTTCTTGGGAATGAAAAAACTAAGAATTTCTAAATGGTAGAAAACCAACAACTGGAGAAACGTGTAATCAATATTGTGTTGTGCGTGCAGAGGACTTGTAATTTTCAGTCCATGGTTGTAGCAATGCAATCAGAGTGTGACATGTGGAAAGCCAGAACCAACAACAATAAAGGACCATTCCTTCTAAACTGACAGCTGATTAAAATACAAAAGAGGTCTTAGTCCTGTTCTACGAAGCAGACACCAGAAATGCTCAAAAAGTCTCCAAATAGATTTGGAATTCTGAAGAGGACTCAAAAAAGAAAAAGAAAAAATATGGAGATATACAAATAGAAACATTTGGAATTTCATGAGTGACAATTTACTGTACAAAGAATTTTGCTGTGATTAGTCCGTTCTGGTGTCTACTGATTGCCTAAAGGACAATTCTACTTTCTGTTAATCATACAAGAAAGAAGAGCAAAGGACAAAGAACACAATCACAGCTCCAGAGGAATGCAGTCCATGGACTCTGAAAGGCACAATTCCCTTTTGATCCCTGCAGATCCTGTAATTTCTAAACATGTTGCTTACAGTTAACACAGGTGGACATTTTTCCCTCATAATCGGTTTCTGAGTTTCTTTCATCATTAAATTTCCACACAGTTCTGGTTTTATGAAAAAAAAAGGAGCTGGATAAAAAAAAAATCAAAAACATTTGCTTGCTTCTGGATTAGCCCACAGCATAATTCCAGCATCTTTCTGAATCACTTCAAAATCAAAGGAGGTCAGTCTGGTTCCTTCTGTCTTAGGGGTGGGTGAGGGCTGATGGGAAAAAAGTCTTGCCAAAAAGTGACCATATCTAGTCGCCCACATAGCCCTCAAGGAAGCCCTTCTCAAGGATAGCAGTCAGCGCAAAACTACATTGACTCTCAAATCCTGATGGGTTTCATTTTTACTGCTGTAAAAAGAAAATTTGGTTTATACATGATCTAATGGTAAGCACCCCCACCCTAAACAATCTATGCGTGAGCATAACACAGTTAAAGGGTAAATAAAAAAAACTGGGCTATCAATTTATTGTAACAAAGGACATCAATAACAACAAAACAAAAACAGCCATGTTAATGAGCTGGAAACTTAAGACAAAAGAATATTTTTAGACTCATCACTAATTCAAATAAACTTTTTGGAACCAGAAATACAATGACTGCTAAGGAAAAAAGCCATTTTTGTCAATCCAAAATCCAGAATACCATTTCATCCAACACAAATACTCAAGACTATGTACAGTATGTGAAGGAGAATATAAACTCAGCGTAGATGTGCAAGAATTTAAATATGAATAAAAAATAATAAAGTAGTCGATCAATGGAAGTGACAAAATGGGCCAATGACAAAAGTGAAAGGGAATTTAATGGATGGACTATCGCTCTGCACAGAAAATAAAAACATGTCTGTCTAGTGTTCCAATGTTTTAGAATTGCAGCTGTATAACAACAGGAATTGCAGTGTTTCCTTTACAAATGCTATATTATGTTTCATTGAACTGTAGATTTTTTTTCTAGAAAATAAGGAAGAAAAGAGAGGCAACCTGTTTAAAAGCACAGAAGAAAGAACGATTTTCAAATATATTTTCAGGGAAAATGCTGAGAGGCGTCTTTTAAACCTCAAAGTGAAGGAATGGTTTATTTCTCTCAACACCCGTTGAATAAGACATTTTAAGCAAACCGCATCAAACTCAAACTGGCAATCTAGTTCTATTCACTGCTGGAGGGCTCTATTGTAATAAAGCAATGAAGGCAACAAGAAATAGCATGGTTTTTCACAGATCCTCATGCTTTCTTTTACATAGAAATGGAGTTTGTCAACAGAAATCTGGGAGGTGGTCAAATTTTGAATCTTGCCCATTAACGCATAACTATCTTGGTCCCTGAGCACCCTTTGTACACATCTTTTCTCACACTCTGTGTTTTAATCATGCCAGAGACTGATGTTTCTCTCACTCTGTGTCACAAGACCTTACCTTTCATCCCCAACACAAAACACAAAAACAACCAGCTTCTCACAGTCGCCATGATGTCTCTTCTTCTCTGATGGCTCCTTCTGATGCAGTCACCTCTCCCTGCAACTCTGAAACAACTGCACCCCAGTTACCACTTCTTGTTCCCCCACATCTCTCCCTTCTCTCTATTTCTCTGCAGTCCCCACTTTATCTGCTCCACCCACCTTCTGTTTTTACTTTCTGCTCTGTTACAACATCAGGTGTCCACCCAACTGCACCTTCAGCCTATCTGTTGTTTGTCCCTTTTCCTTTCCCAGTCCTACTTTCCTGATGTTCATGTAGGAACTTGGTCAGCCACTGGCACTAATTCCAGCCTGTAGGTACGAGTGGACAGTGTCAATCTATGCTAAGCCTGCAGTCCTTCTTCTCATCCCTCACCACCCCCATCTCTCGCAGCCCTGGAGTGGCACTGATGAGGTCCAGGTTCCCCACACCCCCTCTCCACTGGTGTCCAACTGGTGCTGTGTCAGCTCCAAGCTCTCGGTCCCACACACACCCCTCCACCATGGAGCTTATCAAGTTCATCAGACTCCATGGTGGAAGGGTGTGTGTGAGACTGAGAGTTCATCTACTTTCCCTTTAGGCACTATGTTTTGGATCTCCACCTATAATCCATCCTCAATTATTCAGTAATAGCAAATGCATTTGATAGGCCAGGGTACTTCCATTTAGTACCTCAAGCCCTGTTCCACTATCAGCCCTCTACCTTTCTGCCTTTACTTTTCTCAGTCAGCCATTCTCTGTGTTAACCTTCTTCGTTAATTCTTAGCCGTCTTCCCATTAACCAACCAGCATCAGCAAGTGGTTGCTCTGCTAATCTTGCCCAGAAATCGTTTCCTATACCGATTTCGTATCTGGGTTATTGAGCCTAACCTCACAGTATGTACTCCTTCCCCTTCCGGGGTCAGCACAGTGCCTTTTGCAGTCCTTTATGTAATCCCAGTCTCGGCCAGCCAAACCCTAGGCTAATGTTTCTCAAGAGCCTTGCATATGTGAACTGGCCAATCAACCAAAACGTGTACACCAAAAGCAAAACACCACAAGCCATTGAAGAACTACAGTGCTTTGGGGTTGCTTTGATCTCTGTGAGGGGGTTGACCTTACAGTCAAGCTGCCATTTCCTCAGTCAGGGAAGTAAAGCCAAAATTAAATATGCTGACCCTATGAATTCCCTAATCCCTTTGCATTCATTAGAATTTGGCCAAACTACTGAAATAGGGGAGGGGTTAGGATCTGACATCCCTCGAAGTCAAAGCCAGAGCTAATAAAATGAAGCGGCACTATTGGGCCATGTCACCACATGACAGTGAGGCAGAAAGCCAGGAAGAGGTGCCCTGTGATGCTGATTAAATACTCTTACTGTGACACTTAAGACCGGTCTGCACATATTTAAGTCAATTTATGTTCAGCAGGGAAGGAGTCATCTATAATTTCTACAATAAGTACCAAAAGAGAAAAAATAAGTTGAACCTCCCTGCAGTTCAATATAATTCATAGCGGTCAGATATAATTATGCACCTTAATTATGCAGTCCATCTGCTTGTCTTAAAGTGCATGAATGAAACAACTTTTGGCAATATTTAAGTCATACCAAAATTTGTCTCCTTTGTTGAAGTTAGGAGTTCATGTTTACCAAACCAACAATTGTTTTTGTTATTGGATGCCTTTTCATTAAATAACCCAACTATTTGTCTTAAAAATACTCAGATGAAACTCTTCAAGAGAGACTTAACATTTAAGTCATACGAAAATTGGTCTAATTTTTAGAAAGTAAGGGGCTCCTTCTCACAAAACTGACTTTTTTTTAGTTTCTTGTAATTTTTTATGTATATGACATACTGTACACATAAATATACACAAGCATACTGTACACAGTACAGAAACACAACAATTCATGTGTTCATGACTGCTTTTTGATGACTCAGATTTCACAGACGTTTTTTGTTTCTTAATGTCATCTTCCCACAAGAGTGACTGCCTGGCAAGTTGAATGACATGTGTTTTTCTCCAAAAGGTCATCATCATTAAGCCTGAAAATCACACAGAGCCTTTCAAGTGCTTGTAACTGGGCCTTTTCTTTTGCTTTCTTTGTTGAGAGTGTGCAGCACAAACTTTGGATCATTCAATAAAGAGATTGACAAGATTCTTACGTCAATAATACCACTAACCACAGCCCCCAAAATACGCTATAGTATTGAGTTTATTATCTGTCTCGTGCTGGCTATTAATACCAAATGGCAACTATTTCTGGCATTTTGGTAAAAGTACAGATCTCTAAATATATATATCAAAACTTATAGTTAACATATCAAAGTAGATTTTAATAGCCATTAAAAAGAAAATGTAGAGACACAGACTACAGGAATGTATTTTCGGTCTAAACTCATTTTTTACTTATACATACTGTATATCACTTTCAATACAACAGTTTCCATAGTTTCAAGTTATGCACATGTCTAAAATATGGCCAGGCTACAGTGCTTGTTATTATCTAAATACTGTATGCACTTCATGCCTTGCTTTCCAGACAAGCTGTGTTAGAACTCATAACAATAGAAAGATTGAAAAAGAGAAAAGGCCACTTGGCCCATCTAACTCATTGAGACAATTGATCTGAGGCCTTAGGTCCAGGATTAAGGAATAATGTCCCTTATTCCTTAACAGAAATTAAGCTATAGGCTTCCACAACATGGCTGGGTATCATGTTCCAGACTCCCACAACATGAAGAAATGCCTTCTGTTTCAATACACTTCACCTTTGTTTCCACTAGTATCCTCTAGTTATATTTCCTTGTCTGTCAATGCCTTTGAAGATTTTGAATACCTGAATCAGATAGACTTTTCTGGTCAAGACCAAAAAGATTAAGTTCTTTCAACTCTCAGCGGTTGCTTCCTTCTAAATTATACCATGCAACCCACTCAAGGCAAAGACTTTTAAAGCTGATAGGAAGTATTAAGGCCAACAAGTTAAAATCACAATGTGCAGAGACACGGGGGTTTAACAAAGAACTTCTTATCCATCAGAATTCCACTGAGACCAGTAAAGTAGGCTTTCTGTTTTGTTGTTTTCTCACAGAAACGCTGTGACAAAAGTGGCAATGTATATCTCAATCTCTGGAGCTTTGATTCTGTCTTACCACACAAAAGGTTAAGCAAAGTGGAGTATGATAAGCTCCTGAACGTGACCTGATATCAGAAGATCCTGAGCAGCAGTATTTGTTCAGCACATTGAAGTCCCCCCTCACCAGGTTAGAATATACAGTAGGAGAGAAATTCTCTAGTGCTTTAATAACAGTTGCTGTACCATTCAAGACAATCTTTGGCTGTACCTGTAAACTGAAATTCCATCTCACCCTTGGACATGAAAGATTCTATGACATACACCACCCCAGAATGCTGAATCAATTCAGCAAAGGTTAATACAACCTGACCTGCAGAAGTTTCCTCTGTCATTATTGACCAACCCAAGAACTGAGAATTCCTTTCAAATTCCTCAGGTCACAATGACAGAGAATCAGTTTTCAGTAGGTGTTTCCTGGTTATACACAAGATAAAGTCATTTAAAAGCTACATTCTGTTTTTTATTCCCTTAAAATATCTTTCCTGTATTCCCTCTTTATCCATGTGGAATTCACTGAAAGCTCACCTATAAAGTAAGCACTCCTAAGTGATTATTCACAGTAATATTTCCACAGATATTAGCACACTATTCCCAAGTGCGTACGGCAGTACATGCAAGTGGAAGGAAAAAATGGAAGCACCTGGGTAAAAGAGGAACAGGAAATATATTGAAAGCAGGGGGTTCCTTGGCAGGTGTCACTAATGTGTTAATCAAGCAAATTGTTCCCAGCATGCATGTATAAAAATTCTGGACCCCTGGTTGCCTATAATTATGGCTAGCATGGCAGGTGCTACAGTGACCAAGACAGTTCACCTTGCTGCTGTTTCATGAGTAACAGTGTCCACAACAGATTAATGTCAGAATGGAACTCAGAGGGAAAGACTTCACCGGCAAAGGGTGAAAATGTATACTCCAATATCATGAATGAATGACTTAATTTGAAGTGCAAGAGCAACTGCCGATCAATTGCCTGCAAATTTCAAGCTGGGGCACGACCAGAAAGTTTCACTAAAACCAGTCCGCTGGGAACTCCACAGAGTCACACCTGGGAAAACATGTTGGCAAGTTCATTGGTGTGAAGAGCACAGCTACCGTGGAGAAATTTGATATGGTCAAATGAATCATCCTCCACCATGTTCTCATCTTCAAACAAGTGACTTCAAGTGCCTTTAAATTGAGGTTTCTTTTTTTTTGTCAACTACCAGTATTAGGAATGTTTGTCATTTGACTTACTGTACAGGTACATTGAGATTTGGCTTTTTCAGCCATGCAGTCAGCACTGGACATTTCCCAGCTCAGCCCTTACTCAATATTTATCTCAACACCTGGGATTTGACAGAATTAAAAGCACTCTTGATGGAAAGGTTTTGGCATTTGAAAAAGACAGTATAGCAGTTGGCTAGGTTGGTGGCGGTAAGGAAGATATGTTGCCACCCTGTGTAGCTGTTAAGGACTTGTGCTTGCCTCCTGCCTCATGGCCATTCCAGAATCAAAAGGTCATGCTGTTATACTAGATCAGTGCCTGAAGATGAAGCGCTCTGGGAATGATAAGACCATGATTAAGGCTGTAAAACACTGCAAATTGCTCAGAGCAAACTGGCAGGTTACAATGTAAAATAAAGACAAATGAGTATGCTGCTTCCAAACAAGTGTATACAACTTCATTAACAAACCCAGTAACACACTGAAACCAATTTACAGTGTCCGCTCAGCTTGTATACAGGTTTTTAAGTCTAGAACAATGTATTATTTTGTTGCCCAGTCTAAATATGAAGCTTCAATTAAAAATTTAGTTTTCTACATTTTGGGATTTTTCATTCTAAATTTACAGAGCACATTGGCACATATATCATATCCAGAGGGGGCACTTAGACTTATTTTCTCATGATTTTCTGTCTTTGATGATTAAAGCTCTTTATGTTCAGGGAAATAGAGCTGTCGAGTGAAGAACAGTGAATTGAATAATTGAATGTATTAATCTTTGGTAATGGCCTCTTATTATTTTGCTGAAAATGAGAGCTGCAAGACTTTTTTGACAGAAATGAAACCACTTCTGCCCCTTGCTAAAAAGACTAATGTTTTATTTCAGGAGCCTCTTAGCTTGCTTATTTCTACACCATCTCAACACCTTTTTTGCATGCACTCACTATAAAAATCTGGGAATGAATATTAATTAGCTCACACTCATTCACAATGCTGGTGGGGGTGGGGGTGTCATCTGTCTATCCACACTAATAGATGACTAGATATTGGTAGACATAAATCTAGATATTGGTGGGGTTTAATTTCTCTCTGATTCTAAAAATCAAACAGCAGTCCTCTGGAAAAAAAAACATCTCTTGGTTCAGAACCTATTCAAATGATATGTGATTCACCAGAGGAATTAAAAGTACTGGAAAAAGGTTTCCTTAATTAAAGGGACTTGTACCTCAATAAATGAGATAAAAAAACAAGTGGGGGGGACGTCCAGCTCTGGCAAGAATGAATTATACTGCAGGACATGAAGATTTTTTTTCGTTCTCCATAGCTATTCTGTAGCTGGAAGTTCATGAACTCTTATCTTTCCAATTTTCTTTGCTGCAGCAGCAAGGAATTGCAGAGCTCCTGCCATGATCATTTTCGTAATTCATCCCTCTAAGTACTGTAAAAAAAAAGAGACTTACTGGCTCCAGCTACCGGAAACTAAAATAATGTATATTGTGCTAAAACCTTTTACTCTGTTCTATAGGATCGATAAAGAAGGATAATGGTATATACATTAAAAAACAGATCTTTTTCCACCAATGGTTGCTATTATACAGATATATTACTTTTTGCAATCACATGCCCTCCTATTAAACAATACATGTTGTAAAGTTTGTCCTAGTGTTCTTGAGCCCAAACACACCAGGCCAACAGCGTTCATATTTCTCTGTTGCCAAAATGAGATGGTTACTTTTCCAGTTCCACAAGCCTCTTCTGGACATTTTTGAAGTGTGAAACATACTTCATGTAGGTGTCAAAGTCTTTGGTACATAACATTAATAATAATGCATTTTTTTTACTACACATGTAGAAGTACAGTTCACAGACAATACTGTCTAAATATTTTGTGGGTGGATTAGTTTCATGCAGTAAAGCATAATTCAGTTCAGACACTGAGATTTCAGTTGAGTTACTGAACAAAGTCCCTGTTGTCTTTAAAGATACTTCAGTTGTTGGCTTGTTTGACATGTATTTGCATAAAATGTACACATAAACAATACCTGAAAACCTTCAGAGTCGTCTGGCTCATTTACATACTGTACTGGCATCTCCACTTTATAAAACTAAATGTATTTGAAAACGTTGTCTTATGGGACTGGGAGAATTGGCTGCTTGATAGACACATACTGTTGTACAGACATGTCGCACAAGGCAGGGTAGCATGGTAGCATGCTGTTGCATCACTAATCCCGAGTCCAAGGTTTGATCCTTCTGTGTGGAGTTTGCAAGTCCACCCCAAGCTCGGTTGGGTTTTCTCCAAGCGCATCATTTTTTTGTCACCTTCCAAAGACAAGCCACCTAGATTAACTGGTGTCTGTGTCTGTATGTGTAACTGTGCCCTTCAATGCACAGGATGTAGTCCTGCCTTGTGCCCTGTGCTCTAGGATGGGCTCCACACTGCTGTGAGCCTTGTCAGGCATTAGCGGTTTCTCAGAATGGATGGATGTTACATAAGTCGCTGCACTTCACAAGTAGCTTTTCACTACATTGATCACACTCGCTTTCCTCGCCATAGAACTGTCAACTCATTCATTATTCCCCGGGGGGATTTGTAAAACTCCCTTAGGCTCAGGTGTCATTATACAACCAGAAGAGGGGAAGGGGTGGTACAGTGTTTCGGCTTGAATAACTTTAAAACCCACAGTATGCTGAGGAAACTGATGATATGGTGACAAGATATTCATTTTCATATCAGTTTCACTCTGGTATTTTCTTTTCATTTTGTTTAAGGTTCAGGGGGCTGTGAGTTACCAACAATGCTACCAACTGATCAAGTTTTTGAATGGACCTGGACTTCTTCTTCATAGCCTGGTGATTAAACCTATATACAGAGTCCTAGTCTCTGAACAAGAAAAACAAAAGCCTGTTATCCTTGTAGACCCTTAGATTGTGGTTCACAGTTCTTAAGTGATACTTCTATAGTTACAATTTTGTCTTGATTTTACCTCAAACACTGAAAAATACATTTTAAAAATATTTTAAAAACCCTGCTGACAGATGCACTCTATCTGCAAAGAAATCCATGAAAATTAATGAAACATGATTATTTTCCAAATAATGATGATCCTATAGTATATACTGTACATATATCCATATACAGTAGTTTAGGTGGGTAGTTGCATCAGCATGCATAGACTACAGTATATATGAAGGAACAAGTAATAGGTTTATTCCATGCTGAAAAGATAAGAAAATAAACGTTCTTTCTTCTCTTTTCAGCGTGGAATAAACCTATTACTTGTTCCTTCATATATAGTGGACATTATATATAGATTATATAGATTATACACAAAATTTGGTGCATAGATGTGCTTTCTCTTCTCAGTGGATCATAAGTTTATGGTACAAAGTACAAATGGTACATAAATTGCCTTTTTCTGAAGCATCTGTTTAATTGAGCTTTAATTTCCACTTATTATACATTGTTGTGCATGATGAGATATAAGGATATTAACAGCACCTATCAGTATTTCTTATCTTACCTACTGTAGGCAAGACAAGTTGTTGTTGTCAGTTGATTGTACTGTATCCCTCCAGGTGTTCCTTATCTTATCAACTCAGGCATGAGGCCCACATACAGCTGCTCCTTATCAACCAAGGCAGGGACAAAAGCCAGAGGTCAGGTGACCAGACAGATTTTTCCAGACCATGCTTGTGAGATCGGCAAGGCAAACTTCTAAGGGATGGTACAGTAGAAACATTGGGCCCCCAAAACAGTATAAATAAGACTCCACTAACTCTCTCTCCTAGAACTCTCTCTTATCCTCCATCCCACAAAGAAATTGCACCATGAGTGGGTTTCCCCCTTGCAAGCTAAACTAAAGAAATCTACAGGTAATTTGTGCACTACAGAGACCAATTTCAGAATTTCAGAAAAGGATATTTATTTGATTGTTTTGGGAACATTTATTTCCGTTTTGGGGTATCCACCATGCAGAAGGAATCTCTTATATTTTAATACACTTTTGGGGTATCCTTTTATCCTTATTACTCGGCATCCATTTGGGGGGATTATTTCGTACTGAGTATGGTCTTCCCACACTTCCTCTATGGTTTTTGTGTCTCATTTCCAGCTTTATGATCAAGTTTCCTAGTCCTTTGAAAGCCTGGGCACAGGTATAATTTTTCATATACATTTATTATATTTCAGTTACTTTAAAATGTGATAAAGTTGAGGAAAAAGGATTATTTATTTACACTTGAAACAAAAGGAGATAGAATTCTGGTCTTAAATGATTGTTGACTTTCAGCACCAGAACAGACAATCTACCACACTACACGCACAACAAAGACAGTATTTGAAATAGTATATGTCACATACAGTAGTAAATCTAAACATCCATGAATGTGTATGTTTAGGTATCTGGAGTTCTCTCGCATTTGAAATAGTCAGTTTAGTAAACAGAAACTTATGGAACATGCAGTTTATCAGTACATCAGCAACACGGACAGAAAAACATCAGCAATAAGTGTTCGAAAGAACCTCACTCAATAATTCATGAAAAATTATTTTTAGTTTTTCAGTGCAAAAAAATGGCCTTTGTTATTCATGAGTTGTATGGTCACCTCTGTGAGTCATATGCTGTTACGTAACCATTTAAAATGTAAATATACACTGTTGAATATTCAGCTGTTGAATGTTCAGGCAGTTCTTATCTAAAGCAGCTGGGGGGGTTAGAGGGTGAGAGCAGTGTCTCTCAAAATTAGTGCTGGTGCCTTTGGACTGACCCCTCCATTAAGGTCTTGTCAATATCAATGCAAGTCATTCTCGTTGCAGAGGCCCTGTAAGGGAACCAGAGCGGTCGTGAGGAGCAGTCCGGCCATGCATCGCTGGAGAGGAAGGGATGTTGCAATGTGACACGTGACTCACTCAGTTATCCATTTGCCTGAGATATTGCGCATACGCACCCTTGGGGGCCCTTCAGCAGAATCCTGAGATTAGTACAAACAACAAGAACAGCAGGAAAGACATGCACAGTGCAGAAATAAATCAGTGATAACAGTTGCTCTGTTCATTTAGATCTCTTTCTAATTATTGACATATATGCAGCCAGTTTTGGGTTCCCATTGAAGCAATTGCATTTTGTGAACAGCCTGACACAGAATTTTCCAATGCCACTTGTAGAAGGTTTAGCAAACAAAGTATTGTATCTTCAGTATAGCACAGAAAATAGGAAATACTAATTAACAACAAAATGAAATATAGGAACTGGGAGGTCCATTGACTAATGCAATTTACAGTGTAATCCTAAAGTAATTACCTTGAAGTGCAGTGAATGAGCAAGTTGAAAGACATTAAGTCTCACAAAAACTGAATTTCAGCATTTCTTCTAAACATTCAACTAGTCTGAAACGGACTGCAATTTTATTTTCAACTAATGTACAGAAGAAATTGTCTCATTTTCTGATGAACAAAACTGTTGTGTGTTTTACACTGAGCAAGAAGCACATACTGTAGCATTAAGCCAACAGATGCATTCATATCCAGATGTCCATCTGTTTGTACACTGAACATGCAGTCACAGCTTTGAAGATAGAAATTCATTCACTGTAAGCCAGTAATTCATACTGCATCTTTGGCTATCGGCATGAGGTTGTGTCACTGGCTTCTTAATCCCAGTCCATGTTTGTATAATGTGTCATGTACAGTATAAGGTATTGTGTGTACCTACTGTATGTGCTTTCTGGGATTGCTTGTCGCCCAGATGAATGAACGATCTCAATGCTGCTGACAGGCTCCAAACCAGGCAGTCCTGCTATTTCTTTGATTACTTTACAGCTTGACTGATGAAAAACTATTCATATTACTGCCAGCATGATAATGATGGCAGTAATACGATCCCAGAAGAGACACTTAGGAAACTAAGTCATTAAGAACCAGAGAGTGTTTCTCTGGGTATTAATCTCTCCAAATTGTGACCTGTTAAGTATATTTTGTTTTCAGAATGCTGAAAGCTCTGTTTTGAAAAACAAAGAATGAATTGATAAAAAGGGAAACATTCCTTTCATGTGTCTGCTTTCTTTTGCCGGCTATCAGGATGAATGAGCACCTTAAGCCTTCCATACAGATCAGGAGAAACCTTTTCTGGCCACTCCTCTGAATTGGTCCACTCACCGAGTGAACTTAGAGCTAATCAAAAACATTGACCTAAGCAGGTAATGATGATAGCATTCAATAGATGCAATGATACCAATATACAAAGGTTCTATAATGACTGATGTATTTTTGTTTTTAAATCTTCATCATTGAGCCAAACATTTAGAGTACAGCAACAATGCAATGCTGTAGCCTCAAGCTCTTCCCCCTAGCTGAAGAAATTGTGTTTGAAAAACAGAAATATATCTTATATAACAAATACAGTACAATCTGGAGGGTGGCGCAGGGGCACAGTGTTTAGCATTGCTGCCTCTCAGTGGTGGGGCTCTGGGTTCGAACTGAAGTGCTAGCTGTGTGGAGTTAGCATGTTCTCCCCATGTTCATGTGGGTTTCCTCCGGGAGCTCTAGTTTCCTTCCACGGTCTAAAGACATGCTGGTAGTTTCACTGGCTTCTGGGAAAATTGGCCCTGGTGTGTCTGTGTCTGTGTCTGTGTCTGTGTCTGTGTCTGTGTCTGTGTCTGTGTCTGTGTCTGTGTCTGTGTCTGTGTCTGTGTCTGTGTCTGTGTCTGTGTCTGTGATGGAGTGGTTCATCCAGGCCATACCCTGCCTTGTACCCACCGCGTGCCAGGATGGGCTCCGGCTCCCCCACAGAAATTATACACATGATGTTTCTTTCAGGTCAAGTGCCATACTGTATATTACAGTGTGTGAGAGTCCTGAACTTTTCAGCCCAGGTTAACCGAATTTATAAATGGTTTTCCTATTTGGCTGAATAAGAGACGTGTCAAGCTGTGAGAAGTGGACAGGACTTTTGACATTTTGCCATAATAAGACTAACACATTAATTCAATATAAGTGGATACAGCACAGTCGTTTTCCAGACAGCTCACAAGCTTTTAAGCATATATTATTTTCTCTGCAATATTAATTTGCCTGGTTTATTTTCATGGGCACTTGAGGATAATTGCTACAAAAGATGTACTGTACCAGGCTTGTGAAAATAGCAAGCTGGAAGGACAAACAAACTGACATGCTTTGAATAAGAGCACTGTTATCATCACTGGTAGTGAAGGCTTTGATTTCTGAGCAGTTATGATTTGCAAATTCTCACTTCAAATTGAATTACTACCCTAATTCAATTACTCACTGGACTTAAGCCCTTTGCGTGCTGATCAATAAAAGATGGGCAAAGTTGACATGAAACCACATTTGTACTGTATATCTTCACTACAAGCCTTTAAATATGCCCATGGCTTTGAAGACCATGCTAAAAACTTGATTTAGATTAATATAACACTCATGTTTTACAACAAATTCTATACATTTTCTTTTTGTTTAACCTCATATTCATTGAAAATCACATTTACACTCAATCCCCTGTCAATCAGTAGCATCTCCTGTAACAACCTGGACAGGAAAACCACCCGTCAGAACCTGTAGTAAAATCACTGGACGCTGTTCTGTCTATAGCGCTCCACTTCCTTGTCCCAAATAAGGAAGAATTCTGAACTCCGATGTTAAAAAGAAAATGATTTCTGGGTTCTGTCCATATAAAGCACTTTTACCGCAAAGTGAGCTTTCATTTCCCACCACTGAAGACCATCGTATTTATGTTTTAAGCCACACTTACACAGTGAGACCATTAGGTCTCTGGCGTGCACCTGCAGCTGCAATGTGCTGCCCTGATCTGAATTCATTCACTCAGTCATGCTATTTCACAATCTTGTTGAAAAGAGTACGAAACCACAGGACTGGTCAATGGCAGTCAAAAGCTATGCAAAGCCTTAGTTTTTTTAAAAGACAACAATACCTTTAAGAGCAACTTTAGAAAACAAATTAAAATCCAGAGGTACCGTCAGCCTAAGATGTTCTATAAGCTACATAAAAAAGGTTTATTTTGGCCCACGATATATTATGACACTCCAGGAGAATAAATGCAAATCACATAATGAGTCACTGAGTCACACATGGCCTTCCAGCTCTTTTCTTTTACTTTAGTAAATTAATCCAACAGATGGGCAGATTCTTTTAGATTGCTGACTCATAATCAGCCTGGGTGGCAGTCACTAACCCGACCTTATACTATGTGACTTAGACACTTGGTCTAAAATAGCTGTAAATCCCTCCTGCAACCTGACAGGGTGGAATGTGTTTCAGAAAGTTGCCAGAGGGAGAAAAAAACAGCAACAACGTGCACATGTAGTGTAATATATTGACTTTAATTCTGTTTTGTTTAAAACAGGGAACTAAGGAATATTGACGTTTTTCTGCCCTTGATCGTGTTGCTCATGCCATGATTTTCAGAATAACTCTGGACACTTCGTCTTGGGACCATCTCAGTAATATTTGCAAATGACTAAGAGCACACTAGTGAAATACAAAAATGTATAGCCCTCAGAAACACACAGTGGACCAGAGGTAAAATCAATATAGTTTCTAGCTTCTCTCTCCCTGTCTGTGTGCCTCATGGAGAGCAAGCTGGGGTATGCGAATAGACAAATTCCTAATGCAAGAAATTGTATATGGCTAATAAAGTGATCTTATCTTATCTTAATGTATGGTACCATGCAGGAGAATGTTTCTTGGCTTTTTGCTTTTGTAGCATTGTGATATGATCTTCAGTTTTGCATCGTTCTTGCTGTGTGTACCTGTGTTACACTCTCTTTGCAAATGAGAGCAGGACACTGTTCTAATGGTAATGGTAGGCTATTTGTATTTTAAAATAAATCTGATCATGACCATCGTTACCTTTTATTGCAAAGGAAATTCTGGTCATCTTTACAATGGTTCAAACCGAATAAATATGCATATCCAAGAAATATGGACACAGATGAATAAAAACCAAAAATAAAAACAGCTCTTAGTACATGACTTCAAACTAAGACAGTCTCCATAATACATATGTGCTATTAAATTATGTGGCTATGCTTTGGCAGATCATCTTGCCACACTGATTGTAAGCACCATTGAGCTACTTCCTACTCTCTATTCAGTCGGTACCTCAAGACAAGAGTGAGCTTTGTTGCACGTCTTGCCCACAAATTCAGAACCTCCTCTTTGTACCCAGTCTGACCAACATAATTATGACTACAGCTCAGTCACCAGCCCCAAACGTCGTTATCCAATCAACCTGCTCTCCAAAGACACATTACTCGTCTTGGTTTACCTGCCACTTGTTTATTTCCCTGGTGAAATCATCTCAGATTAAAAAGACTATCAATACTGTAGCTAACCTTGCTTTATTTCTTCCTGTCTTTTCCAAATGCCTCCAGGTGCCTTCCAACAGCATGGGTCACCTCTACTCCTGCTTGATTTATCTCCCGTGCAGGGACTGTCTACACCGATCCGCCTGCTGTCCTATTCCTGCCTCTCTGCAAGCTGCTCAGGTCACCTTTCTGGCTGTACCCACTGCCTCAGTCTCTCTGCTATTCAGGCCAGCCTAGCTCCTTCTGTTAAGCCAGCACACAACCCCAAAATGAACTCCGTCACAGCTGTCAAAACACAAGCTCTGAAAGGAGTTCAAAATAACCGCTGAGGTGAGCTAGAATTAAGCTAAAGCTTCATCTTCAAGTGCCTTTTCACACACTCAAACTTTTGGCAGAAGATTAGAATGATAACTTTCACAGGCTCCTGTCCACTGAAGCATCCTGGCCATGAATGTTTGCATCGGTATGGGGGGGCCCTGGGACAGAAATTTGATATGATGAAAACATTTCAACAGTATGCCTCATGCAGCATTATCTGAAGGAATCGTTGCTTCATTCTGTTTGATGACAACAATCTGTTATGAAGATACCAGCCTTATTGCCTGTCAGGGAGTCTCTCTGCTGCCCCAGACTGTATTCACCATTGTAGATCTAATCAAGAGTCATGTTACCAGCAAAACTTGGACCGCCACCAAGCCCCATAATCCCTGGACATGACAGGATTTTAAAGTTGTTCTGAAACTGGAATAAATTAAAAAGATGATCTTTACTAAATTATATTAATTACAGCACAGCGTTTGACTAAATAATAGTCATATCAATTTAAAAAAAAACAATTTCATTTCATTTTCACTTGGTCTACCGATCTTTGCAGCCATCCTTATTTATAACTTTCCATCTACATTCACACTGTTGTTCTAATTTGCTCGTCCTGCTGATTAATAAGAGATCAGCTGCGCACATTTACAAATGAGCACATTAGGTTGGTAGTTAATGCAAATTAGGATTATACTGTATTCAAGGCCAGTTGCATCTTTTAAAAAAAGATACCAAAATGTAAAATAAAAATTACTCCAGATATTTTTTTATTTTTTTGCACTCACAGAGGACATTTGTATCATCAGGCCCTTATGTGTTAATTAAGTAGAAATAATTTAGTAAAGGTTTATTTCTCAGTTTACATTTCCATTGAGGACAACTTTAAAATCTGGTTGTGTCTCAAAGGGTCAATTGTAACAAACTTGCAGATTAAGTACAGAGCTATGTGCTTACTAGGGGATCATCCCCCTGATAGGTGTTTCTTTCAGTTCATCGCAACTGACCCAAAGTGTCTGGGAATTATGCGGCCAGGTGGTAGCGCTACATGAGATAAGTTAACATGCAAAGTGCTGTGTGAGTCCTGTAAGTGAAGGGCTGTTTTGTAGCACTATGAAAATGGCAAAACTGAAAAGCCTTTTCAATAAAATAATATGAATATTTTAGATTGCAAACACTGTCCTTGCTGTCACTCACTGTTTGAGTGAAACAGGTACTGCAAAACAGCCACGAATGACAGGTTTTGGAAATTGTATATTTGTCACATTCCTGCCTCTCTCTACCGCATGAACTTTGCACTACTCAAATTAAAGAATTTGAATTGCAATCAACTACTAGCAAGGAAGGAAAATAGACCTCATATAGTAGATGCTTGTAATAGGTTGTTTAAGGAATAAATACTTGGTAGACATTAAAAAAATATTTTAAAGCTTTTACTATACTTGCAAAATCCTTCTACATATTGCTCTTTAAGGACAACAGCAAATATTCACAATGTTTTGCCAGCTTTAGAAATGTGTTTGCTCGTTGCTAACAGCTGTTGTTGTGCTTCTCAGAGTTGTCTCTCTTATTTTGCTCCATCGACTTTTGAGAGCAGTGGAGGACTTCTTCCTTCTGAATAAGATTAAAGTTAGTTGGAGCTGCAACACAGTGATCTCAATTAATATTACATTCCTTTTTAACAAAATTAATATTTGATTTGACACGGACGTCTTTGAATTATTAACAGGTTTATACCCTGGTTCTTTGTGATCTCAGTCTCTGGCTGTTCTATTTGTGGACTCGTAATAAAATAATAATTCAAAAGAACAATGTACAGTATTACTGTTGGTTACGGCAGTAGTGCTAGTAGTTGTAGCAGCATTAAAATAGTAGTAGCAACAGTGATAGTGAAATTGGCAATATTTGAATTATTCCTCATGATTTTATTAATAATTATTAATATCTTTCTTCTTAATAATATACCTTTTTCTAGTTATTCTTGTTTCTTTCTCTTGACGAGAAAACTATGGAATTTTGTTTGGAATATATATATTTTTTCCTTACAATACTGCAAAAACTACAGTACATGCTTATGCAGGTTTGGGGTTTTCATTAAACACTTCTTACAGTTCATATCCTCAAAGCTCCAAATATGGGGATTTTCGGCTTTGAAAAAAGGTCCTTTCACAAGTCTCCCTCCCATGACCGTTGAAAAAGTGATTATTCTGAAACAATCAAAAACCCGAAATAGAATCTTTCTTGGGGGGCAGCCATTAAAAACCCAATTTCCCAGCAGAAAAGAAAAAATGCCAGACAGCATTAGCATTTCCCATTCCCATACAGTATATGTGCATCAGACAGTAGCTGCCATGGTAGAGGTAAAAAACGATAATCCATGAGTAAAATAATGTTCACTGAAAACGTCTTATTTATTTATGCCACTCTTTTGTTTGTCTTATTTTTCAAAGATATCATTTTAAGATAACAGCATTCAACAATGAATTGTATACTGCATTCTATTAAAGCAGCTCCATGGGGCTTTTTTCTAAATCACTTGAATTGCTAATAAATTGAGGTGATGTACTGTATACAGTAGTTCCAAGTTTATAAGGGGGTGGAGGCACATTATTCCGATATGGCTTCCAACCTTTTTAATGGAAAACTTTCCGAAATGAACACTGTACAAATCTCACTCTGGCCTGGTGCCATTACTCCTGACCTGGCTTGAGTTCATTTCAGACAGACAGCTGCTGTACATGATATGTCAGAAATTGCTGTTGTATGTGACACCTCAGAGGTAAGGATAACATTATCGGGAATAGCCACTGTGTTATAAGTGGGAATGTTTTCTATGATTCCTAATATGATTGATAATGGTCACTCAAACACCTATTCTTGCTAATAACAGAGGTTGACCGTGGCTGTACAGAGATTACAAAACTCATTGGAGGATACACCTTGTGTGTATCCTTGTGACCTTCGTAAATGGACGTTTTCATCACAAATTAGACTCATTGCAAACCTTCACTGAACTGCGCTCTGACTCCTTGCATCCCTACAAAATGATGGAAGAATAAATGCATCTGGACCAAATGACTGAAAGAATACATCAGGGCTTTATTGTTTTTAAAAGAAGATTCTGACTTTTTCAACTTCAGAGAGATTATCCTTGCAGACAGCAGTGACAACAGTACAAGAAGCTAAGAACAAGTAACACAGTAAAGTCAAAAGCAAAGATGGGTTCTCTGGCTCCTCCTTCTGCGGAGGCTGTCAGAGACTTATGCCCTAACCCCAGATGCCCTGTGAATCGCTCTCTGAAAGGCGACAGTGCAGGAGTTATGTTGGACTCATGCATTGATGCAGTCCTCAGACTACTGTGGTATTGTTCATCATCAACTGTGACAAGCGGCATAAAAAATAATTACTCCTAGAAGAAAAATGACTAGGTCACACGAGGTAAGGCCATATCCTTGTGCCTGCAAGTCCAGATACAAGGCTTTTCTACTGATAGCCAACCCTTTACTGAAAACTACAATAATTCAATATTAGTGGCCTTACTGGATTAACCATCCAAAAAACTCATCACAGATTCCTATAAATCTGAGCTTGCAACATGGAGAAACATTTCCCAGTGTTGTACACATAGGTTTCAGTATCGGTAACAGCAGTGCCAACTTTTTAAGGATCTACAGTTTCTCATTTATTCATATTCATTATGTCACTCACATATGATTATCTTTTTGGCACCAAATCTTATTTCAGTTAACTCTTCATAGTGATGAAGCCGGTACGTCCAAGAGAAACAATTTTTTACATGTATACAGCAATCAAACTAGTTGGGCTGATTGGCCTACTCCCATTTGTAGCCATTTTTATGTTCCTATGAGTGGTTAGTTAGCTGTGTTTCTCACATACGGACATCTTCAAACCTCATCTGAATGGTGAAGAAAGGCAAATCCTACAAGTCGAAACATCGAGATTTTTTTGCACAAAGGAAGCAAGAAACATTTAACATTTCCCTGTCACATACTGAAAGACCGCATGAGTCACTTCATGGTTTATGCTGTGCTAATGTACAAAATCTTTGGAATGTCTTAGAATAAGGTTGGATTTGAGGTTCCTGTAAGTCTGATTTAAGGTGAGATACAAATCTATTTATAATGGACAGTCATTTTAAATTTTCCTTCAGATAGACCCATGCCAACAAAAGACTCCAGGGGAAATAAAGGAATCTAAATTGAAAACCTGAACATGCAGTTCTTCAGTAATACTACCCCTCACCTGTATCTTAAAAAGACTGGATGTTTTTGCACTGTGCTCTTGATATTCACACAGTTTCTGATTGTGTGGGCAGCATTGGATGACTCTTCTCCTATCGCAAGTTTAACCCAGCAAGTAGTCAATTGTTGCTTTCTGTATCCTGGAAACAGCAACTCCTACAGCAGATTTTAAGAAACGGCAGAGGAAAAAAACACACCTAGAGAGGCTCTGAACAGCGTTTGACTCGGAAAGGTTTTATTGAGCAATGTTCCTTCCAGACTACTAAAACTCAGCAACAGACATTTCTCAAATGAGTTTCTTTTGCTTTTTATGGTTGGCATTGTTGCAGCTAGTACATATCTTTGCATTTGCTTTCTGAGCTGCCAGACTCAAAAGATATGAATCTGTAATTGTGTCTTGCCAGAACTGATGGAGTACAATTGGCTTGGGGTCCTTTTCATTAGTCTCGAAGAGGTTTCACGCAGATTAAACCTGCACAACGTATTTATTCGGTTATATTTTAAAAAATCATCTTTCTTAAGTTTTGGCTGTTTAAAAAAAATAAATGCACTATTTTACTAGTATTCACTGGAAGCTGGAGCAAACATTCTTTTACAGTCATTCTTCCCAGTTAGGTAGGGTCTCCTTCTCAGGCCATAGGGATTGAACCCAGGACCTTCCAGTCAGGAGCTAGATGCCCTTGCTATCTGAGCTACCACAGCTCCCATTTCCACCACAACACAAAACAAAAAGTTATCAATTTCCTTTGCCATATATAACAAATTACCATATTATTTTTACCTGTTGTCTCTTATCCTTTATACTTCAGTACCCTGGGAGCAGTGAGTGGAGCAATGGTTAGGATTCCAGGGTTCATCAACAAGTGCCATCAAGAAAGTACCTCAACCTGATTATTTGTCCACCAAGCTGTGCCCTGTACGTACAATCACCAGCTTGTAGCCCAAACTCTGCAAACCTCAGAAACTAAGCAAGGCTGAGTGTGGTCAGTACCAGAACGGGGGACCACTAAGAAGAACTGGGATGGTGATCCTGCAGGTGGTGACCTTCCCCCTAGACCTTGATTCTCAAAACCAGGGGCCTCAGAATTCATCATCAGTACTGTAGTGCTGTAAGAAGTGCTGTTATTTGGAAAAGATACTAAAGCAAGGCCCTGACTTAAACCGTTGGGGTGTTAACTCAGGGCTTGCACAATTTGACCTTCCTACAGTTTACCCTTAGTACCCCTTGATTCAAGTGGTGAAGCCAATTCTCACTCTGATCTGCTGTGCAGTGGCAGCACCTCCTACAGGAAGGTGCTACACTTCAGTGATGGATGTACTGGGTCTCCTGCTATATGTTAAGTGTTCTGGAAGCCTTTGAGGTTAATGGTGTTATACTGTGTGAATGCCCACCAACACTGCTGGGGGTTAACCTGCAATGGAGGACATACAGAAACTGGGAGAAGCTCCAGTCTTTTGAAAACCAACACCAGTGAAGGATTAACTGCAGGATATCAGCGTCTCACATCTGAGAGAACATTATTTAGCTAATGAGCTCCTGCATATCAGAGCTGCTTCCTCCTCTCTCTTCTGTGCAATCACCTACTGTATATTGAAGGAGGTCTAATACAAAGTGACAGAATTCAAAAGTTAGCAGGGAACTGCTAGGTTAAAACAGTATTGCACATACAGTAACACACAAAAAACACCCTTCAGAGAAACTTAACTGAGATAAATGAGGTCACAGAGAAATGCAGTTGACCAAAAAATATTCCTTTTTAAATACATTTCAAAGGTTTCCTCCAGACATGGTGATCTAGAATGTCGATGAATCTATACTAACTCACAGCAGTACAATCAAGGGTCGATTCAAACATTTTAAGGGGAGAAAGCGCAATGGATATTTACCAAGCAGCCAGATACCACAAACTCAACGGGGGCTATTCTTATATCTTGATGTTTTCCCATCTATTCCCCTTCTGTCATTAGTTTCCTTGTTGTACCCAGAGAAAAATAATAATGCTTGAAAATTGCTTTGAATAACATGTAATTGCAACACACACTGAGGGCATTTTGTTTGTCTTCGGTGTTTGGTAATTATTGTAGAATCCCCCTCCCCTCCATAATGGCTGGTTACTGACCATACAACACAAAGCAGCCCTCTGATGGTTCCCCAGTGCCGTCCAGCTGATTAATATAATTACACTAGCTGGATGAATACAACTTGATGAGCTAAATTTCCCTCCAGGGGGAGACCTGTGCTGTAAACTCAGTAGAAACTTGTTCAGCAGTGCTTTGAGATGCCAAAGTTGAGTAAAACTGCTTTGTTTCCATGCTGGGTCCTGTTGCACGCCACCATCACAGATCACATCTTGAACAGGGTAGAAGTGATTTTTTTTTTACTGAAAAAGGTGCTGTATTCCTACCTCTGTTATTGTCTAGATTGTTCCATAATATTAACCCAAATACTGTATATTATTAATGTACCAACCTACAGTAAATAACATGCAGAGATACTGTTGAGGTAGCCTCTAACACAGAGACTGCATTCTCGATATTTCACTTCTTGGCTCTTCATATCTGTACTGGTTTGTCATCACACCTGCAGGAAACAGTTTAAAGAAGGCTGCACATTACACACTGCCAATTCCACCAGATCCATGAAACCTTGAAATACAATTTGCTAATAGAAATTATTCTGAATTTAGTCACCACTCCATAAGGTTAAAATGGATGCAAATAGAAGTAAGTTCTGGGACCTTATTAACATGTAATCCAAAAACCAAAGGCTTATTTTAAATAGTTTTGTCACAGTTCTTAGGAGAAACTTCTAGCTTGTTAATTTTGTGTAAAACATACACATTAATCTCTGAATACCTGATGTCCTGCAATGCTCTACTTACTGGACTCACTTTGTGCTGCATCAGCAATCTGCAAGTAGCAAAACAAACAGCTGCCAGAATTCTAATTTATACCAAGCCTCAAAAAGACATTACATCACCCCTGGCTTCTCTACAATGCCTACCAATTAAGTTTAATTTCCTAATCAAGACTTGATCATGGCCAGGAGAATCCTTAACACCATGAATATAACTTTTATCTAACCCACTGTATTCTAGTGTGGTAGCTTATATCCTCTGACTCTGGATGGGTTAAATAGATTTTCTCCACAGGAACAACCCTTCAGCTAAACCATATTTTTTACCTGTTGCTGTTAGGTAAATTCACTCTTTCCTTCTTAACTTGTCAACTTTCTTACAGGAAGGAGTTTATGTATAATTTTTGGCTTATGTGTGCATATGATTGTAAGGTTATGTTTTCTTTTGATCTTTTTTTACATCATGCTCTTACATGATTCATTGCAAGGCTCTTTACAAAACAGCAACGTTTTGACTAATCGGTTGAATGATGACTTTGAAGGACAAATGGAAGAAATGCACTTCTAGTTTTAGAATTAGAATTTGGCGTTAGTGAGGACACTCCTGTGAGCTTGCTGGCCAGGCACCTTGACATTTGTTAGGTCCCAACAGATAAGATCTAAATTGGCATGTTCTGAGTTTCGAACTGTTATTCCTCCGAGCAGAAGAGGTCCCAAGAACTGTAATGTGAGCCCTAAAGGCAAGGGCAAGAGGAGAAAATGTTAAAAAGCACTAGCATGGCATTTTTCTTCTCTGAGGATTGCCATCGGGGTGACCTGAGGGCTGACAGGGAGAGTGTCACAGGGAGGGACTTGTTCTCTGTGTGAAAAGAAGAAGCTGTTTCATCACAAATGTAAGATTTGTGTTAATTACGAACCCTTTGCGGGTCTCCAGGTGAGATCCGGTAGCTGAGGGATCCAAGGCAGGCAACAAGGTAGAGTAGTTGGTTATTCCAGGCGGAGTCATGTCCAGGTAGTAGGCAAGAGGAGAGGCAAACAAATCCAAAACCAAAGAGTCAACATTGAGGGAGTCCAGAAAAGGTACTAAGGAGGAAAGAGCAAGTTGAGCTCAGGAAGCAGAAGAGATCCTAATACCACACAATGTTACAGGGTGAACTGAGTGTTTAAATAGTGAAGGAAGGGGCGTGTAAGGCAAATTGGATAATGAGGGGTAATTGAGACCAGCTGCAGTCGTGACAATAGTGTGTTCTCTTTTATTTCATTAGTGAGCTGTAAAATTTTGTAACTTGTTTTCAATTCTCAGTAGGATCCTCTCTTGTTGCTTACTCTTGGATCTTTCTTTGGCAAGCTTTCTAAATGTTTTATCATCGTTAAAGATCCCGACAGAGTATGATTGTTTACCCCGGTATCCTAACTAAATTCCACTCGGGCTTGGATAATCTGGCTTTCTTAAATTTCACCCTTAATGCTATTGGTGAAACAATTTCTCACTGACCCGCTGTGTAGTGGGACTGCTGGCACATAATGGCAGAACTACATGAGTGCTGCACTTCAGATGAATCTCCTTCTCTAGGTAAGGTGCTTTGAGATTTTCTGGGAAGAAATTAACTGTATTATTATGCAGATATTAGTAACATCATGGATGGCTCCTGAAATGAAGCTTAAAACAGGAAATGATGTAGGGGAAGAATAGTGGTGCTGCACCATCATTTCGACATGTCCAATCTTTACAGCACACAAACTGTAAGAAGGGAGAACATTAGAGTCACATAAGACAGTCTATAAACCATTAAATAAATACAAAATATGGATGATATAGACTAAACTTTTGACTTTGCATGCCTTTATATAGCCCTGCACACAAACAATTTTAAACAGAAATTAAATGACAATTTTGTTTTTAATTTCTATGGTCTGTAATAATTTCCATTTATACTGGAAGAAAGTAAAAGAATAAACAACAAGCCTTTGTTCAGTTTACAACACCAATACTTTACCGGCCTAGTCTTTTGAAAACTATCTGGATGGTAGTGTCAGGAAGTTTGGCATGATTACTGTACAATGTGACATGGGTGCTTATTGCAAGCTGTGAGTTAGGTGAAGAACCAGCTGATTTGATGTCACATTCTGCCCTGACTATGTTCACTCTACTTAACATGATTTCCCCCGAGAAGCTTCAAACCATTTCCCTTCACTGTCACCCAAATACAACTTCTCCGGCCTTTAATTGGAATAGGTGGATAAATGATTCAGAAGGAATGCCTCCTCTACAGCTCTGTCATCCTCAGCACAGCTTCTGAACTGTTGCCCTCTGTTGACATCCTACCTCTTGCAATTAGAAGTAACACACTATTATTTATTGGACGGCCCATTCCACACTTCTGGAAGGCTTCCAGCACTGGCAACTAAAAGCTTTACAACAACTTTGTCCTTGATTATTTCTTGGAGGTCCTTTGAGGAACAGTGTGGTGAGGGAGGAAATCCAATCCCAGATGTTGTCTCAGCAGTTTAGTTGGATGTGGGATTTTAAGAGCACTTGTAATAAGCAATTTCTGCTGGAAAACCACAAGGTCAAGACCAGCCTTCACCCCTGGGCTGCAGCATGTCTGAGGATGTAAGATTAATGAGACTTTTATGCAGACACCTGAGATAAGGAAAACCAGTCCAATTTCAAGGCATGAATGCCAGTGCAGCTTCTTAGTCTTCATTGGAAATAAGATGACTGAAGATCAGTACAGATAAGATTGTCAGAAGTGCCTTGTCCTTAAGGCCAGAGGTTTCTCTGCTGTATTTTGTCACACAGTTGCGCCAAGTGTTAATTGATTTGACAAAGCTATAACAAATAAGCACATACCTTTAACACATCAGGTGCATAACATGATGTTCCTTCTTTTGAAGCTAAAACACAACAGAAATCCTGAAGACGTACAAACCGTAAAATGGCTAAAACGTTCTACTGATATGAGGCCTCACACATAACCAGAGGGTAACACTCAAAATTATTTTTATAATGAAACTTCTCCCTTCCTGCAGCTCTCTGGGGAGAGTTTGTGATTAATAAAAGGAACCTTCTTTGCTTTTGCTTTCTACCCAGCACCCCTAAAGCCTGCTGGCAGAAAATATAATTGCATTCTTCAATAAAATATAGGGAATGTTTTGAAACTTAGTAACCTTCAATTACTCCAAAGTGCCATAAGAATTGGATGAGTTGTACTTCTCCCTTTCTTTGTGTGTAAATCTGTGCTACTATTAAATACAAGCCTCTCCCAACATATAGTATTAATGTGAGTGATGATAAATGCTTTTGGGTCACGTAGCAGTACTATTTACTGAATAATGTTAGACTTATAATGGGTGCTGCAACAAGATGTCCCCGATTTTGGCTTTGTTAAAAAATGGCGCAATCATAAAATAACTGAAAGGAACACACACCCACACTCCATGAGATGCTGACCATTGGAACTGTACTCAATAATTAATTAAGTTGTCTGCTCTTTGCTCAATATGTCTTGTGATTTAGTAAACCAACAGTTTGGCAAAAACATACAGCACTAGTGGGAAATTAGCTGTCTTAAAATAAATGACTTTTATCTAGTCAATTAAACAGACAAATAATTCTGGGTACACCCCTTCTAAAAATGGGACAGACCTCCAGATTAAATAACAGACAACCACATGGAAAAGTGAATGATCAGTGGAGTCCTCCATTTATTACTAGAGTACGTTTTGTGCTTACAGCTAGAAAACCTGAGTTTTGATCTTACTTTATCTTCTGTGGGTATATCCAGTTGGGTATCACGTAATCCTGTATAACACCGTGGCAGGAGTGTGGATTGGTCGTCAGGACTGTGGACGTGTAACTGGAAAGTTGTGGGTTTAAAACCTATATAGGGAAGTAGGAAAGTACTCTATCTCAATTGCTTCAGTGCTCTGCTGTGTAAATCGGTACAGATGTAAGAATCCATGGATAAATGCCTCAGCCTAATAACGCTGTCAATGTCTCGTAGCTTGAAATTCCTAGACTGCCTGAGACATAAAAAAAATATTTGCGAAGAGCATACTCTTGAAGATGAGACTTAGGTCTCAGGTGACTGTCTGGGAAAATAAATGAATTTATTTACCTTATGTGTCTTATTCTCCTATGGGAGCAGCAGAGAGAGTAGACTCCCTACATTATGAAATGGATTTTCCTGAAAACATCAAGTTTCAGGAAAATGAAAGCTGCCATGGTGGTTATTATGCAGACATCTTGGCATTGCGTTTGTGGAGTAGTTATGACATATTTGCAATATGCCATGTGCAATATTTACTAGGAAAACTGAAAATTGCCAAACTACCTGAATTAAAAGTTCTTCGGAATGAATCTATGCATATCATTATGCAAGGTTTCACTGTAAAAAAATAAGGATTAGATTAGTTGTCAGATGAATTATTTCCCATAAGAAATAATTTTTCGTGGCCATATAAAACTATTAACTTTACATGTTTTAAGGCAGGAAACCTCCCATCTGATATGCTACAGTAGGTCTGATTTGTAATGTATTAAAGGAAAGAACCCTCAAGTGACATGACAGAGTCTTGGCCTGTTATGTCGGGTCTTCAGTTTCTCTTTCTTTTGTTCTTTGTGAAGGTCCACATCATTATGCTAATACGTCTCTCTTAGAGCCCTCGCTGAGTTCCCAAAAGCATGTTTAAGTATTCAAATTTAGTCCAAGTCAGCCAAACTCTGTAAACACTTGAGCTGAGTATCCATGGATCATGCAGAAACAGGTCTTTGTAATCAGGTTCCCAGAGAGCATTAATAATTGCAATTTGAAGCTTGCTCAAGACTTTTCACACGAGCTTCCCTTCCTTGACTATAATTGCACTATTTAATTCCTGTAGATTTTATGTTTAATAAAAACTGCTGAAATATTTGTCAGATACTGTGAATCATGATCATATCTGCCAACTTCTTAAATTTTTCCTACATAAAATGGATTCACAGACTGTAACATTATATCAGTGAGGCAGTGAACACTGAAATGCACTGTATTCATTTTAAATGGATGCAGTATATTCACTTCATTTTTGTTCTCTTTGATTTGTTCCTAAATTAACTCACTACAGCAGGGTTTGGGGCATGCTGTTTCAGATTTTCTGATTTCTAACACCATAATACAAGGATGATACAGTAACTGAACATGTACAGATCTTGTGCAGTGATTCTTAACTGGTGTGCCTTCAGACATTAATCGGTCTTTTGGAAAAGTCTCAAACAAGAAAAAGTCAAATTAATTATTTATTGTTTATAAATTAGTTATGCATTTTTCCAATCATTCCCATCTATGAATGGGCTTCATCACTCTGCTCTCCTCCTCCTGTAATAGCTGGTGTATTGTGAGTTTTCTGGCGCACTGTGGATGCATCATGGTGGGGGAGGGGAGTCCCCATTACCTGTAAAGCACTTTGAGTGCAGGAAAAAGCACTATAGAAGTGTAAGTAATACTACTACTCATAATAAAATAAATAAATGAAACTATTATTATTATCATCATCATTATCATCTGACATCAATTCCTGCCAGAATGAGGTGACCGCACTGTGCACTCTGAAGCAAACACAGATCAACCATTGAAATAAGTTTTGTTCATACTATTGTACATCTCCCTTTCTTCTGTTCAGAGAGTGTTGGATGAGTGGAGAATGAAGAGACCAGAGAGAGCTGGGAGGGCACTGTCAAAGCAGTGACCAGGGACCAGCAGGTCGTCCAGATCGATGAGGCACCGCGTGGGAGAAACGGGCATCAGGACTCTCCATGGGTCGCATTACAGAGTCTGAGTGGCAGGGGTCTTAGTCAGCTCAAGTAGCCAGTGGAGGAGAAGCAGAGGGAGCCAGCCAGAAGGGCCACGAACTCATCTGTCCTGGCAATCTCGGTGTCAAAAGAGGCCAAAACAATGAATGTCACATCACGCGAATGAATGCTGACACTCCCGAAAAAGGCTCCGGGGCTGTTCAGTCTGTCCGCAGATCCGGCCCCTGGAGGTCCTCTTCCACACAGACCTGGTCCTGGGATGGCCGGGTGAGCGTTCTGCTTCTGTGGGTACCGGCAGCTTCTGCAAGGTTGAGCCTGGGGCCAGGGGGTTCTGCCTGTCAGACAGGCCCTGGGGCCGGGGCTGTGCAGTGGATAGACTCAGCCTTTTGGAGCCACCCGACACCCCATCCGAGGGGACGCTGGTTGCTGAGTCACAGTGTAAGCGCTACCCTGCCCGTGCTACAGTATAAATAACAATGTGCTTGTGCCAGTGGTGCCAATGTGCTTGTGCCTGCAGAACGTCTGTTCGTGTGCTGTGAGATAAAGACTGACTTAAAGGAAGAGAAAACAGGCAGATATATTTGAAAATGAAATGAAATGATGTTTGTGTAACATGCAGATAGAGGGGGCAATTCGTTCGGGAGAAGGAGGATCCCAAACTCGAGGTTTATTTGGTGCAGCCACTTGTTAAATTCATTAGAGACTCTGTGACTGCTGACACTTTCAAAAATCTCTTCAAGACCTACAGTATCTTTTCAATGAGGCTTACAATGTATGATTTACATTTACTACTGTAGGTCAATTTGTTGGGCTTTTCCCTGCCTCTGTTGTGTATTTCACCGCACTTTGGGTTTTTGAAAAGAGCTCATAAATAAAATTGTATTATTGAGAACAGTAGAGGTTGTAATAAATGTTTGGAAAGTAAAATTGTCTATGTCCAGTATTTTGTCGTTCCTGTATAATCAGTGACATATGATTTCCTCCCTGAGAATTTGTGACATGTCCTCATACTGAACAAACAGGCAATTCATTACAGATAGTCGATGCTCAGATCTTCCATTGCACACAATTTTCAAATCTCCCTCCTTCACTTTGGCATTCAGAAAATATAAACTCACAGATTCCTGAATAAAACCACCTTCTGAAAAGGGTCATGTTAAAATTATCTAACAGCATTCAATAGACAAAAAAATATTTTTTAGATATTGTACTTTATATCCAGTCAATTTTAAACTTATTTCTCACATTGTCCTTTTAAAATATAAGAGAACTACTAACCTCCAGTATGTTATATACAGTATCTGCAAGTACCAGTAAAAATGTGTAGAACTTTCTTTACACGTCAATAGCGTAAAATTAAAATAAACCACAAATTAATTTTAAGTACTGTACCATGTATTAATCGGCTCTTATTTAAACCACCCAAACATTAGCATATGAAAATTAAAAAAAATTAAAAATTTAAATAATTGTGGATGATTGTTGTGGTTACAATTTAGAGAGATCCTGAAAAGGCAGAAAAGGACACTCACACAGAATTTTAAGTGTTTACCAAAAACAAAGGTTGAATGGAGATAGTTATAATTATAGCTTATAATCAATCATATGCATTTACATTACGTAATAAACGAGTAAGAAGGAACAATTTGTGTTCAATGAATTACTAAAATGTGTTTCCTTTTGAATACCTGTCAGATTGATGTTTGTGAAAACAATGACAACTGCTTTAAAAATACTTTTAGCCAGATGGCTCCAAACACGTAGGGCCATTTGCAACTGAACACATTACGAACCAAAAAAAAATAGGCAGCACCACTAGCTTACAATATTCATGTTTGTTAGATACATACAGTACTAATCGGTAGAAGAGCATCAAATTATATAACAAATAAGATACTGTAAAAAGGTTAATATTGTACTAGTTCGGATGATAGGATAATCTTTGATGCAGTCCTCAGAATATCCTATTTGCTTATTCAATGGTACTTCTGCAAGTAGATTAAAATATAACATAAAGACACCTAAAAATAACTTATGATGATTACAAATTCATTTAATACGGGACTAACTGAACATCACGTCTTTTGTTAGCAAAATGGGATAAGCGTACCACCTTTAGATACATTACAGATCTACTTCAATCTGGAAATGCTTAACCATATGATGCTGTAAATTAATAACAGCAAGACATTAACGGAAGACATTAAAATACATGAAAAAATACACACTCCGTATAACCGCCCTTGATTAATCAAGAGTGAGCCTCTTAAGTTTAAATAAAGATTTTTCAAACTACTAAACGCATTTGAAAAGGACCTTGGGTAACATAAACATTGCCTTACAGTTTTCGGTAGTTCAAAATCAAAATGTCAGTTTGTATTCTTCGTATTGTGTTAGTTATTTAAAGAACATTTTCTTAGCAAATAAAACTGTCCTCGGCAGTGTGAGTTCAAGCACTTATGGTGTTTATCTTGGATTTTTAAACAGGCAAAACTTTAAAAGCTTATTATGCCGTGAAGGACCTAATCCCTGCAAAATATGGCGGCGGCCAGATGGGTATGGTCTGCCCTCCGGATACCTGTGAGAGGTGAATAAAAACTTTTTTTTTCCAATTAGTTTCTTTGCTTGGGGATTTTTTAACATTTTTGGGACAGATGAGATGTTCTTGAAATTATGGTATTATGAATACGGTTTGAGGAAAGGTTAATCTAATTAATCCACAATGGATACTTCCACTTTTACTAAATAAGGGCAACGAAGGTTTGACTTAGTTGGTTTTAGCTATTATAGTAGCACTTCCTGAAATTATGTATCTGTATTTTGTTCATGTAATGTAAGTGAGATTCCAGTTGTGCTGACCGTGTGAATGGATGATGTACAGTTAGCATTCTGACTCCTGTCAGAAAAGGTGACAGTGAAAATCGTGCTGTACTAGTAAGAACCTTTATTCCTTATGTGTTATCTCAAATGTGTTCAAAAGAAGGGAGAACATCATGAAATGCTCTCATAAAAACCTCATTTATCCAACATTGTAGATGGTTTTTACTGATCAAAGGAAAACGTTTGAAATGTTATCCAGAACAAACAAGGTCACATATCTGAAAATACATTTTTCATCTCTAATTACTGAATGCACAGTATTATTTAGTTATTTTAAGGTCTTCGTAATATGTTGTTGAATTTAATGTTTTTAAATGTTTTGACAGTGAATTCTGATTTCATAGCATTTATTTACTCTGTTAAGCTGTACCATTGATATTTTTTAAAAAATGTAAGTGAACTTATCAGGCCAAGACAGATGTGTGTGTGTGTGTGTGCTGAAAAAAAGGTTACTTTCTTGTTTAGAACCTAAATTAAAATTACTAGAAACCACAAATTATTTTTTCAATTTTCTTAAAATCACCCAGTATTTAAGATTCTTATTATATTTGTGTAGTTTATAAGCTTACATCAGGAAAGTGCATGTAAAACACAGTTAGTTTCAGAAGTGTAACTTAACTACTCCTTGGAAAGGAACAGGTAATGGGTTTATTCCATGCTGAAAAGAGAAGAAAGGAAGCACAACGTTTCGGCCGTGGAGCCTTCGTCAGGTGTGAGGACCTTCACGGCTAGTATGAAGGGCGCAATATTGTATTCCACAAATTTGATTTTTTGGAGGGACCGAAAGTGCTACAATGAATGCTGTGAGGTGATTTGACTCTGAGCTGCTGTGTAACGCTTTGTCAGTCTGAGCAGGGAGATATTGTGAGATTACTCTGCTTCTCGTCTTTTCACCAGGGTCTATCCATTGAGCACAACTTTCCTAAAATTGTTTATTTCATTATTATCTGGTGATTTATATAATATATAATTGCGACTCTGATGGCCAGTCTGTCTTGAGGCAAGGTTCCGGATCTCATTACCAGAGTTCGTGGTTTATTACTTGCATATTTGACACTTCAATGAGAATGGGCATTTTTCAAAGGCTGCCAGGAAACTCTCCTGTTTTAGCTCTTGGCATTCAGTGATATGAAGAAATAAAAATCATGTCTTACCTGTTTATTAGTGTTATGGATTTTCAGTCTAGTTTATCTCAAAATCATAATTGTTTATGCTCTAGTTTTTTTTCAGTCTTTACCAGCAAGATGTTCCATTAATCACATTAATGGTTAGTCCCTACTTCAGCATTTTTAAAGGGTAAAATAATAAGCAAGCCATGTGTCAGATCATTTATGCTAATTTAAGAGTCATCGCTTTTAGAAAGTTTGAAGTATATTTTACAGAGCATAACAATACTTTACATGTTTTTCCTCATGAATTTAATTTTTAAAGTAGCAGAAATGCTTTCCCATTTTTTATTCTTTATTTTACTTAATTTTTTTAAATGTAAGGTATGACTACCATATATACGTAAAATATTTGCATGTATTTTTAAACGTTGTCATACCATGGCTGTTGGAACTGCAGGCTGGCCAGCCACACAAGAAATAAGCATTAGTACTGATTTCATATTCTGCATACTGCTTGAATCTGCACACAACCCAAAGGTCTTCAGTTCTGTGTCTTGTAAAACATCATTTGTGTGAAGAGAAGCATGTATTCGTTTCTCTGTTGTGGGTTTTGAAAGAACAGAATGTAAAGGAGCTACAGTATGTTCCTAAGATAGCTGTTTTATTTATTTTTGATAATTATTTAAATACACTCTTACTGAATGATTTCCAGTAAGGTATTATACATGCTGGATAGCAGAAAGCTTAAGATAGGATCCCAACAGAGCGCCTACCTGAAAAATCAACTTTCCCAATAATCCATTAAAAGAACAAAGAGAAAGGTGAAATCAATGGACGGGGTGGGGCAGACAAAGCCTCTACTAATGTGTCAGGTAGGCAGAAAGCAGTAATAGTATTTAGAATGCAGCTAAATGTAAGAAGAAACAGAACATTAGTTCTGACTGCAGACAACAGGTTCTGAAAAATAAGTTCAATAAGAAGATGATTTTAGCTTCCACCTTTAATGCCAAAGCAGCAAGTTGCTGATACATTTATTGCAATCGCTGCCCCTGCATTAAGTAGGCACTGCAATCCCAGTTATGGTGAGAGATCAGTTTGACACATAGCCCATGGCTAATACCATGGGGGTATTAACACTGGTTCCCTACCTCTGATCCTCAGGCCCCTGGCAATCTGTGAGGCTACTACAGGGGGTGTACTGGAAACAAAAATGTGTTGTGGGGTCAGATATATGGCTAAAACTGTCATTGCTCCACTGACATACTGTCATTTAACTCTGCCAAACAGCACCTACCATCCCATTAAAATGTTACTCAGTACACAGCCTTTCACACAATGCAAATACATTTGTAGAGGAAATGACTATGGATTTTAGGTGTTTATTAGGCGATATTAGGTGTTTACATTATTAGTGTTTATAGAGCAGATCATGCCCTTCTTTTAATTTCCATATATAACAGTGTTAAAAATAAGTAACATCTGAAATGTTTTAAAATTGAAAAGGGGCCTACATAGTGATACGTTGACACATACCATTAAAAAGCACTATATAAGGAGAAACTTTTTTTCCTGTTTGCTTTTATTCTTAGAAACAAAATGTCTAGAAAATATAAAGAATCACAGACGTATGTCTGACTACACATTTAAAATGGCCCATGAGGCTAAATCTTTTTTTTTGTAATTTGCAATTAATACAGGAAATGAGCTTTACGATTAGCCTGGCAGAAAATATGTCATGAACGTGATGCATTGTGACGAAAAGTTAGCAGATCTGTGTAATAATGTAAACGGATCATACAATATCTGTAGTAATTGCTAACGTATGCATTGCATTTTAGGGGGTATCCTGGTCCCAACACCGGCTTGTACTAGTGCTGTCCAAACCACCTGGGCCGTCTCTTCAACCACTGCCAGCGTCTCCGTGCAGCAGTACAGATTCAGCAGTTTCTTCAACAAATGTAAGTTTCCTCTGATTACAACTAATTAACAAATTATCTTCTGAACACAGCTTTCAGATTACCATCAGGCACGCTCCAGTTAGCCAGGAGTGAGTTAATAAAATGCATTTGTTTCAGTTTGATGAAGACGGCAGACCAGTATTCAGGGTTTCGAAATCTGACATTTTGGAAGGTTGCGAGGTGCATGTGACATTTGAATATTAAAGGGTATATACCTCAATCAAGTAGAATTTGTTCAAATTACATAGGTTTCCAAAGTGTTCAGAAGCAACGGACCGTGGAGTGTAATAAATTGAATGTAAAATAATCAAAGTAATGTCAAAGCTTTTTAAAAATCTTTTATGACGCGTTTAGTCACCACTTCAATTTTGTATGTGTAAATGTCCATGTTGAAAAAGATGAGCCGTTCTTTTGTTCAATTTAAACGTGTTTCGTACTGATATAGTGAAAGTGGTCTTTTGTTTGCCTTACTCTTGTTGTTATGTCTTTAGATCATTAAGTGTCATTTTTTGCAGAGATATTATGAATTAGCTAAACAAAAGCTGGTAGAATACTGGATAGTTCTCAGAGCATACGTACTCGAAAGGTTGAACCCAGACTAACATGGTCAGCTGTAAATCAGGGATAAACTTTATGGATACATTATGTCCTTATGTATCAATATGTGACCAACCGAGGTAATCACATTCTGGTTTTTATCAAGCACCAATGGTAAAGATCATTGTCAGCAACAGTAACTATAATTGTGGCAGTGATTCTCTGTGTGAAGAACAAGTGGGGGGGAAAAAGGTCTTATTTATATATGGCAAACTGGATGCTACATAATAACATGAGGAGAACAATGTTCATATTAGCTAGAAATAATAAATCCTGCCTTAATAGATGCATGTGAGTTAATATCACCTTAGGCCACGGCTGCATTTGGTCAATCTTCAGTTTGGTCTGGGTTAAAACGTGCTGTAATGTTCATTTCATTTGAAATTAATAAGTGGGATTTTAGCAGTCAACGCCATTTTCATAATATGTAGCAGAAAGAAGAGAATCTACACTAAGTGGATGAAATAATCTTGTAGTAAATAGGAAGATTTTGTGACTGAGGCTGTAAGTACATTTTTAATCGGAATCTCTCAAATTTAGATCACTAAACAGTGTTCTTTATTTTTTAACTGTACGGCACCCATAACAAATTTCAAGGTTTTGTTGATATTTTATTCTCTTTTTATAAAAGAAACATGTTGCAGAAACGTGATGAGTAAGGATTGTGTCTGGTAAATATCATAATTGTACATTTTGAGACGTACAGTATGTAACTGTTTTATACTCATACTGTGGGGCAACGTTTCTTTGTGAAGATTAGGCTTTTAATGGATTAGAATGCTAGATATTTTCAGCTTTCTTTTACTCTTCATTTTTTACTCTCTTGACAGCAAATTTAAAAAAAGACATTTTTAATTAAGTAATGCTTATTTTCCTTACAGATGTGTTATGAATAACCATTGATTCCTTACACATTTTACTTAAGTTACACTGAACGATGTTCGTTTAAGATGCATCTTGAATCCATCTGCAGCTTTGCTTTTCTGACATAAGAATGAATCAGGGGGCGTTGCTTCTGATTTTCTGCAACATTAATTCTGCACGCTGGCAGAGGACGCAAAATGAAATTACTGTCAGATATATAACCCGCTGGGTACATTCAGCAAATAAAGCAAGGACAGAATTCACAATGTCCAAGAAACATGTCTGCCTATTAATAGGTTTTTGTCAACTGGATTTTCCCACTGTATTTTATATACAGTAGAAAAATTTTAAAACACGTTGACATAAAAGGGTTTGTTTTCTACTGAGGCAGCTTTTCTTTTGTCAAAATGGCGTGAAGCAGACCACTCTAATAGTTATCAGCCTTACGTGCTTCAAGGAAAGCTCTGAAAGCTATAGTGGCTATGAAAGACAGCTGCTACTCTTAGTAAAATTCCTAGTTATCGCCTAACATGCTTTAGTACTGTCTTGAATAAAACGATCTAAGGAAAACATTTTAAAGCTTTAAAAACCGGTCAAAAGATGAAGGCAGTTTTCAATACTGCAACTGTCTGGCATGTATGAGATATAAATCCACAAGGGCAGGCAGAGGCCGAGCTCTGTGGTCATGGGTTCAAGCCTGGTTCTTGCCACTTGCTGGTTTTGACTTGAGATTCCCCAAGCAGATGCGCATAGCTGGCAGAGCACCACGGAGGATAGGGTGGGAATTGTCAGCCAAAGCTCTTTTCGACTCTCATTGACACGGTGTCCCCTGCGGCCTCCTCTAAAAATATAAAAAGGATGGAACTTCTGTCCAAATAATATCCTTATGAAAATGACTTGGCTAAAGTACAGCTTGCAGGAGAGGAGCAGACCAAGGTATTGCTGTGTGATTAAATCTTATTTTGCAATTACCTAGGGTACTATTATGGAAACATTAAGCACAGATTTCAGATTTATCTCTCCTAAATAGAATTTCCTTGTAAATGAGAATCACATTTTGGAGGTTCCTCAGTTATGTTTTTTTTTTTGCGTATGTGTAATGCCTCATTTGTTAAAGGCACACAAACAAACAAGCCTGATTAGAACTGGCAGCCACATCAATTAAGAAATAGAGAGCAAAGATATTATAAACACTCAATTCCCTTGTGGCTTTTGAGAACCATTCACAGCTCCGTCATGCTGATCAGTTTAACCAGTCATGGCCAACCCCAGACTTAATGGTTTGTGCAATCTGTATTTCACCCAAGACAAGCTCAAGATCGTATTTTATCTCCCGATAATTTTAGTCTAACATCAGCTTTTGTGCTTTATTTTAATTTTGAGGTTCATTAACTCTTGACTTGGGAGGTTTTCAGCTTTCTAAATGTATATTAAGCAAATTGTTAAACTATAAACTTTTCTGCAATCTGTTTGAGAAAAAGAACACTTCAGTTATTGACTTGGGGAAACAAAAAAAAATGAAGTAGCTACAAGTTCGACATAATTACTGCTCATCAATTGAAAAAAACAATCAACACTAGTTGAACTAGTTTGATTTATCCAGTCTAGTGGCAGACCTAAGCGATAAGCAAGTGTTTAGGATCCGAGTTTATGGAGTGTCAACATTGTGTTTCAGAAGCAAGATGGGGGTGCATTTACGATTTATAGTTGATTAAAAGTTCTGTGTTTTGTGATTACCTTCTTTCCGTGGGCGGAGCGGTGGCTCTGTGGCTAAGGATCTGCGCCTGTAGCTGGAAGGTTGCCGGTTCAAATCCCGCAGCTGGCAGAGGAATCCTACTCCATTGGGCCCCTGAGCAAGGCCCTTCACCCCAACTGCTCCAGGGGCGCCGTTCAGTGGCTGACCCTGCGCTCTGACCCCAAGCTTCTCTCCCTGTCTGTGTGTCTCATGGAGAGCAAGCTAGGGTATGCGAAAAGATAATTCCTAATGCAAGAAATTGTAAAGGGTTAATAAAGTGATGTTGTTGTTATTATTATTATTATTATTATTATTATTATTATTATTATTATTATTATTATTATTATTATTATTATTATTTCCTCCCTGAGTAGGTCCTACCGAAGAATTATAGCAATCATGCACAGCCCTATTGTGTAAATATGACCTCTAAAGATATCGACCATCCACTCCATGGCCTGCCCATTGCACGGGTCAAAGCATGCAGGTGCAGATGGGTTTTGTGCTAATGGGTGGCTTGTGTATGGAGAGTCATGCCTTGGATTAAAGCTGAAAATGTGTTGAAACCAGCAACAGCTCAGAAGCCTTTCAAGAGCTGCAATTACCTGTTTGTCTGATCGGGTGAGAGTTATAAGATTCTCGCCTGACTCTGCATGCGGCGTGCTATATCCACCACATTGACAGGGTATTCATTTTCAAAGCTGATGATCTTAAAGTGTTTGCAGCATGCCACAGCTCACCCAGCACTGCTAATGCTCTTGTGGGGCTCTTGTGGTATTCTGAACTAGGTACACACACATATCCTCCTTTTACATAGGAGTGTCCAGTTCACAGAGATTAATCTAATGGAAATAGGTTATTCATGCTCAGAATGCATTCTGGGTTTGTATTTTTTATCCTAGATATTAAGACCTGATTGATGTTGTCACCCTGTGATAATGGCCCCTGAGGCAATTGTTTTGCCTGGAGCTGCTTTTGAATGAAAGGCTAATTCATTCTTTTTATCCTGCTGTTTTAGCAGTCTTGGATTTCCCTAGCTGCCCTCAATTAATTAAAATCACAGGCATATGGTGTGGGGTAATTTCATTCCTGCCTTGCTGACTATCAACATAATTGCCTCGGACCCTTCTCTGCCCCACTTAATGGATGGATCCCATTGTGTAGCTAATGGATCGGATTAGTTGGACAAGACAAGATGAGGCAAATTCATTTGTGTTCTGCGACACACGGTAACGAATTTGTTAATTACACAACACATCAGTTTGATTATTTAAAATAGCCGTGAATTTGGTTGCCCTGTTCGGATGCACACACCAGTCTCATCATAGCTGTACCAGGTGCGCCCGCCTCCCTGTCTGTTGACCTCTCCATCTGCGCACTTGGTCTCTCCGCTTGTTTCTCTACCTCTTCCTCAAACAGCTACAACTAAAATGTTCCTAAAAATTGCAAACAACATGCAGCTCAGCCTGAGTGATCTGCTACCTGAGTGACTTGGCTTGCAGTAGTGTAATGAATAAAACTGTCGCATTGCATCACATTTCCTGAGCTTTGACATTTGCTCAAGAATGTATGTAAATCAGATTTTATAGCATTGTAATTTTTGTAGTGGGAAATCGGTTCCACACAGGCACAGCAGACCTGTTATTTGGGAGTGGGTGTCTCTGTATCTAAATGGTATACTTTACTCAGTCCCAAGTTACTGAGTTTTAAAAACGTTTTGCTTTCTTATTTGCTGGGAACACAGAGTTAACAGGAGGAGTGCATTGAGAGCAGTTTGCCTCTATACGGAATTTGCGTTTTTTTCCCAGTTTGGAATCTTTTTCAAAATCAGCAGCAGTATTGTCTTCAGGGTAGGGTTTCCTTTAGCATGTATCTCTAAAAGTAAGACAGGAACACTGTGAGTTAAAGTCTCTGGTTATTATTTTGAGAATTTGCTCTGAAACTTCCGAGTACATTTACATCGATGTCAATTCGGTTTCCTGGTGAAACATTGATCTCCTCACTGTCAATAAAAAAGCACAAGGTCTTTGTTTTTGAAAGATATTTTGTCCATAACATAACATTCTCCAATGTTACTGGCTTGTGACCTTTGGAGTCCTGAACTGAGTTTCTCAGTTTACAGCTCAGAAATGTAAGGTCTGACCATTAAGACTGCAGCCAGCTGGTATAGCTCATTAAACGCTGTGCTGGAATGAAAACCTGCAGAGACACCGGCCCTGTGGTGCAAGGGCTGGGCACCCCAGCCCTGTACTGTGCCGCGAGAGGCTGGTTGCTGATCGGAAATCCCCACCAGCGTGTTTTTGAGTGTGGATTCATCAAGGGAGGCTCTTCGTCAGGAAAGGAGAGCTTTCAAGGTCAGAATAATTAGTTTGATTTTGTCTCTTTGCTCAACGCAGTGACGGCTACTGAGTTATGGAGGGGGGTGCTGGCGGAGAGCGGGGCAGGGGCACGGAAGGGAAGGGGGAAGAGAACTAAGCGAAAGCTGAAGAGAGACCTCAACAGAGGGCAGAGTGTCGGCGAAGGTAAGCTTTTCTTTTCCCCTCTTGAACCTCTTCCCTCCTACAGTTTTTCCCAACATGTGAGAGAAGATTTCTCCCCAGTAACACTACACCTTGGCAGCAATCAGAAATGGCCTAAGCACAACCTACCTTTGTCAGAAAACTAAAAGGGAGGAAACTGGGATGAGGTCTGAGCTGGCTGTGTTCATCCGTAACGGAACGAAATGTCGAAGAATTTGATGTTGTGCAGCTTTTGAAAATGGGTTTAATCTTCTCAGCACTCTGTGCTTCAAGCCTAGCAGCTCCCTTTGGCCTGGCATTATAAAGACACTGCTCTCCTGACCTCTGTTAGTCTGGCTAAACTTTTTCTTGAAAGTACAAGAAGGCTCTGTCTGACGTCAGGTTCGGCTCCTAAATGTTTTACTTCCCTTCTGGTGCTCAGCACTCTCCACAAAGTTAACTAGAAGGATCTTTTTCCAGCCCTTTACTTTTCATTATGGTGCAGTTCACTGAAATAACGTTTGTACATCCCCACCGTGGCTTGGAAATGGAATGTTTTCAGAGTGAGTCAAACATTTGAGATAAGTGGCAAGCAATAAGCTATAAGGAGAGTTACACCCTTTACCCTGATCTGCTGGTTTGGCAACCTGAATCTGAGAGGCAAGGACAAACTGGGCAGTCTTGTAAAAATATGTCAGAAGGTCATGGGTGCTGACCTTCCAGCCCTCTCCTCCGTCTATCACTCACGTGTTTTGCATCATGCAAAATCCACCTGCGATGATCCTTCACACCCCTTGTTTAATCATTTCCAGTTACTCCCATCAGAACGCAGAAACCGACTCCCCAACTTCAAAACCAATATATTTAAGTTTTCATTCAGACCTGTAGCCATATCGTTACCTAACACTTGCTTTTCTATGCAAATATGTACGCGTGTTCTTGAGTTTTTTTTCCGTCCTTCTGTACACCCACACTCCTGCCGTAAAACAAATTGATTGCCCCCTCAGGGATAATAAAGACTCTCTCTTTCCCTTAACGGGACACCAGTCCATTGCAGGCCAAACACCGACACAAACCAACACAAATGTGCACGCACTCACCCCAGAGCCTTTTTTCCCCAGAAGCCAATTAACCTACCAGCATGTTTGGATATAAACCCCGGGCAGACAGCACCCAAGCTCCAGAATTAAACCCAGGGCTCCAGCACTGCGAGGCAGCAGTACTAACTACTGCAGTACTGTGTCCCCCTTGTATCTTGTATGTGGAGTTTAAATGGTGCCCTTGCACTTGTCTGGGTTTTCTCTCTGTGTCAGTTTCCTCTGACCTTATAAAGACACGCTGGCTAGGTTCATTGGTGTCTCTATGTGCATGAGTGAGTATACATGCTGCAAGGGACTGGTGTCCCTTCCTGGTTATAGCGCAGCGTATGCCTTAAACCTCTGGGGTTGGCTCTGGTTTGCTTTTACCCTTAACAGGGGTATTTCTAATGGTGGATGAATGGAATTTTACAAATGACTTCTTGATGCAGTTAAATAAGTATTTTTTCTTCTTTTAGAATTAGATTCTGGTTTATAACCAGTAGGTGGTCTCAGTGCCCCGACAGGAATTGTGATCCCTTGCCAACTTTAGTGAGAATTCAAAGAGTTTATTATGTTCATCCATAATGCAGATCTCTTTCAATTATTAACTGCCTGTCCGAGTTATGCCGAAATGAAGCCAGTGGGAATTGAAATAAAGTGTTTAGTGGAAGTGATGGCCTGCAGACAGTTTTGTTCATTGCAGACAAAGAATATTAATATCCATTAAATGTAAGTATGTGCCAAACATCCACACATTGACTTGTGGCAGATGTGCCTTGTTTGGTGGATAGCGATTTATCTAAGACTTCTGTTCATGTTAATCTCTGATTAACCTATAAGGTTGGTTTTCCCTGCTCTGTTTTATCATTTTTTCTCACCCTCAAAGTCTGATGATGTCTTGTTTTGTGTGTACGTACCTTATTGTTTGCAACTGCGATGAGCCTGTTGTGTGGGGGCTTGCTGCCTGTTGCAGTACAACTGCTTTTTGATTTTCATGTGTCTCCATCCCCTTGAATCATGTCCCGATTTTTTGCCTTGTCCTTTTACAGATCACATTTTACCGTTTATTATAACAAAAGCGTTGCTTCCAGACACAGATGGAAGGCGAAGCTGTCGTTGTTTATTTCCTCAGAAATGGGAAAAATGTAATTGCGCTCTCTGAAAGGGAAAGGTGAGCCAGCACAAGGGAAAAAAGCTTTTGTTAAAAGGGTGAAGTAACTTTATGGGATTCTCCAGTGCCTTTAGTGTTAAGCACACTGGAGTGAACCCAGTTCAGGTCTACTTCTGGCATGTGCTGGTTACTCCAGCTTGATAAACATGATCAAGGTGTATTGTCCCAGCCTGCAGCAGGCCTTTCAGCATTAGGAACCGGAGCCCTAACCAGTATGTCACACAATGGCCTGAGCAAGGCCAAAGTAGGTCCATTTTATACCAGACTGGCTCCGCCGCAAAAGCACCCCAGCAAAACGAGTGCAGTCTATTTACAGTGCTCCCAGTCCCCCCACACCAGAAAACAAAACCTCTGTCACACAGTACTCCGCTTTTCCTCCATCAGCTTTGAGCTCCTCCAATCCAGCTGATTTTTTTTTCTTCTCTCCAGGACGAGGAGGCTACCTCTGGCCCGGCCTGAACTCGCCTGTGCTGAGAAGTGGTACCATCCAGTCCATCTCCCAGAGGGACCAGGCCCAGCAGGAGGAGCTGCAGGCGGACATTGTCCGCCAGAGAGACGAGTGGGACAGGAAGAGGAGGACGAAGGTGAAGAGGGAGCGGGGATGGACCGGGAATTCCTGGGGGGGGATCAGCCTCGGATCGCCAGATCCTGGGCCGTACGGAGGTAAGAGCTTTGCCCTCGCTTCTTAACCTCACTTAGAGATAAGCAGCTTTAAACTGCAATGTGAACAGAAAGAAGCTTGTCGACTTGGCCTCACAAGTTTTTTCCCCATAAGTTGCAATCTAGGAGGGTTGACTGTTGCTAAAAAATAAAAATATCTGAATGCATATTTCTTTACAGCAGGGGTATTTATCTGCAAGGGAAATACTTTGAAAAATTATTTATAGTTAGTAGTTTCGCTAAAGGAAAAGGCATACAGTTCTAGTGCAGCTGAGCACCGTAGTAAACCAGAACGATTGATATGTGATAATTTTTGTGTTTCCAGCAGAAATGCAGCTGGAGGGCAATACATTATTTATTACTTCTATGACTTTCATTACAGGATTTCATAAGATTACTGTAATTTTAGATTCTAGTCTTAAATCTCTGGTTGACTCGAGAGATGCCGAATTGATGAGTTCTCACCTTCTTCTCCCCGAAGATGACAAGGCCACAGTGTGCCACCTTTTTCTTCACACTGTTCTTCTTCAGGGCACCGAACCTGCTCTGTACCTTTTGTCAAAGATGAAAACGAATCGTGACATTTATAGGCCACGCCGCGGTGTGGAGTAGCCTGTGGAAGGGTCTCTGATAAGACTGTGTCTTTCTCCGAGTGCAATCTGATGACATCGGGCAGCAGGGAGTGGCGATTCACCTGACAAAAGAATAACTGTTTCACACCATATTTCCACCTAATTTGCGTGTACTTAGAATGCGCTGTGATTAATGCGGTTCAGCAAGTCAATTCTGATTGCTCCTTCAAGGCTGTGGCTGGGCTTGATCGTGATGGCTATATCTGTGATTCACCCTCCTCAAAATAGACCTCAGGAAGCCAAATCCTAGGAGAGTTGTACCGTCTAAATAAAATAAAAGCACTCCAAGGGGAGCTCCAATTTCTTTCTCTGCACAATTCCTATTAGGAGTGCAGCAGCAATCATTTATGAAGGACCTGTGCACAATCGCCTGTACTGCTTTTTGAGTGTGAGCTGCTGGAGGCTAGTCAGCAAGCACCACTGCTTGCAGAACTTTAAACACCACCTTCTAGCCTGACCTGGTCAGATCTCAGGAACTATAAGCAAGGCTGGATCTGGTCTGTAATGGGAGGGGAGACATGCATGGAAAACCAAGTTGCTGTTGCAAGTGGTGCTGGTGGACCAGTAGGTGGTGCTCTGCCCCAAGCATCTGTATGATGTCCAGGGGCACAGTGCTGTGGGAGATGCTGACCTTAAACCAAGCTTGACATTAAACCAAGCTCTTGACTATGTGGCCATTAGAATCCCATGGCGTTGTTGAAAAGTGTTGGGTGTGTTAATGCCAGTGTTCCACCTAAATTCCACTCTGATTTTATACAATGTGCCCTGCCTAAAGTTCTTATTAGCTCAACTGGTGCACTTTTTTTCCCTTCTCTATGTGATCTGCTGTGCAGTGAGGGCTGCCCAGAATTATCCAGATGGCTATTGCACTTAAATGTTAGAAGTGCACCCCTTCTTGTATGTAATGGGTATCCTTTGAGGTGAAAAGTACCATATAAATGTAATTCACTCAAGTGTAAAAATAATCATCAAATGTTTTATTGTGTAACTCCTTAGGTGTTAAATGTAGTCGGTTGTGAATTAACTGGTCTCTGATACACAATAGTAGTGTGTTTGCAAAGCAATTGTACATTGTACAATGCTGTACAATGTAAAAGGCATAGGTTTGTTTGCTTCTGTGTAGTGAGGGATGGTCTTTAATTTCTTGGAAGTGTTTGAAAATTGATTTTGCATTAGTGTCAGTACTCTCTTTCCCCGTGATGAGATTTGCCTTGAAAATGTGTGTCACTGTAAGAAGGCTTTCAGTAGTAATCCTAACATTAATAGAAAACATTTCTTTTCCAAATTTATTTTGGGCTTTGTAAAAAAACACAACAGAACTGTGTGACTTAAGATTAAACGTTTTTACTATCTGATTATCAAAGCCTTCAGCTTCTGGCAGAAAGACAAAAAAACACTTATGATTTTTTTTCCCTCTATATTTCTCTAAATGTAATACCTTATCTCAATCTGAACAATGTTGAATAACTCCCTATTCTTTTTGGAGACAGTAAAAGGCTAAAACATGGGCAGTTTGTGTTATCCACAATTGCTCATTTCTTTGTAACATATCCTTTTAGTATTGTAAAAACAAAATCTGTCCATGAAAATAAAATTGCAATGTCTCTTTGAAAGGGTGAATGTTACCTGAAGCAAGCAGCTTGCCAGGGAAATCATTAAGCCACGAAAAACCTAAACAAACATGACACTTGGCCAGTATGTCAGCATTTTTGAGCTCTCTCTCCCTGTGAAAGCTAACTTTCTATTAATACCCTTGACTTTTCATCTCTCATTATCAATTAAACCCACATTGGTGGTGGTGGAGGGGAGTCCCCATTACCTGTAAAGCGCTTTGAGTGGAGTGTCCAGAAAAGCGCTATATAAGTGTAAGCAATTATTATTATTATTATTATTACCAAATTAAAATCCTCACAGCACGCCTTTAATAATGCTGTCTAGAATGCAGCAGGCATATTGATGAACCTTCCAATATGTATTGTTGTATGAAACAAAATGAGTAGGTAGGGCATTGTGGGAGTCACCATACAAATAAATTGAGAAGAACATCCACCGTAAAAGACATTTTAGAGTTGTACTTCTGAAACTCTGCTCAAGTGTTAAGATTTATGCTCGGTGCTCAGACATATGATCTTCAATCAAAATCACTTGTCACTTTATCTTTTTACAAAACACTTGCCTAATAAACTTACATGTTTATTGCATGCATATGCATATAACTTACATGCATATCGGTGTGTTTGGTTTTATAGTAAGAAGGTGGAGAATTTAGCCTCCACGTAGGATGTTTCGAGTTCTTTCAGTGGAATGGCAGAGATGATGGAAATTGGCAGTGATGCAACACATTAAGTATTGAAAACATTCTCTGTTCTGTCAGTAAGAAGTGTGTGTCTGTCTAGCCTCCTTGTATGTGTAACTCTATGCTGGGCTCGGATTTGGTTCCTAAACTGTCTGTAGCCTCATGATTGCACGTGCACAGATTGGCTTCAGCTCAGAGTGGACCAGGTGTGCAGTAGAACAAGGAGCGGTCAATGTTGGAAGTTAGACAGCAGAAAATCTGCATTTTGCCTGAAGAAAGCGTTCCTTTGCAGTCAGCTCACAGGGACACACCTCCCATCTTCAGCAGCTGGGCGATGGCCACTGACTCCAATGCCTGAAAGCACTGAAGTTTCGGGCGTTGAAAAGGCCAGTCTCCTTGTGTCAAACCTTAACAAGAAGTGACATTTTTGTATGCAAGATGAAAAAGAGAACTTAAATCAATAGTGCATTGCATCAAACGTTTTTTAAAGTGAAATGGTCTATGATTACATTGCGTAATTCTGATATTTTGGAAGGCCATGGTCAATTTAGTAAAAAATAAGTTGAGTTATTCAACTTGTGGTATAATGTTAAAGTTAAAATGTGCACACTTCCATCTTGACAAATTAGTTTCTGAAATGATTAGAACTGTTGTTATGGTACAGCACCTCTCTGTCCTTTTTCTTCCATACGGACTCAAATCTGATAACAATTGATGGATTTTTTGATTCACAGTCTTTTTTGAGACTTACTGAAACCTGTTTTAAAACACCTCTGAGTGGAAATTTACACACACCTTAATGTTTTCTGATACTCCACTAGATATAATGCGTTTTGGATGACTAGGCTTCTGTCATTAAATTCTGTCAAATGGCAGCGGAGCTGTAGCAGTGATAAATTGTGGAATTGTAGAAGTTAAATCTAAACACAAATACTTCAAGCACCTGTCAGTTTCCCCTAGTTAATCTCCACCTACAGGTCACGGTGGTGGAGCTTCATTTAAAAATGAGAAAATGTTGGGTCACTTTCCTTCAAATTAAATTAGATTTTGTGCTGTTACCACCAATTAAATTGACTGCTGTATGTAGAACTACTGCCTTGCACCACTATTTGAGTGGCAATAAATGACAATTTTTTTAATGAAAATTCTTAAGTAAAAATTGGACTATTGTCTTTTCAAAGTGAAAGTACCAAAGAAGTAATGTCTTGTGTGGTTTTGCATCTCTGTTTTTGTGTAGTTGGACAAAATCTGTTGTACTTTCTTTCCCCTTGAAATATAAGGAGGAAAGCTGTACTTGTTGCTAGTAAGGACTTATGACCAACTTTCATGAAGTAACTGCAAGAGAAAAAAATATTGAAATTATTAGATCTGAAAAGTACATTTCTATAAGAAACCCTTCAGTTTCTTTGTTCTTTAAAATTGAAGAATATTACCTAGAAAATAAATTTTATTTATAAACAATCCATTTGCTCAAACTATTCACACGACAATCTTTTTGTAAGGTTATAAAAACCAGGCAGAAGTGTCTATTTAAAAAAAACATGAATACTGTCATTTAATTTGATTTCATTAAGTAACCCATTTGTTTTATTTTATGAACTTTATTTCTTAATTGTTTTTATTTTTATTAGAAACATAATTAGAAATCCCCCCCATATGCCAGATGATATTCTGTAATATTTACTCTCCACTTTGTTCGGTTCCCTAATCTGCTGTATCTTAACAACAAGGAGTAAAATGCCTGAGATTTTACATTCTGTGTTTTATGGCAAAAAGTGCTCTCTGATATGTGCAGGTTAGCTTTATAAAATGTCATCTGGTAATCATATAATAAGGAGAATTTTTTTTTCTTTGACAATTAAATCCCCACATACAAGAATCTCTGTTGCAGAATTTAAGTGACAGATCTCAGCTAAGAGAAGGAAGCCAAGAAAAATAGGAACAGCCAATCAGATCTTGGTTCTCACTTCCCAGTGATAAATGTGCACGCTGAACACATTCACGCGAGTGGGGACTTTGACGGGCGTTGATTAATACTTCCATAAATAGAATGTAATCTTTTGAATCTGCTATAACTCTTCGACTAGCTGAATTACAGGCTGATGAGGGGTGTTAATCCTGATGTCAGCACTGTAGTAATGCTTCACTGAACCTGATGGTGATTAAAAAAACACAATGTATTAGGAGCTACCGAAGCTTAAAATCAATGCAAACATGTTTGGTGCTATTAATAAGAGATATTGTAAATGAAATGTCTTTTATTATGTGTTGTTAATTGTCAAAGGAATGTTACCAGATGTACTCCAAACATCAAGCATTTTGGTGATCAAAGTATTTTGGGATACAATGGGCAATGGGTGAAATGGTCTTGTATAGCACAGCGGTTTAATATTAAGGGGGTTAATGTCATGATAAACAAAGTGCAAAACATATGATTGCAGAGATCCACATCACCTTGCAGCAAAGCAGTTGTTTACGCAGTGCTCCCAGTGTGTTTTGCAAGTCGTTGCAGTGAACAAATCTGAGGTTTTGGAGAACCTACCAGTAAACCTCCCAGTAAGGGTGAAGATTAAGCATGACAGGCACATTACAACGACATGCAGAGTTCGAGAGTTTTAAATTTAAGAGAACTCTGTCATGCTGGGAGGTCTTACAGCGTAGGTACCTCACCATGACGGAGAGGTCTCCATAGGAAAGCTTCTGGGCTGGTCCTCAGTAGTGGCACAGATCACAGCTGTTTGTGATACGAGGTGGGCTGTGACATTGAAAAAGGTGGCAGTATCTAGCGTGGTAAATCAAAGCACAACCAGCAGTTTAGCACTGGCTTCTACAACGGTGAAGCGAGGGAAGCTTGTTTCCCCAAGGCATGTGCCGAGAATTTACCGAAGGGTCATCTCCTGCTTGTTCAATATATGATACAGCATCTTACTGAACTAATATAATTATACAGCTCAAATGACAAAATGTACACAAGCAGCCTCCTCTATGGTCCTCTACCCTCTTGTCGACGTAATTAAAAAATAACCAGCATATGGCAATGTAAAATAAGCCATTCCACGTACTGTACAATGAATGATCGCTTACTGCAGCTGTGTTTTATTACACAGCTCTTGCTTTGCATGTTGTGAGAGACGGTGTGAATTAGTGGAGTGTTTGCAGTTGCAAAGCAAGTTCTTGGCATCTCTTTTTGGGTATCTCCATTTCCTGATGCATGCCTTTAAATAACCCCATGGCCTTTTACAATGATGGAGTACTAATCTGATAGTGTTGGCATAAAGAGAGATTTCCAGCACTCCAGCTACTAAGGTTTCCATCTTTTGCCCGTTTGGCAACATTGTGGCTGCTGTCCACGTTGTACCCATCCTTGATCTGCCTTATTAATTATTGTGAAAAAGAAACTGGCGGCGAGACATTCCTAATAAAATCTGTTGGCATTTTACAGGCCATGATTGGTGTAATTCCTGTCCTCTTTAGAAATGTCGGTTGCCACATCTCTGTATCGTGTAACACTAAAAGCAGTGCAAATTACTCTTGCAAAATAGTGAAGCTTCTGAAGCTTCACGTTCGAAGTTGGATGCCAGACTGAGCCCCTGAGCATGAGCTAAAATTAATGTTGGCATACCAGATTAATGAAGTACGCAAACTAAGCCTTGCGGGTCTTTGAGAAGGAATTCCTGCATGAAGAGTTACTTAGCTAGATTATATCCCAAGGAGCAGTGGAGTTGCTGAGGATGACTAAGAGCAAATGATATCATTTGGAAGAAAATTTCTTCAGCGGGGACACTTATTTTAATCTTTCAATCTGTTCCACTCCAGAAAGGAGTTAAAAAGCTCCAACATTGATCTGGAGAAGCTCTCGAGCATCTTGAGTAAAGTGTATAAATACAGTGCTCATACATTTTTGTTTGTCCTCTTGTTATTCATTTAGGAATTGTATGAAATAGTATATTTGTAACTTTTATGTTTTTGTTCAGAGACTGTTTAAAGAGACAAATGAGCCTTTTCTGGAACTTTTAGCTGAATGTTTGTTTTCTATTTTTTCTTCACAGAAACATATGAAGATTTCGATTCTCGGGTGATTGAGGTAAGCCATCACATCCGCTGTCCTGTGAGATTTTTCAAACCATACATCCATTTCTTTAGGAGCAGGTAAAGGTTTGTTCCATGCTGAAAGGAAAAGAAGAGAGACGCAGCGTTTTGCCTTTGGGGCCTTCTTCAGGTGTCATTTCTTTAACCTGATGCCTACGAGGTTTAACTGTTTGTTTCAAGGTCACATTCACCCGGGTTTGGAACGGACACTGGCTGCATTTTGGGGGCTTTCAAGATAATGTGTCAAGTAAGGTAGAAGTTGGTCATGGGAAAGCATTTGCCCATCTGCCAGATGTCACTCAGGGCAGTTTCCCTTGCGAAACCTGCAGCTCCTTCCAGGAAGCACCTGTTATGTAGAAGGGCTCTGATGTGATAAGATCTAAGGGCCACTGAACTGCGTTTCAGCAGAATTTGCAGAAGCAAATGGAGACGGAGAGAAAGCAGGCAAACATTATTGTGTTCTAGTGGATAAAGGCAACATCTGCTGACTTTTAAACACTAAGTTCCCGGTTTGCTTATTTTAAAAGGGTCAACAGTGGTAAAATGCTGGCTGTAATGTTTTGCATTTAGAAGATCATTGATAATTACCTTTCAGCTCATCAGAGCTACCCCATGCTCACCTAGAGTTCCGTGCCTCCCGATGCGATGGTTTAGATTTGCACTTTGATTCCGACACTCGTACAGCAGGATTTTCTTGCAGGCGAGGTAAAGGATTTCCCAGCCATCTCTGTTTGTTGGCCAATGCGATTCGAACAGGTGCTGGAATTCCTGGTCACCGCTGGCTAGTTTCGCAGAGTGAAATACTATCAGCAGGATGCAAACTCCCGTAATCTGATCAATTAGTGTTGTTTTTTAGGTTGGGATGATGTTGTTAGATGTTTGCAAGTTTGAGCAAAATTAAGAGTTATGCTTGACCACCGCAAGGATAGATTTTTTTGCATCTTGCTCTTCATCTGGTCAATTTTTCCATTACCTCCAAAGCATTATGTATACATTAAATCTGATCTCTTATCCCTACCTAACTGCAGAAATCTTTCTGTTCTGTGATTAAAAATATATATAATTTCTCTTTCTCTTAGGCTTTTGGCTGCATGTCCCATATTTCACTGTAGCAACATATTGCTTGGTTAAAGGTGCTGTATAAAGTGCTTTGATATTTACACTGAACTATATGTGCCTTGATATTTCTGTTTATCATTGTTCAACCCCATCCCCTGTCATCTTAGCCTTTTATTTTCTAGCTTTATTGCTTTTTTGGAGATCAGCATGGACAGTCATCATAAAATAATAAATTTCTTATTTTGGGCTCTGGGCGAAACTTTGTCATAATGCTGAGATAACCTTAGCCCCGTTTTCCTCTCACAGATTCAGGCCTGTTAAACAAAATGCACCAGTTCAGTTGGGTTTTATTTCTGTTAAGTGTTCATCATGTTTATTTGTAATCTAATTCCTTCCAGCTGACTGGCTATTTTGTTAGTGGGATCCAGCTCTTTATTTGACAGAACACTCCGGCAAACATTTATATTTATAAAGAATGCAATTTCTCTCTGATCAAACTAGCACCTGTTTTCCTAAGGTTGTCATCTTTCACTGCCATTTCATTGCTCATTTATTATTCTGAGCAGCTCTATTTATTTCTTTCACTTTTTATTAGGCCTTTTTTCAGTTTCTCGAAAAATAGGTTGTATTTTTATATTCCACTGACAAAACATACTCAAGTGAAATTTGTTAGCGATAAATCTGATCTCTTTGTGAAAAGCAATGTATTCTCATCAGAGGGACTTACAGTACAAGTCTTTTATTGCAATAAAAACCAAAGGCATCAGGATGCATGCAAGTATATTCAAAGCCTTGAATGTGATGTGGAGAATCGTCCGCTACCTTACTTAGCCAATAAGAGCAATCAGTATTTACTAATGTTTTTATAAGGTGAGGGCGCACAGTGTTTGGGCTGCCATCGTGTGACAGACCTACTTTTCTTGTCACTTTGGGCTGGTCAGGAATCCAGCCCTCTGTTGCAGATGCATGCAGCAGTCTGTAAAAAGACTGCTCTAGCTTTTCCGCATCCAAGACTATTCCAGGATTCCAATTATCTTGCATATCTTCTCTGACAGAAACAAACTGATGAAAACGTAATAAGATTCGATGTTGAAGCCAGCCTTGCTTGTTGTGTCTAATGTGGTACAGGCTTGTGGTATTGCTCAGGGTTGAGCTGCAGTTAGTTATTAACTGCACACTGCTTTAGTGACTGTCAGCTGTGTATAAACTAGTGCCCGAGTCAAGAGCCAGAGATATAAATTGGGTCCTTTTATCTGTAGGAACAGAAGACGGCTAGTCTTGGAGCACAAGCAGTAACTAATGTGATCCACGGTTCAGAGAGTTGTAGCATGATCAGAAAACAAATTGCTTAGGGTCTTTGCTTAAAAGGTACTGTGCTCCTAATGATGAATTTGACTTGAACTGAAACTGTTGCTGTATGCATGGTAGGTTCTCCCCTGTGTGATGCATTCTAGGAGAAACATGTATGTTACGTCACTGTTCTTCAAGTCTGTAATTTAAGCACATTTTGACGTGCTGTTAACTGTTTTAATGATGTATCATCTGAGATCCTTTATTCACATGCTCCCTTAGTAAATGTTGCAGAATAGTCTTGTAAGATGTCACAGTTTTCAATACCAGTTTGTTATCATGTAATCATGGATTGTAAATGGCATCCTATTTGTGCTTTGATTCGGCATTTAAACAAAGAAATACAAACTATGTGAACAACACCGCCAGTGATTGTTACTTCCCCGTTTCCCCTTACCTTTCAGGAGGATATAAAAAAGGAATGTTTTATTCTTGTATATTTTATTTCTTTCTTCCATTCAATGAAAAATGTTGATTGTGACATGTTGAATTAAAAAAAAGCTTTGCAAGCTGTCACTGCGTTCTCACAGGGTTTTCAACAAATAACAGTACTCATGTACAGTATATGCAGACGGAGAAAGGCAAATTTTCAGCTCGGTTAGTAACAAAAGCAGTAATTTCGATCAGCTGTAGTGCTTTTGTTATTGCCCACAATTGTAAATGCTTCATTTTGAATGCTCAATTCAGAGTGGTTGACATTTTCTGACCTCGAAATACGATTGCCTTTCAGACTATCACTGATGGTACTGCTGCTTTAGAGCAGATAATTTGTTTTGTACTTTTTTCTTCTTTCTCTATACAAATCCATTGGCTTTTTTTTTTTTCAAATAAAGAAGGCCTAAACTAGTCTCCAAGCCTCAAACTGATCAGGAGAGGGGGGGTTACTGGAGTGTCTACCCCTCTTAGAACAAGCTGGGCCTGAGACTCTGGCATGTAATTGAAATCTGAGATCTGAACAGGTACTTGGGCAGTGGAAGAAGTAAAGATTAGATTCCATCCCCAGATTGGTGAAAGACATATAGTGATAAAAATGTCTGCCTCTTTGTGCTAGGTGAGCCCAGTATATCTGAAACCCAGGCTATATGGATCAGTACGGCTGGAATGGGTTGGACTAGGGTTTTCATGTTCTTACAGGAGGTTATATCAGTGGTTCTCAATCTTTTTGGACCAAGTACCACCCCTGATCAAACCAAAGCATCCAAGTACCACCTACAAGTCATCTTCTCATAGGAACCCCAGAAATTCTCAATGACCAACATGAGCGCGCGTGCACACACACACTCACATGCACATATAATAAAGATTATAATAATCTTTATTTGATATAGAGCCTTTAAAGGTGGCTTCTCAAAGCGCTTTACAGAAAAAAAACAGGAACAACAACAATTAAAAATAAACAATAAAAAAGCACAATTTCAGTGAGAGGGGTGTCGAGCAAAGCAGATGTGAATTCATTTTTCGAGCCTTGATACAATTCACAACAGAGTCTAACAGATTTTAAATCGTCAGGCTTTTTCTTGACGGCAAAGTTCTCGCGGTGGATGTTGCAATGCGTCCATTCATTTCTGTAGCAACCTCTCTAATTCGTGCAACTGCACCACTGTGTTGACTTGTCATCGCTCTATCACCATCTGTACAAACTCCGACGCATTTATCCATTTTATCGATGCCATTCTCTTTTCAGTCATTCAGAGGCTGAAATATGTGCTGTCCTGTAGGTCCTGTTGGTTGCGGCTTACAGAACAGAAAGACCTCATGGGACGTACCCTCAAACTTGTATCTAACATAAACGAGTAAATTGGCCAAATCGACTGCAGACTCATCTAATTGCAGTGAAAAGCATCTGCTCATCTTAACGCGCTCTACCAGCATACTTTTGATATCATCCGCCATATCAGTAATTCATGAGTGACTGTGTCTTTCGGAGGGGACAGCCGGTCGAGCTGTTTAGCAGCTTTTTCTCCACACATAACATGTGTCAGCTCTTTTGCCAACGGTAAATAAGGTTCTTCAAAAATAGTGTGGGGCTTACCTGCTTTAGCAATCCGCAAGCTTGCATTTTTCCCCTTTTCCGTTTCAGGGGTCTGTCTCCGAAGTTCAAAGAAGTTTTTATTTCATGCGCATGGGAGCGAAACACAGAGACGCTCCGTGTATTTTTCTCAAATTAACCTAGAACAGTTCTTAAATATTTTTCTGTTACCTATCACGCTTTCCTTTGCTCACAAGATTGCCAGCGTTCGCAGTATGCATTTCTATGCATTCCTGTGCTTACAACATTGGCATTGTTCCAAAATCCCGCGCATTCTCCAACCTCCCTATTTGCTGGACTTTTTTAAATACAGTTGGTCACTTGCGTTCGTAGCACACATTCCTATACAATGGTATAGAATTACATTGTAGCTCTTGTGTCCACTCAAGTATTAGCGCGCGCTGTATCGTAGTACGTAGGCTGTGTATTCGACATGTATTAAAATAGAAAATATGAAAACCCGTCCCGATTTTTCAGTGCGCACATCAATTTTCCAGGGTCATATGGCGTACCAGCTGGTGGCGCTCCGCGTACCACTCGTGGTACGCAAACCATGATGGTATGTAATTAAGTTACTAATAAATTGAAATTGATTATATCTCATTTCATAAAGGTAAGTTATATAAGGTTTAGTCTTTACTGGAGTCTATTATGGCCTCCTAAAACTGGAAAGTATAATACATGACAGCCAATTGTTCATATTTGAATTAATTACATTTCCATTGTCAGTGATAATGGAATACTTAAGTACTCTGGGATCAGTAAGTGCCTGAAGAAGACACCTTTATGATAAAATAAGGACAGGGGTGTCTTATACAGTAAGTACTGCAGCTTATAAGTATTGCTCATGGAAACAGGTTGATAAGAAATTAAAACAGGCACGCAGCCTTAAAATAAACTATCAAGTAGAAAAAAACATTAAATTAGAGGCTCCAGAAGCACAGACCACTTTATGACATAACTGGATAATGGAGAAGAGGATTTTCTTCTAGTAGAGTTATCTGCATTTGTATCCTTGATATAAATCAAATACATTTTCCACTTTTTGTGTCCTGCAGTTGCAGAATAATGGGATCAGCGTTTTATAGCTGGGTAACAGAAAACTCTGTAATTTTATAGGTACATTTATCTCTCACCAGATACTGGTATAAATGTGTATATAGGTCACCAAAAGATGAGAAACAAAAATAGATCAAACCTGAAGTTGGGCTATAAAGCTTTTTAGCAGAGGAAAAGGATAGCAGAAGACCAAGTAATAAAACTTTGATTTTCCCTTCTGATTCCATTGTTTTAAAAGCTCTAAGTCTAAACATACAGTAAATACAGTCAGAACCTCATGAAGCTGTTAAGTCATAAGAAATACAAGAAGTGTTAAATCATTATTTTTACTAATAGAATAATCTTAATTAAAATATAGAACTTACTTTTTGTTCACGATTATGACATACCCTTTTTCATATTGAGGGGACAATAGTTGGGATATTTTTGGTATTCATATAGAATTTAATTGAATGGACGGATTGGAATAATGAAATACAATTAAGACGGACATATAATCGACAAAAATGAAAACATCCAGGTAAATGAGGGACACCAAGTATATTGAAACAAGGGCGTTCACACAGATGTGGCAAATGTGTTAGTTATAAAATAATATCCAGCATGTAACATTCTTGGCTAGCAATACCAAAAAGAGAATTTATTATTCATGTTTTGAATTGAGCAAATTTTGATTTGTTATTTTTCATATGGAAATTCCTGCTAATGGATTCATCTGAGAACTGAAAGGTTTAAAACTTTAATAATACCTGCAACTTTAAGAATGTGGAGACCCTTTCTTAAACCATACCAAACAATGGAGTAAACCATACCAAACAATCACTAGAAAAAAATGAGTTTCCCCAAACCTATAATTCACAAGTTATTCAGCAAGACTGTCTGTGATTTTCAGATGATGTGTTGTGTGAAGTCATTTCCCAAATCATCAGAGTTAATGGGCTGAGGAGACAAAGGTGTTTGGAAGGCCAAGCCCTGGCACACTCAAGGTCAGCATGCTGTAAACTACCAGTCAAAACTGCTTACAGAGCACAAGCTACACTGCAATTACCATTTACGACTATCTCTTTGATTAAGGGCTGGCTTATCTAAGCAGAAGAGGATTGAGATTGTATTGGAAAATATTGCCACGCCTAAGTGCTCATTTCTCTGATTATATGCACAAATAGAACAATGAATAATAGAAGCAACGCCTTAGTCTTGTCCTTTTTTTTTTTACAAAAGAAGAGCTGAGGTTGGATTTGGATCTAAATCCAGTATATGCACATCTAATCATCCAGTGGAAGGTTACAGAGGCTTTTTGAAGTAAACATCATGAGTTCACATCTTTACATATGCATGTGAAGTCTTTTTATGATGATATCCAGTAGTGTTTATGATCCTGAGGATAATTCTTTATCTTTAGGGGTTACTTGTACGCTGGACAGATTCAGGCCCTTCCTCTCGGCCGGTATATGGTTGTGTATTGTGTGCAGTAAGATTAACACTCACGTGTTGACTGGAAAGAGGAAGTGGTGATATGGTGATAGCCAAAAGAAAGAAGCTGAATGCTTTCCTTGATCATAGATATGCACTGGCAATAAAATTGTCTCCTTCAAAACAATAAACAACTTAGCCCATCTTTAATACAGGCCTAACTTCTTATTTTCTTCGCATGATAACATAGCCCACAGTCTAGCCTAGCAGTGTCTGGACTGTAAAGTTCAGACTGTACTCCGAGCCAGTGCCTTTATTGGTCAAGTACTGGTAAGCCCTAGAAAGCCTCTCTTTATGTCAATTGACTGTTATTGGTGGAACTGTCACCGCTTGGTTCTGATGTAAGAGAAACCTGGGTGCTGATGACCTGTTTATTACCTGTACCTAGATAAAATAAGGTCACTTTATTAGCCATATACAGTATCTTGCATTAGGAATTTGTCTTTTCACATACCCCAGCTTGCTCTCCATGAGACACACAGACGGGAAGAGAAGCCTTGGGTCAGAGCGCAGGGTCAGCCATTTATACGGCACCCCTGGAGCAATTGGGGTTAAGGGCCTTGCTCAGGGACCCAGTGGAGTAGGATTCCTCTGCCGGCCGCGGGATTTGTTATTTCCCTTCTGTTTTTCACAGCTCACACTATAATTCCTTACACTTCTATAGTGCTTTACTGGACACTCCACTCAAAGCGCTTTACAGGTAATGGGGACTCCCCTCCACCACCACCAGTGTGCAGCCCCACCTGGATGATGCGATGGCAGCCATAGTGCATCTGTATGCTCACCACACATCATCTCTCAGTGGAGAGGAGAACAGAGTGGTGAAGCCAGTTCATAGATGGGGATTATTAGGAGGCCATGATTGGTAAAGGCCAATGGGGAAATTTGGCCAGGACGCTGGGGTTATTCCCTAATGACCACAGAGAGTCAGGGCCTCGGTTTTACGTCTCATCCAAAAGACGGCACCCTTTTATAGTCTAGTGTCCCCCGTCACTGTCCTGGGGCATTAGGACCCACATGGACCGCAGGGTGAGCACCCCCTGCTGGCCCCACTAACACCACTTCCAGCAGCAACCTTAGTTTGATGATCTGCAGCATGCACGCTGTCAGCTGGGCTACGGGTTAACTTATGAAGGGAGCAGGTAGCAGCAGAGGTGTGGGGTGGAGCATTTTAACGTCAAGATTTAAAGACGGCATCATTGCAATATCCTTGTAAGACACATCTGTGACCCGGACAGTGATTGGATATCAAGCTCTTGAACTGGAGAGACAAGAGCAGTAACAAGGTCACAGAGAACTCTATAATGCTGCTTAATCACACATTGGGTGGATGGTTTTATTAGTGTTGAATCAAGACTGATACAGTTATTGCAGTGACATCCACTTAACACCTACTGCCTGGTGACTAGAAAATACAAGACTCTGTTTGTCATTGTGTATATCAGTGTCTTCACTTGCAATTTCAGCAGATGATACCCAACAGAACTCTTGGCATCTGGAATTTTGTGAACTGCAATCATTTCAAGGAGATGACAGTACATACTACAAAAAAATGATGACTGTCAATAGGGAACGAAAATTACTGGTGCAGTGAACCTATCTAAGGAATCTGTATATAGTTACTGACTTGTACCAAACACAGCTGTTCATTTCCTTCACAGTACTTCACCATAGCATATTCCATTTATATTGAAAATATCAGTATGTGTTTCAGGTTTTAAGAATTGTTCTCAATCGATTGGTCTGACACATACTTAAACTGCAAGCACAGTCTGTTTTGATCACTTTGAAATTATGATTTCAAACTGCTCTACCAAGCTATCTGACCAGATGGCTTTGGATAACTGTTGCATGTACTGGTTCAAAATCAGTTTGTTTCTAGCTCTCACAGCACTTAAGAGGTTTCATCTCCATTCCGGGGACCATCATAATCTGAGATGCATTGAGAAGCTGTTCCAGGCCCAGACTCCTCTCGGTTCTTTTGCTCTTATTGAGCAGAATTGAACAGCAGTCAAAGAATTGCCGCAGATGCTTGCTGAATTTAATCTTCGTGCCACTTATGATTTTTCCACGCTCACTGCTGTGCACCCTTCTGCATCCCTATTGAACACATCAAACTGATGTTGATGTTGGCAGTGAGGGGCGGATGGTCAGCAGGGGTCTTGAGGCCCTATTGGCTAGGGCATTGCTTGCACCCTGGTGTACAGATCAGCAACACACCATAGTCAACATACAACTTCGTTTTGCCAGCTTTAGTATAGGGTTTGACATCTTCTAATAACAAAGCGTCCATTCATATGCCCTAAAATGCTTAACCTTGCTTCCTTGTAGACAAAAGAGATAACACTTTCTCACACAGTACCGATGTTTGTGATCTGCACCAAAGGAGGCAGATGACAGTGTCAGAGGACGTGTAGTTTTTTAGGATTCTGCAGTACTTCGGATATTCAGTGTTATTTATCCTATTTGCTTGCACAGTAAATCTGAAGGCTGCAATCTGTAAGCGCATGACAAGCTGCCCTTCAGCAATGAAAGATCAGTTAAAAACACTGCATAGTGTTTTGTTATGGGAATAATAAAATGGTCATTACCTCTGTAAGATGGAAATCAAACTTTGCATTTAATATAATTAATAAACGGAATAATTAATGGAATAAAATCCATTCCTTTCAAACAGGATACGTATTTTCCTATTAGATCCATTTCTGTTTCACCCTATGTGGTGGCAGTGGCTGTAGGCAAGCAGGTTGCACAGAAAGTGTTTTGATAACCTATTACAGTTTACTTTTCTTATTAGGTTTGAAAGAGATGTGTGTGCTTCAAAGGTAGATGCGATAGGTATTAAATTTGATAGTTGACTGAGCCCGTTTTCCTCCAGTACCATCTGATAATGGCCCCTAAATTCAAAAATCCATTTAGTTCAGCACAGTAATGGGTCATGGCCGCCACCTGCTGGTACAAGGGTGTATAACAGCTGAATGCATTTTTGGAATAAAGTGCATTTTGATTTGAATCGTAGGGGATTGTCACCCATAGCTTATCAGGATAGGCTCAGACATGCTGGCTCCCCTGCAATCCTGTATTTGATAAGGAGGTTAGGAAATTAATGGATTAGGAGTTTGTATTCAAAATAGATAACAATTTAGAAAAAAGCTTTTATCCAGACATGAAATGTGAAAATCCCCAGGTTCAAAAAAATTTCCAAAAGTTTTTGTCACTTTTTCATTGACACACATTTAATGACCCACATTAAGGCCTGCTTCTCTGTATGGCTTTTATTTTTTGTCCTGCTCATGTGCTATGTTTGCTGTCTTTTCCAAGTAATATTTCATTTACCACCCAGTCTGGAATTTCTGATTAATTTCTGTTTTACACCCCCTTCCAAACTGGCAGTCTTAGCTATTAATCGTTCTTTTTTGCTACTACAGTTCTCATACTGGTGCAAGATGGGACGAGGACCATAACTCAGTCTTTGTGTTACACAGCTTAACATAACTGTCACACACCTGATGAAGGCACCATAGCCAAAACATTGTGTTTCTTTACCTTTCACATATGGAATGAACCTTTACATGTTCCTTGGCAGCCTACACGCACTGATGCGGCTCCCTGCTCAAATTTCGAATAGCTACAGCATCTGCAGCAGAGAGGAGGAGTGTGGCTGTATAGCACTGATATCCCAGCAGGCTCACAGGAGCCCAGCATGCAGCTTGAATCGAACTCCCTAACCTCAACGACGGCATGTCATTGGCAGTACACTGGTCACAACTTAATAGGGATGCAGCCCAGACCCAGACTTCAAATATCTGGGCGTGTGTGGCTCAAAGATTACCACCTTTACTTTTACATTTTACTATTCGAGCTTCTTCGTAGGTCCCGTTTCTTTCCGTAGATTAGAATTTGCATGACTCTGTAAACTGACATTAATTCCACATCAGACCCAAGAGGTGGCACAACAGACAGTGCGATGTGTTCCGAGGATGAAAATAGGAAATGCCACGTCTCGCCCCCCACTCCACAGATGCACTGAATTTTTCACCTGTTTTACTAAGCGATAGTTCAGAACTGAGCTCAGCAGGTGAGCTAGAAGCTTGAATGTATATTTGATACAAGTTTCATTTTGGATTTTTTTGGGATAGTCTTAACTTTTTTCAGACCTCTTGCCACATATTTTGCAGCTGTAGAAACTTCAAAAACATTCTTTGCAAAAATAAATGTGTTCATTACCCTTCTTTCGGGTTCATTCACAGTTCAGAAGCTGCAGGCTGTAGAAGATGCTATTTGTGTCACAGCCATGGTTGAATGTTGGTTTGTTTGAATGTGGACTTTCCCTCCTTTTTTTCTTTGGTAGTATGTACTCCGAAAAGCAAACTCCTGCTTTTGATGTTTTGCAGGTGAAAAGCGTTTTCAACATGACAGCGAACGAGGGAAGGAAGAGATCGATCAGTGCTCTGGTCGCTGTCGGAAATGGGAATGGGGCAGCAGGTGAGTTATGGACCAGCAGCTGAAGGTACAGGGATCTGACAGAGCGGTCAGATCAGACCCAAACACACGGAAAGAGCAGGCATGACCTTGCCCTGCTGAACATGCAGCTAACATTGCTTGACACGTTGACGTGGGTTCATTATGCCATGTCAGTTACTTTCATCTACTTTCGTGAACATCTTCCAGAAATATAACGTTTGGTCAGACTCGCATGGGCAACTGTTGTTTCATACAGACGTCTGCACCGATAGAGGAAAGGTTGAAAACAGGAGGAGGTCATTGGTAGGCCATGGTCCATTGGTAGTTAGTAGCTCATAAAGGAGAACTGTAGTCCCAGTTTCTCAGACTAGGTTTTAAATCTCAGTAACAAAATCAATTCATTGACAGTATCACAAAATTTGACAAATTTAGAGTTCAACACTAAAACGAAGTGACTCACTAGTCACAGTAAAGACAAATGTAGTGCTATGTGCGAGGGTACAGGTTATCCAGCAAACATTTCACCACAGAAATGTTCTTAGGTGGTCTGCATGAAGAGTAAACAAGTCAGTAGTATTTGTCAGCAACACCATACTGAAGTCAAGAGCAATGTTTCTATTGCATTAAAAGACGTATTCTTTTTTACACGTTTTACACGTGACCGTGTACGTTTTACCTTCATTGTGGTTTGAAATGCACTCATGAATGACGATTCTTTCTAACCCCAAAATATAAAAATAGCTTTGCAGTGGGGAAAAACATCTCTTAAGAAACATAAGGGTATCAGCTTCAATAACATGGCTTGGTAGCTTGTCCCAGATTTGCACAACCCAACGTGCTTAGAAACTCCAGTTTCCTGTGATTAACTTCGTCAGGTTTCAGGTTTGTATTCTCAAAAGAAATTAAAGTAAAGAAAAATAAAAAGTTAATAAAAGTAAATTACTTAAAAGACAAGAACCTGGTAATGAATGACTTTTATTTGTGGAAGAAATGGTTGGTGATGGAGATCACTTTTTTACCAGAGTTTGAAAATTACATTCCGCCTGGAGTTCCTTGCAATAAAAACTAATGGAGCAAAGTATTTTTCATTTGAAATATTTCATGTCAAATCTGCTCATACAGATTTGGAAATAACAGTATTTTTATTTGAACAATTTATTTTTGAGAGGTAAAACTTTTATTTTTATATCACTTCAGGCTGTTTGGAGAATTCCATGAAACACTATCAGCAGTTAAAAGAAACTATATACATTAAACACAAAGAACATTGTTCTTTAACCTAACAAAAGTAAAACGTTTAAAAAGAATATTCTAGAAAATGTTTTTTTTTCTTGTAGGTTTTGCTTTGGGGAAGGCAGCCGACCGAACAACTGCACTTCGAAAAGTAAATATCGATGAACTATCGAGTGAATTTGGAGGTTTGATAATGATTGTCGTCTGAGGAATTTATTTCACGAATAAATGCTTTACCCCTTTTATCTCCCATTCTTAGGCGAAGAACAGAGCTGTCCATTATTTGTACTACATAGAGCGATACAACAACCACACAAGTGAGTGAAACTAATTAAGAGCACAAGACTGTAGTCTTGTTGACATCTTTCACTTTTCATGTCATGTCAAAGGTTGACTGTAATATACCCCCTGTATATCTGTCATATACAAATTCAGGCCAGTCTGTTTCTGCAGAGGTTTCTCAAGGGGAAGAAGGGGCAGGGAAGCATATTTATATTGTGAACCTCCCTGAACTACTCCCTCGGGGCAGTGATATAGCTCCCTGCCTCCTTCCTTCACATTCAGCACAGGGGATTTTTTTTGTTTTCCAAATGCCACTATTTTTGTTGTTTTTCTAGAACACCCACTTAATAGCTGTCTTCCTATATCAAATGTACACAAGAGAAAGATGATACATTCAACCACTTGATGTTTCTGCGGTAACATTTCTGTAACCGGAAATACCTGGTAGGATTAACATGGTAAATTTAAGTTTAAAAAAAAAGAATTTCCACACTTTGATTGACACTAACTATGGCTTTTTTTCCTGGACAAAGTGTAAGGAGATCCCAGTCAGGATTACTACTAAATACAGCCTCTGAAACTATCTCTAGGTGCAGTCCCAGGTCATGTAAACTGAGATTGAAGCAGTTCTTCCTCAGTTCTTGTTTGAGATAATGAGTATTGATTCCATTAGCTCCTCTCCTCAGGGTCACACACATTATACAATGTGTGGAATAAAACTTTTTTTTTCTGAAAACTATAACTAGAGGTTTAGCTAGTACAAAAATTAAGTAGAAAAATTAACTCGGCTTGATTTATGTGTAGTTTTCACTTACCTGACAAGCCCTACAATGCTGCTGCTATTTGTTTTCTGTTTAAGTGACTCTTAAGCCTGAGTAGTTGCAGTCAGCTACACGCTCAATAATTATGTTTTCTCAAAGGGTTATTTTCTAAGTTAATTCATGTTTCGAGAATACCAGTAGTCCCTTTAGAGCCATTTCTTCCTTGCTAAATTATACATTAAGCACTTCTAATGATCAGAATGTGTGGATTTACTGTCTTGGTGCCCTACTGCTTTGTCAAATGCTCTGTTCAGCCCTTGGAGTGAAATAAAGCCAGTTATTCCTTTTTGAACAGTTTTTTTCACATTTGTTAGCAGTCTCTGATAACGAAAGCTCACAAACACAGTTCAGATAGTTGTAAACATGATGTAAACGAAATGTGGCAGGGAAGGGGATGTTGGTTGCAGACCAGATGTCGACCACAGTGTGATTTTTCCTCTGTCTTTGATAGTCTATCATGACATTACTTCCACCTTCAAGAGAACCACCCTCCGGATGAAGAAACAAAGCAGAGGTAAGTCTGGTACTGCCAGGGCAGTACATGCCTCTCTCCTGTTTGTTTTGCCATAGTGCTGAATGGACATTGTTTGCTGTCAGCGAAGGGCCTGTGAGCCTGTGTGTCAACTCGTGACCAGCTTGTGCTTCACTGTTGTGTCACAACACACTTTTCAGCTGCTCAAGTGGTGTGATTTTCTGATTAATCTAATGAATCAATTTAGCTTCAGCCTAAAGGTCTCAGAAAGTGTTTTCATTACAGGTACTGCATCTTTAAATCAACTCCACATCTATAAAAGATACTGAAAAGGTCAAGTTTAATCAGCAAACCAAAACTCTGGGACTCTACTATACACTACTGTATCATTGTAATTTAACAGGACTGGATTTGTCTTAGTTAAGTCTCTTATTTTCCCTATGAGTGACACCATTTCTGTTCCTTTGGCTAGTGGCAAATTGAGGATAGCAGGACTTTAAGTATTGAGAATGCTAAAATGAGATATACCTCATCAACATTTTTAATCCAGCAAGAAGCCATTTGTCTGTGAAATCAAGACTGCCATTTAAATATGTCATTTTGGAACTGTAGTATAAAGTAATGTATGAACATCTGCTGCATCACATGTGTTGGGTTTGTAAAACTGTCATGGGATACTGTCTCTCGTACAGATATTGAAATCATAAGACATTAGTGGTGTTACCAAGGTTGATATACAAGCTTGGATTATTCCAACTACGATTGTATGGTGTTAGCGGTACTTCACTGGAACGATTATGCTGCTTTGAAAATAAAATAAGATAATTTACAGCCACTCATTTATTTTTGTATTTCTATTTACTGTGTCATCCTTATAAATGAGGTGTGCATTTTCGATGTTCAGTAACTCAAACAATTGTTTCATAGCTTGAGAGTGTAAGCATTTGGTAGTTAGTAGCTAATTGATCCCAGGATCTCATCCAGCTGTTTCCTGAAGGAAGTAGGGTATCAGCAACATGACTGGGTAGCTCTTCCTCACTCCCAGAACCTTCTTAGAAAGAGGTGACTACTGGTCTCTGTTTTAAATGCATTTCTACTTTGTTTCCACTTGTGTCCTCCGGTTCGTGATTCGCCCTGCATTCTGAAGAATGCTGTGTTGGCATTATCAGTATTCTTGAGAATTTTGAATAATTGCATCAGATTCCATCGCACTGTTCTCTGTCCAGACTGAAAAGGTTCAGCCATTGGTTAGGGCCCAAAATGTATCTGGTTGCTCGTCTCTGCATATTGATTGAAGAGGAGCAGTATCTTTTATCATAACATTGTGACCAAAAATGAACATGATATTTTAAATGTGTATACCGAGGTAAATAAAAAAATGTTTTTATTCCATTGCGTTAACACTAGCAGCACAGACTTTTTCTCACAAAGGATGATCAGTTTTCAGTTTAAGAAACACAAAGGCCATTTCATAGTGCAAAGGAAAGACATGTTTCCGTACCCAGTACAGCGGACCTGTTTGCTATTCAGTAAGAAAATAGCTGAGCGCCTGACAGCATCCGACAGGGGCAAGTGCTTGTCTAGAAGGCAGGACTATCCAAATTCATTAGCACATCACAACCCTGTAAGAGTTCCTGTGAGAGCCGTGTATCTGGAAAAGTCCTAAATCAGCAGCCGATCCATTTAGCTTCCATTATCGAGACCCACGAACAGTATTTACATTGATAAATCTCAGGAGCAGGGAAACAGACTAGGAATTAAGCAGCATTAAGGGAAAGCATCAGAAGAACTAAGAGGGAGGGTGGGTTTCAATTGAACAAGGTGTTTGGAAAGCTCAGGGTGCAGGAAATCAAAAGTACGTTTTTGCTACATTCTGGGGCTCAAGGTCCTTAAAGGCAACAGTATTTGTCAATGCTGAGCAATCCAGCCACATAAATCCCCACAGCTGTCAAAGGAGAGAACATGTCCACATGGTTGAGTTGTAAGCTGAAAACATTCAGGTTGATGAAAACAGGCAGCGCCAGCAGCTTCCAGCAGTATTTCACTCACTTAATGGCAGAACAATGCCAGCCATTCTTGAAATGAATGAACAAAGTGCTCCATCCATCTTTCAGCCCCAGTGGACAGTGCTGTCATCAAGATGCTCCTGTTGAAAGAATAAAAATCCTTCTGTATCTTAAAATAGGAAGGTGTTACAAGACCACGCTGATTCTTATTTGCTCAGTTATTGTGTGGAGGGAGCCCTTCCTGCTGATTTCTCAGTCTCCTGTAGTTTGTGAATTATGTTGTTGAAATGAGAACTGCATCCTGTACATAAAAACACATGCAGTATAATCCTTACAGAGCTATCCATAAAACAAATGGCATGCATAAGGACATTTTTAGTTCATTCGTCCTCTCTCAAATAACTAAGTTGTCAGAAGTCTTGTGATTCTTATCGACTCAAAAGGAAGTTCATGTGGCAGGGTACTTTCAGACATGTCTGCACTCGAAGCTCCACTTTAAATTTCCTTGGTGTACAAAATAAAATGTTATTTCAGTTTTAAAAGCATGCCTGATATAAAAAAATATTTTAATGCAATAAGAGCCTCAATTCCTTGTCCTTTCAAGTTGGTCTGCACACTAAAGCAAATCATACTCAAAAATGTCCTTTTCTTGAAACGCATGAGGGACCATATCTTGAAAGGAGCACGTCATTGATGACTAGTATGCCTTCTTGCTAATTAGTAAGAAAACATGTTTTGTTGAAGTGTCTAAAAAAGCACTAATTCTCACATTGGAATCAGTGCTAAAAAAATCTAAATCTACTGCAGTATTTTTGTCTTTACCCCTATCAATATTAGCACTTAACAAAAAAACTACACGTAGTTATCTGTAGTATGTAATTTCCCTGACAGGGGTCAGGATTCGATTGCATGGAATAGGCAGAGCAGACACCTTGCCCCCTGTTATGTCCTCTTCTGGCTGGGCTGATCCTTTTCTTACATAAACACTGGCGGTTCATTTAGGCAGACAATGAGAAACACCCAGAAAGGTTCTTATAAGCCCTCCTTCAGAAATGAGCTCAGGTTAAAATCTGTTCTGAGTTTGTGTTTCTCTTCTCTTCAGATATTTGATGCTAAGCTTAATATCCACACTTGACAATATTAATATCTTCACAGAACCCACCTTCCTGTCCTTTCTGATCAGGCCACGCTGTTAATAATTTAATTACAATGTATTTTTGGCGATAGTATTATTTGCGTAGTGCCAGTGCCTCTTTTTTAGTATTCTTGTACTTGGCAGCAGGCAAAACTAGAAATCCATGGGATAAATATGGAAATCCTCATTACTAGTGCGCTGTAGTAGTTGAATGTTGAGAGGAAAGGTGTTATATAAAATATTCTGAAACACCACTCTGCTGTTACCATTGTTGCTACTGAAGGCTTTCATGACTAAAAGCAGTTTGCCTGCATTTGGGAAATCTGTAAATGAACCATTTCTCAGCATTCTGCCTATGTGCTGCACATTTGTTAACTCTTTATGCTTATAAATGTCTTCAGACAGGCAGCTGTTCTTCATGGGGGCAACACAGTGAATTGGATTTGAGTCATCCAATATTTTTTACACTTCCTGTTGCTAATCTCCTGAACCATGGTCTGGATACTTTTCTTCTCTGGTGTTACTTAAGACTTGAGCGTCAACACTAACAGTCTGGAGATGTTCCTACAACACTACTGTACCAACACCGATTATAACAAAACTGTTTTCTTAGCAAGGCAGGGACATCAATACCTCAGTCAATGATCAGGCGTTAAAAGTATGGTTGAGGTAATTCGTTCAGTTTTCATCAAGGACAAGCACAGCCTTCTGTCTAAAATGAGCAAAATATTACTTTTCATTTAATCTTCTTTCTAAAAATGATCATTCATGTGAGGAGTACTTTAACACAGGATTGAAAGAAAAATATCAAATGTATGTGAGGGACTACTGTAAGTTCTGCGCTTTAATTGAAAACGTGTGCTTTCTATGTGATTAATAATGGGTTTTAATTTTTATTTCTAGGGTATGGATTACATTGCCATCGAGCAGTCATTACCATCTGTAAGCTGATTGGCATTGAAGATATGTACGCCAAGGTGTCTGGTTCCACTAACCTGCTGAACATCACCAGGGCGTTATTCCAGGGATTAGCAAAACAGGTGACTTCTTCAGTTTGTCATGAATATTACATGCTTTTACCAAACACGAGCTAGAGGTATGCTGCAGCTTTATTTTTTTTATAATCGACACACAGGTAACCCACATCTGTTCCCAATAAAATTACCTTTTTAGCATGGAAATAGAGCTTCGAGATGATTCAGATTTCACTGCAGAATCTTTTGTATGTACGGTAGGCTTCACCTTTCTCAAAATCTTGATGCAAACAAATGCCAGTGTGTTTCATTAAACAAATGAAAACATGAATAATTGTAAAACTAGCAATACTGCGTGAATCGAAAACACCTCTGTCCAAAATGATTGCTTGTTTTTGTAAATATATATAACGTTCGAATATGTTCTTGCCCTGTAAACCTGATGAAAATAAACATTGTAAAATTAAGTTTTAATTCGTTTCACTAAGCCTCGGACAGTTTATAAAAGCTTCCAGAAGTCGCCTTGATTTACACTGGGCATTGCAGTTTAACAAAGGTATGACCAAAATGGTGCCAAACGTATCTGTTGCAGATAAATTATAAAATCACATCAGGTTTGCAACTGAACAGAATATAAGATAACATAACATCACTTTATTAGCCATATACAATTTCTTGCATTAGGAATTCGTCTTTTCGCATACCCCAGCTTGCTCTCCATGAGACACACAGACAGGGAGAGAAGCTAGGGGTCAGAGCGCAGGGTCAGCTATTGTACTGCGCCCCCTGGAGCAGTGGGGGTCAAGGGCCTGGCTCAGGGGCCCAGTGGAGTAGGATTCCTCTGCTGGCTGCAAGATTTGAACCAGCAACCTTCCAGCCACAGGCGCAGATCCTTAGCCACTGAGCCACCGCTCCGTGATACTTGTGTGATACTTCCCCCACGTGTTCCTTGTTGATTAGCCATCACTAAATTTGCCTTTTGTTGTACTGATGTATTGGTATGAACAAATCAAACTGCTCCCTGCAGGAGACCCACCAGCAGCTGGCGGAGAAGAAGCAGCTGCATGTGGTGGAGTTCCAGCAGGCCTGCGGCCCCATGCCCTTCGTCGTGTCCTCGCCCCAGAGGGAGGCCAGAAAGGAGCCCGAGCCGGAGGACGAGGTCCCAGACACCAAGCTGGACTGGGACGAAGTCAAGGGGGTTCAGGGGATGAAGCGCTCCATCTGGGCCAACGTCAAGAGGACCATCTGGTGAAGCCGCGGGCCCCATGAGCCTCCTGGGCCTGCTTGTCCCTGCTAGCGCCAGGCCGAGAAACGCTGCTTTTAGGAGCCGGGACTAAGACCAACTGTGTCCACAGCTCGGCGTTTAATAGTCGCAGAGAGATGAAAAATTCTTAACCCACTGCAGCACGGGCGTGTAGCTGCTGTTAATGTTTAATGCCATCACTGTTTTGCTGCTAACCATCAAGGGACGGTGTACAAACAAAAGGAAGTTTGTCTGGTGTGAAACTAGAAATTGGAGTTTTGGATTTGAATTAAAATAGGAGGTATCTAAACTGATTACTTTTTATATTGTTTCATATGAGAATAAATCAAAGTACCTGTAACTTTCTGTTGTAATTCAATGGGACGAGTGCTGTACTGTGCTGTACGTCAGGGCTCCAAGCAGAACATTAAAGTGAAATTAAGAAGTTGTGGTTTATTTTTCTGCAGACTATTACAAAATTCTGGCATAGTTTTTTTTTTCCAGTTGAACACAGCTGAAAGCATCAATACATGCCAAGAAAACTATGCTGCTTGTAAAGAAACAAAGTTGTTGCACAGTAGTTTTTCTTTTGGGATTTGAAGAATTGCAAAAGCAAAGAACATTCAGGAGGAATTCAGCCTGTTGTGCAAGCAGAACAAGATATACTTTTGATAGGTTCTGAGAACAGAAGTGTAATGAGTAACACATCCTACGCATTAATAACATTGCAACTAGTGTGAAGAATCACCAAACTTTCAGTTGTTAAAAACTCACTATTAAAACATGCGGTTTCAAACTGGCATGATTTTGTTAATTGAAAAAATCTAAACACCACGTTTATTTGCAATACTGCAAGGGGAGATCTGTTATTTACAGTGTATGGGCTCATTTTAGAGTGATAAATGTTTATTCAGTTATTAAAGTTATCCTGTTAAAATATTTCTTCACAGGACAGGGTTATTTATAGTAACGTTTTAAGAGAATTTAACGGGGCTAGTAAGTAAAACCTATAGACCCCATGGTAGAAAAAAATGCATACTGTCTTTGTAAATTGTGTGAAGGTTTTGTTTGGACCCTTTTGTGTCATTAGGTCATTAGGTCATTTCCCAATCAGAAACCGTGGTTCAACCACGACATTCGCAATAAAATAAAAGATAGATCCACCGCGTTCAAATCGGGGGACAAAGAGCTGTACAAGAAATCACGGTATGCATTAGAAGAAGCCATAAAACGCGCCAAACGGAGCTACAGAGTGCGGCTTGAAATGCAGTGCGCTGACACCCGGAGGCTGTGGCAGGGATTACAGTCAATCACAGGCTACAAGGGCTGCAGCCAGGAGATTGACACGAACAACACATCCCTGCCTGACGAGCTGAACCACTTCTATGCCCGCTTTGATGCTCTGAACACGGGCACTGCTGAGAAGACCCCAAGCGTGCAGGGCGAGTTTGTTCTGAAACTCTCAGAGCAGGACGTGCAGAAGACTCTGAGCAGGGTGAAAATCCGTAAGGCTGCAGGGCCTGATGGGATACCACCTCGCGTCCTGAGGACATGTGCAGCCCAGCTGACCACAGTGTTTACAGACATCTTTAACTCCTCCCTGTCACAGTCCATGGTCCCCACCTGCTTTAAAAAAACCACTATTGTTCCAACCCCCAAAAAGACAAAAGTGACATGCCTGAATGATTACCGCCCAGTAGCATTAACATCTGTGGTGATGAAATGCCTGGAGAAGCTGGTGTTGTCACACATCAACTCCTCCATCACAGAGTCCCTGGACCCCCTGCAGTTCGCCTACCAGAACAACAGATCAGTGGATGATGCTGTCTCCCTGGCTCTGCATACAGCCTTGGAACACCTGGACACTAAGAACTCGTATGTGAGAGTGCTGTTTGTGGACTACAGTTCAGCATTTAATTCCATCATACCCTGTCAACTGGTGACAAAGCTCAGGGGATTAGGTCTGTGCAACTCTGTCTGCAACTGGCTGCTGGACTTTCTTATCGAGAGACCACAGGTGGTGCGGATAGGCAATAAAACATCAACACCACTCACCCTGAGCACTGGAACCCCACAAGGCTGCTGTCTGAGTCCAAGGTTGTACTCCCTATTTACTCACGACTGCACAGCAAGACACAGCAATAACCGCATCATTAAGTTTGCCGATGACACCACTATAATAGGACTGATCAGTGATGATGACGAGTCCACTTACAGGGATGAAGTTGTACAGCTGCTTAGGTGGTGTCATAGCAATAACCTGGACTTGAACATAAAGAAAACGAAAGAGCTAATAGTGGACTTTCGGAGACACAGGCCACACACTCACAGCCCACTCAGTATTGATGGAACGGAAGTGGAAACAGTCACCAGCTTTAGGTTTTTGGGAATTCACATCTCTAAAGATCTAACCTGGACTGTGAACACTGACTCTATCATGAAGAAGGCTCAGCAGCGCCTTTATTTCTTGAGGTGCCTCAAGCGATGGGGGATGCCAACACATGTGTTGGTGAACTTCTACCGCTGCACTATCGAGAGCGTCCTCACCAACGGGATCACCGTGTGGTATGGCAACACCTCTTCGCGAGAAAGAAAGGCACTGCAGAGAATGGTCAATATGGCCCAGAAGATCATCGGCTGCGGTCTCACCGAGATTAAACAGCTCTATGAGGACCGCTGCCGTGGTAGAATTCTGGCCATCACAGAGGACAGTCACCACCCCGGGCATGAGCTCTTCACCCCACTGCCCTCAGGCAAGAGATATAAGAGCATACGGACACTTACCACTAGATTCTTCAATAGCTTCTATCCACAAGCAGTGAGACTGGCGAACACATTTAGCCATCCCCCTCGGACCACACCTACACCATCACCATCTACCTCATTGTAATTTATTAATTGTACGTCTCCAGTCATTGTTTACACGTCTGTATTGTTTACAGTCAAACTGTCTGCATGTTTACTTGCACATTGTCTTTTGTTTGTTTGTACATTGTCTTGATGCACTGTTTGCACTTTGTTTTGTTTTTTACACTTGTTTTATAATCGAGAGACTTTCTGTAAGTAAGAATTCCATTGTACCAGTACCGGTTACATATGGCAATAAAGTTCAAGTTCAAGTTCAAGTTCAAGTTCATACCAGGACTTGAAAGGGAGGGCTGTATACTGTTTGGGGTGACCATTCCCCATTTTTCACAGGAGACTTTGTCAAGTCAGTAATGCTTCTGACAGAGGCTGAGGCTCTGCCTGGGGAGTACTTCTGTGCTGAGTATCTGTGAGCTGTAGACATAATATCAGATTAATCAAGTCCTTCTCCAGCCCTGTGCCACATGTCTTATTGGCAATGAAGGTCACAGTGGAATAGTGTGGAATGGCATCACCTGTTCTTTTTCTCTGACACAACTAGCAAGATGTTGTTAACCTTCATTCCCATTATCTTCCCTTCAGGGCCTGGAATTACAGAGATTTTAAGGATTTATTTACAGAATAAAAGAGTTTAGGATTATGGTTTTCTCCATTGGGATTATAAATATGCACAAGAGACACCAACTGAAAGGTGAACTGTTTTCATTAGTATAAATGCAAAGAATCAATAGTGTTATTTGTGGATCAGACTCCTGTACTGTTACACAGATTAATTATTGACAAGATCCAGTCACAGATAGTGTCATTTTGGCACTGGAGGATCTGATCACCGCCAGAGATTAAACAAGTACTGTAGGTGAAATGTTGAAAATTGTATATCTCATTGTGGCAAAAATGTTATAATAATTAACAATGTTGGACTTCTTTTATCTTAGGTTTCACAAGAGCCAATTTTAAAACATTCCGAGTTGACGAGATGATGTAAAACACTTCAAAGTAAAAATCCTCAACAAATACCCACCATGAAAAGGGACAGGTCAGGCAAAGGGAGGGGGTTGTTGGGAAATTTGCTCCCGGTTGATTCAGAGAGGCCTTTGGATCCCTTGTCTTCCTCAGCAAGACAGAAGTCAGATCTGCTGGCTATTAAACCACAGCTTCAAAAACTAAGCGTGTCGGTTGAGGGCTGCTAGAGCAATTGCCTAAGGTACTGTTATAGGATATTTATCACGTGGAGAGATAAACTGCTGAGAGCCAGTATGGGCTAGGCCACAGGAGAATGTAAGCTCTTGGGTGAACTGATGACTAGTGGTGCTGTTAACTGTACTAGAGGTTATGTTGATACAGTCCACAGCTCTGAACCATTTTCTGGGGAATATAAATGCTTGGTGTCATTTAAGATCCAGGGTGACAAGCTAACTAGGCAGTGAAGGACTACAATCACAACAGAGATAATTCTCAGAGATGCCTCCGCTCAGATTTAGTTCATTTCTGAGCCTTACTCTGGCATTTTAATTTGCCAGAGGTTTAGTTGTAAGTTTAAGTGTAAGTTTAGTTGTAGTTGCAGTTCAAACATAAATTGTTTAGTTGAAATGTGTGCAACTACTGCCTCTGTAAACTTTGATGTCTGCATCTTACTGCAGAATCAGAAGCATAAAACTGCTTCCGCCCTGAAGTTCTGTTCTCTGTGTGAATGTTAGAGGAAAGTGATGTTTCACTGCTTCCAATATGATACTCTAACTCCCCCACCTTACTCTGTACAAGTCCATCATAGACAAGAATTTAAGAGTCAACTCCCTGTCTGACAGTGAGCACAACGGCTCTGGAGATTGCCGTTCTCCTCAGCTTTCATTGCTTTTGTGATGAAACGTCTAAATTAGTTCTAAGAAAGTCCCAGTTCAATAACTTTTGCATAGCTGTTTATATATTTATATATAGCTGTGTTTACTGAGCGACAAGTTAATCTCATTTTGCTTTGTGTAACAAATATGTGTTTGCCTGCGGAAACAAAGGTTTTATGGACGAGAGTTATTCTGATAAGAGACCATATTAGGCTTAAGTCATTTTAACTTCATAAATTATCCATCACTCTTTTCAGCTGCACAACCAATATTGATAGACTGTTATTTAATTTATTTCAAAGAGGGTTGTAAAGTTTGAGGGTTTTCCTGAAAAATGGCTGCAGGGAAGTGAGCCTTTTATTTTTAGGCTAAACCTGAATTTGTAAATTGTCTGCCTTGTTTTCTGTACGAGATGCTGGAATAATTGGACCCTTAAGGCCAGTGACAGTACATGCTCTGAGCTTGTACTTTCAAATCCTGTCTTGATCCTTAGTAAAATTAGTTTCTGAAGGAAGGGAGGAGTGGTGGACTACCTTTTAACAAAGGGGGGTCATCATACCAATCCGACTGCTCATTCAAGGTAACAATATGATTGTATTTATATAGTGTTTTTATCAGAGGAGATCCCACAGTCCTTTCCTTATAAGAAGGAACCCACCTGCTGAGCCGTTCTGCACAAGCAGCACCACTACAGAGCCGATCAGGTAGTGAGCTTCACCAGTTGAATTAAAGGGGAACTGTAGAGAACGTATATTGCACAAGTCCAGAGGGAAATTTAGCCAGGATACTGGAGTTTACACTGCTTCCCTTTCAAATTGTGAATGACCAATTCACAAGGGATGACCACGACCAAGAATTAAATGAGGACGTAAATATGAACTTCTGAAACAGGAAAGGAGAGATAATCGGCAAAGCTGCAGAGAGATCCTGGGATGCAAACTGTGACAATCAGATATTTAATGATGACTTTTATTGCCGATTTGGACAACTGCAAGGTTATCTGAATAAATAAGAATTGATTTTTGTTTCCAGGCAAGACAAATGAAAATAATAATAAGGTGGTAGAATGTCTGGAAGGAGAGACAGGAACACTCAGAAGGCCCGGGTGCTGTAAAGCAATTTTCGTGATAGTAGCATCCAAAGGTGATGGAAGGGGCTGAATCTGTAAAAGCATCCCTAACAGCAGTATCCTGGAGTTCCTTAGAGGTCTCTGCCAGTATAGACAAGGCCCAACCTTGCTTAGGTTCTGAGATCTAACAATATGTTTCACTCGATCGTTTAACCACACAACATCATTACAAATTAGTTCAAGTAGGGAGCTGTGTCAGCAGGCGTAGGCTGCAAAGGAACAAGTAAAGGTTTATTCCCTGCTGAGGAGAGATGAAAGGAAACACAACGTGTCGGCTGTGGAGCCTTCTTCAGGTGTGTTAATTACAAATTAGGACAACTTGAATTTTTTCAGCTTATGTTTTATGTATTTCATCAGTGCGTTGTTACAAAACAGGCAGCATTTCAACGTACTTAATGATGTGATAGAGGGAAAGTTAGTAATTACAACAGCACTTATATAAGTCAACAGACACAAAGTTCACTCAGTGTGTGATTGTCTTGTTTCATAAAGCTCAGCGGGACACTAATAAATTATGTAATGTGTCTGATTAAAATTGTAGCAAATCAAAACTTTTCAGCGTGTCTTTGAGGAGTCTCATTATAATATTCAGTTCACTGTTTTTGAAATCTACATGGTATTATATTTACATATTACTGTATTCATTATTTTAAGTATAGGTTTTTGTCTTAACCCACTTGGTTAAGGGGCAGCTTCCTGGCCATAGGATGAGGAGGCTCAGAGCCCTCCCCAAAAAAAAACCAGCAGACCCCAAAACCAACAGTGAGGAAACAGAGACAAGGAGAAATGTGTAGGCACTACCAGAACACAGTGATTCCCAGATTCCAATCACTCATTTTTTTAAATAATAACTAACAATAGTTCTGTACTCTGTTTTTTTAGCATTACAGTAGATTAATAAACCAGGTTTCATACTTATACTGCGCTTCCATTATTCTACGATTTGTCTACTCAGTTTCCGCATTATCCGACATTTTAAATTATCCAACATACTATCGGTCCTGTTTACAGTAGGTCGGATATTCGCGACTGCTGTATTTGGAAATCTGTTGCGATGCTTGCTTCATAAAATCAGAACTGGTCGGGATATAGACATAGTATGTTTCTGAAGACTAGCAATCCAGTTTAAGGGGCCAGGAATACCTTGATAAACTGCAGAGGAAGCAACGCCAGTTAACAAACAGTACTGAAAACTTTGCTCTGGTGAGAATCTATATTTTTGCTCATTTTGCAAAGTTGAATGAGGAACCAGACACAGGACACAATGATACCTTTCTCACTAATGAAGGGAGGAATTAGAAGAGAGCATCAGCGCTATTATTTAAATAGCCTGAGACGTGAGCTGCCTCAATTAATTATCGATTAGTAGCAACCATTTAAATCCATGATTAGCTTGGAAGACAATTTATCCTTTGATAATGTGAATGATGGTAAGATTATCTGAATGGATGAGAACGCACTGTTCTGTCCAGTTGTGAGCCCAAAGAAATGCAATGGTGACGACTGAGTACAGTTCAGATGGAAATACATAAGAAAGTTAAAGCTAGTGACCTGGATTATAGCCCCCACAGCCAGCAAAAACGTTGGCTGGAAAAACGATCGGTGGTTTGTGTTGTGTTTAAAACTGCAGGACACCTGGTGACTGAGCTGGCCACACTTGACACCAGGGATAGCAGCAGGACGAATGGCAGAGATTAAAAGCTGTAGGCAAGACACGGGCCGAGAAGTTGGCTTCAGGAGCAGTAAAGGACTAAAAGGGACCAAAGACGTTGCAATTGGACGAGGTTGGACATGGGGGGGCGAAGCAGAAGAGTAGAGATTAAATTAAAGAACAGCAGGTGTGAAAAAACAAGAGACCGACTGTGAAGAAGAAACGGAACCAGGTGGACAAGATTGAATGGAAGATCATTTCCGTAAACTGGCGAACAACAGAGGCATCACGGGAGGAGCAAGAACACTGCAAGACACACGTGTTGTTGTGGAATTTAGAATACCAAAAAAAAGCTCTTTTTTGAGCGAGGGATACCGCGAATATCTTGATGTCAGTGATAGCAGTAATAAGAGTTGCAAGGGTACGGATGTGGAGAAATATAGCAAAGGGGAATGCTTTTGGGAAGGATACAGTTTCTTCCCATGTGTATTTAATACGTTACGCGGAGAAACGAGAAGGTAACGCTTTGGTTGCTACGAAATCGGAGAACAATTTTTTCCCATGCTTTGTTGTTCGGAGACAGGTCCATGTATAAACGATTATACATAAGGCTAAATGCAATTAGAATATTTTTCTCTCCTTCTTTGTTGTTTTGAACCTGGTCCACGTGTAGACGAATCGTGCTTGAGGAGAAACGCGTGGCAAGTACATTATTCTCCTCTTTTAGTTCTGGGTTTTTTTTATGCGTTATTTAGAGCATGCTCTGTACGAATCACAAATGAAATAAAAAAAAGAAAAAGAGCTGTTTCAGATATTTATATATAACGAATGCCTTAAATGATTATGATTTAGACCAGCTGAGTGAAATTAGCTTGTTCATAGTTACAGTATCCCTCCCGAACAGGTAAGAACGTCCACTTAATGTGGATCTTACCAGCTTTCTGGTACGTGTAAAATAAAGTAAAACAGGGGTGGATGAAATGTTAAACCTTAATGATGTTGATAAAGAAAAGCATTGGAAATGACATTACCACTTACCAATTACATTAGTTAAATGGTATGAGAATGTGTGTGCGTTAAATTTACATTTTAACTGTAGAGCACGAGTGAGCACCATCTCTTGTGCAAAATGCAATGATGCTTCGCGGACGCACGATGGCGCGCCTCATCTGGCATGCTCACCTGCCGCAAGGTTAAAGGCTGGTTCCTCGTTTTGACTGCGTTCGTCATAAACAAATGACAGCATATGAAGGGAGTAAGCCTAACTGCATTCTGTAAGACGCTTAACTTTCGGTGCACAGTAATCTTTTGCGGAAATTAAAGGTTTTCTCCTTTAATTATATTACACGTAATCGAATCAAATTACACAGAATTGTGTTTGCATAATTTTCGATATGATACCTTTTGATAACTTGAAATACGTTGCTTATTTTTTAAACACCTTCTACGAGGTAGACGGAATCACTAATATGAGTGAGCAAAAACAGTAACATTAACCGGGGCGTTGTTTTCTTCTTATAATATACACCATATATTATTAGATGGCAAAAAATTCAGTTATATTTTGGAGATTGTTCAAGATGTTTTTGCAGTGGGTGTGAACACTGCTTTATTTCTTTAAAAATAATATATATAATTGACAGACTGGAAGCAGAGAAGTTAGGGTGATTATAGGGAGAGTTGAGGGACTGGACAGACCGTGGCAGAGTGGTTTAGCCAGCTACAGTATTGGAAAGAATGAGTTTAAAAAACTTTAATGTGGTGGTTCAAACCCACAAGATACAAATGCAGATTACTGGTGGAAGTCCACTTGTGACAACTTGGAAGTGTCCACTACGTACTGCAGAGATAAGTTTTAAACACTGGCCTGCTGAGACCCCTGTATTCTGAATCCGACGACTAATTTTGGACTAGCAAGTGTTGGCAGATGTGGAAGGAACACTGTGGATGTGAGGGTGTTTTGGGGAGAGTCTTACTATTTCTTAGACTCATTTCATATTGTTTGCTCCCTGGAAGGGTGAATTAACAGAAACGGCTGAAGGATGTTTAGATACGATTAGATTAGTCAAGGCTTTCTCTAATATTTGTTCAGCACAAACTTTATTTCATCGGGTATCATTATACATCTTTCATGCACTTTGGAATTAAACAAGGACTGAGATAGGCATTATTGTGAAAGAATGTGGAGTTAAGTTGCAGCTGCACATGTATGTTGTAAAAGCACGTGATATGAAACATTTGTGTCATTGCAGAATTTAAATTTGACCCCAAAGGCCTTCTCCTGATGCCCTAAAAAGCTGTATCTTTTGATGTTACTTTATGTGAATTTAAGGTTTAGTTTTTCTGTCCACAGCTGAAACATTAGCTTGTGTTATTTTGCATGTAGCAATACTAAGCAAATATGAGGCCTGCCAATTAAGACTGCTGGTTTCACTCATATCCTGCATAACTGGAATCTCTATCTCTTTTCCCCTTGGGTTTCTCCAGATAAGTGTGAACAACCTGTTTTCAGGTGAAGGAAATAAAGGAGACTGCTGGGTAAGTTCCAGAATATTTTTAACACCTTACTCTCGGAGATGAAACAAATAAGAGCTCACTGGATACTGAAACAGTCAGAATTATGAGTAGATGAAGTGGCGAAAGCAAAACCAATAACATGTTCAAAGTTATCCCATCCAGGATTTACTGAAGAACAGAAGCAACAGACACCACTCACCTGTGTTTCGAACTGTTCCTCTCGACCAGTGTACATGTGGAAATTACAGGCAGCAATGAGGTCTTGCACAGAAACCCAGATAGCAGAAGCAGAGCACAGCTTCCAGAGGATGGGGGATATTTCAGAGCTCTGGGCTACTGTGTATTGTGGCGCAAAGAGTAAAACTGTCTTCATAAAATGAAAACGGCGGTGGTGTGCTCTTAGTGGTAACATGTCACATACAGTAAGTGTTGGATTTGGCCTTTTTGTTGCTGAGCAAATATAGCAGAAATAGACCAGCTCTGAGCTGAGAAAGGCCTGCTGGTCAGTAAACTCAGTAAGGTCCATTGACAAGAGCTCCACCTGGAATCAGTTTTTGTTTTGCAAATCCCTCTCTGCCAAATAGACTTCCTCTGTACATTTCTGAAAATTGATTATAACACACATGGGAATGATCATCGTCATCCTAAATTAGAGATCTTCACTTCTCTCTTCCATATTTCTGAACATGTCGTGACCATTAAAACGTGTTTTGCTCTCTTTTTCTACCATTGAATTAAGCCATTTGTATCACTTTGTCAGATGATTATTATTATTACAGATAGTTGCAGAATTTAATTGCACTATTTAATTCAAAAATGAGAATTCATTCATAATGAATATTCATTCACAGAGTGTGCCCCATTGGTCAGGGTTGTCTTTTTTTCTGGAAGAATATTTTTATAGCTTTTTTTTATGAGAAGACTAATTTGGTGAAGCCTCATTACTTGTCTTTTTCTTAGCATATGGATAAGTCTATTAGCAAGGGACAAGAATTAGGTTTCTGCTCCCTGCTTTGCCGACTCCTTGTTAAATTGTTTTTATGGCAGAAAGTATTGTTGAAGTCTCCTGCTCCTGTTGCTAAGAGATTTCTGCATCAATATGTACAGAGGACATACTGAGTGAAGGTATAGCAAACACTGATGCTTTGCAGAGCACTAGAGGGGACAAATAAGAGAACCTTCAAATAAAATCCTTAAAAGCAGAACTGGTGGTTGTATTGTAATAAGAATGTTTCTCTGAAAGTGCAGAATGGTCTGTGTGTTTTTTTAATGTAAAAAACAATAAAATGTGTGTCTGAACACTGAAGCACAACACTATAAGCAGTTTACAACAGTGGTTTGAAAATGTACTGTGTGTGTATACATGAATAAATAAAACAGAGCATTAAAGTCTATTTATGCTTCCTCTGGAAAGTGGGTCTTATTGCTATGAGCAATCAGCATATAAAAAATTAAGTAAGAATCACAGAACCTCCTTTGAGTTCTAGGTTTTATAATTAAAATCTTTTATTAATATTGATACAAAAGGCACACTTTGCAATATGAAGAAATTGGTTTTACAATATACAGCGGTGGTAGATTTCTGGAACTAGCAAAAAGATACACTTTAAAGTAATTATACTCCCATTTGTTTAAACATCACACAGAAATCAATGGAAAGATTTTTGCTTAAAAGTTCAAATACAAAGCTAACCATACATAAAAAGTCAATTTAAAAAAAAGGGAGGTGCTCAACATGCCTAATTAGTGTATATAGTAATCGATTTTCAGGTCTTTACAAAACCTTTTTGGACAAAAAAACTAAAAATGTGACTTTTTAAATATTAGATTGAGCAATATTTAATAGTAGATTGAGTAATTATAGTTCAATTTGTTTAAACATAACACTGAAACCAATGGAAAGATTTTCGTCAAGGTGAATCCATACACAATTTGGGCCTTTGTGCAGCAACAGATAAGAATGTGGTACAAGTCATTTTCCTCATGATTCTCATTAAAATATCTCCTTTTAAAACCAATTGTTTGCTTCCCCTATTAAAGCTTTGAACGTCTGCAAATTATCCGATCATGACAAGCGAGACCCTGGTGGTCCCGCTGTGCTACAGTCCCGCCATTGCGAGATCAGTTCCGTCCATCAGCACCGCTGTCTTGGAACTCTGACATTCTTATCTTTTGCTCAGTGGGGCCCCTGTGCTCCTCGGCCCTCCGTCGGGGGGGGATCTTTAAAAGTTTTTCCACCGGAAAGCGGAGAGGATGGTGTGGATGAAATAGAGCAGGGTGGCCACATACGCGAACACCTGGAAGATGGGATAAATGGAATGACGTTACCAAAACAAGACAACGGTGGCACCTGTTGTCAAGACGGCAAAAAGCAAGAGTTGTGTGCCGAAGCCGGTTATTAAAGTGTGAGTAGTTTGGCCAAATCCTAATGATTGGAATGAGCTGATGTAGACGAAGGGGCCTTAACTCGCCTGGCTGAGGAAGTGACAGTGCTGTCACCACCAGCCCTCGCTGACGAGGAATAAGCCAGGGGAGAACATACAGCTAGAGTGAAGACAGGGGAACTAGAAAAGAGGTATGCAGCGCTGTGTTCAACCAGGCAGTTTCCACGTGAAAGGAAGCAAAAATGCAAAGAAAATCCGACCTCCTTTTGAACTTCTGTTTGAACAAGCACCATTAATGTACATGGAAACATATACTAGTGCTTGACTTCCGTATTGCAAAATGATTTCTTTTAGATAATCTGGGTGTTGTCAACCCTGGTCCTTATGGCACATCTGTAACTTCCGGGTGTTGGTTCAATGAGCAGTACCTGTACTTGCTCTGATTTTAGAGTCACAGTACTGTAAATGTCAGATGAATTTTACTTATGACTTTCCAATCACACCCATACCATTTTAATAAGTCGTTAAACTGAAATGGTTTTCAGACACGTATTGAAGGAGTAAGACTTCTGATCGATCAGATGGCGACATGTATTCCGATGTACTTACAACTGCGGCAATGTTCTCCTGGTAGATCTTGAAGAAGGTACCAGTACTATCTACATCAGAAAGATTTTTCGAAGAAAGTGTAACTAAGGCTTGGGGAACTGCAGCACTCAAGTAAAAGACGGTGGCGATAAAATGGTAGGCCACATCCTGCAAAATGAAAAAAAAAAGTAATTCTTCGTTAATTTCTTTGGGAGCCAGCAGCAATAAAAAGAAAATCCAACATTTACAGTCAAAAGTTGAAATGATTTTGCATTGTTTTGTCACCTCTTGGATTCACTGATTGAGCTCTAAGCCATTTCTAAATGCCAGCAATTAACATTCCTTCCCTCTCTTGACATTAAGTCCGATTGAAAGTTGAAGTGGTTTACTCATTAAAAGCCACTTTCTTTTCATGGTTTACCCATGTAAAGTATTGATTATTAGTTCTGTATCTTTATACATCCATATTGCACCTAAGCGGGTTAAAGTACGAAGCTGCATTAACACGTGAGCTACAGTACAAAGGAACTCACAGAGCCTAGTTACACACTAGAAAGGACAAGAAAGAGTAAAATACATATTCCAGTTGTGCTCTACCACAGGGACGCTGTATATTCCACTCCTTCTTTTCTTTTCAGCATGACTGTATTACCTACTTGTTGAGTCTATAGTCTAATTGATAAATTCTTACTATACCAGTAAAACTTTGAACAGGATACTGTAGGCATTTCTGATTGGATTTCTCTTACCAGCTTTAATATTCATGCAAGTCACTTTTGGGAAATACATTTAATATAAATCTCTAAATTGAGGACAAAGGAAAGGGAATACTATTACTACTAGATACAGCAATCGTTTTTTGAAACATACCAATCACATGTTGTCAGTCTAGCTAGTGACAAACTGGTTGACCGGTTAGTTTGTATGATTGTGCAAGATACTTACAGCTGCAGCCCACGCATGGCTGTTCTTGTGTGCGCCGCAGAGGAAGATCAGGAGCCACAGGAACGTGACGACAAAGCAGAAAACGGACACGAACATCACCCATCCTTGAGGGTTGGAAAAGGCCACCTTTGTAGATGCCACCAAGATCCATACAAGCCCACCGAAGACCTGGCAGAACCCAGTGATAGGTCAAATGAGGCCATTAAAGCCCTTCCACTTCCAGTTATAAAAGTCTTCTCATAATCAGGATACAACAGGAAACAATGTTCTTTTTTTTTTTTTTTTTTACAAGTGGAAAGACAATCTTGGCACTTGACTTACTGAATCCAGCTTAATAATAATTTGGATTTGTAGAGCACTTTTCATCTCAAGGGACCCCAAAGTATTTTGCATGTGGAGGAAAGACCCACAACAGCCATTCTGCACCTGCCGTAACACTACATAGCAGACCAGGTGGAAAACTGAGAAACTGATTCACCTGTTGTCTTAAAAGAGAACTATAAGGAGGCCAGTTTGGACAAGCCCAGAGAAGAATTCAGACAGAATGCCAGGGTTAACACTCCTGGTCTCACTGTAAGCATTAAAAGGTTAGTGGTTAATTAGCCCTAAAAACTGTGAGTCATGCAGCAACTGCAACAGGTTATCTAAACAACAGGATTGTCTCTGTCTTATAGACTTTTAGTCTAATATTTTTTTGTAGGTTGGTAATTCCATTCAAGACACACACATTTGGGCTCATTGGGCTAGAACTTATCTTGATTTCTAAGCGTGAAGCAAACATGAAGCACATTGACTATTGCACTGAAAAGGTGCATTCTAAGATTTGAATTTTAAGATAATATGAAACTCCCGAGTGGTTCTGCCATAGTATGTTAGCTATATTCTTTTAAATAATCCGCTAAATGTCATGTTTCTAAAACGATTCAGATATCCTGCAATGTGTTCAGAAGATCTAGTTTCATTTAGAGTGAAAGCCACTGCAGCATATTATAAAAGCTAAGATAATTATGGGAAATAAAACAGATTTTGAAAACTACAGTTGTTGCTGCCGTTTTAATTTAAACTGCGTCAGAAACAGCCTAATGTAGCGCTCTGAGGATCACGTGGGTTTGCGCCCTCGCCCCTGCCGCCTCAGGCCACCAGGGACTCGAACACAGGCCTCCAGCGTCACTCAACAGGGACCCAGCCAGTTGAGCTAAAGGGAAATGTCCCCCTAGCCCAACGGCTGCGGTCCCTGCTATTTACAGGGAAGGGCGGGGACGTCACCGCACTAGTAAGCAGGCTTGCACAACCTGTAATGTCAGCCGTATGCGTTACGCAAGCTTTAAAGAAAACAAGACAGAAATATGTTCAATTTAACTCTTGGCTGGAAATAGTTAAAGCCCCATCACTCAACCGGTTCTAGTAGCTGGGTAAAGTCCAAAAAGCAAGAAGACAAATGAAAAGCCAAAAAGCCACAAATGGAATGGTAGAGTTCAGCAGTTCACACCCACCTGTTTGAATATTTCATTACTGGAAGGATCTGAAGCTCCCATTTTTGAGACTTCAATGTTTTGGCAGCTTAGGTTTTAGGTGTAGATGAATTCTAAATAACTTCTAAAATGTACCCAGTAGAACATCCTATGTTCCTCTGAGTCAAGAAAGATGCCACAACATATTGGGTGGCCTTTTCATTCCAGATCTTGGTTAGAAACATTGTTTTGTTAATATGTTAATATTAAATTCTACCATCAACAGCCCTGGTTGTTGCAGCACAGTTTACAATCTGCATGGGGAACATTTCCTTTCTGGTCACAAAGGTGTTTTGCACAGACTCTTATTTTAGGGTTGTTGTTTTTTTTAAACCAGAGTTCTTTCACCAGAGCAGCTGAGACAAAAGAAAATAAAGCATTAACAATGGTGTGCATGGCTTTCAGCAGAGTTAAAAAGCTAAGCCTGACTTCATGAAACCAGTTATTCTAGATGGGAATTCTAGATTACCATTAAAAAAACGGCGACCAATCACATGATCTAAAAATCAGATGAACATATTGAATTGGAAGGCTATATTTTTCCTCTTCAGACATATTCATTATTTCATCATGAAACACATGCTACAGTATATAGATAAAGTGATGATAAAAGTAGTATACAGTACCTTTGCTTGATTTATAGAGTTTAACAGCAGTTCGGGAAGGATGTCAACAACCAAGCTCAATCAGACTCAGCTGTCGGTCATTAGCAATCGCTCCTGACAATCCATTCCTCTCCCAAACGCTATAAATACCTACGAGATCCCTGTCTCTCTCCCTCTTGCATCTCACCTCCACCTCTACGGCTACCCCTTGGTCACCCTGCATGGGGTTCCTGGTCTCCCTGTCCTAGCCTTCAGCCAAGCGGGTTAAGCCACAATGTTGCTCCATGACGCTTTCATCTTGGGTGTTGTCATTCCTGGGTGAATTGTTGTTTTTTTTTTCCCTGTCAACAGCTAGAAGCAGGTCACAAGTGCCCGATTAAAAATGACCAAATGGTGGCGTGTCAGAAAAACAGGTTAGGGGCAGCGGTGCGTTCTGGACAGACAGCTCAACTAAATACACAGAGGGACGTATCCAACACCCCAAATTAATGACGGCATTATGCCATTGGCAGGTGAAACGAGCACCCGTTTTAAATCCGATACACTATATATATAGACTCTATACAAACCCTAGAAGAAGGGGTACGTGATCAAACGAAAGAGCAAAGAGCCGAGAGTTAGCGGAAAGGTGTGGTAATACAGTATGTTAAAAACAAAGTGGCTATTGTTAAATTTAGACTGTTCACTTTTCTCCAAATACAACGGTGGGCGCTGTCCTACATCTGGAGCTCCCTCACGGTTAAAGAGGCACCACCCCGGACTTGTTTACACCTAAAATAGGCAATTTTTACAGTTGTGAAATTCTGCACAACCACTGAGCTTTCTGATCTCCCAAGAGCAATTTTTCCGTTTCCAACTTCACGATATGGATGGCTCCACTTTTATCGTGCACTTTTTCTTAACTTTTACCTTTTCCGTTATAAAACATTGATATTTCGTCTTCTGACCCGTTTGTGTGTAAATTATGTTCAAACCATTCGTACTGTCTGTTATATGTGTATTTTGTTAAAATACTTATTTCTGTATTAATCCCTTTGCTCCGAGCCGCATTAACCTTACTTGCAAGCAGCGTTAGACGAGAGTGTGGACTCAAGAACTTGTTTCAAGTGTACTAAAGCCGAGACACGGTTTTACCCGTTAAAAAAACGCAACAAGGTTTGATCTTTAAGCATTTATTTCTAGCTACTACTTTTGTACGCTTAAAAATACTTTATAGACATTTCTTTTTTTATACATACATATCCAACCCCTTGCGCTATTAGTCCAGTAACTCAAGAACGCCATCAAAGCCAATCTGTACAGTTACTTTTTCCACTTTACTTAATTAAGTTCTAGAAAATTTAGAATAATATTCAAGGCGTACTTTCGGCATAGGATGGTTTAATGTGTACATCATAACTTTAAATATAACCTAATCTATATTTAAGTTAACATACACTAAAAAGTTACCCAACCTACAATAAGAAAATAAGATACAAACGCAAAAATGAAAACTGCACCTGCATTGCACCAAACTATTTTAGATTACAACCTAAAGAGCATTTTCTGGCTTACAATTTAGTTTTTGCAGTAGAAAGTTGTTTTTTGCTAGGAAATGCCGACTACGTTGATTTTGAGGATAAAAGCATTACAGGATAACAGGTAATTGTACAAGATCGTTGAAGATGCTCTAACGTTTCAAGAGTTCTAGATACTTACAAGTTCAAGTATATAGAAGATATCGGGCAGGGTTGTACACACACCGAGTCCGCTGGGTAGGGTGCTCATGGCTTGTGCTGCACTGGACATCTCTCAAGTGTTCCCGACTCTACTAACACCTCAACTGAAGGACCTCGGCAACAGGTGATCCTTTTGAGGAAAGTCAAACACCTGCAAAACCGGCTTTCCCATCCCAGAGCCTATCCCAGGCACACACCCGTTAAAATAAGAGTAAAAAAAAACAACTCAATGAGGAGCCTCAGACTCGCAACAGCAGGTGTGAAATCGGCTGACGTATACGTGATGAGCGTGAAAGCTTGATTTGATAAACCTGGGGTTTTCTTCCTTTTCTATTAGTTTTTTTTTTCGCAATTCTGAAAACCACACCCTTTTCACGTTTTATTCAGTGAAGTTACTCCAGTCTAGTTTGCCACCTTCTCTGAACTTCATCGGCAGCCAAGTGTAAAATTTAAAAGGACGGAGTTCAAACTGGGGTCTACTTCTTAGTATCCAGTGGCAGTGCAGTGTTATGGATGCCCTTTTCTGCCCGGTATTATCTTAATTTTGATGACCAAATAATGGTTTCGTGTTGTATTTGTTCTGTTTTCTTTTTCACGTATTCTCCTTTTATTTTGTGGGGTAGGAGTGTCATCCCTGCCTGTGAGTCACCAAGAAATCACTTTTGTCACAAATCCCCTAAATTGAATCGATCATAAAAGCAAGAAATAGACTTGACAGAGAAATGAGAAGTACTTCAACGGGGCTCAAGAACACTGGAGGAATCCAGTTTAATAATACTGCAACCTAATTTATTATATGCACAGTAAAAAGATTGAACAATTGTGACCCAACTGATAACATCAAAAGTAAAATGAGTTTTTTTGGAAAATGCTCACATATATACAGCACAGTAGCTTAAAATGGTGGTAAAGATAAACTCTCCAATATAGATATATAATATTACAAAATTCCTGCTGGGAATATTTCATATTACTTGAATATGGAAACATAAAGAAGATACTGTATAAAGCTAGGGAAAGCAGGGGGCATTAAATGTCCAAGATGTTCAAGTATTTTTCCAGAGTACTCCAGCTGCAGAATCAGTTATCTTCCACAGCAGTGCAGAAGAGCAGGTGTCCAAGGCCTTAAGAGGATTTCCATCTTATGGCTGAGAACACAGCGTGAAGAACGTAAAACAGTGTAGCGATGTAGGACATTACCTGGGAAAAACAAACAGCATTTTAGGGTGCCAGAAGTTAGGAAAGGAAGGAGACAGGTCTTCAGACAAGTCTTGTCTTCCATCAGAGCACATGGAAGACAATGAATCTGCCCGACCAAAACCCAGACCTCGAACTTGAATGCAAGACTTTCTACTGATTTTGAAAGCCTCCCTTGGTGATAAAGAACAGCTGTGACAAGTTCAATTATCTTAGAAAAATATTAACCAAAAAGGACCATGATTTTGTAGAATGTTGAAATGGTATACACGTTATGATTTCCATAATCAGCCATCAGATATAAGAGGTCCAAATGTTTACCTTTGCTAGATGGATCCTGTTGCACCACCCTCCTCCAATATACTTAAGATCAAATTCTAATTGATGCAACAAGATTTTGTAATGTATAGGGATAACACATAACTTGCCTGGCTGGGGTAATGGCAGAATGACCATAAGGCTCAAGACTGATAAACTTCCATCACTTGTGAGGAATGAGCCAGGGAGGCAGTTTTGAGGGTGAAGATGGTTTGGTGCAAGGGGTGTGAGAAAAGATGTGTGCGAAGAACAATCAGAAGGCAAGATGCTTACATATAAGAGAAATTTGAACTCCTCCAAAACGTCTGTTAACAAACTCCATTACATCTAGACAACTGGCTCTTGATATAATGTATAAAGAGGCTTCAAGGTCAACAACACTTTTTGCATTTTTTGGGTTGTACTTACCACTGCAGCAATGTCCTCCTGGTAGGATTTGAAGTTTAAAGAGTCATTTTGCAGCCTGATGGTAACATTGGCTAGCGCAACAGAGGCACTCAGGTAAAAGAACGCAGCAAGGGCATGATAGGCCACATCCTGGAAGACAGCAAGAAATCCTGGAATACATTTTCACTACAAAATGTTGCTCACAGTTTAGTAGTAGAATCCATATGTTGGGTTTTTTTTTCCCGGGGCGTCAATGCTTTAAGACTTGGTGGCTTCTGCTGAGCCAAACCAGCAAGGCAGTCTAGAAACTATGGCAGAGCAAACTAAGGTCACTGCAGATACTAAAAACATGCCACAGCTCCTAGACTACTGTACAAACATGGATTGGAAAACAGTACATGATATTTAAGAATTTTCCCATTGTATATGAAACCGGGTTCATAATCCATTACTGAAGTAATTAAGTAATTGAGTAATTACTGAATTACTCAATAATGACCTACAGCAGTGGATTCCAGCCCTGGTCCCATGTATGCTGGTTTCTGTTCAAGCTGAGCTCTTTATTATTGATTTAACCCCTTGAGGGACCTATTAATAGACTGATTTAGACATTTTCAATTGTATTCAACTCTCAAACAGCAGCAGTTAAGGAGCTGACAGCCCCGGTAGAAGAACAACCAGGAGACAGAGTGATCCTCCACAAAGAGGGGAGCCACAGGGAGTCACTGGGCTGTCAAACCACATGGGACATTTTCCTTTTCCCTGCTGATCTTAAACTTGTTTTACTGTTTCTGAGAACAAAGCACAACGCTGGAAAAACATCAATGTTATGCCATGCTAGGCAAAAGGATTTCTAAAGATGGTTTAAACATTTCTTTTAAATTCTGAAAAAAAACGTTTATTAACTGAATAATAGCATTAGTATTTGTATTTGATTCTTGGTTAAATATAAAGCAGTGAATGAAAAACCTCTTCATGCGCAAAGCAGATTTTAAAACTGCTTCAAACATGAATGTGTGAAAGCCATAACAAACTGGAGTTCTGTTATTGAAAGCCTGGGAAAAAATCTGATGTGCAACATGAGGTTTAGTGTAAACACTCATTTAAGAAAGGGCCTTACCAGTGTTGACCACACAGTGCTCCTCTGATTAACCCCGCTGATGAAGAGGAAGAACCAGAGAGTTGTGACGACGAAGCAGAAGACAGACACAAACATCACCCATCCTTGAGGATTTTCCAGATACACTTTGGTAGAGGCCACCAGGATCCATACCAGACCCCCAAACACCTGGGGAGCAGAACAGGAGGAAACTGGGATTGAAGAGAGAGAGAACCACTGCACATATGAAGCACAGCAGGAGTTTGTCTTCCAAGGAACCAAGAGGAAACCACCTGTTTTAATCTTTGGAATTGCTGTGCAGTCAGAAACCCAAGGTGTCATTTTACGTCGACAGACACAATTTTTTTAAACACACGAATGGTCAGTTTCCGTAAACAATCAGAAGGGAGAAAACTTGGTCTAATATTTCATTTTAGACAATTAGGTATCGGTTATGCGCCAGAACACTGACCAGAACACGGCTTCTCTGTGATCGCAGTTACATTTATTTTTTTCTCTTCCAGATTACAGTGAGTACTATTTGTAGGATCTGAACAGAATGTCTGTCAGAACTGGAATGAGTCAGTGTATTAGAGACCATTCTCCCTCATCTGATATCAAGCACTTTTAAACCAATCAGTCCTAGAAAAAGATGTTTTTGAACTTACCCTTGCCAGTGAAAACACAGATGAATACCAAACACATTCATGTAATTTTGGCCAATAAGACAGAAGCTCTTTTTGAAGCTCTCATTAGATGGTTGCTTGCAAATTTGCATATTTAAAACAGAGCATTTTGCAGATATAATTTTATCACACAAAGATTTTTGTTTTATGGGCTTTTAGTGGTATATACTAATTACAAATTAATTAGTCCTCTAATAAAATGAGTCAAGATTTTAAGCTTCTATTTACTTAAATATGGCAGAGTCATGGAGAAATATGTAGCGTATGTGTATTGAAGTATCTCCGGTTTATAAGGAAATGGTCAGTGTTTGTAAATTGTTTTTTGTTAGAAATGAAGAATGGCGGCAGCTTGGAGGTGCAGTCTAGGGCACGAGGGCCCTGGGTTCAGTTCTGCAGTTCTGGACCCGGGGAGCAGCCAGCCTGGAGCTTGTGTGTTCTCCCTGAGTTCACATGGGTTGTCCCCCAGCCCAGAAGCATGCTGGTAGATTCCGTATCTACTGGGCCCACTGGCCCTGGCGTGAGCATATGCGTGTCGGTGTTTCTGTCTGTGTGTCTGCCCTGTGATGGACTGGAGTCCTTTCTTAGGTGTACCTTGCGCATGTTGCTTGCAGGCATAGGTGCTGGCTGCCCTGCAACCCTGAACTGGAAGACGTGTTTAGAAAATGGATGGATGAATTGGTTAACAACATTTAAACTAAATGAAAGAGAGGACGTATGCCTGCAGAACAATGTGCATGAAACCAGTGAACCTTGAAGAGAGCTACTATCTGTCCCAGTAATATTATGAGAGCTCTTCTCATTCCTGAAGTGTTACACAAGCCTCACAGTAATATGTAAAACTTCCAATCAACAGCTGGGTGGTTCCTGTGGAATTTCCTTCTCTGTTCTCTTAGAAAAGGAAAGAATGGCCACAGAAAGGATGTCTGGTTACATCCTGGGGAATCACAGATCATCCCTGAGGGATCTTGCACACCTTGGTGTCCAACATTTGTCTGTTTGCAAGTAGACTAACCCAGATGAAGCAGAATAGGCTTTGTCATTCATTAAAAACAAAAATAAACTCGGACTATCACTACAATTTTTGTAAATAATAAGCAAAATAAGAGAAAATATAGAAAAGTATAGTAAATTAAGAGAGGTTATAATAAAATTGTATAATGTACTAGACAGAAAATATATAAATGCTCTGAAGGAACTGAATCTTTTTAGTTTTGAAAAGAGAAGAAGAGGCAACCTGAGACAAATGAAAGTTATTTAAAAACAGGCAAGCCAGCAAACTTCTGCAGGATAAACAATGAAGCAAACTAGAACACACAGGGGGAAACTGCAAGGAAGTGCATTTACAACTTCTTCACACAAAGGTTTGTGGGAGTGTAGAACATGCCACACAGTCGTGTATTGTTAAAACCGATACCCTGGATTTTTTCAGGAAAGAGCTGGATAAGATCCATTAGCTATTACATGGATATTATTAACTGAGGTCTGGGAGGGATAACAACAACGCATCAATCTAACACAGCTGTACCCAATCACCATCATTGAGAGACTACCTCCAAAAACTGAACTCAAACGCCTCCCTTTGCATTTCGTCTCAAGCCTCCCTCCTGAACCCCAGCTCCACCTTGCAGTTACCCCCTTAGTTCATGCCATGTGAATGCTATGGTACCATTCCTGCTTGGATACCAGAATATTGTTGTTTTAGCACTTAAAACTCTGCTTTTGTTTTTTTGTTTGTTAGCTTTTAAATGGCAAGTTTTAAAGGGAGCTGGCAGGATGAAATCTCCAAATGAAAGTAATCTAAAAATGAAATCTTCCAGGAATTAAATTTGATATGTGATTTCACGTGAAGCGTAAGTTCACAGTCTTCCAAGCTAGGATTCAACCCAGAGCAACAATGAGGAAGAAGCCAGTGAGAAATGTTTGTAGCAACACAAGCTGTTGGTCGTGCTGTTGATTCTTGAACAATGGGGCTATTGTTTTTGAATGACAGTTAAAAAGTTTGAAAGGCTTATGGACGGAAATAAAATTAGATTTAGACCATAAAAAAGCTCTGAAGATGAGAGACAGCGTTTCAGCTCATCATCCTTGTTTGGCAGTTTAGTAGCTGGGTGAATCTAGACTTCAGTCCAGCCATTTCTTCAACGGTCTTTGAACCTCAGCACCCTGGCTGGGAAGCTTGTTCCATCCACCCTCTACTTTTTGAGTAAAGACGTGTTTCCTATTTTCTATTCAATTTTAAAACTGAATTTGAAACTTAAGAGTTTGAATGTAAAGTGCCCCGTTTTGCTAAACCTTAAGACATAGAAGGAAACAGATGACCTCTTTCTAAATAAACAAAATTCTATAAACCTTTAAGATCGGAAATTGTAGCAGATCTATATATACTCACAAATTCTGGAAGAAAGAAGACATCAGGCACTGTTGTGAATACCCCACATCCACTAGGCAGACTGCTAGATGGGGTAGCCATGTCTCCTGCGGTACGTGTCTGATGCCTGCAGAGCCCTGCAATGAAACTTGTGATACCTGGGCTCCCTTATGAGGGACACCCCCCTACCTGACCCAGCCCTCTGTGAAGAACACACCCAGAACAATCATAAGTGGTGGCATTTCATCTGGCCCCTAGCAAGTTATTGTCTCCTCATCCCGACATTTCGGGCCCATTGTCCAGTCAATTGTATGAAGTCAGCGTGGCCTGGAACATGACACCCAACAGCCTGTTTGTTTGATTGTTTGAGTGCAATTGCCAAACGGCCAACAAGCTCTTTGTGTCGCCTGAAGGTTTTTACTGAAATCTTAAACATCATTGGTCCAGGAAGGTTCTTTGTTATGAAACCATAAACAGTTACCAAGTGGTAATGTGGTCAACTGAGTAGTCAGCCATTACGCCTCAAGGTTGTTTGTATTTGCTGCTGCCCCATGTGCCCCATTTCATTGACGTTTGTGTTCTAAGCAAGGACGCTTGGTGTCCCAGAGTGGTCTCAATGCATTCTACTACAGGAGAGTTTTCTCATGCCAATAATGAACTGAGTCTTTAGCGTTTTAAAATCCAGTAAAGACAAATAAAGATAATGATTTTTCACAGATCAGTTCTGTTTTCCTTCCAATAACGTGGCCTGGAGATGATGGTTGTAGTGTAATACTCTCTCCAGAGATCTGCCTGTTAATGGTCTGCCAGGAGCATAAGTACACACAACAGCCATGATGTTGACATCAGAGATTAACCAAAGTGTGGCCTCTCTAGAGCATCAGCATGACACTCACTGGACTAAGCTGGTCATTGGCACTTTACAGTACTTATCAAGTAGACACTTCCCATCTTCTACTCCTCAAAAGGGCTTGGCACTAATACTGGGATACTGGCATCCCAGTATCGCTGCCCCTGTCCTCCGGCCAGCTTAGCCCAATATGCGAACCCACAGTACGTTCTTTGGTCTTTCCTTATTCTGTTCATTTTGCAATCCCCATCCATTTTCCTTAAACGTCAACCACATGAGGGTCACCTAATGGACTACCTGTCCATTAACTTAAATGAACACTCCACTCAAAGCATTTTACAGGTAATGGGGACTCCCCTCCACCACCACCTGGATGTAGTCCCACCTGGATGATGCGATGACACCCATAGAGTGCCAGGACACTCACCACACAGCATCCCTCAGATGGAAAGAGAGCAGAGTTATGAAGCCAGTTCATAGATGTGGATTATTAGGAGGCCATGATTGGTAAAGGCCAGGGGGAAATTTGGCCAGGTTATACCCCTGCTCTTTTCGGGAAATGCCCTGGGATTTTTAATGACCACATAGTCAGGACCTCAGTTTTATGTCTCATCCAAAGGATGGCTCCATTTTACAGTATAGTGTCGCTGTCACTACACTGGGGCGTTAGGACCCAAACAGACAACAATGTGAGTGCCCCCTACTGGACACTGTAATACTTCTTCCAGCAGCAACCTTAGTTTTTCCCCCATGCAGATACTGACCAGGCTCACACCTGCTGAGCTCCAGTGGGCTGCCAGTTGTGAGTTGCAGAGTGTTATGGCTGCTGGTGTAATGGATCTTTATCCTCTCATCTGCTTCATCCACAGTGTCACCCACTGACCTTCAGGCTCCACCAAAAGAAGCAAGCAGGATGGTTGAGGGGTTCTTGTGGCGATCTCAGATGGGAATATCGGACTGCAGTCTCAGATTTCTGCAATCCTCCAGTCACCAGCTGCTTCCAGCTGTAGTGGTCATGTCCTGAGTCTAATACCTGTGCGTCCTGGGTACGTGTCCCACAGTGTCTCATCTCCCACAGCCTGGTGCTGCCTCCCTGACACATTCATCCTGTGTCTCCAGCACTGAAACCTCATGAGAGACATTTTTAAACTACATCAAGCTGTAGACAACTTAGCAATGTGGAAATACAATAGGTGACTTGTACAGTGGCTATAATACATGGAAAGCAACCTTCCTGAAAGCTACACTGCAAGGAGTTAAATTATGATACATTTTACTTTGTGCTGCGTGCAAGCGTAAAGCAACCTATTACCAATGCTAATGTGTTTTTTCTTATTTACAAATTTTTTTTACCATAATGAATGTATTAAATATCAAGATCTTGGGATCTTGATCATTGTTCCGGAGGCAAATTCTTAGGCCTGCAGTTGCACAATTGAGTGTTACTGTATATTTTACCAATCCAGTTAATCTCATTCATTACTATAAGTGTAACCAGCATAACCAGAATGAAAGTGAATAAGAGTGTGTAAGTATTTGTTCTGCTCACCAGTGAAGTAGACATATATCTTTATTGCACATACAGTATCCAGCAGTACAATATTACTACTGAACTACATTGTGGGAGGTATTAGAGTAACTGTTGGGATATGTTAATTTAGACTTTACCAAAAGGCATATAAAACAGAATAAAGGTGACTTGTTTTTGATAGTTGCAGCAACTAATTTCAATCTACAAGGTTTTAAGAATAGAAGTAATCACATTTAATGGGATGACTAATACTCAACTTTTGTCACACATGGAAGGCAAACACAAGAGCTGAATAAAGCTGAATTTGCACAGGACTGCGTCCTGCTCCTCTGAAGAAGAATCTCCAAAATCAAAGAAACTACCTCATTTTAAGTAGTATTATTTTGTATACTTTGCTTTTATACTTGTCCTTTTTTGTGAAAGTAATATATTTGTACAGTAAGTCTAAATCCGAGAGATGAATTCCTGATTTTGAATATCCATAGCCCTCCTTCTAAGGGGAAGTATCAGAAGCACTCATGCAAAATGCTCTCGTTAAAGTGCCAATAGAGACAATAAACACAATGTACTGGTTGCTAGGCAATGTCTTATGAGGTGATTAACAAAAGCTATTATTTGCATCACTTCTTTTCATCTTCTGGTTCACTGTAGACTAGAAATGTGAGACAACTGTGCTCGACACATCACACATGGAACACAGTGATCAAAGTTGCTCCAAATTTCTGCTTTCTTGATCTCTATCTATCGCTGTGGTGGCGATCTGTGTGATTATGGAGACAAAGAAAAACGTAAGGAGAAAGGAGAAATAATTTCCACATGCAATAAGGCCTTTATGACACCCACACCCTTCCTAAATTCCTCTTCCATTCGAAGGCCCAGTCACTGGTGTCCCAATGTGCACCAGCCTGACTGCCTACAGTACAAGCACCACTTGGAAAGGGAAACACATACTGTGGGTGAAGGTTGTGTTTTGCTGTGTCATATGATAAGATCAAATGCCATACAGTGCTTTCAATGTATTCTGTTTTACGCAACTGTAGCAGCCGTGGGAAAGCTACATGTGGTTCTGTGTGTATATTTATAAATGAGGACTGCATAAGACCTGCATTTAAAAAAATAAAAATGCTTAAAATAAGGAGAAAAAAATAGAGCAGCTGGGAAACAGCAAAGAAATTACTGTACAGTATTTATAACCTGTTCACAGACTTCATGTAATATTTGCTTAATGTCTTTCAGTCTCCACTTAAAAGCGTTCTTTGTTTCTTAAACCTATGATATCAGTACATTTTGATGCTGTTGCCAGCAGTGATCACTGACACATGTCTTAAAACCTAAACTGCTTAAATAACAATTGTTGACTTAGTAGTGAAGTAGCCATAGGCATTGTCATTATGATAAGCAATTGGTATTTCTCTTTTAAGTGTAAACCATGGAGTAGTGAGGTCAGGCAGCTCCTTTGTATGTTTTAAAACAGAAACCTTGTACTGAGCTGTGCTTCAACAACTGGTAAACTAGCAACGAGGCTAACAAACATCAGTATTACCGTCAACACGTGGTCAACAAAAAGGCAAGTACTGTGTATTTACCTTCAGGGATGAATTTGACAAAAACGAGCAATAGTTGATGATCTGTAGATTACAAAAAATCACAGTCTTATATGAAATTTGATTGTTCACCAAAAGAACCATACAAATGTAACAAATAATCTTTCTTGCTTGCAAACCATTTTGCAAAAGCAGCCTTGTGTGTCTACATAAGTACCACAATAATGTGAGAATTTCTTACTCTTCATAAACGAAGTAGAAAAGTAAAACTATTTTGTTATGTATTAACATAAGATGGGCCCATTAGAGTCAGAACGACCCATACTTTCAGTAAGGATGGTTCAGCTTCTTGACTGAATATTTGATAGTGACTTTTTTTGTGAAAAACACAGAAAGGTACCAGTGAAGTCAAATGACCATCTGAAGGCTCCTCTGCCAGAGGTTGTCATTATTGAATCACATATTGTGAAAATTCAGTAAGAATTATCGATTTCCAAAGTGGAATCAAAATCAATGACCTTGCAGTTTGTGAAACATCATGTTAGCTTTCGATCTTTAGTCAAATGGATGTGCTAGCAATATAATTCAATGGACTGTGATTGAAGGCATCTGTTTCATGTACATCAAGATAAAACAACAAGGACAATGAGGTGAAAAGGAGGATTGGGTTACCCTGTGATGGGATTCAATGACTAATCACCGATTTGAACGGGATGATTTTGGTTTTCACCTTCTGCCTCATCCAGATCACAGGTATTACTGTGTGAAATAACTGTTCAGTGTGTTGAATTTGTTTCCGAAAGTTCCAGTTCTGTTACAGCTCATTTCCAAAGACCTCAGAGCAGTTCAGGTCACAGCAAAGGAAACAGAATAAATGCAGCGCTGAAGGTGTTTTACTGCTGCCATGGTAACACTTTGCAAACTAAATCTTAAACTGGAATAAAATGCTTACCATTTGCAAAACACTTTTTTTTTATAAAGTGCACAACGTCTATCCAATCACCCTGCACATTGGTCTCTTTTTCACTCGAAAGTATTGATACAGACTTTACTAAGCAAATATGCTGTAAATACTGAACGGGCAGCAGACATGTTAGAAACACAGTACAACAGAGCAGCTTACTATATCAGAGGTCTTCTGGATACACACCTTAGGCAACTCAAAACAAAGCTCAGTTACATACAGAGGGTGAAGCACCTCGTGGACTGCTCTTGCTAACAACCCTATCAGGGCCAGTGTATCCTGAGAATGCTCAGGTGGAACAATAAAATCCTGAAAGTGGTCAGAGGCCACAGTGAAGATCAGTGGGTTGGGGCTCTGGACTTGTTAACTGGAAAGTTGTGGGAAAAGATTACAGGTGAGACACTGCTGCTTGAGCAAGGTCCTTCGCTCATATTGCTCCAGTATAATCACTGGCTGCACTGGATGAAAGCATCAGCTCAATACATTCATAATACCGTAATTGCTTAATGCAAGACATCTTCTCCACAGCTCCCCAAGGAGAGGGGTTGTTGGAAGAATTTAAGTTTCCACGTGATAAAATCTTATTTCCACCTGCAAGCTGTTGTAACTGAACACACTGCAGACGACTGACCTTATTCTCCTCTTAACACTTTAAATCCACCTGCACCGCTGAACATACTTCTATTTTGTTTCAGATTACCTGCTCCATCCTCCCTCAAGCCTGAGAGATGTATTAAAGGGAAACCGTTTCTGCCATCAAGTGCCTGTTATTCGGCACATCAGTGTTCACAAATGGTCTGGCCATTAACCAACTTTTTCTTTCATTTGTAATTTTTAATAGCGCAACCAGAGAAGCTTCTGATTCCAAGAATTTCATGCGACAGAATGAAACAGAAAAAATCCTGCTGGTTTCTGTTTTTAAATTATGTCCCAAACTTTCAGAAGAAGGGATTATTTCACAAGGGTGGAATGCAGTGACCAACAAATATACTCAGAGGCAGTTAAAGTCAGTGGGGAGAGTGGCAGCCCATTTTAAAAAGCAGGTTATGTGGATGCCCCTCTCCGTAGAAAGAGAAGAAAAGCATCCGGGAAACATTTCCCCACAGAAAGTACAACACCAGCTTCGGTGCTACTGTCCGAACTGTCGTTTTCCAGGTGATGAAAATCAGGAGTGGGTATGTGCTCCTCAGAGCTCCACAAGTCACATTCCAACCCATAACTTTCTGGCTCACAAAGTCTCCATTACACTCACTCAGCATCTTACATTACAGATAGTGCTCAGGTATCCAGTGCACTACTTTGTAATTCGACTCCTAAAACCTACCATCTTTCTTCGTTTCAGCCTAAGTGCTCAAAGGTAAACAACAGGAAAAAGGAACAGGCCCACATACTTTTTTTTTTAACATGAGATTTTAATACAATCATTTCACTGAATAGTGCCTTTTTATTTCTACAATAAAGACCATGCAGATTGGTTCTGCCCCCAGTTTGCTGGAGGTATATTTCCAAGAGCCTGTTCCAGTCATGGGATTTGAAGAGTGAGCATTTCATGTTTGTCTAATCTCCTCGAAATAGTTTACTGTGCTGTGCAAACTCTAAAGCTTATTGAAAAATTAAGGATGATTGTGGGCCATATGGAAGTTGAATTGTGAAACACCCAATTGTTTTCTAGGATTTTTTTTTTCAGAGTGTGGTTTTGACATCAGTCTTTGATAATCATCAAGTTTTGAAGGAAACTATGTTTGACATCACTCTATTTGCGCAAACAACAAGATGTTACAGATGGTCAGTGCCCAGATTCCAGTTGGAGTGACACAGTAAAAAAGACTGCAGAAAGGAATTCAAGTAATTTGATCTTTATAAAATGAATATCTTTCTGTGTCATCTGTGAAGTACACACCATAGAGAAATTAGCTGTTCCATGAGAGAATTAGGGACAATGAACAGTGAAAAGCGCAGCAGGGCCACTTGTGACCACAGTTAGTTTTGAAAATACAGTGTGAAGTCAGTCAAAAGAAAATACATTTTTCAGGGGATCAGTTTTCATCATGTCTGGGCAGAGTGTTACAGACACACACCATCCCTTTTGAAAAAAAAAAGAATAAACCTGTTCTTGATCCTTAATACACTTCCTTATACAGCAATATCCAGTTGTGTCTCTGTGTTTTTATTTCGCCGCTAAGAATAATAATGTGTTGCATTAGTTCAAGTAGAGAGCTACGTCAGCATGTGTAGGCTGCAAAGGGACAAGTTAAGGTTTATTCCCTGCTGAAAAGAGAAGAAAAGAAACACAACGTTTCGGCTGTGCAGTTTTCTTCATACAGTATGTCCAACCGGGTGACACCCGAATAAGGCTCCACAGCCGAAACGTTGTGTTTCTTTTCTTCTATTTGAAGCACGGAATAAACCTTAACTTGTTCCTCAATAATGTGTTGGGTTAACTTTGTCAATATCTTTTGGGATTCTCAATACCTGTGTCGGATCCTCTAATTATCTTCTCGATTCAGTATTAAAGAGATTCAATTCTTTCAGTTTTCTGTGTCTGCTCTATAGTATTTTCCACCCTCACCCCCCTTGTTTTTATGTAATTTGTAAACAAATATTCTGGTTCAGTCAAGACTATTGATATAAATTAAGTAGAGCATTGTTTCCTCTCCAGATATCTGTGGTACTCTACTAATGACATGCTTAATGACATTTCTCTGAAGCCTGTGAGCTCTAGGCTCTATAGCAACACAAAGCTTCTGTTATTGTTGCAGTTACCAAGCATTTATTTCAATTAAATCTACTGATTGTTCTGCTCCTCCCTCATTGCTCAAGCAGGTCTCCATGAGAAGCAGATACACCGTACTTTTTCTGGAGGAGAGAAGGGAGGAGACTTTCCTCAAACACTTCTGAAAATGGCACACCAGAGTGATGTAAGCAACAATGTCCCCAGATATCGCTACTTCATTCATGAAGCCACTGTGTACAAGCCTGCACAAGTCTCATTGAATAAAAACCTTATCCTTATAAAGGGAAAACCATATATTTTATTTATAGAAAATGTGACATGAGGAACATTGTCTTTTTTAGTACAATATAGCTCTATAATGATTCCAGTCTCTGGAAAGCAACGAAAGAACAAATACTGTTATTTATTTTTGGGGAGTCCGAAGCAAACCGTTTGTTATTTAAGGAAAAAATAATTGTCAACTTTCATGAGGTGCTCGTTTAAGGAGGACCGTGTAATCCCAGCTAAAATATCTGTTTTTCATGGGAGTGCCCCACGAAAATGAAAAGTTATTGTGATGGGATACTTACACTTTCTAAGTCATATTTTAATGTTCTCTTTCAATTAAATCACCTCTTAGCCCAATTCCATTGTGGGTGATTATAAAATAAATAAAATTGCAACATCTGCCATATCTAGGTAAAAGCGTACACTTTCCAAAGAGAGAGTCATCCATTCCATTGTGTACACTCACATTTCCGTAGTGAAACATCAATAACAGTTTTTTGCACAACAAATGGTACAACTATTTGCTCTGATTGCTCTATGGAAACACCCAGCAATTTGTTAAAGCCAAACTCATTCAAAGGAATGTGGAAAAACGGGTGTTTAGGTTTCTAGGCTGGCTCTCTCTACAGTATGTGAGGTGTTTTTTTTTTCTGAGACTGTTAGCGGATACGAAAAAGATGAAGAAACAAAGTACTTATTGGTCATGACCCAGAGTCACTGCTTATACAGTGGGAATTAGACATTATGTTGCTGAGCCCAAAATAGAAAAGCAGGAAGTGAAATCTCAAAACCTTGGGCAGCCACAAGCCACACAATAGGTGTTATCAAAGGGATACTAATGAGAAAGGAGAGAAGGAATATGTGTTTCATCAGTGTATTAGCTGTAAAGACACAATGTTCCAAAGTTGATCGTGCTACTCACTAAATCTATGTATGGAAAGCATTGGGCGTGGTATGTTAAAAATAGACTCAAGAACACCCTTTAGATGTCCCAAGAATGTGAAAACTTAATATAATAATCTAGGCACTACTTTTTGCCTGCTTTTGCATAAGGACTGTGAAACAGCTAATTAATACTTGTTCCATGGCTGTTAACTTTAATTATATATACAGACAGTACAGAAAAAATAATTTCAGACAGTTCTACTGTTCCTCTTGGATGTGTGAAATGACGAGAGCTGACTATTATGCATTTCCCTAATAGAGACACCTATATCAAATTTGAAAAACAATTTTAAAACCTATCAGGAGCTTCTTTTACAATGCTGATATTTCAGTGTGATGCTTTCTCATTATTAGATACTGTATGTGAAATGTCACTAGAGGGAAGACATGCCTCAAAAGACTTCAAGAATCTTGCCCAATTGTTGAAAAAGAAAGGAGGATCAAGTGAGCCCTGTTCTGTCAGGTGTGGCTGTGTTTAACAGTCAGGGACTGAAGGTGTGTTAGCATTTTTAAAAAGCAAGAAGGAGCAGGAAATCTTTTTTTTTTTTTTGCCTGGGCAGTGTTGTCATTAACTTCAGACTACACCCCAGAGCACCTTTGCTTCCCAGCCTGTTAAACCATCATGCAAAAAGCAGGATGGATAAAAAAAAATCACAAAGGGAAGTCACATAAGACATTGGAAAGACCACTTGTTCCCTTCAAAAAATAAACCAAATCTCCCTGGGATTAAAGTAGAACAGACACAATAATCAAAATAGACTAAAATCTTTTAAAATCTTCGTCATATAGCAGCAGCCAGATAACCACCAGCCAGACTGCAGCTCTCCTCTTTTCGTGCAGGAATGTATTTAAAAAATGGACTTTCTTCATCGTTTCCTATATTTGGATTTATCTATAAAAAAGACTTTGTAACATTTGTCTGCAAAGAATAAAGCGAGAAAGGATGATTCACAAAACACACTCTTGTGAACAACTGTAATGTTGCTCCTCTGCTCTTTAACACTGAGACTTCGGTGGGTGGTGCAGGTTTTTTTAATTCAGCTAAAAAACACGCTCAAGGTGCCATCTTCAGACTCACCCTGCTCTTTACATTAAAAGCTCTCTGTCCTGTGCTTGTTGCCAATGGTTGTCGCATGCACTCAGGAATTGGCTATGGGTCTCCAGATGTCAGACCTGTAGAGCTACAGTAGCACTTGAGCTGGGTGCTTCACACAGGTGTTTTGAAGGACGCCCTGACTGAGCTGAGTGCATCAGTGCACATAAACATTCCACATCTTCAACCAGGTTTACTCACCAGGCTTTAATTTCTTTACACCCAAGCTGTGCTGCCACTAGGAACTGCATTAATCTTTTGGGGTTAGTGTCTCTGGGCATTAGACTTTGCAGACCTGGTTCCAGAGGTGTTGCTTGCTTGACCTCTCTCTAGTGTCCAGAAGCATCCATCCGGACCAGGTCTTTGAGGGTTGTGGGTTGCATGTGCTCTTTCTCACTCAGATCCCATGCCCTCCACAGCACAGGAGAGAAGAGTGCTTTTTTCTTTATTATAATGGTAGACAATTTCACAGGGATTTCAATTATGTCGAATGATCTCACAGTTAATTGAAAAGAAGGCAGTAGCTAGTGACTGTTAACCTGGGCTATCAAGCCATTCATCCATCCATTTTATAAACGCTTTATCCAATTTATGGTCACGGGGGAGCCATCGCCTTTTCCTGGCAAGCAAGGGGCACAAAGCAAAGGCACATACGGCCTGGATGGGTTACCAGTCCATTACAGGGACTGACAAGACACAAACACACACTCACCAAGGCCAACTGACCTACCAGTACAGTACGCTTATGAACTGTGGAAGGAAACCAGACCACATGAAGGAAACCCATGTAAACACAGGCAGACCATACAAACTCCTCATACACAGCAAGCAGCCCAGAGCAATGCTGCCACACCTTATTTATACTAAAAATAAAACTAAGTTTTTAGTATCCTCCTTTCAGATTTTTGTTTGTGTATAATGTAAGTACCGTTTTCTACAGGAAATAATGCCTAAGGCATGGACAACAACAACATAGTAGAGATAAATGTGATAAATTCTATAGTGGTACTCAGAAAAAGCAAGATAGCACAATATATATGAATGAAGTGCAGAATAACAGAGTCTTGTAAGGAGGCACACACATCATTGCTTTACTGGCACACTGTTTCTGCTTTCATAGACCATATAAGATCACTTTATTGGCCATATTCAATTTCTTGCATTAGGAATTTGTCTTTTTGCATACCCCAGCTTGCTCTCCATGAGCCACACAGGCAGGGAGAGAAGCTTGGGGTCAGAGCGCAGGGTCAGGATGGATGGAATGGAGTAGGATTCCTCCGCTGGCTGCGGGATAAGAACCGGTATAAGATCTAAGATCCTTAGCCACAGAGCCACCGTTCTGCCCACATTTGGGCCCAACGCTCCAGGGCCATCCATTTTCAGGGCTAGTCGATTCGGCCCAAAAAGTTATACTTTACAGTTCTACACAAAATTGTAAGAAGAGGAGTCAGTATCATTTCGTGCTCTCATAACTGATTCCTCAAGATGTCATTTAAGCGCACCCCTTCCGTCAAAGATTTCCAGTCTTGGGTGGTTAATCATTAATGACAATGTTGTTGAGAAAACAGCGACCCTTGATTTTGGTTAGATAGGCACGTTTCTGATGTTTTAGAACATAGGGAGAAAATCTTAGAAAGCCTTTATTGCCACGTCGAATAGTTTTAAGATCTTATCAGTAAAAAGGTCTGGTTAAGTGCTGTGACCTCAGTCTGAAAGGTACAGTATATATGACTACATGGTGAGTTGTCCTCCAGGCTTTAAACATTTGAACGGACTGCACATTTGTAGTCTTTCTCCCCATGATTCTGTAGCAGAAAAGTTCTTCAATCACAGTATGTGACCTTCTGTAAAACCAATTTATTTGCATTGCGTCGTGATCAATTTGAATATAACAACAGAGCCAACACTGGAACTCAAAGAGGCCTATTCTCCTCTACCTCTACCTTTAACCTTTCACAGGTGAGCTTCAGAGGAAAACTCAAAGTTCGTGTTCATCCCCAGAGTGCATTTCCACAATTAGCTTTTGCGTGACTGATTAGAGGCTAATTATCCTGAAAAACAAAATCAAGCAAAGAGAAAAACAAATTCCAGGACATGAAATAAGATGATGAACAAAAGACAGAAGAGCAAAGTAAGTTCTTTTAAAGGACCCAACTTTAAAAAACACAGGAAGATCAAGCATTTGGATAAAGAGCTATTAAATGCCTGCATAGTAATATGATGTCGGAGCTTCTTTTAAAACACCTCAAGGGGGGGTTAGGGTTCACATTTTGGGTAGGGCATTGTTGTTGTGCCCTCGAGCAAAGTACTTCTCTCGGAGTGCTCTAAGAAAAAGCCCTGCTGTGGAAATTGTTTCATACGCAAGTCTCTTTGGATAAAAGTGTCAGCCAAACAAATGAGTAGCAATTATTAATAAAAGCTGTGAGATTCCATTAGCTCTTCTAATGTGGGCTTGTAAGTAGCAAACCTGGGTGGTCCTTCCATGGTGGGTAATACTGCAGCTGTGTATCCCACATTAAACGAATACCCCAGTGATTTGCAATTTCCTGCTGTTTCACCATGTACGTTTTTGCATATGCAGGTAAATTGGGAGGAACAGACTAACCTGCAGTTCAGTCTGAACCCTCATGGTGCTGGGCTAGCCATTCCAATGACACTCCTCTGAATAATTACATAATTCACTCTTCACTTACTGCCCAAAGTAAGACTGTATGATTAATTATGACCTTGTTACTGTTAAGGAACACCTTCTAGCTGGAGGCAAACAGGAACTCCAAGCCTCAGATACTGTACAACATTGTTCTATATTCTGTGCCATCACCTTCATTACCTGCCGCTTTGAAAATTTGGGGAAAAAAGCTTTTATTTTTTTAATCTAAAGAATAAAACAAGCATACGTTTCGAAAGGGCTTGTATGCAAAATTCAACATCCTGATTTTAGAAGAGTAAAATACCTTCGGAAAATACCAACATTTTTGTAAACGAGAGATGTGGGCTGCTGGTATGAGAGCAATAATATCTGTGAATCAATACAAAAAAGACACAACTGCTAAAATCAGCTTTTAAAATCATCCAAGGCATTTTGTATTTCTGTAAAAGTACTGGGTGTTGGCTAAACTGGCCTGACCTGAAATATATATATTTAAAAAGAAAATATGCATTCTATGACTCATGTGCAATTTTACCAAACTATAGGTTTTAATATACTGAGACAATAAAACAATAAAAAGGAGATCTCAGAAAGGCACAGTCATTTATCAGGTACAGATTATTGAGAAATCTCTTTGTCTTAATGCAGTTTGCCTGGCTTTGAAAAGAGTTTATTCAGTCTTTGCTTACAGAGGTGTGGTAGAAAGGCTTGGTTTGCTTCTTGGCAGACATTCTATCAGTATGAAACCACCTGCAGACCAGCCAACACTACTACTTTTTATTCAAAGTCACACTAATTGTGGAACCCATAAAAGAAAGGGTACATACTTGGAACAGTAGTACATGGCAGTACTACACTTCATCCAGGTGGGGCTGCACATTGGTGGTGGTGGAGGGGATCCCCATTACCTGTAAAGCACTTTGAGTGGAGTGTCCAGAAAAGCGCTATATAAGTGTAAGCAATTATTATTAATATTACACAGTATTGACGGAAACATGCAACTCATGTTTGGCTCTAACTGGCTCGAACAGTGGACTCCGAAGGACTTTTCCTAACACACTCCTCCCAAGAACTGAATAGCGTTTCATGATCGAGTGTATTGTGGTTTGCCACCATGGTCTACTTTTATGAGCATCTGCACATCTTTCAGGTGAACAGCATTTGAATCTCAACTATGTCAGACCCAGAACGTAACAAACGGACGTTCTGTATTTAAATACTCAGTATTTAATGTAGCCTTCTTTCTTGGCACATACACCAAAGGCAGTAACGGGGGCAGTGGTTACACCAAAAAAAGACGGTGGTATGGATGAGATTTGATATTGTTGAAAAGGAAATCAGTCACAGAGTTAGAATGCATCTGCATTTTACTATACGTCATTGCATCACAATTCGGTAAGCTTTTATAGGGAACCTTGAAATATAAACCCATGACTATTTCTGGTTTACAGTTAGGTCAATCATAATAAAAACATTTTAAAAAATCACATCAGCATCCTAGCAGATACATACTTTTACTGCATTAGAATGGACAGTAGTCTGTGTTTTAAAGCAAATAACCAACATGGAGCATGTCTTGGTATATAAGCTTGGCACATAGGTTAATAGCTTTTGAGAGAATCATTTTTAGAATCCATTGCAGTGGAGTTGTGTAGGACTTGTGGAGTTGTGTATGTTTACTTTTATGCACAGTTTTCCATACAAGGAGAGAAAAAAGTCTAGAGTATGATGTCAGGAGGGATGAAGCTCCGCCCTGAAATAAAAGCTTACTAATTTTGCAATCTTTTTAAAAGCTGAGTGATATTTGGCATATAAGTAATGCTTCAGAAAGATTTAGATACAATTTGTAAAACCTATTTGATGAAAAACATTTCATAACAAAAGAATATTTTAGTTATATTTTAATAATATACAGTTTATAAACAGAAGACACAGTTTAAGTGAATACATTATATATATGTACATTTGTAATGTGTGCAACACTCAATGATTTTTTTTAAATCATCTCATTCATTCAACAATGAATCATAATAAAATGGGTAGCAGCCACTGTGTCCAATTCGACTCAAGAAGGAATGATTGAGAGGCACTTTCCTTTAACACTGTACTGCCCAAATAAACAAAAAGAACAAAAATAATCAGTATTTAATTAACTGCATAATTGTAATACTTCTAACAAGACCTATGAAACAAGGTGTTTGTGATTAGTTGTAGTCAGGTGACATAGTTTAAATTGGACTTTTTTGTTTCCCATTTTAAAACACAAAAATAAAAATTAAGAAACAAGGTGAGGTACTTTTCACTTCACAATACAGCTATTGAGTGGTTTGGCTTAATCGTTCGAATAGTTTACAAACTGTTTGATGTCAGTTGCCATTTCCAGGGGCTGTTTATCTTGCATAGCAATTCTGTTAAATACCAATATATTTGCACCTATTCATGCATTTTTCACTTCAATTGTTAAAGAAGACATCTTGCAAGTCGTTTCAACAGAAATGGGAAGGTATGCAGCTCACTCACAACCATGATAAATGAATGACATAATTATGTTTAATAATGACTTTAAATTGGGGCCTAGTGAAGGTGCAGTGAGAGATAACTGAATCTGAAAAGAAGGTATGTCATTATAAAATAAGCACCAAAAATATAGAACATATTTGTAGGTCAACATACCTTCAATGAAGTAAATATGTACTGTAAGTAAAAGCAATCAAATGTAGAATGCTTTAAGAAAATCTTATGTACATCTAATAAAATGTACATAAGACTAAGCATGTTGGAACAAAAACCTAAAGACACCAGGCCTTGAGAACAAGGCCCGCCCCTGCTTTAAAACCAAAGGACCCCAGACCGCCGTGCGAGCGTGAATAACGTCCCCTCACATCATGCAGTGGCTGCTGTCTCTCGTGCCTTTGTAAGAAAGTCGTAGGCTACCTCAGAGACATCGAATGCCTCCTGTGCGGCCTCCTCAGAGAGCAGAGAGGAGAGAGCGCTCTCCTTCTGCTTGTTTACTGCCAGGACGCCCGCGATGATCTTCCATCGCAAGCTCTCGGTCTCCTGGTCAGCCCACTGGCAGGGCGGCAGAGCTAGGGAGTGCAGGAGGGGGTAGACAGTGTCCATGTACAACTGAACAAACAGAGTCTTCATGAACTCACCGTCCCTCTGTGTTAGAGCAGAAACTGATTACTGAACAATACATTCTGAGCCCTTTACTACAAAGCTATTGTCATTATTTCTTCTGTGATAGAAACTCCATTAATCTCTAAAAAGGCAATCTTATTACACCCCCAAAAGTCTTATATGCATTATAGTGTTAAAATGAGACACGGATTCTGATGCTGCAGCCTGTTCTACACTGCAATTCCCAGCAGTCTTTAACCACAGCATTGGCATTTTTTTTCCACTCTGTATGGTGGAATAATTTGCAATATAAACATCACTGTATTTAGCCCTGACTTAAAATTGGATTAGGAAACCGAGAAGAAAAAATCCACACCTTTTCCGATCTCTTTAAAGAGCCTTCCTTTTCTGCCCACACACTCTGCAAAGATAAACATGTGGAAGGTCTGAGCATACTAGAATTTATGTGGTACAGAATATTTTAAAACTGGTGCCCTCAATCTGTCTTGAAGAGGCATTTGTTATTTCTGTTTGATGTTCTGAATGACTTCTTGTTGCTGCTTAAGTCATGTTAAAGCTATCAGGAAAGAAACAATTTTTTTATCTCAATGATGAATAACGAGAGATAGGGAAGTCGACTGCTTCCTTCTGGGGATTCTAAATATAAAACAAATGTCTTTTGCTCTCCCTATACTTCTATATGTCTATAGACTTTAAAGAAGTCGTTTTAGAAGCCGTATTGTTGTTCAAGTGAGGTAATTGGAATGTTTCAGCAGAAAAGGCAGCCCAGAACCACCCATAGCACATCACAGAACAGGCTGCAGGACTGAGACAAAATAAGAGAAATTATAATTGCTTTACATTATTTCTTTTCCACATGAACAGTTAAAAGGACTTTTTTATTATATTAATTCTAAAGGCCTGGTGGATCATTTTGGTCAGTGAATCATGAATCTGTCTGCATTGAATTAATCACATTTCAAAAACACTTTATTACACATGAATTAATTGGGTTGGTATACACACGTTCAGACAATCAGTGCAAAACTCTTGCTTATCAAAAACACATATCAACAAGATACAAAACTGAATTAAAAAAAAGAAAATTCATTACATTATGCATTGATTAAACCTAGATGGATTCCTGAGCTTACAGAACCTAAAATCAATCGTTTTGAAATTAGGTTTTAATTAATTTTTCATGTACAGATACTTTAGCATTCAACTGTGATTGGATGAGATCAACATAGAAAAGGCTCTGTCTGCAGTTTTCTTTTACTAAACATCCAGTTTTTCTTGTTTTTATCATACACTATTGTGCTAGGATTTAACCCAACACGGGCAAAGCCCATGACTCTGTCCACACCTTTAGATGTGTTCTAACACGAATGGTTCAACCTGTAATGTGAATAGTTCAACCTGTAATGTTTTTCAAAACCAAGACTGCTCTCTGTGGAAAGTATGTACACCTCAAATATTTGTCACTGACACAAAAAATTACACAAATACAAAATTCAGTGAATAAGATTTATCTCGATTAAAATTTTGTAGAAAAGCTGCAAATTCAGTAGTATAATAAAGCATTTAAGGTCTATCAAAATGACAATGAATGTTCAAGAATGATTATAAATGTGAAATTAAACATTTCTGAATATCAATATAAATTCTTTCATAAGTAAACTTCACAGTGGTCTATAAACCAAAGTATAAATACTTACTCTGAGAGCATCCAGAAGATCTGTCTGATCCAATACTTGTGCAAAAGTTGCCAATACAGGACTGCAGATGAGGTCTATTAAAATATATACACTCAGAAATCTTCACCTGCAATTCTGTACAATATCCACTTTTTATTAGAGTTTTTAAATAACGTACTGCACCCAGTCATGTTGGGGCCACAGGTATTCTGTTAATTGGCCTGAATATTACATAATTTACTCAGTTAACTACCTAGGCTTGCACTGCTTGACCCACTGGAATTGCCATCTGGCACTGCATGTAACTAGGTAGGCGTGTAGAAATATTACCTGCAGGTGCAAATGTCATTTGGTCCAAACCAAACAGTAAGTTAAAAAAAGTGTCCCAAATAATTTCTAATGAGCATGGCATTCCTCAGAAGCTTAATGGTTTCTTGAGGAAGCTGATGTACTGACAAAGACGTTCCTCTAAGAAAAATCTTCAAACCCATATCACAAAAAGCGTGGTAACTTTTTGTCATATATGACTAATCCATTGGCTCCTTTTGTGAGATTGCTAGAGATGTTCAATCACACAGACAGAATAATACAAACTGATTTTTTCCTTAAAAGGGTGCCCTCCATAACACCTATCCCAGATTACAACTGAGGTCAGCAAGATTTCAGTAAGCAGATGACCCTGTGCACTACTAACATCACTGCACAATCCAACAAGACAGCATGCAGCAACCTGAGAAAACAATATGACAGCATCTATAAGCACCTACATACCAGCATTCTGCATTGTCAATCTGTCTCTCAGAAGTGCATCTGCTAGAATATGTCTATATAAAGCCAGGAGGTGAATGCTGCATGTACTTCCTACCAGAGTATCTGGGAGAAGCCTGGAAAATAAAAGTGAAGTTTATTAAATTATTAAATATATTTTTTGGATTATAGATACTTTTTGTCTTTAACTGGGCACACCACTAGATCAATATTTACATCAGGAGCATGTGTATACAAGGAGGATAAGCAAAACATTAAGGTGTGTAATAGCAGCACATAAGGTGCATTTCACTTCCATTTCTGTGCTAGATCAAGGCATTGGAACAGAACAAAGGAACAATGGAATCTGACTTGTATTGCAAAGCAGAAAAGTCTGCAGTTTTGACTGACAGCAAAACAACATTCCAAACTGCAATTCCAGATGAACAAGTGTTTTTTTTCACTCAATTATTTTTTTCCACCAATTACAACATATTGTGTTACAGCTTCTTACAAACACAAAGTATGTAATCCCCACTGTATTTGTCAGCTGTATGATGTAGCACATAAGAACACAAAATCCCAAATTGTGTGCTAACTGCACATGCAAAGCTATAAGGGTGGCAGATCGGGCTCGAATGGTATGGAAATGCAACACTGCTCAGAAGCGTCAAATGCTCACAAACACTTCATCCAGATCTTTGTTTACATACTTACTGCAAAGCTGTCCTCGTCTTAGAATTTGCGTATTTCAATTTGACAAAAAACTTTGGCTGTCTTCTTGAAGTCATCATCTGCTGAAACACGCTGCTACTTGCTGAAATGAGTGAAAATTTAGATAGACTTTCACCTATTTTCTATTATATTATTCAGTATAAACTCAATTCAACTTGATAAACCACAATACACAGTTCATGTAGTCATTCTCCAGTCCCAAACCCACTACTCAAAATATTACTAAAAGTCGCCAGGCATGTTTCAAAGACATTGCAGGCTGATTTGAGTGGTAAATTAATTGTTCTTATAAATACACATTTCGCATTTAATAATTTCAAAAATGCTTTTTTGAGATTATCGTTAATCAATAAACAAAAGCAATTTGTGCTGCTTCTCCGAACTCATGTCATGTAGGATAAAAGTAAAAAAACAATCATTCAAATGTAATTCACAAATTTCATGCCAGATTTTTACCATGGTTATTAAAAAAACATACACCTGTTCCAAAGAAGAGAGAATTAAAGCTGTACCTCTTCTAGCAATAGAGGGATCAACATCAACACCTTTGTCGTATGGTGTACCCCCATTCACTGCAAGCTCATAGGTTCTAAGAGATGTGCAAAAAGAGGAAAGAGCAGAAATATTCATGGTTTTTGGTACTGATGTTTTATGCCAGAAGTAGATGAACAGTGAATTGAAAAAGAAGAATGTTGACCAGTTGAAGACTGCAGTGTGCTTTCATTTACACAAAGAGTTTCACATTTTGTCAATCAGTACATCATCCAGACAGTATATAATGGTCAGTAAGCTGCTCACACCAACACGGAGCTTATCCTGGAAGCACAGTGAGCAAGGTGGGACAAAAACCTTGGACAGGACTCCAGCCTATTGCAGGGAAGCATACAAGAGCACAGAGACTGCTCTGTCCCTGGATGGGAGAGGGCAGCAGAGAAAGTAATCATTTAGAGTAGCTAATCAAACCTCGCTGACAGAAGGTTGGGAGGTGGGAAGAAACCTGAGCCCCATTTTCGTCACTAAAAGAACAAGCAAATTCCGCACAGATGGACTGGATTTGACCTGAGATCCTGGAGGCAGATGTGCAACTTTGTCTTAAAACGTGTTTAGTCTAATATTCAGGAAAGACAATCTCCTTGCTGCTTATTTTTCTATTTTGTAACAATCAAGACACCCTTGATCACAATGTGAAACGTTTTACTGTTCTGAAAACTGTGGCTGAAAAGCATCCAGCCAAAATGTATATAATTCAACTCTGGAGTGAAATACGTAAAAACAGAACGTTTCATGATTAGGAAAATATCAGTTCCTGTCAAAAACAATTAACTTAAAAAACATAATTACTACAGTTTCATTGAGGACTGCCTAGGGGACAATTCATATCTGCAAAACATCTGTTCAAACACTTGAACTTGCACGTATTGCTATAAATGACATTTTTAATTGCTTTTCCCCACATATTTTTTAAGATTACAAACTATGTCAATGTGTGTGCATTTGGCTGCTCAACACACCACATAGTTTCTCACACGGGACTAAATTCAGGTACAGTAGGTTAATAACTACTCTACAAATAGTCAGTGGTAATGTTTGGGAAAACTAAACGTACTGGTTGTCTTTTAAATCATGACCACCACATTATCTTTAAATCCTAGTTTGAAGGTGGAGAAACACCACAAAAGAAACAGGCTGCTCAAATACCGCTAAAAAGCACAGTCCCCAATGCCTCAAACAAAATTTACCATCTTTACCTTTTGCATGGAATACAACTAGGGCTACACTTTTTTCAGTTTTATTTTTTGTCACGTGATATCCCTTTAAATGTGACTTTGGCAGCACAAGGCAAGATACTATAGATAAATATATCAGCCACTTTTGTGACATCAATTTCTCAAGCACAGTTTAAAGGTGACTTTGATGGTTAATCCAAGGACTTGTTTAACTCGCTTTTAGACATGCAGTTTACCAATCAATTTGCATATTATTGCTTTTATTTTTGCCTTTTATTGAACTATATATAGAATAGAGATGTTTGTGGTACAAACACACAACTACAATACATCAATTGTGATTAATCACGATGAAACATTGTAATTCTGGGTAATTATGAAGATTTCATTAGAAATGCAATGGAAGTATGTCACTATCAATAAGATTGCATATGATAGAATGATAGAATGATAGAAATGTCTTTAATGTCGTTTAGTGTCAGCACTAAACAGATGGTGTGTACAGGATGCTATACAGTATATTTACAGGACGTTAATCCATGTATTCTTCTATAATATCCATGTGCTATATCCAACATAAACAAGATTGTAATCTAGTACCATCAATTATGATAGGTGAATTTTGAATTTGGTTTGAAAAAGAGGATTAAAATTAAGGAACAACAAAAAAAGAAACATCAGCTGTCTATAAATGCAGCACTAGAAAAGATTTCTATTGCTTCTAGGTGGTGACACACAAGAAGCACACGTACTATAGCATTGCGATCAGTGGTAATGAGGAGGAAGGACAGAAAGAAGAAAGAAAGATAGAATACAGAATGCAAATGGCATTTTAAATTGGTATGTATACATAATATCTAATATACTGTTTAATGAGTGATTGAAATGAATGTGTAATGAAAATGCAGTTTTGCATCTCACCTGTATGGCACTGGAACACCACTGGCCTCAAAGAGCTTGAGGAACGCCCAGCCACAGCTCAGCTCTCCTCGTTCACCTGTGGCCTGCAATTAACAGTCATCAGTTGCTTATCGACATCTCATATCATTTACATTTTTCCCTAATGTCTTATTTCTAATATCTCTAATATCAGATGCAAAGTGTCGTCTATCCTCTTTAGTTTCTTGTCATTCTGATGTGTGCATATTAATGGTAAAAAGCGTTACTGGAAATATGCACTGGAGTTTAGTATTCTGCTTTCACATGAATTTGAAAAGAAAATTTAAAAATGCTTTAAAATATAACTTACTTAATTTGCTTTCATTTTAATTAAGAATTCAGATACAAAATTCAGGTAAAATGAAAAATTAACCAGTAAGGATCTTTTTTCTCCATGTGTTACAAATGCATAGAGGAGTCGGGACAAGACATCAAACAGAAAACATTTTTTTTTTTATAAGGAACTCACAGGAGTTACTTACATTCCGAATGTAGGAAATACCAAGTTCAAATAAAATTCCCAGTTCAGGAGATTGTGAATTTGATCTCACAAAACAGTCCCCATCCAACAGGCTGGGTAGGATACCTGAAACCTGACATTATCACACAGAGGGAAAACATTGTCAAATTATAAACCACACTCACAATGACGAGCTCTTTTTTTTTATTAAACCAGAAACTCTTATATAAAACCTCCAAAGATAATCTCAACATATGATAGAAGTACAATTTGATGTACGCTGTGATTATAAGAACATAAGAATGGATCCAAAGGATTTTTTGGTAATCTGTAGCTAGAAGTATTATACTATATTCAAACTTGACTAGATTACAGCTATATTGTAACCCAAATCATTGATTTAAATAAGAGTAGTGGTTCTAGAACAGATCCCTTTGATATTCCACTAAATACTTCACTCAAGTGATGTGAAGTTACAGTTAAAAAAATCTGTAGGTCTTGCTTTTGAAATAATACACATTGTAATTTAAGCAGAATGCACAGATACCCTAGGAGAGAAGGTCCATGTTCTGGTATTCTTGTTATTGCAGGATGCTCTAACTGTGTGGATATTACTCAAAACCTGAAAGAAAAAGAACATAGAAATAGCCGTTTTTCTGCTAATGGAATAACTGAAAGTTTAAAACAGCAAAGCTTTTCAGATGTCTGAAAGAAACAAGCAATTTAATGAAGCTCATGCTCTCTCTTGTGGTTGAATGCCATACTAGGAATAAGGAGAATCTCCTGAGATAAAGTGACTAAGATGTGGAATGGTAATAGTTTTTTAACTTTAAACACCTGGTAAAGATGTCTTTATATATATATATGTATGTATGTAAAACACTTAGAAATAAAGGGTTAAATTGTTTAAACAAATCAGTTTCATCACCTAAAGGTACATTACTGCAGCTTGTCACTTACACTTCAAACAGTAGCAGGGTGAGACTGGAATTTGCACATTATAACACATCATTTACCATTGGTAGCTTTTAGTATGTGCAGGTGTTGCTTTCTAATCAATTCATTTGGTTACTTTGTTTTTGCCACTTTGAAAGTTGCTTCTGTACAGGGCCAGTAACAAACAATGCTGACAATTAGATAATTGATAGAACTGTACCCCTATGAAACAACTGTGCTTGGTGTAGCTAGGATGGATATATTATCTCTTTGACTGTGTGTGCATCTGTGCCAGGGATGGGACTTCTCAGGAAGAAGCAGAGAGGAATACAAAAGTGTTCCCTCACAGTGAGTCAGATTACAGGAGAATGCCCTTTTGAACTATGATCTCTTCATGTCCTTCAGCATGTGAGCAGACAGAGAAGCTCTGCAGAATAAGGTTCATCAGAGGAGATACATATTTAAACAGAGGAGAAAATTAAAGAAGTAGAGATTTAAAACTACTGCACCTCCTTTAAGGTGCCATAACATTTGTAGGAATATGCCATAAACACTTTTTTTTTTTTAGTTTTGTTGCGCCATCTTCAAAATACATTTGAGGAGTTAAACATTTAAATATTCAATTTATAAAATATATTATTTATTCTTGTCTTTCAGGGTGTTCACTCAAACGGCACATTTACCTTGAATAAAAATGGAAGATCAAGCCACCACAGAGGCACCATGTTTTCAAATGCATTAAAAACAAACTAAAAACAGCCGAGTAGTAATTTCTATCCTAACACATGGCACCCACAGTTTAAACATTGGGGTCCGCCAGAATATGTCTAGACTGAAACAGTTTTAGAAATTAAAGTATGTCAAAGAAGGGAGAACACCTGCCTCATGCAGAATTCATTTACAGAAACTGCTCAGTGCTACCATGCACCAAGATCCTGGTTATAAACACTTTCCTTTATTGTTAACCTGAAATGAGATTCACGGTTTAACATGAACAGTTATGGGCAGAGTGAATTCAACCTGGATTACCATGAGGTGTTATGGACTGTCTTTGGCATTATACAGTATGTCAAATGCATAATCATTAGGAAAAAGGAGTCCTTACTTCTTTGTAAATAATATATTTTTAATTAGAAGACACAGCAGCAGGCGCTCAAAGGAGGCTGGTAATTTAACAAAGACCAGTAGGCCCTCAGAGTTACTTACTCGGGTGCCATCAAACACACAAAGTCTGATGTGTCTGCTGAGAACCTGAACACCAACTCCAGGAGGAGGAATCATCTTGCAGCTCCACAATATCAGGGTCAGTGACACTCTGGACACCCTGGGTCGCACCTACACACACACATGTTGTGTACAGGAATACACCAAACAGTAAAATCAGTGCAAACCTATGTCACTATGTTCCATACTTGTTTAATGTGAATAATTTTAATATGTATTTAAAATACATTGTGTCATCATCCCAAGACACAAAAACCGAGGTGTCAGAAGCCACTTACTAATTTAACAAATATGTAGGGCTCTTTGTTTGCTGTATCTTTAATTATGTGACCTCCATTTGACCTGAATAGAAGCAGTCTTTTTTCAGGTTCTAAACACTAATTCAGCAAGCCTAATTACAAAACAAAATAACTGCTTTTCACTTAACAGAGCAGCTATTGAATATTGTGCCTCATCAGTCTTTTGAGTAGATTTTACAGGTAAAGCTGAACTCTAATATGAGTCCTTTCCCAATTTAACATAGTCGTCGCTGTTTTACAATTACAGATTTATAACTGCCATATGTAAAATGAGACACCTGGAAAACTATTATTTTCCAGAGTAAGGTCGTGTGTAGGGTATGGACTACAATTACTCTTCATTAAAGTATCACCTACTAGACACTCATTGAATTCTAGTTTTTTATTAAAGGAAGACAGGTAATTGGAAAATGAACATCCCTATATATAATTCATGCAGGGAACTAAAGGACTGCAGAAAAGGGTAGATGCAGACCAATGGAGAGAGATAATCATAATCAAGAATTACACAAATTGCATTTTATCGACTAATTTTATCTGATCTAAAATCCAAACATGTTCTACTGTATCACATTTGCTACAGCATAGCCCCACCCTAATGGTACAAAAACACATTCATTTAATGCCATCCTAACATAAAATATTAAGTGAGGACAGACGACGATGGGGAAGATTAAATTTATGAGAGATGAATCAGATTAAACTCTGTTGAATTTGGCCAGAATTCTGACGTAAACAGACTGTATCTTACAAGAAGATATCACGTGAACTTCAGCGATTTACAGAGTACCCAAGATGTTTAACGTATTGTTTAAAAGTTCATTCTTGTGTGCATTCTGGCTATAGGTGTGGGATTTTCTATCACAAAACAAAAACTTTCAGCTTCTTAGCACTGGTTGTATGTTCCTCACCTAAAATGATTCACAATCCTAATTTCAGAATCTGAAATTCACATCCATTTTTGTAGATGGGATTTGAAAATGTCTCCATGAACTGCCTTAGATTCTATATTGCTTATTCGACAAAGTAAGATCTAATACGCTGGCTCTACTTACACTTCCCTTATCAGGGCTCCATAAAAGGTCTTTAAAAGCCAACTGAGACTGGCTGTATTCAGGCTGAAGGAAGTGACTCGATCGGAACGCTTTCCCTGTGCACAAAACATGTACAGTATTACTCTTTTATCAGTATGCCAGCATACTGTACATCGATGAACACCATGTTATATCACAACAAATGAACAAATGAATCAAGACAGTAATATGATTTTTCCCAAACAAAAAAAACATTTTATTCCTCCAACGTTCTGTTTCCAGTCATATTTATAGATACGACATTATGTTAAGCTTCTTGTGCTGTGTTGTCTTAGATCTTTGTTTGGGTTTTGTTTTGAAGTTTGTTACAGAACAAACATAAACCGTAAAGCATTGACAGTAATGTTGAACATACCTTATGTTTAAATTACCTATTAAACCAAGGCAAAATCTACACAACAACCATTCCTTCTGGGAGCAGGAGAGATGCATGATTGCATCTGGGGGAGCTCTTAAGATAAATTACCATGTAAGAATGCTATTTGTCCCCATCAGAAAACAAATCATTAAGGATAAGCATAGAAAACATATACTTATTGTTGAAAAAAGACTTTGAGCTTCTTGTGATAGTGTATGGCTTGAATGCTCAATCATTCATGCTATATGCAAATAATACTAATGTATTTATATATGCATGGATCCTTCAACAAGATCTATTACTATTTATTTGAGGATTATTAATGTTTCTAGTCAATCTGAGAATGTACTAACATTACATGATACTCAAAACCTCATGATTTCTGGAAGAGTTTTAAGTCTTAAAATGTTGATGTTTTAACACAAATAGTGTGTACAAATGCATGCACAAAATACAGTACAGCAATTAGGCAACTCATCTAAGAACATCAGTTCTTACCTTCTTCCAAGAGCTTAGACAGCGTTGAGGGCCTAAACCCAGCTGGAATGGCTCCCATGGCAGACAGTACATCAGATGCACTGATCTGCAATTCATACCATACACTGAAGATGAACTTGTGTTATGCTGCATCCAAAAAGAGTATGCCACTTCTTAAGCACCATATGTATGTATACTGGCTAAGCCAAAAAGGAATGTATATTAGTACTTAGGTGGATAGAAAGACATTATACATTTATGACAATCTGGATACAAAAGACACTGTCCGCATGACACCCTGCTCTTCATCTGCTTTACTCACATAAGGCATACGTACCTCTGTGACTGCTTTTCTTACAGCATCCCAGTTGGACTTTGTACCACTACAAAAGAGCAAGGTGATGTTTTCACATTTACCTTTAGTACTCCAAAATAACATGACGAGACACTCAGGAGCCATCCCTGACATTCCATTCTTAAGAGTAAAGTAAGATTCAAACATTAACAGATCATGACTTTCTGTTAACTTTAAACGATCTTAGACAGTAATGAGACTGGATTTATTTTTTTAAATAACTACAATAAAAAATGAACCAGTTTGCACCAACAGAAAATAGAGCACCTGAGTGTCTTATTCATAATCTGCCATTACTTTTGCTTACTCATTTCTTTCCCCATCCCTATCTACTCTAATTGAAAAGGCTAAATGTGATTAAAAGAAATGAAGTGAGAAGGTAGACATGGGCTTCAGAGTAACAGGTACCGCTAATTTAATTACCCATCAGGCACTTGAGTAACATTAGAAAGGTGAATGTCACCAAAGTAGCTCTTAAGCAAAGTAAGGGTCTACAACCTATATTCAGTACAAAAAATGCTGCATTGCTTGGAAACTACCCATCCAAATGCAATGTTTTCATATTTGTGTATCTTACTGTACATTGATTTACAAATGTAATCAATTTAAAGTCTGATAATAGATTTGTATTCCTTATGGTGATTTCCAATAGTGGCATATTAAACATTACCTGTGCTTTCTTTGTTCTTTCTGTTTGTCTGTCTTTGCCCTTTGTTCCACTTCATCTGTCTCCTCTTCAGAGTCTTCCTCAGTCTCCGTTTCTTCCTCTTCATCATTACAATTCTGAAATTATTCAACCACAACTTTATAGCCATACGTGATATGCTTTAGCCTCAATCGTTATATTCAATTGCAAACTGGTATGGCAAAAAATAAGCAAGGGGACACCCAGCAAAGTCTCCCACAAGTCACATGTCCCCGGTATAATATCACACATTGTCCTTTTCCAGACAATACGGTGATTTATTTAGATGTGGGTTGTGAACAGATGTTGTGATATTAGGTGCAGTTTAAACGAGTGTTGTGAATAGAATGGACCCACACTGCCATGGGATGACCAGAGAAGACGGTCAGATGGTCAAACAACACCAACCCGCAAGTATGTTTTTGGAACCACCCCCTTGTTTCCTTTGGAGTCTTGAGCCAACCACCAGCCATCAGGATTTTTTGAGAGCACTCTCAGGATTTCACCTTTCTTTAGGGGGGAAAAAAGGAAGATAACCATGACAAATGGGTGGAAAACAACTACTTTGTAAGAAACATTATTGAAGCCACGCGCATAAACAAATCTGGCCCAAGAGATGAAAATCTGCCCTCTTTTTCTGTCTTTTAAGGTCCGGAACATTTGGCTTGTAACTTTTTTAGTCACCACATATGTTTATGATGTCTCCACCTTGCAGGTTGCTTCTAATCGCTTATAATTTTGATAAATCCAAGTCTAATTGTATTTTGCTTTGCTTTCACTAATTTGTTGCATGCTCCACTTTCAACAAATAGTTCTTACTTTTTATCCAAGACTCATCAAAAGCAGATTTCAAGAGCTTAGTTCTTCCATAGAATGTGAAAGACAATTATATCAGTGATATGATTGACAACTAGGCTTTATTTTTCATGCATTGATTTACAAAGCTTTCATCACAATTTTAATTTAAAATGCATTATATAATGTCAAAGTAAAGGGTTTTAGTTTTATTTGCAATACTTTTGGTCCACCAACAGATTGATTTTTTAATTTACCTTTATTGTCAGATCCCCTTCTTGTTGAGAATTGAAGTCACAGACAGCAATGAAGTTATTAACAGAAGGGCCCACTTCATCTTCCTCTTCACTTTCCTCTTCATCGTCCTCCTCTTCACTTTCCTCTTCATTGTCCTCCTCCTCCTCCTCCTCATCTTCTACTTTGGATGTACTTGCTTTTTCTATCCGTGCACTGATTGACAAAAAGAAAGCAGAACACTTTATGGAATGAAGAGCAACCTGGGTAGAAATTCGGCCTTCTCACCTTAGAAGTTGCTGTAGCCTCCTATGAATTGTACTTTCCTCTAACTGAAACCCAGTAATTATTATAATCACAATTATTCTATTTCATTTCTATGTCTTATATATATATATATCTGCTCTTGCTAGGCTGTAATAGCAAATGTATATGGATCTCTGTAACATCACTCAGCACACATACAAATCACTTGCTTTTCATGTCAATCCAGTAGGTAATATGGAGTGTTCAAAAGCTCATCTGAAACAGCTAATTTTAATCAATTTTTATACCATTGCATTAGAAGTATAGCTTATCAACAGAATAATGAAGCACCATTTTTTCCCCTTATAACTTCCAAGAGATTAACAAAAACTATCAAAAATAATCTATCTCACGAAAGATATGCATTTTTCACCTTAGTTGCATGACATCCCACTTAAAAAAAACTCACTTGACAACTTGCTTATTTGCAGTATCAGGGACCAACCGTTCTGCCAGCATCTGGAGCTGATGCTGTAAATTCAGTAATCTCATGTCTTCCTCCCGTTTCCTTTGGTCATAACTCCCTACTGGTACAGGTTCATCCGCCTTTGTAAAACACAGACCATGAAATCCTAAAGACTTAGCCAGGAACAACCATGAGGTTTTCCACTACTGTTTCATAGCCATTTAGTTCTATTTCATCTTCCCCAAACAGAAGAGCATGGTTATGGTTGTGAAGAGCAGAAAACACATTAACAAGATTCAAAATAATAAATTACTTTAACAATGCAATATGTTTTGAGAACAGTCCATTTCAAACATTTTAATCCTTATTTTGATTAATTTGGCTAAACCATTATTCAGTATTTGATCATTTTAGTGTGTTCATTACTCCATTTACTGCATCAAAACTCCTTAAGGTATCTGTCTGATATTGTACCATTACCCGAGAGAAGAGACAGCCAATCTAAGCCTTTACCTTGTTTAATGCCCTTAAAGTCTTCAGAGTTTCTTCAACAGATTTTTGTAACTGAATGCATCTGTTGAACAAAAAAGTGACAATGGCCACACATATCATTTTCTTTTTAAGAAGATTTAATATTATGAAAACACATCTCTTGAAAAAAATCAATCAATTCCCTTTAAATACTAAGGACTTGTATGATGACACGACAGCTAAGGTGGAAAAGAAAAAGGAGAAGTTCAGAATTTCCTGGGTAGTATCCTGATTCCATGCATCCGATGGTGTAAACAATTTCGCCGTTGTTCTTTTGCAATTTAACTTTAAACCTGAAACAACCCGAAAAGGGAAACAACTGTGTGCCTGACAACAGGTGAAACATGTTTCCTTCCCTTGTGAGCTTCATGGTAATACGTTTTTTTTTATTCTTTTGACAATTTGTTGGTGAAACACTTAATTAAAATGACTGTCTAAAAAGTATTATATTTTTTCAACAGAATCGCAGAACGCATATGTCCATCTGAAACTGCACAACCCTCGGTTGAATGGACTATAGGGGGAAGAAGTGTTCTTTATTATCGAATGTCCATTAAATCGGTTTTTCTGCCCTGAAAAAACACTATTATAAAACATGTGTACACTAAATATATGCTTTCTGTGTCTTTTGACTTTTTTAAAAAACTGCAATCAACACAATCTTGTCCTGTGCCTTATTTGTTGAACTACCTCTATTGGGCATCATTGGTATTCCTGAATTTTAAACCCACGTACTATTTATTTTAAATTTGTCGTATTATTCGTGAATAACCTCGTTATTGTGGAGAAAGTCTGGTGTTTCTGATTTTACAGGAAAAAAACTCTAGCAGATTTTGCACATTAAATCCTAAATCCGTTAAACCGAGGTTTAACTGTATTAACGCACAATTTAACACTTTTTGACGATAAGAGCCAATATTGATACTGCTATCAAACTGTATTTACCTTTGAAATGCTTCGGTTTGTTTAGCATGCTGGGTAGCATCTGGTTGTTGGATTTCTTGAAATAAACTGTCCACCTTCGGAGAAAAAAAAACGTATAAACTGAAACGTAACTATACAGTAACCACAGTCTACATTATGCCACTACTGTTTCAAATAAGTGGAACTGTAAAATATATTCTTCGCAGTATTTAAGGAATATTTCCTTATATAATTATAAATGTTAAGCAGACACCTACTTTTCTTTTGATTTCGTCTGTATTCCTCTGCACAGTTTGCAAGGGACTCTTACTCTTCGGTGGCATTTTGCATTCGTGATTCGTAATTTTTTATATTTATCTTCACCCAATCCAGGAAGATAGAAGGTCTAGGCTTGCTACAACTCGGATTTATTTATGTGACTTTGATCAGTATAGTTTGCTTAATCCATTACCGTATTTCCCTACCACACACAGATCCACCAAAAGGACGCTACTGACTCGGTCGCTAGGAGGGTTAAGAAGCGACTGAATAATACGTCACAGACATGCGACGATTGTAATGATTGAATCTGAACCCTTCAATGCCTTTATACCCAGTTCCACGTTAGATCATTTAGATTGTTAATTTTGCGTTTAAAGTGATCATTTTTAAAAATAACTATGTATGTACTGTCATCCCGCCTATAAAGAGAGAATCTCAGCAGATTTTACATTGTGCAAAACATTGTTTTTTATTTTTAATATACAGAAATTATAACAAACAAGGGTATGCACATACAGATGCTGCAACATGACACAGCAAAGGCAACATCAAATGAATAACAAGACAGAGCCTTATCAACAATACGAAGGTTGCGTTGTGTAGGGGTTACATTAAATAAGTTTATATGCTAAAATATTTCTGTAAATCAGTTCACCGAGCATATCTTTTATATTTTTAATTAATTTGAGTATACCTTAAATAAAGTAGTAAATTCTTTAAAGCAATAGGAGTACTTTTCACTCTACACGTCTGTATGTAAAATTTTGCCGGCGTAAGAATAACATTTAACTTCTTTGTTCTTATTCTGAACACCGAGAACAATATCACTAAGTTAGATTTACACAAATATTACTATTTAACCAAGAACAGACAGAGCGCCAGAAAGTGCCAAAATGATGACATGAGAAAAATGCGTTCAGTTGTTTCAATATCCGATTCACAAAATGTACAAATGTTACAGTCAAAACTTTTCCTCTGATTTATTTTCTCAGAAATTCCTCGAGAGAACCAACACCCCGAAACTCTCTATATCCCACAATTCCTATCGGAGGATATTGCGTGAGTGACGTCACCATGCGAGAAGGTCAACACAACGCTTAGCAACTACCGCACGAACCAATTGCGTGAGGTGAGCTGACGTACAGTCAGCCATAAAAGAGCAAGTGGGGCTGGCTTATGAAAATTCTTAACTTCCTGACAGAAAATTTCGAATCTTTTGTAAATCATCTTAAAGTGTGCAGATCTTGCGCGAAGAGCAAAGCCGCACATACTGTAAGCAAGGGAGAGTGCGTGACTGGCTTTTGAAATAAGGTAACACTACTGATAACAAATAGTTCGTGGCGTAATGTACAAAAACGTTTTTTTTTTTGTAACATCGCTAATCGCTTTTCAACGATTAGAAGAGCTCTAACTTGTTCTTAAAAGGTAGAGGACATTTAGTTTTTTTCCTGGTAGTAAATAGGTTTGAATGAAAACGTAATTTCCTTAATCCTTTAAAGGAGTCCAGCGTTCTCGTAGCATAGTACTACTGTATTGTACTACAGCAATAAGAGAATCAGAAACTGGAAACAAAAAGATATTTGTAACCATTAACATAACGATTACTGTGACTTTCCTAAGGTGCTTACGGTTAAACGCCTTTGGCTCACAGACCTTAAGTAATACAGTTGGTAGGAAGGGGTTCACGTTTAACTATTAATTAATTGGCTGGTTCCGTTTCTCGTTTAATAACACTTTCGAAAATCTGATAATTATATTCCATCCCTCAAACGCAGACCTCCCGGGATAGTATATTTTTTTAAACAGCACGGAGGTGTATAAGATTCATTCTACAATAATAAAGTGTTAAGAAGAATTTCCAAATGCTGGAAATCCAGGACAGGAGTATCATCCCTTGCGCGGTCTAGTCGGGATTCCAGCTGTTGAATTCTGACCTTCCTGCAACTTGAGTGAACTTTGAGAGATTCCTGCTGCAAGCAGAGTGTCGCAGGAATCGGACCCTGAAAAAGAAAAACAAAACAAAGACGGGAATCATTTTTTTCTCAGAACAAATGCAGCTCAGCAAGGCAATATTTCTTAGTTGGAAAAACAAAAGAAAAGTCTTTACAGCATTCCTGAGTACGAAGTTAAAAAGTCCATCTAGTATTGAAGGCACTCCCCTCCATCGATTCAGTTTTATATAAATGATTGGGGAAAAACCCAGTAACATCCTCAGTTTTATCGCAATTAGAAGAGGACATAACAGCTATTGTGTTTAGATAATGTTAATTTTTTTTTAGAAGAGACTAGTATTAGTTGTTAAAAAAGACAAATATAGATATAGGTTTTACATGTTAGGGTAGAGGGTGTTGCGATTAGTCATTTCTTCCTAATCTCAATTTTATTTATTTTTTTACAACATCCGTTTACTGTCTGACTGCTTGACTTACTACCGACACCAATTCTGTCTCCTAGGTTATATTAAAAATGAAAGGTGCTGAGAAGGTCTGAGATTTCCGCCATGTTAAGAAAACACCACAGATTTCATGGGATCTGAGTGACAGCTGGTAAAAAGCCGTCAAATAGCGGGAACCTGTGTAATTTTCCATAAAGATTCCAAATCTGAGAAAAGCTCTGACTGACTTTTGAAATTGGAACCAAGAAAGCTAAGTCTTAATATAGATATATATTGATGGACATCTCATTTAAAGTGTGTGATTATGTGATATTTAAATCAAATTCGGTGATACTTAAAGCAAAGGTTGTGAATACGAGGATTTAAAAAAAGCAAGTGCATTCTTTGCCCAGATGCCTCGATGGAAATTGTTGATGCGAAGACACCTGCGCTGGTCCAGCCCCTTTGCTCAGAGCCTGGTCCTGTGCCTGCTGACGTTTGTGGTTTTTCTGCCTATGGCCTGTCACCGTTTGCTTTACTCTTACTACTTCATCAAGCCTTTGTACCTGAACACCATGAGCGATAGAGTTCTAGAGGAGAGTTATCAGAAAGGCCAAGAAGCCCTCCGTTACTGGCAGGGTGTGCACTCGACTCCAGTCCCAGACTTTAGAAAACATGCAGGCCAGAAGAGGCCAGAGCTCCTGATTACTGTGATAAGTGCACAACGAAAGGAGGGAAGTGGGTATCATTATTTACTGCAGGTGATGCAGCAGCTGTCTTCCCTCTTAGCGGCCTGTGGCAGACAAGGCTGCGCGGCGGAGGTGCTGGTGTGCGACGTGGAAAGGGATCCCCTGGCAAATGAAGATGCCTCCCTAGTGGGAAAATGGTTCCGCGTGATTCGAAGATCCCCCCAGGATTCAGACGGGAGTGGCAACTGGGTAAACACGTTTGAAAAAGAGAAGAGGGACTACGTTTTCTGTCTGCGCAGAGGATGGGAGATGACTCAGCCTGAAAACGTGATAGTTTTAGAAGACGACGCTGTGCCCAAGGAAGATTTCTTCCCTGTGGTCCAAAATTTGCTCTCTCGGCAGTTTTCTTCCCACACCCTCTACGTCAAGCTGTACCACCCAGAAAGACTGCAGAGATACTGGAACCCTGAGCCATATCGCATCCTGGAGTGGATAGGACTGGGGCTCATTGGGGCCTCTGTCCTGAGTCTTCTCTTTTCCCTCTCCCCTTCCTTCTCCTTCTCCCCAGCCCACATGGTTTTCCTCACTCTTTACGTCATGGTGTTTGTGGAGCTCGTGGGGAGGCACTACCTGCTGGAGGTACGGCGCATTTCCCCGCAGCTCTACGCAGTGTCCCCAGCCACCGAATGCTGTACCCCGGCTATGCTGTTCCCCGGAAATGCCTCGCTCCGGGCTGCCGCGTACCTGGATGGGACCTTCTGTGAAAGGGGCAGAGCCAAGGACATTGTGCTCTACCACCTCGCCCGCTCCGTCCCGGGAGAGAGGGCGCACAGTCTGGAGCCCAACCTGGTCACCCACATTGGGGCCTACTCCTCCGTTCGGAGCAATCCTGTCCGGCCCCGCTTGCTCTGAGGCTGCCTTACGACCCTGCTTGAATCGGGGATGTGCACCTCCGGGTCTCGACGGCTGAGATTATGCAAACTAACAGGGAATTAGCTTTATTTCTTGGTTGAAAAACTATCTGCCACAATACCGTCACTATCCAGGACAACACATACCCTCAAGTGCACTTTACTTCTATGAAAATATTTTCAAAAGGGCAAGATTTCCTATAGTTTTTAAATGTGACCTTTTGGGGTTTATTGATACTGTATGTCTTGGAACAGTTTAACCAGTGTGCAGCATTTTGTGACTGTTTTTTGGGGGATCATGAAATTTTACAACTGTGTGATAAAATATTGAATTGATCAACATACTGTAAGCTTGTAATTGATTAAATGCTGCAGAGTGTTGGAAAGACACATTGATGAAATTTAGATAGTTGAGTGCTGGAGTATGAGACTACTTATTTTTACTACCTACACTGTTCTCTGAAAGGGTGATGAAATGCAGTCAGACAGATGGAAATAATCTCTGATTTGGCCTTAGGCATGGCCTTGCAATTATCTTAGTACTACTCCATTTCCATCATGTTTGACATGAAAATTAAGTGCCTTTACACCACTCTCATATCATCAATCCAGTTATGAGAATATTGGGCAGAACATACTGTATAATCACTGCATATACAGTATTGTTAATTGTTGTTTTGGGAGTTTCATTGCTTATTGTAGATGCATGTTTAATGTTTTGGTTGGTTTACAAATGCACTACTTGTTAAAACGGCCATGTTAGTGTCTGGGCTAAAAGGTACAATTGGAAATCACGTTTTTATGCGAGTCAGTTTGTCAAATGTTTTGCCTTGATTTGTGATTCTTTGTTATAAACTGGCTTTACTGAAAGGTTCAAGAACATCTATAAAAAAAAACAAACAGTGGAAATGTCCTAAAACAGATATGTAAAAAACAGAACATGCTTTTTAGTACTAAATAAACCTAAGGAATGCACTACATACAAACAAACCTCTGGGCATCTGCAGCAGTATGCCATATCTTGCCAGTCTGCCTCAAATACTGTAGCTTTGGCTTATTTAATTAAATGCATCTTACCTTTTACCCACTAAAATTGGAAATAGTTGGTTTCTGTACAACTGGTTAGACCAGCTTTTATATTTGCTTTCAAAATCATGGAAACTACTGACGTTTTAAAACAAAAGGATTAAAAATATTTTAATAATGCATCAAAAACGTATGTGGGAACCAGTAAGACACTAGTTGGTACCTGAAATGTTGACAATAGCTGCACTGTTCACTCACCTATGGGACGTGTGTATTTTATTGTGGGCTTTTTATAAATCAATATGAGAGGAACAAATCATTGGCAATTGTATAGTGTCTGCAAATTCCTTGAAGTCATGTCCCTGTATTTAAATAAACAGATAACAAGGAAGCTAAGTTGTAGACTTCTTAATTTTTAAAGACTTACACAATAATAATAATTGCTTACACTTATATAGCACTTTTCTGGACATGACACTCAAAGCTCTTTACAGGTAATGGGGACTCTCCTCCACCACCACCAATGTGCAGCATCCACACTGTCAATTCTCGAGACAAGAATAGATCATTTCATGTCCATCCCTAAGTTTATCTGTCCAACAGAGATCTCCAAAGAGAATTTAAGAAATATGACAGTGTATTAAATAAAAAACACATGCTTTTTTTTAATAGATATTTATTTTTTTAGAAAATATAAAAAAATCTAAATTGTAGTAGTAACAGCACTCTTTTTGATCCAGCAATGTACAAGATGACAGGTAAATGCATATCTTGCAATAAATCACTGTTTCTCTTCGAGAAATGTTTTCATGACTTCTGCGATTTCCACAGACCCACGCTGTTGTTGGCAATGTGTTTATCAGTTCAAAGCTTGCAGAACCTGAGAAAGAACATCACAAAACACCAGTTACACATGATTATTTAGTTGAGACAAAGTTTGCTTCTGCTGTGTCAAGTATTTCACAATGTACAAATAACATGAATTTAGTATGAATACCATATTTTTCAATTTTACCTAGAGCAATATGGTTTGTGTTATGCCAAATACTAAAATACCAAATAACACAATCTGCTATCAGTTCACTACGATTAATTAAAATACATGTGCATTTTCACTATTTGGTATATTATTTTAGCTTATAGTGAATATATTTTCCTATGTATGTAATAGGTAATCTGCATGCGTGTTGCTATGTGATGTATGTAGATTATGGCCAGAGAACACGTTTCAGCACAGAACTTTAGCACGTTGACTTCACATTTACTAAATGTATCCAAGATGTGTCCAAGCGCAATCTTGTTCGTCTTTAAAATTTATGGTACCTTCGTCTTGATCCACTAGCATAGCACTGACAGCGCTCCTCGAATCACGCCAAGTCCAGTTTCTTCTGCGTTTCTGAGAGCTTGTCTTGCAGCCTTTTCTTCCTCCAGTCGAGGAACCGCCTTCTCATTCTGTTTGCCTGCCAGCCCGCAACGAACCCGGACGCGAAGGAAATCAAGATCGCTATCTGCAGCGTCCTGTCCGATACGTCTGCCATCTTCACCTCTGTCTGGGCTGGAGCAGGAAGAACCTGCGGGGACGCGATGCGCGCTCCCGGGTGGCCACGTGACCGAGCCCGTGAGCAGGCGTGCTCGGCCGTCTTCTACGGCAGCTCTCGAGGCTCATACGTCTTGCTGCTCCGTAGAACGCCAATTCGCGTGGGGAAAAAACTCACAATCACGAACGACCCGCCTCACTCTAAACTCTATATCTAAAAAATATCGCGTATCGGTTTCGTGCATGTTGTAATCCAAGCAATTCTGTCATTTCTCTTCCACGTTTTGATTTCCCTAGGAGCCATCCACGCGTTGTGAACCAGTTGTAAATGAAATCGTCGACCGACAGATGGGGGTATAATCACGCAGAGCGTGCGGGTGTGCGCTATTTCATTTTTTTTTACAATGCTCCAAACTATCCGGAGTGTGGGAAAGCGGTTTAAAAATTGAAAACAATATTTTATTCTTTTAATACTGTTCCTCCGTCTGTTAGCCCTTTCCTACAAGGCATATATCCCCATGACAACAAAACAGCAGAAAGACAGCCTTGTTTTTGTCTTGTGGAGATGTTCAAATGGCCAGTTAGTTCCTAGTTCAGAGCTATCAGCCTTGGCCATTGGCTCCCTCCCATTGCTAGTGTTTTCACCAAATAGTACTGAGCGCAATGTGCTATTTATGATTAATTAGTTCATAGACTGGAAAGCTAAAAGTGCCAAGTGGATCAGTGTCCTAGTGTCATAAAATACATTTTATTATAATTAGTACTCTACCCATTTATTAGTAGTTAATATTTTATTTTATGTCAGCTAACATTGTTTACTTTAAAAGCACTTTGCTGTTTTGAAATATATAGGAATCTGGTTGGTTGGTGTGGCTTAACTTTCGTGAACCCTTTGATAAATTGCAAGCTCAAGTCAAACCCAGACGTAATTTACTTTAGCGCAACAAAATTTGTTTTTCACTGTTTTTTTTCCACTGTCATTTTTTCTTGAGGAACAAAAACAGAAAAAATGTTAAATGCACTGAACTCAGCTCGCTCTCCCCATCTTTGATGAGGGTGAAGTGAAGAAATGGCATGGCTTGAAATCTCTGCTTGAGAAACATGATGTCTTTCAAGCCATTCTGACTGCCAGAGATATATCACTGGCGCCCCCGATCACACTCACCACTGCGTTATTCAAGAGACCAAAATTCTGCAAGCATTTTATAATCCTTTATTTTAAGAACACAGGTAAAGTAAGAACAAACCCTCATTTACAATAACGACATGGAGAGCGCCTGTTCATATAGCTGAACCTTGTACACAGGGCTTCAAACCCATGAAAGGTATCAGATCCCTAAAGACTACTCCATACATGACGAGATGAACTGGTCAAATTTCGCACGTCTCTAACGGAGAAAACACCTTCCTAACTTTAATTTATTAGCACTTCTCTGCAGCATCCCACAATTTAAAATGCAGCACCTACATAAGCTAAAAACAGAACATATAAAAAAAACAACAACCACTAAGTTCGAGCGCAAGTCACAAGTCATTTCAATTTACCGCTGCCAACGACTTCAGAAAACATGCACGGTGATCTTAACCTATCTAAACCTTCTTATCGGAGAGTGTTCTCGTTTATATGATCATTTTTGCTGCTATGGATTTTCCCATGTTACACTGCCATGTCTTGTTCTGTGCATGATTGTACTTCTTGTAACACTGTACAACTGTACGCCTCTTGGCCAGATAGCCTCTGTAAATAATTTGTTTTAAATTATCTTAATGATCAAATAAAAAAAATATATTATTATGAATATGCCAACATTCAATTCCAGCAAACAAGAATCAGTAGCACAGGACAGCACAGTGGATAGAGATCCGCGGATAGGCTTTGAAAGAATGGATGCTTTTTTACATCCTAAACATTACAACATTGAATCCCCAGTCTCAAACAATGATATTTTTAGTAATTATTGGTAAATCCATTCCTTTTTTAACTCAAATGTCTTGGGACAGTGCAAGTCATCGTTTTAGTTTCAAGGTTCGGTTTTCTTATTTTGACCAAAGATCTCCGAAAACCTGACTTTTTCCTTTCCTCTGAAATTTACCAGTTTCCGCCAGGTTTCTGTCACATGACGGGTCAAATATCATGGCTTCAGCAAAGAAAACATTAAACCGGTTTTATTGCTACGTTTTCTTCCATGCGTAATGTCTGAGTTCCGTTTCGAATAGTTTATATCTATTGTTTTTTTTATTTCTGTGTGTGTTTGGGGGTGGGAGTTTTCGGCTAACTGCTTTTCACGACGCACAACTGAAGGGAGGACCTCAAGACCAACTTGAGAGAAGTTTTGAGCTTTTGAGGAGTCGACTGCCTCTTAGCACGGGATTTCCTGCAAAATTCACGGGTTGAAAAATAAAACATTTCCATCGCCGAGCCGAGAAAGGAAGGTGTAAATCGAAATGTCACCAGCCGAGAAAGGAGACGGCACCGCCAACCCGACTCCTGCAGAAAACAGTACAATTAACGGAGGAAATACTTCAGAAAAACAGAGTAAAACTGAACTGGTGAGTGGCTCCACCAGTATGCTTTTTTCTCTGTCATACTTGAGTTTTGTTTTTTAGTTCGAGTATAGCGGCTACAATGTCCATCATTCTGATGATAGGAGTAATCACAGCAGAGGAAATTTGCTGACGCGAGTTTTGGGAATTCTCTTGGGGAGCTGTTTGCTGAAGTTATTTAATTTATGTACATTAAATGCCCGGTGATTTTGCGATTGCGTTGCGGTATAGAACTCGTTTCAGAAAACACCATTACGAATAAACAGAATAAAACACGTTGTTACTTATTTCAATTAGTTTTGCTAATATGATGTTTGTGCTGTTATCTTTGGGTGTGTTGTTGGATTACAAGGTAACCGCTGCGTCGTATCAGCCTGATGTTTTGAAAATCTGAACAATTTGAAAATCTTAACAATTGTTGTATCCACTATTGAAAGTTCACTTTTATTTGCCAGCCTGAATTCATAATGTGATTATTATGCTCGACAACATTCCGATAAGAAAGAGCTTATTAATTATAAATCGAGGTCGTTTTCATAATCAATTGCTGTACAGAAAATATATAAATGTTAAGACGTTTTCGAAACCATTTTTCATTTTTCAGTTGTTTGTGTTTTCAGAAAAATCTTTTTTTTTTGTAAGACCGAGTTTTCCCAAGTTTCGATTATAACAAAAAATGTATGCTGTTTCTGTGAACTGTGATAGTATGAATACCGTTTCATTCACTGGTGTGTTAATGAATGCAGGTACCCATCTGGAATATGCTAGTGTTACTGTAGAAGAAACTCATTTGACGAGACATCAGTTTGATGATTTCTCCAGCTGCACCCGAGATGTTCCTGTTTTCTTGTTTTTGTTAAAAGCAAGCAAAATAATCTTTAATTTCTTAAAGTTACATAGTATGTGAAAGGCCTTAATTCATAGGGATTTGATTATAAACCAGAAAAAATAAGCTCTGTGGAATTGCAGATAAACATATGTTTGAGCGATTTTATTTTGTGGCTTATATTACTGTAAGTGCATGGGCTTCATTTGTCATGAAACATTTTAATGAATAGACCTCAGGCCTGTCACATTTTGTTACATTTGTAAAAGTGTTCCTTGGAGATAGCAGAGAGAGGCTGAGGTGTGGTCCAGTTATCAGTATTGTAATACTAGTCATCTTTCCTCTGTTCCTCTATATACAGTATACTGTAGTAGTCCATATAGTAGTCACCTGCCATTAGTTACAATAGGAGTCCTGTATGTACAACATGTACTCACACACAGTGGACACACAGCACATTATATGTAAAACAAGACTACTCACTGATTTGTAAGGTAAATATTGTTAAATTGTTTTTATATGGTTAGCACTCATAATTGTAGTCATGTTAAGTGTTAAATAGTTATAATGTATCAATGATGGAATCAAGATAAGATTTACAATACTTGTCTATTTCCCTTTATTTTCTTTTTTTAACCACTTTATCCAGTACAGGGTCACGGGGGAGCTGGAGTCTATCCCAGCATGCAATGGTCACAGGGCTGGATACGCCTTGGGCAGGATGTCAGTCTATTGCAGGCCACACACAGACAAAAGCACACACACACAGTCACACAAGAGCCAGTTTTCCCAGATGCAAGTTAACATACCAGTATGTCTTTGGTCAAAACGTCACACAGATAGCTCACCAGGAATTGAGGCAGCAATGCTAATCACTGTGCCTCCCTACAATACTTGAAGTCTGCTCTGTTAATTGTAATATTTCTGCGTAATTGTAAGTGTAATAGTTAGAACCTGCAGGCTGTGGCTGTCCAGGATCAGAATTATAGAGCCTTGATCCACTTTATAGACGTAACAGAAAACTCTGCTCTCATATCGTGGTGAGATTAAGACATGATGTGGTTGACCATTTCCTTTTCCTGTTCAACAGCCACAAGAAAGCAAAAGATATGGTATAGCTTCCTGTCGTAGTTCACACGGTAATACACTGCGCTTAACCATTTAATTTAATCTGCATGCATTTTTCTAAATATGCTGTCTACTGAAAAGTAGAAAGACTTACAAAAAAGGGCAGTTAATACAATTATGCATTCCTTCAGGTTAATGAATAGTCTTGTATGCCCATCTACTCACTGATGGTGTCAGTTAGACCTATTACTATAAAACCAAATTGCATCTCACTGTGAGTCATTGGTTAATATTTTCTATGTTTATCTGCTGATGAAGATTTTTTTTAGATGAACGCTTTAGAAAAAAACGAATTACAACAGGTTGATGGCATTAAGTGAAGCCAGAATATCATTAGACTATTGTAAAGTACCAGCATGTTTAACAAAGCATGAAAAAATGGAGAAATGACAGTAATTGCATGATAATAAGATGGGAAAACTGCATAAAAACCATTCAAATTTAAATGTAATTTTTCTTAAGGTACGGCTATAAATGACTGCAGTCACATTTCCACGCCAGTAAATCACCAATTTAATTGAGAAAGCAGTGTTGTGGTGTTCCTCCATCCATCTGCCACTGGAACACAGCCATGAGAAAAGTCAGATACATAGGCTGCAGCCAGGTCTGCGCACTCGTACATCTTTAAATAGAGGGTGGGCAGCTTTTTCAGGCTTTAGAAAGTACAGCCTCATGTATCCCTCATGTAGCAGAGCTGGTGAGGAAATCCCATGCAGGGCCAGGTGACGTCTCAACAGAGTTAACCTCCGGCTGTCAGGGCTGAGACGAGTCGCACTGAACACCTCTACCTTCAGTGACTCTGTCGGGTTACCTGTGTGCTGCACTCCCAGGCTGTGGTTTTGCCAATCCCAGCTCTGCGGGGGTCATTTTGCATGTCTGGCGTTGTCCGTTTTTATCCACATAAAGTGTGTTCTTTTTTCCCCCCCCTTTATTGCTTATCCCGAATGTCCAAGGTTTCGGTCACTTGCGCTCAGACTGTTTGTGTCTCTGCAATGGCAGGAGCTGCAGCTGGCTGCTGCCTATGTCTCGGACGCTCAGTACAACCGGAATGTCTGCTTCGAGAAGACACCGCAGGGCATCAGGTGAGCATTTAATATCGGAATGAGCTGCCTTATCATTTCACAGCTCCACATGACCTGTGGGTGCCTAAGACAGCTCTGCCTGTCTGCCCTTCCATGGTTGTGCATTTGACTGAAGCAATCGCATATAAACACTTCCTCTCCTACGTATTGGATGCTTCTGGCATTGAACCTGTAGGTTTTCACAACCGTGCCATGTGAGATAATTATTAAATTCTTTCCTTGTCCTTCCATCGAAATGTGCTGGCCACAGTCGGCTCCGAGTGTATGAGCAGATTAAGAAATTAGGGTGACAGTGCCACCAGCTAATTCATAATTCATATTTCTCAAAACCCTTAATGTGCTGGAGAAGTATTCAGTCTATCATTGTGCTTGTTCTGGAGTCACCCTATTAAGCACAGTTTTAAAGGAAGAAAAAAATTGTTCTGTAACAAAATATATATTTTAGTTCGATCTTTATAAAGGGATCAAATGAACAGGCAACAAATTCATGAGAGTTTACCTGTTTGCAAGGAGAACTGGTTGTTTCCCTTGTAAAACAAACTCGGCAAGTTTTTAAATTTACAATTCTGAAGTTTCACACAGTGGCAGTGTTATTTGAACGCTATTAACTAGTAGAAAATGTCTTAAGAGCCAGTGATAATAGTACCACTTTATCAGTTCTGGGTTATAATTAAATCATTCAGAGTTAGTGGAATGACCTTTTAATGTCTGTTAATACAGGTTTGGTATTATATGCAGTTGGCCAGTTTGCCTGTGGTCCCCCTGCTGACAGGACAGCAGGGAGAGATTATCTGCTCAGAACGTGAGGGAATCCAAGTGTTAAAGTTATTTTGCCAGCACACGGCTTCCTATTTTTAGCCTGTGTGGAAGCCAGACAGAAGCTTTCCTTCACTCGGTAGGATCGTCACTGTGGCGCTCCGTTATTCCAGAGCTGTTTGTCGGCTGAGCACAAGCAGGAAATCCACCGCAGTGTACACCCCCTCCCCCTCCCCCTCACCCCAAGAGACAAACAGTGGAGGCGCGCAGCACAGTGTGCATGCAGCTCAGGCCTCCTCAAGCATCGTGCTGCTCACCTAGATCGCTGCTTTCTGATGGGGCATCTTACCGAGAATGCAGGCAGAGAGAGGGGACAATCAGGACAAAGTGAAATTCAGCTTTTGAAATGGCAGGACAAAAAAATAGGCGTGGTACACATTGCAATTCATTATTTGTCAGGCCTCAGTGTTTCTGAGATGTGTCCTAGGATTTAACGCTCTAGAAAAGATACAAAAATGTATTCCATCTCTACTGCTTGTTACAATGCCTTCTGCTTAATATACTCTAAGCAAGCGATGTACATGAAGGTGAATGTGCCTCTTCTCTCCCAGACTGTACAATCTCTACAATCACTGGGGCATGCTCTTGGTCACATACTTCTTCATCATTCTGGATCTTGCGCTTGCCGTGTTTGAAGACCCAGCTTTGATCCCCTTACCTTTGTGGGTAAGCATCGCAGCGGTCAGGAGCACGATGTTCCTTAGAAAGTAATTGACCTACAGAACTGGTATGTTGTCATTAGCCTTGCATGTTAAAGGGTAACTAAATGTGAGTGTAACGGTGGAATGGGCTTAATAATTCTGCAGGTTTGAGTGGGGAGCTGCATCACAGTGCCCTCGAAGCAAAGAAACAAGATAAAGGTTCTCCGCTGAAAAGTAGAAAGAAGAAACAAGTGTTTGGCTGTTGAGCCTCTTTAGATGTGAGGGGGAGAAAGCAAGGTAGAAGGAATATAATTATCTTGTAACTTTGGATTTCCCAATGATAGACTTATGTCTTTTTAAATCCTCATCATTCGTTGATGATTTCCACTTTATCCAGCTCTCCCCTTGATATCCCTTTCTCACCTGTGTGCCCATTTTCAGCTGCTCTGTCCTTCTACGTTCTGCTACGTTTTACATTCCCTCCCGTTTTACAATATGTTTCTTTTATTGATCTTGTCGCATGTTTTCTGATCTTCTTAGTTTGGAAATGTTGCACACCTTCACAGTCCAGCAAGTCAAACTGGTGACAGGCCACACTGTCTCTTGCCCCGCTTACAATGTGAATTACGCCATGTGATTCAAGAAGCTGCCTTTTCAAGTTTTTGCATGCTAAAGTTCCTCTCGCCTTTTTTTTTGGTTCCAGGCTACATTCTTGGCAGAACTCATCTGTCTGGCGGTCTTCACCGGCCGTCTTGTTCACTTCGCCAAGGTCATTCCATGGCAGAAGTTCTGGAAAGACACCAAGAACATTTGCGTTGTGCTCATCATATTGGTAAGTCCTGACATTTCTGACTTTTCAAAGAGAACAAAACTATGAAATTGAGGTATTAGCAATGCGTTCTTGGGTGTTGATAAAGCCATTTTATAGATTGTTTATATTGACTTAGCTTTTGTAGAAAATGTAGATATTACCACCATATGGAAGCATCTCAAATGTTAGAGATTATTTAATAATAATTCCTTACACTTATATAACATTCTGGACACTAGACTCAAAGCGCTTTACAGGTAATGAGAACTCTCCTCCACCACCAGTGTACAGCTGGCTGATGCGAAGGCAGCCACTCCCTACATACCAGCTCTCAGTGGGGAGCAGAAAAGAGTGATGAAGCCAGTTCAGAGATGGGGATTATTAGGAGGCCATGATTGGTAAAGGCCAATGGGAAATTCGGCCAGGACATCAGGGTAACACCTCTACTTTTTTCGAGAAAAGCCCTGGGATTTCCAAAGAACGGCACATTTTTAACCATTCATTTGTTGAGATTTGGGGTTGAGCATTAAAACAGTTCTACAATGTTTTAAAAGCCTGCTTACCAACATGATCCAGTAAAACCTTGAACCAGCATTGAAAGAAGAATTCAGAAGGTGGATTTAGACTTAATACACTGACAGTGACTAGTATATGCAGACACGATCCCCATTTTAGCACCTAATCCATTGCTGACAAGATGGGGGTTTTGGTTAGATTGGGTAGTTGGATAGAGATGTATAGTCTTCTAGTAGCTTGAAATCTCCTTTCACAAACTTTCTTCAACCTTTATGTCAGTTTTGTATGCAGGTCACTTATGCCATTAACAGCATAACTTGATTTGACTGGAGTGGGTACTAAAGTAATTGCATGTTTGCAAAGAGGTAGTTGAACATGTGTGGGGGGACATAAAGTCCCTTAAATTATTTGTTTTAAAAGAATTAGGAAAGTCTGATCTCTCATTGTTGAAATATGGCACAGGATATAAACAGGAGCTCAGCTGCTGTGAACTGATAACTAAAATGAAACCTAGATTTCTGTTTCTTAGAATGGAGACATTTTTTGCCCTTCAATCAGTCATGAATGTTTCGAACCAGCCATCTCAGATTCATTACTACTTATCTCACAGGGCAGGCTGATATGCTCCATTTGTATGTACAGTACCAGAATGATATAGAGATTCACTCCAAGTGTTTTTTTACTTGGTTAATTTTGCTCCCCATCTGTCAAGAATTATGCTTAGAGAAACTGTTTATGTTGCTCCTTTCTGGTTGTTCTCCTCAGTTGACCTTGGTGGACATGTTGATATATGGATCCATGAAGGCATTTGGCTACTATGGAGTTCGGTGGTCAAGAGTGCTTCGGCCTCTGTTCCTGGTCAACATTACAGAGGGCCGTCAGGTGACCTTTCCTTTGTTCAGACATTGTTACATGTGTTTTACATAGAAGGCAACAATGTAGGCCTCATTAGTCAAAGAGCAATGTTGCAAAGCATGCAGCCTTTTCATGAAAACCTAAGGAATGTGCTGTAAGACCTTTGCATTAAATCTATCCTCTTAAAATCATCCTCTAAATTTGCTGGTCATTTTACCCTTAAGTAGTCTTATAGTAAGGGAAGGACAACTAGTGATGATTTAAGATGACGTTGAAGGTTCAGTAGAAGTATTTATCAAAACTGCAAACCAGTTTCTTCCAAGCCGGCACTGGATATTCACTTGAGCAGTACAAGTGTTTTAGCAGGATAGCACATAGAAAACCCAAAGTGTCGTCTGTGTCTCCCCTGTTGTTTGGTTATCAAAGAGCAGTTCATGCAGTGTTGGATATAATCTTGGGTGCTTTGTTTTCCTGCAGGTTCGAAGGGCGTTTAGGAGCATTCGAAACACACTGCCAGAAATACTGTATGTGTTTCTGCTGTTTATATTCAGTATACTGATATTCTCCCTTATGGCACTCAAACTGTTTGGAAAAAGGCAAGTGTGAGCTCGTTATTTACCTCCTATCTGCATGCCGGCTGTCTATCTTTCTTTTTAGTTAAAAAAGTCAAATTGGGTTTTTATGTTGTTCACAAGGTTGATAAACTTTTTTTTCTGGGGAGTTCAGACACTGTTGAGATCCTTCCAAGTAGCCGAAGAAGGTCTTTAGACTGAAATGTCCTGAAACAAATATTCGTTTTTGTAACAATTTAGTCTAAACCATTGTGTACAATGTAAAATCGTCCTTTTATTGTGCAGTCTTTTATTTTGTATGCTGTACTTCAATCTACTCTAAAATCAGACTAACCTTTTCATTTTTGTGATATGACTGCATCTTTCAGTGTTGCATGATGCGCTGCAAAGAATATGTCAAATTGTAAACACTTGAATTAGTTGTAATTCTCACATTAGAATTAGAGTGTTGAGCTGCCTCTGAGCAGCACACAATGTAAGTTCGATAAACGAGCAAAACTGTCAGTTTGAGAGCTGCTCAAAATGAAAATGTCAGGCAAGAGTACAATTTTATTTCTTTCTTGGCAGAAAACTTGTGACGAATGAAGGCACTCCATACTTCACCAGCTACCTAGATATTGTGTTTGAGTTGTATGTGTTGGTAACTACTGCCAACAGCCCTGATGTCATGTGAGTTTGAGATTCATAATCATATGTGTTTGTGCTGCATTATCTGTGCCAAAATAGTCGTCTTTAGAGAAGACAGTACTTGATGCTTTCCCTGTAAGCTTGGCAGCAGGCTTTAAAATCAGCATGAACAAAGACTTCAAGACTGGCATGATCCTATTTTACTGGAGTGAGCTCCCAGGAGATCATCAAAATTCTGAATGATTATAAATCAAAGATGTTCTCATCCCGTGTGTGTTCAACATTTGTTTAATTATACGGTATTAATGGAATTGTGATGGTGAATATTTTCAGTGATAAGGAGGAAAGAGACTTCATATCATGGGTGCAGGATGCCCTTCAATGTCTTTGGTAAAGTTACACATTTTTCTGAATTCCCATGCCACACTGCCTTAATGTCTTTAAGTCAAAGTGGGCAGGGCTTGAAAGTGCTCTTTCGGGAAAGGTGTCCTACTTCTGCAGTTAGAAGCGTCTGAAACCTGCAAGCAATCTTCCTTCCCTAAACACATGAAGGGGGAACAGGTGTTTCAAGCACTTGTGTCATCCATAGCACCCATGAGTGCAAGGAACATCAATAATAATACAAAAATCATACAGGACAGTGCTCACTATTCCAGAATTCACATGCATCTTTATTCTCATTTTGTTTTCTTTTCAAGGATGCCGGCCTACAACTCCAGCTTCTTTTTTGCCTTGTTCTTCATTTTGTATATCCTGATCAACACCTATATCTTCATGTACGTGTTCCTGGCTGTTGTCTACAATAATTACAGGAAGCACCTGAAGGTAAGCCAGCTCCAGGCCATGCTGTTCTTGATCTTCTATGACTATGGATATTCAGTTAGGCAGTTTCGTTTTCTGTTCACATAATTATTTTTTAATGTCTATGACAATTAAGCCATTGGAAAATTAGTATAATAGTATCTATAGTATTTGTTCTCTTCTTTAGCTCAATTGAACAGTTTTTAACCTGTTTTTAATTTTTTAGAGAATAGCAGAAATTCCTTAGAAGCAGACCAAGCAGATATCTAGATGATGTGACAGACTGAATTTGTGAACATAGCTGAATTAAATTAAAGCTGTTATTAAAACTGACAAAATTGTTTGGTAGAGACATAGTTTCAGGTCGTTTACTTCGGTGTCAACAGCAGCATTACCACCTTGTTGCCTCTCGTTGCATTTTAGAAGCTTAACGAGGCTGGGCCTGGTACGTACTGAGACGAGTACAGTACTTTATGGAAAACCAGGTTGCTGCTGCAAGTGATGATGTTTGACCTGTCAATGGCGCTGTTGCCTCTGGGGCAGAATTTCCAGTGCCTCAGTGGTGACAGGAAACACTGTGGTGTAGGAGGGGGTATACTGAGATGATAAGTGAGATGTTGGGTCTTGACTACTTGACTTAAAGATCCTATAGAAGTCTTCAGAAAGACGTGCTTGTGCGGCTAATCTGTCTCAAAGTTCCCCTTTAATCAAATGTATGAAGGAGCTACTCCTCTACCTCATCTGCTGTGAAGTGGGGCTTCCCCATGTTACCCCGGTGGGGGCTGCACTTGGGTGCTTTCTCAAAAGAGCTAGATAATACAGTCAGTATTAATTTTGCAAAAAATATCTTTATATGTTTAGTTTCAGGGATCAAAATAAATGTAAACTTAATTGTATGTTCCTTCATTGTCCGAATGTTAAACTTCACTGGACGTTCACTGTGGTGGATTTCAAACTCATTGTCATTTTCAAAAGTACAGAAGTTGAAGCTCGATCAATACTCAGCAACCCAGCCAGTAACGTGCACACAACAATTAAAGCAGAAACGCAGATGGATCAAGTATATAAGAGGATAGAAAAGTCTGGGAGAAAGGTCGAAGGCATGTGGTCTGGTGTGACCGCCTCTCCTGCTGGTAACTGTAAGGGCGGATCAGATTCGTGGTTGGACAAGGTGGGTGCGTTTGTTCCAGGAAGAAATGAAGAATCTGGTGAGAGCGAAGAGGCACAAGATGGTGGAAGCTTTCCGCATCCTGCAGGTGAAGCACGGCGGGGAGCCGGTCGTCTGCCAGTCGCACTGGAACCAGCTGGTCCGCCTTGTCCAGCCCGACATCAGCAACTCCCACCGCGAGCTCCTGTGGAGCGTCTGCGACGAGGACAAGAAAGGCTTTATAGGTGTGTCTTTTCCCCCGCGGGCCCACATCGCGAGCGGCGCCCCAGCACTGCAGCAGCTCAATCACAGCTGAAGAACCTGCTGCACACGGTCACATTCCTGCTCTCAGCACCTTCACCCCTGTACATGCATATTTCCCACTGCATCATCTACTGTAGTTTCAGATTATTAAAAAAATCAATTGCATGAGATCTGCTGAATCTGGCCGTCTTAATAAGCCAGAGAGCAGGGTCCACACAGTGGGAAATAGAAACTAGGATCACACCTTCCCCCGTCTCTCAACGACAGACTCGTTTCCTTCTAATCCTCTCTATTAATTTGCAGGTTTTGACTTCACACCTCTGTTCACCTCTCTCAGCTCCGCACCACCTGAGTGTCCACTCTGTCTCCCCCCTGCTCCCACCTCCTCTCCACTCCCAGGCTTTTGTTCTCCCCTGCTTTATCAGCTGCTGACTTTCCTCTCTTTCTCACAACTGAAGAAGGCTCCACAGCTGAAACATTGTGTTTCTTCTCTTTTCAGCAGGGAATAAACCTTCACTTGTTCCTTTGCAGCCTACGCCTGCTGACGCAGCTCCCTACTTGAACTACTCTATGAAGTATCTTCTTCTGGAGATACAGTACCTGACCCAAAGGAAATGTATTAATGCGCACAGACTTGCATTAAAATATCTGTGGCTTGTTTAAAAAAATATGTTTAGCAATGTTGTTATGCTACCAAGATATTAATAATATATGAAACAAGATAAATTCGGAAGAATGTGGTCATTCTGCTGCTGCTGTGACTCAACATTTTATTGTAATGGGTAATTACAGCACTTTCAGTGGTTTGGAGTATTTCTGAGTATTTCTGTCCACATTATGTTCAGAATATACTTGTTTAGTAAATAGGACCTAACAGTATTGGAAACATAGAAATGACAACCCCCCCTCCCCCCTCAGAAAATAGGCAGATAGATTATCCATATTTGTTTATGACTTAAAAAATGTTCATTTGATTTTCCTTTAGATACTGCAGATACTTCTGGGATCTGTGTTGTATGGGAGTCAGTCACAGCAGATCAGTTATTGATTTTTTTTCCCCAGGGAAAGTGGCCTTCCTTCAGCTGGCTGACCTCCTCAACATTCAGATTATTACTCTGAAGTCCCACATTCACCCCCTGCAGACCTGGTTCCCTCATCTGTACAACAGCCAGCCCAGCAGGCTCGTCTGCCGAATGGTGCAGCACAAGTAAGCATCCTGTTCCCTAGAACTGCCTCTGTCTGTCAAGGGCCACTCCCTGCACTTAACGGCGCTTGATAGTCGATTCATTTTGAACGGATTGTGTCCGAGAGTTCACTGTCTGCTGGATGAAGTGGTTTGGGGCTACAACATTGCTTCCATCCTGTCGGCTCGTTTAGCCCAGATCATACTGACGTCCAGCTTTTTAAAGTATGGTAATGGCTGCCTTTAACTTGTTTTTTTTTTACATTTGTATTGCTATTTTCCAGGAAACTTAACTCGAGGATTATTCTATTCAAATTTACAATGGAAGAAGGTGAATTATAATTCAACATTTGAAAGTGATAAAATACTTTGCAATTACACCACAGAACAAATAAAAAATAGACAAAGAAATAAATGTACTTCAGAGAGAGCACTGAAGGCCTGTGCACGTGCTCTTGGGGAAAAATCCACAAGTGAATGCCTAGCTGGGTGGAGAGATACTGGTGTGTGAGGCTGATGCATGAGGGAGGCCAGACAACAACACGGTCATGAATGGGTGGAGAAGCTGGGCATTTAAAAAAAACAATTGTCAGCAGAACCACATTTGAACAAAGATTTCCCATGGTTGGGAAGACTGGTAATCAATATGGAAACCATGTATGAGTGACTTCCGTGATTAAGTATTTGTAGAACCTATATTTATCTATGGAAGTGGAATGTGTATTATACTGGTAGAGGAAATATGTGGCATGTGCTGTAATCAGACTTTGCATTCACCATGTGTTCACAGAGAGAGCCAATTATAAAAAGCAAAAAGCAAGTGCAGTAAAAAGCTGTAAAAGTATTTTTTATTTAAAAGCTGTGTGGTGTAAAGGTTTCATGTCAATATAAAACAGAATTTGTATCTGTATTTAAACATCAAGGAAGCCTTGATTCAGCTGAGTGCAGCACTAGTGCTGTTAGCGGTATGTTTGGGGGGTGATCGAAGTTCCCTGTATCTGTACACACCAGCTCCCCCTCGTCTTTCGCAGGGCCTTTGTCTACGTGTACGACTTCATCATCGTGGTGAACGCCGTCTTCATTGGCCTGGATGAGGAAAACCCATTGATCTCCAATGCGGAGTGGGCCTTCCTGGTGCTGTACATGCTGGAGATCCTGCTGAAGCTGTACACCTACGACCCGCGGTCCTTTTTCTCGAGGCACAAGTTCTGGAACTGGTGAGAAAGGCCGACTGAGCGCCCCTGGCCGGCTTCCCTGCCACAGGAGGGCAGTCTTTCAGACATGTGGCAGGCTGGACTGCTGGAGGGCGTAAGACACTTGAAAATATGAGCAAGTGTATACCAAAACAGACAATTTGTTGTTATGTTTTTCACCCCACATTTGGTGGCAAGCTCACATGTGGTCAGACAGGGTAAGGATAATTTAAGTTACCTGTGTATGTACACACCAGCTTGCCATTGTCTTTCACAGGGCCTTTGTTTATGTATATGACTTTATAATTGAGGAAGACACTCTTCATTGGCATGAACAGTGAAACACTGAAGCATCAACAATTTAAACTTCCACAAAGAATCCGACTTCCTGGGCATCTGTATATTGTCCCTTTTGCCCAGCTCCTGCAGGGTTGGTCCATAGTCACATTCCTTTACAAGCTCAGAAATGGCAAATTCCACACAAAGACTAATATTGCTCTGTTTACAAAGTCCAAGAGCCTACGTGCAGATGTCAGGTTGAAGCTATAGCTAATTAATTGGGCTTTCCTCCCACAGGTTTGACACAATCATCATCATTGCAGCTTTAGTGGCTACCACAGTCAACTTCGCTCTGAAGTCATGTGAGTATAAAACGTTTCAGCCTAGTGCAAGCACACAATAAGCTTGTTGGGAAAGTAGAGTTATCGACAGTTTTTCTCAAATGATTTCTGCAAATTCGGGAATCTTACCACATGTCTGTATTTTAAAAATAACTAACAATGATAATTGCTTACACTTATATAACACTTTTCTGGACACTCCACTCAAAGCGCTTTACAGGTAATGGGGATCCCCTCCACCACCACCAATGTGCAGCTCCACCTGGATGATGCGATGGCAGCCATAGCGCGCCAGAACACTGAGCACACACCCGCTCTCGGTGGGGAGGAGAGCAGAGTGATGAAGCCAGTTCAGAGATTGGGATTATTAGGAGGCCATGATTGGTAAAGGCCAATGGGAAATTTGGCCAGGATGGCGGGGTTACACCCCTACTCTTTTCGAGAAATGCCTTGGGATTTTTAATGCCCACAGAGAGTCAGGACCTTGGTTTTACGTCTCATCCGAAGGACGGCGCCTGTTTACAGTTTAGTGTCCCCGTCACTATCCTGGGGCATTAGGACCCACATGGACCGCAGGGTGAGCGGGTGAATATTTTGATATTCTATATAGGGTGAGCATTTTGGTACTTATTGAGTACCTGGCATAGTCCTGTAAGAATTGCTGTCTCCTTCCATTTTTTCACACTTGCAACAGAATTGGTTTTCCCATTAAAGGCATTTTATCTTATCAGTCTTCAGGGCACACCAAATTCCCTATGGTTACTACAGTGGTTCCTCTTTACTACGAGTTCTTATTCTCCACAAACACTGACAATCAACTTTGAGAAGCACAGAAATGTTTTTGTTTTACTGGTAAGGTTATACCACACTATAATGCATGCACAGTATTCTTCAGTTCCAGCTCCTGTCATTCCAGATGCAGTACAAGATTTTTTCACAGCACATTTTGTCTTTTATATCTGGATTAGTTTCCTCTGGGAAGTCTGTAAAACACGTGCTTTTGGACAAGAAAGCCCCGCTTAAGCTAAAACTTCCCGCAGTACGAACTGCGAGTTCTGACCCCAGCTCTTGAAGGGTCAGTGGTGTCTCCATGCGCTGAAGATCCCCTGCTTGTACTCAACACAAGCTGCCAGTAATTATTGAGCTTTGGTAGAAAAGGGATTTGAACCACCACCACCACCACCACCACCACCACTGAAAAGCAGATCAGCCATCTCTCAGGAAGACAATATTTTTTGTTTGTTTCTGATCAGAAGAGCATACACACAGAAGAAACTGACTCGTGACAGTGCGGGTCAGAGGTGAGACTGACCGTGGACCCTGGTCTTGGTGATGGGACTGCTTGCCCTGTTAATTTGTGATCTAGTTTGGTCTGTGGTAGTTCTGTCCCTGATTACTGGGAATCTATAGGTGTGGGAGCTTTTCAAGCGGTGATTTGCAGGAAAATAACGGTGCAATCTGAGAACCCTGTGGGCCTTAGTCACATATTTAACATCATTGCACGGGTGCTTTTTTATCCACTCAACAGTGACAGTACAAAGTGGACATCAAATTTCTGTTCAGTCGTGATGCACTGATTAACTATTATTAAGGTAGCTTAAAGACAAGAAGTCTATTTTATATTAAGAGATGTATACAACTGCAGACTTCAGTATTGTACCCCTAATTTCAAACAGTGTTGTTACCTAATTTATTATAATAAGTATTTTTTGTAAACTCTTCTTTTTGAACAATGCTGCATGTCCTCATTCTTCCTTGAGGTAGTGGTCAAGATTACTGCTAATTTAGCTGACTTAAGATGGGTTTCTCTGTCCTTTTCCACTCTGCATCTGTCTTGGCAGAGATACACATTCATGGTGAAAAAAGACCCCAAGAAATCAAAATGTTTTTGAAAAAGATTGAATTCACACTTAAATTTAATCTATGCTGACATATTAAGCAGTGTTCCTAGATGGATCACAAAGGCCCCATCTCGTGTGTTGCTTCCCATTGAGCTGCGCTGGAGCAATTTGTGTGGTCACCAGCAGTTGGCTAGACTTCTGTTGTTAGATTACTGTAGGTCGTGCCGTCTGGTCTTATTTTTTGAGCATATCCAAAAAAAATCAGAGAAATAAAAGCTTTATTATATATCGTCTCAGAAATGCGATTTCCCTTGAACAGAAATTTTTGGTTGTAGCACATCGCTGCCTGTTCTCCCATCTAACACCATTCAATAACCCGCTATTCGGTCATAAAACTGCTGGCCGTTCCTGCTTGCTGTCAGAGCTTGGTGATGAGGAGGGACATGAAATGTACACTCGTCTTTTGTTTATTTCAGCCGATGGCTATACCAGCCGTCAAGTACTGGATATCGTCTTTATCCTGAGGGTCCTCAGACTTATTCGCATTGTGGACAGTGTTAAAAGGTAATGGTGAGCTTTTTACTTTTGCCTTATGAGTCCACCTGTGAAGAGTATCCTAATCTTGGTCCTGATCCCCCCACATACTGTACGTGTGCGGTCTTTTGTTTCACCCGAGCACTCCCTTAAAAAAAAATCACAATTTAACCGTTATGTTTTCTACAAGTAACTGAAGGTTGACGATCTTTGAGCGGGGGAAAAAAAACACTAGGAGAGTTTCCAGCCAAGAAGCTTGTTCAGTAAAGAGCTCGGCTGCAATGAGGATCATGTGTGTTGGTCCCCACGGCCAGGATAGAGAATCCCTGCGCTGGTCCATTAGACTGCGTGAAGCAGTTAAGGGCAGTTGAATGTTGATCGGCACTGACCTTTTTTCTGTCTCCTTCAAATGCGCGTTCCTCATGTTCCGTGTGTTCTTACTCCTGCTGTCTACATTTCTGCGTTGTTTCTCACGTGTGTTTCTGCCTTTTATTTAGTGCCCGGCAGTGGAGGGGCATGACCTCTAGAACTCCAGCTTTCCTGGCTTTAAGCCTCTGTGCTTTTTTTAAAGACGTGATAATGGTTTCAGGCAGTGCGAGAGACCATAATGCCTTTTATGCCTTATGCAAGGGATTAGACAAAAAGGAGAAACATTTATCAATAATTTTGCAAGTTCAGCAAAACTACAATTTTATAACCATTTTCCATTTTTTTTTCTCCTTCCAGGTTTCGGACAATCATCAATACTCTTATAAAGATAGGACCCACAATTATTACTTTTGGACAACTCATCATTGTAAGTGTGGTGGTTGGTAGATTGATTTAACGGGCTTCTCCTTCACTCTAGAAGGGCCAAACCTCAATTCAGTGTCATTCTGTCCAGGAGTGTTCAGAGGAAGCTTTTCCTGCTTGTGTGCAGTATTACTTTTTTTAAAGTAATTACTTTCTGTATAACATGTCGGGCTGTAGTATCTCCTTGTATCCCCTGCATTGCATGTTTTAATCTAAAGGAGTCACAGTTGTAGGTGGCCGGAACACTACAACTTTAATTATTGGCTGAGCTGCCTTGCAAATCTACATGACAGAAAGCTGACTGAGCTGGAAATTATTGAGCCGGTAATGGTTTTAGAATTTTTATAGATTTAGTTCTAATTCTAATTGGTTTCAGAATTAAATTTTACTCTTGAATGATGCTAGCACTATAACTATTCATCAAACCAGATAGGCCAAAATCGTGGTCTAAATAGTTTTTGGACTTTCTTAGTTTTAGGATCTAAATGAAAAATCGAATCACTAACCTGCATACTTTTCCCCACAACCACACCAGCAAAAAGTAAAAAGGGTTCTATTACAAAAATTTTAATCTGACAGTAACTTAAGCTTTTAAAAGCCATAACCTGCATGTTCACAAATGTGAACTAGAGGAAGAGTGTTTTATTCTGTAATTGTAAGGTAAATCTTGCTTCTGTAATCATTTTTAGGTGGTCTATTATATATTTGCCGTGGTTGGAATGGAGATCTTCAAGGATAAAATCAAATTTTTTGCGCCAGACTCCACTGCTTCTGCACAGAACTACTGTGGGAATCCCCTTCTGAAAGACACTGCCTTTGCCCAAAATAATTACTGTAGGAACAACTTCAATGACATTGTGTCTTCATTTGTCCTCCTTCTGGAGCTCACTGTTGTCAACCAGTGGCATGATATCCTTTTGAAATTAAAATGCACTTCATCTGTGCTGTAAAGAGTCTTTCTGGAACACAGGCATTTTTATGTATTTGGAAAAAAAAGCTGTTTAACCCTAAGTCACAGGAAATTGGTTATCGGATGTATAGATCCAGCCAAATCGTCACACTTTCTTAAGCAAATGACAAAAAACTATCGGTAATAACATGCAAGTGTTGCATTCACACAACTTATAAGTGTCACAGTGGGCATCATTTCTCCCAACATGATCCGTTCTATAGTATAGTGACCATCCAGTAAGGACTGGTTTTATTGACCAGAACACCATGCAAATAAACACCAAACAGAGATAGCCTCCGTGGAACCAGAGAGCAATAAATTTCTCCTGGAAATTCACTTGGCGAGGAATGTTCTGAACTGTCACAGTGGAGTTGTGTTCAGTCTCTCCTTATCCTTAGCATGAAGACACAGCTGCTCAGTTTCACTCCCCATGGGTACTAGAGCTTGTCACGGAGGGCTGAGGGACGAGAGCAAGAGCCCTGTTCTGCTACAGCTGAAGCAGTCAAGTCCCTGCTGCACAAGAGCACTGTCGCGGTTACTGTACCTGTACCTGCTGCGAGGCTCTTGTGGGCAGAAACTTGAACATGGTCACGCTGACAATGAGGGGAGGAGCAGTTAAAAGAGAGTCTCATGCTTATCCGCAGGTTTAAAGAATGAATTACTGGAGATGAAAAGAGCAGTGTTTTTTTTTACTGTGATCACCTTTGAATGTTTTCTTTAATATGTGCACTCCTGACAAGTGGCTTCACCACAGTCACCCACACTGCTGCTAGGATCTTCTTTGTCCTGTTTCACATTGTGGTTGTTATCATCATTATGAAGTAAGTTTGCATCTTCCTTTTTTTTTTGACCTAGCCTTGTGGGTTTCGCAGCATGCTACAGTAAATGTACTGTATGAACTCCATTGCACCAAATGGGAAATGCACTGTTTCTGCAGAGGTGAAAATATTAAAGTACATCAGTTGTGTAAGGTATAAGAATACCCAGGAATACCGCGATGCATTCTGAAGCCTGAAGCAAGCGGAGAACAAACGTCATGTAGTTGTGTTTTTATGATTTTGTTCAGATAAACAAACAAAATCTAATAAATCTGTATTTTTCTGTCTGATTCCATACAAACTGCCCCCCTGAGCTACAATTTTAAGTTGCCTCTAGCTTGAAGCACATGAATGTGTAAATTGAGCAACAGTACTTAAATATAAATATCTGGGTGCTTAGCTACTCTGAGTTCACATTAAAAGTGAATGCTTTTGTTTGAAAATGAAATGAAACTCGGAGTTTTGTTTTGTGCTGATTCTCTTATGATGAACTCACCATTCGTTAATATCTGATTGTATCCTGCGCACAGTGCTTCTCCAGAATTCAGTAACACTGATCTTTCAGTTAGCTGATTATATACCTGGGCTGCACAGATCTGGTCCTAGAGAGCCACAGGAATACATCTCATCCACTGTTCTGTTTTCATCTGTTCACAGCATTTTAGTAGCATTCATTCTGGAAGCTTTCTTTGTGGAGTACACGTTAGCAAAGAGCGATTTACAGACGTCAATCGAAAAGAAAATCCAGGAGCTCGAATTAGGGATTCAGCAGTAAGTACAGTGTTTGGACATTTGAGATTGCTAGTTGTGTTGATGACATTCAGAGAACAGGAACAGCATTCAGGAGCTGTGCTTTTAAGGATTTGAACGTTGGGAGCTGTAATGTTTTATTTTTGCTTTATTTGCTTTTTTTGGTGCATATAATTATTCTGAACAGGAGCAGGACACATTAGGAAAATATTTACAAAATTTGGGTGCAGATTCAGTCTTAAACTGCTGAGTTTCCTTATTAAGGTTTTGAAATCTAGTTTGAGAACTAAAATGTTCCCCTTGCTCCTGATGTGGGTGTGACTTTATCAGCTTTCTGACTTGTGTTACTATTCCCTTCTTCCTGCATGAGGTTTCTTTTCACTGTATAGTACAGCTTTTTGTGTTTATCACATGGCTTTTAAAACGGTGAACCTCTTCTAGACTGTGCACAGCTACCGTCTTCTGCTTTTCACTCCACCTCTGCTCTTAGTGACTTAATTGAGTCCATTATTGACATAATTGGTCCCAGTCACAAGTCTCCAGCTCTTGCGGTTACTAAGGAAGTAGAGTTCACTATTTAACCTGCAGGGCTCTGGAGGGAAAGTCACTGATTTAGATGTACGAGTCAGATCCAGATGGTCTATTCATATAAAAGGAAACAGTTCAATACACCAATCTTTTGCATAAACCTGTGGAGGAAAGTTTTTTCTTCTCATACCCTTATTTTTTACAATTGGAAGGGGGAAATTTTGTAGGAGGTGTTACATATATAGTGGTGTAGTGTTAACAGAGCCCGGTGGAGCGGTGCTCCATCACCATTTTTAAAAAAACTCTGACCATTGGAGACAATTCATTTCAGCACATACAAACTAACGTGGGTGAATAAAACTTTCTAGAAACACTCAAAAGGATAGATAAGAGCTCAAATAATTTAAACTTGATACTCATTTCCTTTTCGGACAGACTTAGTGCACTACACAGTAAATGATCATGCCCCTTTGTAAAAGATTAAATTTAAAAAACAGTGCTCTATTTATTGAATATATTACCATGTTTTGGGTACGTACTGTATAGACTAATACAGTATATTTCTGACATGTGTTAAATTTATTTTATCTTAAAACACAATATTTTGATGGTGAACTGAAGCCATGAATAAGAGAAAGTTTCTTTTTTTGGCTAAATTATTTTTGTCTTTAGTGAAATATAATGTCTCTTAATGTATGTAGTACGTAGCATCATGACAACTCGGTTGCTTGTAATCTTAAAAACAGGTCTGAAATTAATTGCCTTTTAACTTTTCAACCTCTAAAACTTATTCTACTCAAATGTAATGAAGTCATTAATCCATCCCAAAAATGCTTTTCAGTATTGATAAAATCTGAATGTTCTGGCACTAAAAAATATAACCATGGCACAACTGGCTACTGAATGCCAAATGGCTCATTCTGGTCCCTGTGTTCCTGCTACCTTTAGGGATAAATTAGACGAGACCCTGGTGGGCAACATGGAAACTCACGAGAACGAACTGGGGCCTTCCGAACTCTCGAAAGGAAAGCCTACCCTCATGTTCAAGATTGCTTCAAAAAGTGAGTGATGCAGAGATCTTAATCCCCCGTTTAAAAATGGCAGAATTTCTATGGGCGCAGAACCAAGTAAAATGAGGTTTCAGGCTGTGGACAAGCAACAGTGTCACCCAGAGGAGGCCTTACAGGGAGATCCTTGAGCCCTGCCAGCCCTGGTGTCGTCCACTAGATGCCCTGGAGCTCTTGCCTTTCTGGTCACACTGTTGTAGCCCATGCTGACATTGTGCCTCTTGTCTCTTCAGGATACAGGACTGTGGACGCTTTGCTACAGAGGATATTTGAAGACGATCTGAGTCCCGAGGACAGTGGTTCCTCTTCAGAAGACCACGAAGGCGATCCTGATAATCCACTGTCTCCTGGCTTTAATTTCCAAAACCCATCCTTTGATGGCATTAACTGAAAAAAGTGAATCGTTTAAACATCGAACTGTTTACGCTGGCATTATACACAAACTTTTTTAAACCTCCTACATACAAATGAAAGGTCTCTTTTCCCAGAGGGATCTCTATATCAGTTGTGCAGGAAATCAGAAATTATAAACAAAGGGAAATTAACATGCTCGTGCATATTTGTTTCAGTGCATATACAGTATTTCTCTATATATAGAATATATATTTACAGGTTTATTTTTTAAATACTTATTTCAAATTATGAAAAACCCTTTTCTGTCCCTAAAAAGTGCTTCATATGCAGTATTCTTTACCTTGTATGATAAATTATTGGGAATTATATGAAATGTATTCTTCTCTAAAGATATTTTGAGTACAGTTTTGTTGAAAACTAAATTGTGTGTTCCTTATTTTAGTGGCTACATTCAATTCATGCTCCATTTTTGTTGAATTCTCAGTACTCTAAAACTGGTATCTTCTACGTTACACATTTGATCAGTGTTTGTACATCTGAGCTTGCTAGTTGTGTTGATGACATTCAGAGCACGGGATCCAAATTCAGGAGCTGTGCATTTAAGGATTTGATGCCTTATGTGCATGTGATTTTTCTGAGAAGGAGAAGGACAAAAGTGTTTAATAAGCAAACTATGGTTCCCACTATGTTTTTTTTGTGAAGGTTACACATGAAAATGTTCTGCATTGTTTTACTTTTTTCCCAGATTCTTCACTAAACTAATCAGTTTATTTAATGCTGTGTCATCTCATGCATATGTTGTAATACATCTCCTCCATCTGGTAAAGATGCTGGAGGTTTTGTTCTCTTGTGTTTGACTGGGGCCAGCAGCCCAGGGATCGTAAGCTGTTGAAGCCAGTACCATGGCTTCTTTCACAGAAAGCTCTGGATGCTGGCTGAGGTCCTCCGATATATTAGCTGCTAGCAACTAAATGAGATAGATGAGCCAAATGAACATCTCTCATTTTTAACCTTATATTTGTAGCAGCTGGATTCATTGAATATTCACAGATGGGGGACAGCAAGCAAGACTGAAACTGCTTGGAGACTTGAGGCCATATTGCTATAAGTGCAGGCATGTAGGTGTATGAAGTATAAAGCTCTGACTCACTTATGTTATTTATCTGTCCTTCTGTGTGCTTCCATGTCCTGGATGCAATGGTCTCTGGTCCCTGCACCATGAGTCAGTCTGACTGTGCAGCCCAACCCTGCCAGACCTATTGCAGTACATGGGCTTCCAAAGCTCTGTTGCAATACAAGCCCATGCTGATTTTACAGTATGTCAGTTGTAATAGTTCACATTGTAACGTTACAAAGTGAAAGCTGGTGAACCTTTGTGTGGTCTTACCTTTGGTATTTTGGCAGTTTATTGCACCTCCACGGGAAAAGGACAAGAAAAGGGAGAATTCTCCTTGAAAGGTGAGGCGAAATCCGGTGCACATTGATGAGACTAGACGGGGTCGTCAAGGGGCATACTGTATGAACAAAACTCAGTTGCGAATAAGAGGGGCAGCCTCCCTCGTTTCGTTGCTGGCATTGATTTGAGGACCACGTCCAGTCGTTTCTTGGCAGAAGTGACGGTATCAGCTCTGACGTGGAAGAAAGTGTCTCCTGTTCTCAGTTTTAAATGCCTGCCCCCTTAGTTTCAGTTCGTGCCCTCTGGTTTTCCTGTTTCACATACTGCATTTTGAGCTGCGGCTCAAAGATTCAATATGATGATTGTGAATACACAGAGAAGCGGGAACAAAGTGCCTGGGGGATATTGTTCCTGCATTCTGTTGGCAGCATTTCATTTCCCCCTTGGTGTTGCTTAGCGTCAGTTTCTTATCCAACAGGTTAGCCGTGACCAATGTAATCATTTCTCTAGTTTTAGAAAGATCCGACCAGCCTGTTGTGAGTCATCTAGAGCCAAATTAAAATTGAGGAGGTTTGTGGGGAAAATGCAGATGGGATGTTTATATCTGATAATGGCCTGGAGCGTCTTGTTCTTTCTGCCTGCTTTTTATAGGGGCTCAGTTATTGCAGCGTCATAGATCTATTGAAGCCGCAATGTTTTCTTTTCTTTACTATTTATTAAAACCTGATTATGGCATTTGATACAGAATAGCAGTTGTATTTTTGATGCCACTGAGGAGCATAATTTTATTTCAGAAGAACACTTGGAATAGGAGTGGAAAGATCCAAATTAGAAAAGGGCTTGAGGGTAGAAAATAATGATATGATGTCCTCGGGGACACTCTAAAGACTGAAGTAACATTACTTTGCAGTTCTAAAAACATGTTCTCAACTATACATGCAGTGTGGCCTGGAAGATTTTAGAAATGGATGCCCTCTTGGTTGTCCTTGTGCTTTTTTCTGCATGAACCAACAGTATAACAGACTTTTCTTCACCAGTAACCCACTGGTGGTATGAAATACCATATTAATTGATTGAAAACGGCAAGAGGGCAAAGATGAGACTCTATATGTGAACCGTTCCAGTCTATACTTATTTTTGTGGTATCACCTTTATATATAGTATTGTAGTTAAATATATAGTGTTTTAGTTAACTAGTATTTAGTTAAAAGCTCTATATTCGAGTAAGGAATTATGTATTATTTTTATTAATCGCAGTTGTTCTTATGGCAATGGGATAACTGATCATAAAATTATACTTTTATCTTTTAATGGAATGGAATATAAAATTGATTAGCATGCTAAGATATTGTTACAGTCGTTTAATTAGATTAATATATAGATATATAACATGATCAAATACAATTTAAAATTGCCGGTTTGGTATGCGTTATACTCTCAGAACTTGATTTTTCAAGTCTTCTAGACCGATTCTAACGCACCCACGTCAAAAGAGGTTTTTTTTTTTTGCCGAATACTTCACTCAAGTTGCTACGCAACTAAAACATCCACAGTTAACTACAGCTCGCTGACGGTCCAGGGAGCGCAGGCTGCGAGGTGCATTGTGGGAGAATCCCTGTGATGCTGATTCAGGAGGAGAAGCGGACGGCGAGAAGAGGAGGGTGGAAGATGGTGCAGGAGCGAATGAGAAAAAAACTGCAATGACCCCGCAAGCCGAATAATGCGCCTCGGCGAAGCTTCCAAAACTGAGATCTTATTAAGGCGGCAAAAGAACAGGTCAGAAAAATTATATTCTCGTGCTTCTTTTCTCCCTCAGCGCTGATGGTGTGCTTATCGTTAATGCATTTTTAGCCGTCCGGATTTCGTTAAATTGGCACCCTGTCTATTGTAGGAGGCTGGCAGTAGCAAACGCCCATAGGGGAGCACCTTGCTATTGCCGAAGCGTGACCGTATTATTTTGGCAAGGAACAACTAGACAGCCTGGTATTAAAACAAGCAACGGTCCCATCCGCATTATGCCATCTGAGATGAATTAATTAATTGATGTCATTTATGTTGAATAATGTTAATGAATAATTGACTTAAATGCATTTTAATGCAGGCCTTATAAGAAAAGCTTTGTTAGTGCTTTATGGGAGTTGTAGTGTTCGCCTCTAAAAGGTTCTCGTAAAGAGTGTCGACTTCTTATGCGCGGAACGACATCTCCCATGTTGCTCTGCTCGGCCTACCCGGTCTAATGAATTATGCCTCACACCTATGATTGTCAGGACATTCCTCCAATGAGAGGCTGCAGAAGGTGGTCTTGGGAGGCGGGGACAAGTCTGAAGGGCTTGGCCATTGGGCGAGACCAAAAGGGGGCGGGGAGCGAGGCGCGTGGGGTGGCTGTTGTTTCTTGGGAAACCGGTGTCCTCGTGCGCCGCCTGTCGCGAGGACGATGCCTGTTGTTGGGTGTCTATAGAGTAGGGGCTCGCGCTGCACTGCGGACAAAAAAAAAATCTCTCTGTAGGTGGAGAGGGCAAGCCTGTAGGATCTCCGCGATATAAAATAAAGAATTTAAACTCTTTCCCCCAGCTTTGGACTTTGCAGAAATGTAATTGTCCTCTGTCACTTGCTACAAAGAATTAATTTGTGTTTTCATTGGGAAACGCATTCACGCTGCAAGAAACACTGCAAGCGAAAATGTCATTTGCAGTAAATGTACTTGTGTAAATGCACACAGATTCGAAAGAATGGAAAAGCTACGAGTAATTTACTAAAAATCATGATAAAAAAACTGATTGATAAACTAGGTTACTTTATATTTACGAAGAATGCTGTATATATCACCTTGATAAAAAAACAGTGATGGATATTTGGCAAGGAAATGCATATGTAGCTACCCCAACACATCATTTATGCGAACGGAACACACATCATCTGCCGGCATAACAGTGTACGTATGTACCTTAACACAGCATAAATTAACAACAGCTGCATTAAACGAGGGTAGAACAGGGCAGTTACGCTCCAATTGTTTCTCGGTTCTGGTATCGATATGCAATTTAGGAGATGGATTTTCAGTGATGCGGTTTTCGGTCTTGCGGGATAACGGGAGCTGACGTCTGGGATGGCCCAGCGTGCCGACGGAGCTGCAGAGCTGGATGCGGTAGTGTAGCCGAGCCCCTCCATGCTGCTCAGTCGTGAGGGGCACAGCCTCTGGCGGGGCGGGCGGACCGAGTGGACAGTAACAGGGCGCAGTGATGGTATCGTGAGCCGACCGCTGCGGCGTGTTTTGTTTTTCTCTCTCTCTCTCTTTCCTCTCTCCTTTCTCAGTTTTTAAAAATCTCCCGGGCGCAGGTTGTACTGCGGTGGTTAGGGACGGGTTGTGGCATGTGCAGCACAACCCCTCATGATCCCCGGTGCTGAAGGTTACAGGGCGGGGAAGTGACCACTTTAGAGTCGGCGCCAGGTAAATCTTATTCGGGACGGTGCCCTAGCGAACTGTCATTCGGAATCCCTTTTGAACGAAATTATTTGCATGATCGATGTGATGCGATGGCAGTGACTCAATCCGGCACGTTTGGTTTATGATAGTTGGCTTTTCTGAAATGACAGAGTGTGCTATTCGCGTGCGGGTGTGTTACAGGGGCTGTGGTTAGGGTGTGTGAATGAATGAAACAGAGAGAGACCGTATTTAGCAATGGGATTTCGTCAGTGTTTTGGGGTGACCGTGTACACTGAAGTGAATGAATTATGTAATGCACACGGGGTTCCTCTGTGGTTTATTATAGCCTCTTCATATTTTGGAATCCTTCGTAATTAATTCTTTTATGGTACAACACTTAATCGCATTCGTTTTTTTTTACAAGTACAGTACGAGCATATACAGTATACAGTACAGCTAAAATGTATAGGGGATAAAGCTTTATTACCCCTATATTGGAAGGATTCAGTTTAATCGACTTGTCATTTAGATTTACCCGAGAGAAAAACGTTTTGTACAATAAATTAAATAATGAACATGTCTGATCTTTCTGATGATTGATGTTTTTCATCATTTTAAAAATATTAGAGCTGTCCGTAAGGCAGGTTATTCCTAAATTAAACCGAAGAACATTTTTTGTTTTTTTATAGCCCACATCGTTCGCTTTGTTAAAATCACCACATACTGTAAATACCATGATTGTAGTGGTATCTTGTCAGCTCTACGTCATTTAACAAAATCACAACAATATTTATTATTATCAAATGGTGAATTAATAATGGTTGCATGTTACATTAACACTTCCATTTGGAGCAAGATAAAAACTTTCAATTTTAGGTAGACGTGTCTCCTTTCTGCAGGCCTCTATGAGCTATCTGGAGCATAACGGTAATTTTTAGTTCATTGGAGTTCCCTTTGCGTGGAACAGTAGAATAAATACGTGGAACTAGTGCGTGTTTTGTATGCGTTTGGAAGTACTTAATTTATGCTTAGGTTTATTTTATCATACATTTGTTTTGGCAGTTTCTGGTGTCGATAAAAGTGAGGGGTAAAAATGCATACCGCTTAAATTTCCATTTTTCTTTGCCGCTAGTTCTTCACCGTGTGTTCTGGCTTGATTTCACCTGTATACTGGATTTTTTTCCTGGATTGAAACTAAACAGACTTAATTTCAGAATCTACAGCGGTCAATCTTTCTGTTCCTGGCATTTATAGTCAGCTGGAGAGCTGCATAAATGTAAGATCTGAACAATGTCAATATTTTTGGAAGACTGCAAGGAGGGGATATATATATATATTAAGGCGCCTAATGTTATGTGATCAGAATGCAAACGGTTTAATATGAGGTCTAAGAAAACAGTTCCACAGGGATCTCCCGGAAAATGAGTCTTTTCCGCAATATCTGTAGCGGTATCTGTGGACTAGGACATCACAATGGGATTAGGATCATTTGATCACCTTTGAACTCTGTGACAGATATTTTATTTTTCATTTATTTGTTTACCTTAATGATGAGCCAAACAAACAATGTGGCAACATTACAAGACAGGTGAGTCTCTCCTAACTCCTAAGTGCGAGTAGTGAGACAGTCTGCAGCTTCTGAGGTCAAGGGCACAGACGTCAGACCATCAGAGTAGTTCCAACCCAAATAAACCGGCTGTTCCTGTCCCTCTTCATTTTTAACACTTCAGAGGGCAGGCCTTTTAAAGGTGTCTTACAAATTGCTTTGCCGTAACGTTCTGCAGATTTTTAAACCTGTAAATGATGTGGTGGTCTCTGTATTAGGGATTTGAGTTAGAACATTCTGCATTCATTTCCCAAACTGTACTGCTTATTATTTAAATCATTCCACAGGGACTGTTGGCCATCTTATTGTGCCTACTCTAGATATGCCTTTTTCGTAGCCATGCAAAGAGGAAATTCTTAATGGTTTAGTCATTGTTTCTGTGAAATGTTTCCTGTTCAAAATGAGAAAACGGAGGCTAGTGCTCAGTGTCTCACACCTGTTTTGTCTTTGTGTGTCCTTGTTAAAATCAATAGTAAAAGACCCCAGTCAATGGCCAGTCTTTCTGGCTATTTGCAGCAGCAGCAATGTATGTCACAGTTATTAATCTGGTCCAGCCTTCTCATCACATGTACTGTATAGCTGGTAATGAAGAAAGCTAATTAATTTGGGGATTTATTTAGGTTCCTTTATTAAATACAGCGAAAAACGTGTTTTAGCTGCAGACACTGGACTAAAAAAACATTTTTCTCACCTTTCCATTCTTCATGCCTTCATACAGTATATGGATTTTCTCTAACTTTTGACAAAGGTCCCCTGGTGTTTCAAGCATTTAGTTATGGGTGGTATTAAATATGTGTCTTAAAACAAGCGACTTAAAAGACAAATTGATTGTTTATTGATTTTCAGACTACTTTCTTTATTTTGAGCTTGAGACAAATACATCAGCACACACTTCCACACTGCTGTGGAAGACATTCTGAGCAAACTTTGAAATGCTGTAATCTGGATTGGGCTGAGAATGCAGTAAAACCAGATTCGGAACTGGCAAATATTTTGTGCTGACATGATCTTGATAATTGAAGAGATGCCGTCACATTATTACACAACATTTGGGGTTTTGGTGTGTGGCTGTAATGTCTTGCATTGCCAGTTATAACAGAATTTCATTGACTTGCAGGCTGACAGAGGAGGGCTGTACCATCATGTGAGTTGGGAACCCGGTACATAGCATTTTCAGAAAGACGTAAGGTTTTTGAAGAGGGTTTGCACTATGGTGAGAGGTTTACAGTACCTGTTCTTGAATCGGACCCTGGAAATGTGGCTGTTCTGTGCTTCCAAGTTCAAACTGATAATGGCTGTTGCAGATTTCTAACCCTTGGAGTCTGAGGTTTCATTCTTTCGCCCTTTCGGGAGAGCTGTACGTGATAAACCCCTGCTTTTGCAAAAGTGGCCCCTTTTTGTCTGTTTTAAATTGGCGGAGAAAAACAACTGAAGGGTGCACAGTTTCATGTCTGTGTTTACCAAGATGAGTCTGTTGTAGAGAGATTAGCAGTATCATTATTAAAGACTTTGCTCTAGTTCTAAATGTGCTTCACCCTTGAGCCTCAAGCAGATTCTCTAAATTGATCATTCAAGTCCAGACCGTATACTAGAACCCCTGCACTCCAAAGCTCAGGACAGGCTCTATTTGCAGCCTGATAGCCTTATCTAATAGCTGAACTCTGGAATGGGCTTAACTCAAAGCAATGTCTGTAGCTGTCTAGCAGACGTCACTGACTTTGGGCAGTGCAGATGCTCACTGTATGTCTGCTGGTCTCGAACAAAACTGAACAACTCGGTCCAATCCAAGTTCTGGCCTGTGTGTGTAGATTGGCATGCTGCACTTGCATAACGGGGTGTGAACGATATTTAAAGTGTGCCACAAAGTTAGCAACATTTAAAGACGGTTTTCCATTTCCCAGTCATCATAGAATTAAGAGTGACTTGCACTTTCCAGATGATCGAAAACTGGCTCATAATGCTGCTCTTTCCTTAGGGTATGGTCTCTGTAAATTTCACAGATAGATAAAACTTTATTGATCCTGAAGGGAAATTGAGGCGTAGCCAAAGAACCAGGACATATTTAAGGCATAAATAAATAGATAAATTGCCAAAGAATGGGAGATATTTGTCTGCTAAATATTTAAATCATGATCACAGAGATTCATTGGAAGAATAAGCTTACAGCATGAATTACTTGTACCATGCTGCCGGAGGACACTGTTCAAGTGTGTGTTGTATAGGTACAATAAAAGACATTATTAAAATGTTAGTCCCATGGTGTTCAAATTTATTTATGTTGGCAATCAATAGATTTTGTTGCCAAGGTATTGCTAGAGATATTCAGAAGAGATTGTCTCCTGGTCACAGCAATCTACTCATAAATAAAGCACAGTGAAGACAATTCTCTGATTGGATTTTATTGTGGAATTAACATTAGAATTTTTCTAGATAAGACAGATGAAAGCTGAGTAAATAGTACAAAGGCTTTTTGTAGAGGTTCTCAAAGACAAAATATTTACTATTACTTTATGTATCATTCTGTTATTATAAAGATTAATGAAGACAAATCAGTGACCAGGAATTATTTTTGTACTTGTGAAGGATACATTTTTACTTAATAACATGTTTTGAAGCTGTAATCAATGCATTGATTTGGGATTTACATACTGCTTTAAAATCGTGGACCAGATCAGAACATTGGCCACGGTTTCTGTTAGTATCATCCTTTCCACGGTTAGCCTTAAACCTAATGTGTAGTGGCAGAAATGGAAGTAATTTATACATGATTATATTGCCTCACAATCACTTGACGTGGCATTTGAGAGCACTGCCCTTTAATCTTATAATCAATTTGAAAAGAGTGCATGAAAGTGCTTTACTTTGATCAATGTATTTAAAGTGTATTCTAACACACTCATCTAGGGTGAGGCTGTTGTGCTTTCAGTAGACATGGAACAGCAACACATGTCATCGACAGACATGATTTTCCTCATTTCCTGAGTTCTAGATTCAAGCAGTGAAGAAAGACTCATGGCTACATTAAGACCCTTTGCTAAATTCAGATTCGCTTTTGCACCTTGCAATGGCTGCTAAAAGGATTTCTCCTCCTGCGTGTCTTTTGGCTACATCTCTTCCCAAGACCTTCTTCCGTTTTGTGCAAAGGACACATCAGCCAAGCTGACTGCGTTTGCAGACAGGATTTCCAAATTATTTCCAGCATGCCCTGCTGCCCCAGCATTGAGCCTCTGTCAGTTTTACTCTGCTGTGCATGGCTTTCTGCTGTTGCAGATGTTGCATGCACACTGACACTTTTACCTCATTTTATCGTCTACTTCCTGGTCCCAGTCCTGAGGATTTGCAGGAGGACAAATGACAGTGTGAATAACGATGTGTGTGTAGCTGAATCTAGCTTGTTTCTGGTTTCTGGCTTGTTCCCCTGCGTGCACTTGCTAACCGGTTAAGGTTATTGAGAAGAATCTTTTTGGATCCACAAATGTTCGCTTGTTTGGGCATGGGTTTGAGCCTTGACAATATCCCATAATCCTCCATTTCCCCAAACCAAATGGCCAGCATGGTGGGTCACATGATGGCAGACCCTCATTCCTCAGTGAATGAATGAAAGTTTTGAATGAATATATACAGTATGTATATATAAGTTATATGTATATTAGAAGAATAGCAATCCTTCTTATTTTAACCACACTGTTTCTCTGAAATGTTGATGCTAGTGTAGCGTAATCACAAACTTGTTATTACGCAATTACTGTTGTTTACAGAATTTTTGATAAAAGAGTTACTCATGGAAATTTGATTATGTAGAGGGAAAGTTGATGGAGAACAGCAAGGAAATAGCCAACGACATGCTTTTTTCACAAAGTGCTACAGTATAATGTGCTAGAAGAGTCCTTCCAAAGATTGCACCATTGTACGAGAAAGCAGTTCACAAACTTTGTGGAAAATTCACAGTGACAGGAGTCTTAATCTTCTAAAAATCTGGACGTAGAGCATAAATGACTACGGTGTTTCAGAAAGAGATCTTGATTTTTTACTAGCTAAATGTTTGGAAGAAGTGGATTGTTTTTCAAGTACAGTATGTGCTGTACTCAGTATGTTCTTTTTAATTGGGAATGCTAGTTAATGCCTGAAAGCCTGCGTGCTTTCTCCACAGGCTCTTTGTTAAGGAATCCAAGATAACTACAGTTTGTTAAATTGCACATTTTGAAAGGACAGTGCGAATATTAATTCAGTTTGGGAATAAGCATGGTTAGTGTGAAGCTTGATGTCATGAAAGCTGGTGAAATGTGTCACATTTAATCACTTTTAAATATTGATTTTTCCAGGCTTTTGTTCTTATTTTTTACTTAAATACATTTTGGATTTTGGACTGAGTCCAGGTTAGAAAGGTAACAGAGATATTGATATTTCCAAGGGCTAAATTTACAATATTTTTTATATTTTCTTTTCTTATTATTGGTTCATGTTTTTGTTGGGGGGGGGACTGTAAGCGTGCAGTTAGAGTTTTCTTCTCTCCCATGGGATGGCTAAACTGCATCCATGTTACTTCACAACAACAGGCAAACAAACAACAACAATGTGGAAGTTCATGCAGAACGAAACCAAAAGAAAATGAGGTCATCGTCTGTACTCATTTCAAGTTGTTGAACAGCTGTATTTCACGAAGTGCGATGGGAGTGAAGCACGGAGCTGAGAAAGTCACGTGTGTCTCTGTTGAACCCCCTGCAGATAAATGGCCCGTTTAAATTGGGCGCTGTTCAACTTCTGTCTGGCTGGCCGATGCAGTGCCTAGCACCAGGTCTTCAGGACGCGGCAACCATGAACGGGGCCGGGGAGCAGGCCGACATCCTGCCCGCCAACTGTATGGTCAAGGAGCGATGGAAAGTGGTGAGTATGGGTTAAGGGCAGAAGAAAGGTTACAATCCAGAAGAGGCCATCTGGCCCATTTATACCATGTGCTATTTAGTAGCTCATTGATCCAGGAGTCTCATCCTGCCCTGTTTGGTATGAATCCAGGGCATCGGCTTCAGCAGCATGGCTGGATAACTCATGCTGTACTCCCACAACCGTTTGGGTGATGAGGTGCCCCCTGGTCTCATTTTTCAGTTCACTTCCACAGGGCTCCCGGTCACGGTTACTGTATGTCCTCTGGTGCGTGTTTCACTGTTCATTTATCATGTTTGTTACGGCCCTATTTCAACGCCATGACTGACTGTTCGCCCCCTCTTTTATATTGTGAGGCTGCGACTGAAAGCACATTTTTCAAAATCCAGGCGAGAATGTGTTTGATTCTGGTGAATGACCGCTTAAATACAGCTGACTCCTGATGGAGAGCAGAGAGACGACAGGATGTTGGTCTTTAGACAAATGCACAGTGGGATTATGGCTCAGTGACATTGAACCTTGAAGTGGCTTTTAATGTACTCTGCCACAGTGGTTAATTCAGAACTCCCATGTTTAATAACACCATTGATCCAATAAAAGACACGAATACGAGACAGGTTTACAAGGCATTTGGGATTAATCTTAGATTATCTGGTGTCTATTCGGATGTCTATTTCTGGCCCTCCAATCCATCCAAGAAATGTATTACTTTCTGATTAAACTTGATTTTATGGGTGGCATCCTTCAGTTTTTCCAATATTGCAGATGGAACAAATTGAAACACATTTAAAACACTGTTTTGAGTACTTGCCTTCAAAAAATAACAGCCATCTGTTGGGGGAATATGAAGAAGGTTATTTCTTAAACCAGAGGTGAGGGATTTCTCATGACTTAAAAAAAACATTGTGACTTTGTCCAGTGGAGCTGATCTCAATGATATACTTATTTTATTTGGAATGGACTGACATGTGGAATAACCAGGTATTTACAGTACTTACAGTACAGTACCCATTGCTTCATGCATGGCCTAATGGTATACAGAAAATATACGATTATCCTTTATAAACCCTAGTCAAAGCATGTTGAGAAGCCACGAACAGAAATGTACTACAGGACATATAAAAATATTAATACCAGTGGTTCCATTTTTCCAAGATGTTCAGTGGTCATGGGTTTTTTAAAGGCTCACCTTGAGTACTTCTTACAAAAAAAATTAGTAACAGAAGTTGTGACAGAAGTAACAACATAAAAACAATAATGTTTCCCAAGAAGAGGAGGCCATTTAGCAAATTGATCAAAGGATGTCATTTCTTGAATGGATTATTCCAGATTCCCACAGTTTTTTGGGTAAAGATGTGCCGCCTGTTCTAAGTTATGAATCCCATTAATAATATTTGAAAGCCACTGAGCTGTTTTTATTCTACTTTTCCCCAAAACACAATTGTGAAAAGAAATAGGATACATTTTAATAATGACAGACGGGTCGTCTGCTTCTGTGTGTTAGATGAAGATATACCCTGAAGTATGTTAGACTAGTGGTGAGAGCTGGGATGATTTAAACATGAGGAATAGAAGCTATCACAGATGTTATCTTATCTGTTATAATCAGATTGTTGACGTATTCTTTTCTTAGACAGCAAGGGAAGCACAATACCTTGGGTGTAGGATGGATCTACTGTAGTTGGTATTTACAGAGCAAAATAATTGATTGGCCAGACAAAATGCCTCATGAGAATACATCTGTATCTGAATCCTGAAACTTCAGGGGTGTATTGATAGTCAATAAATCAGATTTGGGGGTGGAATTAAAAAATATGGGGAAGGGGTGCAAACCTTGCAGATTCTTTTAAGTTTTTAAATGACAGAGAGGAAGAGAGCTGTAGAGTAAACTAAGATATTGATTTCCATCCAGCTGAGGTGGGTATTTGCTTCTTAAGACTGTGGAAATTCAGTCCTATTAATAGCTGATCACGTTCTGCTCAGCTGAAGAAGATTGGGGGAGGAGGTTTCGGGGAGATCTACGAAGCTGTTGATACGGTGACGAAAGAGAACGTGGCACTAAAGGTGGAGTCAGCCCAGCAGCCCAAACAGGTTCTCAAGATGGAAGTAGCAGTCCTGAAGAAACTGCAAGGTGGGTCAAGCTTGTGTGTGCTCCATTCATGCTGCATTAATTTATAGATGAACTGACTGTTAAAGCATGCAGAATAAAGCAAATATTTTCATTGCATCTTCAAGGATTAGATAGATAATACAGAAGAGAGTGATGCTTTTTCATTGGATTCAGATATTCTCCCCAGGAAAGGAAAGAGAACATTATTTTTCAAACTATATCGACTCATGTATCACTTGTTGTCACATAATATATACATTAAATACAACGAGATAATATACCTCGTTGTGTTGACTCATTGCACAATGTAATATGCATCAATTTTACATTTATTTTAATATTTTTGTGATATACTTATGTCAACATTCATCTTTGGTTTTCTGCAACAGAAAATAATTCCAAAATTATCAGTTCTTTTTAAATTAAGATTTTTATATTAATTGCTAATTTGGAATGGTATGTGATATTAACAGTAGTCTATGTAGTGAATATATAGGACAGGAGAATGAGCGGTGTGGTTCATATTTATACTCTTATTTAGACCTATGTTACTGAGAAGCTGTTTCTCAGGAGCCTGTGTTGCAAATGGGTGTAGCCGAAAAGAGATCAGACCACATTATTCTCCTATAAGACAGCCTAAGCACTGTCAGAGAGATGCTTCTGGTCTCTGAATGGGTCCTCTGGGGATTCCTGTTATGGAAGATGTGAGCTCATTTGCCCGGATGTGTGTCTGTCTAATCTCCCCAGTCTATTGATACTTGAGATGAGGTGGACTCAGGATGAAACAGAGTGTTTGCAGATCTGCTGGTCAGCTTGACCCAGATAAATGGAGGTGAAAATAAAGAACTCAGAAGCTACTGTGGCAAAATTGCAGGGCAGCAAAACAGCGTAGAGGTCTGATTGCAATGACAGATCTTCTTCCAGACTGTACTGCAGCTTCTGATTGTCACTTTAGCCTACAGAGTGGGTAGCACGTTTTCTCCAGAGGCATTAACCTTGTGTGCATTGTGATTGAGCAAATGTGAAACATGGGTGTTCCAAACCTGTTGGTTACAATAAACACAATGCTTTAAATAATCATTTTGAGTAATTTTGTTGTATACATAAAGTTAGCTTCCCTTTATAATCACTTGTTAAACACTGAATCTTAATATGTATCATCAGTCATCTATTTCATCAATTTATTTGATGCAGGAGACGGCTGGTATGAATCACATTTATACTCTTTGATTTAAACCTACATTTCTGAGAAGTAAATTTCTCAAGAGCCTGCTTTTAGGTTGGTTTTCAAAATAATTTTTAAGACGTCTGTAAACCGTTTCCATTTTCAGTGTGTTCTTTATTTAGTAACATTTCTGCAGTATCCATGTGTAGCTCAGTGGACAGCCATGGGGAACAGAGTGCTGAGCATTACCTTGTGCATGTTCCTGAAATCAGGAGCATATGCCCTTAATGTATATACTCCAGAGTCACTGCATTCATGAGCATCTTTACGCAATCAACTGCTAAAGAGCAGACAGAAAAAGCTACAGTTCTATTAAATAGAAAAATAGCCCAATTAAAAAAATTAAGGCTCAGATGAACTAGACTGTACAATCTACTGGGGGATCTCTGATGTCGTTTACTCCGGCCATAAACTGTTGAAGATAAATTCTTGCACTTCAGCTGAGCTCCCTAAAATTAGTGTGCCCTGCATTGAACAAGCAATAGCAGATCGCATTAAAATATGCAGTGATTATGACCTCTCCAGCAGTTTATTGTAGATATAGGGCTCAAAGTTATAGCTTTGCCTGTCAGATACATTTGTTCCGGTTCATAGCCTGGAGATACTTTCGTGTTACTGCCGGGCATGAACACATCCTAGCTGAAGTGTTTAATCAGCCTGAAAGTTTGCGTGCCTAGCTTCTGAGACATAGAAAAACCCTCCTGTCCTAGGTTTCTCTTTTTATTTTTTATGTAACCTATCCAGTGCCGAACACTGAAGTGGTTAGTTTGCATTTGGGTGCAATGCTAAAATCAACTGTGCAGTGTTACCGCAATTTAAAGGTGCCAATGATGCCAATATTGAATGAATAAGATGCAGTTTCACCTTGTTTTCTGTCAGGTTATCAAATGCCCATTTTACTAATTTGCTAAATATACCAGAAATTAAATAATTTGTATAAACTCGGAAGAGTACTGGCCTTAATACAGATGCCTGTGGTACTCCAATATTTGCCTTCTCTGTACTGTTTTCTTTCCACTAACCTGTTGTCAATCCACATACACACACATTACCTTGCATTAGTTCAGGTGGGTAGCTGCGTCAGCATGCATAGGCTGCAAAGGAACCAAGTAATAGGTTTTTTAAATGCTGAAAAGAGAAGAAAGAAAACGCAACGTTTCGGCCGTGGAGCCTTCTTCGGGTGTGAAGCCGAAACGTTGTGTTTTCTTTCTTCTCTTTTCAGCATGGAATAAACCTATTACATGTTCCATTACCTTGAATGCCTATTGCCTGAAGTTTTAGAATTAATCTTTTATAAGGAGTTTTATCAAATGTTATACTCTGTATCCATTACTGCTTTGTTTATTCAAAGAATTCTAACATGTTAGTTAAGCAAGACCTTCCTTTCCTAAACTGCAAAGCATGTGATATTTGCAGTGTTTTTAAGTTTTGCATTTGTGAAAGGCTGGTGGTATACACCCCCTGAAGCTGTGTTCAGTATAAAGTGTGGCAGCTGGCCACTTTTGTTTTTCGGCTGTACAGAATTTCAGATCTCTGCAGGCACCAATGCTGATGTCATTTTTTTTCATGCCAACCTGTTGAAAATGACTTACACACAGATTACAGCTGCTCCTTATCACCTTGAATACTGTTACCTATGCACTGTGCAGGCCATTGGGTAAATAAGTCATGATCGCAAACCGGCCCATGGCAGACAGGAGCCTTGCACATCTGGCCACTTTGTATCCTTTTGGTCTTTTTCATACAAATAGATAAGAATTAGAATTTGGGATCTGCCTTTCTAAATTCCGGCAGCACAGAAAAACAAAACCGCTTTTGTGAAATGGTCGTGCTGAATTTGTCGAAGTGGGGAGGAAGAAATTTCAAGCTCAAGCTCTTCAATAATAAACACCTTTAAGACTGGAGCCACAGTGAGATCCCTTAGTTTGTGGTATGTGGGCTTATTCAGCCTATTAGCCCTCGAATGTTTTCTGGGCCGTGTGACAGATAGCTTTATGCTGTTCCCCAAACCTACCAGCTGAGGGCGTACTTGCGTTTTTGTAAAGGCATCTCTTTTTTAAATTTGCACTTTAGTACAGCCAATTAAATAAAATAAGTACCCGTTTCATCAAACTGTAGGCTGGACTGTACCTAATGTGATTAAAGTCAAATAGCTGGTTCATCCAGTCTTTACTACACAAAGCTTATTTTGTCATTTTTGGTGGTTTTATAGTGACGAGCAAACATTTATCAGCCCCACACTAGAGCATAATCTTCTGATCTGCCAGACAGCTGTCCTTAATATATCCCAGAGAGTAAACGGAGACAGAAGAACATATTTTATTAAGGCCTATGTATTTCTCAGCTAAAATAAATCAAACACAAATACTTCATACTGACTACACTGATGTTGTTTAAGTGGTGTGGTGAGAACTGAACAAGCAGGCTGCCGGTAATCCTGTACAGATTTTGTGATGTTTGGTTTCTTTCATTGCATCTTTGAAGGTGTTGCTTTTACTCTCTTGATTGCATTTGATTTGAAACTCACATGTGAGATCCTGAATTTCATTACAGTACGCAGTCACAGATGTATTGAAATCTCACTAATTACAATGAGATGTTTTAAGCTTAACATTTACAATCTTGTGATTTATTATAGTTTATGATGGTAGCCTATACATTCCTTTGATGTTTTATCCATGGGGATTTCTTGTTCTCTCATCTCATTTATTTTTGTCTCTATTAGGATCCTCTGAATACCAGGGGTTCTATACCCATGTTAATTAATGCTTCATATATAAAGTTCTCTTAAACTGTTATATAAACTACACTAGTTATATAAGACATATGTAGTTATATAGTTATATATATAAGACATCATGTTATATGTCTGGCTTAATTCCATGTAGTAAAAACACAATTAAATCTTCATATTGTTTATTCTTTTTGTGTTATGTGTTCAGGAAAAGACCATGTTTGTAAGTTTGTTGGATGTGGAAGAAATGAAAAGTTCAACTATGTGGTCATGCAACTTCAGGTGAGTGGTCTTCCCTGAACAAAGTTCACACTAAAGAGTGTTAATATCAGTTACTAGAGCATTAGAGGATCCATAAGTATTAGAATATCCTTTTTTGCAATCTCTGCATACAGTATACAGTTTTAACTGTAGGACTGTCACAAGACTCAGATGCCCAGAACACAGATTGTTCGACTGTGTTTGAGCACTGTCGCTGATGTTCGGGGAAAAAATAGAGTTTTGTACAGGTTATGGTTGACATCAGGCTGATGCCGGCTGAATCTCCACAAAGATTAATTGTACAGCACTGTAGCCAAGCCTTCTGCATTGAGGAAGGGCATATTAAGGGAGCTGCTTGAAACAGGAACTAATTTCAGTATCTCTGCAGAAAGTAGTGCTGATGGGAGAGCTGTAATTTAGACAGATTTGGCATGTTCTGACCAAGGATTCCTCAGCAAAGAGAACAGCAGGCTGATTAATCATCACTCGCCCTGCTCCGATTGGAACAACTTCCTTTCTCCAAACCAATTTACTGAACATAAGAAGCCGGCAACTCCATTAAATCTCACCGATAGCCAGCAAACGGGCTTTTTAATTATACATGACCGTGCATCAATATGCTAACCAAAGTGTTCTCTTGCTACCTGCTTAACTGGCCATGTAACACGAGCTGACGTGGGAAGGCAAACAGCTCACAGCTGTGGGTAAATCCAGAACAAAATTGAATCGGCCGCGAGCCATATCCTGTAGGAGTGCTCTTCAAAAGCAACTTCCTAGCAATTTAGTGCTGAAATTTTCCAGACAAAGGTATGGAGTAGAAGTGGCAATGAACTATCGGAAAAACTGCTAGTAAAACAATCCAAGGAGTCAGATTTGTACTCTAAACTGTAGAAACATTTGTGCAGCCAAACTCATTTCACCAGTAACAGTTGTGCTGTACAGAATATTTAGTTTTGTGAAAGAAAGTTTCAGTTGAACAAAATGATTTTGCCACATATTTTGGTTTGTTTCTATTACAATTCAATAAGTCTACTCTGTAAAATACTCGGAAGATTTGCTTTTAGTCTAGTTACTTTCAATAGTCTAGAAATGCAGTAGAACCAATATCTCCTTCAATTATTAATGTGGTGGTGAAGGTTTTTGAAGAATGCAGGTCATCAGTGTTCAAATTTGGTTATACTTGGTAGTATTAGCTACTCTTTACACACTGTATCTTCTACTATACCATATATAAATTTAGTAAATTGCTGACTTGTTGCTAATTTTTAATAGACATCTACAATGATATACGCTAGACACCTAGGCACCTGCAATGAATGACTAATGCTAAACACTCTCTTATTTTAATGAATAATAGTATCTGAGACTAAGAGTAAGATTGAATTTAGAGGAAGAACCTGTCAGAGAGTTATGCAATGTTTCTCTTCAAAATTCAATTGCCTGCCACCAAATGCAGAGAACTCTATTTGTAGCAGGATTCTGTGCCAAGATGTGTGTAACGCCAAAGCTAAATTAGAGTGGAAATGTAAAAATTAATCTTGCCTTTTAAAGAAAAAGTAAGGAAAGGCATGTGCTGTTACCTCATCTTTCATATACTGTATGTACTGTATCATGCTTGAATTTTTTACATAGAGTTTTAATTTGTAACACAGTTATACATTTCCAGAGGACCCCTATGTTTCACGTCAATTACCGTCACAACATTGAGGATAATTTGGCTCAGCATTTAAAGAGAATGGTGGAATTTCTAAACACACCTTGCATATTATACAAAAGCGCATTTAACTTCTACAAGAATGTGAAACACTTCATTTTAAAATGGCAAGGTATTTTGTCTTCAGAATTGTTTTGCGATTTTGGGGGGGGGGGTGGGGGTGGGGTTGTTTTGCAAAATTTGATTGATTTCCAAAAATCCTAAAAGGCAAGTTTGATTGCCTTGATTAGCCTATGATCATGTTTAAATAACTATAAATGTAAACATGTTAATTAATTCCCAAATTAAACGCATAATCCCAAATAATCATGACCGCATTGCACCTGACGTTGTTCCGAGTTAGTGTTTGGAATAACACAATCGCTGTCCTGAGTTGTGTGTGAAAAGGGGGATTCGGTAGGGTAGGGATACCCAGACACTGCGCCCCAGACATCTGTGGGAAAATTGCCACACTCCAAAGCAGCCGAGGAGTCAACCACAGTTTTGCCAGTGTTTAATCGAATCGTGTTTTTTTTTGGTTTCCCAGGGAAGAAACCTTGCCGACCTCAGAAGAAGTCAGCCACGCGGGACCTTCACAATGAGCACAACCCTGCGCTTAGGAAAGCAGATCTTAGAATCAATAGAAGCCATTCACTCTGTCGGGTTCCTGCACAGGGATATCAAGCCTGTATGTACCTTCCTTAATCTAAGCATTTCTTCTTTTTTTTTAACCCACCTCCACCCCCCCAACTTTGGAGGACTTCTTTATTTTTTTATTTTTTTGCACTCTCATTTTTGTTCTTATTAGACAATAACAAAAAAAAAAACTTACATTCACAAAAGAAAATTAACTCAAAAACTTCCTACTAATATTCTTAACATCCAGTGCCATTCAAGTATGTCTCTAATGGACCCCAAACATCCCTATACTTATTAAGTTTCCCCTGTAAATGATCTGAAACCTTTTCAGATTTAACTTGTGATACAGCCTCTTTAATCCATTCTTTGTACAACGGTCCTGTACTGTCCATCCGTTTTCGCAATATTATTTTTTTAAGCGATAATACAGAGAGTCAAAAAAGTATTTTTAGATTGAATTGCTACTTTAACCTTTGATAAATCACCAAGGTTACATGGAATGGGAGTAAGTGGAATTGAGATATGTAGGTGCCTGAGAGCTTTCCCCACTGTGGAGGTCCAGAATGACTGTATGTGCTGACAATACCATAAGTGCAATAATGATCCTTTATGTGCGTTACATTTGGAACACATTCCTGTATTATGCCACTTCATCTTTTTCAATTTTTCTACGGTATAATAGAGTCTGTATAAAATGTTGTACTGAATCTTAGCATTTCTGATAGGAGCTCAGCCTTAGATTCAGGCTAGGATTAATCCTGACCCACATTATCAACAGGGAGGTTTAGGTTTAAATCAGTTTCCTGCAATGCAGAAAGTCCAGGCAAGACACTTGGTGTCTGTTTAAAAACAGGCATTCTGCTGATCTTGGCTCTTATGCTTAGAAAAAAGGGAATTCTACTGCAGTACCTACCTTAAAGCAATGTTTTTCAATAATTTTCGAGAGGAATGTTAATGTTACCGAAAGATCTAATTATATTATATCTATTGTATAATTTAGGTTTATGAGATGCCTAAAATGTCAAAATGCATTATATCATTATACAGATGCAGCACTACCAGTGTATTAGATTTTTGAGTTTAGCCATCATGGTTGTACCCTAGCATTAAACGAGCTGTAGTGTTTTTTAAATTGCTTATTTCTTGTCTGTGTTCCCTGCTGCTGTGGGACAGATATCCTGGGGTCCGTTTACTCACTATCTCCTAGGGTCCACGCTGCTTTGATTCTTCATGCTGTCACATACTGTACACACATCGCTAGAACCTCTGGATCAGTCAGGCAATCAGTAGGAAAGGCTGTATAGTGCTTTTCAAGATACTAATTTTGACCAAAAATTCCCAAGACAGCAAAGGTGTTTACATTTCTATGATTGACCAGGACATTACTGTGTACCAGTGAAAGACACACTGTCTGCTTTTGTTAATTGAAAAACATTACATAAAAACATTTTCCAAAGAATGCATGCAGAATATCTTTTTCTCAAGCTGTCTTTATCTCAATATATGTTGCTCCTGCATGAGAAATTGAGAAATTGTTATTTTCTTTACCATTATAAATGCCTTTCTTTGGATATGTGGATTTATGAGGAATGTATTATTGGAATGATTAAGATTCTCTCAAATCAATTCCTTAATTAATATGAGATTTGTTGAGTGTTTGATTGATGAGAGCTCTTGCTGTGCTGAATGGATTGTCTTCTCTTTTCCAGTCTAACTTTGCAATGGGACGGCTCCCCTCAACATACAGAAAATGCTACATGTTAGACTTTGGTCTTGCACGACAATACACCAACACTAATGGAGAAGTCAGACCTGTAAGTAACTGCTGTTTCAGTCGTGGCTCTTGCTAGCTGTATAACGTGCTATTTTCATTTTTACTATTGAGTTGGCTCACGTCACATTGCCTTAGCTTTCTCATGGATTTAGTACCAGATAATATAAAAAATGATTCAAGCACAGTTACAGGAATTCAGAGCTTTGAAATCACACCACTTCACCATAGAACTTGCTTTTGGTTTAGGAGTAATTTCAAAAAGTGTGTGCAAAAACTTGTGCCATAAAAAAAAACTATTAAGAAGCTATTGTAGTTTAGGAACTGAAATTGAATGTTGAAAGTTTTTAGCTGTGAATATTAAAGAAATGGATTAATCTGGTTTGAGAAAATGTGTATTTGTCAAAAAATATGTTGTGTTGTGTCTGAAAGACAATTTGTCTGTAATTAATAGAAGTGTTAGACAAACTGCTTTCTTCTGATCTGAGTTAGGTATGTAATCTGATTACTAGGATTTAAAGAGACTTCTCATTTTCCTGACTACCCAATTTTCAAGAGGAAAACCTAAGCCATATTACACTCATGATGAGTTACTAATGGCAAACATAAATCCTTAATGTATATCACATGAAAACATTTTTGACTTCACTAGCTTTAATGAGCAATGTGCACTTTATTTGCAGAATAACTGGAGGCAAAAAATGCATTGCAGCTCTATTTGTTTCCCAATGTTCTGATGTTTTAGAAAAACATTATAAATGTATAGAAACTGGAAAGTGTGTTGTACTGAGAGTTAGTATAACTAACTCAGCTGTACAGCATCCTCGGCAACATATGGCAAATTCGAATGTTTCTTGTAAGGAGGATATTACGCAGTTCTCTTTACAGTCTGTACGTTGAATTCTTCCATCTGGAAGTTAGTCCAGATCCAGATCAGTTAGTAACAAATTGCAGCTATTATTTATTAGTTTCATAGAGAAAGACGTGCTATAGTCTTATTACGCAACAGCAATAGGTCTCGTGTGTGGTTTAGTCTCATAGGGCGTCTAGTTTTATAATGACTGGTTGTTTAATGACAGTGTCTGTCTTGAAAAACAGTTGTGTGTGTTGTTGCCTGTGACTAACTACCCGGTATAAGTAAGTCCGCTAAATAAAAAAAAAACACCGTACCATCAGAGAAGGACCAAAGGAAGTGCAGGTTTATTAAAAGAAACCAAACCAAAAAGTGCAAAAAGAAAAACACCATGATGGGAAAAAACCCAACCAAAAACATTATACCGCCAAGTCCTGGTTATATAATATAAGCCCCACCCCCGGTCCTCTTGATAGATAGGTGAACCTCCATTTAAAGGGATGGGTCTACAAGCTCTGTAACCTGACACAAGATGAAGGAACAGATCGGTGCAAGACATTGTGAATCCACAACAGGTAAAAGACAAAAATATATATATCATACAGAAATAACATAGCAATTGATACTTATAAAACTATATACTGTGCAAACGTCCTGTGACAGGCCACAAAGGGCTTGTGACAATGGTCTAACACAGCCCCTCATCACATTGTCCTTGGTGATAAGACAGTACTGTGGGTGAGCTAGGAAAGCAGGCACTAGCCCACTAATCCATTTTTTCTGCAACATTTTGTGTGTGTCAGTCTCACTCCATTTTACCAGAACCTAAGAACGATCACACAGGGCACCAGTGTCATTGTTTTTGATAGAAAGAAAGGACCTACTCAGGGAACAAAGTAAAGTCTGAGTTAGTGACATTCATTTCCGCTGACCTTTTAAAGCATCAGAACCATATTCTGTTTTCATCCACCCTAGTGGTTTTGCTAAACCGAGCTGAAAAAAGATACGAATCCCTTGACCAATTGATTTGTTAGCTTTGAGTGCTCAGTCATGCAGGAAAAACTGTTTTAACAAGCTACCGTATCATACATTGAGACAGAAGTGTAATTATTCTTGCAAGTGGTGAACGGAAATCATGTTTGCTAAACAAGTATTTAATTATGCCATCAGTTTAATTATCAGAAAGGACTTCTTGTTTCTTCAAGACTGTAAATGAATTTGCACTATACATAAATTACTCCATGTTCTGAGTTGGAACTTGGTCAAAATTGAAAGGTTTTCAAAAAGGTTATTGATCAAAACACCCAAAGAAGACACAGTGTTTCTTGATGAAAAATGATTAGATGATTCTGACTTGAATCATAAAGATAATGAGCACTTTGGATGAGAACTGCTTGAGATAATCAGTCAGATAGTGAATTTCCAGTGCAGATCCATTAACGATACATTGATTGTGATTTGTTTTTCCTCGTTTTTATATCTCAGATGCAGTAAAAAAAATTGTTAATTGTTTTCTATAGTAATTCCCAATGAACACTTGCAGATGCTGTATTTTGAAATTTATTTTATTAGGAAAGTAGAGTAGTAGAGTCCTTATTTCCCTAACGGTCAACCGATACACTGCAAATTCAATGAAATGTCAACAACTTTGGATCAAAGCATCAGGCAAATTATTTAATAGTGTAATACTAATGAATGACCACAGTTTGTCCTCATGCAATCATAATTGTCTTAATTTAAGCATCTGATCAAGGGGACTGTATGTTTGGAGATATAATCATAATCATTCTTACTTCTGTTGTGCAGTTACATTTTCTTTGCAAACAAATGTGCTGGTTTAATGTTGGATTAAGTTCCGATTTTTTTTTTATGGTGATGTTAAGAAATAGAAATAAATGACATTTGTATGTATGCAAAAACAGTTTTTTAAAACTGTTTTTCTCTAATCCTATTTGAGATGAAATATGGATTTTTTTTGGCTTGTTTCCAATTGGCTCTTGCTTTGATATCAGTAGGGAATATGGATTTTTGTGGTGTATATCATAGCATTATGTGTTATCTTAAACAATACTGTGTTTACAGTTTCAAAATTTGGTCTATACTCGGATTGGCTGAGTCAATTGTGTTTTCATATTTATTCTATTGTTTTACAATCTGTCTGTTCCCCTAATGGAACAAATTCACATTCTCTTGATGGTACTGGTGGCAGAAGGCAGTTCAATCAGGACATTATGATAGCATATGTAAGCATGTGCATTCAAGAATTCTCCTTAATTTTCGCCAAGCTATTCACAAGGTGGTTTTGGAATTTCAACTGTAAAGCATTTCACATGTAACTCAATGAAGGGAACAGTCAAAGATTTGAAAATGCATCTTATTATGTAAATGTGATTGGTCGCAAAATAAAAATGGAAATGTCCCTCTCACTTTGCCATTCTAGTTTGGTGTTCAGTTTGTAACAGCTCTCTTACATTAAGAAGGTATCCTAGTGATAATTCTTCATACTTGGTGTGGTTGCAATTGAGAAGCACTCAGAGTGTTGTAAGCAAGAAAAAATAAATGTGGCATCTGTCAGAATAAAAATGTGTTGTGCCATGTTATGACAGATAATGGAAACAAGTAGCATTATCTCTTGTGTGTTGTACTTTGTCGGAGAGCGGGTTGAGATCTGAGATCTGGATGTTGCCTGGGTCTTGTTACTAAGCAACTGAGCCTGGGATTCAGCTCAGCAGCAGGGGAGGCAGGGCTGATATTGGTCAGGCAGGGTCCTCTCAGAGCCTGGGTACCTGTAGGCTCTCAGCGATGTCAGAGAGGGACGCACCTCTTTCCTCCATTCTGAACTGAACCTCCTGTATGTTGCTGCCGAGCCTGTAGTGTGTCAAACGTTGATGGACGGTCAGATTGGAGCAGCCTGTCGGCACCTCCTCCTGTGACCAAAATACACAACTGATTCCAAACTGTGTGGTGTGTATCTGAATGTTGAAAAAAAATGGTTGTATTTCCAACTACAGTAATTTCCCAAGTAGGTGTGAGTGTGGGCGGAACGGTGGCTCTGTGGCTCAGGATCTGCGCCCGTGGCTGGAAGGTTGCCGGTTCGTATCCCGCAGCTGGCAGAGAAATCCTACTCTGTTGGGCCGCTTCTCTCCCTGTCTGTGTATCTCATGGAGAGCAAGCTGGGGTATGCGAAAAGATCATTCCTAATGCAAGAAATTGTATGTGGCCAATAAAGTGAACTTATCTTCTAGTGTATCACCCTGAATTATTAATTTCCACTTATTCACTTATTAGGCTTTTCATTCTTTAAAAAAGGTCCAGACCAGGGTCACTGGCTCATTAGTCCAGAGCTCATCCTGGTTTCTGTAGCGTGGACTCGGGAGCATGTGACTCCCTACCTGGGTGGGATTAACCCCCAATAGTTCTGGTCCCCTCTTATAAAGATAGGTGGACTAACTGGAGTACTGTACAGTACAACACTCAAGGTCCAACAGCAGTTTTTGCACCAGGGTCTGTCAGTTCCAAAGGCTTATCCACTACACTACACTACCACATTTTTGTAGTGTTAAACACACACAATATTACCTGAAGCTAGTATAATAGGAAATGAATATTTATAGTTCCTTTGCCATGCATTTGTTATGTTGCTTATTTTACAATACTTATGAATACTTGCTGTCTAAGTCTTGGTGATATCAGTGTCTTCATCTCAATCATTTTACATTTTCTTCTGAGATCAGCGTTGTGAGATGAATGTTTGATTCAGTGGGTGATGTACAGGGTTTTTGTGTGTGTGTGTGTGTGTTTCTTGTAGCTGACTCAGCTGCTCTTCATTGATTAGGAATGCAAGCCTCTAGTGATTCGTCCTGCACTGCAGCAGTGTTCTCAAGCCATGATAAACTGAGGAAGTGGCAAATCATTCAGTGGAAAATGACCTTCGTCAAATAGTATAAATGACACTGAAGGCAAAGAGGGGAGAGATTTTAAACTACAGGCTCTACTTTCTCATCTTGTGCAGGCAACCCACTGCAAATTAATAAAACATGTTTGGAATATTAAATTTTTAAAATATTTTTATATTAGAGACATTTTTACTGGTGAAGCCTATATACTGTATGGTCAATTGATGGGCATTGGCAAATGCACTAATTATCGGGGTTGAGAGCTAACCGTGTTCAGTTCATCCAACCAAAATTTAATTCATTTCACCCATCTGCGAGCTGCCATTCTGTGCTTGATGATGACTTGTTTGCCAGAGGCTTCCTGCTTCTGACCTGTGGTATCTCACCAGCAAGTACCAGTTTCTAAATTGCCACCGGTGGGCGGGTTGAGGTTGGTCTTTAACCTGGGTCTGACATGATTTTCGATGTCCAGCAAAGTGTTTCCACTGTCCATCGCCCAGTCTGCAATGGAGCGTCAATCTGATGCTTGCATAACCCGTATTAGGTTCCTCAATTTTTGTGCAGCATAAAGCTCTGCATTATTTCACTGCATTTTCTGTGTGGAACATTTGGCACCAGTGGTGATTAGCAATAGAATGTAGCATTAGTTACTATAGCAACACTTGTGCAGTATATCTCTGCAGAAAATAAAATGGGGCGGAACTATGATGCTTTTGGATTCCATTAGACTGCACGGAAAATACCCGTTTTTCATCATTTTATTTGAATACTTCTTGGTCTGAATTCACTTAAGAGACATGGCTTATCATTCTGTACACTAACACTTTTTGAGTGTAAAACAAGCAGTAGAGGTATTTTAATTAGCATCAGGCAGGGCTGACCTTTGTCTAGGAGTTGTGATTATTTGCCTGAAGAGTACCAGCTGTTTAAATGTTGCTGGAATTCAGCTTTGTTTCGACACGATCACACAGTTTACTTAAATAGAGAGATTAATAGATCGGACAGAATGCATGTAGTGTGACAACACTGTAACACAACAAAACGCTGTAAATATTGCATTGTAAAACTCGTTACCATATTCCTAATTAGATAGAACACCTAATTTTTTGAAGTCATACTAAATGGTAATTCTTCTCATTCAGTCATTAAGTTACCTTAAGATTAGAGAAGAACATATTATTGTCACTGCATTGCAGTTAAATGTTTTGTCCTAAATGATACTGGATAGAAAATACGTGGTCCTGTTTGAATGTTTTTAGTGTTTTAGTTTTAGATGCCTAATGACATAAATACCTGTATCTCTTTTAGAAGGACGCTCTTGTGAAGTTACTTTCTCTTTACCAGCACTGAAATCATTGTGTTTGGACAAAAAGGGCTTGTTTATCTCTGATGATTTTACTGTATTCAAACATGAATTTGGAAGACCTATCATTTATTCATAGCAAAAAAAATAATTCAAAGTGTGGAAATAGGGTTGCAATGCACGTGCCTTCAGAGTTTAAAAGAGTTCGAATGCCAAAGGAACTGGGAAAAGCTTTTGTAGTCAGAATAACTTTCATTTTTCTGTTTGAAATTAATTTTGAATTTGAAGGACAGACCCCAAATTATATTATAAACAACAATAATAAAAAGTTGAAAATACAGTAGAATAAAAGGCACAGCATACAGTACCACATAAAAAGCTCCTTTTCTGAAGAGTGATCATTTTTCTTCTTTGAAGAGTACATTTCAAGACCAAGTTTGGTTTCCAATTTCTTGTTTGTTCCCAAAGACGGGAAACTTCAGTATCTCACTGTGAAATAGTATTTAAATGTTTATTAGTGTTTCTTTCTTGGAGACTTGTTCTTGTTGTTTAGTATGGCGATGCAGCTGGAACATATACAGGTTCATATTATAAAGGTTTTATAGCCTTATACTTTTGCACAGTTTCATGTGAATAAAAACAGTTTTATAACTAAATTAATCACATCCTTCTGGGATTCACTGATGTACTGTAATTGTTCTGAGTCCATCTCTGGTGTTGTCTCTGGTTAGACATTTGCTGTAGGATGTAAATATTCCAGAAAAAGTAGCTTCTGAAAAAATTCTATCCAACACGAAACGAGAGGGGTGCACACCTATGAGCTAAATTACTTTTGCCTTTTCCAGATCCGGAATGTTTGTTCAAAAGGTCTTCTTTCTCGAACAGCAGGGCTAATAGGTTAGCAGAGACAGAGCAACAAGCTGAAAGTGAAAGAAGGGAAAAGAAAGATTACTTCATATGTTTTAAGTAACAGCAATGCATTATTTTATGGTTCATCAGCCTTATCTTCTATATTTATATATCTATATTCATCAAAATATCTTCACCTCCTGATTTGGTTTTCTCTATTGTTTTGCGGTTATTCTGTTTTCTCACACAGTGGTGATTTTGTTTCTCCTTTTGTTCTTGTGTTTTACAGTTCCTTTTGGCCTTTTATTTTGAAGCGCATGCTTGACCTGTTGCTCCCATCACAGTCACTGTTTCACAGAGTAACATTGTGAGTGTGATGTCACTGAGCTTTCCTTTTCGTACTGCTGGGCAGGGCTCTCATCAGGGATTTCATCCAGTGGGGGGCAGGGGGGAGCACAGTCTGCAGACTTAAAAGCATCCTTAAGAGCAATCTGCTGCACGCTGATACCTCAATAACTGGTTTGTGCAGACAGCTGGTACAGTGAGCAGCAGTTTAAGCTGCTACAGTGTTATGGATGAAACAAGTACAATCCTCAACGCTTTCTACTGGTATGAAAACAGCTGGAGCAACACCTGACACACCAAACACCTGAGCAATCAGGTGTGGCTTATGCTGTAATGTCACTGAATCTAGACTCCAAAGTTTTACGTGGATACGTCGAGAAATGTTTGCCCATGTTTCCTTGCAAGGGTGAGTTTTGTCAGATGAATAGGGTGCAGGCAGCAGGAGTGTTACAGCCCCCCCTCAGAGTCCTGTCTGCGTCTGTCTGGGCAATGTGCGCAGGAGCTCCAGTTCACCGCACTGCCACCCCTGCGTGTGCAGAGCTGCTGTGGCTCAAAAAGCATCCAGCAGTTTCTTCTTGAAAACAGTTCTAGTTCTGGGCACGAGTCACCAATTCTGATCGCCAGAGCGTGCTTGGATTTCGGCTTTTGTTATTTCCACGATTCAAAATATTTTTGGGAGTGTAGGGTTGGTCTGTTCACACTACGTTGCCACCAAATATTTGAAGTCAAGTGTCAATCTTCAAATTTGAAAATTTAGCAATAGACACCCCCTGTTGAAAATAACTGTATAGTAGGGGATGGCATAGTATAACGGATCTTTAACGTGAGGAAGTGTTTTAATGTGTTAATAGTCAAATTTGGAATCACCTAATATTTTAATACTTGTTGAGATCAGAAAGTGAACACTTATAACAGAGTTATAAATTAATTTTTATCCTAAAGCTTAATGTGCTTTAACAGATATATATGCCAATCTGTAATCTATGGAGATTTTAAATGTCAAACAGCACACTAGCCCCTGGTGAGATCCCTGGCGAGACCTTAATGTTTGTTTTGATTTGTTTTAGTTGGGAAGTTTCTTTTTAAGTTTAATTCATTTCATTTACTTTACACAGAAAGAAACAGGTTAACATTGTCATACTTGTAATAAGTGCAAATAAACACATCACAGTTATTGAAGCAAAATATTAAACATTTCATTGAAAGTAGCATCAGACAACTGATCCAGACATGTAAGGACACCTGCAGTAAGTGTTTAGTTAACAAAACAGGTCCCAGTTACTCTCTGTTAGAAAAATTCTTCTGAAGTATGACTTAATGTGTAGTTAAACATAATAATGTTTGTTTGACTATTTAAAAGTGTACATTGTATTCTTTTCTCCTTTTAGCCTAGAAATGTTGCAGGATTTCGGGGAACAGTTCGCTATGCTTCAGTTAATGCACATAAAAATAAAGTAAGTATCTTTTATTTATTTCTTCAATCAGGAGACAACCAAAGACGTTTAATTTGCACTTGTGCCTAGTTAACTATCTGTACAAATTCATAATACGGAACAGCCTGTTCTTCTTTTCTTTAATGTCCTTTTGTTTGTGGTATTGTACTTTAAGGAGAGGAGTACTTAATTCTTTCTGATAGTGAGACAGCTACTCGGAATACTAAGAGAGTTTTAAATACAGCCTTTCTCCCACCTCTTCAGGTTTCCTTCAGAGTCACAGTACTCTTCCTCACCTCCTCCACAAAGCAAGGGCCCTATTTCATACACTTCATCACTTTGCATAAGATATACAAAATGGCCACATTTTAAATCCTTTCCTAAGCAATTTAAGTTGAACAGAAGATTCATTGTACAGCCTTGGCTTATCCCAGTACAACAGCTACAGCAAGTAATGCACACATTTCTTCTTACGGTCACAAATCAAAATGTTTTCATTAACTTAATATTTATTGTCCTCTTTGTTAATGTTTAGGAAATGGGTCGTCATGATGACTTGTGGTCCTTATTGTACATGTTGGTTGAATTTGCAGTTGGTCAACTGCCGTGGCGCAAAATTAAGGATAAGGTATGCTTAGCGTGAAGTAGGTACCATTTGCAAAACCTGCCTAATACAATTAATGCATTGCTCATAAATAATAGTGCATGCTCCATTTACGGAGAGAAGTTGGTTAAATATTAATGTCTTTAATAAACACAGTGAACATGAAATAATATAGTTCTAATTATGTGATGAAAGAAGTTTGTATTAAACATTTGTAAAACCTGTTTTTACAAGACCTGCAATCAAAATGAGTAACGCAAGTGTCGCTGATCGGCTTTTGATACTATGTCTAGAATATTACTTACGCAGAGTTTCTCTGTTAATGATTTTAACAGGAGCAAGTGGGCCAGATCAAAGAGAGATATGACCACAAGATACTTCTCAAACACATGCCTACAGAGTTCTCCATCTTCTTAGACCATGTAGTAGGCCTTGATTATTACACCAAACCAGACTATCAGGTACAGGTCCTTAACCTCAGTCATTTTTTTATTTATTATGAATGTTTAAACATTTGTTCCAGAGTTCACAGTGTCTGAAGAATCTTGAGTTCTCATGCAGCTGGTATCCGGTTAATTATGCAAGTTAATGTTGTGAACGTACACAGAAAGAGCACCATAACATGCTATATGTTTGTTGAAAGACTCCCTGTACAAACAGCTTGCTCTGCTCGGGAGAGATTGGACAGTGAAATGGGTAACTTCACAATGAAATGATACATGATCATCACCATTCAGGATTGTTTTTCTTAGAATTATTTTTTAATTGAAGTGCTGCTATTGTTATAGAAGTCTGTGCTAAAGTCTGATGTTTCGTACAATTGAAAAAGTGTAACTTAAAAAGATGTCGTGCATAAACACTTTTTCCTTGACCGATATTGCACACGGTACCTTTTCTCCCAACCTCCTTTTCTGCACTCCGCAGCTCTTAATGTCGGTGTTTGAGAACTGCATGAAGGAGCGCGTCATAACGGAGAACGAGCCGTTCGACTGGGAGAAAGGAGGCACCGACTCCTTGCTATCAACCAGCACCTCCACCCCACCACAGCACAACACAAGGCAGACTGCAGCCATGGTGGGGTAAGACCAGCACAGCTTTGCTCATCTGGGTCTCCCAGGATGTGCTCTGCGCTTGTCCTTTTGTTCCTTTATCGTCCTCTCCCAGAGACACAGGATTCCTGTGTATTCTCCCTCATTCTGAGGTTTTCGTTCTGGCTAGCCTTCTGATTTCCCTAAATAGGCACAGGACCATTGAAAAATAGCTTAAAGCTTGATGTGAGGAAATGCGGGAGAGACAGGGCTTGCAGATTTTATGTCACCTGGGATGTGAGTTTAGCAAAGGCTACACTAATTGACATGGCCTTAAAATCCTGGGCTTCAGCGTATCCTTGCCTACTACACATCCTTAGCTTATCCTTTCCTACTCTTCTGAAATTGTCTCTGAGAAGCACCGTTTCATTAGTATCATGTTGTGCATGTCAGCGCTCAGCAGAGCTGCCAGTATCCGAGTGGCAGTGTGCTCGGCGTGCTGAAAATGTATGTGCAGAGCCGAAGATGTGGGGGCTCATAAGTCTCACAGAAAATAGTGCAGCAGTTGTGTATGTGCATGCACCTACTGTATACAGTATATGCATATTTCTACATGGACTGTGCCTCAGAAATCTTGGATATTCAGCAGTCCTGTGGTGAGTTGAACAAAATGCCTAAAGTTCATTTTCTTCATAAAAATCCCTTAAGTTTAAGGGTGTTGTTCAAGGCAGTTGAAAATGTGATGTCAGTAGCTAAGCTCTGGGGGAAAGTATTCATATATAATGTTTAAGATATTCAATGCTTACATTGTTTGGTCCAACCAGGACATTCTATAGAAATACAGTATAACTATTTTATTTTTTTATATCACAAATAGATTTACTATTCCACTTTTCAAGCAGATCTTTTATTGTTCAACACACTACCTGAGGTATCAAGAGAATCATTATTACTTTGTATTTCCTCACTCTGGCCTGCTGACGTAACTGTGTAGTTTTATAGAAAGATTTGTGTTCTTTGTCGTTATCATACTGTGATGTTGGCAGAATTGAAAATATCATCATTTCAGATTCCGTTTCTTCCTTCTGCCAGTGTGTCGGGAAGGACTGATTGGGTTATTTTGCTCTGCCATACAGTATATTAAACATTCATTATGAAAGAAAAAAAAACAGCTTTAATAGTACGCAAGGAGAAATGTCCTTTTGGGGTGATTAAAAAACAACAGTGCATTCCTAATTTGTTTTCTGAATTATCAGATGAAAGCTTTTATATAATGAACAGAATACAAAATTAAACTTTTCACCAACTAGCTAAATGTCAAGCCTTTTAAAAGTGCAATTTATATGCAAACCACTCCTAATAATAATCTTCCCTGTCTAGACCTTCTTTTATTTCACAAGTAATACTGTTAATAAAATAACATTAAACTGCCAAATGTGCTTTCTTTTTTTGTTGTTCAGGGAGATTTATGAATAAAAATATGTCAGAAAGAGAATAGTTCACATGAACACATGAGCCGTGCTTGTGGCAGACCTCTGAGGATATCTGGGCATGAGTGTCAGAATTGTCCATTTCAAAATACATTAATGTGCTATTAGCCCTTTAGGTAAAGTATAACTCAATGAGGACGCTGGGAGCATTTAGTATAAAGTCTCAAAGAAGAGTCGTGAGAAAAATCCTCCTGCAGTGATGGTTTAATTTAATTATACAGCCATACATGGGAATTAACCGACACAAAACATCGTTACTATTCAGAGCACAACCTTTATTTGCGAGAGGAAGTAATTTGGTCGGGGAAGATAGCCCCTGTGGAAGACAAGTAAACTAACAGGAACACCAAATCGCCGACGAAGACTCACAAGAGAGAATAATAAACGAACATGACAAATTAGAAGAGAGAATTGACTCGCTTCGGTTTCAGCATGTCTTCGGGTTTGTTTCTCTCTCTCAGTCGCCTTTTATTGCCCTTTTCGGAGAGAGACAAAGCAGGTACACAGAAAGTATAAGAGCAGCAACTCATAAGGCCTTAATCTACCGTAGCAGTGTTCACCTCAGGGGGGAACATCCTGGCATCTTGTTACACTAAGTTATAACTTAATGTCAGTATTTGCACTTAAATATGCAATAAACAGAATCCAACCTATAAAAGACACCACGGGGTGCGGAAGTTCAAAACCACAGAGTACTGAAGAGGCTTTTTGACAATGCTAAGTCTCTAACCCAGGTCTTATAGGACTATGCAGTAGGTTAGTCTTATAAATCACCCAATTACAGTATTGGTCAATTAAGCATGAAGGATCTCTGGTCTTTTAGGGCTGAAGATTATACTGGTTTCTGCCTAAAATAATCTCTAATTCCTTCAATTAAAGAATCACCTGTTTAATTGATCACAGTCAGATTGTTCTAGGCCCCTTGAAATTGATGATTTTGTGTTTCCCCATGATCACTGCTGCACTGGGGATCTCCAGGACCAGAGCTGAAGACTATCTGTTCAGCCAGGAGCTTATGTGAATCCCAAACCAATGCACGAGGTCCGTCTACTTTCAGGATTGTCAATGTGACTCCGGTGCCCGGGGACTTGCAGAGGGAGAATACGGATGATGTCCTCCAAGACGAGCACTTCAGTGACCAAGAGAATGCTCCTCCGGTGATCCCCGTGCGACAGGGAGATGTCCAACCGCCAAACGAGGAAGTATGGGAAGACACAGACTTCAACCGCAACAAACTCAGGATCAGCATCAGCAAGGTAACCTGGCCAAGTCCTCCTTTCAAAAGGAGGTTTATCAGCTGTTTCACCAGCGTGCATTTCCTGTTTTTTTTTTACCTTTTAGTTAAAGGAGTTGTCGCATGCTGGATTTTAAACTGTTGTTATTAAGTGACGGTATAGTAATGGAGTAGGTGAAGTCGGTTCTCACAGAATAGGTCGGCATTACTTGATACTCAGGCTTTATTCCTGTGAAAGCCTGGGATGAGGGCTTGCTGTACTGTACGTGCGTATGTGTTAAAAAAGGTAAGGATCGTACCAGAACTGCGGCATCTCATCAGAGTTTCTCAGGAGAGCAGGAATTAAGGGGCAATGCAGTGTTTCTCAATCTTTGGGTACCCCTGTTTTGCCTGGTTTTGCTTCAGCTGTGTTAAAATGTCAGGCTAATTTATTTCAATTTTCTGTTTGAGACATTTTTCACTTTTTCTTTCAGATCTTAAAAATCTGAATGAGATTTTTAGAAGCTAATTGGTACCCCGTGCTAATTCATGAGTTGCAGGGCTACCCTCATTCAGGTGTGAGAGTTGACATGTAACTAACCCATTGGACTCAAAGAGAAGGAAAAACTGACTCCTTGCTGTGAGAGATGCCTGATTTCATATCCACTTGCGTCTGTTCATAATCAACCGGTCACCCATTAAGAGTTCTTTAGTCAGACATAAGAGAACAAATGCAATCTAACCAGAAAAAATAAATGAGTACATTTAATTTTAATTAGTCGAGTGGAGACTGTATAAAGTTCTGTGTTCTGAAGTTGTCAGATATAACTTGTTGTACTGTATGTTGTTGCTTTTGAAACCAACGACTCGGCAGAAAAAAAGTCTAAACCAGCAAGCTCAACAATTGCAGGCACCAGTTAGCACTGGTAATTAAGGGCCCGGTTGGAACAAAAACCAGCAGACACAGAAGATCCCCCCCCCCCACTGCGATAATGGTTAGACAGTGTTTAAGGTCTTGTTTTTTAATGATGTCCTTGGTTGATAGAAAGAAAACCGCAAGTCACACTAGTTGTGTGTTTTAACCCCAGGCGCAGTGTCCCCTGGAGGAGGATGCCAGCCGAGGGGCCTGTCCTGTCTCCCCGGTCAGAGGCCCCCCAGAATCTCCTAGTGTCCAGGTGCGCTCTCTGCGAAACCGGCGGGTCACCAGCCCCGAGTCTGACCGGCTCTCAGCCGCTGAAGGAAGGGCGGACGTCTGCGACAGAAGGTAATCTTTCTCACAGATTTCTCACATGCTTTTTCAGTGCACTTTGTCCTTTTCTACAATGAAGAAGAATGAGGTCAACATTCAAACATCTCAGAAAAACATGTTTTTTGGAAAATTAAAACGTTGCCGGTTCTGTATAATCAATGCTTAGCTTTAAGTTGCCGATGAGCTGCTTGTTCAGATTTTGATGGCAAAAGATCCTTCCTTTTCCAGGTTCTTTTGTCGGTTCTTCATGAAAGTGCTGATGGAAAATTCTCCCATGTCTTTCATTCCTCCCTTCGCCTTCCTGATTTCTCCTCGTTTCTCCTCCAGGTCTCGAATGGATATCCTCGGCTCCCCATCCAGGCAGGTGTACTCCTCCCAGCCAGCTCAGATGCTGTCTGTGGACACGGGGCAGGGGGACAGGCAGGTCAGCGGCCGGATCGAGGTGTCGGCCTCCGTGGAGCACGAGGCCCTCAGCAACGCCTTCAAATCGGTCCCCCTGGCGGAGGAGGAGGACTTCGACAGCAAGGAGTGGGTCATCATCGACAAGGAGACGGAGCTGAAGGACTTCCACCTGGGGGCCGAGCCCAGCACCTCGGGCACGACGGACGAGGAGGCGGAGGAGCTCCGGCCCATCGAGGACAGCGAGGAGCGCAGGAGGGGCCACGGGGGCACCGAGGCCGTGGTGAGACCAAAGACGCAGGAAGGGAGGTCCCGGGGCATGCTCACCGTGGCCGAGGAGGACGTGTCGCGGAGGAGCGGAGGCCGGGGCCATTCGGCGTCGGAAAGCCGGCAGGAGATGCCCAGCGCCAGCCCCGCCCAGTCGCCGTGCCACTCGATGCCTTCGGCTCGGCCCAAGCGGAGGGAGTCGGAGCCGTCTGGACCGCACAGACCGGTAAGAGCCTTATTAAGAGCCGGGGGGCTCTCAGACTTAAATGGTGCATATCACATCCCCAGGCCTTTTTCTTTTCCTTGTCTTTGCCATTTTTGCTGGAAAACAGGAAAAGAAAACTACAGAGCAAAAATCCCTGGACACAGCGTGCATCCGCGTCCAGCTATTTTTTTTCTGCCCGCAGGCTTTCTGTAAGGCGCTAAACACAGCTTAAGCCGCAGTATCATCAGTTTGTGTTTTTCCCGTTTTATTACACTTTCACTCTCATTCCGCGAGGTAGCTGTTGTGCCACCGTGTGGCATGGTGAGCTCTGCCGTCTCACAGCTCTTGGGTTTTGGCGTGGGGATTCGGGACTGGAGCACAGATGTGACTTCCTGGCTTTTCTCCAGACGTACCCGGTTTCCTCCTACCTTCCACAGATGTGCTGGTTAACTGGTGTCTCTAAATTGTCCCTGTGTGCCTGTGTGTGTTTCCCTGCAGTAGGCTGGAGTCCAGGCCAGGGTGCAATCCCACCATGTGCCCTGTGCTTCCAGGATAGGCTCCAGGTGGCCACACTCCTTAGCAGGAGCAGGCAGCTTTCTTATAATGGAGGGACAGATGCATGGATGTAGTTTGTTGTGTATGTTTCCCCACTTGAGACCTTTCTGTTTTGTTGCTCACGTAAATTTTTGTGTTATTGTTAACATTGCAGAAGCTGCTTCAAATATTTTGCTGTTTCTCCTGATATGCATAAAAGTCCTTGTTATGCAGAGGTCAGGAAAATGTTGCGTGCGTGGCTTAGGATGTGGTATGCTGCTGTTTTTAGTCCAGTAGGAGCTGGAAATGCTAAAAATAGAAAATCAATGCTGCTGTCTTTTTAGATACTTTGCAACATGCTTGATTTGGCACCTCTGGTGGTAACAAGATGATAAACAGCCTTTTCATAAAACATCTCACTATAAAGCTTTAAACGAAGTGTCAGCAGTCTGTTTCAGCACGCCTTTTCACAAAAATTGGGATGAGCTACCGTCTAGCTATGACCAAGCTTATGTGTAAAACACTGATATTCACTCCTGATTCTTTCTGGTTTTCATTAAAACCTGGACTCTATTTGACTTTATTACTGTTCCCTTAATTGGTCTGTATTACCACTTTTTTCAGGTCTTATTGAGGATTATATGTTACCTAGAAAACTTGTTAGTCTGAGACCCTCCAGGACCAGGAGCGAATATCACTGGCACAAACAATTTTAGGTTTGTGCTGTATGTGCAGTACTTAAGGACCTGAGGTCATAGAAATGGTTCACTCATACATTTCCCATTTCAGTTACAGTAACATGAGGTAATAGGTAAATATGTGGTGTGTCTGGTAAGTGAAAAGCCTTAAGGTAGGTTTTCAGCGCTACAATAACAGAATATTGGATTAATTCAAAGCAGTGTCACACATCACAGTACATTTAAGGGTTATTTTACAGGGATATTCTTAAAGATAGTACGTTGCATTCCACATCCATTGAATCACATTAAAGACATTTTGTAGTGTTTAAAAGTGACTATGCGTAGGCTAAGGAGTCACTTGAGCTGAACGCAGAAGCTGAAGGTTAAAAACTGGCCCTCGCAGTCAAGCAGGCCCCAGACAGATCTCCATTTCCAGAATTGTGTAGAGTAGTGCTGTCTTAAGTCATTCAGGGAAGGGCACAATAATGAAAGCAGAAATAGAAATATCGAGCACATTTAAGGTAATCAGTATACAGAGCCAATATTGTTTCTGAGACTGGCCTGCTCAAAACTGTGCTGGCTAGAATATTTTGTCAGCAGTGTGCAGAACGACATAAGAAAGGCCGCAAACGAGAGGAGCCCATTCAGCCCGTTTGGTAATTAGTAGCTTATTGATCCTCGGATCTCATCCAACTGTTTCTTGAAGGAAGCAGCTGGATAAGATCCTGGGATCCAGGAAGGGCATTGGCATAAACAGCATGGCTGGGTGAGCTAGCTCCAAACTCCCACAATCCTTTGAATAAAAAGTGCCTCCTATTCTCAGATTTTAAAAGCATTTCCATGTAGTTTTCCCTTGTGCCCGCTGGTTCTTGTTTGACCATTCCTTCTGGAAAAATCCACAGGGTTGACTTTGTCAGAGCGTTTGAGGATTTGTCTACTTGTATCGCTTGTACTCTCTGTAGCCACTATTCTGTTCAGGCTACAAAGGCTCAGTTCTTTAAGCAGCGTAGGGAGATATAGAATGAAATCCTGTGAACTGTCCTATGAAAAGCACAACACTGATGTTTTTCGAGGACGTCATGGGGGTTTTCCGGCTAAGAAGCAGGACTTTCACCTGCCTGGTGTGGATAGATTGGCAGTAGTTGTGTTTCTTGGGAAATTCATATCCAATCAGGGACAGTCTGTTCTCTTTATCTGCCATCAAGTCATGGTGCAATTTCAGAACAAGTGAAGAAGATTGGGCCCTTTCATGTTTCTCCTGTTTACACTTATTTATTGTTATAGCAAAAATTAGCTATAGAACAATTAGCTATAGAAAAATTAGCTAAGAACCTTTTGATAAGTCCAGCCTTAATGTGTTTGTAAATAAAACAGGATTTCAAAAATCGGAGTCGGGAAATAAACGTATTCATGAGCAGGATTCAGTTTTTCAGATATCCCTACCTATCCCTATTATCAAATTATTATAATGTACAGCGAAATGATCACTTTTATAATTTGACACTTGTTTGTGCCAGGCTGATCAAAAAATCTTTAATTGTTCTGTGAGTCCCGAGGTCATTTTAGGATTTGTGTCATTTAACATCTTGGTAAAGTCAAGGACGTCCAATAAAATCGAGGCGGATGTTAGTCTTGGAAAAAGAGTGGGATTGATAAAGCTGTTTTGAGTGGATTGAATCTGAAGGATTGAATCCTTTTTAAGAGTGCTTGTCATCCTGTTGTAAACCCCTACTGTACCATTACTGCTCGAGCCACTACCTGATTGTTGTTATGATGGGTTCTGATGGGACTGACGTAAATAATTAGAAGATGATTGTATTCAGAGATACATTAAATAGAAAAAAAAGAGACACAAGTCAAGTAATGATGGAAAGTAGATCACACGGTATTTCATCAGAAATGTAAAATGGCAAGAACATTCAAAATGTTTGAGTCTCTGATATTTTACGCTTGGGAAAAAGGTTAAATATATAGAATCAAAAGAAAGCATGTCTCTAATGCTTGTCCCACATCATGCCGGCTTATTCCACAAATGGGGCTCAAGCTTACTTGTCACGTTCTCACCTTGCAAGGAAGCTTTTCCCGCAAGTAATAATAATAATAATAATAATAATAATAATAATAATAATAATAATTGCTTACACTTATATAGCGCTTTTTCTGGACACTCCACTCAAAGCGCTTTACAGGTAATGGGGACTCCCTTCCACCACCACCAGTGTGCAGCCCCACCTGGATGATGTGACGGCAGCCATAGTGCGCCAGAACGCTCACCACACATCAGCTATCAGTGGGGAGGAGAGCAGAGTAATGAAGCCAATTCATAGATTCAATTCAAGTACTACATGAAGCTGTGAGTTGCCCTGCTGGAATGGTGTCATGGCTGAGAGAAATCACAGAAAGGGCAGCAGGTGAGGTCCTGGGTCTGGATCAGCGTGGTGCACAGTGGCAGGTGGCCATCAGTCATCACTACAAGTAGAACTCAGAAGCCATTAGACATTAGACATGCCTAGATCTTGACACATAGACCTTTCCATTTGTCCTGGTGAGGCGTTGTAACTCCTGGCACATCGCTGATGGACTGGGTTTGGATGGAATATCTTGCCGGGTTAGAAATTGCTGGCTATGAAAATCTAAGACTCCAGCCTACCAATGGCACAATGCCATTCTTTTGCAAAGCAGCAACACAAAAACTCATCTCTTGCACATGTGAGACTCCCCAAAGCAAACTGATCAGAGGTGATATTGTTCTGAGAATCTTTTTTTAAATACAGGAATTTCTCTGACCCGATCTTCGCAGTACTGAAGTCTTTTTTTTTAATCGCATGATATTTTGTTTCATTGAGAATAAATAACATTGATCTTATGATGCAGCTTTTGCACAGGCACGTTTGTTTGCATCTTGAGAATATTCAGGTGGAAAAGAAAAAATAACTGCATTTTTTTATTGTCTTTTGCATCACCAGTTACTGAGTGATATGGAGCAGATATGTTAATATCATGCAGCATTGGGACTAATGCAGCATTAGGACTATCATAAAAACACTTTGCGCAGCTATTTTGGGAAGTATGTTTTTTCAGTCCCTTTTCCATATTTACTACAGAATTGTAAACTGTATTCTTATTTTTCCTTTTACTCTTGGGAAAAAAAGAGGACCCAATAGATGTTCTTACTGATGTTGTTTAACCTTTTATGGTCTTTTGTGACTCGAAAAATTCGATGTAGTCTGAATCTGGGCATCAAGGAGAGGAAGGGCAAATTTCCAGTGAACAGTGACGCTTGACTGCAAAATCGAGATGGACAATGGATGGACTCCCAAAAAGTTAGATGTCAATAGTGACCTACAACCTGTGAGAACCTCTTACTTTTTATAAACAATAGCCAAGCTTCAAAGGATCTTTGGCCAACTAAAAAACATTAAGTTGACTCAGATGTCTTTAGAGCTACCGACTAACTCCAAACGCTTTGCCTTTGGAACCTGTTTTGAGTAACTTAGAAGGGACAGTTGTAATTACCATTCTTTCTGCTGGGAGAAATTCACTGAGAGGAGTTTAGTTTCATAGCCTTTATAAGTACCTCTTCCACAGGGTATATATTTACATATACTGTATACATACAATTTTAAAACCTAATTGTGTGATAGCCTTCAGCTATGTCCTTTTCACAGTTATAGCACAAATAAAGTTGTCATTTTAAAGCAGTGCTATAGATTGCACAATAAAACAGAGGGCATATTGAGGGCATATTACCTTGTGTTGTCAGTCTTTGATTCCTATAAGTTAAAATCTTTACCATTTATGAGCCTCTTATCTGCACAAACCTTTGGACTTTGTTTTCTCCTTCGGTTCATCAAGTCTGTTGAGCACACAATTCATTTAAAGAGAACATTTCATTTACACCACCAAAGAAACCCCAGAATTGCTATTCGTTTTCCAGATCACTGTTCTATTTCGTGAATCATTTTATTTCTTAATGTCAAATGTGAGTCGTACTGTATAGTTTTAATTGTCTGGGGTGGGGGCAGGGCTGTAAGTTTGTTTAGCATTTTAGGACCATTAGTGTTCTAGTCGTTTAAAATATTTTCTAGCTCTTGAATGCAGTTTTAATTTCAGATTTGTGTGTCAGAAACACCTTAAATGCCGTAAAAAAACAGAACCAATCTAAACTGACATACTTCATCATCTTCGTCTTTATTCACAGTTAAAACTATTGTGCATACACTAGCCAATCGTAATTTAAAAAGGATAATTCAAACCTTCAGAACTTGTACCATGTCCAGGAACATTTAAACACAATCTATGTATGAGGTGAGATCTCCGAGATAGTTCTGATTGCAGCTTCATATTGTATTTAACTTCCGGACAGTCGCGGACGAGTTTAGGGTTTAGATATAGAGATGCGTTTTCTGTTTTGCTCTTGCGTGTCGGTTCACACACATTCCTACACATTTCTTTCTGGCACGTTTATTTTTCTGATTTAATGCTTCAGGAAGCAGCCTAGCCTATGACCTTTTTTTTTTTAAAGAGAGAGATGGGGTCTCTTTTCTGTGTGTCTTCTCTCTCAGCGGAGCTTTCTGCAGCATGCACAGAAAACAGATCAGGAGCTAGTCTTCCCCACACCTGACACCTTTTTCCTCCACTCTTATTGGTCTTTTTCAGTTGGAGGAGGAAAGGCATTCCCAACATTCTTTCCTGAGAACCAACCAATTGAGAAGATTGGCCTCCTATGTCTTCTCCTCCTCAACTCTGGAAACGGAGCAGTACCCTCACCCAGGCGGCACGTTCCTCCAGCGCAGTCGTTCGGCTGAGAGCAGCCCCGCTCGCATTCCTGGCAGAAGGCACATGCCACTCTTGCCTGGGAATTCAAGACCTAGGCATTCCCTCCTCAGTGCATCCAGGTTACAGGTTCAGCAAGTGTTGTCCAAATTTAGGAACAAATCATGAGCTGACACCCCCCCCCGCCCTGTGAACTCTCCAAGATTTTTGTAAAAAAAAGCAGAAGGAGGATCTAGTTTTTTTTCCCTACTCGTGCAATAAACTTGGTCTGCTCTGCACATCCAAACTTCAGCGCCGTACATGAGCCCAAGAAACGAATAGTGAAATTCAATACCATTGGGCGGGTAGCTCGACCCCCTGACAAACGCTGGCGTGCTGCTGTCGAGATGGTATCGTTTCAGTATTGGTTTCTGCATGTGTAAATAGCAAGGAGGAAACCACCACTGTTGAAGTCACACAGGACATTTTCAGTTGTAAATATTTGAAAAGTACATACCTGCATTTTTTGGGGGGGGAAGATTCTGTGGCATTCAAAGTCAGCGTTTATGGTTTTATTCAGTTCTTGCTTTAAGGTCTCACTCAGATGCACTCAGCTCGTCCACCTCATGAACAGTAAATGAGCCACAGGGGCATTCTGCATATTGCACATTTTGTCTAGTGCTTTTTGTTGCCTATAATTACAGAGTAACCACAATTGCCTATGCGTTCTAAGCTAAAACCTTTGTTCTTTGTGCTTTTAATTAATATTCCGCGAAGGATAAGGCTGTTACTTGGATGTCTGTCTGAAGAATAATCACACCAGGTTGAACAGTAACCTTGGTTGGTGGTGATTCAACACTGTCAGGCTGCTATCATTCTGCAAAAAAAGCAACACAGCCATGCAAATAATGTGAAGCATTCAGAAGTGAAAATCAGTGTGTTGTTCATGTTGTGAATACAGTACCTAAGAATGTCACATATCACAAAATTTTGTTTGATACTGTGTTGTGTTGTACAGTGTAAAAAAATCACAAACCCTTATATTCACTGAGAATCCCTTAATAACCTCTCAGTTAATTAATGATAACAGGATGGTATGGGAAACAAGGTGTGTCACTGTAGTCTTCCAACGCTTGAGTGGTTTTAAAAAGGAGGTTTTATTATATAGTTATCCAGCAGAAAATCAGTAGGACACAGGCTGACTTTGTGTTCAGTAAACCTTGTGTAAAAAGATGATGCTGCTTTTGCATTTCTAAAGTTTAAGAAGCATTTCTTAATGATGACTATGGGATCTCTACATGTACGTGCTGACAATAGGGCCTAAACTGCAGCCTAACGTATACTGATTAAGCAACAAAGAAGATGCAGTGTGTAAACCATAGGTGCTCTGACATGCCAGAAATCCATTTTAATGAGTTTTATTTTTTCACAGAGGGCATCGCAATGATATGTTTTGTTTTGCACAATTCAGTTCTGCTTTTATTTCATAAAGTGCTAAAGAATGTAGTGGTTTCAAGAAGATCTTAAATAGTGCTAGAAAATTTTCGAATAAATGTCCTTTTTGTTGGATTAAGTAACCGGGAGTGCACTTCAGCTTGATATACAATAAATGTTATTTTGTCACATTTATTAAGAGGGAAACTCTTGAATAACATTTTAAATATAACCACGACCTCTGGGTCTCTATCATTTTACACGCTTTTCGTAACCAGCGCTGCCAGTTATTTTATAAAGCACTTATTGTTGCAGTTGACCAAATTAGAAGCTAACTGGAACAAAGCCATTCAATGAAGGAAACAAGAGCAACAGTTACAGAAATTCTAAAGCAGGCTTGCATTGCCCCTAACCAGTGGTCACTTACTGCATCCCTATAGCCATAATGTATGTAATTATGATACAAACAGGAAGTCTGTTTTGAATCTGTTTTGAATTTGTTTTTTAGTTGATGTAGGCCACATTTCAAGTCAAACATGACAACAATAATTAAAGCCATGAACCTGTGGTTTTGAAACATCACACCTGTCTTCTCCAGGGTCATGTTCCCTTCTTTAATTGCAGAGTCATTCACTTGACGGGCCTCTTTAAGCTCTTTGAATGTAGACACTCTCACGTGTGGGAACATACTTTTAAGAATGAAATATCAGTTCACTGCCCCCATCAAAGACTGTAGATTACCTCACTACTGCTACTACTGTTTGTAGCAATGTGGGAGCGGTTTGAAATGGCTGCAATGCACAGGTGCAGTTTTACGATTTCAGCTGTCATAGATATTAGTGTTGAGAACTGAAGTTTGGATCTGGTAGTTTCAGCAGTAACAAGCCGAAAGACCTTACTACTGCTACGTGTGATGAACATGAAGCCATGTTCATCACATAACATGGAAGAAACTTAGAGAAAATGCAGTTTATGCAAAAACACCAACCTAAAAGCCATATTTGGGCAGCAAATACCAAATGTTTAAAGAAGCTGGAATAGAAGGCTGGAAAAATACTGACTTTCACACTAATGATATTGTGTTCCAATATTTACTGTCACTTGAAATCAGTAGGGTGAAAACAAAGTATGTGTTAGTTCTCTTATGATCAATGTCTACATGGAATTACCCAAAAACAAAACATATTGCATTGTACTTACCGTTCATAATAATCTCATGATGACAAATACAAATTGCTCGCCTATGAAGCAAGAATAACAGTTTTGACTTTGCTGTCCCAGTATTTCAGAGGGTACTGCAGATTGGATTACAAGAAAATAAAATTAATAAAATTGTAATAAAGGATTGCACATTAATGCCGGTGATGGAAGTGCAATGAAACGTACCGCATAAACACACAAGAAATTAAGCACTAACTGCCAAAACAACAGCCAGCGCATTCGGGTGATGCGAGTATTGGTTCATATCCCTTCTGCTGTAGTTTTCTTATCAACACAGGAATTCATCAAAACCATAAACACAAGGGACTTTGCAAGAGTGATAGAGTTTGTGGAGTGCTGGCAGGAATCTCTTTTAAATACACTCATTCAGATCCATGTGACCGAAACTGATTCAGAACATGGGTAATTTAAAAGACATGCAGAAAACAAAAGTCAGAGATAATGAAGTTCAGCTTCTGTATTTAGGTGGAATTAAGGGAACCATATTTGTATACATGAAAATTGAACCATTTTTGTGTAGTTTTAATTATTATAAATTACAATAATAATCATCATTATTATTATTTGAATTGTTTCCTTTTGATTGTACGTGTACAATGTGTCAGGATTGTGAAGAATGATATTTGATATGGTTCCTACTGGGATATACAGTATAACATATGGGCTACTGTATTACTTGGTGATATGCTGTTGGTTTGACAAGTTGGCCTAATTTATCATTTGAGTTTTGAAGACTGAATATGTTCAGTAGCATTCATCTCTAATTTGTGACCGCAGAATGGGTGATAAATCTCTATATTATACAATTTAAAGAATATACATTTGGATTCTGGCAGTTCCTTATACCAGAGGTGTCGAGTCCTGGTCCTGGAGGGCCAGTTTTATCTGCAGGTTTTCTAAGTAACTTTAAAGCACCAGCACCTGAAGCTGTTATCTCAGTCCAGTTAAGCCAATAATGGGCTGATTGAGGTCATTTAAAACTGATCTAAAATGAAAACCTGCAGTCACACAGCCCAACAGGCCCAGAATTTGACACTCTACCCTACTCTGTTGTCTTTCCACATTGATCAGTAATTAAATAGGATGCGCTATGTGTGTTCTTAGTTTTGTCTTGCATTCCTTTTTACATGTGTTCTCTTTGCTTCTTTGTGTCCTTAGATTGCTTTCTATTCTGACCACTTGAAAACCTGATTTGTGAATCTAAATGTGGTGTAATAATATGTCCAATGGCATTTCGTCGTGGAGGAATAGGCGTGTTTTAGCACTGAACTGGGTCCCCACATCCTTTGTTTCAGTATCCTTTCATGAGGGCTGTCAGAACAGAAATTTCTACAGGAGTGGCATGCTAGCAGGCACGAAAAGCATGAGACAGCCCAATTGAACACATGTAATAAGATGCAGAACTATATGTGGAAGATTTTAACACTGCTCATTTCAGAGTGGTAAAATGGTATGAACCCATTCAATACCTTTCAGGTCCTGTAATTGTTAAAAAATGCCAAGAGTTTTAAGACACCTAGACAATGCAGGTTTATGTTTTTATCTGCTAACAGGCATTGTTTATTGCAATAAGGCAGCAATAGATGAACATGTCTTTAAAGAGATATATGAAAGGCCAATTTTAACACCGCTTTACCATTGTTCAAATGTCACAGTGCTGTGAAAACTCTCTCTTCTGAAATCGTGATGTTCTTAAATGTTCAATGTAGTTAAGAAGCGACAAAGTTTACACAAATATATATTTGCTGATGAATTCGGAGAGCTAGTCTGAGATGTGTAATATGACTGCATATCTCAATGTGACTGCTGTGATACTGTATGTAATGACGATGTCCTTGAATGATAAACCACTGGAAAGTGTGATCACACTGAAACTGAGTGTGAATCGAACCTGCACTAAGAGTATTTGACCATGTCATCACAAGATCATTTACTAACACTAGACACTTTGTAAACTGAACTTTTCATGCTGCAGAGGGGTAAAAAAGCTGTGATATGCTTGTCATCTGCACATACCCAGAGTTCAGATTATAATGTGCATCATTGGCAGTTCACAAGATGTTTGTGATAGGGTGCAATATACAGTAATTATCTCCTTAAAAAGCCGCTAGTGATTAAGAATCTTTGATAAACACTCACATGTTGTCTTCCTACAGGATTTATACACGTATGAAGAAGGCTATGCAGATGTCAAAGGCTGTGTTCGCAAAGAATTCATAAATGAAACTTTTATTTTTATATAATCCCCAGATGAGTAGCTTTGTTACAGAACTATAGTAGCAAATATTTGCCGCATGATTGTAGCTGACTTACAAAAACATCTTTATTGTAGACTTTACTGTGGACCTAGCGTTGAACTTGATATAGTGGTGAATTCTTTGTGAACCCAGCTCCACAGATTTTATGTCCAAGCTGTATTTTAACCTGTCTAGAGAAAAGATTATATGCTGGTCTTTATGTATAAAAATGGGGAATAGTACCAGCAAAAGCAAGTTGAAAAAGAACAGAAATACAAATGTGGTTAAACTAAACAGATTACTTTACGAGGGCAATAGTGCAATAAGTAAAACAGTCATTTGAATGTTTTGATGATTATATATTTGTTGCCCTTTGTCATACTTAAAGATGTCTGAAAGGTCTAAAACAAAAGACCATCTTTCCTACAGACCATGTCTAATGGAAATAGAATATCTGTGGCAAAAAGCAGTACTTTGTTTATCTTAGGAATACATTTTTTCTACAGGAGTTCATGCAATAGGTTATTGTGTTGAGTGCTGTAAGGGTCTTCATGCTTGGCATTTCTCAGATTCACAGTAAGGCATGGTTTTAGTCACAGACTCACATGGCTTTATAAAACATCTTACACAAGTCTCCATCTGTCTGCATCTTGGTCTGTCCTTTCGGGTACTTGTTCTCAGACTTGAATGTTGTAACACTTTTACATGTAGCACAGAGAAATGCAAAAACCAGGATAGATTTGCTTTAGATCTTTTTTTTTTAAAATACATTTATTTTTCTTGATCTCTTGTCCATGTTAATTAGCTTTGAATGTCATTTTAAGAACTTTTAGCTTATTCCACTTACAATAGTGTGTGTCAATTGTCTGATTGCCAAATAACAGCAGGGACAGCAATCACAGAATGACAGAAAGGTCCCTATTTGTATGAGCATAAAATCAACCCAAGCAACGAACTCTATTATACTCTTAAACTCCATAAAGTATATTAGAAACTGAAATGAAAGTAAATTTTAACATAAGATAAATATTAAGATGTTTTTGACTTTTCCATAAGCAATACTATAGTACTGTCTGGTGGCTGCATTCATTTTTAATGCCACTGAAATGTATATGTTTATATGTAATAGGCTTCCATTTGATATACATACTGTATATGCTGTTCTCTGCATTTCTGGCTGAAATTGGAAAGTCAAACAGGTGAAAGCAACAGTCGCTAAAGAGTAGGCAAAAGTTACAGCTAAACTTAATGACTTTAGTATGAGTGTGGTTCTATAATTTTAAAGGTCGGGAACAATATTATTATTTTTATATTTTTTGCTGCTCGTAGAGTAAGTTCAAGAACCTTATTTGCCTTATTGTATTGTGTGGAATAGGTCATTTCCGTGCACTTGTGACTCATGTATTTCAGTTTTATTCTTTTTTATTTTTATATAGAGATATTGTTATTCTTTGAGTATTGTGTTCAGTTTCTATGATGGCTTCAATTCATGTTCTTAATTTTGCACTTTTAATTTTCTTTCCAAAGCAAAGGCAAAGTACAGGAGCTAAATATATAAACTGTGTAACGGGTATAGTTCAGAGGTTCTGCTGCTATAAAGAAATAACCTACTGGAGTGCAATATTCTACAGAAATATTGATGTTGGTGGTCAATATTTGGGCAACTGTAGCTAGTGATGTTTGTGAGCTTTGTTGGATATTAATAATGTTTGACAGTACAGCCTTCATAGTTCACAGCAAACATCACTAAAAAAGAAACAGGGTTCTTTAAAGTTTCAGATGACTGAAGTACAAGGAGTTTTGCACCTTTTGTCCTGAATCGTCTTGTGTTCTGTGCTTGTGTTCTTGTGTTTTAGTCACTGAGCTTTTTCCTAAAGAAAACCTGCCGCTAAAGGGATTTTATGCACAGAGAATAAGATACTTCTGTTTGTTAGCTGGTTTGATAAATTGTCCTTTGCTTTATTGAATGTAAACACTGTAATGTTTAAACAGCCCACAGTTACATGAATTGTATCTCCTGCAAACATTTTCTTACACTTCACCTAACAGAGTACTTAAGTGCTGTGTGCTAGCACCAAACAGCAGTCAGAATGTGACAACAGCAACAGGGTACCTTAATGAAGGGAATCATGACTTCCACAAGCATAACATATTTCTGAGCTTACAATGGCCATAGTTATCAATGTGGATTAAGAAACCAAGAATATTTAAGTAGAATAACTAAAATGTCTTCCAAAAACATAAGAAAGATGAGGGTGTTAATAACTAATTACCCAGACCATTAGAATTACATAATAATTAGAGTGAGAGTTTCTTTTTCCAGGATTCTTAAGAATTTATCTATATTTTAATGTTGTTCTGAACAACAAAGGAACTATTTAAAAATTTGACAGAAGGTATTTAGAATAAGGTTGGTGTACAGTGAGTCTCTATGGTGAGGCAGTGCTAGCTTTCAGTTTTCAGTGTAAAATTCCAGTTAACTTATTTATGTGTTAAACCGACACTGTTCATTCAGATATCACTTCACATTGAACCTTGGACAGTGAATGGATTCACTCTGCAAAAGGCTCTCTTTTCTGTAAATTACACTACTTTAGCCATTACAAATAATGTATAACGAATGTACGTGTTCCTTTTGGAAAAAGCTGCTGAATTTTTTGAGTGGTTTGACGTAATCTTCTTTGCATTCATTCGCATGTGTTTTAGTAATTGTAAAAAAAAATAGCCCATGCTGTTTTTCACAGGAGCTGCGTCTGTTTTAGACAAGAGGTGCTTCATGACAGCTAGAACTCCCTGGGTCCCTGCCATTGGGCTCATTTTACACAGTGACCCAACAGGACCCTGGGTAGGGTGAAGGAGGCTGTTTTGGCATTAACCTCTTCGGCCTCTCTGCAGAAACCCTGCCAATCCTGGAAAATACATCAGACCCCCAAGAAATGGCAATCTGCTTTCATGAAGCACTTGAACGTTAAATTTATTTTTTCTCTCGCTTTTGTATTTTCCTACTGGTAAAAAGATACTCACGGATCAGTGACTATAAATGGGGTTCAAACAAACCTGCGTTATCACTTTTTTGATTAATTACACATGTAATCATTTATATTGATCATATGTCATTTTCGCCTTTTGGTTTGTCAAACAATGCTACTCTCCTCTCTAATAAGCTGTCATTCTCTATGTGTATCATGATAAGCACTTTGAGATGATTGCTTTTAAAGGTGCTATATAAAATCCGGTTTATAATGTCTAATGCTAACTAGGACTATTCTCAGTGGCTCAATGAAGTATCTGGCCTATTGTCAGATATTTATAGTTCTGCCTTAATATATACGAGCATAGCCTGAGGTTGAAAAAAGAAAGTTGTTTAATGTCCAGTTCGGTGGACAGATTTAACATGAATGAAATTATTATCTATATATCCAGACAGAAATTACAAGCACAAGTGAAATTAATGTCTGAATTAATAAAACAACATATTGGGTTTTCTTGCAGAAGTCATTAGGCGGTTCAATCAGCTACTGAAAAATAATTACTTTTCAATATTTAACCAGTAATGCTGTATTTCACAAGGGCTGAAGACATTCCTGAATGGTCAGAAACATCAGAATGAACGTCTTGCTTGTAGAGCTGTACAAGTTTCGTATTTGTACAGTATGCATAACATAATATGAGAAAGCCTAAAGTGACACAACTAAAGAAGACAGATTATTAAATGTTGTTGCCAGAGACTCGAATTCAGTGGGAAGTGACAGTACAACCTCTGAGATTTTTATTAAAATGCACTTTCTGCTGGGTCCAGAATAACATGGACTCTTGGGTTCTTTAAAATGATAACTGCAATAAGAATAAATTATTCCAAACACCCAGCACCCTAAAAAAATAACTTACATTTTCATGGGACAATTCCGTTTTGAACTCAGTAATTCTTTCTTACCTATTTTCCTACTAAACAGACAATTTTAAAATCAGCCAAATTGCCATAGAGCCTGATAATGCCTGTGACGCATACAGTATCTAAGTGTGGTGGGTATTGGTGGACAGTCAGGCAGAGTAATGAAGAACAAGAAAAACTTAAGGTACTGTAGTTTGGTAAGAGTGTAGATTTTTATGTTTATTGTTCCGCCCATTCATCTATTTTACCATTCAGCAACATCACAGGAATTCATGTAGAATGTTTTCTCTGCTTTATTTGCGTTATCATCTTTAGACATACTCAGCTCTGTCAGTTTCTTGAGGCCCGCTGTTCATTGTTTTGACTGAGAGCGTAAAATATCTTTGGATTATGTAAATCCATTGCTACACATGTAGTAAACTTGTAAAATAAACAAATTGGCTAACATTTACCTCCCAAAAATATACCGGCATTGAAATAGCAGTTGAAATTTTGCGTTTCTGTGCCCTGAATTGTTGTTTTTTTAAATGCTGCTTTGGTACATTCTGCACTATAGATTAATGTTTTCATGTTCTGAGGAGCATGATCAAATATTTTAATTCTTAACTGAAAGTTGCACTTAGTGTTATTGCAGCAAAGTGATCTGTGAGTGTCTTTTCATTCTATATTAAAAAAACAAACCTTTCAGAGGTACTGTATGTAATCAGTTTTGTATCGCAATAACTGTACAGTAGGCCTGTAATATCTATAAGTAAAGCATGTATTTTAATTTTTAAATAAAGATTAGAGTTGTACATATATATATAAATATTAACGGCATTACATGTATATTAGCATGCAAGAAATCTGCTTACAGGCTGTATATATGGCAAACCACTGTATCTAAGGATAAACTTGAAATCACAAATGGGCTGAGTGATTTAAAAAAAAACGCTGTGCAATGGATTTTTTTGTGCCTTTTTTATTCATGTATGTAATCTAGACAATCTTGAAAAGCTTGTATACAACCAAAATATTATTAAAGGATTTGGGGGTGGACTTTAAAAAGAAACTTGTCTTTTTGGTTGTGATTTATTTCGTTTATGATATCTGGTATCCACAATAAATGTAAAGAGCTAGTTAAGGAACTTGTTATATCCTGTTTGGATGGTTTTCTGTGTTATTCTTTTTTTGTTACTTTGCTTACTGTATGTCATTGGCCAACTTGAATAAGTGTGTTGGCTGTCCAAGCTTGTGAAGTGGCTTCATTAAGGCCAGTGCACATACAGTAGGAAGGAAATTATTTTTCCGGTTCCTTTGGAGGCCTGTTTTGCTTGCTATTGAGCTGCACTGATGCATTGCCAACAGAATCGGCACACCAAATAATTATACCAAATAGATAACACATATAATTAATATGTATTATACTATATAATAAAACATGTAATAAACAAATATTACTATACTAAGTATGTTTTTACGGTGTGCACATCAGTTTGCTATGGTTTCTCATATTTTCTCTGTATTTTTTCAAATACAAAAACCAAAGCAGTTTAATTACAGATGTCATCGACCCAGTCAGTGGTTTTTGGTTCTACAGTGGGGAAAAATACAGCTGGAGCATAGGCAGATTTTTCTGAAATGCACATGTTTTCACTGGATCAGTAATCACGTCTTGTCTGGTTTCGCTGCAGGTACTGTCGCCCAAACCTTTTGAGCAGAACGGTCTGCCTTTGCCGGTGCCTTCTTTGCCTTACCAAGACTACAGATCAAAGGACCTGGGCCTTGAGAAGGAGCCTGTCAGGCTGCACGGTCTCCCCCAGCAGCGGCAGAAGAGAGTCGATTTCCTGACCATCGTGTTAACCGGTGTCTTGCCACACCGCCCCGACTTTAGCACGGATGTCAAGGACAAAGACGACGCAGACATGCGGAGGGCTGGGGCCGAGCTGCAGAGCGAGTCGAGCAGCGAGCCGAGCCAGAAAAGCACCGAGCGGAGCCAGGACGGAGCCCCCTCCACGCTCCTGGCCGACGACCAGAAGGAATCCAAGGGCAAAACCTCCACGGTGGAAGGAGACCTGGACATGGAGGAAGGGTCCAAAACGCTCGTTCTGTTTTCCCCGGGCGACATGCGGAAGTCCCTTGCAGCGGGTGATCTGGCCCCGGATGCCGACCTGGGCACGATGGCCGCCGTCACGCCTCAGAGCGAGAGGCCACAGCCCCTGGGGAGCCAGCTGGATGTCTCCGAGCCAGGGACGCTGTCCTCGGTGCTGAAGTCGGAACCAAAGCCCCAGATCGCAGCCACCGTTGCTTCCTCTCAGTTCACCAAAGTCGAGCGCACTTTTGTCCATATCGCCGAGAAGTCGCACCTAAACATTATGTCTTCCAGTGGCCAGCAGGTGAGGCAGGATGACTATGTCTTCTTTGGTCCAGCAGAGGAACCCTCGGGTGAAGGGGATCTCCCAGAGAAAGAGGCCCCGAAGGAAAATGGAGAGCGGAGCTCCTCGGAAAAGGAAGCAGGGCCAGAGAGCTCTGCACAGGCCGCTGCCCCGTCTGAAGCTTCGACTCGGAGCCCCACGGAGGAACCCAAGGTCCAAAACGGCTTTGACATCTCCACCGAAAATGAATCGGAACCGAAAGCTGAAGACATTCCTCCTCTCGTCTCCCTGGAGTCTGAATCGGTCATCGCAGAGATCTCTCCGGTGGTGCACCAAGAGCGTGAACCGGAAGAACCAAAAGAGGCCGTTTTGCAGGTAGAACACAAGGCTGAGCCCCCAGAGAAAGCTGTGATAAGCAAGCCCCCCAGGGAACAATATAAAAGCCGAATACCTGTTTTGGTTTCTGAAGAAGACACTGGTTCGGATCACTCAACTTCCCTCCCTTCCAAAGAAAGAGTCCACAAGAGGCAAAAGCAGCAATATCTGGCTCGATTGATTATTGAGAAACGGCAGGGACGCTTGATGAGACTGGCTTCAGGGGCATCGTCTTCAGCCTCCTCCGAGGAGGACCGCAGAAGAGCGTCAGAGACTCTGTCAGCCACAGGTTCTGAAGAGGACACGCATGACTCTGATGACTCCTTCACCAAGAAAGCTTTCGGTCTGAAGCCCAAATCCTCGGACCAGGATCTGGAAAGGCAGCGGCCCAGGAGCAGAATTCCTCGTCCCATCACGCCTTTAAAAAAGGTTTCACCCCCTCCAGTGTCCAGTGGCCCATTATCTCAAACAGGACCCAGCGTCTCGAAATCTCCACCTCCAGTTGTAAATAGGTATGTATTATAGCTTTCTGTATCTACCTAGAAGTGCTTAGCTCCCTTTTTTCTCAGTAAGTGGGGAAGTGGGGATATATAGAACCACAATTTTCCATGAACTGCGTTCTCATGATGTTACTTGGCCTCTTCCAAACAACTATATTGTAAGATCTGCAGCATGAAGGGGTGGAATTTGGATCAATTACAAACAAGGTTATGGGTAACAAGTCCCCTTGGCCTACATCAACACCAAAATAGGATAGCATGCAAACTACAGTATCATAAATATAAACATTAACAGTGATCACACTGAGCTGATATAGCTCCCTCAATTACTGTATGTCATGTCATTGTCAAAGGAATGTGTTCTGTGTGTAACAAACTTATTTACACCACAGATAGAAGACTTTATTTGCATGTACATGTTTGCATTACATACAGTATGTACATGTCAAATGGGATACTTATTTGCGCCTGTAAAACGACTAGTAACATTCAGGACGTGCAGAGAACAACAGATAACACCACACAACATAGACCGTCATTAATTCTGAGGCAATGCACAGTTAGCTGTTAAGTATGTGCGCTGCCTTAGGGTAGACGCTATTCTTAAGTCTAGTAGTTCATGTTCAATGGTGCGGTACCTCTTGCCAGAGCGCAGGGGGGAGAATGTGGTGCGATGTTTACAAGGTACAGTTATTTGAATAGACCAGCCAATTCCATTGGGTCCTGATACATTCCAACCTGTGTGAATGCATAGGTTGTCTGGCTCAGGCAACTCTGAACTACTGGAACTCAAGGGTCTTGAAGGTGCTGTGTTTTCTAGATGAATTCATGTTAAATTGTATGGCCTGTTTTGTATCATTCACCACAACAGGAAGTGGTCCAGAGTTTCAACAGGTATTTTATTAATGGGATCTCAGATTAGTCTTTATTTAGCAGAAGCTGTTTTTCCAGGTAGTTTGCATAAAGGTAATTGCAAAAAGATAAAGCAATTACATGCACGAATATAAATAACTGTTGCACATTGTGTTATTGATGTTACAATATGAAATGTAGCACAAAACAGGATACAGAATAAGTAATAGAAAAGAAGAGCACCAAGATAATATGACCAAAAGAAAAACCATTTATAGTAATTAAAATATTTTACTGCCTTCCAAAAAAGGACAGACTTACCTTTGTTTCCTGACTTTTCCAGGCTTCAGATGCAAAAACCAGGGAATGCAGGCATGAATGTCCATTACGACCTGAGGTCAAAACCGATGCAATCTCAGCCCCAGCCTTCGGCCAGCCCCGCCCTGTACCGCGGCAGCCCCCGAATGCCAGTGCGCGGGACGTCCCGGGCCCCTGTGGCCCCGCCCCCGCGCAGCCTCAGCGCCTCGCCGCGCGGCTTCTCCGCCTCCCGGACGGACAGCCCCTCCCCGTCGCGCCAGCGCCGCCCGCCCCAGGCCGCGGAGGTGCGTCGGCAGCTCATTTCGTTCCGGGCGAACACGGCGGCCCCGCTCAAGCCCAGAGCCCCGCCCGAGGACCCCACGCTGCCGCCCCCTGCCAGCAGCAGGCCCGCCCGGAAGCCCAGGCCCCAGCCCCTGGCGCAGCTCACCAGGGGGAGGCGGGAGGCCGCCGAGAGCAAGGCTGCCGCCAGATAATAACTCACTCTGAAACCGCCAGCCGCCCGACGGTAACGTCCTGCTTCTTTGTCTCCTTCAGAAGTCCAGCTCGCCTCAAGGTCTCCGCCCCAGGCCAAATAAACATTTCAGGTTTCTGTCTCATCCTGCAGGGCCGTAGGTGTCTGCTCGGTTTCCTCACTGGACACGGCACAAATGATACGGATTAGTGTTGACGATGCGGGGCCGGTGTCACCAAAACTAGCTCAACTGCAAAAAACGGGCACGGCTGCAATCGACCCCAACTGTTACCAACTGTGTATCGCTCTGGCATCGTGGCCCTCCGACACTTGTGCGGTCTCATTAGCGCACAGTTCCTGACACACTTACTGGCACCTCGTGTCTTTGCATTAGTTCACCCGCTAGGCAGTGGTTCTCAGTCCAAGCCCGGGGGCGCCCCTGTGTCTGCTGGTTTTCTTTCCAGTCGGGCCCTTTATTATCAGTAATCCCTGTTGTACGTGTTTGATCTGCTTGCCTTTTTTTTTTTGTGACTTTTTTTCTGCACTCAGTCCTTGATTTCAAAAGAACCCCAACATCCTGTTGCTGTTCCCATAACATTAGTTTTTTTACGGGACAAGGTTGTTAGTCTTGTGCCCGACCTCCAACATGGAGGAGCTGGTGCCCAATGTGGGACACGAACCCACTACCCCGAGGTTAGAGTCTCATGCTCTACCAGCAGAGCTAGTCGGGGCGCCGGTTCTATTATACCTAAATTATATTAATAGAATTTTTTTTTCATATTTCTGATTAAAAACTCCCTATTTATGATGAACAGAATGATCATGTACCAAACACTCTTCTTATGTCCAGCTGGTCAACGTTTCAGCTCACACACCCCTGAATTAGGGGAGTTCAGAGGCGCAGGAATTGGCAAAACATTGATACCAATAACATGTCCCTCCCAAAAACCAAAAACGTATTAAGTGCTGAAAGCAGATTTAAAATGTGCTTCAATTAAAGATGAAAATTGCAGTCACTTGGCCTGCAATTAAGAAGTGAGCTGGAGCAACAGCCAGCAGACACAGCAGTTCAGGAGTAAGAACCATTGAACCACAACATCCGTGTGTGTTCCATAAACACAGAGAAGGTGTCATTGAACAATAAATGGAATTTCAAAAACATGGATTATACTATCTAAATGATTGAATAATGTTGCTTTAGATATAGGGTCCCCAACAGTAACTAAAGCAACTAAATTCCTACTAATGACAATTTAAGTTGCAATGCAAATAAGATCTACTCTGTCAACCTTGGCATTGCCTCCTCTATTCATCATTAGACGAAATCCCAACAAAAAGTATTAGCAGAAATAAAAAGGAACACACTAATTCATAACGTAAATCCAAATCTCATCATCCTGTCTGTCCTTGTTGAACAAAAACAAGGTGTCCTTTCATTCCAAATTCATAGAAAGTAATCTGACATGTTAAAGATATTAATGACATGCAAGACACCTTGTTAGTATTATGAGAGCTTCCAGGATATTCTTTCTTCATAAGTAGGACATGATCGTTTGTGCTAAATTGGTTAATACAATCATTTCATTTTGGGACCACATTTTTTAATTAATACGTATTGCTTCCATGACTGAATCGAGGAAATTTTAGGCAGCTTTCTTTTCGTTCTGAATACTTCTGCCAGCAAGCCCTTGTCAAATAGTTGTGGATGTCTTCTCATCTTCTGACGTGCTTGTAGTCAATATGTCTCACAGGAGCTGATATTGTTCAACACATATGTGCACTTTCACAGCATTTTGCTTGTTAACTCCTGCAATTCCATTAAAGTGAAGTACAAGTACTCACTTAATTCTTTAAGTTGTTACTGCTGCGTATTCCATACACCATCTGCAGTTTATTGTTTAACACAGAAAATGTACTTATCACATATTGCAGCCAAAGATCCTTAGAGAAATGTATTTCTAATCTAGAGAGGTATCTTACATGTGGACCATGTTATGTGTAGTACTGTAGTACTATGCACCTGAACACCAGAACGTCATCATTTATTTTGAGCTCAGTATTATCCGATATCACCTGTGTGTAAGTACAGAGCACTTACACCTGAGAGGTTCAAAGTAAAACGCAGCCCTTCTGTGAAAGCTGTGAATTTTTGTGTGTGGTATAGTTGTCTGGGGACTGCAAGAGGTCAGTTCTTGTCCATTTCTACTCTAGCGCAGCATAGAGATAGCTGCAGCACTCCTTATTTGCTGTATGTTTTTCATGATAGGAAAATGTTTTTCTCAACCTCACTTTAAATTCACCGTGGACAAAATCAAACCATTCAGATGTTCGACAAATGAAGTGCAAAAAATGGTGGTCATGGTGTTACAAAGGAGTGTAATTTAATGTTCATTTAAATATAAATTGTATTTAAAAATGTATATTAATAGAATGTTCTATTTATTTATTCAATTATTTAATTATGCATGGCTTCAGGCATTACCTTCAAATGAGTTCTGAATAAGCATAGTGAACCTGAAATGTTTGTTTGGTCTAAGGGGAATTTATGTATATGTACATGTATACTGTATATATATATATGTGTACATATGTATATGTATATAAATTCCAAGGTTTTGGAATATGCAGCACTGAACCAAGCCCTGACTTTTGTTATAAGCCTTCCATTAAAATGGGCATGCCTTTTAATAATTCACAACTCATTTTTGGTGTTTAGTAATAATAATTTAAGTAAAGTCTGTACTGTATATAGAATAATTATTTCTGAAAAAGAAACATTTTTATTTTTATCTGGCCAGAAAGAAAACAAGATACAAAGTATCTCTTTATTTCTTTTTTAAAGGCATTTGGGCGTTTATGACGTTGAGCGAAATAGAACACATGCATGAACACCCATGAGGACTAGACCGTAACACGAAAAATACTGGTATCAGTCTTCAGTGTTCTGAGTCACATATCTGTCTGTGATTGTTTGACAGTGGGTTTGGTAGAAAAAGCATTAAATTCCTGAGAAGTCAACAGAGGAGAAAGCAAGGCGATGCACAATGATTCAGATTCATTGTGATGCTATTTCTGGTATAGATCAGTAAGTGAAGTGGGGAGACATAAGGTGTTGGGGTTGATGGTTTAAGAGTTTATTCCACTGACAGGTCCTCAGTGTCACTGAAGTAAAGAGAAAAGCAGACTGTATTTAAGTTACCAAGACATACTAATCAATTCAGCCTGGGACACCCAGGAATAATAATCAATCTTGAACTGGTCTCAAATCACCCACTCTGAATTCTAAATAGAAAATGTGAACCACAGGCATCAGCACCAGTGTCTTCACACACATAACACTGCCTAATGTAAAACCGATTCTAGTCTTCTTTGTTTTAGTAATAATAGCAGGCTGAATAAACTCCTGAAACAACAATAAGGAAAATGTGTATGCCTTACTAACATAATAACTGAAGTTGTATGTTATTTGTTAAGATTTGAATAATGACCCTAAATAAGATAATGGTTCAGTGATAAATAGTGTATTCTAAAAACTCTTGAAACTTTTTTTTGTTCCTCTTGGAGTCTGATTCCATTGTGATATTCTAAGTCACCATTGGCACATAAGAGCATATAAAGGCTACAAACATGCATAAGACAGAAACTATTCTAGAGGTATGTAAATGAAAGGCCTTCAGGAACACAGCTGAGTAGCTTGTTCAAGACACATGGAAACCCAAAGCAAAACAGCTGCAAAAGTGCAGTCTTTCCTCAGCGTCGTTCTCGAATTCTTACTTGAAAAACACTTGTTTAAAGTTAATTAATTCACCTTTCATTCTCCATATTCTCCAAGTATTATCCCTGAGACTCTCCATTCTTTACTGCTCTTGTGCTGTTATTGAAACATCTCCATTGCAATATTCTTTTCTAGCTCCCTTTTGGCCTGATCTCTTTTTTATTTTTTACCTGTGCTTGCAATTCAGTATGCTTCTTTTCTTTAGCTGGGTTTAAATCATTTTTATTTTTAATGTATTTTTAAACTATTGGATCTAGTGCTTTCTTTGTCATTGCTCTCTACCTACACTTCAGATCAATCCGCTGTGTACTTCATGCAGAATATCTTTAAAATGTCATCTGCTCTCCATATCTATCCTATCCCATTCAGAGTCTCTAATATGGTTGCAGTTTTTCTCCCCCTTTTTGCACTCTGCCTTGTTGTTTGAAAGTACTAGATCAATGCTTTAGTAGACGTTCTGACACAGCAAGAGCATTAGTTGTGTCGGCACAGACAACAGCTAGGTCTTCTGTTCCAGACAGATCCAGTTAGATCCTTACACATGAAAGACCATTAATAAGCCGTACTTTTGTATGCTTTAAAGCCTAAATAAACTTTAAACACATTGATAGTGACATAATTCGAATTAACCATCCTCTTTTATGTCCTATCAGTTGTCAAAGATTTCTCCAATCTGTCATGGAGGGACAATAATTCTTATTCTTGTGTGTTACATAGAAACATTAAATCGTCGTTCAAGAGTATACTTGAGACAATCCTATCAAACAAATCAAACTGGAATCTTTAATGTTTTTAGAAAAAGAAGTGTCTTATTTTCCTTTATCAATCTCTGTATTAGCAGTTTGTTAGACTTTTGACCATAATCCACTCCATTGCTTTGAGGTTTGCTAGTTCACACCTCTCTAAATCCTTCTTATTAGACTGGCTTTGTGCTCCAAATCATAGTGTTGTACTAAAGTTCTGAAGTGTCATTGTTATTTCTCCTAATTACTGTATACAGTGTGTGAAAACTGTGGAACAGCAACGTCAGTGCACCATGGTCATGCAGCCTGGTATTTCTTTGTGTTTCCTTTGCTTATTATAGCAAAGATCTTTACAACAAAAATATGTTCGAAGGGCCACTGTATTTAACCATTTGCTACGAATATTATTGGATTGTACTAATAAGACCCGAATGTATGTAATATTCTATTGGAGTAAATTGATCAGACTGTTGATGCGCTTTTTAGATCAATCATGTAAAAGGACATTAAATAGGTTGGATCTGTAAACTTTGTAACTATAATATGCATACTTAATTTAAATTTAAAGGCTAACGTAATTTAAAAAACACAATTGTTGTGCTTTCAGTTTACTTTATTGATCTGCACAAATTATAAACTACGTTAGATTTTAAAAATATCCTTCTACTGAGACATTGCAATAATCCAACCTAGAGTTATCAGACGCATATACAGAGTTTTATAGTAGCAATAACTACCAAATATGTGCAGACATTAGCCAGTTGAGTTAGAAGGAAAAATGATTTTTTTATTGATTGCATAGACATTCGCCTTGAAGAGATAGAAAAGGAGCCTTTTTTCTTTGCTTCTTGTAATTTTAAAGTATTAAACTTCATTATCATTATGTCATTTTCATTAGTCATTATCATTACAGCAGTTTTGACAATCAGAGGTCTGAGTTTCATCCGCAGGGTTGTGAATGAAAAGTTTTTTTGAAGAGAATTAGTATTTCCGGGGAGACCATACGTAGCAACAGGCAAAACATTTTAGCATTATAGTGTATGCATATTTTATTAGCACTGTGTACTAGAGAAACCTATAACACTATAAGACTGAATGAATCAAAATAAAATTGTGATAAAACTCCAAACTATAAAACCAATTGGCCTTGTCTTCTATATCAAAACTGCGTTTACAATAGAGACCAAGAGAACAGTGAAGTCAGAAATTACATCTTATACATTTCCTTAGCTTTGCTTAGGCAGCTGCTGTTATTGGTACTTGTCTTATTATACATTAAAGCTCATCGATCTGTGCAAGTTTTCTGGAAAAGAGTGTGTTAGCTCTTCTAAATTTTAAGCATGGTGTACCTGGAAACTTTTCAATAAATGCTTTACAGCTGAAATGCATTCACCCCATTATACATTAAAAAACGAATTGAATTGGCATGTTGACCTTTATTGCAAATGTACTGCTGCTGGTCTGAAGTTATAAAGAGTGTACTATGTGACCTGTCAGTGAATGGACTTCTACTTTGTGTTAATGCATCAGTTTGGTGTTTCTAAGATCATTGTGGTCGAATTGTAAGTTGATAAAGTGTAGTTATCTTCCCCAGCATCAGTTGGACCAGCTTCAGTTGGTCCAGGTCAAAATCAACTCGGATAAACAAGCATAAAATAACAAGAAACATTTTGATGCAACACCATTTAGTGTCTCTAAGGTGTTCCTTTCAAAAGGAAGTGGGCATAATCCTTAAACACATAAACACATCCCGTGCTCGCACCATTATCCACTCACTATCAGTGGATGTGTACCCAGATTGGAAGACAGGAAGCACCGAACTGTCCTCATACAACTAGTGAAAATTGGAGTTTACTTAGTTTACTTACAGCATGGGTTGTCAGCTAGCATTGATGGACGCCTTCTATGTACTATCACCTAAAGAAAAAAAAGAAAGGTTCTGCAGTATTTTAATGACAAATTAAAAACAATTAACAACAAGAAACAAGCAAGAAAAAAACATTTTTGTTATCATTTAAATGTAACCATTCAGTGGCTTATTATTCAAAACAATTTGCCACAAACCACAAAACAGGCGTTTAGCTTTAGATAAAACTATAATTTTTCAGTGCTTGGCTTCTGCTTACTGAATACCCAATCATTTCCTTCAAATATTGTAGAGGAAAGCCTTTAACCTTTACCTTTCTGCTTCAGTAGCCCAATACTCCTATAAGATGAGTGTTAATGACAGTGGCATCAATGCATAGCACTGTACAACATCAGGGTACCCAACCAGAGACGTTTTGGTGATGTATTCACTTAAATGGTTAACACATGTACACTGTTGCACTCACGAATAATGGGAAAAAAGGTTTAAAAAAAGGCAAAACAAAGGAAAGTGAGAAGTACAGTATGTGTGCAAAAGTTTTTGGTTCAAAAGTTTGTGCCTGCATATGTTAGCTTTTTTTAAGGAAGCAGCTACATAATGTTTACACATTGCAAATAGAATGTAAAAAATAATGAAAAAAGCAAAATTAACTGCATGGCAAATAACTACTGGCCATTAAAAGTGTCATATTATTCTTGGAAGGTTTTGTGAGAACTCATTAGCCTTTTGTTCTTTTTTAATAGCCAACTCTTTGTCTCTAGGATCTGCCAGTGTGGACTGTTGTTTGTATCAGAAAGCAGCCATTGTTTGTTATTAAAAGGTAATTACAGACCCATGCTATTAAAAAGCCTGCATATCTTTTTACTGTTGTTGGCCTGCTGTTTTATGTGATTCTATGGTTGTTTTATTTTTATGCATTCCTTTTTTGCAAGTGTTTCAGAGGAGTGTTCAGAATAGCTTTTAAGTTTGGGATTTCCCCCCTGTACAGTACAGCTAAAATAAAGTTGTTGGGTTTTTTTGTAAATTAAATGCATTTCAGGGAACTGATAGATACAACTCAAGTGTTACCTTATTTTGGGTAAATCTTCAGTTACAAGATCCCATTTAGAACTGAGCATTCATTTTTCAATGTGAGAGAAAAGTGTGGGTAGGGTACAGGTTTTTGATATTGATGGTTTCAATAGATTTGTTTTTATCTTGACATTTTATCCTAGAGTGCACTGCCTTTGAAAAAGACTTTTTGACCTGGACTCAGAATGTAGTGTCAAGTCTTCCTTTCCCAAAGACTTTGAAAGGGACAGACTGCATTATGAAGACTGGTAACATTGTAAATGTCATTATCCATTAAATTACACAAGAAACTTACAGCCAAATTCAGAGCACATTACATACACTTTTTCCTGTAGTTGTCCAATGTCCAATGTTTATGTAGGAACTAATTGCTAAGGCTTTTGAATGTTCTTATGTTAAATGAATCTGAAAGGATTTCTTTATCCTACCAATGATCATGCCTTTTGAATTATATTCTTCTTTCGAGTTACATTATCCGTGGATTATTTGTGGTTTGAAGCAATTTATCTATTTATTTTTTTTACTTTTACTTTTAAACTATCTCAGTGAAGCTGATACTTACCCTCAAATAGTGTGATTTGGGTACCCCTTTTTGTAAAACCTTACACTCTAGCTTGTGGGCTAGCACATAAGGAAGATTTTGTGTTGATTGAAAAATGTATTTTCACACAAACCTTGAAGAAATTCAAATTACGTGATATACAAAGCACCTAGGCTCTAATTCCGTTTCTCACTTGAAGAGCGGGCATGGTTTGAAATAGTGAGCTTTATTGGGGTAACTCACCTGGCTGAGGAGAACGACAACCTGTCTCTAAAACCAGGGATGTCATGAAAACCCCCTGCTCTCCCCCCTGGGAGAAGGATGAGCCCCTCCTGCTGCAGAGGAGGGAGGATTGTGTGGATGAGAAGTACAAGCAAGTCAGCCAGAAGCGTGATACTTATACATGGGCAGGTGGAGCTGGGTGAGATTAAGGTTTGACAGCCTCCTGAATTTTTAAAACTCCATGGATTGTAATTGGATTAACCAGAGTGAAACCGATTGGTGGAACGGAAAAGGAAGCAGCCTCCGACAAATTGCCATCCTTCTGTCACAACCTCCCCATGGAGTGTGTCCAATTGGCCACAGAGGGTCACGGGCCACGCTTCCCCTCTTCTGCCTGTCGTGCACTGGAGATATTCGCAGCACCTGCTTATATTGAGAAGTGACTCTGAATCAGGCGCTGCAGGTTATTTAAGACCTCCTCAGTTTCTCCTTGGCAGTCGGCTATTGCATTATCAATCAGTCCCTGCCCTGTCCCTGACTCACAGACAACCAGCCATCATTTCCCGTCGCCTGCATTTTCCCCATCGCCTGATTAAATCCTGACCTGCCTGGGCTCTGTTTGAGGAGCTCCTCTTTCGCTGTGCTCAGCTGCACCTCTCCAGCCTGCTGTGTGCCGCGGGCGGCAGGGTCTTCTGCTGGCGGTACCGTTAAGTGCGGCCTTGGGTTTGGTGAAGCAGCTCCCCACTGTCGGAGTACACACGTCTGGTCCCCTTACACGCCCATCACGCTTTGGAATTGTTTTGCAGGACTTGTGGTTCCGTGGTGCCAATGTCACGTTGCATTCTTCCTCTGCATGTTCTCTGGCAGTGGGATCTGCTGCTATGCCAGGCTGGCAGTCCTCCTGGGGTGCTGTGCCCGGCCGTGGGCCCTACGCAGCTGCCAGCTTGGCGGTCCTTCGCTTTCTCTCCAGCCTGCACTCTGGCCCTGTTTCGAGCCAGCCTGCGTACTGCCCGGCCATCAACTTCTGGACTGTGCTTCAGCCTGCCAGCCTCCCTGCCTGCCTCATGTCCCGACCTGCCTCTTGGACTCTGCACTGTATCCGGTCCTCTGCGGACACTCTGCCCAGCCTGATCCCAGGCGCGCCTCTCTAATTCCCCTCCGACAGGTCTCTGAAGAAGACCGCCGGAAGAGCGCACGCTCCACCCCTGAGGCGCCTCCTGGTGGACCGCCCTGATGCCCCATTCTGCTTGACTCCAGGTGCAGACCAGCCAGGCCTGCCCTGTCCCTGGTTTTCCTCTCTGCTCTTGTCCCTGTCAAGCCCAGCCCGTTCTGGGGGGTGCTGGCCACTACCCTTGGACTGTGTCACCCCTGCTCTTGGGTCCGTAACACCTCCTGGACCTCCCCCGCCATCCTGGTGGGTGGTGTGGCATAACACCTCCACAGTGGCTTTATTGACTTTGTAATGGTCTGGGAGAGTGAGAGCTTAGTATCTTCTGGAACCGCATGAAGTGTAGCATGCCCATAGCAGGCCCGACACAAAGCACGGGACTCCACTTTGCGGGAAAGGGATCTGCACACTAAAATTAACTACAGCCGAACTGCAACTGCAGATTGGAAGGAAAGGTTTTTACTAAAATTATGAATGGGAACTGTGTGGAAGATGAATAAAGTGGGGGAAAAAAATACAGGAATCAGTTTAGTTTCGGGAATTAGATACAGCGTGAAATCAGTACAGTTTGAGCATAAACACTGGCAGTTTTTTAGGGGTGATGTCAGATCAAACCACGTTCAATCAAACCACAGCGATTTCATGAAGTTGGAATCATCTGATCTTTAACAGTATGCCAGGACCTAAGCGTTGCACAACACTAACAGCTCTATGAGCAGACTGGGCCATTACAAGAGTCAGTTTCCAGCTGCCCTCAAAATATTCCCTGTTCTGATGCTGCCAGGTGTGGCAGTATGCTTGGTAAAAAGACAAGAGACAAACAGAATGATTATGTTTGAATTAATTAAGTAGATTGGTTTCCCTCACCACAGAAAAAGAAGCATTACTTTCTGTTTAAACAAAAAAAAAAGAAATGGACTTATAAAATGAAAAAATAATGTATTGAAAAAGCAGAAATCCTTTAACTAGAGTTAAATGCAATTTCACAGATATACTGTACAATGATAGAAATTTCTGAAAGATATGAAGATATCTTTTCTGAAAGAATATACTGTATATATATCTTTTGAATGCATCAGGGAGATACCCTGACCTGACTGTTTACCTAGATCTGAGCTTGGAAGCCTGCCATTAATCACTTTATTAAAAATCATAAACAGAAGTGAAGACGGGACTCTAATGAAATGGAAAAGACATTGGAAAGCAAAACTGAAATTACAGGCAGGAGGCTTGATAGTGCATGAGGTGCTGGCGCATACAAGAGTTAAAATTTTCAACGTGCAACAGATGTTAGGGGACCTTGTACACTGGGAAAACAGCCAACCATTGTAAAATAACAGTAGGTGAAGGGAGTAGTGAGTCCATGAAGAAGTCAAAAACAAGATAGTCACACTAGGCATTTTGCCCAAGGTTCTGAAGCTATGATTTTTTATTCTGACTGAAAGAGTATGATAAGTAACTTATAGAATGTCTGGGAAATGTCTGTGTTCTATTGCTATCATAGCCCAGTAGCACTCCTGCACTGTCCCTGTCACCTGGCACCTGGTACTGTAAATGCAGTGGTCCTTAGGCAGCTCTGTGAAGGTTGACACCCCTACCAACACCACAAATAGTAAAGCCCACCAAATTTGTTTGTGCCATTGGAAGTTCAGTATTGAGTAATTTCGTTTTAATAGTAAAATTAAATCTGTCTCCAATATGATCATCTAAACACAACCTTTCCATGTTTATATATTACTATTCCATAAAAAGAGTAAAACACTAGTCTTCTAAGGAGTTTGTCGTTCTAATCTTTTTAAATACATACTTCGAAAGATGGGTTAAAACTTTAAACATAATTTGTTATGGCATTTATATTTTAAAATGTTAGAATAAGAAACTCCTTAGATTACTTTTTCATTAAAAAAATATTGACACCCCTACAAGGTATTATGACATGCTAATTAATTAAATAATCTTTCAGGAAAAAGTAATATTATCGTAATATACCCTTTTTTAGGTTAACACAGCAGCTTTTCTAATTGCATTAAGATATTGGAGACTGATTAAATTTTATTACACAAACCCACACACAAATGATACAGATCAACTACTGTCATTCAAATGGGAAAAATCTCCCCCATTCTGGAAAGACTGAGAAAGTAATTTACAGGGATCTTCTTCAGCTAAAACAAAGTAATTGCCTTTCAATATCAATGCTCTGTTACAATTTGTGCACAGCAAATCTACAGTTAAAGAGGAATGGTGCCAAGCCTCCTCACATCAAGCAAACTATTAAGTATATTAACCATTCAGTGTTTATTGAAAATGTATAGCTAAGCTGTGGGGGGTACAATACCTCCCTGGGATCAGATTCTTGTCCACTCCTTCAGTTGAAGGACATTAACATGACTACCCCCCCAAAAAAGCGCCATATCTTTGGACCGAAAGCAATACTTCTTCTTTCAACGAATGAGGTGGGTTTCACTGTTTGTGTGGTTTGGAAGGGAGCCCTAACTTCATGTATTTCCATGAGGCTCCATCCAAGTTCCGGTTCTGTAAGTTGTACGCAGGTAGGTAAAAGCAAAACCCAGCCAAGAAAGTTGGAAAGTTGTGCAAGGAAGCCAGCAGGTAAAACACAAGAAGAAGTTCAAAGCAAAGTCGGGAAGAGTCAGGGTGGAAGCACGAGAGAAAGAAAACACAGAGGGAGATCAAGAGAAATGGTCAAAACCAAGCAGGAGTCAGACTGCCAAACCACGAGAATAGACTCAGTGACTGGGACGAGTGATGTTGCCCTTACTGGTCTTTAAATAAACAAAGGTAAGTACTGGTTTAATTGTGCACCAGTGGAACTGATTGGAGAATTAACAGACACCGTGGGGGCTCGTCTGATTGCTGTGGAGATATGGATACAAACTAGAGTCTGTTCAAGACTGGGCATGACTCTACCAGTCGGGGGCTAGTTTGCCAAGTCATGATCTCTTTAAGTGTAGTTTGGGGGTTGAAAGCCAGTTAGTTGCCTCTACAATAGCTGCAATAAATACATCTGAAGACTTTCTATATTGCTGGGTGCTCCTAGTTAATTTCACCACAACACCATAATTTCACCTTAATAGTCGCAATTAAAGGTTTGACTATAAGGTACATCATTGCACTTCCGGGAATGTTATTGGCTAAAGAAATGTATGTCTATTTTCTCATAAGCTTAGTCAGCACGGCACGCGCAATATGTCTTACAGAGTTGTCTCTTGGGTATTGATATGCAAGCTGCCTCTTTCACAAACAGCATACAAATACTGTAAATCCTCAGCTCCATCAATCCTAACCTTTTCTAATGGAATCAATTGGAAAGTTTTTGATTCAAGATCAAAAAGATCTTTAACATGGCATCAGAGTTCTTTTCAATTGTATGCTGATGGAGACAATACGTCATGGAATTACAAGGTAGTATGGACTTCAGGATCTCTGTCCAGCCTAATTTGATTTAGCAACTAAATGTTTCTACAATACCACATTAAACACCACATGTTTAACTTGATTAACAGCACATCCTTTATAGGATGATGGGATGAGCAACGTTATTCAGATAAGGATAACTTTAGTACAGTAAACAAGCTAGTAAGCAGCTCAACATAAAATAGATTAGATTTAAGATAATTTGGTTCCAACTGTCACAATTCTGGCTGTTGCAATCAACGCTTTGAAATGCTGGAACTGGGTTTTTCAATTTTTTTTAAGTATCGTGAAAGCTGGTAATGATCCCCATGCAAACAAACAGTAACCTCAACTTTACATAGTTACTTTACAAAAGTTGTACAGTATGCTTAGCAAAAAATGTTGTATAATATTTTCCTTTGGTACCTTTATGCAAGGAACTTATAATGATAAGCTGACAAGAAAAAGCTGATGTGTAGTCGACCTTTTTCATTTTGTCTCATGAGGTGGTCACATAATGAAGTATTTGTTGCTCCTTAACCTCCATGGAGAAACATGACCCCCGAGAAGGAGACTGTAACAAAATCAGTTCAGTAACAGTGTCACAGGATTGCCCTTCCCATCTGCCTGTGAGGGCAGTACTGTTAATCAAATTAAACATGTGGTGCGTCTCTGTCTGATTGAGGACGTCCTCCTGGCGATCCCCCTGAACTCCCTGCAAGTGCTCGCCGCCGTCGGTCTCCACTCGCTGCTCTTCCAGGTCAACATGAGGTTTGAGGAGCTGCTGAAAGAGGTGGGAGCCTTCTCCAGGTTCCAGGGAATGGTGGTGCTTCTCCTCTGCATTCCCAGAATCATCCTCCCCCTTCACTTCCTGCTGCACAACTTCATTTCTGCCGTGCCTCCTCACCACTGTGCCGACCCACCCTTGGAGAATGGCAGCGCTTTGGCTGAAGCAACTGAGGCCAGGATACTCGCGCACACCATTCCCCGGAAACCCGATGGCTCGCCCAGTTCCTGCTCTGCCTTTCCGTACCCCGTCAGGAACCTGTCCAACAGCTCTTCTGCTGTGCCCTGCCAGCACGGCTGGGTGTACGACCACTCGCAGTTCCACTCCACCACTGCCACGCAGGTGAGTTACGCCATGCTGCACGTTTCCATTTCATTTCCCTTCCCTCGGGTTCAAATCCGTTTTTAAAGGAATTTTTTTTAAAAAAAAGCTCCAGCAGGAGCTCCGTTCCATGTCAAATGGACACTGATTTTAGTCTGAAATGTAAAAGAATAAGGACTGTAAGTGAGCTAGGCTTGCAAAAAGAAACAGCAGTCAGTGTTCATTTGGGGATTGCTGAGACTGCTGTTCTCTCACTATCAGTTTTTGTAGTGTCATATTTAAAAAGATGTAGTCAAATGGAAAACAATCCTGGGAATTTTCCTTTATCCCTCATGCCCGATGCGTTTCCTGCTGGAATCACTCTGCTCTCCTCTTGTTAATTAAGAATTCCAGACAGCCAGAGAGTCTGCACTGGTGCTGTTGAATAGTGAATCTGAGTTTTCTACCTGACTAGACTTAAAGTAGTTAATCTTTCTGTGACATCAACACCTGTGGTTTTCTACTGAGTTATCATCATTGCCCTGGGCTGTCACAGTTTCAGGCTTCTGTATTTTAAGTAGTTTTTTTAACGCATGTTCTTGGAAGAAGAAATCTCTGCTGAGATAGAATAATGACCAACATAAGGCCAAGACACCCAAGCAGCAGCCTGCATGTACTGTAGGTGTGTTCCCAGGCAGAATAAAGGGTCTCTGTGAAAACCAGCTCTAAAAACGAATAGGACCATATGTACTGAGAATGTAGAACTTGCTTTCTACTACCATGAGAAAAATCTTGCTTGCTGGGGGCTTCCTTAAAAAAAGTTCTTTAAGAGCTGCCACCTGTGTACTGCACACAGGTAAACAGAGCTTGTCTGCTGAGATTTTCAAAGCAGCACGTTTCCCTCGACACTGTAATGTTGTCTTTGATTAAGTAATTGAAGTGAAATTATTCCAGACATTCTGTTATTTAAGTGTTTTTTAGACAAACAGCTTATTCTGAGTCACAGCTTGCTGGAGAGATGGATATTATGAGCACTTTTCCCCTTATTCACCACACAATCAATGAACATCACATGTTAGATGAGCCCGCTGAATAGTGTGTTTGTCTCTCGGACTATTTCGTCTGACGAAAGAGGGGCAATGTATGTTAACAAACTGCAGAAATTTCCTCTATGTTGGGAGCATGCAGCCCATCGTGTGTTACTTGAGGAACTGAGTTTGCTGTGACTATAAGAAAGAGCAGAACAATCTATGTTTTGACTGGCTAAAACAAATGCTGATACTGGATAGCACTAAGTAATGAAATAAAACTAAATGCTATTTACAGTATATTGAACTCATCTTGCAAAATATGGTTTAAAACTTTTGTATCTGAGCCCAGTATTTTATGCTTGTAGCCTTAATTTAGGTGCTAATAATTTGGAACAGATAGGTATGTAAAAAAATATTCCCTCTGGTTTGCCAGTAAAATTTGTACATGTTTTTCAAACCCAAAATAACTGGACATTAGGCTTAACCTGGCTGTGGATCAGAATTAACCAGCTCTGATTTTATTAAGTAATAGACAGCACTGTCGAGGTCAGGACAGGGCTACTGCAATTCTGCCAAAGGAACTGTAGAGGATTCGCAACTGCCTCCATGAATGCCAGCTACAATTACACTCCATTCTCTTATAATACTTCCCTATGGTTTGCAAAGGCAAGAAGGGTGCAAACTTTGAGAAAGAAAGGATATGAATAAAAGGAAAACTTGAACCGATTGTAAATCTGGGGATACAGGGGTTCCAAACCCACTGATGTTCAGGGGAAGGAGCTGTGTGAAGGTTTTTGTTGAAGGTTTACAATGCCTTCACAGACGTACTGTATTTAAATTGCCATTCCTTATGTCAGTCACGCAGCAGCCTTTACCAGATGAGTGGGCTGAAGCTGAATGCATGTGCCAATCATTTGGCATCAGTGCATATTCATATTGATGCACATCAAAAAATGTAAGTGCCTGACATTAGTGTGATATTAGTCTGTTTTTTTTAATTGCTTTTGCAGGTGACATTATAGCCTCAGTTTTCATTCTGTAGCAAAATTAGCCAGTGAATCTGCCAGTGAAATTATTCTTTGCACTTCTGCCATGTGAATGTCTGTTTTATTCAATCCACCTGTCAAAAAATGTAGTAAAATACACTTCATGTGAATAGTAAAATTCACAATTCACAAATGTCTGTGCATGTTTACTGGTTAGCAAATAGTTTGTAAATCGTGTCATTTGACAATGCTGACTACAATTTGCACTCTAAGTATGCGCTTGTATTCAGAACCCAGTGCTGCTAGCAATGTTAAGAATGATTCAATAAACCTCCTTTAATTTTTCACATTTGGGTTTGGTGACTATTATGTCTTTGTTTGAATGCATGGTTTTTCTTTTAGGTTTTGAACCATTTCTCTTTCTGCATTGACAGTGGGATTTGGTGTGTGACAACAAAAAACTGAACCAAGCTCTCGCGACATTCTTCTTCGTTGGAGTCACTCTAGGAGCAGTGATATTTGGCTTCTTGTCAGATAAGTACGTTTTCAGAGTCCTTCACTTCAGTCAATGGTGTTTAGGAATCCCAAGATTTTGACTTTGTGTCTTAATTCTTCTCTGTGTCTTTAATTGTTGTATATGTACAGTAGATAGCAAGTAACATAGTAAACACCTATGAATCTCGTAGGACTATTTGGTAGTGATAACTATAGAATTAAAATTTATTCATTATGAGTTTAACACTGCAAATCCTTTCAGAAATACAGCTGCTTATAGATTTCTGAACTCATGCTGAGCCTTATGTAAACAGTCTACAGTACATATTTCTAAACATGCTGGGGGTTATAGAAGTGCTGTACAGATTTCAGAACTCGTGTTGAACATTATGTAAGTGCAGTACAGAGATCTGGTTGTGCTTAATTATTGATATATACAGTAGGTTTTTTATATATCTGTGGAACATCATGTCTTTTTAACTTCTCAGGCTCCAGAAGGAAACATACTGTAATGGAAAATTTATAATGTCACGTATCAAATAAAGATGATTACTTAAGTAAATCAAATGTCATCTTTAATCAAAAGAATGTCGCTAGATGTGTGTTTTTGGAATCATTAACAAACCACCAGGAATAAAAATGACCACTGAATGATTTACCTACAGTAAGTCAGGTCAGTGTAATGACAAATATGTTTGTTTCATGAAACCTTTCAGCTGTTAAACTCCAGTAAAACTTTCCACCAAAGGACAATAAGTTAGTTTGTAACAACGTGCATTGTTTTCTTCTTTCTCATTAAAAGAAAAGAGCAATTAAATCTAATTAACCTGGGTTCTAGAAGCCTGACACAAGAAACAATAATTTACCTTTTGCTCAGTCTGCTTTTTCTCTGTTGAATTGTAACAGCTGTCAAGATAAAACTGGCTTCTGCAGTTTACATTTTCCTTGAAATAAATGTACATTTATACACAGATGGCATATTTTATGCAATTGTAACAGTATTTAAAATAAGAAATGCTCTGTACAGTATGTGACACAACTTTGTTCTCTGTGGAACACATTCATAACTGTCCATAAGACAGTCATAGTCACTGTGGCATAATCATGAGAACCAAAGACTGGACAGTATATTTACTGTACTGATCAATCTGGGTGCTACAGCATGCATACCTGAGTATAAAGTTGTGGATGTATTCTGCTTCTTTAGTGGAATCATGAATAACATCTGGAAAGGTTAGGTTACATCTGAGAACCCTAACAACATTTTCAGAACGAGTGGTGGTTACTCAAAGTGTACAGCAATACACAAATACTTCTAGTAAAAAGAAACTTTGTGCAATTTCTACCTTGAAAACAGTAGCCTTCATAAAGCTTAGTAAACAAACTGTAGGTGTCAGAGTGGGATTCAAAATAAAGACTCATACCATGCTTTTAATGACCAGAGGCTCCAACATTATAAGGGGATTTTATACATATATATAATATAGATATAAGGGGATTTGTCTTGCTGTGGAGAATGATGACTGTGATGAGTAGCTCCTGAGCTCACATTTTTCCTTCTGCTTTGTGTCTGAAGGTTTGGGCGCAAACCCATGCTCCTGGTCTCATTCGTAGCGTCTGCTGTGTTTGGGATAATCAGCGCTTTCTCTGTCTCCTATGTGATGTTTGCTGTAACACGGACACTGTGTGGTATTTCCCTGACAGGAATGTCCATCATTTCCATTGCCTTGAGTAAGTGAATTTGGTTTTTCTTATTCTGCCAAACATTAAGGGTGCTGTAGCCCAAATGTTTTATTATTATTTTAATTTTGACCTACAGGATTTCTGTATTTTATATGGTCTTTTCGGCAGGTGACTGGAAATTACTTAAGAAATTACACTAGATGAAACACGCATGTGATTTCCTTCCCACTTTATACTTTTTGTTATATTTAGACCTCTTCCACACAATACTGTATACAGTACATGGGGAACTAGAGGAACTAAAGGAGTCCTTGGAAACTGCCTCTCACCTAGAGGAATAAAAGCTGCTATTACATTTTGGACATTTTAATGACCAGCTCCAGTTCTGATTGGAGAACGTCTGTTCTTTTCAGTGTAGAAACATAAAAAGTTTAAATAATTCAAGGAATCTTCATTTATAAAACTGTATCTGCACCTGTTTGCTGATTAGTTGATAATCTTGAATCTAAGATTAAAAAAGGAAATGTATTTCTTAATACCAGCTTTCGTTCTCAAAGAGAACTGAGCTTGTCAGTGTCCTTGTTTTATTCATATCCAACATGTGGCATGTAAGTATGCAACTTGTAGTATAGCTTTTTACACAATCTTTCATAAGGGCAAATTAACTGGCAGTTCTTTCTCCAAAGTGTTGTGATTGGATGAAGAAATGATGAATTTCTTCCAGAATATCCAGAATTCAGCTCGACTGCATAGTTTTAACACACACCCTAACCTCCTTACCACACAAGGCGTTCCTTGTCAAATATATGTGTGTATGCACATGGATACCGACCATTTCTCAGAGCCCCTGGGGCCTGTAAATTTACTTCATTTTCATCAATAACATATTTTATTGAAATCACAATTCAAATTATTTGTACTTAAAGATGCTTATCTCAACATGGCTATAAAACAGAGACTGAACTCACTGTTCTTTCCATTAATAAGGTCATTCATTCATTCACAGGAACCCAAAGAACCACTGTTGTCTCTGCTGCTGATCGCTGATCGCAGCCAATGACCAGCCAAACCTACTTCTTGACACTGCTGACCCAGTTCTTACTGGTTTTCTTTGGGTGATGTCCTACACAGTTACAATGACTGCACAAGAGATGGCTGGGTAGGGCCAAGTGGTTCAGCTCTCCTGAGCACAGGCTGAGTTCTATGATCAGAAACTAGCACTTGGATAGTGTCTCCAGTAGCCTGGGACTGGGATTCCCAAAACAAGGGCACACAAATGGTTAAGGGCTTCTGAGTGTAGACTGGGATCAGTTGGCCAGGGCTCTCTGGGCTCTCCGCAACACAGGGACTCTTGGGATTGACAGGCTTCAATGCTATTGGTTAAGAGTCCGCCTCTTATCCAATCAGTTCTCCCCCGGTACAGGATACCTGAGGCGTGTAAAAAGGCAAGTGACATGAAGGCAGGTGGATTGGAGGAGTCTGCATGCATCACCTCATTCTCCACTGGGTGCAGTTGTGGGGGTTCACAATTGCGAGCAGGGATGTGAGAAACTGGCAATTCCAGATCTGATTAATACAGCAACATGTAATTGTTGATTTTCTGAATAAAAAGTAGGGGTAGGATATTAAATTCTGATCTGGTTTTAATTTTAAACTTCAAAGTGGGAGGCCATCTGCCTACAGTGGAGATGAGCTCTCATCGAAAACTCATATCCCAGGAATGGATGATTGGAAAGTTCTCAGCTTTACTCCCTCACACGTTTCAGAGAGCAGAAGTTAAAATCACCGCAACAGATGTAAAATGATATAAACATTTTCTCATCTTTTTTCCAGGTGTAGAATGGACTGATGTTGAGCATCGCACTTTTACTGGCACTATCAATGGCCTGTCTTGGACGGTTGGCAACATGTTGCTGGCCTTGCTCGCCTATTTCATCAGGGACTGGAGGCAGCTGACTCTGGCGGCAACGTCCCCTTGTCTCATTGCCATCGTTGCCTGGTGGTAAGAGCAGCGGCTGGACAAACATTTCATTGCCAGCAACAACTGCTGCGTGCTGTATTGTTGTGCATTTGATAAATAAACTTTGATTTGAACAAACCAGCATGACCATTTTCACAGAAGCGGTGATCCGAAACAGTCTGCAGTTCTCAGCAATCCAGCCTTTGGCCTTCACTGGAGCAGCTGAGGCCCTGTCTTTATGTGAACGAGAGTCAACCGAAACAAGGAATGTTGCAGTCAAAGTCATGTTCTAAATTGGTGCACTGTGGCATGATATGGTATATTTATCTGAGCACTTCTTTCCACTCTCACAGCACTGCAGTTTGCAGTATTAAAACTGGAAGAAAGGAACAGCCGTAATGGCTGATTTTCATCTTCTCGCAGGCATGGAAGGGGCAAAGTGGAAGCTATGTATTGCCTTTGGTGCTCAACGGGCGCTGCACCTCCTCTGTGAGCTTTTCAGCGTGTTTGCTGTAGCTCCCCATGACAGTTATGGTTTCAGCAGTTCCCACATCTCTAACCCTAAATCTAAACAAATCCTACTCAAGGGTAGCTGCCAATAATCCCGTTGTCCCAAAATTATCATTAGAAGGCTTGTATCATGATGCCTATAACCCCAATAACTGCTTAAATAACTACTGCTTTACCACAGCTGGAGGCCTTGATTGAGGAAATACATTCAGTAGTTCTGTGTGTGAATAGTCTGAGATACAGCTTTGCTTTTAACCTTCTTAGCTGAGGGAATGAAAGCAAGACCATAAGGATGGTAGGAATAAACCAAGGAGCTGCTGCATGGGTGATGACAAGCCATAGTGAGCTTGACTAGTACTGAATTCACACTTAACTAAGCATGCTGCAGGATGAACTCCTCATTCAAGCCTTTTTTCAAGCATTACAATAGGTGATCCTATCTGATACCCTTGGCTATCTGATACTCTTGTGTGATGGTACAGTACATAGTTCCCTCTGTGTTTATCTTCCCAGGTGGATCCCAGAGTCTGCAAGATGGCTGTTAGCTAATGGGAAAGCAGAGCAGGCTCATAAGTATCTGTCTCAGTGTGCAAAAATGAATGGCAAAGAGGGGTCATCCTCCATGATGAACACAGAGGTAAGTGATGGACACAGACTGCAGCAGCTATATGTCAAATGTGAATCTGAATGACAATGACTGCAGCCATAGACAATAACCTCAATGCCATGGTTCTTATGCAGCTACCTAGTTCCACTTTTGGGTAATCATGTTATGCTCTTTTGAAATTGCTTCCCAATTTTCTGTGTCTGTGTTTGGTTAGGCACTGAGCAAAGTAACGATAGCAGAGGATTCCAACACAACCTATTCCTACTTGGATCTGGTCAAGACGCCGAAAATGAAAAGAATTTCTCTTTGTTGTGGACTTGTCTGGTAAGAACAGCATGTAAACTTCTGTCTCTTCCCTTAATTAACAACACTCCTGCAGTTTTCAACTCCTGTGGCAACTCCACAGTTGGCAGCAGGCAAAACCACAGTCCCGAGGAGGAGCCAGCTGGTTACAGATTCACAGACTTCCTTACCTCAGTATCGATCTGAAGGGAAAAAGGTATCTTTAGCAACCCTTTCAGGTGTGAAGTAAAGCTTAATAATATAAGATCATCATATTTTGTTTTAAAATTAACAGACCTTAAATCAGAAATGACCTTTTAGAACTAACCCCTCTCACACACTGTATTTTACTTTTAGAAACTGTCCAGGAGTACCAATGGCTCCTTCAGTGTCCCCACAATGTCACACACAGCCACAGCTCTCTCAATACCTCCAAAGCACAGCGGCTGTGTGCAGAGTGCAGGAATCAAGGCTAGAGGCTTTCAGTGGACATTTTTAATTGGACTGTTTTTGAAAGAAACTTTGCTCAGTTGCATTTTACCAGCACCTGGCTGAATTGTTTCCAATCCAATTGCGTTAATTTAATTTGACCTTCTTTCATTTTTTTTTTGGTTTCATAGGTTTGGAGTTGCTTTCACATATTATGGCATCAGTTTCAAAATCACAGGGTTTGGTGTCAACATGTACCTCACACATTTTATATACGCTGCAATCGAGGTGCCTGCCAAAGTTGGTACCTACTTTGTCCTTGATGCAATTGGGCGAAGAAACGGCCAGGCGTGGTCCCTTATTATCACAGGAATCTTGATTGGAATTAATACAGCCATCCCTACAGGTAACAGAAATAACATAGCTGTCCTACAAACATGACGTAATACCAATGCAATCTGTTACGTCTCATTAAAGAGAAAGGCTCTGCTATCCTATACAAGTAGTGACCTTATCAGTTGTGTCAAATTGTATTTTTATATGACATCTGTAGCTGGCTGGAACCAGATTATTTATTTAGAGTAGGAAGAGTTTGTTTCCACTGATTGCTTCCATGTAAAAACCGGTTGTGGTTTTGTGCTTAAAAAAACACAAATCTCCCCTTGAAATTCAATTTGCACCATAGGACACAAAGAAAACAAAGATTTTGATTATGAATGAAAATTAAATGTAAAAATGCTTTGTCCCCATCCTGGAAAACACACAGCACTGCTGATGGTTTGGTTGACTTGTTTAGCACTGTTCAGAAAAATAAAACCTAGTGTGTACACAACTAAATATGTTTCAGTATTTCCTCCTTGTTCGTTCTCAATTTTTTAGACAATTTGCACAGTTGCAAAATGTTTTGAATGAAAAGTTCCTTCTGAAAGAATGCATCGTGAAAGAACAATATATTTTGTAACTCCATAACTTCCCATTTCTTTCCAATAACAAAATAACACACTGAAATCGTAAGAATGTTGCAACTTTAAATTTTTAATGATGTTTATTGTAAAGACATACAATACAACCCATTTATCTTTCTCTACTTTTGTAATGTCAGATTATTTTAATAGCCTTATTCATGTGACAGTCTTCAATTCTCTTTAAATTTACTATAATACTTTTCTGGTGACACTGAATTCCATTAATATCAAAATTCATAAGGAATTCACAGAATGCACCCTTTGTCTTACATTGGATATTCCACAGCTATCTGTTCTAATTTAATAATTGTAAGCGCTCTGGAAATACTTTAGGAAAAGCTACGCTTTAATGGATCGCCTTTGTAATATTTAGTATAAGATATTTAATAATACATCTTATTTAATAATATTATTATTATTATAAACCTAGAGCTAAGTGGGACCATGCTGGGTTCTCAGAGCACGCTTCTTCCTTCCTCAGATCATGGGCTTCTACGTACAATCATAGCAGTTCTTGGAAAGGGCTTTTCAGAAGCTGCATTCACTACAGCGTTCCTCTACACCACTGAGCTGTACCCCACCGTCCTGAGGTAAGAACACACCATTGCAATCAACTGCTTACAGTGTGTTTTGAAGCAGTCATGAGTCCTAATGAATTGATTGCTTTGGGCTCTATACAAAGTTTAAATACTTGTTTGTTCAAATCTCATCTTCCTGCAACTCACAACTGACAACCCCCTGAAACTAAGCAGGTGTGAGCCTAGTTGGTGCAGAGATGGGAGACCTCCTGGGAAAAAGTAAGGATGCTGTTGGAAGTGGTGTTAGGACCAGTAGTGGGCGCTCACCCTGCAGTCTGTGTGGGTCCTAATGCCCCATTATAGTGATGGGGAAACTATACTGTAAAAAGGCGCCATCCTTCAGATGAAATATAAAACCGAGCTCCTGATTCACTGTGGTCATAAAAAATCCCAGGGCTTCTTGAAAAAAGTTGGGGTGTATCCCCAGCGTACTGGCCAAATTTCCCGTTGGCCCTTACCAATCATGGCCTCCTAATAATCCCCATCTATGGATTGGCTTCATTACTCTGCTCTCCTCCCCACTGAGAGCTGGTGTGTGGGGAGCGTACTGGCGCACTATGGCTGCCGTCGCATCATCCAGGTGAGGCTGCACATTGGTGGTGGTGGAGGGGATCCCCATGACCCATGTAAAGCTCTTTGAGTGGAGTGTCTAGAAAACCTCTGAATAAGTGTAAGGAGTTATTATTATAATTTCTGTCACACAGCACTGGAGCTTTGTACTCTGAGAACAGGAAGTATTTTGGTACACTTTTATCGCAATTTTGTTAAAGGGTGGTAGGGGTTTGCAGCAAGATACCTGGCTAGTTCCAATTTCTAAACATGATCCTGGTTCTAGCTACTAGAAATCAAAGGAGCCAGACTGGCTTAAAGTCCTCCTCTCGTTTCCAGACCTTTCTGTGTGTTTAGGGTCTTTAAAACTCTTGTTTCCCACGGGCTTTTCTGCAATGCTCAGTGATGTGTATGAGTGCTCTCCTTCTGTGAGCAGGCAGTGTGGTCTAGGTTACACATCCTTCATGGGCCGGCTGGGGGGCTCGCTGGCGCCGATGATCATGCTCCTGGAAGACGTCTGGACCTTCGCACCTTCCCTGGTCTTTGCGGGAATGGCTGTTTTCTGCGGGTGCATCGTATTCCTGCTGTCCGAAACTCTGGGCATCCGACTGCCGGAGACAGTCACCGACGTCGAAGAGGGAAGGTACTTACAGTTCAAGAGAAGCCTATTATTTGCAGCAATTCTGCTTATGCTCATGGAAACGTATCCTTATCTGCTGTGCATGGGCAGGATGTGAAGAGTCTTTTTTATATTTTTGATTTCCTATTATAAAGAAATTGATATTTCTCTTCATTACATGCAGTCAGACAAGTATCAAACTATTGCAGCAAACAACAGAAATCAGAATACCATTCGGAAATGTCTATCTTTCTATATGAGAAAGGAAAGGATGATTTGATGTTATACAGAAGATCTAAATGATTGATAAAGCCCTCCAACAGCTGGTTAGAAAGGAATGCAAAAAATGTTATGAGTTACATTTCTTTCTAACAAGCTGAAGAAGTTCAGTAATTGTTTGCTTTTAATTTATCTGTTCACTGCAGCCCAACCTATTATCTGTCTTTTCACCTGTGTATTTATCTGGTAGTTTAATACAAAATGTTTTTTTTTTTTTACTTTTAGGCATAAATCTAATACTGAAAGCCAGACAACTTGTGAGAATCCTAATGACATAAATTTATTACCAATGACCCCAAATGGAACTGAGAGAGGATAAAGGATTTGTATTACCCTGGAAGTTGGCTTTGATCCTGGGCCAACTGGGTATCACTGGAATGAAATACCCTTGGCTTTGTCCTGCAGGACTGGAATAATGAATGCCACTTATATTCAGTCAAGTCATGTCTGTGTGTGCTCTGAAGCTTTCCACTACTGATTAGGATCCGTAAAGGGACCATAAAGACTCTGGTATCATTAACTCTGGTATCCTAGCTGAATTCCACTCTGGGCTTGCATTATCTGACCTCTCAAAAGTTCCCCACTAATTCAATTAGTGAAGCAGTTCATCGGTTCTGCCCTGATCTACTGTACCGTGGAGCTGCTGGTGCCGAATGACTGTTGTAAGTCACCCAGGTCAATTTCACACTTCTGTGGATGGTTGAAGTGAATCTCCTACAACGTAAAATGCTTTGGGATCTTTTTGGATGTAACTTCTATATAAATGCAAAGCATTGTTATCTATTTGTCAGTTTAACATTCAGGAAGGTGAATTTCTGGCAATCATGGAACATAAATGCTCAGTCTACATTTCAGCCAATTGGTGGGATCTGCCTTCAGTTAGCACACTCCACTAATGGCAGCTATTCCTTTTCCTAAGCACACTTTTCCCAACAATTTCCAAATCAGAATATGAAAACAATTGACATATGTATAACACCTTCACAGCCCCAAACTAGAGAAGAAAACATAGCAAAGAAGATGGGTTCTACTGCATATATACAGGATAAAGCTATATATCTATATCCATAAAGACAGGAAACTAACTCACAACTTTAAATCCATTGAAGGTGCTAAGCAATAAGTTCTTTTAAATACTGTATTTAGCTTTTTTACTTCTTAAATAACCTGGAAATTATCTTGAAATGTTTCTTTCTACAGTATATAACTAAGATTACAATAAAAATGTTTAAATACTAAAGTTTATGTTTAACTACTATCTTACTGTCTAAGAAAAGGAAGTTTTAATGTTTAAACAAACAGTTATTTCTGGTCATTTTGCCATTTTCTAGATCTTATTTAGCTGTTTAAAATTAAGCTATATATCTATATCCATAAAGACAGGAAACTAACTTACAACTTTAAATCCATTGAAGGTGCTAAGCAATAAGGGCTTTTAAATACTGTATTTAGCTCTTTTTCTTCTTAAATAACCTGGAAATTATCTTGAAATGTTTCTTTCTACAGTATATAACTAAGATTACAATGAAAATGTTTAAATACTAAAGTTTATGTTTAACTACTATCTTACTGTCTAAGAAAAGGAAGTTTAAATGTTTAAATGTTATTTCTGGTCATTTTGCCATTTTCTAGATCTCATTTAGCTGTTTAAAATTAAATTCAACCATGGTGTGGGGGCATTACATAATTTTAAACTTTTGCACCACATTCAAAGTTTCCTTTTCTTTTTCTGTTAATTATTTGTACATAACAATTAAACCAGGTTCTGTCCAACATTTGTTCTTCTTTCCGTCATCTACCATAATGTATTCAAGACATTACCCAGGACAAGCTCTTCATGTTTATGTTTTGATAAAGAGTAACATCACAACGTGAGCAGCACCTGGCACCACAGTGGGTCAGTCGGATGAAAGGACGCCCCATTCCGCAGGAAATGTCCCAAAAGGCATGGAGCCAGCCCTGGTGTTGCAGTTGGCTGCTGTCAAAATGAGTGGTATGAACTTGACAGAGGTGGTTTCAAATATAGAGAGGAAGCATAGGGATGTTGGGTACATGTGTCTGCCCATTCAGCCACAAGTATTAGATTCATTAGGTGTTGTCATGTCATGTCATTTGCCAAAGCACTTTATACCATGTGGTTTTGCGGGAAGCCGGAGCCTACCTGACAAAGCAGCGAGCGCAAGGCAGGGTACACCCTGGACAGGACGCCAGTCCATTGCAGGGCAAGTGCAGGCCAATCATACATGGGGACAATTTAGAGGCCATGGTAAACGCTGAGGCAGGAAATTTGGCCCAGACAGCGGGATAACTCCCTACTCATCAAGAAATGGGATCTTTAATGACCACTGAGAGTCAGGACCTCGGTTTAACATCTCACTGAAAGATGACGCCCACTACAGTATAGTGTCCCTGTCACTATACCAGGGCATTAGGACCCACACAGACCGCAGGGTGGGCGCCCCCCACTGGTCCTACTAACACCAGTTCCAGCAGCAGCCATAGCTTCCCAGGAGGTCTCCCATCCAGGTACTGACCAGGCTCACACCTGCTGAGCTTCAGAGGGCTGCCAGTTAAGAGCTGCAAGGTGATATGGCTGCTGGCTTCGTTTGGTGTTGTTTCAGATGATTATTAAGTACAATTACAATTCAACCAGTACAGGCTTTCAGCAACTTTATGTCCACATGCATTTGTAACAATACTTCATAGAGTTAAGGGATTCAAGGAATAAGGACCCATCAGGCAGTCCAAACCATCACAGCCATCTGTTTTAACAGGAACAGCAAAAAAATACATACTGTACATATTGTACGCAGCAGTCTTCTGTGTCCCCTATCCCAGACTCTCTGTACCTCTGCAGGGCTTCCATATTTAACTCAGGTCTGGTGACACCTGGAGGAGAGGGGCTTTTAATACTAGTGGTAGTCCATAGGGGCCAACCAGATGAATCTAGAAACATTTATGCTGCCCCTCTCTCCACATGTGCACAGGTCTCCTGATATCAGCCCTACCCCTGGGATCAAATCCATAGCCAGACAGAGTCTACTGTGGCACCAGCTTTAGTGGATTATAGTTAACTAGTGCCTATCCATATAGGCAAAGGTCTTGGCCATACCCTAGAGAAATGCCAGTCCTGCACAGGGCACACATGCACTCATTTACTCCCAAACAATTTTTATTCCCTTTTGTCGTGTGTCAGGTTAAGTAGGACTCTGTGACTCTCCTTTGGCCACAATTTTCTGAAGCAAGCAAAATACCTAGTGTCTCTTAACTTTTCATTCGTTATAAGGTTATGATAGAACATACATATTTACATCTACTTAAATGAGTTAAAGGAAAAATGCATGAAGTACCATGAATGGAAGGTGGATTTTTAATGAGCGGTACAGAGTGGGCAAGGGGAGACTCTCCAGTAGTTTTATAAGGCAGCCTCTTTGCAGCCTGATCTCATTAGATCTCAGAAGCTAAGCAAAGCTGGGCCTGGTCAGCACTGGAATGGGAGGCCTCTAAGGAATATCTGGTCTGCTGCTGGAGTTCCCCTGTGTACCAGAATTTCCAAACCAATGTCTCAGTATGGTGACCAAGGAAACCATGCTGTAAGAGATACCATCCTTTTAATGAGACATTGTACTTGATTATTAAGGATCCCATGTTATTTATAAGATAAGAGATTTATACGATATATGAAAGAATAATTCAATTAGTGAAGCAGTTCATCAGTTCTGCCCTGATCTACTGTACCGTGGAGCTGCTGGTGCCGAATGACTGTTGTAAGTCACCCAGGTCCATTTCACACTTCTGTGGATGATTGAAGTGAATCTCCTACAACGTAAAATGCTTTGGGATCTTTTTGGATGTAACTTCTATATAAATGCAAAGCATTGTTATCCATTTGTCAGTTTAACATTCAGGAAGGTGAATTTCTGGCAATCATGGAACATAAATGCTCAGTCTACATTTCAGCCAATTGGTGGGATCTGCCTTCAGTTAGCACACTCCACTAATGGCAGCTATTCCTTTTCCTAAGCACACTTTTCCCAACAATTTCCAAATCAGAATATGAAAACAATTGACATATGTATAACACCTTCACAGCCCCAAACTAGAGAAGAAAACATAGCAAAGAAGATGGGTTCTACTGCATATATACAGGATAAAGCTATATATTTATATCGAGACAAATTTGTTTTAATAGATTTATGACCCCAAGGTCTTGTAGTTAATATATAGCAATAAAAACAAACTTGGGACAGAACTTGTTAGGTGAACAGTAAGCGATTCTTAATCTTTTATTTTCCTTTCAGTAATACAGAACCTTTGTAGTTTCAGATTTATGAGAAAGAAGGGATTTACTACCCCCACAATCTCAAAGTCCATTGCGAGTTAATTTATGTAGAACAGATTATCAGAGGTACTGTACGCTAGCTTGCGTATGGCCGCCAGTTTACTTCTGAAGAAGCTACGACTCACAGGTCATCTCCGTATTGTCGGGCAAGGATGAATTTCGAAACCCTCCTTACAGAAATCAATGGCTTTGGCAAGTTCCAGATTTCACTCTTCTGCTTGCTCTATATCCCATTGATCACTCTGCCGAGCAATTTTCTGCTGAATAACTTCATCGCAGCTGTGCCTTCTCACCACTGTGACATCTCCATGGTGGGGAAGGAGGACAAATTTGGGAATCTCACTCTGGAACAGAGAATGGCTATTAGCATTCCGAAGGATTCGGATGGGACTCACAGCGCCTGCAGTATGTACTCCGAACCACAGTTCCTCCTTCTTCACAACTCTTCCATTGAAACAGATATTTCTGCCTCTGTTGAGTGCCAGAATGGATGGGTTTATGACAAGACTCTTTTCCGTTCAACCATAGCTACAGAGGTAACAATTTCTCTTTCTGTGTTTTTTTCAACACTGTGTTGGAGCTTTACCAAAGAAATCGCATTTCATTTGTCTCAAATGAATATATTCATAAATGCTGTATGCCACAGGAAGGACCTAGAATCTAGAATCTAGGAAGCCTAGAATCTATTATCCAACCTCAGACACGAGAAACATACTTATATCTTTCACCTGTGATTTTCAGCTGAGCTCTTGTACATTAATATGTTTGAGACTGAAAAGTTGAAACCAGGAACAGTCTGAAATGCAAACTCTGTTTCATGGAAGCCAAAATTAAAATATTATGACATTGTGCTATTTATGGACAAGTAAAGAAAACAATACCTTTTCAATTGTTGTTGCTTCATGTAAACATATTTCTTTGCTTTGATCTCCACATTTATTTGACAGGTTTCTAACTGATATGGTGATTTTTTTTTCATTTTACAGTGTCTTTATCTTTGAAATTCAAGTTCTACTGTAATTCAGTTTTATTTTTGTTGTCATTGACAAGAAAGGTAGTGAAATGTTTTTCATTTTGGCAGTCTTTGACATGTCACACCTTAGTTACAGGGAAAGTATAACATCAGGGTCAGGATTTATTAATACCGCTTATTGTAAGTTGTGCTACATCCTGAAAAGTACATTTGAATCCATTGTCTAACCTCTGTCATGAGGAAACCTATTGTATGTAAGTCACCTTTTTTGCGACCTAGACAATATATTATATATATATCAAAGAATATATCAGAAGTGACTCTGATCTAAAGAAAAACGTTGCTTGTCAAATGCAACATACATAACAGGAGATGACCTTAGTTCAGTAAAATCATTTCAGAAGTTTGTTGCTGTTTGTATGGATTTTAACGGTTTCCCGGCCACTTCAAACACCTGGACGCATCAAGTTATTCCATTTTTCTGCCCCCGCGGGAGGATGAATGTGGTTAGTGTTCAGTGCTGCCTGCACTCAGAATGTGCGTTCCTGTCTTTCCCTGCAGTGGGACCTGGTCTGTGGCAGGAGAGGACTGAATCGTGCCACTGCCACCATCTTCTTCATAGGTGTGATGGTGGGAGCGGTGGTGATGGGCATCCTCAGCGACAGGTCTCTTTTTCACCAGGCTCTTTTTTTGGGGGGGGGACCAGAAGAAACATTAAAAAAAACAACCAATAATTCAGTAAACCTCTCTACTCTCTCTCTCTCATCCTAGCATTAATCCCACATCAGCAGGGTCCGCTTGTCGGCACGAATCTTCTCCATTTGGTGGTTTGAACCAAATCTTTGAGCTGACGTTGCCATTAAATGCGACCGAGAAATACTCCGACCGGCGCGTTGCTCTGCCTGCCGTTGGAGGCGGTGGGGAGGGAGGAGAACAAAGTAATGTAGCCAATTCATAGAGGGGGATTATTAGGAGGCCATGATTGGTAGGGGCCAATGGGAAATTTGGCTAGGACGCCGGGGTAACACCCCTACTCTTTTCGAGAAGCGCCCTGGGATTTTTAATGACCACAGAGAGTCAGGACCTCGGTTTTACGTCTCATCCGAAAGACGGCGCTTGTTTACAGTATAGTGTCCCCGTCACTATACCGGGGCATTAGAACCCACATGGACCGCAGGGTGAGCGCCCCCTTCTGGCCCCACCAACACCTCTTCCAGCAGTAGCCTTAGTTTTTCCCAGGAGGTCTCCCATCCAGGTACTGACCAGGCTCACACCTGCTTAGCTTCACAGTAAACCTCTCTACGATATGTAAAAACACAATGTGGCTATTTTGTGTAATATTTAAAGGGTGATTTTTCCCCTGATAGCCTTTCTAAATTTGTACATGTTTACCAGCTTAATTGTAGGGTGTATTCACAACTGTGACCGTTTGTTCGTAACAACGAAGCAGTTTCACAAATCTGTTCTGTGGTCCTAAATGCCCAGTTCTTACAGGTATGGTCCTGTAATGCAAGCGTGATGATTCCCTTGACTGATGTCTTTTGCAGGTATGGCAGAAAGACCATTCTCTTGGTGTCCTACATCATAGCAGCCATTTTTGGAGTAACCAGTGCCTTCTCAACCTCCTATGTGATGTTTGCCATCACAAGGTTTTGCACCGGCTTCGGCCTGACAGGCATAAGCATTATAGCCACAGTCCTGAGTGAGTTGTTGTCCCTTTTATTTGCCTCTGAATCACACTGCGATTTCTATCTCCTTGTGAAATCCTTTGCCTCCGGGAAGATGGCAGACTCTTTGAAGAAAACAATATCTTTCTAGTTACAGAGATATCACTGCATCTACAGTACATGCTTAAAAAACCAGTGGACCAGCAGGACGTAATTATTAGGCTTTTACATGAGTATCTTCTTCAGGGCCTCCTGATGCACAAGGCCAAGCGCCCAGATCCTGCTGTGATCAAGAACAGTAGGAAGGTTACAAACAAGGGGAGCACATTTGGTCCATACAGCCCATGCATAGCTAATTGATCCAAGAATCTCATCCAGTTGTTAGTTGAAGAAAACCAGGGCAACAGTTTCAAGAACATGGTTGTTCTGGGCTCCTCCCCTTGATTGTCTCCGCTCTCTTGTTTGTGCTTGGTGTTGTGTCCATTGCAAAAGAACAAAACATTTAGATTACGTTAATGGCTCCATCACGTGTAAGTGCACACTAATTGCTAAAGTATAAAACAGTTCGCTGCTTACGCAACACCTTCAAATGTGCAAATGTGACCGTAAACAAGCAAAAGATCACAGTGAAGTGCCAGAGAGCCATGGCAATTTGGAGCAATTGTTTCTGAATATGTCGTTGCAGATGTTGAGTGGGTGGATGTCAAGCACAGGTTATTGGTGAGTTTGCTAGGTGGTTTCTCCTGGCCCTTGGGAACCATGTGGCTCGCCGGCACTGCGTATTTTATAAATGAATGGAGATTGCTCACTGGGGTCATTATCTGCCCTCTCTTCCTGGCGATGCTCACCTGGTTGTAAGTAAAAAAAGAATTTCTCAATGTTTAACTTTCTAGCCAGAATGCATATATAGTTAGAAAACCTAGAACAGAGAAAAATCTCCTTTGTGAGCATTTGTATGGGAAGAAGGCCTGATCTTTGTAGATGGTTGTATGACTAACACATATGTACGAAAGCACTGAAGAGGCCCGTGGGAGTGGCTTCAGAAATAAAATACAGGCTCTTTGCAAGCTCTGAGGACATGGATGGTCTGTTACTCCTGCAGTTTTCATCTACTGGGAACTCGGACTATTCCTAAGCTTGAACGGGCCTTCTAGTACCTAATGTTCTAAGACCATTGTTACGAGGTTATGTGGAGATAAACATCCTACTCCACTGATATAACTGCTCTTGCCCTGCAGCACTACTTCTGTGTAAGGCCTGGTGACAATAAGTAATAATATACTTATTATTGTAATGTATGTAATTATTTTACAACCTACAGTACTTTTACAGACAATGTGAAATATTCTGAGTTGTAAAAGTTCTGAGTTTTATCTCGGTTTCGTTTGTCTTGCTCCCTGTAGAATGTCTCAGTACATGATGAGCAGCTACATTAGTGATTGTCCTGTCCTTTGGACTGAACATGTAACTATTATAAGTGACACTTCTCTGTTTTTACATCCCATTCCTTTATTCACTGACTCCTACATTTTATCACTACTAACACCTGGTGTGACAAAATGAATGAGAGCCACTCTATCACCCTCTTTATTGATCATCAATCTGTATATACAAACCGTAACATGATTTTGTTCTGGTGATATGTTTATACCTACCTTCTTACATCAGATGATAATTTGTACGGTGAAGTATCCTTAACTTGATCATTCACTTAGTATAAATCGGTAATTTCACAGTTTGCTAAATTAGATTACAATAAGGTACAGAAATTATAGTACAGCATTATGATAATATAATTAAATAGTAAAACTACCATGATATGAATTTGCAGTGAAAATCTAAAGATGCTTCAGCAGTAGACATTTATTACTTACTGATGTTGATTACGTTATGGGGATTTGTATTGAAATATACCCATAGACCATGTTCTTGTTGTATCTGATTGTGAGGAAAATAGATGAACCACACTGCCCCAGTTCAGAAGTGGAGGAGTCAAAAACCATGCATGTTCTTAGGTTTTCTAGACAGAAATGTTTTCAATACAGGAATTTCAATGTAAGTATATTGATGTAATTTTAAAATTTAGACAGGAGTACAATAATGACTAATACCCATGTTGTGGTCCATGCTTACAACGGACAGGATGTTACCCCTAGTCTCTGTTCCTCAGCTGGGTCCCAGAATCAGCCAGGTGGCTGATAGCCAATGGGAAGATGAAACAGGCCCACAGATACTTGTCCAGAGGTGCCAAAATGAACAACAGGCCGGAGTTTTCCTCCAAATTCACTCTGGAGGTAAACTCTGAAAATGCGCCTATACTTCCTTAACCTTCCTTCCTTAAGTCTCGTTTTCCCCCTGCACCTGCAGTAGGAAAGTCTCTTGTCTTGTTTTAAAAGCGAAATGAAATGTCCTTGCTCAAAGCGCCTTGCTGTGCTCCTCAGATGCTCTCCAGTGCCGTGGTAGTGGAGCCAACAAAGAAGAATTACTCTTACCTGGATCTGGTGAGGACACCCAGGATGAGAAGGCTGGCACTGCTCACCGGGCCTGTGTGGTATGAGTCATCTTGGCATCATATGTGCCAAACTGTGAAGTTACACGCCTTAAACTACAGTATATTCATCACAATCCATTAAAAGTCATGTTTCCAATACAGGGATCCAGCACGTATGTATTTGGCTGAATAGGAGCGCATATTTCCAAATATCAGTAGGGGCTGAATTAAGAAAAGATTGCCAGTCTTTTTTTTCTGTGTTTCTAACAGGTTTGGGATTGCTCTGACATATTACGGAATAAGCCTGAATATCACTGGATTTGGTCTGAACATATATCTCACCCAGGCCATATATGGTGGAATTGAAATACCGGCCAAACTGTTGACGTTTTACTGTCTGCATAAAATTGGCAGAAGACAAAGTCAAGCCTGGAGCTTAATACTGACGGGAGTTTGCATTGCAATAACCATAGCACTTCCTAATCGTAAGGATACTACTATATCTTGTCTCTGTAACACCAAATCATATCTCCTGAATAGCTGAAATACTTCCTTATGTGATTAACATGTGGAAAATGGTACTTCACAAGAAGGTTTTTAATGTACACTGATAAAACTGATTACAAAAGCAGAAAAAACAGATCTTTGAAATGAGCTGACAAAAACTGTAAAATTCAGTGTAAGTACTGAAAGTAGTACAACCCACAGTGAGAAGCAGGTGAAGAAATCCAAATAGAACACAGGCTGTACTGTTCATGTTTGATACCCTACACATTTATCACAGATACTTCTTACCTAATAGGAGCAAACAGGTTCCTCAGAGAGTAAGCTCAGTGGTGGTATCACTATTGACAAGTGTTTTTTTTAAATCTGATTAAACAGAAAACCATGCTTCTCCCTTTGCCCATGGTTGTCAGACATGAAGCTTAAACCAAGCCAATTCAGCCCATAATCACAGTGAGCAAGTAACCTGGTTCCCTATGCGTCGGTGATCCTACAAGATAGAAATAGTACGTTACTGGGTTTGCCTATAGACATTCTCAGAACAGTCCAAGAGGACCCTTTCTGAAGCATTTACTTCCCTTTTAAAGGAAATCTTAAATTGACCATTATCTGGATTCCTGTGCACACATGTGGGAATGCAGACACTTAAGTGCAATTTCTCTCCAAACACTACCACCTTCTAGGGACTTAATATGTCATGGATCGCTCTATCCATGGATACAACATCCTAAAATAACCAGATTTTAAACAACAACATGTTGTCACCGGTATAAGATTGCTCCTCTTTTTGCCAAAGAACAGAGACTGCGATTTCCAGTCTCTGCAGGCAGCTGAAATGTTTCATTTCAAATTGAAACATCAGTGTGGGAGATATTGGTTTAAGCATGTGGCCCTTTACTGTAGTGTTGGTGGCCATCCCTATTTCTCATATAATGTGCGATTAAGAATGTTCTTCTCACAAGGCCAAGTGACTTTCTGAGAGATAAATTGAAGATGGCACATTGCTGATTATTAGCATCACTGCCCCACAGCTCTTAGGTTCTTGGCTCAAGGCACTGTGTGTGTGGAGTTTGAATTTTCTCTCCATGTCATGTTCTCCAGTTTCCTTTAACCCACTAAAGACATGCTGGCTAGGTCTGATTGGCGGCTGTAGATCATCCTTTATTCTGCAGACTTGCAACCAGCTGCCATCCCAAACAGAACAAGAGGAGTCATGTGCCCTCAGTCCTCCTACCTTGTACTTACAAACTAGGCTCCTGCCTGCTGCAACTTTCTCCACAAAACATGGCTTTCTGAGAGTGGACAAAGAGTGTACTTCAAAAATGCTTTAAAAAAAAAACATTTAAAAAAAAGTAAATGGCTCAAGGTTGTGTGCAAGTCAATCTGCAGAGTTGTTCAAATCTCCATAGGTAAAAACAGTGGATTGAAAAAACCTTTACATTGCATTTTTTTTTACATATTACACAGACCTGCAGATTTTGCGCACCGTCATCGCGATTATTGGGAAGGGCCTAGGCGAAGCAGCCTTCACTATCATCTTGTTGTACACAGCTGAGCTCTACCCTACAGTCGTGAGGTGAGTGAGCTGGACTTAATACTTAATATCTATTTGCACCGAGCTATCAATTTAAAGATTCAGAAGGTCAACAAGGTCTCGCCCACTTCTGCCTATCTATGTATGAATACCTCATTAAAGAGGGGGGGGGGGGTTTGCTTACTCATTCTCCTCAGCCAGATGACTCACTCTAATAAAGATATTTGAATTGCACCTCTCCCCCAACTTACTTAGGAGTACTTACAATAGGAGTAACCCACCTATTGAATAGGATATCACAGTTTATTCAACTTGATCATTAAGAAACTTCTGTAGTATTTTACTTATTCCATATCAACTTATGATCAGAAGTTTTACATTTATTCAGTTAATTAATAAGCCAACTGTAACATGGTTCATGCAGAACAGAAACCAGAATACACCATAGCCCTTCACACACCGAGAACCCTGATTTAGAACCTGGGGTCAATATCACTGCTGTATTCCTTCGTTTCCATCCAGACAAAATGGCTTCGGCTACAATTCCTTCCTGGCTCGCTTGGGAGTGTCCATTGCTCCATTAATTATGATGCTGGAGGACGTGTGGAAGTTCCTCCCTCAAGTAATTTTCTGCACAGTGGCCATTGCTTCTGGGACTCTGGCTTGGTTACTTCCTGAAACACTCAATGCTCAACTCCCAGAAACAATCGACGATGTTGAACAATGCAGGTAAGGCTTACAGCGCAGCAGCTATGCCAGGTCTAAAAATACACAGCCAATCAGTCCCGTCACCCTAGGAACAAACCAAGCTTCCTAGTACAATTAAGTCTGTAATACAGAAGGGATTTCATTAATGGATTAATCTTTGGGAATGTTGGAATCTGAAATTGGATCACGCAATGCACTGCAAGTTTTGAAAAGTGTCCGTTTTCTTTTAAAAAATAATCCTAGTCTACATACGACTTTTCAACCGAGTTTCAGAACTTGTGAGATTGTCTTTGTGTTACAGGACTGTCATTGGTATATCAGCCCAAGAAAAAGGCAACATTCCACTGAGGTCTGCCTGTGGAAATACCAATGAAGACGAAGCTTAAAAATGATCCATGCATCCATCTTGTAACTGCTTTATCCAAGGGCTGCTGAGGGAGATGGAGTTTATCCCATCAAGCAATGGACATAAGGCAGGATATACCCTGGTCTGGACACTAGTAGATTGCAGGGCAGACACGCAGATACAAACGCACACACTCTTGTGCCAGAGCCAAATCTTTCCAGAAGCCAATTAACTTACCCGTACAAAACCAGCGTGTGCAGAGGAAATCTGAGGGAAACGGGGAGAACATAAAAACTCCATGCAGACAGCACCCCAGGTCCAGAATTGAACCCAGAACCCCAGCTCTGTGAGTGAGCAATACTAACCCCTACACCACCATGCCCCACCCCCAAGAGCGATTTATTACATTTTTCATTTAAAAAATACCTTCCTTGAAGGTGGCACCATTTAAGTGCAGCAAATAGATTGGAGAAGCTTCTAAAGCAAGATGTAGAAAGAATTGCTTAAGACATATGTCCAGTTACCTTCGCAAAGCTAACATCCAACTCCTGAAATGACTGAATGAGATCTTGGGATCTTTGGACCAAAAACGATGTTCAAGAACCTCTGAATCTTGCCAATCTACCAGGTGTGCCCAGAACTAGGCTGAATGGTAAAAGCATTTTATTCCCCTAAAATGCAAATTTACTAAAAAGAAATTAAATTCAGAAATCTTTTCCCCAGCAACATGGTAGTTTCAGGCATGGTAGAGCAACTGGTCTCCTGGAACCTCACAGCTCCAGAACTCTGGCTTGCGTTTCCCACTGTGGTCTTGTCCAGGAGGACAGTAGCCATGTGATCAGTCTCTCCCTGAGCCCTGCACCTCTTATTAACATGCTGCAACCTCCACCTGGACAGACTGCTTCCATCAAACTGAAAAATTAATAGGAGACGCATACAGAGACCTTCTAAAAAATAAATCATGTGCATTTTCAATTCATTGTAAGGCTCAATGAAATTCTTGAAGTCTCCATGTATCAATACAACCATGAAAGCTTATTTCTCATAACTCCCACAATAAAAACACTCCAACAGTGTCAAAAATTTTTATTCAAGACTGTAATAAATATGAATCAACTACTACAGTTACTATGCATTTTGTTTAAATATTCATATATCGAGTTCTCTTACTGCAAGGCTCAAACTACAGACATTTGTATTAATGGCTTGAATGCATATCAGCTCATGTTACAGTTCTACAAATGCCCTTTGTAATGTTACATTCTGTCATTCAATTAAAACCATTGTGCTACTATTTTAATTTGTCATTTATTCCTTGCACTTCATTTTGAAAGATACAGCATAACAGCAGTGCATTTTAATAATTTTAACATCTTTCAGATGAGCTTAAGAGCTTAGTGCACACTCAACACAAGACAAATGCACAGTAGCTTCATTATACAATCCTTAAATAAAGCATTGACCTTTTTTGGCAAGTCAAAAATAATAATACATTACCGAAAGTCTTAGCCAACAAAGATAAGCAACATTTTTACAAAATGCTGAAATGAAAAGTTACTACTTTTAAAAAATCACGAATGTATTTGTGTTGAGTCTTATGATGAATGATTCCTTGCTGCCTGACCAAGAAGCCACCAGGTTTTCAAATGTAAAATACAGTACAGTTCAGATCAACTGCAAAACACTTTCCATACAGAAATGTAGTCAAAGCCTATGCACACAGTAACCAAATGCACACGATATTTCTCTATAATCTAACAATCCAACGTCAAATCAACAGGATTGAAAGACACTTAGTGATTTTAACATCTGAGGATTGCATTTGTTATCCACTAAAAATCCTACAAATTGAAATACATTTTGAGAGTTTCTTTAAGTACAATCATTGCAAAAGTGCTCTGTTTCCCTTGCGCTCACAGCAGCAGAAATAAGTGGTCACTAGAGAGACTGACGAAATTGCTGAAGTTATTATACTGCATCAAAAGGTTAAATAAGGACCTGGCTGCAATGGGAGAATTTTTTATTCCCACACATCTAAAGGGGAGAGAGCCCATCTATCTAGGCTCTTTCTGAAATGCAATATTGCAGTAAAATAGTAAATTCACACATTTCAAAACAGAACTTAATTTGGATCGGACACGGGGAAGTGGGGGGAAAAAACAATAGAAGTATAGGAGATCAGGCTGAATTCTTACCAATTTTATTTAAATACATTTTATTGCTAAGTTTTAGCTTACATCGAAAATGAAAATTAAATCTGAATACAGAGCACTTTTTCAACCGAGATATTAAATGCAGAGATTGGGCAGTATACAGAGCATAATGTATTGCAAGGCATTGTTCTTTAATACATATTTAATGGAATGACATATGCTAATTACATAATTACAAAGCAACTTTCAAGGCTACCATTTCATATTTAATACACTTAGAATTATATTAGTTTTATAAAAAGGAGCAGTAAGTCCAAAACTATGAGCTCAAAAATGTCAAGATCGGCAGCTGTTCATTTGTTTTGTTCCTTCCAGTGAATCTAAAATAAAACATTTATATTAAGTTATAAAACAAGAGCCTCCTCCATGTGAAAAAAAGTCACATTAAAACAAAGGCACATTTCAAAATTCTGAAAATTGCTAAACATATAAAAAGTGTAAAAACAAAGTACTGTATAGTCTTGACTAAACTTTAATAATTTGAAAGCATTACCATTTAAGATACCTACCTTGCGCATTCCCTTTTAAGACTGGCTGGATATTTCTGACTGCTCGCTATCTTTGTCATAAATGTAGCACCCAACTTCACCGATGTTCACTCCTAGAGCAGAAAGATAAGGCAGGCGATGTAATTTCCTCTTTCAGTCTACTGTACATTCATTTTTTATTGCAAACAGCCTGTTTAGGAGCACAGAGCAGTGATTAGGAGGAAGTTTCAGACCCCGCACTGCAGACACCAATATTGTAGCCAGAAGTAGAATACTTAACCTCTGAATTGATCAAAGGCATCAGGGTATTCAGAGGTTATCAGCACTAGCCTGGAAGATTAATGTTCCCTCCATGGATGTCTGATATTTCTTACATGCTACAGGAAATGGAATAGTACCCAGCCATGTGATCCATTCAGGATAGCCCATTTCCATCTATAGTATATGTTTTGGACTGGTAAATGAACTTGGCACACACTTTTGGCAAAATGAAGAAAATTAAAGGGAAACAAAGCTTGAGTACTGGAATAGAGAGGTTTTTCTTCTCTTTATAAATAGTGGTCATTCTAAATGTGTTACTGTACTGAACTTTTACTGAGGAGCATCGATGCGTGCACATTGTCAAAGACACAAAAGAAGAGATTCAAAAAGAAATCCTGCACAAGCTGCAGGGGCAGCTGGGTTTACAAGGCTCAGTGAAGTCCATCAAGTTACAGTTCAACTGACCCTTTGGTCCAAACAGGTATCCATAGCAAGGAACATGGCAGTATGGTTTCCCTTCATGCTGTAAGAAGAAAATACAACATAAGCACATACTGCGATATCACATTTCTTTGCATACATACAGTGAGGACATTGATTTCTGTTATTCCTATTATTTAAGCCTGAAGAAAGATCAATCCTCAGCATTTTGTTGCAACTGTCATTGTGAGCTGTACAGACATTGACTCGTAATGTTGATCACCTGCATCTTAAAATTAATTTGGAAATGCTACCTATTATGTACATGTAGCATTTCTACTTTAAAAGAAAAATTTTGCGTCTAAAAAGGTATCTGCCCCAGTTGTTTCAGTTGAACAAGTAGAATCTATGTACCCCATTAGTGTAGTCTGTAGCAGAAAGCTGCTCTTACCCAGAAAAAGACATCAGGGCTCTCGTTTTCAAAGTGTAATTTATTAGTAAGCCACCAGAGGGCAGCCTACTGTTTTGTGTTGAAAAGTCTTGCCAGAGGAAGACTAAAGATTCCATGAAGTGATGTCAAGTAATTCAATGCTATCCCAGGCAAACAATCCACTTCAGATGCTCCTTTATACCAAATCAAATTATGGAATACCTTTACACTGCCACCATGCATTAAGTCCTCAGTCTTGTAAGTGAAATTCTTATATTCCTTTGCAAAACAGTGCACCTACTGAATTCTTAAATATGTGCATATGTATGGCATTATTAAACGATCAAGTTTGCAATCAAAAGGTCAATAAAATCTTTCCTAGGGTGTTATCAGGACAGAATCTTGACTAGCCAGTGGCCCACAGCACATGAAGAAGAACAGGGGAGACCCATTTGCAAATCTGCCTTCTTCCAGTGCAATAAAGGGATTATACCTCAGCATGGCCACCAGAGGTCAGCGTCTTCTTACACCTCTGGCAGCGCAGACAGGGCCGATGCCAGTTCCTGCCTAGGGACATCACCTTCTCAGCTGCAGAGAAGGCCAAAGCAAAGCAAAACAATGAAGTCACTGAACCCTGGATCAGAAGGTGTGCAGAAAAGAGCCAGGTCTATGACATTCCTTGTTTTATAACATCTACTAAAACTGCATCAGCTCTGAACTTTTCTCCTGCGCTTTATTGTAAACACCAAGACAGAAACTATGTTTGATTGTGCAAAAACTCAGTTCACACGAAGACCATGGGGTGACCTCATGTCCTCAAATCAACCAGCTACTAAATGACCAGATGAGCCAAATGGCTGATTCTTGATTGTAGCCTCATGTTCTAATGTTGTTAACCTTGCAGAAGCCCCCCCTAAAAAATCAAGGAAGCGGTCTTCCTCACATGCACTTGGGGTTTCGCTGGCCTGAGATCTCTGACCCTCTGGGGCATTTGCATCACCAGCTCTGCCCTTTTCAAACAAAGGGGCTTAAAAAGTATGTTGCAGAACACGCAAACATGTGGTTACTACTGATGGCTGAGGGAGTGCAGCAAAAACTGAAATTGAATTGAAAAACTGGAGAATTTAACCCGGAAATAAAGAAAGGTGGTTTTCTAAATGACAGCAAATTAAAAAGGTATCAAGGCTGGTTTTTAGCTGTTGAGATCCTTGTAGGTTGAGGCTGACTTTAGCCTGGGTGTAGTTTTCATGACAGGCCTCAGTCTGTAGTACAGGGAGGGCAAGGGTGCCACCCCTGGTGACTTGTGGTGGAAAACATCCAACAGGCAAAAAGCACTGACAATGCACACAGCCGACAGAGTGCAGCTTGGGCATCTGAAAGATCACAGCGTGGGCGTTCATCATTCCAAACAGAGCAAGCTCAGCAAAGCAAGAGTTTCTTTAAAACTCTGCATAAGGACTTTTTTTCTGCACTATAATCCCACCAAGGAATACTATGCTATCTTTGAAATGGACAAAAGGCTGATGTCAGGCACAGATTGAAGAGTTCGGCATCAATTACCAGGATTTTATTTGAATAACAGTTCAGTTCAAGGTGAAAAATACATTTTCCTTAAAGAAAAAGAAAAATATTGATCTAGATTTGTGAACATACATCTGCTGCGACTTTGCCTTTTCTATAAACCATTCATTCTGAGGAAAAAGGCTATGCTATGAAGCCGTGAGAAGCCTCCCCAAGTTATTTTTAACCTGGGACCAACCCTGAAATAGACATGCTTCCTTTATTGAAATGCCGAGACCTTAAAAGCACAAAAGTGCACAATCTGTACATTCAGCTTTATACTGAAAAGGAAATAGGCTCCCAGCTGCTGCCACACAGAGACCAGCCTCCACATCTAAGCCACGTGGAGCATTTAACACGATCCTCTGGCTAAAACAGTCCCACCGCTAACTCAAGTCCAGAAAGGGGCCTTTTGTTCAGCTTTCCACATGCCACCAAGTACAGAAAAATGTCAAGGAAAATGTGACGGGTTGTGACAGGTTTTACAAGAGAAATATTACTTTTCTCCACTGTCAGTGCATGGATGTTCCTCCCAGTTTTTTGTGCTTTTAAAGAGCTGCTCCCCTTCAATTTAAAAGCAAGCCAAAATAAATGAAATGACACATGCCGAGCTGAGGTTCTTTAGGAAAAGAGATGCTATTCTCTATGACTGTGCCTAGTCTGGCCTAATTGTAGAGTACATCCTGAGCAATACTGAAACCCGTAATTATTTTACTAGACTCAAAGCAAATCCTTTCAACAATTTTGTCTTGAGCTACACTTTTCAGCTTTCCGATCAGAAAATTTTGTCAGTACTTTTCTGTTCTTGCCTGTCGAATGGCAGCACTGAAACATTGGAGTATCTCTCCTTTCAGAGTTTAGCCATACTTCTTACTAAGATCCTTAGGGCTGAAAATGTGAAATGTACAATGAAAAATATCTAAATATTGTGCCATGGAATCTTCCTACTTCAGACCACAATTAAGAAATACTTCAGAAGAATGCACCTCAACATGACTGTCAAAGAAGTCACTGAGCACATTACATTAGACATTAAACAGTCTCATTAGAATGTGGTCTTATGTAACCAGCACAATACTTACAGAAGTTACATTATGGCACTATAACAACATCCACATTGGTTTATGAGTAAATTAAAGAGTGCTTAATTAGCAGAGAGTGGGGTAACACTTTGAATGAGGTTCTATGAAACCATTATTCCAAAACATTAAATGTATTCAGAGCACAAAACATTTGTCACTAGGAAAATCATAGAATGTGTTATGGTTAGGATATTCATGAAGACTATTGTATATGACACGTTATTTAAAATAGCCTGTATGCAGTTTTAGGCTGGTTCCATAGAACCTCATTCAAAGTGTTATCCCAATCTCTGCTAACTACTGTACGCGCTCTTTAATCTACTCCACATGTTTCTTTTGTAAATTGTACATTGTTTCATGATGGACTTGGCTTTCCTGCCTTTTACACCATGGTAGTATTTGAACTGACCTGATTTTTTTCCAGACAAAGGGGGGAAATTTGATCACTTACCAAAATACACCACTTTCCCACACCCAGGGCAGAGTGATGTCTCTCCAGCGAACGTCTTCACATAAGTTGGCCCAACTGGTGACAGATCAGTGAACACACTTTAAACTCTTGAGGCCAAGATCCAGAGATCTACATCTATGACATCTAAGCCCCATGTATGACACTGTACAATATAGTGTATTACTTACTTTCAAATCAATGATGTTTCGACATGCCGCACCGTTTTAGAAATGTGTGGGTTTTTTTTAGGTCTGGACAGGGTGTCCCAAGTATGTCAACTTTTCTCTCATCTCGCCAGTTAACCCTCAATCACCACTGCTAGCTTAAAGGACTGGTTTGAAATACCATTACCTGGTTTAAACAGAACAGCCCGAGAGCTGCCCACTTAATTCCCCAGCAGTTAGGGAGCAAAGGAGTTTCAAGGCGGAAGCAGAGCCCTGCAGTCCTAAAACTCATTGTGCGAACCCAAGTCACCATAGCAACAAGCTTTCCGCAACTCCCACTCAGGTGTAGACCTGTTTGCAGCATTTTCACCGACTTGGAACAGCCAATCTTATCTGCAATATGTAAATGAAGACTACAGACCCCATTGTGGGTGGGAGATGTGTATGTCTATGTGCTAGTGGGGGTAAGATTAATCTCCTAATTAGATATCCAAAATCTCTTTTGAATGTCATTCACCAATAAACGAGACTTAAAAGTAATTATCCTCCTTCATTTTCCTTAACAAAATACACTTTTGCCTGTCCGTTTTACCTCCAACCAGCAGGAAAAGGATTTATATACAGTATAGCTGATTTTTATTTTCTCTGGCACTAACCAAAAGTTAGAAAGGACTAGTGCACAATGTCCAGGCAACACAGACAGGTGCTTGGTTTCTCAGTCACATCTTTAACTTCTCTTACCATCTATAAACGACTAGTTTAAAAAACAGTTTTTACAAGCTTGCAATAATTCAAAAGTAGTTCCCTGAAAGACGATGTCTTATACAGCACTTTGTCTTGTATTTTTAATTGAGGATATTTTGTGGTATGACTGAAGGAATGTTTCAAATCTGACAGAACAAGGAAAACTACCACATGAAGTTATATTTCACCAAAGATTTTGTTGAGAGCTCTGAAAAATCTTGTTTTTCGTTCATTTTTTGAGAGATAGTTCTAAAATAGCAGCCAACATTTTCATTAAAAGGAGAATTCCAGAAGGCTGTGTTCCTACATCAAAATCAGAAAAATGTTTAAAACAAATGTTCCCATTAAAGAAAAAAAGGTTTGAACTTTACAAGCAAGATGGCAGGAAGCAATTTCAAATTCCAACAACGCAGCCCGACTCCCTCACAGAAGGAGCTAACAAGGCCCATGGTCTGTGTTTTGAATATCCCAAATCTAAAGTGCAGAGATATTTTGTCTGCTCTCCAGTAGGAAAAGACCCATTAAAACAAAGATTTTAGGAAACAAGATTAAATCTGATCAATTAAAATTCCTCCCTTAAGTACACAGAGGCTCATTATAAACGTTTAGTGGAGACTCTCCTGACACTGTAATAATACTTCTATTTTAAGCCCACTAGCTCATTTCAGAGCAGTTCTGAAGAATGTTCTGGAACCAAAAAGAAAATTATCTGATTGAAATCCTGTTTCTTCAGGCTACGTGCTGCTGAGGTCCCAGTTTCACAGTGATGTGTTCTCATTAACCATATCACCCCTTCATAACAAAAAAAACAACAACAGCTAAACAAATTCACACAATCCCAATGTGCACTTTTATGATTCTACTCAGGGTTTAAGATGAAAATAGTCTTGACCACAAACAGAAACAATCTAGGTTTTCTACTGTATAACAGGATTGTCCACACTGATCAGCTTGGCTGGTGAAGAAAATGAGTTGTGATTTCTTACTTTGCAAAGATTACAGAGCCTACTCTTATTAAATATATTAAAAACTCAACTTAATTAGGCCAATTAATTTGTTACTGAACAACATATGGCACATTATTTTATAGATTGTGTTTGTGGACAAAATCAGATCTTGCACAGAGACCAAATTGAAACAGTTAGGAATAATGCCATTCATAATGAAATTCAAACAAATGCATTTACAGTAGTTGGTTTTGGAAAAGATAGCGCATGCTCACTAGAGCACAGAAGCCAACAGGATCTGGTGCACAGCTCTACAAAATGAGGGCATGCTAATTACGTCCTGCTTTAATGAAATGATGCTATATGGTACGTCCCCGTAATAGTAAAAGTTCTCTTAGCAATTGAAACAAAGTCAAACAATCTGATGATAATCCAATTTGCGAATTGCAGAGGGATTGGTATTCATTTCAAGCTCTTCTGACGAGTAAAATGGAGCCAAGCTGCAGTTGGAGACTCCTCCTAGTCAATACTCTTCCCAGCATCCCCTACCTTTGGGCTGCGGGCGAGCCACCTGGGTGGGGGTCCAGGGGGTGGTGGGAGAACATTCGACGGGGCTGTCCGCAGATTTGCTGACCGGCGTGGGTGGTGGGGTGTCATAGATGTAAGACCCTGCTCCCCCGATATTAACACCTGGGGAACAGAGAGAGCAGCCAGGTGACACTCCAGCCTAGACCCCACACACATCTCATCTGCGAGGGTTATAATGCTGTATGTTGTAAACCTGGAAACTACCAGCGGCTCAAATCCCAGAGAAATCTGAATTTATTCCCATTAAGAAAACTACGTGTGAACTACTTGAGAAGTACAGCAAATTGTTTCATCCAAGTACTGTATCTTACTTATTCCATGTTCCTCATCTGCGATGTCCTCCTTTTTGTTAAGATGTTACACCTTTTTAGCCAAATTCTGGACAACAGGAAATTCTGTGGAGTGGAAAATTTGTATGGAGAGGGGATTGCAGTTTAGGGGTAACTGAACTTCATGTTAAACCCAGTTTTCACTCATCACAATAACACAATCAAGCTGCACGTCCTGCAGACACACCATGCACAGTAAGTAGCCAACGGCAATGCAAATAATTAGGAACCATGCAGTGCATCATGAGGCTTTAACTCGGAAGAAAACGCCATCTAAAATCATGCTTGTGAATTTCTGGCATCTGGCTTCACTGTATCCCAGCATCCTCCTCACACAATTAAGGTCAGCAGTAGTCTGATGTTTTTACAGCCAATGACACCAAGTAATGGTTACTTTCCAGTTTACTTTCAGAGTCATTGAACTTTAGCACAGGCTCCATTTGTAGCTCTTTTCTTTCTCAAGGCTATTTTACCATACAGTATATTGTTTTAATTGAGCAGAAGGAATACTGAAGTTAAACATACAATGAGAGGATGTCATCACCCCAATTATTTATCTGTTTCTACTAGCTATTTGATCCCAGGATCTCATTCAAACATTTCTTGAAAGTTACCAGGGTACCAGCTTTTAGAGATTTTAGAGAATGGCACCATTACTATGTACCAACTATCCAGAGGTTCTCAAAAATGAAAGTTTAACATAGTGCTATTTGTTTTTCTTGTGTGATGATGTAAATGGGCTGATTATGATGACTGAGTAATGGATATAAAAGTTCAGGGAACAGACTTTCAATTGGACTGTGTTCATGAGTTGTGCATCACAGGGGTCTCCCTTTAGGCCTGCATCTTTGATTTATACCACTAATCTAGACTCTGGTATAGGCAAACCTGGCAAAACGCACTGAAATAAGGGAATCGATGCTTTAGAAATCTTAATGCGGACAAAATAGTCTATCACCACACAGTAGTACTCAGATACATAGCAAATTAAATTTCATGTCACCAAGACTGGTGAGAAAGGAGGAAGATACATTCTGTTTATAAGACGTTGTGTTTGTGGGCAAACCAATGACTAGGATGGAAAAAAAAGACCAACGAAAAATTATTGTATAGCGGAAAAAAACACAATTTAAGTCAAAAGAAGGCATGTTAAAATAATACCAAAGGCAAAGGCAAGACCTCATGCAGAATATGGAGTCCAGAATTTTGGGCACCGTGTTAGAAAAACGACATCACTGCCCGGCTAGGTTAAAGCCAATGAATTCCTTTGTGAAGAAAGGATTATAATACCTGTATCGCATCCCCCTCGGTCCTAAAAAGGGCTTGACAGTCTGCCTAGAGGGTTTCTTTGGACAACAATGAAACAAGGACCTGACATGTGGAAACTAAGGAAGAGGGCATTTAGGACTGAAATTGAGAAGCAATCATTTATACCAAGTGTACAGAGAGCCCTTGGTGTAAACTGATCTGCCATGTTGGTGAATCCGATTCCCTGTAATCCTAAGGGAAACATCTGGAAAAGAACTTGAATCAAGAAGCTACTAGCAAGCAAGTGACCAAGGATTGTAGTTCAATAAAACCAGGTTTCCTTTGAAACTTCTTTAAGAGAATTGCCCAACATTGTCAAACTCATTTCCAGATCCTCGGGATATAATTTTTCAAATTATTGACTACAACTTTTCCCAGGCCCCAGACTGTTTCTCCACCCCTCAACATGTCTTTAACAAGTGCAAAGCACTTTTTTTAAAAAGCATCTTAAATATTTCAAACTGGGTGAATTAGAGTTATTAAGCAAGAGTTGGAAGAGAAAACAAAAGCTTTAGCAGTCTTCAAGACCAAAGGCGTGATGCAAATACATTCTAGGATGATACTTTAATAGGAATGATTAAATTTCCCATTGTCACCCACTGAGTCAGCAATGCGGACAATGCCTGCATAATGACATTTCATGCCACTGCAACTTCATTGAATATTTCTCATTTAGGTTGTGCAAGGCATCTGTGAACATTCAATACATAGATCAAATGCAAATTGAATTGCGAATTCCAAACATATTTAAACAGTGGGTCGACAGTTTAAATATTCTGCTGTACCAACCAGTTTTTCCAAGCCTCAGGGCGTATCGTGCCATAGGACAGATAGCCTGTCACCTGGAAAAGGAGCCTGACTGGTTTTCAAAGGGCAGGAATAAAGAAAGAATGAGAAGCAGGCATGCAAACCAGCAATAACTGTTGAGTATATTTTATATCATAACAGTGCAACTTCATCCTTCCAATTACAGTGAAGTATTTACTATAATAAGCCTCAAGTGTCTAATTTGTTACTATTTCACATGGTAAATTATCTTTGTTCTCTCAAACATTTCTCAGATTGTGGTCTATAAAAGTGCTTTCGTCTTGGTAAATGCTATATGCTATACTGTTACTCCCCATGGAATGTTAATGGCAGGTTTGTCTATTTTATTGTGGGGGGGAAAAAAAACGTACTGTAGGTGTGCCACAGGAAAACAAAATAGAAAAGGAAAACATAAAATTGGCAAATCTAACTGAGTACTTTACTAAAAACCCCATTTTAGAAATTAACATCTTTCACCAGGGCATTGCCTAGTACATAGGACAATCCCAGAATTAATAACACACAAAGTACATATTAACTGAGTTAGGAGAGACACCGATTCCAAGGAAGGTTCTGGTCTGTCAGTTAAGGATCTAGAAAGACCCCTTGACTAATCCTACACAACGTCCGCAAGACGTTTGTTTTTAATGGGTCACTTGACTTCCAGTCAGCATTCAATCAGCACAAGAGCTGAACTGTGTTCTAACAAGGGTTTTATAGAGATGCACCTTGTTCAAAGGCCTCGAAATCCAACGTCAACAGGGAGACAATCTGCTTTTAGGCTGTTGAGGGTGTGGGATGCAAACAAGAACAGAAACCCAACAGACTGAGGCACAGGGGGGAAAATGCCCAAGAATGTCACACCAGCCTGTAGTAAAAGGCATCATGCGTCATTCCTCGCTTCCAGTTTAATTAGGACCACAGTCTCTCACAAGAGGTTTCCAGTTGCTCAACAGCTCAACACAGGAGCTACATTCACACAAATATGCAAAACCACATGCAGTTGCACTTGATCAAATCAAGATCTCATTTGCATGTGGTCTTCATTCATGGGCAAGAAATAGGCTTCTCTATAGAAATCAGCAATGAGATAAAGGAAAAGATGGCACTTTCTGGGTGGCTGATACGGTAACTATGAATTGTCCTGCATGCCGATATCCTGAAGAAAAGCCTTGTGTTGCTCTTACCTTTGGGCCCAAAAAGAGTTGCATAGCATGGCTTGTGGCAATATGGCATTCCATCATGCTGTAAAATGAAAGAGGAAAACATTTTAGAATTTCTTTCCAGATGTGATGTTGGTCTAACAAGTGATATTTACAGCTGTTCAGCCTGGTGAACCATTCCTTGAAATAACCCACAACTTTCAAAAACACATAAGAAGACTACTTTTCTATTTATGTATTGCCATCAATATACAACATCGGCAGGGAGATCAAAAACCGAAAAGTGCAATACAGAATATAGGTGTTTGCAGACAGACTTATTTCTAATTTAACTTGATTATGGCCATAATAAAGGAATAGAGGCAGTTTCCTAGCACTTGGGAACACCAGCCTTTTCTTTTCAAAATCCACAACAATAGTTTCAAATTGATGGACAGACATTAAACATGTTATAGAGTCTTATAAATAAATTCTATTTATAAATAAATATTCATAAATATTGCCTCGTCATACAACTATTGACCAGAACAGGGTCACTAGTTGACCAACTGGACAATAATTCCTCAAACAAGACCTATTTCAGTCTCCGGATGGAACTAGCTTTTTGAATGATGTGACAAGCATTCTGTGAAAACTCTGCCAAAAATTCCTTTCAAACACTTCTCTCATCTCGATATTTTTAGCAAACGGTTTCCATATGCTCTTCACATTCCAAGGCCCTAAAAGCAATAAAATATTTGTATTAAAAACTAATGTCGGAGAAGCAGCAGTCAGGAAATTAATTAAAATCCTCAATGCTCCATAATGCGACCTCCTACCCTCGCAATTTCTTAAAATAAATGCTGAATATCAGCTCACAGACTCTTAAAGAGAGAGTGAACAGTTCTTCAGCACAGTGTTACATAACTGGAAAGTTATGTTCAATTACATAATTGAAAGACAGGTGCAAAATTTCTTAATACAGAGATGGCCAATACTGAAGAATAAAGAATAAACCACCAGCTCTTACACTTACCTTAAAACACCAATGTTTAAAGACTTGGACCACATGTGAGTTTTAATCAATTTAGTGCCATAATTAGTTCGATTTGTTCTTGAGAGCAACACATTTCTAAGCTACTTAACTGAACTAAAACCACCATTGTTTCAAGCAAACTGATCATTTACTGAAAGTGCGACCCATAAATCTAAGTGGACTGTTGCTTTCCTGGACCAGTGTTCGCCACACCTCAAATACAGTGTGTGACCTGTATTTACACACCACTGTTTTCATTGTGTAAATTACAGCCGAAGAAGGGTGGGTTCAAATAAGATTTAAACACTTGCGACTTGTGTCACTTATGGCAGATTCATAACTCACCCTGTTCTGGGAATTCAGAGGTGTAAGTAAATATTTAATAGATTAAACACTGCGACTCGACATCTGCAACTGCACATTGACAGACAGTACTGAAAGAACATGCGCCATACTGCAAAAAGCTTAAAACACTCCACTGAACAGATTCATCCATTTTAAATATTTGCATACTGTATACAGCTAAAAGGGAAAAAACAGAAACAAACCGGCAATACCAATTTGATCACAACTCACATGTGGTTCAAGTCTTGACGTTGGTTTAAATTTTGGAGCGGGGGGGTGGGTGGGGAATCAAGAACGTTTAACAATCCGCCCGAGCCAATCTTCAAAGAAAGCAACACTGCTATGTGAAAACATTCCATAACCGTTACGGGTTTCCTCTCGAACACGAAGTGTGGTTTTCAAGCAGACTGCGTGTACCACAAATAAGCCATCTGCTCGATCCCTGCATGGAAGAGTTTCCCGGGGACACGCTTTACACAGCAAAACTCACAGCGCTCTAAAGCAAAAACAGGCACACGAAAACCAGATTGCCTTTGTCAAGACATTTCACACAGAACAATCTGGGAGAAAAAGGAGTGCAATGTGATCGTAGGGTGGTATGTTGCTTTAAGTGAAAGCAACCCAGACACCCGGGCCAGTGGTTTGGCTACAAGAACATTTCAAGAATTCACTCAGTCGGCTGGGCCCGTGAACAAAATCGGTACCACTACCTTACCCCAACATCCAAATATTAAAGTAAAACAGAAAAAGCTTTCAGCTGACTCGGGCAGAACACTGTTAAAAATATTACAATCCAATCTAATGGGTCCGTCTTCCTAAAAGTGTTACCTCAGATATTGTAATTACCGTGCCTACATTGTCTTTACCTTATGCCAATCGATGTTGAAAAGCTATAGCCTCAGCTTATCCGAGGTAGAAAATACTCGGTGATTCTGTGCATACAACCATTTTATAAACATTTGAACCAATCAAGTACAGCAATGCAGAAGCCTTTGTGGATTTAAGCAGAGCGAAGAAAGTCATGTCCACCGATAATAGCCTATGGCGTCTCAAGGTACTCCATTAAAAACTCCCAGCGGCTTCAAAGAAAAAGACAGCTCTCCCCCCCGGGGGCAGCAGCTTGTATTGCCTTGTCCTTCTCGAGCTTGTGCCCATTCTGGGATGGCTTGTGCGCGGGTGGCTGCTTATTGTCACTCTTAAGCTTATCTGGAATAGACAGACATGCAAGGTGATGTCAGGGCTCAGACCGTCAGGAGCTAGATAAGGACGCGCCCAAACATTCTCCCCATACGCCAAGGTCATTCAAAGGTGAACCCTCTTTCATTACAGTCCAGAATGAGGACCTGCTCCTACTCCGTTTGGTACTAACTGCTAGACACTGATGCACTGCTCAAACTAAGTCTGACCTGCAGGGGTCCAAATGCTTTCATTTAAGAAAGCAGTTTCTTTTAAATGGTTTTTAGCAGATCTTTTAGAACAAATGTTTAATACTACAGTATGTGCACTAATTCCTGCTTAGTTATATACCGCTACTCAAGTTAGAGTAGTGCCAAGTATCCTAGTCTTCCATGCAGGAGACTGGGGTTCAATCCCCAACAAGAGAGAGGTTTTCTATTTTGGAGGTGGCATGTTGTCAGTGTGCACTACTGCCACACAGCTCCAAGGTTTTGGGCTGGACTCCAGGCTAGGATACCAGTACTGGAAGGGTGTTCCCAGTACATCTGGACCAGGCAATGGGACTGGAGAGAATTCAGAGCAGATTCCTGGGCTCGAAGGAGTGGTTCTCATGTATGGATGTTCATGCGTGATGTTCACCATGCATTACATAGCACACAGTCTACAATTCCAAGGATAAAGAAACTCAGGACACATGGAAATTCTTAGTCCATTTGTTTCCCCAACTTTGGGAAGTGTCCAGCAGAAGAGCAAACATATGAAACCCCCGTTAATCAGCAGCAGACAGATGAACATCTAAATCAGCCCTCGGCATTAAAGATGTCTAAAAATAGAAGTTTTACAGCATCATATATGGTTGGCATTTTTCACAAGACTCAGTAATTTTGTGGAATCTGACAGCCAGTCATAATGATTACAGTCTTTTTTTTATATACAGCCACAGCCTTCAGTCTAGGCACTTCACAGTTTAAGTGATGGACTGTAAGGCTAAACATTAGTTTTGAAGATGTTCACTTTTATGGATGTCTAATTAACATGGCTGGGAAAAGAACTTTTAAGGCAGGAATTCACATTGTGTAAACAAACACTATCTTGAATCATGCAATTGCCTTAACACAACCAGCCCTTGAATATTCTGGTTCTGTTTTCATCTCGGTAATCAAGAATTTAAATGAAAGTTTCTGTTCTGGCTGGTGCTTAAGGTATTTCCAGCAGCTATATTTTGAAATGGCTTGCAGCCCTTCAGAACTCTTCTTATTGAGGATCACATTTTGTTAACTGTGCAACTGTGGAAAACCCATCATGTTAAGGCAGTATTTAGGCAAAACTGCATGGCTCTGTGAAGCTGGGTTCTTTAATGTTAGAAAAAAAGTTTTCAATGGAAAGATTTTTAAAATAACACTAAATTTAAAGAGAACACACACTCTGTAAGCACTCTGTAAAGACTGCTGTGATAGCTACATTTCTTACATTTTGGAAACTATTTCCTAAAAGTCTGCTTTATTCCAGCTTCCAGAGTTCCCAAACAAGGGAGCACTTATATAACAGCTGATTGAGATCCACAGGGAGGAGGAACACTAGCATCATTCTGATCAGAGACGGCATTGTGGGTTTGTACACAAAGGCCTAATGCTGGCAGAATTCTGACGAGACTTCAAAAAGTCTCCAAACAACCAAAGGTATTCTGAAGAGACAATCCCACACTCACTATTCAGAAACACCCTGTGACAGCTAAGAAACCCAATCTTATGACCAAGAGAGAAGAGAGCAAGGCAGCCATTCTGACCAACTTTTAGGGTCATTATTCACAACAAAAACAAGGTGACCCCACAACTTACAGGGCCAATGGCCCTAGACAATTAACAAAAACAAAATGAACAAAAGGTACATAAACTGCAACTGAATCAAGAGCAATTTTGAATCAATGCACCTAGTTTAAAGCTCAGCTATCTCGAGTAGTCCAACACTCCCTCCAATGGAAATTAATTTCTTAAAGATTCTTGGAATGGATAATCTAAACCACATTCACCATTTGCATTATGATATAAACTGCTTTATATTACTTCAGATTATATTATGTCAAATATTTTGGGGAACATAATCAGATGAATTCTGAATAGAAAAGTTATTAATGAGAGGAGTTTAATTAGAATGCAGATTAAATTTGCCTTGTCATATATAGATGATCATGGGACTAGTTCTTCTTGTTCAAACAAGAACAGTGGACAATTGCAGTAATTTCATAATTTTGTTTAGTAGTTCATGTATATCTAACATCTTGAGAAATCATCCAGTGTACTGTAGCTTTAAGAAGTACAAACTGCAACATAAACAAAGCCTGCTATATGCATGAAATTAATCTGTGATCATTCAAAGTTTGATTTTTTCCTCCATAGTTTTTGTAACCGGAATGAAGGTGATCCTTTCCAGAGACTGATAATGTTATTTCTTGATGGGATATGACCTTTGCCATTTCAGAAGTCCTTCCCATGCCTCCCAAACTCTCAGACTACAGAAACAAGACTCCTGCACCTATTACTACAGAAGATGCAAAACTACTTGGCTAAACTGAACTATTACCAGTAAAGGTTCATTGAAACGAACATCCGAAATGCTCTGTATATCCTTGAGAGAGTGGCCGGGATAAGAATGGGGCAATTAAGACATCATAGTAAGTGATGAGTTCACAAAAATGGCTTTCTTCAGATACCAATTTTCAGAAATACCGCACTACACCAGCTCTTCTTCATATTCTAGTACTGGAGATAGTAGAGAAAAGTGCAAAAGGCAAATCTCATCAAATAGGTACAGTAACTTGTGCTATAACACACCTGTGCATATTTAAAGGACAACAGCTGCTGCAATGCAGAAAAAGTAAACAAAAATTATTCGGAAAAAATTCTAACATGGACCTCAGATGCCATCATGAAACCAAACACTGCAGCTTTTAAAAACCTTTAAACATTTCCAGTAGGGAGTTCCTTCAGTAGTGAAGGCTTCTTCTTGGGCTACTGCAAAATGAGAAACAGTCTCCGATTGTTTTTTTTGGATTATGTGTTCTGTAAATAACAGGCCCCTGTATTACAGCTTCCTGCCTTCCAGCTACAGGCAAGGTGGCTGAAATGGAACCCAAACACTTATGTAACTTTTGCTGAACATTTGGTTGTGTGAGGTTCTTCTTCCACTGCTTTAACTTCCAATCAGACAGCACTGCGAAGGTACAGTATTTCAATTCATCAGAGATTGTGAAACCTGCCTTTTTTTTTCAGTCAGTCTCCCAGTTGACAAGTGCTGGGAGAATCTGATACTTCAAAATGAGGTCTGCTGTGCCATCGAAGTGCTAATGAGTCTCATTTTAAATCCTAGCCCTGATTCATTAAAAATTAACAGGAATCAGCTAGTAGCAGACCTCTTTGCATGCTCGAGGGACGGCAGTGTACTGCAAGCATGGCAAAAATAGAAATCCTGGATTTGTAACGGGCAGGTTTCGGATCAACGAACCAGAAAATGCTCAGGGTTTTTTGGCGCAGGACAATTGAACATGACATTTACCCCACTGCATATCACACGTTGTGCAGTGGAGCTGGATTCCTGCAGTCAATGGACAGGTATCAGGTTAACCGAGGCAATGGATGGCATTTTTACACTTCTTCAGCTCATGGCGATGTCAAAGGAGAAAAGGTTACATGAGAACTTAGATCTCAACTGAACAAAGGCCACCTGGCCTGCCTTGACCATTACGTTTTTAGTTTATTGATCCAAGAACTTCTGTTTCTTAATGGAATTCGGTTTTCAGAATTAAAGCCCTTTCCAATACCCACAGCCCTCAGAGAAACCCTCATACTTCCGAACATCTGACCTGTAATTCCCCAGTGGAATTACTCACAGATCTCAGATCTAGAACCAAAATCTATACTGGAATTTGTACCATCATCCCCTACATGACTATATGTACCCAACTATTGTTCTGGACGTGAAAAGAACACTTCAATTTCTAAACCTTGAGACAAGGATGGACTATGACAGGTGGCCCCCTGGCCATTTGCTTCTAGAACATTCATTGCATAAGTAAATCCTAGGAAGGACGATTCAGATATGGCTTGATGGGTGTTACTATTGGGAACCTCATATTTGCAGTGCTTTCCTTCCATTTGCTACTGGAACCAAGTGGGACTTAAGCTTCCGTTTCTTGAATTCCATGCCAGGTAAGACAACCGCATCAGGGTGCTTGGTGGCTCCAGGTTCTACATTGTCAGCTCTCCCGGTTATTATGTTGTAATATGCACATGAAGATTCATGTGACTACTTTACAGATTGTTCCAGTTGATACCACCCCCATTGAGGTTCTAAAAACAGCAGTTCATTCCCCACCTGACAGTGTAGCTAATTGATGTGGGAACAGAGCCAAAAAGCTACAGCATGGACCTACATGACACAAAGAGAAATGGAATTAATATTGACTAATTTAAGTGATCAGCTAAAAGGTTGGAAAGACCTGCTTTGAGCACATTTTGGAAGCTGAACCATGCTACATTTAGGATTTTATTTGATTTTTTGGGGGGTAACTCAAGAAGGTAGAACTCCATTACCTTCTTTGCAAGAATACATTGGATGCACAAGTCCACTCCATTGGTAATGTACTGTATAGGAACCACTCCGAAGCAGAAAAATGACTCTGCATCAGGGGGTGTCTAATCCTGGTCTTGGAGAACCAGTGCCTGCAAGTTGTCAAAATCTCTTTAAAGCAGCAGCACCTGGAGAAGTTGTTTTTACATTTGTCCAGTTAACTTGGCATTAACCAGCTGGTTTAGCTCATTAAAAAGCTAAGTTAACCCAGAGACACCCGGACTGGACACTCCCTATTCTACAAGCTTCCATCTTTAGGCCCTCTAAGGCTGTGAGCCTAATTAGCACGTCATCTTGTCAAATCTTGAACCCAACCTACAACAAAACATCATTTCATGTCAAGAAAGCGGTGAGTACAGCAGGAGAAACCTCCAGAAAACTCCGAAAGTGCACAGAACTGAGGCATTTCCTACCTTTTTAAAAAATGTCTGTCTTAAGGCGACACAAAAGACTTCATCCACATTGCTCAGTAACATCCCCCGAGCTGCCCACTTGTGACCAGGATAATTTAGAAAATGAACACTGTGAAGTTAAAGCACCCCCGTATTTACATTTTTTCCATAGTCTGCATAAGTCGTACGTGACGCACAGACAACCACACAACGGTAAAGGAAGCATGATGCCAAGAACAAGGACACCAGATTCTGTTTGATCAGGACGGTGTGAGAGGAAGTGCTGAGCTTACAGCCCATAGGATTCGGCCCCTACTCTCCCAGCTTTCAAACACCTCTATCTCACCGGCTCGTTCCACGGCAGCACTTTCTAATTTAAGAATATGTGCTGAGTGACAGGCACATGTCTAAACGCACCTCTCGGGCAAAGCTGCTCTTTCACAACATAAAATTAATGGGTTTTCCATTCCAAATCCACACTGTCCTGGCAGGGCCCAACAGCACACTGCACCAGAAAGTCGCGCCAACAGTGTGGGAGTGAAAACTGCCAAATTTTGAACATCAGGTATGCGACCCTAAGCAAGTTCAAGATTACATAAACATTTCACAAACCTTGGAGACTGTAAAAAGTGCTTACCTAGCAAGGTTCCAAGACATAACATTGCAGCCAATAACATGCATTAAAAACTCCCACCATCAGGAAATCAAGTAATTTAAGTAAAAAAAATAAACTACAAAGACAACAGTGTAGATTACGTTATGTACAGTAGCAAATCAACTCAAATGTCATAATTACAACCGATTATCTGGGTAACTTCCAAGAATGAACACTTTGATGGTGGGTGACTGGCCTCCTGGATGTGGTCTGCAAACAAGAGCCCAGGTTCTAGGGTTCATCATATAAGGCTGTTATTTTTAACACTTCACACCACAGCTATACTAGTGCAGGCATCCAGCTCAGCAGCCTACGCTACGTGTGACAGCTCTGTTTTTCTGGTTTTCTGCAGCTTAAGGCCTAAAAAAAAAAAAAACAGAGCTTGCGTTGGACCATTAAAATGAATGCTTGTTTGTGAAATGAGAGCGCTGTGGTGGTAGAATAAAGAATCCCTGTAGTCCACAGTGCCTGGAGTCATGCCTCACTTGAGTAAACAGCACTTGTAGAGCAGGGTTTCCTGGCCTGCTCCTGAAGACCGGCCTCCTAAACGAGCTCTCAGATGCCTGACTGGAGATCAGTATATTTGGATACTGAGAGGCTATGCAAGGTAGAGTTGAAGGGCTGGTTCTCTGGCTCCAAAGTGGGTAGCCACTGCTGCAGATATTTACCCCCCCCATATCACCACCACCCCCCCTGAATCTCGCCTTCCTTCCTCGTGGGGCTCAAGACATCTCCCTCTCCCTGCTGTCTCCTGGGCCCCTGGTAGGGTTGAGCATCTCCAGCAGGGCTTTACCTCGGCGTGTCCGCCTGCTGACAGGGTCTTGTCACAGCGTTCACATTTCAGGCAGAATCGGTGCCAGTTCTTCCCCAGGGAACTCACTTTTTCAGCTGTCGTGTGGAGGGCAAAAAAGAAACCAAAATAAGAAGAAAGAAATAAGAAAGAGTCAGCACCGCCCTCGCAGTTCAGAATTTAGAACAGGGACTTGAAAATGATAGTGTTTCAGGTTGCGCTACAGTACATCGATGCTTTGGAAAGAACACAGGGTTTTGGGACAAGTAGATAGACTTTTCTAATGCCATAATACCCAATTAAGCAATACTGGAGATTCCTGTCTGCTCTACAGCCTGTGAAGAAGGCAGAAGACACACAGAAAATAAGAAATGCTGGGACTCAAGTCTTTGGATTTTTTTTTTTGGTGGTGGACAAGCGTTCATTTCATTCCCCCACAGCTCGGGGGATTTTGGCGTCTGATAAAATAGTCTCACAAAAAAAAATGTAGTCTATTATAGAAAAACAAGGGGAAAAAAAGGACCTTTAGTTCATTATGTTCCCAAGCCAGTTTCCAGTTCTGTAACAGGAGAATTTGGGAGGCAGACGCTTCAAGCCCCATTTTGAGGGAATAATGGAGGGATGGCCCCAGGTCTTATCAGACACAGTTTACTGAAACCAGATGAATACAGGTTAAGAAACAGGAGGAACCACTGCACCAGAAAGCTCTCTGAAGGATGAGATCTCCTAAGAAGACAAATTGTAAGTGTGTGAGCTTAATACTCTTCAGAAACACTAATACTGTGGAAGCTTGATGCGTTTAATATACAATGCAGATGTTCTATGATAAAAGCACAATATTAATATACTTCCTCAATTAGGATCACATAGGATATGAGATGTAGTCAAGTCTGATATTTCTCAGTTTCAAAGCTTATGTTTTACTACATACATGGCAGCTGACAGATCTAGCAAACTGGGTCTTATTTCCGAAAAAAAGAAAGCCTATAACATGTTTTTCCTCCCAGGTAAACACTGTTTTTAAATGATTTAAAAATGAAAGGTTTAAGCCTCTTGTTTAAAAACAATGCCCCCCCCCCGTTTTCAAAGCTGCTGTACTTCAATAGCAGCTGTCAGTGCAATTAACGAAATCATGTACTTTATTATTTCGACACATACAAACCACGCCATTTCAAAACGGTTCTAGACAGCCTCAGGTAGGCATGTGGTCTGCAAGTTAATAATAAACTGTAACACCAGTCATTACTGTCCCTGTGTAATGACTATTCCTGGCTATTTCATACATGAGTAAACACTAATCAGGCACCAGCACATTTAATGCGTGAGAATGCATGTGATAGATTCTCACTGTGGGGTCTCCACACCTTCCCTGTGTGATGTGTAAGAGGCTGGGCGACATCAAGTAGGAAACCTGGCATTTGAAACTAAAAACATCTTGCATTCCAGGAAGTATTGCATCAGCTCTAGAAGGCCAGATAGCTTTTTTTCTGCAGCAAATACTTTGTTGTGATATACAAGATATTTCCAGGACAGTTTTGAACCCATTATTGATTAACTTACAAAAAAGAATTGTGAATTTGATTAACCATTCTCCTAATTCTAATCTCCTTTACTTCGCTCATCCTCTCTATTAGATACTTTAGATCCCTATATCCCTATTAGATTAGATAAAGAGTTTTAGTTTTCCATACGCAGAAAGCTAGAACCCTGAAAGACAACCAAGTCATCTCTCAAATCTGCTTTTCTATGATGTCGAGAAATGTAAAAAATGTTTTTTTTAAAAACTGTAATGACAACTGACCAGGATGTGCTTTTTACAGTAAAAGCTCATGTAGACTACACAGTAAAAGGCTGACTGGAAAAGTCCTGCATGTTACAGTTTATATTTTAAAGTAAGGACAATACCAGCTGGACTTTAAAGTCTCAACCCAGATGGCTGTACAGCTTGATCTCATTCCATTCATTTTTTAGCAACTGGCACTCTTTTCCTTGTAGAGACCAGAAGGCAGTGGAACTAGCTTCAGGAAATCTCCAGACAATGCTAATTAACTAGTATGCTTTTTGTAGGGGGGATAGGGTGGTGAGGAAGCTGCTTACCTTTAGTTTCCTGTAGCTAATCACTAAAGATGGGGTCTGGTAGATGGCACAGACTTCTAAACCTCAAAGCAGCATATTCCTCTGCATTAAGGAACTGTAACCCCTCAGAATACTGACACTATCAGAACACTGCAAGTTTATCAGGCCTTAGAGGTCCCATTAAGAAAAGGTTATTATATTGTTACATAGTCTGCAAAGTGCCCATAGAAAGAACGTACTGTCTGCATGTTTGCTTCTTACACAAGAAAAAACTCAAGATGAATTCTAACCCCGTATTTAACTATAACAATTCTGATCTCTCTTTAACAGGCAATCTCTATGGAAATTATCATGAACCAGCATCAGAGCATTTTGAAAATGTGGTGAACATAGAGGAGAAAGGATGTGTAATGTAAAAGTTGCTATGTTTTTTGCAGAGCCAATAATTAAAATTATTGCTTGATGTGACAACCTGACACTGAAATAATGCATAATACAAAAACAGCCTTGTGCATGTTTGATTAAATTGGTTGGGCATTTTCCTTTAGTACTAACCTTAACCCTACACAAAACATTAATGTAATGCCATCAATCAACCCATCATAAATGTAAAACCCATCACTCACAATTATTAACGGTAAGTTACTCTGCACAAAAGGCCAAAGAATTTGGTTCCTCAACTCCTAGAGCATATAAACTGAAGTCAATGGTTAGTAATAAGTTAAACTGTGCAGAAACTACCATGTGGGAAAAAGACCATAGCATAGCCCATTCATGTTTCTCATCTGCTGTACTTCCAATCAGAAAATGTTTCCCTAAAGACAAAAACATGCAGGGCCTTTGGAAAGAGAATTTGTTAGACTGGGATCATATCCTTCCATTGTTTAACACAAATGATCACAAGAACTACTGTAAATATTTAATGAAATAACCTGTTGCTTTCTGGTTTATCCATAACTTCACTCAAAGGAAAACACAAGATGTTCTCTATATGACATCCGCAGATCACATTTCATATTTGGCAATCCATTTCCTATCCACTTCATCCAGTTTGGTGCTGTGAGGAGAGCTGGAGCCTATCCCAGCAAGCAATAGGCACAGGAAGGATACATCATCGACAGGACACCAGTCAATCGCAGCATTCCATATTCTTTAACACTAAAAACTTAAACGCCCAGATACCAGTTTGTTCCATTAATTACAGAAAGTTTAAAACAAATTCTAATGTCTTTTACATCTTCACCTTTGGGTCTTTCACGTATGTGCATAGCATACGACCCTGGATTCCTATTCCAGCACAAGGCAATGTCCCCGTGTCTTTTTCCTGAATAATAACGGGCAGGCAGTCCATGTCTTTTGCTTCTATGAGCATTGCGAGCACTCTGCAACTCTCCCTACACAATTAAGGCATAGCTGAATGGCTTCCTGTCAAAAACAGCCATCCTTTGCAGTGACAACGGACTATTGATGGAGCTCCAGCATCACAGCATGTGCCAAACGGTTACATAACTTATTTGTTATGACCTATTTTAATAGCAGTTAGGAGGGTGTTTACAAGCCTTCATTCTATTGTATCAGATAGCTTGATTATGTCCGTAGCAGCACCTGATACCGCACTGGCGCGATAGACCACTGTCATTGACAATCTGCCAGCAAACCAGTCTGTCTCAAACCTCCACTAAAAGCTACTTATGTTAAACACTCGCTGCAACTACTGTATGTAACGCCTAACCGTTTAAATTGTCTCAGTATTAACGTTAAAAAGCAAGCGACAGGCTTGTTCAGCAAAAACCGATTGATTCACTAATTTATTTTTGCCATATTTCTGCGACATCCTTCTGCAGCTACAACAGAGGAAAACAGCCCACGCTGTAGAAGATCTGGTGTTTCTACGGCATCCGTCCTCTCCACAATACTGTACAACAGCTCGCATTGCAGAGAGGACATTTGAAGGCAATTACTTACAAACATCCATAATAATTAAAAGATAAGAGCTGGAAGTCTAGTTTAATACGCGTCTGTCGAGCTCGATTAAAAGGGTAACCATGAACAACAAGTTTTGGACGTCAGAGCATTAAGATGAATTATATGGAAAACAAAAGACTTGAGCAACTAGGATTAGATAATGACATTAAATTTTCAGATGAGATATTGTGCTTAGAGAAGAAAGCTTTAAGCAATAAAAATTTGATTTACTTCGGCTACTGAATTAAAACATACAGATAAGGATAGCTTAAAAACTTAAACAGGAAAATAAATCCATAACGCCACACAGCCCTCTCATTTTAGAAGTATAATTAAGACAATAGGAAACCAAACATTACAGCATGATCGCAGCTTGTGCCGTTTTGTAATCACTATAACGCTGCAACAAAAGTAACACATTAAAGTGGTGGGACTGCCTGCACGCCACCTTAAAAACAATAACACTCAGCCACACCAGCTGGTTTGCTTGCATTCTTCCTAACAATGTACAGTATGTGTTCATCCATGCAACACGCCGGGAAAACAAGGCAAAGTCTTACCAAAAAAGACAGGCTTTTCGCATCTGGGGCATTTGGAGGTCATTCTGCTCAAGTTTAGCCCCTGGCCACTGAAAATTTAATTCCGCCTGCTCTCTCTCTCTCCCGCCTGCCTGACGGATCTCTATCCAGGCTCCGGGCTCCAGACTCCCCAGAACTGCGCTCCGCGCCGCCAACTTATTCAACTTTAAAGAACCGCAGCGACCCGCCTCCTCGGGAACTCACTCGGGTAGGATAGCAGGGTGCTGACTGTGATAGGTTCGCTACCACATCACTTAAACAGCTTTGAAATACTGTAGGTTATCCTAGCAGGCGGATATTAATCTGTGAATTGATCACTGGCTGCAGTAACGAGTTGCGTTCGTTAACATCATAAGTTACTTCTTGCCCTTTGATCGGTTCAGGCTAAAAAGAGGATCAGATTCCGAATGAAGGCTCTTCGTTTCACACTTTTAATCGGGATTGTAAACATACAAGAAATACCGTATTTACCATTGCAAAAAGTTGCGATGTCTAGAGCACTGCATATAAATAATATATATTAAATAAGCATATAAAACAGAGTGCAGAATTTAAGAGGAAGTCATCTTTTTTTCACAATGTTAAAAAAACATGAGAATAGTTATGTTTTTTATCGTTAGTAACTAATTGATTCGAGTATCCCATCCAGCTGTTAATTGAAATAAGTATCGACTTCACAATGACTGGGGACCTTGTTCCACACTCCCAGAACCTTCTGAACAGACCTGTAATATTTAGCAGGTTGTGTTTTGGAGTGTCGTTTAGGTGGTAGAAGATGTACTTCTGTGAAAAAATAATAAGGTTTATCATATATAAGCTCTTCGGAATGCATCTCTGCACAACGTCTATGGGAAAAAAAAGTCCGGTTTGTAGATTTTAACATCTCTGATACATGCTTGATGTGTATAGCCTATTTTTAATTTCATTTCAAAGGCGAATAAGGAATAAGAAAATCCAACGACTCTTATCGAATTCATATTTCGTGCACAATTGTACGTTTTCTCTTCTTAGGAACTGAGTCATACAAATAAAGGTAACAAGCCAATTGCTTAAAGGCACCAATTTTTGTCTCAGTAAAACCTGCAGGAGAAATCTTGCGTATTGCACTGAAGTTAAAATAGAAACAATTCACGTTTTAGAAGAATGGTTGCATACTTCTATCTAAAAGAGGTCTATGTTGAACATAAGGATGTTTTTCCTCCTTGAATGCATTGTACTGTATATAATTTCCACCATCCCGGCCCCCACGACGATCGCAAAAGACAAAGTGCTGTTTGTTCATCAGCGCTTCCCAGATGCAAGTCTATATGCGGGGCTGCCATTGTCTTCGGTGGGAAGGAAGGGCTTTGTGTTAAGAATAAATGTCAGCGGGTGTTGTGGGATTTGAGTTCTGAAAATAATATAAAAAAGAAGAGAGGGCTTGAAAGAAGAGGCTGAGAGGATGGATGGGGAAATGCCGGTTGAATAACACTTGTTGCTCGCAGAGGATGCACTGCAGCTGGTGTCTGCTCTCCGCGGGCCACGCGTGGGAAAAGCATCCCAGTGAGGCCAGTTCCCAGGAATTCCTCTTTCAGGTTCAGTTCCGCGACAGGAGCGTAATTCTCCCGATTAAGCCTGTTCCCGGCGGTTCCAAAGTCAAGTACGGTGCTACAGAATGGACTGTAAACCCACTCGCATTGTGCCAGTGCAGTGTAGGGCTGCAGAATCCAATCCAAAAGCCTCCTGACAGTGATCCAGATTCAAAGAGCTTGCATGGCATGACCGATGAATTTGTGCTGCCAAAGCAAAGCAATAATAATTGACAAAACATTGCCAAACATTTGGATAAATAATAATAATAATTAATAACAATAATATTGTTATTCCGCTCTACAATGGACACGCTGCTTTTGAACATTCTAAAACCCACTGTAGCTCAGCAGGTGTGAGCCTGGTCAGTACCTGGATGGGGAAACCTCCTTGGAAAAACTAAGGTTGCTGCTGGGAGAGGTGTTAGTGGGGCCAGCAGGGGTCGCTCACCCTGCAGTCTGTGTGGGTCCTAATGCCCATTATAGTGATGGGGAAACTATACTGTAAAAAGGCGCCGTCCTTCAGATGAAATATAAAACTGAGCTCCTGACTCTCTGTGGTCATTAAAAATCCCAGGGTGTTTCTCGAAAGGAGCAGGGCTGTAACCCCGGTGTCCTGGCCAGATTTCCCATTGGCCCTTACCAATCATGGCCTCATAATAATCCCCATCTATGAACTGGCTTCATTACTCTGGTGTGTGGTGAGAGTACTAGTGCACTATGGCTGCCGTCGTTTCATCCAGGTGAGGCTGCACATTGGTGGTGGTGGAGGGGAGTCCCCATTACCTGTAAAGCGCTTTGAGTGGAGTGTCCAGAAAAGCGCTATGTAAGTGTAAGCAATTATGATGATTATTATTAAAACACTGACGTTCTGGGTAACAGAAATTTGAAAGGTGTAAACCAAGACACAGTGTGAAATTATAACATCGATATAAAGAGGAAATGGTATAAGGATATACAGGGCGAACTCCGTCAAAATATATCGAGATTACTTTTTATAAGTTTTATTATTTCGTTTGAATTGGGAACATAACATTCATGCCTAGAAAACATTTGGAGAACAAAATATATTCAATTTTACATCAATATTAAAACACCTTTTGTGTACATGTTAGTGTAGGAATGCATTTTTCATTAAGCTTGCTGTAGGTATACAATACAGTTGCATTTATTAAAAAAAGATGTCGTGTAATTATGTGCTACAATTTCTATACTTATAGTATCGTCCAATAACAGGTTATTCTTTTTTTATGAGTTATCACGTTTAAATGTATTATCATTTGTCTGTCGTGTTTTTTTTATATTTCAATATGACTAACATTCTATCAGGTGAAACACAAATGTTGAAGTTGAAACACGAATATCGATTAAAGAGCACTGATATTCTATGCATATACTATTTACTGTGCGCCACAATACAGCTTAATTTATTAAAAGTACTGTAAAATCGTCCAAAGTGATTAATTTTTCAGTCCAGCATAATTGCGTCCCTAAATATTTGTAGTTTTCGTCGCAATCCGTAAGAAACGACTTTGAAATACTGTATTTTGTTGTGTGATGCCCTCTGATGGTTGAAGCGAAGAAAGACAAGAGGTTCGACAGCTCGTCTCTCTGCTTGATTTCCTGATTTCATCAGTTCGTGCTGCATTCGACAATATGGCAGCGCAGGCAGAGTTGTTTTGCTTGGATACGTTTCCGTCTCATTATAATCAATTGCACGTCCTGCTTGCAAAATCACAGTTCAATCAGATATTTCCAGGTAGAAATGAATTACCATGTGTGCTGCTTTGTGCGCGGAGGCGGCAGTCTCCTCCGAGAGCTGACATGTTTCTGTGTGCCCATGTCACCACAGAGGAAGACATTCCGGAGTTTGCTACCTTCGTGAACAGCGATACACTGCTAAAACTTTACACAAGCAGACTGTTTTTTCGGCATTACGGGTTTCAGCCTGGTGCAAAAGTGACGGTGCGTTTGGCGTCTCCAATAGGCCTGAGTAAAATTGTGGTTGGCGCAAAAAGCAGACAGAGCTTTAAATGGGCAAATTCCGATAAGTTCTCGAATGGACTTCTCATACTCGCCTCCTGTCAGAAACAAAACGTTTTGGCGAGGCAGGGTGACGTGTTGTTAGTGCCTTACCACCCACTTTTTGGCGACGATATCGCCCAGGTTAATCAGTATTTTTTAGACCTGGTTGTCCTGGAGTGTACACCTGTTACGCAGGGAGTCATAACAGTTAACACGACTGTGGTGGTCACAGACTGCAGAGACTTGGCGCAGAATCACGGCCCTTTAGAGGGCTCAAGCCAGGCGTCGACGACTAGACTTTTAACATCCCTGTATGCTTCTGATTTTGCACACTACGCTAATAGCTTCTCTGGGGGGCGTTCGCTGTTAGAAAAGAAGAAAGTCATTAAGTCAGACTTCTCTGATTTTCTGCAAGCATTGGAATGCAGATTTGACGTCAGAGTGATGGATGTGTCCAGCCTGCTGAAGCAAGGGAGGATTAAAATAAAAGATAAGGCAGATTTGGGGACCAACGTGGATGCTTCTATTTTTGTGAGCAAACACTCACTCCTTAAACTGGGTCTGTTCAACCACGAATGGGTTGTTGTGTCCACGTTAAGCCTCTCTTCGGACAAAATGAGGGTTTCGGTTAGGAGTGACTGTCCTGAGAAACCCGAGGACCATGCCTGCAGTAAAGACGCCGTGACACACAGAGGTGGGCACCTCGCTGCAGTTGTTGTTGCTGAATTCACCAGATCTCAAGACCTGGAGTTTCACGAAAACGTGGGCTTCGTCTCGCCCTCTCTGTGGTTTAACTTATCTGGTGGGGCCCCAATGCCCATCGCCAGCAGAGTTGTCAAGATAAAGGTGAGTGCTGAGGTCTGTGTCTTGTATTCCACTTGAGAAGGATGTAGATGGAACATTTTCTAAAACATTAAATTGATCACGTCATTTCTAACGTAAACTATTCAAATACGGGAGAAATTGTGCTTCTCCATGTTGGCAATACTTTATGAGCTAGAGTGTACATATTGGGGAATATCTCTAGTTCAGTGAACAGAAGGGACTGGTTGAACTAATCCTTGCGAGTGGTAAGAAGTACCATAATTTGAAGTGAGTCTTTTTCTCCTGTTTTTCTGCAGAGATGCTATGAGCAGGTTTCCCAACAAGAGAGACAGCTGAAAGACAGCAGGTCCTCCACAGCATCTTTACCCTTTGCCAGAGAACTGCACATTGACGCCATCATTTCACCTGACTACAGCTCCAAAGGCAGTATTGATAGTGTTCTCTATGCACACTTTAGCACACCCAGGTTAGTCAAGTGTCTCAAAGATATGAATAGTCATAGGCCCACTCCATTTTAAAACTGCAGGAACACCCTTAATGTAACTGGTGTCAAGGAAGGGTTTGTCCCATGTACAGTAGGAATCATCATTATTGTATCACGTATATACTACATATTATATACATGTTCAGGTGGGTAGCTGCATCAGCATGTGTAGGCTGCAAAGGAACAAGTAATAGGTTTATTCCATGCTGAAAAGAGAAGAAAGAAAACGCAACGTTTCGGCCATGGTGCTCCACGGCTGAAACGTTGTGTTTTCTTTCTTCTTTTTTCAGCATATTATATACAGTACATACTGCATTTAAAACTTGATCAAATTTCACTCCAGCTGATATTTTGTCATTTCAGGCTGGTGCAATTAGGGGATGTTTTGAGCATTCCTACTGAAGGACATGCAGCATTCCTAGAGAGTCACACTGAAGGATTTACAAGGTAATCTCTCAGCCCAGAAACTTTAAGCAAAATCAGCTGTATATTAAAGCATATAGAACAGTTTAAATCTGTCTGTGAAAAATAATTATGTTTGTCTCCACAATATTAAACATCTTGATTCTAAAAGTTTACTGCGGTATATGACTTGGAAAATGCTAGGTGTGTCCATGCTTAGTGAAATCATGGTGAAGAACAGAGAGATACAGTAAAGCAGATTTTAGATTACATGTAATTTAGATTACATGTAACAGTGACCAGGTAAAACAAATTCATGGTATTAGCACAGAAAGGCATTGTGACAATGTCTTGCAAAGTTGTCATGGTAAATGCCCACTAGAAATCTGGTTATGCTTGTAACTAATATCCTAGTTGTTCATGCCTATTTTTTATCTAATTGTTTTATGTTGTCTTGTTATCTCGCAGTTGGCCAGTATTGTATTTCAGGGTGAAGAAGGTTTGTGGCACTACTACAGAGAATGGAGAGATGAGCCCTTTTGGTTATCTGGCTGATACAGAACACACATCCTTGTACTTGGTAAGAGAGAATTGTCTTTGGATATATATGTTGAATGTAAATAGACATTGTACAGGAATGCAATGGTAGTATAGTAGCTAATGTCCCAGAAATCATTTTCTGTTTTTTTTTCGTGGAACAATATCCATACATCAATAACCTTTTTGTTGGAAAAATTCAGCTAAAATATCACATCCCATATCGCCTTTCAGACCTACATGCAGTTTTGAGTAAGGATCTATAAAGGTTATTTGAGAAAAAATTGAAATATAAGGCATTAGTGTCATCTTTTCCCGTTTGTGAATGAAAAATGAAAAAAACATTCTGAATCTTTGTTCGTTAACATTTGGAGTTACCCATCCATCAATACCTGAATCATTAGTAGAGATACTGTATAACATCTACACGTTAACACAGTAGCACAGTGGACTTCTAGTTCCTCAAAGGGCACTGGAAGCATTAGTGATGCAGTCTTAGTCGTCCAGCACTTCAGTTATGTGAGTTTGGAAACTGATTTTTATTAGGGGGCACAACAGGTTTTAATTGAAATCACAGATGTCTTGGGGAAAATGTGGAACTAAATGTCCATTGCCCTTTAGAAAAGCAAAAGCATAAGTAAAAACTGCAAATCTGAAATGATAAGTGAAAGTGATCTATTTTATTTTCCCCATAGGATTTTGATTTCTAAAATACAGTGGTTCAAAAAATTCTACGCACCAGGGTTTATTTGCCTTTAAGTATTCTGCTTTGCCTTTAAGTATTCTGGCTGTCATGATTTTGTCGCCCCTCAGGCAGGAAATATAAACAGTTTCGTTCCCTGTTCCCCTGGGGGTGATGGGCCTTCGTTCTGGACCAGCCTGTGTCCCCCAGGGCTCTCGCACACAGTGGAGCAAATTGTCAGCACCATCCAGCCTCATGTCACCGAAGGGTGTGTATGACTGTCTGCAGCTAAACGAGAAGGATTTGTGTGCTGCGAACGGTGTCTCGGATTCTTAGGAATTCTATCACACAGCTTTCTCAGTTGAAGCAGCACGGAAAGAGTATCTGGTTTACGCCACTGTAAAACAAACTGTCCAGCAAGTCTTGGTGGGTTATGTATTGGAAAATTATTCTGTGCTGATCCATACCAGCTAAAGACTAATGCAAGTGTTTTATAACCATTACTTGTCTCTTAAATAAGGCCGCATATAGTAGAATACTGCACAAACCGCTACTGTACTATTAAAAAATGTTGCTATTGAGCAGAAAACTATTCACACGTACAGATGCCTTTGTTCGAGTTGCTCTTTTTTGTTGCGGTTCATTGGTGTTGCTTCCTTCGGGACTGTTCCCTGAGTTTTGCGTGGTGATTTTCCTTCCAGCGCCGCAGTGCTGGGGAGTGCTTGCACGCTCCTAGTGCACGGTCCGTGTGGCAGCGGGAAGGTCACAACTGTCAGAGCAGCGTGCGCCAGACTGAACCTACACTTCCTCAAGGTATGTCCTGAAGCATGAGGACTGGGACTGTAATAAAATGAGGGGGAAATGTTTGGCAATAATTTACCTTGCAAAAAAAAAAACAGGATTTACAAAGAAAACCAAATCTGAACTCCCAACTGGTGTTATAAGACTTTATGATACAGTTTTACTGGGTAGATAGAGTAGCGTGTCAGTAATGCACAATGTTTCAGTGGACTTCAGAGCATTGTGCACCACTGATCTCACCCTTCTTTTTATTTTTATCTGTTTGTTCAAGGCTATTTTAACTTGTGTGGTTAACAGAACCAAATATCGGCTTAAGGTAACTGAAAAGTTTTAGAAAATTGCATAGTAGACTAAAAACCTCCTTCTTTAGAAGGGCCTGGTTCTGTTTTTAACTGGTTCTGTTATTTTCCCCTTTGCTCCTACCGTCTTCAGTACCTCCATCTACTGTCTCCTCTCATTGTGCATTTTTCAATGTGTAAATCTTGTTTTTTTCATGTGTTGTTGCTGTTCTGTAAAGCGCTTTGTGAAGCCACCTTTAAAGGCCCTGTATAAATAAAGTTTATTATTATTATAGTAGAAGGTCATGCAGGAGAGGATCTCCTTCATAAATTGCAGGGCCATGTCTGGGAGAGGTTCAGAGGGTACCTAGTGAGTGTTTGGCCATGATGTTTGGCTTTTGTGGGGCTTAACCGGGAGCTGTCTCGCAGGTGGACTGTGTGGGCCTCTGCGGGGAGACGGCTGCCGCCGGCGAGGCCAAGCTGCAGGCGGCGTTCTCCCGGGCGGAGCTGCACCAGCCCTGTGCCCTCCTGCTGAGGAACGTGCAGTGGGTGGGCAAGCAGCGCGAGGGCTCCGCGGAGGACGCCAGGGCTGGCCGCGCCCTCCGGCGTCTCATCGCTGGCCTCGCCGCCCCCGCCAGGTGACCACACGAGCGGCTCGGCGTGCCCAGGGCGCCAGGAAGTGCGGGCGGCCGCACGGCGCGCGTCTCACTTGGTTTACTGCTGCAGAGGCGAAACCTTAGCCTGCGTTCATCAGCAGGCAGGAGCCAGGAAGGGCTGAGTCTGGCCAGTTCTGGGATGCAAGATGCCCAAGTGCTGACTGAACTGGTGTTGGTGGACCTGCAGGGGGTGCTCTTCTCCCTGGAAGCGAATGTCTAACCCGAGCTCCAGTATGGTGACTCTGGGGACACTGTGCTATAGGATGTCCTGTCCTTCAGATGATAAACCAAAGGTCCTGAGTACTTGCTCCTCAGAGATGCCCCAGCACTGTGCATAACTCCTGTACCTGACCTGCTGTGTAATGAGGCTTCTGGTGGGTAATGACTAACCACCTCAGATCTCACGTGCTGTAGGACAAGTAAAAATTCATTTAATTATTATTTCCTGAAGTTTTAAGGGGGAAATGCGATGCTGTTTTTATATTTGGGGGGGTTAGAAAGAATCAGCGTTGATGAGTGCGTTTCAAGCCACGGTAAAAGTCAAATGTACACAGTAACTTGTAAAACCTCCAATTTACATCACAAGATAGACTAAATTTCCAGGTGTGAGCAGAGCCATATTCTGCAATTCAGCACGAGACAACAAAATGTCTGGTGATGTGTTGCAGCCCTATTACATTGCAAAGAAGCAGACTTGTGAATACATCTCTTTTAATCCAATAGAAATATGGTTCTCGACTTCGAGACAGTTTTGGGGACAAATATTACTTTCTTGTTAACCCTGCATGCAGATCACGTTGAAACATTTCTGTGGTGAAATGTCTGCTGAATAACCTGTACTTATTCACTCATACATCACATTACATTAGTCATTACAGTGACTAGTGAGCAGGAAGGGCCACATCAGGTCACAATTTGTGGGAACTCTCAACTGATGATTTACAGTACTTTCACAAAGTTCATGATTTTGTGCTTAATTTGAAATTTGTCATTTTTTTCTAGATTTCAATGAATTTATTTCATTACCAAGATTTTATATTTGGTCTGAGAAATTGGGTCTTCGGTTCCCCTTTAACTGACAGTCTTAATGTTTAGTTTCTCTAGATTTTTTTCAGAGTGCAGTAAGACTTTGTTCACGTGTGATGTGGGTTACCTTCATGTTTTCACATATTTCAGCCCTGAAAGCAGAGTTGGCAGTGGACTTGATTTCACTGTGAAATAAAACTTTAAGAATTTTAGCATTGCTTGGGTTGGAGCGCCTTTGAATTATTAACTCTAATAAAAATGCATGTGTATTCATTTAAATAGAAAATTGAAATGATTTATTTACAGAATGTATTTATAATGTGTTGCTTTTTGTACCTTTCACAAACCTCTGTTCTTTTAAATATGTTGAACAGCGGCAACATTGTGGTCATCGGCACAGTTCGCAGCCCACGGGAGCTGTCCCTTGATGTGATGATGGCATTTGTCCACCAGGTGGCAGTGGAAAGCCCTACAGAAGAACAGAGGAAGGCTATGCTGACCAGTCTGTCTGCAGGACAGCCTCTGGGGAAAGATGTTAACCTCGGCAAGATTGCTAAACAGACAGCGGTAAGGAAACAGGCAGCAGCTGGTTCCCTGTAGGACTGAGACTCCTTTAGTAGAAACGTGTTTGAATATTGCGCTAGAATAAACATTTTTACATGGAATATTGTTGTTTTATTGCTTACGATTAGCAATAACAATTCCATATGTTAATGGATATGTTTCTTACAACAGTGAAACTGTAACAATCTGGAGTAATACAGATTAAATCTCTTCTGTATGCCGCTGTGAGTACAATCTGGTTGGTCAACACTTTCCCATGCAAGCGCATAACATCTGTTTTGAGCCACGTGCATCTTTTATATACATCTGAAAGCTTGTCTTTAGGCATGGAACAGTAGTCCAGATTTGTAGTGAGATGTGCTCATTTATTTCTGCATCTCTTTGTGAACTGAAATATAGACAGTTGTTTTATTTTGCATAGATGGGAGGAATACAAAATAAAAGCATACTTATAAAAACATTATAAGTAGTTTTACAGTTATGTTTTTTTCAGTAAGTGAAGTTTCTGTGATGGAGTCAAAGTCTGCAGTTCTTTTTAGCATTTCGGATTTCAACTTTTTCAGGGCTTTCTTCTGGGTGATCTGTGCACACTACTTGGTTGTGCTGGCAAATCAGCCTACAGAAGGATCCTAAAGACCTGGTAAGATCTTGGGTCCTTGGTACATTGATATTGTATTAATGAAAATATTAATCAGCTAATGAATATTAAGCATGAACAGATCAAGCTTTGCAGATGCTTAGCTCATGTTATCTTTCAACTAAACCTGCTCTCCTCCCTTTTTATAACATAAGACATTCTCCCTTTCTTGCTCTGTTTTTGTCACCCATTAATAATACCTTTAATAGCAACAACCTTACGTGCCAAGTCTGAGGAAATAGAGATGATAAAAGGTTTTACCCTAGTTGACACTGTGACTTCAGAGTGTTGCATAATAAGTGTTTGTTAATTCCCACCAAGAGCATGAGCCTTTGGTCACAGCTGGAGCTCCTGATTTCTTGCTTCTTGCAGCAGCAGAAAGATTATATTTTTGACTGATCTGTAGTTTCCCAGGCGGGCTTAGTCTGCATGAAGAGGAGGATCTACATGCCTCTGGAGTGTGTATCCTGGCTGAGGACTTTGCCAGCGCTCTGGATGAGCTACAGAAGGCTCACTCTCGTGCCGTCGGAGCACCCAAGGTAGGCTACTGACATCCATGCGGACACACGAACCAAGGGACGCAAGGAGAAACTACTAGGGCAACTGACTACAAACCCCTACATGAGCTAGATGGGACCAGAAGGCTCTCATCTGTAACTGTTCTTGTGTTCTAAGACAAGACTGTTAGGTTTGTAAAAGGTGACTATTTAAGAGTTGCTGCAAAGTGTCCTGTAGAGTTTTGCACTAAACTAAACAAAGTGAGTACATAATCTTATATGTCGTTGCATGCTTGACAAATAGGACTTACACAACTGAAGCTGACCATTTGAAAATGCATGTGTTAAACATCCTTGTTAGCTGTTGAAACAGATATTCCCTGTTATCTGTGGCCTGACCTCTTCCATTTATTACCTTCAATTAATTTAATACAATTTAATTATACAATTGAATACAAGTAGCCAGAAATACCTTACAGCTCTATCTTTCTGTGCTCTTTCTGCGGTCAACACTGCTGTTAGGTGTTTCTGTGAGCTCTTGGCTGAGTTGCCAGCTCTGCGTCGCTGACAGGAAGTATTGGCGTGAGACTCGCTAGGCTGTCTGTTCTCTGCGCCCTAGATTCCCTCAGTGAAGTGGCAGGATATAGGCGGCCTACAGCAGGTGAAGAGGGAGATACTGGACACCATCCAGCTGCCACTGGAGCACCCCGAGCTGGTCTCCCTGGGCCTGAGACGCTCGGGTGTGCTGCTGTATGGGCCTCCTGGCACTGGGAAGACGCTGCTCGCCAAAGCTGTGGCGACTGAGTGCTCCTTGACCTTTCTGAGGTACGGACAAGTCCTGCCGTGAGCACCAACGTCTCCACCACAAAGGCCTCCCTTTTCTTAAGCGAGGGCAATCATGTTAAAGTTTAAAAGTAAAATCAGAAAAATGTAGTTAACGTGTTCCACCACTCATCATTTTTGGATGCTTGGAAGCAACATGCTGGAATCCCCGCCTGTTGGTACAAAAGTGAGAAAGGTTGATCTTCAGGACGTAAAGTGGGCACATTCGGCTCGTTCAAACTGTCAGCGCTGTCCTTGGGATTGAACCCTCCTGCAGCAATGACATCTCCAACATCTGCTTTCATCTGTATCATGTGGCACCATAGAAAACATGCTTTTGTATTGCAACTTTTTTGCCAAGCTCTAACAACTTGGTTGAAAATGTCATGATTACCTCCTCCATAATTTATTTATTGGACATTTGTTTTCTGTGTGTTCTTTCTGTCTGAAAGCGCTAGGATTCTTTTAAAGCTGGGGAGTTCATTAGCTAATTAATTAGTTCATTCATCAATCAGAACTATCATCTCCAATAAATGCAATAATTGTTTAATCTTTTTTTTTCTCCGGATAGCGTGAAGGGGCCGGAGCTGATCAACATGTATGTGGGCCAAAGTGAGGAAAATGTTCGGGAGGGTATGTACCTCAAGACGTTTTTCCCAGTGTTGCGAAGTGGACCCTCCTTCATGAAGGATCGTTAAAAATCAGCATTGGTTGTGAGCCAATCATGTTTTGTTATTGGATGATTTAGACTTTTGTGATCTCGCAAGCGGCTTGTTTTGTCAGCGTTGTTTATTTGACTCGGTTCCCGTTGGTTTCCTCCTCCAGTCTTTTCGAAAGCCCGGGCTGCAGCTCCCTGTGTGGTGTTTTTTGACGAGCTGGACTCGTTGGCTCCTAACAGAGGCCGGAGTGGGGACTCGGGAGGGGTCATGGACCGGTAGGTGTGGCCATTCAGTATTCCGTAGCCCAGTTACACTTTCTGGAAGACCCTCAGAACTGCAGGGTGGTGAAGGGTGTAACCTACTGTATGTGTAACAATAAAGTTACAGGGAGGATTAGGAAACTGTGAAATGCAAAGACTGCTGTTTCAGAACAAGCAGTCTAACAATCAAAAGCCCGCCTGCAAAGTCCTGTTGTGCTAGATTGGAAAAAAAAACATAAGAAAGAATATAAAGGTTACAAAAGAGAGGAGCTCATTGAGCCTTTTTGGTTGTTGGCAGATAACTTAACTGAAGATCTTGTCCAGCTGTTTCTTGAAAGAAGTCAGGTAATGGGCTTTAACAGCTTGGCTGGGTAATTTGCTCCGTGTTCCTGCAGTCCTTTGCATGAAGAGGTGAATCCTGTTTTCCCTTTTAAACGAGAACAATCCCAAAGAAGAAACTTGAAATATGAACACTTTTACATTTCAGAACTTTCTCAAGTCCTGCGTAGAAACAGTTTGATCAGTTTGACTTACAACCTCAGACCATGCTCCTTCCAGAATTGAGTCGCAACCTTAGCGCAGTACAGTTGGAATTGGCTTCTTCCTCAGCATTTCTCTGTGTCTTCATACTGTACCTGCTCTTTCTCTGTTATCTAGGGTGGTGTCTCAGCTTTTAGCAGAGCTGGATGGGCTACACTCCTCGGGAGACGTGTTTGTAATTGGAGCAACTAACCGACCTGACCTGCTTGACCCATCTCTGCTCCGGCCTGGCAGGTATGACCCCCAGATTTCACTTAATGCAACCCTTTAGTTGTGGACAGTTTGCCTTTTTTAGTGTTTCCACTTCATGCTTTACTGAGCATGAAACACACAGTCAGCTGCAGTGCGTTACACAGAGGACAGACCAAAAACAAAATGCATTTCCCTTAGCAAGAATGTTTCATGATGGGAGTGTTGCTGCACATCAGTCTGTGGGTATAAAACATTTATAACATTTCATTTCTGGTTAAACCAGCCTTGTTTAAGAGCTTCTTTTTATAAAAGTTAAATGCAGTAACTAGTCAGGGTATAATGTTTAAATATTTGGTTCAGTTTACCACACTTTTCAGGACCAAAACATGATTATTTTTGGTGCTGTTTTAATGTGCGTTTGTTTTTGTCTTCTGTCAGGTTTGATAAACTGGTATATGTAGGAATTAACGAAGATAAAGAGTCTCAGCTACAAGTCCTTAAGGCCATCCTCAGAAAGTAAGTGTCAGTCAGCAATTCAGAAATATCTGTAGAATTACAAAAAAATTCAAAGATCATACGTAGCCCTCACTGTTTTAGGGCTGCAGGAAAGTGCATTTAACCATGTACAGTAGGAACAAATGTTTTCTTCAGCTGTCTCGCTGAAGCTAGTTCATTGCTACTGTATCATGGAAGAGTTATGCTGTAAATTAATTTCAGTCCTTCAGTCTTTCAAAACTTCTTTTCCAAACGTGCTGTTAACATATAATGTATCCATTTCTGTTGTACAGTTTATGTAATGGTTTTCAGGTTGTACTGTAAAATGTTTTGTTTGTTTGGGAGACACAGGTAATACTCCCTCTGGACAGCGGTTTCATCCGTTTCAGTTCTTCACACACGTTCTTGTATAAATACTATGTTTTGAGCAATCACCAATAAAAAAACACAGTTTTAATGTCCACAGAGATTGAAAAGCACGGGGCAGAGGTCCTTCCTTTGGTCCCTTCTCACCACACAATGCACACAACCCTGTGTTTCCACTTTCTTACTGCTCCTGTAGTTAACAAATGAATCACAATCAAACCGAAGAGTTTCCAGATTTCAAGTCATTACAGTTTTAAAGTTGATAAAGCTTATAGTCTCTTAAAAATGCAATTTAAAAGTCTCATAATGCAGGAAAGTTTAACTTATTCTATATATTTTTTTTATATTTCATAAACATAAGCCTGTAGTAAAATTACCCTTTAAACACTCTATTTTATCATCATCTTATTTTCTTCCTCTTTCCTCCTCAGTTTGCCTCAGTCACTTCAGGCCTTTAAGCTTTACTGCAGGGTACTGTATGACCTCAGCGGTCCCCTTCGTCCTGAAAGTGGAGGTCTCATCCCTCTATTTACCATAGAGCGGCTATGGCGGCTTATCTTTTGTATTGTGTATCCTATGGTGGACAAGTGTAGCTCAGGCTCCTGCTCTAGGATGCTGGTTCTGTGTTTCGTTCAGAGGAGGGTGTTGCCTGGGGGGCACAGTTCATACCAGAGCCTGCCTGAGACTCCTCTGTGCATCGGTCAGCATCTGGATCCCAGAAAAGTCCCTGCTCGCTCGCTTTCCCCCCCCGATTTCACTTCTGATTCTTTGCAGGTTCAAGCTGGATCCGAATATCAGCCTCCTGGATATCGCGGAGCGGTGCCCTCCTCAGCTCACGGGAGCGGACTTGTACGCGCTGTGCTCCGATGCCATGACATCGGCCATCAAGCGGAAGATCAGTAGGATTGATGAAGGTTTGTACCTTGACTTCAAGCATAAGGCCCCGTTCGGGAAGCACATTCACGTGTGCTTCATGGTAAAAGAAAACCAGCCTCTCAATCTATGACAAAACTGAAAAGAAGCATTGAAACTGCAGTCTGGTATGTTTTATGTAAGCATTCTGATGGTCATTGCGTATTTAAAAAAAGACAGTAAATGTGATGAAAATGTTTTATGAGTGTGTTTTCCAAGTCTTCAATTTATTTTAGTGTTAAAAGCTTTTCAGGTCAGAAAAGAATCCCCATCTTTAATAATAAGAGATCCCCAAATAGTTTTATTAAGATGAAGTGTTCCCATCAGTTTAAAGACTGATTGCTGTGTAGAGTAGTGTTTGTTAAAGCAAGCACCGGGCAAATTCCCATCCAAGAAATGTCAAAACATTTCTGCCATCCAACATGATCATCACAGACTGGGCAGCCAAAGCCATATAAATCTAGTAGCCCGGGAGATGGGGATTTAAAGGGTTTCAGAGAGCTCTCTGCTTACTAAACGCTGTACACTTCACAAGAGCACCCGTTATGGAATGACAGCAGTGGTTAAAAAACATTGGCCATTGGTCCCAGATCATTGTGAGTCCATCCTTTGTTTTTTCCATTTTGTTTTTTTTTTTTAAAGATTTTCAAAATTGAATGCCTCATTTTGCTTCTACCAGAGGAACAGAGCTGCTTGATTTGGCCCATGGGAATCGCTATCATTAATAGACATATATTGCATTGAATCAAAGCGCTAAGAAGAGAATGTTTTGCCTCTTCCTTCTCATATTTGAGGGTCGCATACAATTAGAAATGACATTTACATTAAATGCATTTTTAAACAGGGTGATAGATGATATATATATATGGCATTTTGAATTCCTGTCATTTTTATTTAAAATTGTGTCATACAATGTTACATTTAAATAAATTGAAAACATTTCTTGTGAAGCATTAAAAAGCATGTTCTACCATAGAGTCTTATCAGTTACCTCACCCCTCTGTTTTACACCTCTATTGCTCTGTCATGTTCCTCCATCTCTTTGCTTTCTGTTATTTAGCCATCTTTCCAAAATCAATATGTAAACCACCTCTTTTGTTTTCACCTAGAAGATTTAATTTTTTTGTGTCTCTGGTAAAAACTACGTGTTTTCCTTTTTTAAACGTCTATCCTTACACCTTGCTAAAACAAGCCAAATGCTCTGCTCAGAGCACCCTATTATTTTATCAGTAGCCTTTATTTAACTCTCCTTCAACAATCCCACCTGCACACTTACTAAAACGCATTCAGACATTCACTGTATTTCTATCATTTTCCTACCAGAAACTCCACACCTAACTGCGTTGTCAAATATTGCTCCTCCCTCTTCAGTGTTCCTTTAGACTAGATCTCGCATTTTCAGATCCCTGTTTCAAGGACCTATAACAAGCCTATTTTTCTCATTTTAATTTTTATTATCGATATTATTTACCACAGCAGCAGTAGAAAACTGATTCTTTCTACTGGCAAACTTTCCGGAGTTAATTGTCCCTGCTGGCCTTTGCTGCCATCTGTGGTCTTGTCCACACCTCCCCTTCTTGTTCATATAATTTAAACAAAATGGATTTTTCACCTCCAGTCTGCACCAGTGACATCAAGCTGAGTTTTGTTTTATCATGTGTCAGAAAACAGTTTTTTGTTAAGAATGATGCAACACATTGGAAATCCTGACTCAAATGAAGACTCTTGAGTGCCAGATGATTGTGTAGTAGTGTTAAGAACCATGAGACAGACTTCCATCACCTTTCCTGGTGCGACTGAGAGAGTTACAGAAGTGACATTACCCCCTTCAGAAATCTAGGCAGTGCAACTTTGACGCAGGACCTGGTCTTTTGGTGTGACGGAGCTATCCTCTGCCTAAAGTTTTGGCATGGAGCATGGTCAGAGCCCTTTAGTGACCGGGATCAAATCCGGGGAGAGCTACACTTGTCACACTGGCTGGAACCGCCTTCTACAGATCTGATTCGTTATCAAAACATGGACAGATTCTCAGATCAACACACCATTATCCTCATCATGGGAAGGGATTGGTCTCAAACTCTTTTAAAATACAGGCCCCATCTCCTTCAAGCCATTGCTTCTACTAACAGAGGCTCAACACATACTTTGTTGGAGGGGGTGTGGGTATTACTAATATATTGGCCAGGGACTATACTGTGCATTTAAAAATATCAGTTTCATAGAATTGCGATCACTTTGTAGGGCATCTCCTTGCTTTGTGTTGTGTGTGGGTTTTTTTTTATTCAGCTCCTGATGCATGATTGCATAAGGAAATAGTTACTTTAGGTACATTATCCATCTAGGTGCAGACTTGAGGTGAGCACAAAGCAGATTCTCCATCAGTCTAAAAAGTGCAGCATTCTGGAACCCTTTCAAGAGTTCACGCACACCTTCCCCATTTTCACTATCTTTACAATCTTATTGTAGAGAAACTCCTCTCAGGCCACCTCGATTTCGAAAAATGGTTTTCAAAAACCTTTTCTGTTCTTGTTTGGCTTAAGCTTCAGATGTCTTTGGAAAGTCCAAAAAGTGTGAATGGCATTGAAATACTACAGCTGCCTTGTATACTCTGCCCTGATGTCTCTGTAGCCTACATTTTTGCAAGTTCAGATATCTTCCAAGCTGGGAGTTCTATTAAAATAAAAAATACATTCTGTTAAAAATCAATTAAGGACGTTTTCCTAGACAAAGCTAACAATTCAAGTAAAGCATTTAAAGGACAGATCTTATTTATAATACTATATTTTCTGAAAACTGTTTTCATGGGGGAAGAGTCATTATATGTGTTTATTCTATACCTGCATTACATCTTGCAGTTTGAACTTTTATACTGCAGATATGTTTAGAAAATGCAGTGCCAGTTTTGTTCTGAAGCTCTTGTGTCACTTCCTGATGTTGCTGCTGGTGAAATGTCACCGAGAGCACACTAGCTTGTGTGAGAAAACGTAACAGGATGAGAAAAGGACTTAGATAAAAAGGGATAAAAACTTTGGAACCTCAGCTATTCCTAGTAACAGCCCAGGTACAATTTCTGGGAAAGCAGCCATTGCCTTGTCAATTCAAAGTGTTGTCTGTGCCCCTTGAAATAAGTAAATGAATTAAAAAAATTGTTGGAGAATGCGAGCTCCTAATCATTACTGTTACGCGTTCTTTCTTCCATCTTGTCTCAGGTCTGGACACCGAAAATTCAGATCTTCTACTGACACTGGAGGACTTTCGCCATGCCCTACAGAACCTACAGCCATCTGTATCTGATCAAGAGGTGCTGAAATACAAGCTCATCCAACAGAAATTCACAGCAAAGTAACACCACCCACGTCGGTTCAGGTTTTTGAAAAAATGTCCCTTTTAAAAGATGGCATACCTCTGGCCAAATCTACATCCTTTCTTATGCACTATATTCGCAGAAGGCAGGCTATCTACCAAAGCTTACTCTTCTAGACCACAAGACTCTTAATGTTTTTCTCCCTCTTCCATCTTTTTTTAAGGTTTCCGTATTAATGGAATGGAAAAAAAAAATAGTTTCCATTAGTCACTGTCAGTCACTTCTGTTTTCTCTTTTAAAATATTATGCGCATTACAAGCAAAAAAAATTCACACGCATAGAATACAACAAAACTGCACTTTGTTTACTTCATAGAGGAAAAAAAAAGTTGGGCTTTGATATTCACTGCCGATTACTGTAGCCTAGGTGCAAGTGCATTTTTTTTAAAGATAACAATGTGGAGTTACAATAAATGAAAAAAAAACCTATATCTGTAATAACATTTTCACCAGAAGTATAAAAACAGATTATAACATTAATAGCAGATAAAGATTCAAATTGGATACGCCTCTAACACGCTAATGGCTTAATATAATTAGGTCTAGTTTTTGACACTGTCTTTAATGCCTTTCACCTTGAAAGTTTTTTTTTTCTTTGACATGGAGATCTCCAGACAGAATGCTTACCTCAAGAGAGGCAACATTCGGTTTGCTTTTAAGCTAAAACAGTGGCTCTTTAATATAGAAGAAACGTTTTGGCACCTCAGATGAGCAACTATTTACTAAAAGCAGAAACAACCGCTCAGAAATAAAGTAGTAAAAGCAAAATAAATACTAAGATGCCAGTCTGTGTGCAATCCACTACTTTTCTAAAGCCACTTGGCCTTTGTATGACTTTTGTCCCCCCCCAGTGTCATTAAACTCAGCTGGAAGATGAAAGATGAAGGCAGCAAAAAGCTGCATAACAGGTATTCCAGGAAGTGCAGAAATCGAATTAAGGTTTCTGCATGGGCACCAGAGATCCGGCCACTGGCACAGTTCTAGTCTGCAGTAGTCTGGGAGGAGCCAATACGATAGTACCTCGTACAGAGCTGGGTGGGACTGTTCACCGTTCACACTCATTCTGTCTTGAAAACACAGCGTCGTAGGACAGTGGAAACATACATTCCAGTACCGGAAAAGATTACCAGAGATTACAGGGAAATTCCTTTTGTATGATTAAAATGATAGAACTAAATGTAAATAATTTACAATCACACTCATGTAATATAATGAACCATAATAAATGTATATTTAAGAGATGGCGTACAAATCACTGTATCGATAACCTAGTTGTATGAATTTCTGTCTGATTTCTGTTCCCGAAACATGGAATTTCCCCGCTGTTTTTTTTTAGTTCGTTGTTTTTGATAAGTTTGAAAACTTAGTGCCTCTGTGGCGGCTTGGTCTTCCATTTCTATCCCAGTTCCTGCTCCCCTCAGTGCCGGAAACTCAAGGGAAATGCGGCAGTCGGATGGACACTCTGAAAGACAGGAATGAGAAAAACGCTTTTCAAAATGGAAGCATCAGAGCAACTAAAAAAAGTTTTTTGGGGGGCGCATGTTCCTACCAATTGTTCGCCTACTAGAATTTGTTTTTACGGTGCACAAGATCTGCAACGATCTTGGAGCACCAGTCAAGAAGGCGAGCTGAAACCCATGCTGGGCAGTGCCCATGAGACTTCATGCTGCCTGACATCAGGCTCCACTGCTGAAGACAACATGGCCCAAAGGTCAAAGGTTTGCACCAGTTCTGCAGCGGGTGAGAGCCATGTCAGGCACAAGCAGCCTCTTAAAATAAGATTGCTTCGAACTAACAGTACAAGTTGAAATCTTGTTAGAACATGAGCAATTTGTAACTCATTTGTGACCTTCCTTGTGTTAGTTAAAAATACAGTTGTGGATTATGGAGTCCTGTGTTTGTCCATACAGTGGTGATTTGAAAAGTTCAGAGCCTGCTGAAGGACCCACCAGTTAACAACGTTGTTCAGCTGAAATATGAATCTATACACTTTCATTCAGTTGACTTTTTCAGTGATTAAGTTTTAACGATCATATTCAGCATGACTTAAATGTGCTTTGTTAATAAACTATATGTACAACAGATATTATAATGTAGGTATATCTGTCTCTTGATGAGTCGTATTTGCTGAGCTGTGCATGAAATGACAAGGGAGCATCCCTTGACATGTTGCACTGTCAACAAAGCATTTTAAAACCCACTACTGGACTGAACCAGTGATTTTGACATGTGGTGGATTTTGCAATTTTGTAAGGAACCGATGGAACCAAAGGATACTGTCACCAATGATCCAAACTATGGAATACACATAACAAAGCTGGATCTGCTAGTAATGGTGAACAAAGCAGATCACTTGATTAGTATAATACAGAACCTACATATGTGGTCTAGTCTGGTCTTCATCTGAACATCCATCCATCCCCTTTCTAACCACTTTATCCAATCCAGGGTCATGGGGGAGCCAGAGTCTATCCCGGCAAGCCACGGGCAAAAGGCAGGATACACCCTGGATGGGACAACAGTCCATCGTAGGGCACATTTTCCCAGAACATACAAACACCGCTCCAGGTCTGGAATGGAGCCCAGGGCCACAGTGGTACAGCCACTGTGCCATCGCACTGCCCCAGTTAATTACAACATGTTAATAAGTGAAATGCTGGAAGGAGAAGGTAGCCTTGGTATTCCTGGAGAGTATTTACAGTAAGGGGGCAATCCAGTGTCCAATCCAAAGGTTCGCTCAGCCTGGCATGTCAAATAACCGCTATTTACCGCTTACGTGGCCTTTGCTACTTTCGTGCGCTTCATCCTTTTCCTCCTCATGAGGGTGACCTGAGGCCGCTTCAACCCTGCGATCAGCAGCAGGAGCCTGGGCCGGGACTTGGTGAGCCAGCTTCTCAGTAGCGTCCCCTTGGGAAACCTGCCGGGCGAGAAGAACCCAAGAGGTGACTGACTGCTGATGCACCCTGCCGTTCTACCCTGTGTGAGTGATCAGTAGGCCGTGTCGGGGTCCCTGTGATTGCTTTGCGTACTTGTTCCAGCTGAGCTCTTGGTTACGCAAAGGGCCCTCTGATTGAACTAATCTTCTGCTAATTAGAACTTCATGAATTGTTTTTCAGTTCTGGTAATGTCAGAGATTTCAATTAAAGTGGACAATTAAAAAAGGTCTAATCTCTAAATTAAACAGCCAGAACCGATCCTGGGCAGCCTGGGATCGGTGTCCAAAGATCATAAGCAAGATTCTGGAGGAAACAAATAGCAGGTTTATTTGCCAGTACTTTGCTATTGTATGACACCCTTACAAGTATCGAAATGCATTGTATATTTAAAATCTTTAACTTAAATTTTTAACTGCTACAGTATGTCCACCTCATATAAAATAATCCACACTGCATTTTTGTGATGACATCTTGTACAGAAAAGTTAGGTATGGTGGTCCCTATTGTGTTTACTAGTCATTTGCTCACTTTTTGCTTCATAATTCAAAAATGATACCATCATCTTGCACCAGAAAGTTAATGATTGGCTCTGCAAGGGCCTTGTTTAGGAAAACCTCCAATACTGTATGTTCCCCAGAAAGAGCGTTTTAAAAAATTACAGCCAGGCATTCAGATCTGCAACTCTTCAGAAACATCTGCAGTACCTCTTAATGCCACGCTGCCAGGTGAACAGTGACAAAAAGCATTTCTCCTAATGATTTAATATTCATTAATTGTTGCCATTAGGTAATCCAGATCATCATAATTACTTCTTTACTTCTTCTGTTTACATATATAGTGCTTAATCTCATCACATGCTCCTAATTACACATAGAAACAACACATGGTAATTGTAACTGAAAAACTGCTAAATAAAAAAATAATGTTGTATTTCCCATCCATCTGTTTTTAACCTCTTCTTCCGCTTCAGGGTGGTGGGGGGACGGAGCCTATCCCAGCAAGGAAAGGCACAAGCAGGGTAGTCCAGACAACAGCCCATTGCAGGGCAGACATACCCACACTCATACCAGGGCCAATTTCCCCACAAGCCAACTCACTGACAAGTATGTTTTTGGACTCTGGGAGGAAACCAGAGGAAACCCACACGCACATGGAGAGAACACACAAACTCCACGCAGACAGCACCCCCGGTCTGGAATTGAACCCGGGGCCCCAGTGCAGTGAGGGAGCAATGCTGGCCACTGTTGCACCACGTCACCCCCGTGATATTTTCTGATTGCAAAAATTACGTCCCATGAATATCATGTTACTGTCGCCTTCTGTGAAGTACATCCTATTATATATTCTTGATATTTGGACAGTCACCTTAATCAAACAAATCCTTTCTCAGAAAAGGGAAACTTTTACACTGCCCATCTGTTTATTCTTACACTTTACTGATAACGGGATAATTGTTTTTGCAATACATATTTATCACCACTTTACTTTTGCTCAGGTTTAGAGTACACCGGAAACTGTACAGGTAACACATCTTATCAAGACCTGATATGGCGCTATCGCTCATTCGCGGTCTTGTTTAATTTACTCTTCTGTCGGCCCAGTCCTTTGGAGTCTTGTTGCTAAAGTCAATGACATCCATCCTGTATCATTTTCTTTAAGCAGCCGGAGGAATTGTTGCTCTTTGTGTCTGTTTTGTTCTGACTGTTCTACCGTTCTGGAATTCGACAAAGCAATCTCCAGAACATTGCAACCATTGTGAATGTTATCCATCTTTCAGCACTCGTTCAAAGCCTTCACTGGGAACGCTCTCTAACTGGCCTACAAGTATGTGATCATGGAAAAAAGGGCAATTCAAATACGAATCTAAGCCACAGCATCTAGGAGTAAAGGCTATGCTCTTGGCTGAGTTGTGTGCTTAAACCAGGCCCACTGTAGTTGAGAGACATAAAGGTGTTTTCAGAAAAACTAATCGTAGTTCTCAGGGAAGGATTTTCAAACATACTTTGCAGGCAACTGTTTCTGGATTCTCAAATTTTCTTATGTTGTGCAATTGTTTATATCTATTAATTGTTTCATTAGTATTAAATAAGAAGTCCCAGCCTGGCTGAATTATGTATAATAAACGGAGAAGGTCTTGTTCTGTTGGTCAAGTGTCAGATGTCATGACTACTGCGCAGATCCCTGGAAGATTAGACAAGGCCAGTTCACATTTGGAAAACCTACTTGTTAAATGGATTCAGGTTATCTTCTCTTCCCTGCACATCTGTCAAACTTTTTTCAGACTCACCCCTTGATCTCTTTTTAAAACCCATTCTTATCTAGCAAGATTTGTTTTGATGGCCTCACATTGTTCAGCATTGCTCTCTTCTGCTAATAATGGAGCAATAATTCCACCAGCAACACCTACAGAATAGCTTCCTAAATGGTGATACCTTTAGATTACAGAATTTCAGTTTTCAGCTATAGGACTGGGAGAGCTGGTGTTTGGCTTTGTTTTTTTATATACGTCCATTGCCCTCAGCCCTCGGAATTATGAATGCTGAGTACGTTGGAAAATATAAAACCTTCAATTGTTTGACTTTTGCTGTTTGAGCACAGTGCAACTGGCCAGAGAGAAATCTAGCAATGTTTAGATCCGTGAGGGCCTTGCTGAAGCCATTGTGTTGGGGATGTCCATGTTAATATACTGAACACACTATTGTTCAGTTCTGGCCTTTTACTGGGGTGCGCCATCCAGGAGCACATGGGGCACTTTGGGTCACAAGTTCTCTTCTTGTGAGGCTTTCAGTTTTATTAGGTGAATCTGGGTTTTCAGGCAGGCTGGCCTCCCATCTGAATTAAAATCAGAGTCGAGGAATTAAGTCACAGATGACCTGGAGCTCTTGTCTTCTTTAGTGTCCTGTTCATTGTGAAACAGCAAGACCTGTCCCTGATCCGAGTCTGTGGTATGGTTTGCACAGAGAGCTCTGTGCTTTTTGTACGGCTTCAGAAATATGACGACCTCTTGTGGAGATCTGAGGTATAGCTGTTTGGATCTCCTCTAATTAATTTTACAAAGCAAAACCCACAATATTCATTTTATACAAAGGGTTTCTCAATGGAACATGAACTGCACTTTAAGAACTGGACTTAATAAAAAAAACAGAGTTTTCTTGATAAAAAAACTTAGGTGGCTTTTTTTTACACTTTAATACACAGTACATGAAACTATCAGGTGTGTCAATACCATTCCTCATTCATCTGGTAAATACTCTAAGTTTTCAAATATTATTTAAACATAATTTACTCATTAATTTGCTGCCAGATCCTCTTAATTTTGAAACATTTGTAATTTGAGTCTGCATGAGCCCTTGACCTCTTTCTAACCTTTGACCTGTTACTCCTGGCCAATCACTCCAGTCTTGAGCTGTGAGCAGGTAATCTCGTCATTCCTCTCCCTGGTTAGCTCTGCTGTAGTTAGCAGTAAGATTGCACACTTTCCAAAGGTGTTATGTTTTCCTGTAACACCAGGCTTAAAATATGATCTGGTTATGCTAGGAAACCCATTTTATGTGTATTTAAAAAAAAACCCTCCTGACCACCGGTAAACACCAGTCAACATATATAATGATTTTATAATCTCAAAATCCAACCGTCCTCATCAATACATTAATTGCCCAGCATTTTGCAAATTCATCTTTTACTGTCTTAACAGCATCGTATCTCTTGTTATACAGGGAACACTACTGATACTTTACTGGTGACATATTTACATATTTCAATTGTAAATACCGTATGCAAAGTCTCTTTACATTTCTCTGTCAACAAGCGCACACGACTACTTACGCAGGAAAAAAATACATGTTTAGGAAACAAATCTCAAGTCTAACACTGAAATTTGTGTAAGTGTCCTGGATGAGTTCACTTAGCTTGACATTGAACAGTACATATTCTACTTTGCACGCTTTAATTAGAATACTTTTTTGCCTCCCACCAACTAACAACTCTCTGCACAACACCACAACACCTGCCCACCACCAAACCAGTAAAGATTTACACATCTGAACCCCCACCGTTTGGAAGAACATGAAACTGAGGAATGGCACTCACCAGTTGACCCCACACATTTGTTAGGTTATACCCCTGGCGTCCTTGCAAAGGTACATATAAGATCCAAATGGAGTTTCTGCTCTCACGCTAGAAGGTTCAGCCAGGATGCAAAAACAAATCTGCTAAATAATGGGAGGCCATGAACTCTGAGGGGTTTAAAAGGGAGGGTCCACTCAGCAGTTCTCTCTGCAACGTGGACGTACCATCCTAGCATCCTGGCCAATCAGGGGAGGGGAGCTGCTCGGTTGCCATGACATCTGACACATTACTAACAACAAAACACAGAAGACCCTTTTTTCCCCTCTGTTTATCACCCATGTTGGAAACAGGGCGGGACAAATCGAGCTGCCATCCAAATAGCCCCACCCAGAGAAGACTGTCCCTTTAAATATTTCTTTAATATTAATATCATACAAGTTATTTGTAGAACAGAAATTTATGCTACAGTCAAAAGGAAACATAAAAAAAACTATACTGTGCTTGTCGTGTTTTGAATGGAATACATGGCTGGTTATTGCCTCTTCGATTTTGCCAGGTGTTGGTTGATCAGATATTCTATATTAGGGACCTCATGTTAAGCTGAGGTGATGATGGATTGGTGCTGTCGGTTATGTTTTTTAATGGGTATCCAAACCTTTGCTGCCGCGAGATCCAAACATCCCATTTGTAAACAAAGTTGATGTTTCACGCCCACTGCAGAGCACAAACACAGGCGAATCAAACACACGCACGTTTGAGGAGCTCTTGACAAGGTTCAAGGTCTGAGGGTGTGCTTTTATTAACAATGGAGGATCCATATGGCTTAAAACTGCCCAATGCCTGTGAAATCTTTAGAATGGGTCTGAGAATTTCACTCACACATTTCTTGCACATGTTGTGTAGGCCGTATTATCCAGTAGGGGATTTTCATTGTAAAGACAACCACACCAAACCCAGGTGAGGAAATAACTTCCGTTTTAAACTAGTTCTCTCTTCTATCAATTTCGAACTGCAAGTTACCAACACAGATAGAAACTCAAATGGCAAATACAGGTCCAAGTACACTAAAAAAGTTCTCATAAATTTCATAGCAGGTGGACGTTGCTCAGAGTAAGAGCTTGAGTTTTAGATCTTTTGCAGGATAAAAAGTTTGACACTCTTGGCAGTGTCTTCCCCACTTGATGATAAAATCAGCCACTGAGTTTGAGCTCGACTGGCTCTTTGAAAGTGCCATAAAGAAGAAGGGGCTGGTGGAGTAGAACAGCCATCGACTTGTCTTGTTTGTGGATGTGTTAAATTCAGCCATTGAATTCTGTCACGAAAGCGTTCTTTCCGGACCCTATGCAGACGACACAATCCGGGGATGAGTGAGGAAAACATGGGGGAAAAAGCATGCGGGAGTCGGGAATGAAAACGGGGCGTGTCCATGGTGCGCTGGTGTTCGGGGAAGGTGTGGTCGAGGCAAACAGTCCAGAACTGAGTCCAAGGGAGAATCCAAAAGGAGGCAAAAGTCCAAAGCCGGGCGGTCTATCCAAGACAAACGGGGTTAAAAACAGGAACCGAGTTGGGGACGGGGACGGGGACGGGGACGGGGACGGGGACGGGGACTAAAAACTTGACGGAACCAGGCGCTTCCAGGTCCCGGACTTGCCTGGTATGGAAGCCAAGGCAGAGCCCGGAATAGAGTGAGCACCTGGCTTTTAAGGAGACCTGAAAACGGGGCTGGAACAGGGAGCAGGTGCGGGGGATGAGTAGAAAACAAGGAAGGGCTGGAGCGTCCTTAAGAGGAGGGGTTTACGAACGTGACAGATTCTTTCCTAGGAAACTGTGAGGTCATACTGTGCTCCCTGACAGCATCTTCTGATTATAGCCACGGCAATGAAGCATTCACATTCTCAGTTACACGGATGTACCCTTTAGACATCTGATAGTAGACTGGCATCCCATCCAGGGTGTATCCTGCCTTGCGCCCAATACTACTTGGGATAGGCTACAACCCACCATGACCTTAAATTGGATAAGTGGCTATTGAAAGTGATGTGATGGGACATTTTTCGTGGCTTTGATTGCCAAGGATCAATGCCAGTGGAGAGATGAGTGAGATCAGTGTTTTTTTTTCAAGACGGGGGTTAAGACTGAACCCTTTACGATCATCAAGACCAAAAGAACTGCTTTTCATGTGCTTTCAGAGCCAGCGTTTGCTGAGCGAAACTACGACTGCGTGTATTAGTCAAGAGCCAAGGAGCTCAGGCCTGTAGGAATACCCATCCACAGTACTGAGCACTCAGGAAGTCTGGCTTGTTGCAGAGTGCTGGAATGGAATGGAGCTGGCTCACCAGTCCAATAATCCTTCAAACTGTTAACTGTACAGTAATTGTCTTTAAAAGGACTTAAAGGTTTGCAACACTGATATACAAAGTGTGTCACCGGAGGTGACCACTCAGTAGAACAGCTTAATGGGTTTGGAGCTCTTAAGAGCTTCTTTAAAGCCCAGCCAACTTGTTTTTACATGTGCCAGAAACAAATTGCTTTGGAAAATATATATATATAAATAACTTGAAAAAAGCCTCTGGGGATGGGAGCAAATAACTGGAAAAATAATGAGAAAACTAGCTTTGGTGGTACAGCTTTTGTTGCTGAGAAATGATCTGGTCAAAAGTTTTTAAGGTTTCTAGCTAAACATTGCTAGTCATGAGCAAACATTGCCCTGTGCAGGTGGAGTCAATCTGAAGGAACATGGGACCTTTGGCCACATATATACATATATTTACCTATATGGTAAACATAGTAAATACTGTATGGCTCTCAGGGTCCATCTGCTATTCAGTGATCAGCCAGAGTAAACTGTGACTCTGCACTTTAGTGAGTGCATGCAATGTAAAAATGACATGGGGAATGTGCACTACAAGGCCCATCAAGCCAAAGCAGGTAATAGAAACTGTTGCATTGTGACAAATGAACTGTGCATGGTAGGCACTCCGCACAATGCCTCCAAACCACTCCGGCATACCTGGGCATTGAGAAGTAGCATGAGAGCAGGAATTTCTTCGAAGGGCTCGGGGCTGCCTGTATCCCCTCACGGAGGCTTTCTTCCTACACCTGCAGGGGGCACTGGGTGCAACCGCCCTGCAGATCACACGACCCCAACGGCCCCACCTGATTGGTGCTCAGGACAGCAACACAGCATCCCATTATGCAACACCATTGTCTCCGAAAGACAAAACCAGGAGGGCTTGTATCTGCTTATCTCAAACAATGCGATTCACTGGGGGGAGAGAGAACAATTGCAGGATCTAATTGCTGGAACAGTCAGAGTGCTGACTTCAGCTCTCAGTGTTTATACACAACTGAGTGCTGTACAGTACATGCAAAGCTTTATGGCTTTATTTTTTGCTAATTACTGTCACAAATCCTTTATCAGCTCTCTCACCTATACTTTGTTTTTTAGGGAGGATTTTATTTCTTTTTTATCTTGGCTGAAGTCTCAAACCTCACCATACATTTGATATATATGCAAGGGTGCATAACTGTACCTGTTACACACTGACTTATGAGATTCTGTTTCTTTTGTTCATTGAGTACTTGGGGAATATTCAAATAACTCCCCTTAGAAACATCTTTTTATAATGAGAACTTTACTGTCAAGCTGTAATGTGGACACATTTTCAGTATATTTACAGTAGGGTATCTCTGACAAACCAACATGGCAAAAAATAACAGTGTAACACTTTCTAAAGTGCCTTGATAAAACGACAAGAAAAAAGGTGTTATAACCAAATAATATTCTCGTCGGAGCTGTGCTACAGCACATTGAGCTGTTATTTGCTAGACACTGACCCTTGAAATACTAGCTTTTTAAAGCAGCTTTATTGGAAAACCCTTAATTACGGGTCTTACAGACAACAAAATGTTTTAGTTACGGAAATAAGGGGTAACTGAAACAGACAATTAACATCACGCTAAAGTCTCACACAGCCCCAAAACGCCTATCAATGGGAGATTACATACTTTACATATTAGAGTAGAAATTGGAAATCGCCGGCTCTCTCATTTTAAATTACAGATGTGAGCTGAAGTAAGCAGAGCCCCAAAATATTCTGGAGTCTCATCTCTATTTTTTGAGTGTGATGAAGTGATTTCCAAACAAGGAACAAAACCATAGCTGCAGTAGTGTTACCTGTACACGACTACAGATCCTCACAAAATGGCAAGCGGAAAAGCGTGATTTGAAATTGACACTGACACTGGCGTTTAATATCGCCCATTCGCTGGTTCAAGCTTTTACAGATGTCTGATTTTTAGGAACTGCAAGTCAGTATTCACTCAGACACAGATGCAGTAATGTACTGTACGCGGACCTATATAAGAAGTGCTTTTCGAAGCAAAAGTTCAGTATGTGTAGACTAATATTTCCGTGTATTGTTTCAGACTTTTAAGTATTTAAAAGGCTCGCAAGCGGCACGACGCCTTTCAATTAGCGCAGCTGGTCTCACAGCTCTCGGGTACCAGGCTGGTTCCGGACTAGGCTGGCCTCTGTGTTGGTTTTCTCCCCACCTTCACAAGAAATTCTACCTGGATTAACGGGTGTTTCTGCCCTTGCATGCTCATTTGTGTGCTCTGGTTAGACTCCAGATCGCCGCTACCGTCTAGAGCTGACCGTCTACTGCTAAATAATAGGAAATATTAATAAGCTGGATCTCATTACCGTTTGCAAATCACGATTTTTTTGTTAAGTTTTGCTGTGTATTGTAATTGACCTAGCAGGGGCGCAAAGAGCCCAGCAGCTCCAAGCACGACTGTGTCTTTAAGACATTACTGCATGTTTGACGTCGCACGCTGGTGCTCTGAGCTTCCAGACGCGCAAGGTTCGGTCCTCTCTGTGTCGGGCGTCAATGGCCGAAACTCTGTTTGCAAAAGAGCGGCTCGTCGAACTGACACAGCTGGTGTCCAATCAGACCCTGCATAAAAATCCAGCGCCCCTCATCTCGCCAATTAGAAGTGCGATGAAGCAGGCTGAAGGAGAAAGAGGGGGGCAGTGAAAGGCTTATTTACAAAGTATCCTTGAAGAGTAAAGATGTAGCCCTGCTTTTAAAAATGCGGAGAAAGACAGACGATTCGCCGTCCTTGTGAGTAGAAGTAGGAGCGCCCGAAGTTTTAGTTTTTGCGAACTAAATATATTCGTTTTGCGAGTAATGCAAGCAGAATGTGTTATATCCCGTTAGAGGAGTAGTGGCTTCTGCATTCAGCTTTACGACTTGTCCAAAGAACGCCTATTTGCAGTGAATAGCAGAGATTTTCACATCTGTGCACGCGGTATTAATCTTTTCAAATCCTCCTTGATGGCAGAGACCGTCGCTCTCGCCCTCGTCCCCTCCTTCAGGCAGAGCACCCGAAACAAATGCATTTCGCTGAATCGTTTTTACAGAGAGGAGTGAGAGAAGTGCAGTTTGCATGGGTGTATGCAGGATTGAGGTACGAAAATGAAAGCACGGCTGTCCGGTGCGTCACCTGTGATGTTATGTGAAGAAATGCGTTTTGGCATTTTGGTTCCTGAATCTGAATAGACTACCACGGCATTGCTAGTCCTGGGGGGAGACCCCCCACTGTCTACTGGGTTTCCACACAGCGGGCAAGACCACCTCTCGCGTGTATTTTCTCATGAATGTTTCACACCTGTTTGAAACGGCAGCCGTCGAGGCTTTCCTAACTCTCCTCTTGAAATATACTTTGCACTGAAGCTTAGAATGTATAGTTTAATTTTAGTCTCCATTTCACTTAACGCAGTTGGCAGTATTATTTGTTTTGTTGTGTATTATTCATGTGCTATTGTGTGGTGATGAGTCTGTTTAAAAGCACTTCTTTATTATTATCATCATTGCTGCCACCTTTGTTGCAGGAAATCCAAGAATGTGTGTCCAGGTTAAAGAGAGATCCCAGGGATGCACTCCAGAAATGGCATCTTTGCCATCCTGGGAGATATGCATTTACTGGCTGCTTTCCTTTGGCTCTCATTTATACTCTTTTAAGGAACTTCACAGATTTTCCAAGGGTAAGATTTGCTGCTTATATTTTTATGTTATTTTCACTCCATTTTACTCCATTCACTCCATCTGTAATCTTGACCAACAGGAAATTAATTTAAGACAGAAATTAGGCATCCGTTTAAATACGGAAAGACTTAAAGAGCAATCTGAAATCGCTGTTGTCCATCTACTGTGCATCCTTCATGAATGAATGTAGATTTGAGCATCATCTGCGTAGAAATGATTATTTAGACCATTTGATGTTAATAGCTGACCAAGTGGGAACATGTAAATGCTGAAAAGTAGGGGGCCCAGTATGGAGCCCTGAGGAACCACAGACCACAGACACAAACGAGTCCAATTTCAGAACTGAAACCACCAAGAGAAACAAAGTGACAGCAATCAGTGAGGTAAGACTTGAACCGTTTAAGAGCAGTGTCAGAAACTCCAAACAGTCTCAAGACGAGAAAGTAAGATATTGTGGTTTAACAGTGTCAGAAGCAGCACTGAGATCAAGAAGAATAAGGATAGAAAGAGAACCAGAGTCAGAAGCCACAAGAAGATAATTGGTGAGTTTAACCAGAGCAGTTTCTGTGCTGTGAAGTTGTTGGGAACCAGATTAGAGGGGTCCCAAAACATCATTTGTAATGAGATGGTTATTTAACTGAATTGTAACAGCACAATCCAAAATTAGGTTGGATATAGGGCAAAAATGTAGGTTTAGGTTGTCCAGAGCCATACAGTATATGTTTTTCTGGGACACAGAGCTAACTGCAGCAGTTCTGAAGGATGTTGGGTCCACACCAGTGCTCAAGATCTAATTTATTATGTTGAGGACATTGGAACAGAGTAGTGGAGCCGGATTGAAATCAAGCAGTGGGGATTGAATTTAATGGGCAGGTAGTGGATTTCAAATGCAAAACCAGTTAACTGAGGGATGCAGAGTCAAGTAGAGAAGCTTGAGAGAAGGGAGCCAGTAAACAAGGCCAGCAGGGAGGAGGTGTGGAGGTGACCTGTGTTGCTGAGGGAATATGAGCTGGATGCTGTCGATCTTGGTGCTAAAGAAGCCTAGGAACGTGTCGCAGAGTTGGGGGGAGGCAGGTGATGTGGTGGGGCAGTGTGGCTCAAGCGATCTGTGGCTGCTTTCTTTTGGCTCTCATTTATACTCTTTTATGGAACTTCACAGATTTTCCAAGGGTAAGATTTTCTGCTTATATTTTTATGTTATTTTCACTCCATTTTACTCCATTCACTCCATCTGTAATCTTGACCAACAGGAAATTAATTTAAGACAGAAATTAGGCATCCATTTAAATACGGAAAGACTTAAAGAGCAATCTGAAATCAGTGTTGTCCATCTACTGTGCATCCTTTCTCCAGATCTAGTTAAAGGCCTTGCATTAAACTTCACAGCTACACTGGGCTGGCTGCCTTTGCAGTATCTAGCTGACTGTACTGCATCGTTGTATTCCAACAAGTGCTCCCTCCAAGACTGAAAATGAACGTGTAGGCCAGAAAGGCACCACCTGCGAGGCAGTCCTTTCGTCCCGCACACTCAAGAGGCACATACAGAGAGAAAACAAAAAATAACCTACTGTGTTTACTGCAGTGGTGCGTTAGGAGGTGCCTCCAGAGGAGAATCTAGAAGTGAAAGGAAGCAAAACACACCGTCTGGAAACGTTGTTGAGTGTGTATCATACACTGAGACTAACAATGAGAAAATGCAGATAATGCCCTTCTTACAGAACCGGAAAAAAAGTAGATCTAGACGGAGCCTCGCATAAACATCAGGGTTTTGGTCTTACATGGAATAGACTGAATTGGAAAAGTTGGACGTACTTTGCATCAGGAATAATTGGAGCTTGTCCTTATGTGGAGTGGAAGTGAAAACGAGGCCAGTTGAAGGCTCCTAACACCTACTGTATGAATGTGTCCAGTTCTCTAATCGGTTGTCTTCCCCCAGCATCAACATCACAGACATTAAAAATACTGTTAAAAAGCTGCAGTTAGAAAAAGGTTCCAGGTAACAATTAGCCAGCAGAGAGACGTGAGATGATAAAGACTTCAGACAATCTAAAATTATGTTACAATGCAAATCTGATTCATGCAGTTTTTCTAATCCAAATCCTTTATGGATTCTCTATAGTTTCCCCAGAATATTTAAAAGCAATGGAAAGAAACAGATTATTTTTTGTTTTATTCACGTCTCCAGCTCTTGATAGGTTCAGTTATTAACTGGGTAGGGCAATATTTAACTGAAAGCACTCTGAACCTCCAGTTGATTGACGTTCTTGTCTATGAGCTTCCCACTGTTGTTCAGTGGCTGATAGTAAGCAAATGACTCATTCAATCAAGAAATTAAGAGGGATTGAAGACCAGCATCTCTTCTGTTCTTCAGAGACTGGCACTGTGGCACTGAATAGTTCTAAACCTGGAAATTTACACCAGGAGGTTATGTTTTATAATATACATTGCTGATTCCAAAGAAATTGATCATTGTTTTTCATAGACATTCACAGGTATGGTAGGGAGACAATTATGAGAGCTAAATTTGTTTAAGACGTATTATAACATCACTCATAGTATTATATCCGTTATGAGACTAGACAATTATGACAGCCCAAGTCCTATTAAAATCGACAGCGAGATGGATCTTTCTTTATCTTTGTTTCCAGGAGGGTTTAATGTTTCATCCTCTGGACATTTATGTGCATGTGTAGTGAATGAATGCCAGGCCTCTGTCTGTCCGACTTCCATTAAATCAATGAAATAATCTCTGCAACGTGTTCGAAATTGTAATGGCATGACCTGAAGTGTATGGAGAACACGCATTTCATTTTTGTAATTTTCAGGTGTGGCGAGACAAGATATCTCGGACAACTGCAAAGGCAGACCTTCCCTTGCGAGCATTTGGAGATGAATAATTGATATGCAAAGCAGACATGCGCAAATAAAGGACACAGTTGTGGGGCTGTAGCCCAGAAGGTTCCTTAAAGAAAATCCTCCATGAACTAAATAGATAGTATACTGTGGCTGCCATGTAAAAGCCTTTGTGCTACTTGAGTCATTTCTGCCTGGAAAAATAGCCCTTGAGAGAGGCTTTTGTCTGCCCAGCATTTATATATGGACAGGTACCTCCTACTGTCTCTCTTGTGTGGGACCTGTAAAATCTCTGGAAGGTTTTGCTAGGCCCTGAAACTTCCTGTTTTTCCTTTTCCGTTTATTTTTGGCTTTCCTGCTTGTCTGGTAAAGTAAATTTGAATTTTCATTTATGGAGTCTCTTACCACCCCACCGAACATAGCTGACTTTGTTTTGCAGAGATAAATATAAGCGGGTATTTGAGCATGCCGAGAGTATGGCGAGGCACTGAAGTCATCATACAGCGCCTCTGTATGTTAGGATTCAGGAGCTGCAGTATGTGTGGCTCGTGATACTGTTGTCAAGGTGTGTGATGTGCAGTAGGAGATGCATGCTGGTTGAAATTATATTGTGGGGCTGAAACTCTTTTTATTTGAGCCGAGGAGAGAATAAATTGACCCCAGCGTAATTCTTCATTCTTAATTCGCACGGAATTCTCAGGACCCATCAGTGGGAGGAAAATCCTGGCTTTCAAAGATGTGTACAAAATCCCTTTCCTTTCAGTCGATTTTGTAGACTTGTACACTTGATGAAGATAAGCATATCCCCTCTGCCTGTTTCAACTTCAGTTCTGATCAAGGAAATGCATCGTTAAGTAATGAAACAGTTTGGTGGCATGATCACCTGCTTCCCTGCCACAGTGAATAGAGCCCAATTTCCATTACTTACAGGTTATCCCAGCTGCTTGAATTGGAATAATGCAGTGTCGCCAGGTTCCTCACTAGGGGGCGCTGTGGTACCACATCTCCGTAGCCGCAGACTGCGCTGCTGTAGTGTCTTGGGATGAGAAACCCACGGAGGCGGTGGTGCATTACTGTGCGGTTCTAGATTGCGACTGCACCAGACAGGGATGCCTTCTGCTTGGGTGATGAGGTGGTCGCCTCAGGAAAAGAACGGGGGGGGGGGGGAAGGAGCTGACACTGCACTGCAGAGAGGAGACAGGCGCAGGAGGAGGGCTGGGGACCAGCGCAGGGCAGGGAGGTGCTGTGGGGATTCCCAGTCACAGCAGAATGCCAATGCCGAGCACTGCATTTCATAACAAACAGAGGCGGTGATGATGTGCTTTGCTCTGCGACAGAGAAGCATTTTAAAATAAAGCACAAACCAGCAACGTCTTGCTGACTGCCTATCAGCTTGCATTGAGCTGTTCCGTGGTTTAAATCTCGGAATATTGCAATGATTATTTTGTGTGGCAAAATTGTTTGCAGCTATTAAACAATAAATAAATGAATAAATATATACATACTATATATATTTTGATAAGGAAATTAGCATAGCATAATTAGAATATGATGATAAGATGAGATCACTTTATTAGCCATATACAATTTCTTGCATTAGGAATTTGTCTTTTTGCACACCCCAGCTTGCTCTCCATGAGACACACAGACAGGGAGAGAAGCTTGGGGTCAGAACGCAGAGTCAGCCATTGTACAGTGCCCCTGGAGCAGTTGGGGTTAAGGGCCTCGCTCAGTGTTTGAGCCGGCAACCTTCCAGCCACAGGAGCAGATCCATAGCCACAGAGCCACCGCTCTGCCCTATGATAATGGGTTTTACTTGGCATGTTAGCAAACTGTTTTTTGTTTATTCCTAAGGGTCATATCTGAGAATTAACTCATCCCCCCCCCCCCCCCAACTGAAATGTAGCACTCACCTGGTTGACCCACACCAGCCATTCTGCACCAGCAGCCCCATGCACAACAGATTAGCAGGTAATGTGAGGAAATGAATTAGGAGAACTTTAGGGAGCTCAGATAAAACAACAAAGACGTTTGATGAAGTACAGGCTCAGTGATCATAGCCAGAAACTGGGCGATACAGGCAGACCTGGCTGCCCAGAGAGGACAGGTTGTGCTCCCACTGCCAGTGGGAAAAAATAGAGACAGAGGTGCACTTCCTACTGCACTATGACAAAGATTCTGGGATTAGACAAACATTCTTCCCTAAATTTACAAATCTAATCTCAGAATTCCAAAACCTGCAAGAATCACAACAACTCCCAATCCTGCTGGGAGAGGGAGGAGGGAACTCAGTTGAACTGGCAGCCCAGTATGTGATCTCCTGTCACAGCCTGAGGAACAGTGAGCCTGTCTCCCAGTAATGCTCCATATGTTTATATGTAAATATCTTTTGATTGTGTCTTTATTGTAAATGTCTGTTGATTTTTGTTTCATGTTAATTGTATTTGTTTTGCTTTGGCAACACTGATTTTACTCATTGTTCATGCCAATAAAGCATCATGAATTGAATCAATACAAGCTAACAGTTGACTTGAGTTAGGAATGCTGAGTTTCACACCCACCTTACAAACAGTGCCACGGGATTTTTAATGAGGAAGTAGGCTGGACCTGTTTGATGTCTCATCTGAAGGATGGCACCTCCCATAGGGCAGTTTTCCTGGTCACCATACTGGGGCACTGGTTTGAAAATCCTTGGACCTAATCCAGTTCTTCACTTGCTGTCACTGCCAGAAAGTGTTGTCCAGCACTTACAGGAACAAGGCCAGCCCCCTGCATGGAAAGTTTCTCGTTTTGCAATGCTAAGAAACCTGAAAGGAAGTTTTTTGTAAATTTCTATCATATTTCCCCTTTGACAGAATACGAAGAAGGTCTGATGAGGGAATTTGAATTTGAAAAAGGATTTCTGATTTGGGGATTCAAGAAGGTAATGTGTAATAAATATGCATTAAATCTTATCTGTTGGTAAAAATATAAAACGTGCACAAGCCTATTAAAGTGTCATAGCTCTTTGGCTTTCTTCAAGATATTTTGTTCAGTTGACGAAGAAGGGGGAGATGGTGTTTTATTTGTTCGTTTGCTTCGCTTCTAGCCTCTTAAGGTATTATTTAATTTTGTGCTTTTGAAAGATGCCTTAGCAATAGAGCTGGAAACGAAATTGCTATTTATTTTTGCAGATGCCAGTCTGCTTTAATCTAGAGGCTACAGTCTGATGTTGTGTCCAATATGATTTCCCTCTGGTTTATTTCTTGGCTTACTGACAAAGGTTTTTAACCCTTTGTATCTCATTCTTGCTTTCATATGAAATGAAGTTGGGCTTAAAGGAGAAGTGTGGATTTATTCCTGGTAACGTTCACTACTGGCTCTGCAATGGTGTGCCCTACCGGATGTGTTCTCTTTATCACATGATCTTGTTTTGACCAAGGCTGCAAATTCCTACCCAAGATAACCATTCCATAGCTTATTTCTATGTTTGCTGGTTTTGTCAGGACCCAACAGACTTCGAATGGAGTTTCTGGAATGAAAGGGCTAGGAAATCACTGCTTTGGTCTCTTCTGGGTCACGTGCTTGTCTCCAAGCTGGCTGGTTTCTTTGCTCCCAAGGTAAGATGCCCTATTCGAACTGTGCCTCTTCTTGTCATTTTAACATATGCCTCTCAGAAATGCAGAGATTAGTGGATTTTGCACGTGCACATTTTTTATATTACACCATTGCATATACCCATGGTCAGGAATAGTAAGATAAATGGTGTCAAGACTGAAGAAGTGTTGACATGGTCTTTTTTAAAAACCAAGAACTTTTGTGGACCTTTTTTATTTAGTCCAGTTATAACTATTTATTACATTTCTATTATCTTGCATGCACAATATGTATTCTCACATTGTGGGCAGAAAATAAATGGTAATTATGTATTTTCTTGATGGAGCATGAACAGTTTTATTATCAAACACATTTCAGGTGTGGATCATTAAGAATTAGCGCTTCACATAGGCTAGTCTTGCCTTCCAGTCTTTTCAGCTTCAGGGAGAGGAAAGGCAGTCCCATGACCGTGTTTGACGGGGACCTGATAGTGGGCTCCCCAAAGCGTCGATGCTGGTGACTCATACGGGCCGCGTCTCCCCAGTGCAGGGCGGCTGTGCTCACGCTCTATGGCCTGCTGGCCGCTTGGTGTCTCCTGGGCGGGAGAGGTCTGGCCGTGGTTGTGCTGCACATGTGTGTGTCGTTCGGTGTGGCCCTGCTGAAGAGGCCCTGTCTCTGCTGGCTGTGCTCCCTGCTGCTGCTCTCGACCTTGCTCTTCGGCTCCCTGGAGGACATGCAGGTACAAAGATCCCCCCCCCAGTGCCAGCAGCGGCATCCCCTTTGCCTGCGCGCGTCTCTTTTATCACTTTTGTTTCTTTCCCCGTTTACGTCGCCGTTATGGAATCATTGTTTGTTTTCCCACTTCACCTCTGCTCCCAAATGATCTGACAGGTGGATATTCAAGCTGTCAGAAAGCTGCCCACAGCTATATTGGGCTGCCAAGGTAGCTTTTAGGAAAATGCAGAAAAGCAGAACCGTTTGCAGACTCTAGCACCATGCACATTGGGAAGACGTCTGGAATCTGCCTTTTAATTTCTATTGTCAGCTCCACCACAGATTGACAGTATTGGATAAACCAAAAACTAACTTTGAAAAAATTGTCATTTAATTATCTGAGATAATAACAACAGAAACAGCCCTTTCTGGAACTGAACACGTTTTATGTTATATGACTATATTAGCTGTATGCATTATAAGTGGAAACCATTTTTTAAAACTATTTTTGTATATTTTCTGTGGTCAAGAAACTACTTTAACCATAAAAATGACTGTTTCATGTTCTGACTCATAATTTTGCAGAAATCTGTTGCTCTTGATTGACAGATTGCTTCCGTGCTTAAACATTTTCTTGTACTATTAAAATTATGTAGCAAATATTTCCTTAATCATCAGAAAACTGACGTTTTAATTGAACAGACACTCTCTGGTGGGCGGTGTGGAATCCAACAGAGCAATGTGTGGTAACTGATCAAGACTTCTTACCGCTTAACCTTGGCTTAGCCACTAGTGTGTGTTTCCCTCCCTGCCAGCATTATTAAACAAGATTTAACTTGAGATAAAATGTTTCCTTGGAGGTGAGCTATCCTTGTCTCTTCATCATTCAACAAAAAAAGCAACCAAAATGATTGGAGAGATTTCTTTGATCTAAAATCACATTTGCAGCCTCCATTTTCTTAATTTGTGCCTGTGAGAGAAGTTGAAAATGCAGAGTGGTACAGAAGTAAAATCAAGTTCCTTTTGAAAATCACAAGTCTGTGGCGTTGGTGGCCTGCTCTCTTATCTCTGTTGGAATGTATACTCTTATACTTCACGAACACCCCTGCAGACCTCATTCCCTGTCTCTAATCAGGCTGACGGCATTACATGACAATTATCCAATTACTCAGACTGATCTCAAATGTGTTACTATTGAAAGGAATTGTTTATAATAAATATTAATGTTTGTTCCACTAAGTACCTAATGTCCCCTCTAACTGCTGATTCCCTGTCTATTACAGCTTCATTGACAAAGTCAGCAATTTGTTTTTGTTGTTTTTACCCTTCTCTACTCCATCTGTGTGCCAGGCGGTACTGAGCGATTAAATTACAAATCTGTAGTCGCCTGTGGAAGAGCTGCAAAGGGCATCCGAAAGTAAAACAACCCTGTCGTAATTAGTTCTGATCTGTTCAAATTGCGCTGTGTTGCATATGCCAGCAGTATGAAGCAACGCCTTGTCAATACCATAGAGAGATTTTGCGTATGCATTGATTGATTAATGCGATTATGGTCACAGCCTGCAAAGGACTAATTTGCTAGAGTGATGTGGTCAGGGTATTAGCATCATGGTTACCAGTTCATTCCAGAGAGTACTGTTTAAAAACAATAATTGAAACTCAAAGTAGGTACAGGCTTGCATGTTGTATTAACAAATGTTTCCTCAAATATACAGTAATTGTCAAAAATCCCTCAATGTGCCAAGATAAGATATCATGCTTTTGTTTTTAATGTGCTCTGGGAATCCGAGGCCTCACACTAGCACTGCGTAATGTATCTTCAGAAACATAAAATCATACCATTGACCAGAGCAGTGTCAGTGATATTCTGCTCATGCATTCTGCTATGCAGGTGCCAGATTATTTAAATGTTCAGTAAGTTGCAACTGGAAACTACTGTTGCAGTATTATTTTCTTCTGGCTTTTAGGAAAGATGGGAAAGAGCAAAAGTGCTTGGTGCTGCCTTCAGAGCTTAGTTATCCTTTGTATCACTAAGAATTAATAATCATCATCATCATCCCTTACACTTATATAGCGCTTTTCTGGACACTCCACTCAAAGCGCTTTACAGGTAATGGGGACTCCCCTCCACCACCAGTGTGCAACCCCACCTGGATGATGTGATGGCAGCCAAAGTGCACTGGACTAGTACACTCCCCACACACCAGCTCTCAGTGGGGAGGAGAACAGAGTGATGAAGCCGGTTCGTAGAAGGGGATTATGCCAGGGTAACACCCCTACACTTTTGGGAGAAACATCCTGGGATTTTTAATGACCACAGTAGGTCAGGACCTCAGTTTTACATCTCATCTGAAGGACAGGACCTTTTTACAGTTTAAGCTTCCCCGTCACTATCCTGGGGCATTATGACCCACACAGACCGCAGGGTGAGCGCCCCCTGCTGGCCCCACTTACACCTCTTCCAGCAACAACCTTGTTTTTTCCCAGGAGGTACTGACCTGGCTCATACCTGCTGAGGTTCAGTTGGTTGCCAGTTGTGAGTTGCAGAGTGATATGGCTGCTGGCAAGTTAACACAATGCAAGATTTTTTACAGAAGGGCTATCCACTCTTGGTCCTGGAGGGCAGGTGGGTTTTTTAGGTTTCTTTAAATCTGTAGGCCTGAAAAGCCATTAAATTGGTTTAGGTCGGCGTGTAACCATCTGATTTAGCTCAATAAAGGCTAGATAGGAATGAAAACCTGGTGACACACTTAGTCCTCCCCAGACCAGGACAGGATAGCCCTGTTCTAGAAGGCCACAGCCAGACAAAGAGAAACAAGAACACATTGTGCGTAGTTTCCCTGTTTCAAAGAGTAGGAAAAGTAATGGAGTGCAATGATAGAGTTTTGGTCCACTGATGGGTAATGCAATGTTTGAATCGGCCATGGCTGGTTCAAAGGTCCAAAAAGCACTACTAACAGTCCCTTCTGTTTTCTTCCATTCCCAGAGGAGCTGGTATAGGACAGAGAATGAGTACTACCTACTGGTCTTCAGCCTGGCCATCTCCTGTCTGCGTTACATCAGCTTCAGCCTGGACTACTGCTGGCAGGCCTCAGAGGAGAAGAGCCGGGACTCCTTCTTCTGGCTGTCCGCCTATGTCTTCTACCACCCCTTGTTTAGCAACGGACCCATCATGAATTTTGGAGAGTTCACTCGACAGGTGACAGATCCTTTTTCATTACGGCAGACAAGAAAAGGGGGGTGCTGTTCTGAAGGGGACTGGGGCTTGTCTTTGTGAGAGTGAAGTTGTTAGGCTTGACAAGGATTGTGTGCGTTTTCCCCTAATGTGCAAGGCTAAATTAAACAGAGTGAGGTTCACATGAGAGAAAAGAATTAATTTAGTTGAACAGTAAAAGGTGTTTATTTTTGTTTTTAATTTGAATTTTGTTTTTAAGCAATATCGTTTTTCCCCACAAACACATTTTTCTGAGCTAATGGAAGCAATTGGACTTTCTTAATACTGCTAATGCTGCCTTCATTTTTATATGTGGCTGAGTGGGTTTCTGGCTTGATGTAATTTCTACTAATGCATTATGGTCCCTTTCAGATGGCTAAAATGGGTTCACGAAATTATTCACGTTCCCTCCAATGTGTGTTGTCTGTAGTTGGGCGATACAGCAGTGTTTCAGAGTGTTACTTAATTAACTGTTGCAAAGATAATTTTGTACATGTACTCCAAAATAATAAAACTAACACACATTAGTGTAGTTACTGATTGGAAAGCTCACCTAAAAAAATCATCCAAAGTCCCCAACTTACTATTTGCAAAAGTCTTAGACAAAAATAATTACCAAATCACTAGACAGTGAATCCTTGCACTACTGTGAATGCATTTTATCCCCTCTAAAGTTCATGTTATAGGCAACTTGTTCATTGTATTTTTTCTGTGGTTAAGATGAGAATTCTCATTATCAGGATATACGGTACACATAGAGGCAGTATCCATGTTTTGGAGTTTATATACTGCATTTCTCACAAGAAGCAATACGAAATGGCATTTTATCCTGCATCTGTGAAAGCATAAAGGCCTGAGTCTAAGATTTACAGAGCTCTAGGAATACCTTGCTTCATATTAAATTGAATTTTTTGTTTTGGATCTCTGTTGGAGCCTGTCCCGGCAAGCAACTGTTGCAAGGCAGGGTAATCCCTGAAATTTAACCAAGCTGCACTGCGAGGCAGCTAACCACTGCACCACCAGGCAGGCCGAGATGCAGTACAAATGCAACAGATTCGTCATTAATTCTGTCTTGAAACTACAGTACATGACATTTCGAGCAGACGGTGCCTCACAGCCTGTAGCGACAGATAAGAGATCAAGTGCCGAGCAGCTCCGACATGCCGAGTCAGATGAGAAGAACAGCGGCTGATGGACGTTTTACCATGTCGCACATGAGACTGCTGGTTTATTAGCTTCAACGTGTCTCGGTAAACTGAATATTGAAGCTGTCGTTTTCATTTCAACATTGATGTGTTTGTGTTTAAAAAACAAACAAACAATAACTTATTTGAGTCTCAATTGCCCATAAACCTCAAAGAATTATGTTTCCCTTTCACAGTATGGAAGCATGCTGACTCAGTAGTTCACAGGAAGGCTTTTTTTTATTTTATATTATTGAAATCCATAATAAGAGTTTATTTGATGCTTTCCAAATCCTAAGACAAACAGCTTCACTTGGTTTTTGTGATATATTCTGAGCATCACTGTACAGGGGACCTGAGGTTTCATTTATGTTTATGCTACAATGTGACTAATGTATAGTCACTGTATAATGTCATGTCATTTACCAAACCACTTTATACCATACGGTGTCGTGGGAAGCCGGAGCCTACCCGGCAAGCAGCGAGCGCAAGGCAGGGTACACCCTGGACAGGACACCAGTCCATCGCAGGGCAACTTCAAGCCAATCATACAGGGGGACAATTTAAAGGCTATGGTAAAGGGGATCTTTAATGACCACTGAGAGTCAGGACCTCGGTTTAACGTCTCATCTGAAAGACAGCGCCCACTATAGTGTAGTGTCCCCACCACTATTCCTGGGCATTAGGACCCACACGGACCGCAGGGAGGGCACCCCCCCACTGGTCCCACTAACACCACTTCCAGCAGCAACCATAGCTTCCCATAGTCTCCCATTCAGGAACTGACCAGGCTCAACTCTGCTTAGCTTCAGTGGGTAGCCAGTTGAGAGCTGCAGAGTGATATGGCTGCCAGCTATCACTGTATAATTAATATTATACTGTATAATTTTATTAACATAATGTATAGTCACTATGTATACTGCATGGGCTCCTTGTATAATTTACAAAAAAAACAACAGTAAGTAAGCAAACATGCTTTCATATTAGAACATCCAAACAAATAAACTATTTCAAGCAGGTTTAAGTGAGCATTGTTGAGGTGGCTGTGACCTGAAAATCTAAGAGTTTGTTGCTAAGTGGAGGTAATTCATACTGACGTGGCTAAAAACAAGACGCGCTTATGCTGCAAAACACTAGCAAACCAGAAGAATTTTTTTCTAAAATGTGAATTATGCTTTTAATTCAGCGGGGTATTTTTTGTGCAGTGTATTTACTTTTTTTTCAGATGACTTAGCATTCGTTTTGCTCTACGATGGCTGAGGCAATAATGAAGTTTCAAAATCTATATTGTCCAAAGGGCATGACTCGGTCAGGTTTAGTGTGTGAGAAAATGTTTGCTACTGTTGTAGTTCTGTAATGGGAAATTGAATCTGTAGGTAAAGTACAATCATAAATACTAACAGTGCGACAACAATATGTACAGAATTAAAGTTATAAACTGTTGCTTGTATTGAAGTCATCATAGCTTCAAAGAAATCTTAAGGTGACTCCCGACTGTCAACTGATAGATGCATTTCGTGAATGCAGGTGGAGCTCTATAGTCCTGGGTTGGAGCCTGAGTCATGTCACTAGCCCACTGTGACAGGAATGCCCCAAGCAACAGAGCACTATTGACTGAGTGCCGCCATGGCTAGGGTGTGTAGTCAGCCAGGATGCTCTCAGCTCCCAGTGACACAGCGCCCCCTATGGCCTCTTAGGGGTCTTACAGGCATTCAGTGCTGTCGGTGAGGGGCATGCCTCTCCTCCAGTTACTCTGAATATCTGGAACGGAGTCAAATAGACTTTTAAAAGACAAGCGGTGGTCAAGTCAGAGGAATCTGCCCACAATTCCTTATCCTCCCCGTGTGCAGTCACATGGTCCACTGCCGAGAGCCAATATGTGAAAAACACACCAATGGCTAATCCAATTTGGGTACAACAAAAATAAAAATGGACATTCTAGATAATTGGCGCATTCAGCACCCAGGGGCTGGCATTGATGGTGTTTAGCACTGAGTCTTTACTTGGAGTGAGATATGTACTGTCTGTAATTTACTGTGCATTACTCTGTGTAAACTCAGTATGCAGCAGAAAAACAGTCTTTTGCCCTTTAGTAGCCAACGTTATTTTTTCAGAAATCAAGCACAACAACGCAACGATGGTCAACCTCCTTAATGTTTCACTGACAGATGCAGAAGCCACATTCAAGAGTTGTCAGACTGGACACCTGGGCTGTGCTTGTGAGCCTCGCACGGCTGGTCGCCTGGTGGATTCTAGCAGAGGCTATGGTTTGCTTCATGTACATGCACGCTGTGCAAAGCAATGAGACCTACTTGAAGATCATGCCATCTTGGGCTTTAGGTGAGTATATTTCAAGAGCATAGTAATATTTCCTCCTTTCACTGCATGTACTGTTTGAATGAACTACTCTAGATCATTAGTTGATGATATGCAGTAGAACTAGTTCATTGCATTTTTCATAAGCAGTAAGTTGACCTGTCCTCTGTCCATCCGTTTTCTGAACTGAAACTAAGCTCAAACTCGGTTTTCTAAACAAAACTCAACTTGACTCAATTGGTCATCTAAATTCATGACCAATTCAGGGTCGTGTGGGAGTGGGGGCCTATCCTGGGATAGACCTTGGACAGGATGCCAGTCTATTGCAGACTGTAGGTCTAAAGATGGCTTACTGTATGTTCTATGTGCTTTTATGTTCCCTTCGAGCCTGTGCTAGACCTTCCCTTCTGATATACAGAAAAAAACATTTACCGCTGTATTTGCTAGAGAAGGGACTCAAGACCTTCTTACTCTACAATGACTTCCTTGTGAGAGATTTCTGTGGTGCACAGTAGAAATGTTAACTAAGTAATTTACTATTTGTTTTCACATCTGTGCCTACTGTGAAAGTGAACATTAAGTTTATGAGGTGAGTCTGTGTATGGCTGCATTTAGAATAAAAGAAGCTCATGTTTAACAAGCAAACAATAAGAAAAAGTTATGTATCCCAAACGCATAGCCAATGTTAAACCTAATACTGAGCAGTCTGTTATTGTAAGTGCTAATTTAAAATGCAAAGTTTAGCATTGCATATAATTGTTGTAAATGCAGAGTTATGTATATACATTAGGCTTGATTTATGGGGCTGTGATTGCCAAACAAAGAGACAGATCTTAACACAGAAGAATACTTAAGCTACTGAATACAAAATTGGACTTCTAGCTGATTTATAGTAAGTGCTGCTGGGTCCTGTTGTGAATTGTAAGAGGTCTGGAGATTGGATATCAGATCTAGAGCAATGTACATCATGTTGTTGTTGTTGCTTTACATCTTGGACAAGATGGAAACGAGTTACGCTCATCCTCCAAGAATAGCAAGTCTGCAATATCAGACAAGACAAGAGGAAAAATAGAACCACCTTTCTTTTCTGCACAGTAGTTGGTGTGCAGTGCCTTTTCTCCCAGCTCTCTGCTGCAGCTCCTGCAGAAGTCCGAGACAGACGAAGGCTGAATTATATCTTCTATGTAATGGCTATTAGTCAGGCTGCCTGCTACTTTTCTGGTCCAGAGCACAAACACCAGTGTCCGATTGTGTCCGTTAGAAGGCTGACATACCTTTTACTGAGCAGCGACAAGAGTCTCTGAGTCTGGACTCCCTGTTGAGTTTCACCGTGCTCGCCATGGCTGTAGTCCATCACCTCCATAAGTGATGGACTTGCCATAAGTGGCAAGAAGCAGAGCCTGTGTTCCATCCCAGTGTGCCCAAGTTGTCCGATCAGTCCTGCATTCTGAGAGGAGACCTCTACTGCAAGATCGGTACTGTAGGAACTGAAAGTTTTGATAAGTATAATTATTTGTTCATGCTGCACCAAGCTATCATAGTAAGTTTATTCCTGTCTTTCTTTGCCTGAAATTTGCAGGGGTGGAAAATTGAAAATTGGAAACTTGTAGTCCCTAGGTGGAGCCACAGTCTATTTTGGTTTTCACACTGGGCTTAAGCTCTCAGTTCTTGATTTCCTTTAGTCATTTGCTCAATTGGTCACGTTTTAAACATTCTCGCTGGTTTTTATGTTTCAAGATGCCATGCAGTACGTGGAAAGAAATATTTAATTTGTTCAATTAATTAAAGTCTGAGACTAAACAAGGAAGTTGAAAGCTCAGCGCTGAACAAAATCCACAGGGCTCTGTGCCCATCAAGATCTCCAAGTGTTGCTTACCCAAAACACCTTATTAAAAGATTGAAATCGTGCCTTTGTCCGGGAGCTTAATTACTGATTCGGGTGTTGTCTGGTTGGAAGAGTGTGCACAGTACCTCATTATCCAAGTTCTTTCAATGGGAAATCGGGAAGCATTAAGCAGTTGTCCACAGTTTATAGAACAATACATCGGTGCACATTTGGCTGCAAATGGAACAACAGAAATGGGAAGATCTAATTCCAGCTTGTGTGAGGGTTCCTGGACTGATGACCGATTCTGAGTCGGAAAGGAAAATCTGTTTTTGCTCCTTTCTTTATGCGTTGGCTTTCATCTTCACGAAACGCTGTGAATTTTAATCGCGCTCACAGTATTATGATTCCGACAGAGTTTATACTCTGCAATGAGCCGTAACTCTTCCCTGTGTGGCTCTGTCGCTGGTGACTGTGGGTGCTTTTTTCACAATACAGCAGCCTTTTAGGTCTGAAACTACTTTCAAAGCACATCGATTCTATAGCCAATAAACAATTGTGCATTGCACTGTTGCTTTAGATAGTAAAACATCAGCACCACAGGTGATAAAACTAACAGGTGACAAGTACGAATCTAAAATTGGTCAGCTTAGAATAAAGTAAATATAAGCAGCGCTGATATAGTCAGTGTCCTGGGATTCTTTTAACAGTGCTGAGAACATTTGTTTTTATAGCTAGACATCATTCACAATTCTAGCAAATATAACTTGAAACATTTTATACTAGAAGAGGACTGAATGACAAACATTAAACTTATGTTTCAGCATTCCCACAAGTGTGGCAAGTACAGATGTAATTTTACATTAACCAAATCACGTAAAGTCTGAGACAATTTGTATTCTTGACTCTTCAGGTTCTCCTTCTTTCCTTGGCAACTGAATACTATCGGGATTTTCTCCTGAAACTGTAGCCATTTTGTTTTACGCTGACAGTTAAACCTAAAGAAATATTTTGACATCTTTTAGCTTTATTGATGTGTAGAGAGAAACTGATGTTGGTTATGGTGATGAACCTTCAACAACGAGACGGTTAGATCTGATTGGAGAATGTGATGGATTAGCTAACACAACACTTCATATTGCCTGCTCATATGTAGTTGAACTACAGTTGTTGCCATCATGTTTTGAGGATTATGATCGATTTTGCTAAATGACATGTTTAGTTTCTTCTTATACAGACCAGGCTGCGTTAGTAAGACTCGTAATCATGCTGTCATAATAGTAGCAAACGGTTCTGGAGACTTTGAATGCAGTGTTGATACTTGTGTACTATAAGATGCAGTATCGTAACTCCTCATTGTGTCTGAGATGAAGATTTTAACACAGTGGTGTAAATGTGTAATAATGATGCATTAACAGTCCTTGTCTGTAGTGGTGCAGGCTCTCTCAGCTGCCAGCCTTTCTTTTCTTCTGCCTGAATATTTAATTCAGGATCTTCATTTCAGCCTCTAATTTCCTTCCATCCAGCCTGAGCTCCTCCTAGCCATATGCTGAATCCATTAATAACTCTATTGCTCTGTCTCAGGTTGTGAAAAAGCATTGTACACATCTAGGAAGAGACACTGAAGGTGAACCAGAGAGCATAACCGAATCAGTGTGAAACATCATTATTATTATTGCTTAAAATCCCTAGGGTGACATAAAAGTATGCAATAATACAGTCACTAAATCCCAAATAAATCTTTCCAATGCAATAAAAACATAATAATAGAAATGCCAAGAAAACAGCAGTGAGAAAGACGCACGTTAGGAGTGCAATGTCAGAGGGAAAACAATGTCTATTGAGCGGTAAACAACATGTAGTTAGGAATCATTGATTACAGTAAAAAAAAGACCGGCACTGAGCGGAGTGTTGCATCAGTTGGTGGTTAAAGTTCACACTGGCGTGAGAGAGATCGCATCCGTTTAGGTTTTTTAGCTGTCTAGACAGATGGGTCTTGAGAAGGTGCTGAAAAGTGGTCAGGGTCTGAGCTGTTCGGATTTCATTGTTCCAGTCCTGCGGGACTGGGGATGAGAACGAACAGGCCCTGGAGGAGCCTGGAGGGGAGGAGCAGACAGTCTGGTGGAGGAGGAGAAGGAGCACAGCTGCCAGTAGGGGGAATAGAGAGAGATGTGGCACTGGAGGTAGACGGGGGGCCGTGCGGTTAAGGCAGCTGCAGGCAAGGAAGGGTGTTTTGAAATGGACTCGTGCAGCCATTAGCCAGGGAGCTAATGGAGAGAACTGTTCCAGTGTGGCATAAGAGAACTGCAGGAGACATAACAGGGTCCTGAAGCCTCCTGCCTTTTCTGTGTCTCAGTGAATTTCTACACCAGTGAGGGTGATCTAAGAGGTTTCAAGTGTTTTCAACTGTTCAGTCCCCTTTCCTCATGTTCAACATGCAAGCCTGGTGCAGGACTGTGCCAGCTGCCCATGTGATGCCACCTGCATCCACAGCAGAGACTTCCTGCCAGCCTGGCAGCCTTTTAGCCAACGACAGCAGCAGCAGCTGGCTGACTGTTTTCAACTCCGAAACTGCAAGTTTAAAGACCTGCCTGGCTGGAAACAGTAAAGGAAAAACAGCAGGCATGTTACTTAAAATCCAAGAAATACATGAAATTTGCTGTACGGTTTTTCTGGAGTTCTCTTGTTTACCTTAAGGCTGTTACTGAGGCAGGAATGAAGAGCAACACCTTTTACAAAAATCGCAGTGATGCTTTTAAATCTCAGTTGTGGAAAGAGGAGGATGACGTTTTGTGCTTTGATTCTGTGACATTTTTTATTAATCCCATAAACCCAACACATTTTGGTTTAAAGTGTAATTCATTATTCATTTTAACAAATTGTATCACTTATTATGCATGGTAAATTCTCAGTTATGACATTTGTACAATGGGTGATATTTCAAGTGCAGTAATGCTGACCACTTCCCGGTCATAGGAGTAATTAAAATTGATGGTCATCTTATTGCTTTATGAGCAGCACTTTTAAACAGCAGCTAGGGGAAAAAACCGAGGAATGGGCTTCTTTTTTTCACCCCTTATGCAGATGAGATGGAAGCCCCCATATTGTAGTTTTGGGAAAAATATGCAGTTATTGCAGTATGATTTATGTGTGTCCTTGCAGCCCAGAAACCATCTAAATGGAAATTAAATCCCGTTAGAGAACACTTAAGTCCAGATACATATATATTGTTTCATCACACAGCAAGTCCCACATGGGTAAGGGATGGGATATATCTTCCCATCTGAACTGTTCAACCAGCGCTTGATTCATCCAAGAACTCGTCTCCCCTTTTAAATGAGAATCTCATTGACTCGCTTTTCAACCCCATTAAATCATATATTAATTTGGGTCCCACATAAAAATAAGATTAAAACTTTTGATGGAATGAGCTAAAGTGATGCTTGGAAAATGTGTGTGATGCTTATTTTTTTAAATGATGGTGGTTGTTACCAAACCATGCCCATCTAGTCAAATGTTTTGGACTATTTTCATTTATTCCCTCTTCAGTCAGAATCGCCAGTTGTGTGGGATATTTTAAAGATAATCAGCTTTGTAGTCACCCCTTAGACAAAACTGTATTTTTTTCTCTTGCTAAATAGTTTATTTTCAGACAAATGGCATGGGAAGAATGCTAATTCATTCAAAATCGCAATGCTGACCTTTACCTGAAAATAGGTAAACTATGCTCACATAGTAGGGTGGTTAACTGATTTGTGAATCTCCAAGGCTTTAGTCTTTAGCGGTTGATATAGACTTTGAGGAATTACATTACACAGTTTAACCTATTAAGCTGCCCATATTGCATTGTGTCTCTGACAAAACAAAAGCTTTATTTCACCTGTTATGTCCTGCCAGTAGAAAAAGTCTATGAATGTGGGATTGTGGCCTGGCGAAACAGCAAAGTTAAGTCCAAAAACATGAGACTCTACAACTGACACTAGGTGGATGCTGAGCTCCCAAAGAGCCTGATGTGAATGGTGTACAACTAAAAATCTCGGCCACATTCCAGGTGCACTTATCGCAACGTTTCCCTTCCTGTGAATAAAACAAGAACTGCTTTTTCGAGTGTCACTTCCCATGAATAACATATCTCACTCACTCGTTGCCCTTAAAAAAATTTTTAAAACAGAATTTTTTGTATCTAATAAAACCATATATGCAAACATTGCATAAAACAATCATTTGATGACCTACTGTTATAACATCAGAATATTCAAAATAGGTGCAGAGAGACCTCTCTGAAGTTCTATGTCCTGCTGACTGTAAATATTGTTGTACAATAAGAATTATTTTTGCAATTTGTCTATCAGACGAGGCATTCCTACCACATACTGTATGAGCACTTCAACAAAAACAGTAATTACAGGCCATAAAGGGTGAATGTCACATTCTGTATAGGCAACATATTCCTAAACAACAAACATTTTTATTCTCATGATAATAGATTTTTTTCTCAACAAATCAGGCCTGTCTTGAGATCCCCACTCTTGTCAGAATCAAAACCTTACATTTAAATTCTACATGATTGGTTCAGGCTCCTTAGTTTTTCTAACCTCGCCTTCTGTTATTATAATTCAGTCACACAGCTGCCGTCTTGAAACCTGGCCTGTTTTGTGTTTCAGTTGGGAAAGCAGACATTCCTCCATAGTTTCCTGTGATGGCTTGAAAACGTTTAGATAGATGCTGTTCTAGTTTGTTTGAGAAACTAGTGGATTCTTGCTATTCACAGATGATTATTTCCAAACCCAAAACTAGGTTCAGAAAATATTGAATAAAAGTGCTGACATTGTACCTTAATAGTATAATATTTAATAATAATTCCTTACACTTATGTAGCATTTTTCTAGACAATCCACTCAAAGCGCTTTACAGGTAATGGGGATCCCCTCCACCACCACCAGTGTGCAGCCCCACCTGGATGATGCAACGGCAGCCATAGTGCGCCAGAACGCTCACCACACATCAGCTCTCAGTGGGGAGGAGAGCAGAGTGATGGGGCCAGTTCAGAGATGGGGATTATTAGGAGGCCATGATTGATAAAGGCCAGGGGGAAATTTGGCCAGGATGCCGGGGTTACACCCCTACTCTTTTTGAGAAACACCCTGGGATTTTTAATGACCACAGTGAGTCAGGACCTCTGCTTTCCGTCTCATCCGAAGGACGGGACCTTTTTACAGTACAGTGTTCCCGTCACTATACTGGGGCATTAGGACCCACACGGACCGCAGGGTGAGCGCCCCCCACTGGCCCCACTAACACCTTCCAGCAGCAGCCTCAGTTTTTCCCAGGAGTCTCCCATCCAGGTACTGACCAGCCTCACACCTGCTGAGCTCCAGTGGGCTGCCAGCTGTGAGCTACAGGGTGATATGGCTGCTGGGGTAGCACTCTAGGCTGTTGATTAAAGATTGAAATGCTTGCTTGTTCCAGGTGGCCTTGCCTTGGCCCAGGTGCTGTTCTTCTATGTCAAGTATCTGGTGCTGTTTGGGGTTCCTTCGCTCGTTGTTCGGCTGGATGGCATCGAGTCCCCGAAGCTGCCTCGGTGTGTCAGCACCATGTACAGCTTCACTGGGATGTGGAGGTGAGGCAGTCTTCCCTTCTCTTCCTTTGTTTACAGGGGAGTTACACAAACCCAAATCTTTTTATCTTCATTGGATAATAAGGAAATAATTTGGCCAGGATCCGTTTTCGCCCCTGGGTTCTGGTAGGAGGTATCACAGTATCAGAACACTGACAAATAGATTCAAAAACAGTTACTTCCCCCAAGCAGTCTACATCATAAACAGCTCAAATTAGCACCTGTACGTATTAGCTCCTGCACTTTAAGGTTCTGCACCGTTTGCACTATGCCCTTTTGGCTGGATTCTAACATCTATTGTCTAATTTATTGTCCATGTCTGTTTGCCTTTTTTTTTTTCTCTAATGTTACTGGGTACAGCTGAACGAGTAAGCATCCCAATACACTTGTTGTATATGGCAAATAAAGAAATCTTGAATCTTAATTGCTCTTTTCTAGGATAATACTGTCCATCCATTTGATAGACGCAATTTAAGCTTGACGCATGAATGAACAATTGAGGCTTTTGAGAACATTACAATTAACATGTTTGTACATTAAACTGCTTTTTAATGAACTGGCATGCAGAAAACGCGCTGAGTTGTTTTAAATCTGATTCAAGGGCTGTTCATTTTAAAATTGTAATGAAAACTCATTAAAAAAAATTACGCACTATATAAACTAGTGGTAATGCTGGAAACAAAGCTGGAAATTTTTTTTCATGATTTTCTATTTTTAAACACTCTAAAAGTATGCAGTATTGAAACTATGAATTGAAAATAATATTCAATGTGGTTAGAATGCTAACCACAATATCAGATATTTTAAAAATCATGGGTCTCTGAAAATCCATCTTCTGCACCTGATTCACTTTTCATTAATATGCATAATATAAGATTTTGAAGATCAATTATTGATATAGTGGATTTGTAGATGAAGGGTGGTGTTCCACTACAAATAGTTTCCCATCATGACATCCTCCAGTACAGCTGCCCTTACAAGCAGGGGGTGTGTCACTGACATTTCAACAGGCACCTATCCAGCAGAATGCAGCAAGGGCAATACTGAATATGTCCTGCAGGGGGCACAGTAACCCAAGTTTTATGATTACAATACACTGCAAAATAGTACAGGGCAGGGGTGTCGAACCCCATTCCAAGGGACCAGTGTTTTCTGTTTTTTGTTCCAACCAGAGCTGTCAAATAAAAAAGAATCATTATTTTCTTATACACATATAGGAAGTTTTCTTTTACAGCTGACAACTCAACATTCACTTCATTGAAAGCACAGTTACTGTACTGTATGTGCAGCCATTACACTCATGCAGTTGATTTAAGAATTAGACCAGATATGCAACTGAAAGATCAGGTTGAAAAAAAACAAGACGACGCCCTTGGTTTTATGAAGTGTAATTTGCATATGTGTGCAGCATGATAAAAAGTTGCTTAAAGTAAACATCCACATTCTATACATATATAGTAAATGTTAAAATAAATAAATACATAAGCCTTTATGGATTTTATAACCATGTTATACACACAGTATATTTTGTTTTGCGCAAAATGATTCATGACCAGAAAAAAAAACCCTGCAGCAATCATAGCGTTTTGAAAAAGAATAGTGATTTTACGTTTCTTGTTGAGGGCGTGAGTCATTTCTACTCTACGCAGTTAGAGTTTTGAGAATGCTGTTCACACCAGTTTGTGTATTTGGTTGTTAAATATGACTTAGTTAATGTTTCCCTGACCACTCAATGCATTGAGATTGAGTCTTGCTGATATCCAGCTTAATCGACCTGCATTACTCTTTACACCTGGTATCCAAGCCATTGCCCTAGAATGTGTAGTTGTAAATTAACTTGGTAGGAACTGTAGAAATAGGAAATGATGCATGAATATAAACACATGGGTTTAATTGTTAGTTTTGGTGCTTGCGTTTGTGTGCTTAACACTCCGTTTTACAGCAGTCTGCATCTGTTCCTGATGCTTGTCCTTGCTTGCCTTCTCCCTAGTTAATTCACCTCCAAAAGGGCCACATAGCCTTCTCGTCTGAGTGAAAAACATCTGACATACAGTACCAAATCTGACATCATAAACCATGTGACATAACACAGAGCTCTGGAAACCTGCCCTCAGTCCTAAGTAATGGCTTCCTGGAAATTGGTTTTCTTAATTAATAATGTGTCTCAAGTGCTCACATCTGCACAGTTTACAGTTGTCACGTTCCGTTTTTCTAAATGTGTGATGCCGTGACCTCGTATGATTCCTTTCCTTTCTTGCTACACCAGGATCTTATATAGTAGGCTTCAATCAAAACTCGGCACATTTCACACTGGACATCTCAAAGTCTGCCAACCTCTTTTTTTAGGAGCTCTGTTGTATACTATAGCTTTTGCTCCTTTTCTAGATCCCAGCTTCCATGGAGAAAGGTCTGTGGTTCACTGGAAGAAACATTTGTGGGATTTTGACAGTATACTTTCCTCTCCACAAACTTCCAGGAATTACTTTTATGCATGTACATGTAGGCAACAGTAATCATCTGCAGGAGGCTCACTGGCAGAGGAACAAGGTCCTGAAGAAAAGTTTTCTTTGTTTGTACAGTAACTTTACTCGCAAGAGGTTTATGATAGTAAACGTAATGAGCTAAAGAAAGGAAGTGAAATGAGTGAAGCATTGTTGGGTACAAAACACAAAATGTCGAAGCACATGGCCACAGGTTGCAGGCAGTGCAGGACTGGCTGAGCATGTCCCAGTTTCAGCGCCTCTCCCTTAGCAAATGCAATCGTATCCCTTTGTCATGGAGTTACTGTACCGAACCCCTAACCCTCTCACAGCAATACATAAAAAATCTACTAATGAGAGTAATTAGATCCGGCAGGTTACCAGTTGCTTATTGATCCAAAGATCTCATTGAACATTTTGTTAAATGGAGGCTGGTCCTAAACGCAGATCCCTCTATGCTGTCAAAGACACTGCATTTCTTCTAATCTGAAGAATATTATAACTATATTAATCTTCGTGTTCATTTTTGCTAAAAAATCTATTTCTTTTGCAGTTTTGTAGGTTGAATATTCTAATACGGGCCGACTGTTTCTCTCTGGTATTGAATGCGAGTGTGCTGTCAGAAATCTGATCTCAAAAATTGGTTTCGAAGCAGTGGAGGTATTCCGGCTCATTTAGCTCATTTGGATGACATGGTAGAAGGCAGACAGGGAATGGGATGAAGGTAGAGAGATGATGCATAACTATTGAAGGGGGAGAATGCTGCTAGCAAAGATATGGGCATAGATAACCATCTCCTCTTGGCAGCCTGGTGTGAGGCATGTCACTGCTGTCGCGTGCCATTTCCTGTTCTTCATTGAACGTGTTTGCTTTCCTTCCATTGTAAGCACTTTCTCCCTCCTCTTTGATATCTGAAGCGGCATGTCTCTTCGTGTTTGCTCTGAGAGGATTTTGGACACTCTTTTTAGGTCTTTTTCCAAGATATCATTTCAAATGTGTCTTCAAAAGTTCCATTGTGCTTTATGTTTTTGATGTGCTAGCGGATTTATTTATTTTTTTAACTGTCAAACCTTAATTTGTTTTTTGTTTTCTGGCTTAGCATCATGGCCAATTCCTATTCCTTTGCTTTGATTTCTTATACAGTACATTGTATTCTAGATTATTCAGAGTAATCGTGTCAGCATAGGCACACCAGGATAGTTAACTTGCTAATAATGGATGGGTTTTACAAATATTTTATATATGTTTTTTGAAATTTCACTACTCTTTAAATCTTAACTTTTTTAAGCTGCTGTTGATCTGAGCTTTAAAAATCTATACAAGACAGGTGTTCTCTGGAGCTCTTAAAGACTCTGCAAGCAGCACTGAAAATGACTACAGCATGTTACAAAGTAGAAAAAATCCCAGTGGTGATTCACTTTGGGATACTGCAAGATGTTAAGATTGAGCTACCAAAATTTTGACGTATTACTGGTGCATGGTCAATCGCCTGTAAATCCATTGAACTGAACACAGAAACACCTCATCAATGAGGGGAGAACTTGACCATTTTGCAAACATTCATGTTATCTTTTTCTTAAGAGATACAGACAAAGCTTAACACAACTCGTTCAGTAGGGTACATTTATTGTGCTTCGAAAGGTTCACAGCATTAAAATATTGCACTGGATTTGATGAGTTGAGTTGAGAGAAAACTCCAGAATATACCTTTGTAGCTGTTGCAGTCTAAGCAGTTTTGACTGTGCTTTTAAGATAACAAATACTTATCTAATGGACTGAAAAATCACATAACTTGTTTTTCTTATTTGATAAGCAAATTAAATGCTATAAGATTAATCAGGTGTCGTGCCTCAGTGTCTGTAATAAAAGGAATAAGCTTGGTGCTCAGTTTTTATCATGTTCAGTTTTAGTTTAGACAATTTTGGAGGATTATAGCTTAAAGTCAGTAATCCGAAGAACATCTGAGATTTTGGCAGGATGCACGGAACAGGTTTTTCCAAGTCAAACATTCACTAATTCTGCATGTCATTGGAAACTTTGAATGTTTTCCATTCGATTGAATGGCAAATAAGGGTAGTATTCACTCAGCTCACTAAACATTTATTTTATTGAAAGGAGCATGACCACACTTTAAAGACTTCTAAATTATCATAAAATTCAAACTATCCTTAACAGAATACTGATGTCTCATAATAGTTTGTATTGTCATGCATTGTTTATATTCAGAATGCGATTTTTCTAGATCAGGTACACACAAAGTTGCAATACTGATTTTCCCTTTAATGTTTAGAGTAGGACTGTGCAATTATATAAAAGTAAAACGTGTACTGTAGTACAGTGATATTTTACTGTATATAGTGAGTCTTATAGCACTTAAATATGCAGTACTATATAGAGCATCACATATCAGTGTACTTGACCATATTGAAAATATTGGCAATAGTACTGCAAAGCTCATGTTTTATGATATAGACACAAGACTGAAATTGGCCTCTATGGAAGAAAACAGTGTAATAAATGTCTGCAAGTTCAAACATACTGCAGAGTAAGAGAGGAACGGAGAAAGACAGGAATGTAGTGGACAGTAAGAAACATTTAGAACCATGTGTGTGTCTGTTTGGTTTATCATAATAAGACATTGATGCAGGAGCCATGTGATTTAATAACAGATGGGAAATTCTAGCCTTGAATTGCTCTGTACATACTGTATCTATATTGCTTACAGCGTCCAAATACCAGTTTTCCACCTATCCATAATAGAGTAATTGATACTTATGTTAAGGTAAATCTTTTATTTCCCTTTCAACAACAGTGCTGACCAGAATCAGGCTCTCTGCCTTGACGGAGTTAAAAAGTGAAAGGAAACTTCCCTTTGTGTAAAATTCCTTTCCTGAAAGGGGGCATCTTTGTGCGTTTTGGATCGTTCTTTACCTCGGTAGCAGGGCAGCACCTTTGTATTAACAGCACTGGCTTTTAAAAAGAATAGAAATGTGTCATCAGCCATGGAAGGCATGTCCACAGTAAATCACCAGGCACATCGTCATGATGTAATGCAGCAAAGCAGACTGGAACAATAGGAGAATGTTACATAACTCTCCAGGGTATGCAGCAGGTAGCTGTATGAACAATGTGAGAAACGGAGTATAGGGCTGGGTTGAAGGACACTGGTTATAGTTAAAACATAAGTACCTCAGTGAACATAAGCAGCTCTTTTCTTTCCTTTTGTAGAGTGTTTTTTTCAGAGTTTTACTTTTAAATAAGCATATTTCATGTCTGGTCTAATAACCGGCTCTCAGCTCCTTTCTGACTCACGTTGATTGCTTATGAGATGTTTTTGTGTTTCTAACAGAAACAGATTAAGCTGAAATGAAGGTGTCAGGGAAACAAAGAAGTTTTAAGAATTGCAAGACTAGCAAAGGCTTCTACTGTACGTGCTTCAGGATGAGGTTTAATTGCTTTCTCCTCAGTCGGCTTTAATAACTAATTCTGACTTGAAAAACATACTGTGTGCTATAAGAACAACAAGAAACATTTGGAAATCACACTGAATGAACAGTTTGGTACTGTATAAATGCTTTTAAAAATATTGTAAGAGTAAATGTTATTTGAAGTATGCCAGTGCTTCATTTCATCAGTACAGTATGTTCAGTATGTAAAGATGCACTTTAAAGTATTGAATATCAGGAAACATACTGTATTTGCAGCATGTTTTCATGTTGCCTTTTCGCTAACCAAGCTTTACGTTTTGCTCTTCAATATGTCCCGAAATTAAATCATATTCACTTTTGTTTTTAAGAATCTGTTCAGTCAGCTACAGTAATTAGAGATAAACCTTACATCTGTGGAAAATTCCCTCCAGTAAATGCCTAAAGGAAAAAGGCAGAGATAGAAGGGAAGCTTGATGCATTTCAATGGTCTCTTAGTTTACTGCAAATCCGATGAGGATTCCACTGTAATTAACTGTTTCTGTTGTAAAGATGCACTTTCAGATGATTGCTTTTCAAGGTGCTATATAAATTAAAGAATTATCAGTAAGCAGGTTTCAAGATGATTGTAAAAGGGCATCTGCTTCAGCAGATGCGAATACTGCAAGACTAGTATGCTGCAGCTTTTATCAAAACCTGCTTTGACTCATGTTTCAGAGAAGAATACCACCAATTGTATTTTCATTAAGTATTCCTGTCCAGGAACCCGATGTCCAAGGAGTGCTGAGGGCTGACAAGCCTTTAATATATTCCTTTGCTTAAAAGGCAACCTCCCATCACCTACATAAAGCCAGTGCAGTAACCCTATCTATGGACAGCACTGTGCTTGAATTCCAAGTAAAACTGAGAAATTTAGGGGGATGGTCAATCCTGGCTTGACTCTTGACCCTCATGTGCAGAATATTATAAACACATCTCAGGAATATCACCAGATGACATCCTATGTGTCCTTGGCTGTTGCAGAAGAGCTGGTCAACACATTTGTCTTTTCTAGAGCCGATTACTCAATCCCCTACTCGCTGTGGTATCTAAATCCACACTGAATAAACTCCAATATGTTCAGAATTTGGCATCCAGAAACCTGACCACAAGCGATCACATTACACCTGTCTTGGAGTCCTTGCAATGGCTTCCTATCAGATTTTCATCTTTTTGAGATGCTACTTTTAAAGGTGCTATATAAAATAAAGTTTAAGTGTTGGAAAAATATAAATAATTCTCATTGCTCATTTTAACTTCATAATTGTGCTAATGATTATGCACATTATGGCATGTGTTTTTACTTTCTTTAATGTATCCTTTCATTAGACACTTTTATCCGAAGCAACTTAATACAGACTAGGGGGGTGACCTGTGCATGAACAAACACTGCAGCAGAGTTGGTTAGAAAAGACCCCTTTGGCTTGATCTGGAGGGCAGAGCTCTAGAAAGATAAGTATCACCGTGAGCCTGTGGCACACCAAGAGCCTATGCTCGAAGGAAACCTAGGAGGCAGAATTTTCCATAGTGACTAGAACACAAAGCCTCTAGGCCTGATACCTGTTTTTTAACATGATAACTGCCGATTCTGGTCCCGATTTCTTAATGTCTCATAAGTTACATGTACGTAAAGCTCACCCTGACCAAGACTTGAACTGGACATGAGCAAACGCGAATGAAAATGGTTGCTGCAGAAATGTCTTTTGATGGGCCTGGTGGCACCTAGTAAAGAGAAGGCACTCATCTACCTGGACCAGTATTTGTAAACAAAAGGCAAGTGACATTGTGTTGTGGGAGTTGCTGAATGATGTGTAAAACCTGACTACCTGTTGTCATTAAATATGCTCTGCTTGAGAGGGGTGTTTAGCCTCGTACCTGCAGTTACAATTCTGATTCTGGCTTTCCAAGTTCAGCCTTCCTGAAATCTCCCCCCTGCAGAATAATTTCTCACTTGTATAGATGATCAGGAGAGAAGTGACCTCACTGGACCAGAGGGGTGCCACGTGGCACTCCAGCAAGGGCTGAAGACTGAAAAAAGAGACCTGTTTCTAGGCACAAACAAGGAAGAAAAGAGTAGGAAATTAAATGAGCAACCTTACTATATTGACTGCCTGTCACAGGTCACAAAAGCTATTGACATTCAAACAGTTTATTGAGCCAATCCACTTGTTGCCTCAGGTCTGCTTCCAAAGTTGTGTTCATTAAGCCACCCGGCGCATTCAGTAATGCCTTACTTTTTAACCACTCGGAGATCAGTATGCCTGTTCAGGAAACCCTTGGAGTGATGGCTTCCTCTGATATCGGATTATAAGTAATTTATTTGCTTTTACCGAAGGAGGCTTACATTTGTAACTAAACAGATTTTACTGGTACACTTCAGGTGAAGTACCTTCCTCAGGTGTACAACAACAGTGTCTGACTTGGGATATGAACCAAAACCTTCCAGTTATGTGTCCAAGACACTGACCGCCACTCTACACTGTGGTTTAGGTGGTTAGCTGTGAAGACAAACTTCTTGTTTAATGTCTTGAAGACTTGAGATGTCCAGAGCCCTTTCAGTGACACTTTGGTTGAAACATTGCTATTAATGAAAATGTGTTCACATGCACTGATTCCTGCACTATGGTGAACCAGTAGCAAAGTCAGAAATAGAAGTGATATCTTTGGAGAAGTTAAAGGACTGCACTGGAATTTTATCCTGCCCTGACTGACATTCAGCAACTACTGTATGTAAATACTGTATGTTGCTCATAGGTTAGTCTTTATTCTTTTTTTACATGAATACTTCCGAGTGTCATTCTTGTTGAAAGTTTTCCTCATAAAGTACTGGAAAGGAAAATTGAATTAAATTACCTTGGAGCAATTAAAATAATCTGATTCCAAATTACTATTATCATAATTTTTTGTGGCCTCACATTTCTTGTAGTACATGCTGTGCTGTACTGGCACAATGTACTTTAAAAATGTATTGCTGTTAACTTGTAATTTACATATTCCAAGCTATTATAGTCCAGCTGTCACTATAACAAAGGCTTGGTGTAAAATTTATCTTGAACTGATAATTAACCTGGATGTTTTGCTGAAATGACATTCATGTTGCCTAACCAAACATCCATTGTAATTTTACAGTTACCAGCCAGTTAGATTTTAATAACAGAGTGAGAATTTGCCTGTCTTTTAACACTATAGTGTTATTGACAATAGATCTGGTTTATGTGGGCATGCCGCGACACCCCCTGAATTGTTTCAGTACCTTACTAGGTTTAGAAACCAGTAGAAACTGTATTTTTTAGATCAGGGAGTTCAATAATCAGGAAGTCAGGAAAGGGAACTTTTCCTGAGACTTTTTAATACTGGTTGTGAAGTTGTATGGTTTGTAAAGGGAAAAAAGGAGTGGTGAGACACTGTCAGCTGAGCTTCGAAGTACTGTATTAACACTTGTATTCCTCTCCTCCTTGTTTCCCCAAAACTATCACCGAGGGTTCTTCTCAGAAATAGTTTTAGCTGAAATCATTAGTAGGACCCTCAACAGTCAAAAACTGTACGCATTTTTGGAACAGGGGATATAATAAATTAAATAAACAAGTATAGCACATCATGCGCAGTCAGATTCCACAGACTTCTGCATTAATAAGTAATGGCCAGAGCAAAGAAAAATATATCCGCATAAATCAGTGACAGGCCAATTTTAGGATAAAAATGCAGGTTGCTTTTTTTAATATTTGCTAATTCGTTTTCTTTTTTTACTTTTGTGTTTCTAGTCCACAGTGTATTAATATTCTGTGCTACAATGATAAGATGCCTCAAGGTGAAATCTGTAGCAATTAAATTATCATTCTAAAGAGAGAAACTGTTACGTAACTCTTCCAGTTAGTGGGAAGGTGTTTCAGGCAATGTCTCCTCATGCCACACATACTTCTATTAATGGCTGGGATTATCTGGAATGGAGAGTGTTTTCTTTATTTATCTATCTTGTCATTCTAAGTGCCAGCTGGCATACTGTATATAAAAGACATAATCTTCTGGACAATACTGGTATTAACCATAAACACAGCCAACAAAATCCATACTAAGTGTTTTACTGCTCACAAAACCTGAACCTTAGCACACCAATTGGAATTTGAAGTCCATCAGTTTATCCCAGGTACATATATGCATTGCTATGAACAGAAGAGGTGACAGATTAGTACTGATACAAGCCATTTCAGTGCCAGATTATTTGCAATTTATTAATTGTTTACTCAAATTAATAAAGCGGTCAAAACATTTGTTAGCAACATACTTCTTTAAATTTTCCTTTTTTAGTGAAAGATTTTAATTTTGGCTTGGGTGAGCGATTAGAGCTAAGGGGATATTTTCTCCACGACTGGTGCTCTCTTGGTCTAATGTACAGAATTAATGAGGTACTCTTTGAAACAGATACAATGTTCTGTGGTTTGAAGTGAAGCAGAGATAACCATGTTTGCTTTGCAGGGTTTAAATAGGTGTGGGGTGATGCCGTGAATTACAGTTGGCCACTTCAGAAGTGTGGTATACAGGTGAAATTTTTCTTTACAATGGTGGAGTTCTAGACAAGTGCGATTGTGATGCCTTGTTTGGCAGCTCACAACAGGGGTGTAGATTCTCGGCGGGATCCCGATCAAAGAAGCTCCCCACACACAAGTCTTTACACAGCATCAGGGGTAGATTATGTCCTGTCTGAGGTGGCCAAGAGAATAGCAGAGGCACGTGTAGGTAGTTGTGGTACCGCAGTCTGCATCCCTGTGGCTGTGTCAGTGAGCCAGCAGCCTGCACTGTAAGTACTGTATGTGGCTGATGCAGTAACAGCATGGCCAGCTTGTTATGAATACCATGGATGCATTTGAAAACTAAACAGCCTGTGCTGCTTTAAGGTAGCTGCCCGGAGGCTTGTGAAGCAGCTGGAAGATTAAGGTCTGCGGCTCCGTGGCTTGTATTTTTGAAAAAAAAAATCAGCTTATGCTGTGTTAAAGTGGCTGCTAAGATAACAGCACAGCCGCCCTTCAGCCTGAAAGTAGGGTTTGTAGTTGGTATAGCTGGGATCTTCAGCTGAAAGGTGGTTCTGTAGGCAGAGGCTGATGTGGGGGGGGTCTGGTGTCATTCAGACTCCAACTTCTCCCGATTGTCTCCAATCCTTCCTGGTTCAGAGCTCTATTTATGTGGGCTGGAACATGGTGCACAGCTGCATGTCTGGTCTGCCAAATTAGGTAGGGGGAAAGCTTTGAAAAAGTCTAAGAGTCCTTGGGAAAGGTAACACCCTTCAAGGACGCAGCCCCTTGTGGCATCACTTAATACATATGTGAATAAAAATATTTGTTTTAACATTAGTGGAATTTTGGTTCATACCACTGTTTATTAAAAAAAGATCCTGGGGGTTAAAAGTAAAAGGTAGTGATTGGAACTGCAAATGTTAATGAAGGCAAAGGGTATAATTTGCTCTACTAGTGTTAACAGTGACGCCACATCTTGTCTAAATAAAAAAGTGCATCTGTGCCGCAGATCCCCAACTCCCCAGTTTGCCATCCCTGGTACTTTTCTAGATCCGACAGCCATCAGCATCTGAAGATCTGAGGGAACAGGTTAAAGTGATGAGACCAATTGACCATTTTGCACTAAGCTGCTTATGACTTAAACATAGATTCCGTTGAATTATTTGCCTGGATCCTGTTTTTATGGAATGATAGACACTGATCATGTAAATGATGTCTGCTGTGTTTTACAGTTGCCTGCTTTTCAGCTTCTTTAGCTCTATGAAAGTGCACTCACACCATCATCCCAGTCAGTACCATACATATTTGAGGGTACTTTGCAAGAGTACACTTCTATCAAGAACAATGCCTTGCTGGATTTTGCAACTTGCTATCATCACAACAAGTTTCTTTTGAGATGAGACTTTTTTAAAGAAGAGAATAAGGAATGTACTTTTCAAATAGTCCAGCTCTCTGCATACTGCAGGTCTTTGGGTTATTAATAATTAACAGTGGAGCAGCAATAATCACCTGCACTGGATGAAACAATCAATTTGATGTTAATTAACTGGGATCTTGCTTTGTGATTTTATGCATAATTTAACATTAATTATGTATTCAGGGTGAATACTGGGCAACCAAAGAAAGGGATCAGTGCAGAACAAATCTGTATTTGTCTTTTATTCACTCAAGTACTGCGTGTTCAATGTGTGACTACAAAAGGCAGCTGAGCTTGGCTTCCATACGGTAAGAGCTCACAGCTGCCTGGCAATTAAATCCCTGATCAGTTGCCTTTACCCCCTTCTGGCGAAATATATTGGCATAGTGCTTTGTACTGTTTCAGACTGACCTAAAGCATAACTATTATAAATGAACATTCTTAGAAAATACTTGTCATTAACCATTTAAAAATATATTACTCAATAATAGGTGTTCCGTGCATATCAAGATTTTCACTTAGTGTGACTTTCAAGTCCACAATAAATACAACCAGGTGGGTTGAAATGTGGCTAAGTGTCTGCTTTAACCACTGCTCCATGGGACAAGCCCCTTTTCTCCATCACTGGTTTCACAGGGGCTGCTGGGAAAGACATACTAGATATGTTTAGTCTGAAGGCTACAACTGTTTTTTTCACAACCTAAGCAAGACAAAACTAAACCAAACCTGGATTTTCTTACTCTGTTGGAAACCATCCAATTGTCTTAGTAGTGTTAGGAGTTGAGCTACTATTACCTGCTATTAGTTACATAACTTGGAACCCAAACAACCAATATTAGAACATAAGAAAGGTTACAAATGAGAGGTAATTTGGCCCATCGAGCCCATTCAGTAGTAGGTAGCTCTCCTGCAGCAAATGGGAGAATATGGTGAGCGATCATCAGACAGAGGGATCTGTCAGCTGAGGTGCAAAAAATACTGAACAGCATTTATAAGGACACTGGTTTGCAAACTGTCCTTCGTGATGCACTGTGAGGCCTGCATGAAATCTGCCTTGCCATCACGTCTAATGCCATTGATGGACAAGATTGTACAAGGGGAATTTTTGCAAGGGTAGCAAGCAAGACCCCTCCTTACCACCCCACAAGAATTCGTATTTCCCTTGAAAAAAGCAATTTCCATGCCTGGACTGTTTTTATTTTTTAATGTTCAGGCAAGGAGATGTTCAAACCAGAGTTCAGCTTTCCTCCTCTACTCCTAAACTAGCCTCTATATTTCTCACAACTGGGGCAGCAGCAATTGAGCCCAGATCTGGTCACCTGCTGGTGAAGAAGTTTTAAGCCTGATGGTAAAGATGCAGCTGCGAATGAGGTGTTCTTTGAAGAAAAAAAACAAAGACGGGAACTTTAATTTCAGCAAGATGAAAGACTTTCCCAATTGACTCATTATATGAAAGAGAATGGGTATCTGGGAAATCTGCCACAGATTCAATTTCTGATTGACAGCACAGACCTCAGGGAGGTTGTAAAAGCACCCAAAATCCACCGAGGGCTTTGTGTGGCCACAGCTGGCTGAGTGAACCTTAGTTTTGGCCCCTGTCACTGGGAGCCTGGGGGATGACAGTGGGAGACGTCTGTCAGTTGGTCGACATTTGAAGTGGAACTGCAGTCCCTATTTCTCTGGCTGGTTACTCAGTCTCGGTAACAAAAACAATTAATTGCTAGTATAGAAAAAATGACCATTTCCGAATTAAGCACAAAATCGTGAACTTTGTGAAAGTACTGTAAGTGGCCATGTTGTCGCAAACCCCTAGTCTCGCCATGGGAGAGATCCCGTGAATTGCGATGTGGCGCACTAGTCACTGTAATGGCTAATGTGATGAAGGGGCGAATGATTACAGTTTAAGCAGCAGACCTTTCACTGCTGCAATGTGCCAACGTGATCTGTATGCAGAGTTGACAAGTAGTATTTGTCGGCAAAACTCAAATCTCACAAATCTCAAAGTCAGGTGGCGATATTTTTTATTGGATTAAAAGAGGTGTATTCACAAGCCTGCTTGTTTACAATATCCTGCTTCACCTCATCAACATTTTTGTTGCCTCGTTCTGGAAATTTTATCTATTTTGAGATGTCAATTGGAAGTTTTACATGTTACTGTGTGCGTTTTACTCTTATTGTGGTTTGAAAGGCACTCATCAGTATTGATTCTTTCCAACACTGAAATATAAAAATAGCGTTGCATCTCTGCTTTAAGCCCCATGGCCCGTACAGAGGTTTGCTGCAGAGCCCAGTGTAGCTGAGCTGAATGCACAGAAAAGTAAGGTCAGCATGATGCAAGCCACGTACAGTTGTGGCAACGTGAAATGAAAAATAGATTTGAGCTGTAAAATTCGCATGCAGATGCACTGAGGTCGATTTTTGCAGCACACTTTGGAAAGAAGTGCCTGAAATAAGACAGTGTTGGGTACCGATCGCCCTGGGTCTTTGCAGTTGAGTGCAGTGGGTGATTCCAAATGGAGATAAAAGCAGCGGTGTTAAAGAGCAACTTTCTCATCTAAGACAATTCCAACTTAGGCACGCTGAAATATGATGGGTTTGAGCCACAGTTTTTTTTAAAGGATCAAAGCACAAGCAAAGGTAAAATTTATAAACTGATGTTCAAAACTCTTAGACATTTTGGACTGTCCTGCTCATTTCACTCACTTTTGCGTTCTTTGTGCTTAAGCACAAACCTGTGACAGTTGTCTCCAGAACATTGATCAAAGTAACATACAATAAGTGAATACTTATTAGCACAAAACTTAATACTTCTTAATACAGCTATATAGGTTAATACTTGTATAGCTGTTTTTTTGTAGTATAAAAGGAATCCTTTAACTTTTTAACTTTATAGAAGTGTAGAAAGGAACCAATTGCGTTTGATTGGCAAATGACATGGATTAATTGCTACAATGCACTTGACACATTTTGTATGTGACTTTGATCAAAGTACTTTAATTCAACAAAGTGACCAAGTTGTTGAAAGTTACTGTGATCCCATATACATGAAGATTGCGATCAATGTGATTTAATGATTAATACATTTCAAGCTTGGATTGTTCTCACCAAAACTGAGCTGTGTTAATAAGAGTCTAAGTTAGTAGTAGAAAGTATTAGTAGAAGCTTTGAGTCAGATATTGATGCTTATAATAAATTTTGATTATTGTATTTTTACAGAAGAGTGCTTCACAGCGCAAAGAAGGACTACTTTGACTCACTCATTAAGTGATTGTATAATTGATGGAATGCAACAAAGCATTACTTTTATGTTGTATTATTAGGGAAAAAATAAAGGAAATCACAAACAGGTCAAATGTATAGTGAGATTGGATTTAAAAAGTGTGGGACTGGTTTTATAACAGTCTCACTTTAGTACCAAATTCTTGGCAACCACATTAACACAGTAAGACTGCAAAGGGTTGCTCTCCTTTTTCAATAATGGGGAGGAGGGCTCAAATCAGGATCAGAATTGCCTTGAGACTAATTAAAATAGTTTCTTGCAGCTGTTAATTTTGAAGCAGCTGAATTTGCCGAGTTCACTTTTGGAGAGAAAAATCCGAGTAGATGGGAGCTAAGACCTCTCCTGTAATTATTATATTTCAGAATGGGGAGAAAATGGGCATCACGCTAATTCACTGCAGTTGTCAGTGTGTGTGTGTGTGTGTGTGTGTGTGTGTGTGTGTGTGTGTGTGTGTGTGTGTGTGTGTGTGTGTAGGAGATATGGAGGTTAAAACTAGCAAGCTAAAAAGAAAAAAATGCAAAATGCAGAATGAGTCTTATAGCTTGGTGTTCTTTTTAACCAAGAGATCTAAGTACTCTGCATTATAAAAATTCCACAACCATCTTGGCAGAGAAAGTTTGTTTTTAGGCAGCAGTTACTACCAAGCTGGAGTTCAGGCATGTCTTCAGGACTGGAAATAACCATTCAGAGTGGTCGCATTAGCATTACAAAACAGATTGCTGACCAGCAATTCTAAAGTAAGGAGCAAAAGAGAAATTGAATGGGGAATTCTTTTTTTATTATTATTTAAAAGCAAAACATATTCACAGAAATCAAGTTATTTTCATGGAAACCTTGGTGATATTTGTCCCAGTAAAACCTAATGGGTTTTTCAATAAATTTTGAGCAGAATTTTTCAGTGTTCACCACTAACGGGTAAAGCAAATTATGAAATGCAAAATTCAGATAACATTTTTGATTTTTTTTATGTGTTGCATGAATGATTGAATCTTTATCCACAATTTTGGCATTTCTTTTTCAGGCACTTTGATGTGGGACTGTACCGTTGGCTTGTCAGGTGAGTCACATTCCTTATCGGCCCCTTCTTTTGTGCAGGGCACGGTAGCAGTTTTCAGTACAGATTCTAGCTTCCCAGATTGCAGCACTGTAGGCTGTAGATTTGTATTCTTGATACCCCCGATACTGTACAAATATCCCTCTGGGCTCACTTTGTCAGGATTATGAATAAGTCAGAACGAACTGTGAAACACGAACCAGAGGACATGAGTGGAAGCGATGTGGACATGTATTTAAAACTGGGAATAGGAAGAACCTCTTTACCCATAGGTGGTGGGAGTGTGGAACTAACTACCCAGCCAAGGTGTTGAAGCTGTCACCTTGGCTTAATTTCAGAAAAAGCAGGATGAGGTCATTGGAGTCTCGACCTATCAAATGGGCTAGATGAACTGGATGCTATCCTCTTGTTTGTAACTTTTCTCCTGTTCTTGATGAGATCATTACCTCCTGTTTTCATTCTCATGCTCAAACTGCATGCCAGAAATACTGACTTTTGTAAGGATAGCAGTGGCTTGCATTCCTCTTCTTCTTTTTACAGGAAGGTTTAAAGGAGCAGAAACCAGATCAATTTGAGAAATGAGTCAGCTGTCTGTCACTATTCTGAATTTCTGAGAAAATCCTGATCCGTCTACTACTCTGATGACTTGTCTGTGACAAAGCAAAAAAAAAGCACTTTTTTGTAATTTAGATGTTGTTTGTTTTCAGCTCTAGCTTCTGAAGACTAAAAGAGAATAGAAGCACTTCACCTCAGAGAGATGACTGCTCGTTACGCCACGAGTTGATTTCCTCTTGTTTTCTTTGGCTTGGCATAAACATGCAAATGAAATACTCTTCATGTTTTGGAGAAATGAAAAGATGGCAGGGTGGCTATGAGAAATATCTTAAAAGCATAGTTAAAATCTTCAAAACGTGCTTGTTGCTGTATGTAGTTCATAACACCCAGGCCATTTAGTTGTTCAGGCTTTAGTTTGGTCTCCATGGTGATTTTGAAATGCTCCTACTGCACCTGTACAGCAAAACAGGCTTTGATCTTTCGATATTTATTTAACATCAGACGAACCTCAGACAGAAATATGTTTGACTGATCTGGCAGCAGCTTAAGTATCAATGGGTTTTGCGTGATTCCTAAGGTCCAGGAGAACGTAATACTTGGTAAACTTCAGAAACATAAACACAAAGAGGGTGGATGACCAGTTTATTCCATTGTTGAGGTGACATCTCTGTTACGTTAACAGGAAGGTGCAGTACATAGAAGCCTTCTTAGAGTGAAGTCCATCATCTCAGAAACTCAGCTAATTAAGAACACATAGTTGTTCACAATTAATTTTGAACTAGATATTAATGTATGGAAAATGTATATATTTTTAAATTATATTATTTAGAAATAATAATACTGTTTTATACTATTTTAATTATATTTAAAATTAATTATACTGTTTTTATTAAATTAATATTATCTTCTAATATAATGTTTTCCCAATCAATTTTTATAAAAATATCAGCATAGAAAAACCCTGGCACAGGGAAGCAGGTTATGTGCATTATTCAAATGGATGAACGGCTTCAGAAAGCCCAATAATAAACTTTAATTTGCTTTAGTTTTCCATTCATCTGTACGGGGTTCTAAGTACACTGAGAGTTCTTTATTGTTATATTAAAATGTAATATTAGAAGGCATGCAGCCAGAATCTTTAAACAAGCTTTCAGAGGTCTTTTTCCTGATGCCGTGAGGTTACTTTGGTTCAAAGTTAGTAAAGGAGATGAGGACTTCTGTCTAATTATCTTTGGAAGGCAAGGGTGAAGGTATGAGAGATAAAGTTACAGATGTTTGTGACAGTTTGTGTGCCCCTGCACTGCATCATCTCCGTCTCGGGATCAAAGCCCCTCTTCGTTCTTCTCTCTAATTAGGACCGATCTCTTCCGAGTCTTTGCATTGAAGTAGAGCTGTGAATGAAAGCTGACAGCTTTATGGCCACATGTGTTGATCTGGAATGTTCCGATGTCAGATCTTCATATCTGCGCAGCTGTATCTGGCATTGACAAGCCAAGAAGTGCTTTCCTCAGAGCGTGTTGGATTTGCCCTCCAGCTCTGGAGGTGTGAGAGGTTTGAACAAGACTATGGTAACTGGGAATATCTTTTTGGAAAATAGACAATTGATATGAACTGTAAAAACCCTTTAACACGATATCGGCGTAATTAATAGAACATTGCTTTCTGTAATCCATGATCAAAATGAAAAAAACATTTCCTTACATCAGTAATAATGGTTGATCCCAGTTTATCAGAACAGAAAAAATGGGTCGACCACTTAATTTATTGGCGTTTCTATGGCAGTAGGTCCAAGCTCTAGTCCTGGAGGAGCACAGTCTCAGCTCGTTTTTCTTCCAATGAAGCTCTGAATCTACAGTGTTAATTTTTGGGTTAACTGATCTGCTTGCTCGTTTAGACTTTTATATATTCCATCAATTCAGAGTGTAAAAATACCCAACTTCGAGTGTGATGTTTTCAAAAACTCCATCTCACCAAACTTTATGCAGTCGCCCCTCAACTTGCTTGCCGTTATTTCTTACTGAACAGTTCTTACTAGCTGTTTGGTTGATGATTCAGTTGATTACATTTCAGACAGTACACCTAAATGCCACCAGTTATGAAACTCCAAAATTGATAAAGTTTTGATATCAGTTACAAATCCCATTCAAACTTTTATGAGCTGAATACAAATTTATGAACGTGCCCGATGGACATATTTGTAAAGACATAGAGGAGTGGAATACCAGTATGAAGGTGTAGTGGAGAACGATTTCCTTTAAGAGGGTGACATAATGGTTAGCAGTTGTCACCACTGCCTCCCAGCTCTTGGGGTTCGTGTTGGGTTTTCCTTGGGGTGCCATCCTTGTGGAAGTTCTTAACATGAGTTTTTCCCCAAGATCTGGAGCTGTCCAGTTTCATTTTCATTTCTAAATCCCCCTCCCACCCCATTCACGTGTGTGTGTTACCTGTGATGTTCCTGTGTGTCCTCTCCAGAGTGTTGTACCACCTTCACTCAAGGCCTGCTGGGCTAGGCTCTTGCTCACTGTGACCCTCTAAAGATAAAGCATTTACTCAAAATGTGTGGATGTCAGTCCAATATTATTCCTTTTTCTGAAGCAGTGGTCAGGGTTCTGGACTCGTAACTTGAGGGGTTAAAGTTTAAATCCCAGGTGGGACGCTGATGTTGTTTTGTTCTGCAGCCAAATAAGGGCTGTGGGGCTTAAATTTCACCTGAATTGTTCCAGTAAAATAGTCATCTGTCTAAATGGATATAAGTGATTTGGCAGATGCTTTTATCCAAAACAAAATAATTGTCAGAAATGAGAAATCTAGAAAGACTAGTCATGTGTTGCTCTCAGAGCTGTTTTCCAGCTCTCCTGCAGAGCAGAAGTGGTAGTATTTTATGGCACCTTGTGAAGGTCAAAGAATGTATGGCCTTTGCTTCAATATGACATCGATCAGGGAAAAAACACCACGCTGATGGTCTGCTTGCACACAACTGCTGCATCTTGTTTAAACATCCAAAATCACACTTTAAAAAAGTACTGTTCCATCAATGTGCCATTTCACATTTCTCTTACTTCACTTCAAGCTGCAACACCTTGGGGGACGGGGGTTTCGGTGCATTGAAGATGTGTTTGCAACTGTTAATATAGGAGAGTGTGAGCAGAAATGTGGAACAAGATTTTTCAGACAAACATTTCAGAAAAAACGCCTAATTTTTTCCTCTACAAAAACATTCTCTCATGTTTATTTCCTTAAGAAACAATCCTTTGTCTTCTTTCATGCCTCTCTCATCACTTTCCTAGATTTCTACCTTCAGATCTTTACAATAGTGTTCAAAAAATGCAAAGTTGATTTTTTTTCTCCAGAGTACAAAGCCTCGCAATGTGTGAATGTAATGTAACCAGCTACCTATTCAGTTAATCCAACAAAATACAAAGAAACCACAAAACACTTTTGGTCTAATGGCTGCCCTGCCTGGAAATACTCTGCTAAAACAACTGACTTGAGAAGCACAGAGCACCTCTGATGGTCCAGTAAGGGGCCATATGTCACCATATGGTGACAGAAGGTGTGATTCAGGTGTGTCCTATATACTGTAGCCCAAAATCTTCAAGACATAAATTGTGACTTAAAATACATTCATTATGGCTTCTCTTACCAGAGTGTGTTTCTGTACATAGATTGCAACCTGCAGGACAGTCCTGTAAATGAAAAAGATGAAAATAATTTTTAAACCAGTATGTTTATCAGTTTATTAGGAACGGACGTTATCATAAAGAAGGAATTTGTGTCTTCTTTATGATGTGCATGCCTGCGTGAGTTCACATTGTAAAAATGTTGTGCTGAGTACTAGGAGGAGATCGCCACCTACTGGAAACCTGTGTGCTCCATGGTTCATACAAGACAGCTCGTTGCAGCCTTGCCAAACAATCCTGCCATTCTAGAGCTTGCAACTGGTTCAGTTCCTTGGCTCATACTCCCTAGTCCTTAGGCATTCAATTTTTGTATTTGTTTTTGCTAGTATAGAAGTGATATGGTATTATGCTCTGCATTGTTTTCCTTGTTGACCTAGAGCACTGTCAATCTGCCTTATCAGTGCAAGATAAACAATAGAGTTGCCCTGAAGGTGTTCTTTATTTATAGCCTCCTTTAACTAACAACATCCAGAAACAGCAGGGATTATGCATTCATTCACTATAACTTTGAATATGCAAGTGCTTCTCTCTTCACCAAAGTATCCACTGCCAGTAATTATGATAATGTTTATTTTAAAAGGGAGATCATAAAACTTCACTATCAAAAACACAAGCTTAAAGCCTTTCACAGACATTAGCAAGCTCCTCCGTTTTGGCTGGTAGCCTGAGTTTGCCTGGTGTATAAATCATGTCAGGAGACGATTGTAAGTCATTGGAGCTTATTGTGCTTTGCTGGTGCGCAATTTCAGTTGTATGTAACCAGGGTTTGTGCAGATTGATAGCTCGTTCTATTTACACAGGCAGCAAGTGATATCCAGAAAGGTATTGCCGGATTTATGAGAGTTGGTTCTTGCAGAGCATAGTTTAGTGTAGAGCTCTGAAGCTGCTTCTGATGATATTGGCAGAAATCTTTAATTACACTCAGTCACCTGATAGAGCTGCTGTAAAAGACGTCCATTCCTTCTGCCTTTGACTTAGTGTGATGTCAGCTCTTTCAAACAAGATTTATTTGTTGCACTTTATGCAATTTAGCGGGCTAAACGCATGTAACCCTGTGTAATGCTCTTTTTGGGTTTTTTTTGCTGGGTCTGTCCTGATTTTCATCCCTTTTGTATTCAGTAATTGTTTCTGCACATCGCTGAATTCAGAAAAAAGGAGGGCCATTGGAACTCAGGACTTTTATTTCTGCAGTACTAACGGAGCTGAGCATCACAATTTGTTTGAAGTGTAAATGAACTATACTGTATGTTCAGCAATATAAATTCAACAATACGTACTACATTTCAGCATCGTCCTGGTAATGGCATTAATAAATGATCGTGCTTGTTTGTGATGTAAATGAGGATTGTTTTAGACTACTCTTCTGTTCTGAAATGCAGTGACTGTATTGTTAGCTGGCGTTCAGTGCATTTCATATCAGAAACATAGGTGTACGTTTGTTGTTTGTTTTTAAAGTGTTCCTAGAACTTGAACAACATCTATATTTATCCCTGTGCCGCCTTCCGTTTCGTGGGTAATTGCATGAAGCATTTCCAATTAGTTTAAGAGTTTGTCTTCCATCATGTTGGCTTGCATAACGGCAAGGAGCTGCATAGTGAAAGACAGGTGACCGAAATCTAGGTTAAGTGAATTCTGGAGAAACAAAATGTGTATTTCCCCTTCATGTTTAATAGATTTACATCTGTAACATTGTTTATGTTTCACCTTTCATCAATTCATGTTCCGTTAAAGAAAAGGATTCAGAAATCGTATTTAATGTCGTCATGAAGAAAGGCTTCATCACTCTTAGTGAATAACCACCCCTTTAGCTCTTGGTCCATACAACAAATCTTCTGCTTGTTGCTTGTCGTTAACGATGCTGCTCCATAGCTCTCGGATCCTGGATTTGATTCTTGGTTGAGCCGCCTCATACAGTATGTGAAGTGTGCATGCTCACCTTCTGCCTATGTGGGTCTTCTCTTAATAGACATGTTGGCATGGTGATAGGCTCTCCTAAATTGCCTGTTCCCTAACAATCGGTGGTTGGACCCTTTCCTTATGAGTCCACCTGTCTGACATCGCTCTTCTGTTGCACTACTCTCACTGTAAGCCTGATTCAAGTGAAGAAAATATTTTTGATGATATTTTGAGTTAATCTTAAAAGTGTCTTATTTCTGTTTTTATTTTCTTTATTCCTGGACATGTGTGTGGGCATACTGTATATGCTGTATACTGTACTGTAAAAATTATTGCAAGTGGGGGGAAAAAAGCTAATTTCACCAAGAATGCTTCCTAAACGCACATAAAAATCCAGCTTCAGAGTGGGTTTGTGAGTGGTGTAAGATATTTTAAAGAGTAATTTACAATTCACTGTACGTCGAGCTTATGTTTTGTGAAGTGCGAGTCTGTGCTTGGGCACCTGAATTATGCCTGCAATATCTCTTCTTTGGTGAAATCACTGTGATAAAAGCTGTGAGTAAAAAAAGTTTGTATAGAATTTGATCTACTGTTATGTGTCAGCTCGAAACTACCATATCTTTTTGATTCATCTCCAGTATTTCATAAGAACATGTACAAAAAAGAGGGGGACTATTCATGCAGCTCACTTGGGTTCTAGTAGCTAATTGATCCAAGGAGTTCATCTAGCCCTGTCTTGAAAGAAGCCAGGGTATGGACTGGCTTACAATGGGGACTTGAGCACGTTTTATTTCACTGCTGACCAGAGCTAGAGGGAATAGGATAATTTAAGTCAGTCTTTCTCACTTTGCTTTTACTGCTCCAGATGTGGGTACGGGGTCCCTGAGGTAGGTCATGCAGAAACTGGTTAGGCCAGGATGTAAGATGCTCGTCCAGGCTGGCCTTCTCAGTGAGATGTAGGACCTGGGCCCAACTCTTTCTGCAGGGAAGCTCTGTAGGTCAGGACCACAGGCTGTGGGCTACTGACTACTGTCTGTGCGTTTGCTTACTTGTTCTTAGTTCCCATGGAAACCAAAGACATGGTGAATGCAAATGCCTTGAAAGACACCTGTTGTTGGTTCCCCTTGGTCGAATAGAAGAATAAATGCAGAGAAATGTAAAAGCTACAAACTTGCAAACTTTTCTTCTTCTTTCCTTCCCCCTCTCCTGGCTTCACAAGCTTTCGTTGCCCAAAACGATGTTATCTTGAACAAGTAAACCCACACATATACAATTTTATAAAGTGGTTTCTTGAGAACTTTAGGCATTATGATGTAGATCATCCTAAAAATGCAGAAAAGGGGAAGTTACAATATGGACCATCTGCAGTAAACACTGCAATAGAAAAAACAGGATTTTAAGCAGGTTGTGAATTTATTATATTTATATTAAGCACATTAAGCCAACCAGTTAGCACATTCCTATAAGGTTTTAAAATGGTTTATCTTGTGTGTTCCAAATCTGCTGTGTGCATGAGTCTTCAAACAGTCATCTTTTGTTATGATTTTCCTCTTTTCTTATCATGTGTACTGTATGGTATTAAGTGTAATCTTCATTTGCTATCAGCAATATTTTCCCCTCAGCTAGTTTAGCTGTCCTTTTCCTCTGCTACATAGAAAAAGGGCTCTTCTCTTTCCTGATGTAGCTGAAGTGGTTGAAGTCTTTTTATTTTGCTTTTCAGAGGTATTCTGCACATGTTCTTGAAATACTTCTATATTATTGAAATCTGTGCTTTAGCTCATATACTTTATAAGGTTGCACAGCAAGAATAACTGATGTCATTCCTAAACCTTATTTCTTTCTGTCTTTGGCCTGGCCTAACAAGTAATACTTATCGGCCAGTTCAGCACCTCACGCCTGGAGAGAGCTGAGGTGGAAGTGATATTAGGAGATCCTGCTGGTAATAGTCCCTTTGTTGTATTGTATATCATGTTTTTCATAGTAATTCGTGCCCTTGTATAGCTAGGTGATGTGCTACAGCTATTACGCACCCCCAATTAGACTGACAGATGGAGAAATAAAAAAATTGCCACACCAGTTAAATTAAGGAGTCAAGGTCAGGTTGGCTGGGTTTACTACTCCTACTGCCAGTGCCATGGGATAATGAAGCAGTCATGACCTCAGTTTAACAACTCATCTGAAGGATGGCACCTTCAGCAGCAGTAACCGCAGTTGCCATACTGGGGCATTCGTTTTTGGACATTTTTGTCCAGAGAGAAGCACACTAGCAACTCGTCCACTAGCACAGCATACATCAACCACCACAAAGAGCTTGAAAGAGCTGGCTCATGCTCTGTAAGGTCTCTGAATTTACAAGTGATCTTTTTTGTTGATCTTCACGATATTGGCTTTGGGTTTTCTTTACAGGTTTCCCATCCCTTGCTTCTGACCAGATTAGACTAGAACGTGGTAACACTGCTCTCAGCTGCTAATATAATGTGGGTTCATGGTACTGGTTCAATTTCTTATTCTGGACTTCCTTCACGTACTGTGTACGTTATTAGGTTAAATGAGTCATAACCCCCTTGTGCTTTGGTGAAATGGGGGATCACGTCATCTGCAGGTTTAAAAATCCAAGACCGCCTCATCCACAGAGGTCACAGTCACAGTCTGCATCAGGCCCTGTAGGCCAACATGGGATTGGGCTGCTTCCTTTTTGCTGTGGGTGCTGTGTCGCATTCCTGACACTCGTGTGGGCACATGTTTGCTCATTTCAGCATGGGAGGGGGCTGTCGAAACCTGGGAAATCTGAATGTATTGATCCGTGGCCCTGACACAGCTAATTAGTTCTTTTGTTTATCTCATTAGTGCCTTGTTAGTATGCGACTGTTTATTCATGATGCTCTTAAACAAAAGAGGAGCTTTGGTGAGCTGAGGAGAACAGAGGGAGACGAGAGCTGTGGAGGCCTGATTAATACTGATGGGAGGGTTTTTCCCCATTGAAACAACAGTCATTATTAACACATGTATAGCAGCTTTCTTTGATGTGCATATTTACCCTGCAGATAACTGTATGAATTGTAGGAATACAGCAGTTGGGGTTTATAAATGTACACATGTAATAACAGCAATGATCAGCCCTGGGATTTTTCTTTGTATAGCTGGATAAATACATAGTATAAAATGTAGCTGTTTTTTTGAAGCACAAATTAACACTTACTGTATTAAATGCAACCTAATCCATGCATCAGGGAGTGTCATTCTGGCAAATGACGCTGTAATTAATACATAACGGAAGAGAGAGAATTTTTAGTTGTAGCTGTTCATCACTTGGCAGTAGACCTCCTCCAAAGTCTTGGGATTTAAGTATTCATATTTAGTGAAATGCTTATTTTAATCTGTGCAGGTGGGCACAGTGTAAAGACTGTGTTTAAATGAAAAATACATAGCCTGTAACCTGTATGTGTTCCCTGAACGAGCAGCTGGGAAAACCGGTGCTTGAACTGTTGCATTTCCTGGCTGTGGAGTGAACAAACTCTCTGTTGACACAGTTAGGTCCTTTTTAAAAGGGAATAATTCTGTAAGATTTCACATGGCCCTCTACATGTTAGATTTTGCATAATTGTGATATCACCAAGTATCGTGTAGTGCTAAAATTTGGATATGCTATAATGCGTCATTATTAGAAGGATGTTGTTCCAAGGAGAGGAAAAAATTAAGTAATAATTAACTTGTGCTTTTGTTTTTCCAATTGTCCAGAAGCCCCTAGGTAAGACAGCAATACTTGGTGCTACATCCCTTATTCTTGAGCACTATCAAGAGCATAGTCCATTACAGCTATAAGGACACAGTGTTAGTAGTAGAACAGTAGTACTGGACTCAATCAAACTTATCCACTTTCTTAACACACTCAGCAGGAAGACTTGCTTGACATGTTCTAAGCTACTCCGGGTTTTAAGACTTCTTTCTCTTTTTGGGAGGCTTCTCTACGGGGTAGATCTGATAGAAAATATTTTGTCTTGCCAGGTGAAGAAAGAACTTTATATTTAGATGGTTGGGGGAAACTCTAAAGACTCTAATTTCATGAAGTCATTTTAATTGTTTATTGAGTTATTTCTTTGTAAATGTCTCTTAGTTTACAAGCTATCTGGTCTGTTAATTTTCACAATATCAGCTTTGTTTTTGTTTTTTCTTAAGTCTGATTAAGTTGCTCAACACTACTGGTGAAATGAAATGTACTGTAATATATAAAACTTGTAGTAGTGTGGTAATGTGTGATGGCAGGTGCTTACATATCCCTGCGATTTGCAGGATGCTTGAAAATGATGCTGTGTGTGTATCAGCTGGCAGTGGCCTTTAAAGAGGAGGGCAGCAACAATGGAGAGATCAGATTGCCCTGCAATGATGCTTTTTAAAATGTAGAATGTTTTAAAATGTGTTTCTGTAGGTATAACAATATTATCCTCCACTCTAGTTTATTTGTTTGAGTTATTTAACATATCGCAGACCTTGAGCCGCTTCAGAAGGTAATGTGTGTTGAGCAGGCTCATTAAAGCTGGCCCCCAGCCCTCTTACTCATGGCTTGCAGTATGAAGTGTCCTCAGGTGTGCAGATTTTCACAATAAGGCGACTCTGCTTGCAAGTGAAAGGTTAATCAGCATGCATTTTATTGCAGCCTTGGCTACTAATGATGCTCTGAGCATCTTATGCTCTTATGAGAAAGTATTCAGGCTGTGCAGTGGTATTATAGGGCTAAATCCTTCTCTCTGGTTTTAATCTCAAGTCTCTAGTTTCAATCCAGGTTTGTTTTTAATTGCCTTACATGCTGTCATGTGGTTGGTAGGATTAAACATACCATTACTTTTTAATTTTAGTAGATTCAAAAGCTCCCAGGTTACAAAGAAACACAGCATTCACATCCTGCACTTTAAAAATGGCTGTGAGTATATAACTAAAGTAAAGATGTCTTCTCATTATTATTGTGATGAATGTGGGATTAAAACGTTCCCTGTTTTTGCTGTTAGGGGTTTTACTGCTGTCAGAAATTGTGTATCATCTTTTGAGGGTGAATGTGGGTTTAATTGATATATATCAATCATTTAAACTGCACTTACCAGGAGGCAAATTACCAATTTAAAATTCAGATGGATTCTCAGCAGCCACAACCCAACTCTAACAAGGACTGATCGCTTAGTGTAGCTTAATCATCCTGCTTGAGTCATATTCCTCAATATCACTGCAGAGGTTATGAATTTGGTCCGTAAGCATTGGCAATGTTCTTCTGTTAGCAGTTGTCCCTGTATGGTAATGATCGACCAGACCTCTTTATAGCTAAAAACAGAAATGTCAAGCAAACTCACCTATAAATAGGGAAAAATCCTTGCAGTACACAATGTTTGCTTTTTTCTGCACATAGACGACTCCAATAGCTGAAAATGTCAAATCTGCCAACACTTGTATCATTTCTAGTGTTGGGTGTTAATGTACCAAAAACAACTTCATGCTATTAAAAATACATTTCCTTTACATACAAATAGCTCTCTGCCAGTCCCATTCTTCTCCAAAATAACGAAATAACAGTGGAATTAGTAGGTTCTCCCTCCTTCAGAGCCCACAGCGAGCGTGTGATCTCTGATGCATGAGTATCTGCATAAGGCTATGTGGGATGATTCAATTGAAGCTGCTACACAGTCCTGTACTCGTTTATTTTTTGGAGTTGTGTCACATAGACTGTGTCCAGACTGCTCATTTTAATGTGGCAGAACTGTGAACGAATTCCCTTGTACTGTATGTCTGTGTCGGTGAAATGTAACTGCTTTTGCTGTTCTTACTTTATTAAACAATTAATAATGCTTTTCTTTAAAACCGGTTTCTTAGTGGAAGGTTCAGCTCAAATTCAGTGTCAATAATTCATTCCAGAGTGAGTAATCCCTGTAGAAGAAACAGCTTCCCTAAGAGTTCAGTATCTGCCAAGAATGGCAGATTCTTTCTCTGCTTGTCAGAGATAGTCAGCCTTTCACAAATATAGTTTATGTTCTTTGTATAGCCTTGGGTCACACCAGAAGTGTTTTAGATGCTTAAACGTAAAGGGATAGTGGGTATTAACCTTTATCTTTTTTTTTCCTCTTGGTTTTGTTTCCCTGACACATTTCGATCTAACAAAGTGCATTCATAGAGATGTACTGTTTAAATTTTCTTTTCATTTCCATTCCCAAATGTTGTTAAGACGGGCTGTGGGGAAGTGAGGCTTGGAGCTCTAAAGGTGGATGGAAAAGTTCTGAGAACCGTTTAAAAACAGAAGTACCATGGTGCTTCGCTCACAGTTTCTTACAGCTACGTACTGGAAATTTCAAACGCCATGTGTGAGTTCGTATACAGGCTGGGCAAAGGTGAGAATGCAGTACATGCAGTACATGCATTATTGAGTGTCCTCGCGATTATGAATAATAAGGCAGGACATGTGCCCAGACATCAACTAGCTCTCTGAAAACTTTGTGAATTAAAGGCAAAGAATTAAAAATGCTTTTTCTTGTTTTCTGTATGAAGATCTTAATGTAAACCCTCTTAGCACGGGGTATAACAGATTTTTCAAGACACTGCACAAAAGTTTTTACAATAATACCAATAAAGATACCAATTTGGTATCAAAATTGGTGTAAATTACTGTCCATAACACTGTTATGTCCAGGATTTTTAAACTGTGGGAGATAAACGACTAACAGCTTTGTGCACCCTTATACCCTAAAGGGCAGGGCATGACTTCACTGACACAGATCTGCTCTTTGTTCTTCAATAGACGAAATGGGCGGGGGGGAAAAGCCTTCAGAAATGACTGCCTTCGTTAAAAAATGATTTGTGCTCCATCAGCCCTGAAATGGCAAGCCTCAAGCATGGGAGATTTCTGTCAGAGGAAGGCGCTAGATTTGTGATAGAAAAAGGAGAAGAAAACTGAATGACAGAATCAAATCGCATTTAAGAAAAAGCAAGCAAACCAGAACAAGTCAGCTGTGCCTGAATTAACTTACATCCCCAAGCATATGATTTAGAGGAATGCCAGAGGGATTTCTTTCCTTGCTTTAGTATTTCGAGTCAATCATTGTAGAAAGTGAGTCCATAGCGATATCATAGGGGAGGCTGGTATGAAAGGAAATGACAATCCTTTGCTGACACTGAGAAAATTACTAAGGCAGGTTCATTCTTTGTACATATTTTAAGGTTATTTTTTCTCTTTTCTCTTTCTGTAACTTTGGTTTCTTTGCCATCTAATTCAATTGGCTTTTTTAGAAGCTCATATTGCTGATTTTTCATTCTCCGGGTTTTGAATTTTCTTTTAATTGCGCCAGTTGATTGTCATCTCATCTTTTATGGCTACAGTCTCTGTACCCTGTGAGGGGAGTGAGTGCCTGTTCCCTGCTCTTCCCCAGCATGCCCCGGGGTTAGAGCCTCTCGTCACTTGACATGCTATGGCCACAACAGAGCCTGACTGGAGAGTTAGAACTGGCTGCAGGTTTCATTTTCCTTCGCCTACAAACGAATAAAGCTGCTGATAATTGGCAGGTGTTATATAATTTGATTCAGCTAAAATGTGTGATCTTCCATCCAGTTACTGCAACACACTTTCCCATCTTACTATTTTCTCACTGCTTGGATCCCGACACTGGGATCTGACACCAAGTGGATCCGGTGTGTGATATCAGGATCCAGGCCACTAGAGCCAAGCTGGCAGAACCAGGAAGCCTCAGCTCGCTTGGATAACCCTGATGCCAGACCAGAGAAGGCAGGATTGGGATAACCTTCAGCCCTGGGGAAACACCAGAGGCTTTCTTTTCCCCAACACTGGCTGATTAAAAACGATCCCAGACTCTCTTGAGCAGTTAGTGGACTTCCACTTGGAACACTTCTCTCATACTGTTTGTACTAATGACATGACCCAAGATTAACGGTGATGTCTGGACCATAAGCCTCAGTCTGCTCTCTGAGCATGTGCCTTTATTAATGCATGTTTTGATCTTGTCTTGCAGACTGGCTAAATGCAATGCGAAAGGCAGATTTTAATACTTGTTAAATGTTGATCACTGTGCACTAGGCAGTTTTTGCCTGTATGTAGAGCATTTTCAGGAAAAAATACATAATGTATAGATATAGTTATTTTGTATATATATATCCTCATTCAGAATAGTATATACAATTTGCATTTGCATTCCTGGGGTTCAGGTTAATGTTCTATATTGAAAGGCTACTACATTTTGTAGTACAATATATTAAGGGGAACATGATTTAAGTTTTCAAAATTCTCAAAGGCTCTGATAAAGTCAACCCGTTGGACTTCTTCAGAATGAATGCTGTAACAAACCAGACATTGTGTGGATGTGCAATTAACACTTCCTTATGCAAAGGTTGGGGGAGGGGGGGAGTTCTGAAACAAGCTGGCCATGTTGTCAAAGCTGATACCTGCCTTAATGTGTTTTGAAATATGGCTGGAGGACATTGTTGAATCAATATCAACTAGCAACTGAGAAACCAAACTCAATGGGCTAAATGACATCCTTTCATTTGTAACATTTGTCATGTTATATAACTTTACCTGAAACAGCTGTATCTGAATACTGTGCACAGTGGTCTTTGCCCATTTTGGTATGAAAAACACATGGTGTTCAGCAACTTTGTTTTCTGCGGAATACAACTGGAAAATCCTTTTGTTGTTCCGTTCATGATCAGTTCTTAAAACCAGATTTCAAAAGGACACGGCTATTACTACAGGTTTGATCTGTGGAGAAATGTGGGCCTGCGAAGATGAAAGGCAATGTGGTTCATTGTTAAATATGTTGAATTAGTGGAGCCAAGAGAAGCACTTGAACTGCAGGATTTTAAGAGCTTGTAAACAATAAATGAGTACACTTGTGGTAAGACTGTGAAAATATGTAAATTTCAACCAAAGGCAGCAGTCACAGAGTGGTACAATATCATTATAAATCAAGTTATACTGTAAATCCACAGTAAAGAAAATCAAACTGATAAATGCATAAGGAACAAGTAGATTTTTCAAAGGGTCAGGTGATCCTACACTGTGGTGACAGACTTTATTGACAATGGTATATTAAATGACATACTGTACATACTGTTATAGTACATACTCAAAACTGTTCTGTAAGTTCCCTCATTTATAAAACATATACAGTAGAAGCACTATTTAACTAAGATACTACACTGTGCAAATGCATTTACAAAACTCCAGAACTTTGATTTTGAAAGAAGTCTTAAGTACCCAACCCTTGAGTTTGCTTTAGCTAGGGATATTGGCGAAGTCCTCATTCTCATGTTCCCCAAGTCATTTTGCAATCCTCAAACTTGGGCTCCACAGGCAGTAAGAGGCTGTCAATGTTATGGATGCTAAAGATAACTGCAGCTCTGAAAATTCTTTTCCAACATGTCATTTTTCACAACAAACACTTGTGGTTCCTTTTGTTTTGCAGTTAAAGAGATAGCGATGACTAAAAACAGCTTTTAGCTAAAGTAAAATGTAAACATTTCTAGTTTTGAAACTAACTCCAGACTAACTGGGTTGTTAAGTTGTGTTATCCGTGGAATTGTTTTGTAAAATCTGAAACTCTACACTTTTTATGATATTCCAATGTATCATAATATATGTATTACCTGTATGTATTATAATGTATCATGATTTTGACACTCCCCAGGGGAATATTGCACCCTACAACATGTGGTTTGGTATAGTTCACAATTTGTTCAGCTTCATTTAAAAAATACATTGTGTTAGGGGGGATGATCAAGCTCAGATCAGTCAGTTGCACTAGCTCTCTTCCACACACGGTTTCTGCATTGACTTCACGTGATTGATTACATTTGGTTTAGTCGAATTGTTTAATCAACTGGAAAAAACAGCCACTTCTGTGGTTATTGGCTGAGGAGCCCATGGTGCAAAGCTGCCATCTGTGGAATAATGACGGAATGCCTCTGGGTCAGATTTCCCACCGTAAAGGGCCTCTAAAAGCTTGAAATCAACTCTAGTAGAGTCGCGATTATCCGGCCTTAACGGGGCTGATACTGTCGGATAATTGAAAATGACGGATAATGCGGAAACTAAGTAGACAAATCATAGATTAATGGAAGCGCAGTATAAGTATGAAACCTGGTTTATTTATTATTATTATTATTATTATTATTATTATTTAGAAAAATGAGCGATCGGAATCTGTTCCCCAGATGTGCTTCTCTTCCTTGCGGTGAGGTCTCGCCAGCGTCCCAGTAACATGCCATCAGTAGCAGCTGCCTCCTCTTCTTGTTCAACATGAGCTAGTGCCGAAATAATCATCGCACGCGCGAAGTCAGCAACCGAAGCACATGACACACGGAGAGGCAGAGCAGCATCGGATTGGGCAAAATATGCAGGGGCGCACACAGTGTACAGTCAATACTGAACACCGGTGATTGGCTATGTCGGATAAACTGGAATGTCGGATAAGGGAAGGTCGGACAATCGCGACTCTACTGTATCTAGAAAAATACACCATGCACATCCCATTAGGCCAATGAAAACAGTTATAAGTTTACAGCTTAAGTAAAGCCTGTCGCTCTCTGGGAAGTGGGATTTTGATCCACGCCCGGGGGCCACACTTCTGGTCCACACCCAGAAGATATCCTTTCCGATCCCTCGGAAACAGCTGATTAAGCCACTCCAGCAGGGAGCTGCTCTCACTGGCTCACCCGGAGGATGTCCTCCTGTTCCTTCTTTCCTCGTTTTCCAGGTACATCTATGTCCCCCTGGGAGGGTCACACCACGGTGTTGTGCAGAAGACAGTGTCCACCGCCCTGGTCTTCGGGTTTGTTTGCTACTGGCATGGTGGCCATGACTACCTGGTGATCTGGGCCCTCTTAAACTGGATGGGAGTCATAACGGAAAACGGAGTGAAGGCATTCCTGTCCCTGCCCCCTGTTTATACATTTTTTGTAAGTTTGAGGACATATTTCTGCTTTTTTGTACCTTGTGTTTGAAATAGCTTATCAGATACACTGACTATATTGATGCAATCATCACATTTTTACTCTGAACAGTATATTATCATTATTGATGGCTGCATGTAAGCAAAACTAAAGTTGTTAAGCGTTTTAATTTAAAAAAATCTCAAAAATTTAAACACATAGACATACATTACCTACAGTACACAAAGATGGTATTTCAAACATTTGGATACTATAATATCTCTGAAGTAAACACTACTGTAAAATTATTGTACTGCCATGTTTTAGTGAAGTTGTTAGACTTTTGCCTCTCATTTTGTTTGTTATATTAATACCCTTGTTTTCTGTCTTTACCTTTGAGTTTCCTATATGTTATTTCACTTTTTAAAGCTTTGTCAACCTGACAGAAGAACCATGTAACCATGGTTACAGCAACTTTGGTTTTCATGGAAGATTAAAAATACTTCACTCAAGGAGTTGGTCAAAAGAGATGCAGTACAGGGAAATTAATAATTGTGTGGAGATTCACTAGAAACCGATCCTTTTGGAGTGACCATTTGGTTTTAATGAATAATTTATCCACTTTTGGCTGAGAACCAGTTGCAGTTGGAATAGCAAGCCTATACCTGTCACAGCCTGGGTGATTCATTTTATATTCCATAGGCTTTTACACGTCTACACCAGTTTTCATTGCTGGTTGCCTATTAAGACTTGTGATGGAGCGCCTAAAAGACTAGATCCACAAGCTCGAGATTTGAAATTAAATTCAAATGTACAGTATTTCTACAAAACCACAAAGGAAATCTCTCTATGGCACAGCAAGCTTGTTCAATGCAAAAGGCTCATTACAGTATGTTGAAAAGCTTGATGCTGTGAAGATTAGACTATTTAATCCAATTTAAAGAAGCCAATCCCACATTTAATGAGAGTTGGGATCAATAAAAGTGTGTATTTTAATGGCAGCATTCTCCGTACATAAGAATTCAACAACTTGAGTTTTCTGATTTTGTTCCTATGAGGAAATGGTTAGTCTCGTTATCTTTGCTCCAGGAAAAAAAAGAGATCAATTTTTCCATGTATCAATACCTTTCCTGAGTTAACAGGAATTGTTAGTCAAAAACCGAGTGCGTGATCCAAGATTGGATTTCTCGCATCCATTTTTATGCTGGAGCCCAGCGTGAAAAGCCTGCAGCCTCAGCCATGAAACCCATTGTGACAAAGATCACTGCCCGTTCTCATTTCCCCTCGCTAGGAGCAGTGCTTGTCGGCAGCGATGATGCGAAGAGGTCAAGCGGTCCTGTCAGCTTTCTGCACAGCCATGCTCATACTGTCCAACCTCGTTTTCCTTGGAGGAAGTCATGTGGGGAAGATACTCTGGCTCAGGATTTTTGTCCAAGGTATGGTGTTTGGTTTTTAAGCTTTCAAGCAGACATCTTGTTGTTTTGCTCCTGATACAAAGTGCTTAACTCTCCGTTGCTTCAGCCTTTTGAGCCAGCTCACCTGAGGAAGGTCAGATGAGACAGGTGGCTTTATTGGTTACAGGTGGGGTCCTCTGAGAGATACTGAAACACATGCAGTACTCTATAATGAGACTGGAAGTTGTTGCAAATGATGGTATTCCTGTTACTCGTGTTAAACTAATATGCTCTTAAACATTCAATTGATAGCCAGTCAGCTAAGTGATATACTGCTTTGTCCTAAATCACAATTGTGAATTTATTAGTTCATCTTTGATCATTTATAGTGATTGTGCTCCAGGGGCATTCTTATTTCCCAATTTGCAGAAGTGCTCGACAGGATTGTCTCTTGCCTCATCTGTTTCTTTCTCCAAAATACAGTAAACCAGCATAACCCTTAATCTTTTCCTAAATGACTGTAATTGACATTTTTTTTAATTCTTTTTGTAACATGTTAAGCTTCTGTGCTCAATTACTGATCTGTTTTAAGCAGCTGTAAGCCATACTTCACAGTGTCTACTTTGGCAAAGATGTTAGAGTTCATACTTTGTAACTAATTGTAAAGGTACCAAGATAAGAAGAGAATCCTAAATCACTCACAGTCTGGTTTTAAGTTGGTCAAAATTGACCAACAACTTTGAGTGTATATGGTAACGTGTAGTAATTGTTAATCTGATGGTAAAAACAAAGTCATTTTCACCTTTCGACTGTGTCAGCTAATTGCAACTGATCTGTTTTTAATGGGACCTTTCAAGCTGAAGGACAACATTCCTTTTTTCCAAAGCTGACTTTTTGAAAGCAGGTACAGTTGCTGGTTATCAGTCAGTTGGCAAATCTAAAGGTTATCAGCAAAGTAACTGCTTTCTGGTGAGCAGAGCACCTACAGTAAATGTACTTTCCCCAAGGCAAAAAGAATCTCGGTATCGGAATTGAACTGTCTTGATCTTGTTTTCATCAGTGCACCTCAGGATTGTATCTGATTCAGGCAGTGAAGGATTCAGGGATTATATTGTGACTTTTTCTCTGTCTTGTGACACATGTACACATTGTGTGATTGCAAGTGTAGGTGCTGTAGATATCCCAATCTCTTTTCAATTTGTTTAGTCTGGTAGATGTTCAATGAAGGGGTGGCTAACTGGGTTGTCAATATTTTTCTTTAAATGTGGCTCATTACAACAATTTCATATTTCTTACAAAGGTTTTAATTTCATTTGGGCCCAGCGGCTATTAGCTGAACTCTCCACCACCAGTGCTGTCAAATACAAATTGATTCAAGCTTTTGTTTTTCCATGTGTGACAGTAGGGGCTTTAGGGGATCTTTAGCCTTTTCAGAGGCTTCTCTTACACATGACATTGCTGTGCGACATTGAGGATGTTTGATACAAAGTTGAGTGGGACTGGGGTTATTCCCGTTTCCTCTCATTTTCATGTTTTTTCTAGCTTTACTAACCCACAACTTCAGAAAGGTAGCAAAATACTTGAATGTAATTTCCTTCTTTTTTTTTTGCTGGTCACAATCAAATGAGGGACTCATACTTAAACCTATTTAAAAAAAAAAAAACTTCAGCCCTGAGATTACAGATGTTTCATTCTAAATCAGGCTGGGAACACGTTGCTTATTTTTGTCAAATTATTGTAAAAGATGCAGTGCATGGTTTGATGCTTTCACAGTTTATGTTGTCTTCCTGCTTCAAATGGTAGCCGTGTAACAACAAGTGTCGCTGATGTGCAGTGATAGGGTAAGCAGTGTCTCTCGACAGAAGCTGTTCTGCCCTGCTTGTTCTGTGCAGCTCCTCACTCCCCAGGCCTCCCTGCAGCATTTCGCTGCCTGAAGATGTAATCCTGTTGGGCACGGTCGTATCTTCATGACGGAAGCATGGATTTAATATTTTATCACACGGAAACAGACAGGGAAGGGGGAGCTCCATGTGAATCAATTAAACTGGCTCCCCAGCCCACAGCCCCCATTACCCATTCCACCCCCGAGTCTCCTTGTTGCCCTGGCTCACCCTCAGAAGCCTCCATTCTCAGTCTTCACCCAGTACCACACACTCCGCTGGCCTCCGCTCTCAAGAGCTTTGCAGTAAAGCAGACTCCATAAAATAATGCGGTAGCTCCTCTTCTTAAGCTTCTTGTGTGCTTCTGTGAACAAATCTGAATGAAAGCGGATCTCAGTTTGGGCCTTCATTTTCATCTTGGCTACCTAGCCTGTAGTAGTTCAGTGAATAAGGCACTGCAGCACTGTAATCCACGTGTAGTGCAGGAGCAGTATACAGTCTCTGGGCAGGCTTACTCTAGTTTCTGAGCCTTACAGGTTAATCGGACTAGGTTTGAAATGCACTTCTTGATTGGAGTTTTAGAATTGTTGTGTTTGTGAGCAGAAGGATGCATACTGGTATTTGCAGGCTTGCAGTTTTTTAACGTACAAAAATAGGTTCAGATGCAGGAAACAAGCATTAATGCACGCAATTATGGTATACACCATTATGGGGGTCAGTCACAAAGTCTACCTTTTGTTTCTGCATGGTGGTAAAGGCTGTTATCGTTTTATTTAGCTTTTTTTCTGATTCACAAATAGGGTTAACTAGCTAATGCTTGTTGCATTACCATGATGGAAGGCAGTACTATCAAAGTTCCCTTTACCTTCATTTGTGTGCACTGAAAGCGATTCAGAAAAAAAATAATGATGGCAGATAGCTTTTACTGGCACAAGTAATACCACATGGTGACTGATATATCACGTCTGACACAATCATTTCCTTTAGCAGTGATGATTTACAGTAAATGTTATATAATATTCTGAAGATGGACTTGATGGAGAAAGGTAAGGTTGTTGTCAGCAGGCAGGGGGATCTCTCGAGTCATTCAGTAATTTTATCAGCACCAATCTTTAAACTCGGAAATGAGCAAACAAAATCTTCTGTTTTTGATCAAAAAGAAAACAAGGCAAAGGCTTCTGCTCAAGACTCAAAGCAACCTGAAATTCTGGTCAGAAACAAAAAGCAAAGAATACAGAAACCAAAGAATTGTGCAGCCCCAGTGTTTTCGAAATTGCCCTGCATTTCCTAGATGACTACGGTGAAGTGTGGGGTTACATTCTAGGAAAACACTGCCGCCAATGTTTGTATAAGATTTTATATTTCAGTTTGCCACTGCAGTCAATCCAGCTGCTATTGATTTTTCTATTACAGGTACATTTTCCCCCTTTTCCATTTTATTGATCAGTTTTGGAACGATGCCTGTAATTCTAAATTGAGAACACAGCCTGAGATTTCCTCTCCTCGCACATTGCTAGTATGTTGTAGTCTGTTTGCCATTTTGTTGTCTGGTTAATATTTTAGTTTCTAGAGGGTCCCCCAAATGTGTGGGGGACTCAGGCCCAGTCACCCTTGTTCACCTCCAGGTATGTGTCTCTCATGTGGTGTGGAAAGGCTTCCAGATACAGAAGAGCCAGGTGTGGTTGTGCAACTCTTAGCAGTTCCTTTGTTTTCTCATTTTGCAGGAAATTGTTAAAAAAAACTGCGTTTTGGTTTCGTTTGGCTATCATGTCAATATTTGGGATTCTGTCAAGAAACAGCTAGATGAAATCCAAAGATTTAGATGGCCTGATTGGCATCCTCTTTTGTTGTAACTGTAATATAGAATATTAAGAGAAAAATACTTTTTTTTTTTGCACAACATAAATTTACACTAACAACTAGGCCGATTCAATTTTTCAGAACAACACGTCAATTGTGCACATAGTGTAGAGTCCTTGAAAAGCTCCTCTGATGGAGTGATCGTGATCAGTGTGGACCACTGTGTTACTGTGCTGACATGTGCTGGTGATTTTTTTATTTACTTATGCAGGACATGCAGTAAAGGAAATAAGTGATTATGTGTTTACAGTGCACAAGTTAGCCAGCAATCTCATTTTCCATGCCAAAGGTTTTTTTTTCTCTTTTACTGGTGCTTTGGAAAGCTTACTTTGTGTTTTCCACTAGCTTTTCTCTTAGAATAACACGTTCTTGAGAGGAGAACTTCACAGTCCTTTCCCTTTCTGTCATATTTGCTTTACCATCACCTTTGTAGTCAGACGTGGATATTTGTCTCTTTTAATGTGCCTGTTCAACATAATCGTCACTTTTTTCCTGTCGGTGGCTTTTTGAGAGAGGTAAAAGCAATCTCAGTGTTTTAATGGGGACAAATGGCCATACTGTCTATTTTTATGAATAACCCTTAAGTGTGCTTTCTGTTACAATGTTGTTATACCTGTTTGGAGTGTTCTGTTAACTAATTATGTGAGACATGAAATGAAAATAATGAAATGGAAAATGACTACGTAAGCTGAAGCAAACCAGAATTGCTCTGAACAGAACAAATATTACAGGAAGCATATCAGACATTAAAGACAAACTCACTCTGTATTTTCTATTCTTATACACTCAGCTAAATCTCACAGTGGATCCTTTTTTAGCAAAGTCCCAAGAATAACATCTAATTTGCCTGTTTCTTCTTTTCAAACACTCACTGTCAGTAACATGGGAAGGTCAACAGCAATACTGATGAAATGATACCCAGTGATCTGTCTTTTTTAATTGTATCTGTTTTTGATCATCTGTCTGTTAAAGAAAAGACAATACTGTATCAAGCTAATATATTATTAGTGCACAGCCTGGGGAAAAGGACAGTAAAAAATTAACATCTCTGTTTCTAAGATACCATGAATTGATGAAGGGCTTAACCAGAGCAGCAGAAGTGTAGTTCTATTTTCCTTTCTGTGTTATCCACCCAGTCCTAATGTAAAAGGTGTGTTTTTCAGGAAAGTAAGTTATATACCTGTACTTGATGTCTAATTCACCTTTCTTGAGTTACACTTCATAATAGAATCTGTCAATGATTGTCATTAATAACATGTCATGAGGTGGAATTTATTTGTACTTAGAGATGTAATAATTTATCATCGGCTTTTGATAGCTTAATAAGTGCCCTTATTCTGAGATGCCATGAGGTGTCTTTACATTCCTGCTTGCTATTAAGCAAAGTGTGTTTGATCATTCAGGGTGACTAATGCATTAACCTATGTGAGAAGGTACTAGGAAGGATTAGGCTTAGTGTGGTACAGTATACACCAGGGCTGTGGTGTGTAATGGGTTTTCTCTAGTTCAGTCTCCAGTCTGTTTTACTTTCTGAAAATAAGATTGTTCTTGTGCCTGTGTTCCATCAACAGCAGTGAGTATTTTTCTCCATGCTAGAAGCTCTAAAGCTCTTTTTGCCTCTCTTTTTCATTCTCTGTTCTCTCCCCATGAAACCTGAGTTTGTAGCAAACGTATTAAAACCTCTCTGAAACTTTTAGCAGCAACCCATTTTTGGTTTAATTAGTGCATCATTTGTTTATTCTCAGATTGTGTCTGCACATCTGTTAATGTAGTCAAAGATCTATTCATTATTGAAATTCTGAGATTTTAATTTATGGTAAATATGATTGATTATCATACACAAATTGCTAAAAAATGCACTATATCGCACCTGCTTTGTTTCATAACTGTCTGCTTAGTGGAAACAAGATTAGTGTTAGTTTCTGCAGTACAAACTGCCGGATGTCACTGAAGGTGACACCTGCACTTTGCATATCATGGGGAAGACAGCTTACAGGTTCAGTAAATGGTTTTTCTATTAAGTGGAATTGATAGTTCCTACAGATGTTGTGTTCGCATTGAAGCAAACCTTTGAGAACAAGAAAAAGATTTGATCATTCTTCAAAATCGAATCCCTTACTGGACAGCACTGGGCATTTTTCTTAATGTACTTTTTGGCTGCTTTCTTATGCATGTCTGCCAGCTGGATTTAAAAACGAAATGGCTACACTATGGAAAAGGTTGCATGCCCATTTCCAGATGACCTTTCTTTTGAAGTCCCATTTGGGACTTCTGAAGGCATTTACATGCAAATGTCCCTGGTCTCAGATCTGAAATGAAGCACATTGCTGTAGCATTTGGAGAACGTTGTGTGTTGCTTCTACTCTGGCCTGTGTTGTCGGAGTCAGAGACATTTGCAGTCACTCCACTAGCTCCTTGACAGTGCAGGCCAGTTCAAAAGCAAAGGGAAGTGTACTGCTGACATCGCTAAGTACAGATGCAGTTCATTAATTGTAACTCTCAAGACCAACGTATTTGCATTTATCTAGAAGTGCATATTAGATTGATAATGCGTTGTGATGTGAATCCTTTAGCACTATAAAACCATGACAGCTGCTGAAGTGTGTATAGCTAGCCAGAAATACGGGAAAGCAAAGGTTTAGCAGCTTTCAGTGGAGCAATATTAGATAACTAAAATTGAGCAGGTGTCAAATACACACAAAGAAGTTGTGTTTGAAGGCCAGCCGGCTGCGTCTCTTTGAGTTACAATCCTGTGTCCTGAGTTGTTTTCTTTGTTAAAATAATTATCATCTGTTGGAATCGCCAGCCTGCATTTCATTAAGCGTGTGGCATGTGTTGACTAAAAGCAGCACAATAATCAATCAAGAATTTCATTAGAGCTACTTAGAAAAAACCCTGCATCTCATTTTACCCTGAACCTTTCTTACAAGAAAAGGCAGCTCATCATCTGTCAGCAGCTCACAGGGGTAAATATAAGGAAGCCAAATAGCTGATGTCAGGTTTGTTTCATATGGCATCATATTTTATGGATTGCATCATGTTGTGTATGCATATTCATACACATTCAAGCCAGTGGTTTATTTGGTTAGTCTATAAATAATCCTCATTTATAAATCCTCCAACTGGTCAGACAGTTTTCCGCAAATTGGTTATTTAATTGGTTATTTAGTGTAATTACCAGCTCGTTGGTTTAGATACATACAGTATATTGCAGCTATTATATTTAGTTATTTTAAATTATTATGTATTTGAGGAAATGTATGAAAATCCCGAAGTGGGCTACATAATCCATTACATTTATACTTAAAGTCTGATCTATATCATGCATTTTGAAAATTTTCTGAAACTGTCTTAGGGAACACGCATAAACACTCTTGGGCTTCTCAGTGCTGATGTAGTTTTTCGCTGCACCTCATTTAAGTGACAGATCATCCCCTAAATCGAGGTCCTACTGTAGCTGTCGGCTGTGATCCTTAAGAGGCCTCCCATCTCTTCTTCTTTTAAAAATGTTAAATTGTGAGCGGGAGGTGAGAGTTTTATTTTCTAATGAACTTACCTCTAACCTGACTCAATGGCACTCAGTGCACTGTCTTGAATGACCAACTGTCCTTTCTGTTTCAAACCCGATTCAGAATATTTCAGAGGCAAATGAAAACTTTGAAAAAAGATATCAAAAAGCAGTACAGGGGACAGATCTTAAGCTGAATCAGAAATACAATATATTAAAACATAACAATAAAAAATACCAAAAGTAATTGTATTTTTGATGTTTATACAGTACATGTACAGAACTATGTGTTTTCTGTGGTATATTTTCACTTAGACTTAGATGTTGAATAGTTTTTAATGACTCATTAATTATGTATGGAACTATTTTGTTTCCTATCACAATAGCATGACCACTGTGGTCTTTAAACTTTCAGCTCCACTGAGTGACCTAGAAAAATCTGCTGGATTAACAGAAAACACTTTTGCACTTGAATTGTTTATTCCTTCAGCCAGCGGCACCTGCAGATATTCACTCTGAACTGAACCAAAACCGTGGCCATTGAGCACAAATGCAGTGATCTTTTTCCACACACTGATTTTACAGTGCTACTGAAATACACCACAGTTAAATGTTCATTTCAAACACTGTCATTTATTATTCAATTTAGAATGGGTGAGTCGAAGACGAAAACTGTACAGTATAACACGCTTAGTTAAGGAGTCATTGCATTGTGGTGCTTCAAGGCAGTTGTATTTGGTATTATGGCCAACCCGACACTCAGACATTCTCTATTATTTCCAAGAACAATATGCTACTTTATGTGTTGTTTGGTACAACGCATAAATCGCAAGTTGCCAACAAACATGCATAAACAAAAAACTGCCTTGAATATCCTTGATCATCTTCTTTAGAATACACTTGGAATGTTCTTGATCAACTACAAATACACTCATACATTCACATTCCAGTAACAACCTGCACTTAGCAGAGGCCCTTAATTCCCACACAATTGGGAATTGGCTGCACCTTAGGACGCCAGCTGCCTGTAAAAGTATTTAGGAAAGAGTCGGAGCTTGTCGGAGTGACACTGGGCAGATCTCAGGGCAAGATCCTCAAAAGCGTTTGTTGCAACCGTTAGACAATTGTACAGGAGGAGAGAGGTGTGGTAAAGACCCGTTCGGTCTAGAAGTCTACACCTTTGTTTTTGAGTCGGCTCACCGGTGAGAAGGAAAAAGGGAAAGAACAAGACCAGTCAAACGGGATTTTTCACTGCCACAGTGATGAAAACAGGGATGTAGAGGGTGACTAGGGAGTGAGATCGGTGGCGGTTCTCTGGGCATGTAATGTCCCTTATCCTCAGGCAGAGTTTATGTGCAGATTCTCTTGCTGTGCTACCTATAAGGGGGGAAACAAGGATATAATAATATAATCTTTATAAATATTTAATATTTAATTATTATAGTATAGTACATGCTTCTTGTAATTCTGTACTTTCAGTCCTGTGATATTTGAGTTAGAATAAGCAGAGAACTTAAGGGCCTGTATTACTATTTTAGTTTGATGAGAAATTTGATGAGTGTTTTTTCAGGTCTATAAAGCACTTGGATTTGAAATGAGACTCCATGATGGTGTCACGTGTCACACATGGGAAATTTCCACTTTCAATTACCTGATGAGGATAGAAAATGCAGAGATGAAAACGAACCTCTTGTTCTTTATTTCTAATGTCTTTGAGGGCTGAATCATCGTCCTACACAACATGAATCAACCCGTTAGCAGTGTAAATGTAAATCTCATTATTCGTACTTTGTTTGATTCCGTGTGCTCGCCTGCAGGTTGCATGGTTTAACTGGTGGAGTACTTTTCCAGAGATTTCCAGATTAATGTGCTGGCAGATTTTGAGAGGAAATCAAATTTAGCATTTTGTAAATTCTATGTGACATTTTAGAAGTCTTGGTTGTCTGTCAACCTCGTCCCATGGGGCTCTGACATTTGATGAGACACACAATGTGCCAACATGACACTTTGCATTGCAGCTGTGAGTAAAGCTAATGGCTGTGTGTATGGAAAGATGTGAAAGGTAACAACCCCCCAGCAAACAATCCAGTGATGAGACCTATGTACCAGCAGCCATATCACTCTGCAACTCACAGCTGGCAGCCCACTGAAGCACAGCAGGTGTGAGACTGGTCAGTACCTGGATGGGAGACCTGGAAAAAACTATGGTTGCTGCTGGAAGAGGTGTTAGTGGGGCCAGCAGGGGGCGCTCAACCTGCGGTCCATGTGGGTCCTAATGCCCCAGTATAGTGACGGGGACACTACTGTAAACAGGCGCCGTCCTTCGGATGAGACATAAAAACTGAGGTCCTGACTCTCTGTGGTCGAAGAGAAAAAAGTAGGGGTGTAATTTGGTGTCCTGGCCAAATTTCCTATTGGCCCTTACCAATCATGGCCTCCTAATAATTCCCATCTATGAATTGGCTTCATTACTCTGTTCTCCTCTCCCCTGAGAGCTGGTGTGTGGTGAGTGTACTGGCGCACTATGGCTACCATTGCATCATCCAGGTGGGGCTGCACATTGGTGGTGGTGGAGGGGAGTCCCCACTATCTGTAAAGTGCTTTGAGTGGAGTGTCCAGAAAAGCGCTATATAAGTGTTAGCAATAATTATTATTAATATTACCTGCTAATGAGGGATTGCAAAATGAGGCCCTATCTTTGTCTCAGTCAACAGCATATGAAGAACTCCCTTTTGCATGATGCTAGTTGAATATGCCGGAGTCTTCTTATGATGAATTATTTAATAGTGTTAATTTAATTTTAGGGAGATGAGTTGCTCTTTCATGGCAAAATGGGAAAAGGGAGCTGCAGATATAGAAATCATGATTTCACAAGCATAGCGTTCCCATAGATACACCTAGTAAAAACTCAAATGTCTAACTAGAACAATACATACTGTTCATTCTGTGACATCTGTCAAAAATGACCTTGAATTTCCTAACCTTATTCTAAAAAAGACTGACATCAGAACAGGGTTTTTCTGCTAAGCTTTGGTCATTTTCTTTTCTTAATCAGAGGTTTGAAGTGTCAGGTTGATTATTTGTGTATGACCGTGTTCAAAGTCAGAAGAAGATAATGGCATTTTTCAGCCCTTTTCAATGTTACTATACAGCCAGGAATGCATGAAGTTTGATGGATTGTCAAGTTGATTTCTATCACTGCAATACAAGGGCATGCCTGAAAGTGTGCATTTCAGATATGGCATTGATAATGCCCACACTGAAATCTGTTTGGCAGACATAACTTTTATTTGAGTCATGATCATGTTTAGTTCAAAATGAATTAACTTTTGGTTCCAGTTTGTTTTGGAAAATTAAATTTGCATCAGTTTCAAGGTTTATAAAGAAACCTTGAGATTTCTGCATCTCTGATAATAATGTATTTTGGTTCACTGCTTCACTATGGAGATGATTTTCGTGTAATGCTGGTGTTTTGTTGGATATTATTTTCTGCTTCTCTCAATACCCTTCTCCTCACAGCATGAATAATTCAAAGAGTGGAAAAAATCTAAATAATTTCCCCAAGATCAGTGCTTGGCATAAATTAAGAAACACAGCTTATTAGTAATAAAACAGAATTAATTTGAATATGATGTGATATAATGATGTAATATTACTGTATAACTGCCTTAAATATATTAGAAAGCACCTAATTATAATACCTTGTTTTGTAGCTTTTTTAATATATTGCTAGATTGAGGTAATTAAACTTACTGGTATTTCACATAAATCCAGGATGTTGCCTAAACTAGCATTAGAGAAAGCTGCAGCTGTAAAACATGATCATGATAAATGCTGATCATAGTAATAGAGGATTGAAGATGATTTATACAGTAGATCTTCCATTGCATCTCATGATATGTTGATATCACGGCAAAAGTATTATTTATTATGATATCAGGGCTTCTGTATTATTTTCAATTTCACAGTATTACAATTTTTGGTCCATACTCATTATTTTTATTTCTTCGGATATAATTTAGTGTATTATTCTAGAATTGTATTCAGCATACAGTATATCACGAACCACAAGGGTCACAATCAAAGCAGATTCTGCCGGGGGAAGAAAAGGCCTATTTATTTCCAAATGGTATAATGTTTTATTTAAAATTTAGCATCAAAGCTACATTTTCAGATAAATATGACCATGATCCAACACATCCTGCTCTTGGGCATTTCTTCTAATTAAGAATGGGAATTAGCCTGAAAGACTGTCTCCCACATCAGTACATCCAGAGATCTGATAGTCGTGACCTGCTGGGTTATTTCCATTGATTTCCATCCGATTGCATTTTCATTAAATGGAAATGCTGCAGAATAATAAGAGGTTAACGTGTTTGCCACATGGAGGAGTAGGGGAGAAGAGGTACCAGGTTGGTTTGGGAAACGTAGTTCTGGCATGCAACTTCAAAATGAGTTCAGTGCATACCGGACGGTATTCTTTAATGTTGTGCAATAAAGAGCTTGTGAAAAGCAGAAAGAGAGAAACAGGAAAGTGTGTCCCTAAACCAGTGACAACCTCACGCTGCACAAAGTAACCTTTTTGCACTGTCACAGACTTGCACAGATGTAGTGAAGGAGTAACACTTTCAATAATAGTTTAACCCAATGCAGGCTTCCATACATGAATAAATAACTTGCATGTGGTATGTAACTGTATGAATTATGTTACCTTCTAACCAAGCATCGTTTTGACCTTCAGCATTTTTCTACGACAAATCTTTTGGCAGAGATTTAAATATCAGTAAAGCTGTCACTGTACTGTGGAATACAGCACATATCTAGGTATATAGCAGTACTCTGTGTAGCTCTCCAAAGTGGGATAAATGGTCTCCTCTCTCTCTTTGAAGGGGATTATCCCACTGTACTGAGATCCCCTGAGTAGCTCATGCCATTGTCTGCTTACAGTCAACATCTTGACTAATCAGGGACTTGGTAGTCCTACTTGTAACTTTAATATGCTGCTGTGCTGTTCTGTCGGGTGGTTTTAGGTGGAAATGTGCCATTCTGTCATGATCCCTATAAGCTATTAGAGTGCCCAGATGTTCGATTCAGTCTTAGTGAAAGTCTCTTATATGCAAATCAGAACACAGATAATCAATTTGATAGATGGTAGCTGCTGGCTTCAAAAACCTTAGATCTTCGCTGACCTTGGCGAAAGACATTCGTGCTGCGGTAGCTAATGCTTATGATAATAAATGACTGCGTGCTTCATATATGATTTTTAAAACTGTGAAAGATTTATAGAGTTTGATTAATGTGTATATATTTAATAGCTGAATAACATATCATTAATCTGATTCAGTGTGTCTGCTTTGAACCCCTGCTTTACTTACTTTAATGAAATTGCATGGCTTTGGGGCAGTGCGATAAGGATTAGTTTCATGAAATGACCATTTAGGATCTCCTGAGATTAACCCATCATCTTTGGGGACTTCTTTGAAACTGTGGTCACTGTACATGTCAGAGTAAGGCAGCAGTGTGTTATTATTCAGCACTTTGTGGAAAACAATGAAAACTGTATTTGCCTTTGGAGGTTTGTCATTACACATAGTATTACCACTGTGTGGCTGGTCTGAGTAGATCTCAAAATCTGAAGAGACCTGGGTCCTGTCAGTACTGGGATGGGGGATCTCTAAGGGTAATCAAGTCACTGCCCCAGCGTGCTGACTGCAGAAATTGTGATGTATGTAGTACCTTCCTTCAAACATTTTAAACAGATTCCAGAGTATGTGGCCATAAAAGGTTATGGTGCACTATTTGTAAGAGTAGGGGTGTTTACTCAGGTGGCTAAATTCCACTCTGAGCTTATACAATATAGTTGCCCTAAAGCTTAATTCAGTTGGTGAGGCAGACTGGTTTCACCCCCATATCTCCAGTGTACTGAGAGCTGGCCCATAATGACTGGTCATCCCAGGTGGGGGCTGCCCTTCACCGGAAACTCCTGACCATCCACTTCAGTGAGAGTCTTCAGTGAGAGTCTTGGGATCCTCCTGGAATGAAAAGTGATATGCAAATCTAGTGTAAATTGTAAGCACTCTGGAATAGAATACAATTGAATGTAACAAGGAGCTGTTTTAATGGATTTTCTTCAAGAAACAATAGCATTAAAAAAATACAGAGACGTAAGGACTTGGGTAGTGTTGGTATCCAGGAAAGAAGAGGAGAATGTTTTGGGTTGAGATTCATAGGCTGACGCCACATGCCCGTCTGCCCGAGTGTGTTGTTTGTGCAAATTCCACAGTTTAAAATCACCTTCATTTTCTATATATGCGTAGCTACAGTTTTAATAAAAACAAACCTCAAACCATATTTTCTGATAAAAATCTTCTTCCTTTGGTACTGAAGAGGAATGAGAATGTCGAACCAAGCATTAATAACAAATTACATTGATTAAGTTTGCAATTATGTTTCAAGGTTGATTGCCTTAGTTATGTGCTAATGTATGCTATGAATAAACATTGTAATAAAGTTAAATCCTGGAGAAACAAATTACTAAAAAAATTGACAAATACGGGATTCAGCCTGTAATATTTTTGCTGTTGTGCTTCATACAGATATCTTGGAGGAACCAAATGTATCAAGTCCTCAGTTTTATTTAGTGATACCATTAATTTGGTGCCTCAGAATTCTCCTACTAATTAGCTGTTTTCCTACCACTCAACAAATTGGGAATGCTAATGTTCTGAATAATGAATACACCCCAAAATGCATTAGCTATCTACAGTAAACACATTCTTCTTTTACTTGGTTCACATCTTTCATCTAATATCTGCTTCGATACGCAGGGGGTAGTCAAATACCCACAGACCACAAGAGTGTATGCTTGTTATTCATTATTCCCTGCTAAACTCCTTTAACCCCGCAATTAGAAGCTTCCAAATATAATCTAAACTTTGTGTTGTTTAAATCACATCCTAATAATCGCCATAGTTTGAATACTGATTACAATGCTGTAGTTAAGGAAAAGTTCACTCTTTCATTTTTTCTGCTAAATTTACTAATGCATTTTATTCCACAGACCATTAAGACAATGGTTCCTTGTAAAATAACCATTCGGTTTTGATCCACAATACTTATTCCCCCTCTGTAACACCCAGGTATTGCAGGCCCTGGAGTTCTTATTTTTAAACAAACCAATCTCGTCTAGAAAACTGTGCTTTTGCATTACTTTTATGATGAACCTTTGGTGACCTGTGTTATAGGCTTTGCTGTCTGTATTATGTCTGTAAATGCTGTCTGCATTTTATTAAATTAGCCCTCCTAAGTACTCAAAATCCGCTCCTTTTAAATCGAATGTTTGTCATTAGATCACAAGAAAGTTACATGGCTATTTGGCTCATCTGGCTGATAAAAGTACTGTAACCTACAGATCTACTGCAGGAATCGAATTAAAAGATCCATTAAAGTCAGATTCATCTTCAGCCCCCAGTTAAAGGAGTTTATTCTCTCGCTCTCTGTGTAAAGGAGTGTCTCCTGATTTGTGTGCTGAATGCACAAATTCTCAGTTCTGCTCGTGTCTGTCGGTCTTTGTGCTGTTGATGAAATTTAAATAATGATCCTAAAATATCCGATACCTGGTGTCCTTTGAGGGATTCGATACTGTCGGTGTCTAACCTATGATTCAGTTCAATTCAATTTATTTTATATAGCGCCTTTCACAACAAGGTTGCCCCAAGGCACTTAACAAAGCAAGTGACAAAGCAGTGTTGTTCCTCCAAGTACAAAGTCAGCCAAGTGCTTTTGTACACGGAGTAGAAAGGCATTGCACTTTTTTTCTTTTATTGAAATAAGAATTCAATTCTAGTGAAATTCAGCATAGGGTCTATATAGTAAAATCCCCGACAGTGTCCAGCATGGGATGGAGAAGTGAAGAAGACTGTTCCGCCTCCTGGCAGAGAGTGTCTTTCAGAACAAATCATGTTGTTGGTACATGTAGAAGTTAGTACAAGTCCCCAGATTCCCATTCCCACTTGTCATTTTCCTGTTTTCCTGACTTTAACTTGTCAGGAGAAGTCTGACAAAGTTCCTGTCCCAGCCATGCTTTCAAATTAAACCGTTTTTTAATTTGTTGAACACGACAAATGTATTTTTCCGAGCTCCTATTGCATCTGTCAAGAGGTTGTTATTGCTATGGCAAAATGTTATAAAATACTTCCTTTAACTCTGATAATTTTGTTTGAGCTTTTGAAATAAAAAGATTAACGTGCTCGGCCTCTAAATATGTAGTTTGCCTGCACGTCCTAAAATTATATTCATACCAGCTGAAGAGAAGAAGATAAATATTATTTTAAAATTGCATTATGCTTCATTAAGTGAACATTTCTAAAAATCTGTCCAGGAATATCCCATTATCCTGATTAATGGTGCCATGGAGTATTCATTATACATGATTCATACAATTTCTTTAACTTGTACTATTTCTTGATATATTAATAATACAGAATAGAGATGTGTGAGATGAGTGTTAGGTAGCCTGAGGTAGAATCCCTGTTTAGGAATTGTTCATTACTACTATATGGAGTAATAACCTTTGAAAATAATAACAAAATTATTTTTTATACCTCATACAAAAACCGTACTAGTTTTGGCATATTTTAAGGGACGTTCTACTTGAGAAATTGTATTTATAGCTGAATCAAACACTCTACCTGGTCAAACATACAGCACAACCTGGAGACATAAAACAAATCTCTCACTGCGTTAAATCAGCCATGCAGAGTGTAAATAATAGATCCCGTTCTTTCTCAGCTTATAATGTTCCTCTAATTATAGAGATACTACATAAGTAGATACTATGAGCATCACACAAAAATATCCATTAATAGATCTGAAAACTTCTATTTGAAAAAGCCTCGTCTGATTTGTTTTATGCAAGAAACTGCTTTTTGTTCCAACCAAATGATTTTAACAATACAATGTCAAATTGAACTGTGAATTCCGAATGCAGAGTAATCGATCAAGGGTACAAGCTCGCAATCAAACTCATGTAAAAGAAACAGATCCTGGGGAAAAAAAAATGCAGGTTCCTTGTTTTACCTGGATCCTGCATCTGTCAAGCACAGATAAAAAGTAAGGTATTATTACTTTTATTACTTTATTACTTATTATTAACACAGATTGTAGTTCATGGCTTCATTATTTGTTTTAGTAGTGCATGTTATCTGTGACTTCTGACCTCACTGGCTGTCATTGTCATCACTGTGTCAGAAGAATAATGTCCATTCCACTGTCTCATATCGCTACAGTGAAACTGGACTGGACACCTAGGATGGGATAAGTGCCTCTTTAGCGTGTTTTACAAGGACACACACTTGCTCACTCATTTTCCATTGTGAGTATTTGTGGGATTTGTGTAATTCTTGAGGCATTTTAAGTATGTCAGCCAAATAATTTAAACAAAAAATTAGTCTTATTTTAAAGTTCCATATAAGTAATAAAGGAAAGCACTTAAAGTGTACTTACCTAGATAAATACAGTAGCTTCTAATTGGACTAATGATGAAATGCGATAGACACTCCTTCTCCAAACCCATTTTTCAGAGCTGAAGTTTATTCTCCTTGAGCAGACTGCTGTATTGCTGTGCTAAGCCAGTCAGTGCTTATAGGGAGTTCTTTCACTCAAACAGGCAGTGCAGGACTGAAAGCTACCATCCTGAATAAATCCTGTATAAATGTGTGTTAAACATCTCATGAAGCATCACAATGTATACAGATTCCAGCCCTTCCAGCAATTCCTACCCATTCAGTTAATGTATTTTTCTAAAATAAAAAAACATTTATCGTGGCCTGTTTGAACCACAGCATATATTGTCAACATTGTTAAAAAATGTTTTATTATGGATATTTAGGGGTAATTACATGTGGCTCTCCAGAGCACTAATGGTGCTGTTGTTTTAAGAAAACCGATTAATCTAATTTGATTTCTGGGCCCATTTGGAGGCTGAAGTGTTGACATTTTCCTCAGAGTGACCTCTATTACCCAGGAGCATGCCTGAAGCAGAGTCCGACTCTGCACAAAGCATCATTGTAGACACGCAGGAAAGACAGCAATCACCTCCGAGTCCCAAAGCAATTAGGGAAGGAGAATTTGAGAGGCAAAATTCTGTTTCTGAATGGGAAATGGAAGAGACTGCATGGTGTTTATGTGGTGGGACACTTTATAGGATATACAGCATTTATAAATAAATTACTGTATTATTAAGGTGGTGGTTGTTGTTGTTGTTACAGCACACTGAGACATTGCCATCACAAAGAAAAAGCAATAATGAGACAATGTGTTTGGTGTTTAGCTTGACTCAGTGCATTTTGCCACATCACATGGAATGGTAACCCTTTTCGAGTTGTGGCCGCCCAGGAAACATAATTCCCAGGTGGTCTTCCTAAGCACGTCTGCAAATCTGATCCACTCTATCGGACTTTAAGAAAAGATGCCTTCTAGCTAATAAGCCCTGGGCATCTGTGCTCACTCCCCCTTCAGCTGGTTCGGGCAATGAAGACCTCCTGTGTCGCAGTGTTAACTCTGTTTCTGTCAGTTTTTAAGCTAAAGCCAGAAGCATGAGACACCGAGATGAGTGCCTGTAGGCTGCAGATTGCTCCCACTCACCATGAGTTCATACAGCTTAATGTGATTTAATTAACTCTGATGGTGATGATGATGATATTTCCTATTGTATTTTTTAGTGGTGGTGGTGTAAGAAGATGGACATCGCTTTGAGATATTAGATATATTTAACTTCGCCCATGTAGGCAGATGATAGCGTGGGACAGTTTTAAATGTGCCAGGAGAACTGGCTGAAAAACCTCAACAAAACACAAGTGATATTTCAAAGAATGCTTAATATTATTTCATATGGGATTCAAAATGCCAGTGGCATGTAAAGAAAAATCTATTTGTTGAATTCGTTTGTAAAGCAAACAAGAATGGTGGAGTTGCACTTCCAGCAGATGAACTTTAAACGTGCTTCATAAACTTCTTTCTGTCCATTATCGGAAAACTGGTAACTGCTGGCGAGGGTCATAGAGCCCTGAGCATGTCTTGGAAGTGTGGTGTTTAAGACGGGGGTCTGAGACAGACCCGTGTCACGTTTTATTTCTGAATTTTTGAGTGTTATTTTTTGAGAAAATTTGCGATAATATGCACATGCTGTACAGTAAGGGTTAAAGTCATGAAAAAGATATGCACTTCCCCACGTTCAAACAGAATTCTTTAAAGTTATTCACTGGAGCAGGAGAATGCAGGATTATTGCTGAAATACATGGGCAGGATTACATCACATAGCCTAATAAGATCTTTGCATTAATCATCAAAGGATGTTACAGAAAATCCTCTTTGGTGTGATCTAGAAATACCAGTGGAGCCATCAGTGGACACAATTAACGCCTAGTCTGTTTCTATCAACAGACTAGAAAATCACACTGTCTGCATTTATTGAGAAAGGCTCTAGGCCATAAAAACAGATTCAACATAATAGCATTAAATATGATTTTTGAATCAGACTGTGGGTGACAGAAAGTGCTTCTTTGTATTAGGTCTTGAAAAGGCACATCTCAGAGAATGCCAAGAAAACCTTCATTTCAACTGCTAGAGTTTATAAAATAACATGATTAGATTATTTTATTTGGTTTAGAGGAGTGGTCCTTCTCACCTTATCATGAGGAAACTGTCCTTTAGATTTTCTGGGTGTAGTCGAAATTTGCCTGAAGATCATGTCAGCCATAATTAATAAAATCGAGCCTTGACCGGAGTGAAAGCTTAATCATTCTGTGGCTCTCAAGCACTCTAGTTTAAAAAATAATCAATCAGATTTCAAGGTATTATAAGTACCTGTCATTTACAGTCCTGGGTGAAAATGTTATTTTTGTAAATACATAGACGTATTTTTTATGTTGTGTCACAGAGATTTTAATTCACTTTTCTTCAGTGTAGAGGGACGTTAATGCTCGCAGTGTTTCTTTTCACGCCTTAGAATTGAAGGTATCATGTACTGTTCTAGAACATAAGAATGTTTACTCGGCCGTGTTGTCAAAGCGCATACCCTGGCTTTTTTCAAGAAACAGCTGCATGAGATCCTTGGATCAATTAACTCCTAACTACCAAACGAGCTCGGTAAGCCAAATGGTCCCCTTTTATTCATAACGTTTCTTACGTTCTTAATTTGTTTGACAATCCTTGAATTCCAACACTATCACAGTTGAAATCTTTTCGCAAATTGTTCATATATAAAGTAATCCCAGATTAATCACCAAAGATTAGTAACCATTGATCTAAGATTTACAGTCCTTTAAGTGTAATCCATCTAAAATGATACACTTTCCAACATTTGTAATGTGATTTAAAAAATGAAGGAGCTGACAAAGTTAATTATTTACATGTTGTGTTTCAGAGCTGTGACCTCTTTTAATCACTGTGGCTGAGCCATGTAGACTAGACAGCTTTCAACCCTGAAAGAAACCAAAATACAATTTGCTTGTACACATTGATTTTCAATATACATACTGATGATGATAGGTGAGCCCCTTCTCTTGAGACAATGAAGCTCCAGAGCTTCTTCTATACAAGTAATAAATCACGAACTGATCTTTAAGGGAAACTTTTTCACCCCTACAGCACATCAGAGCACCGGATAGTTGTTATGTAATGGATTTCTTGGTGTAAGATCATACCCACAGATTGTAGCTCTGATGCAATACTTTTACTGTTGCCTTATTTGAATTTGACCGGCACCATGATGTTGTACAGCTGCGGATTTTATAGTCCTGCTATTTTAGTTTTACTGGCCCTACCCAAAATGTTTAAAAAACCCATCCAGATTAATAATGTAAAACTAGGCATCCCTGCATCATTTCATTTCCTTTAGAACAGGAAGCATCCAATCTAAACTTAACTCACTGGTTAGATCAATAATTGATGAAGATATGAGCCCAAGATATAAAATAAGCTGTTTCTAATATCCAGGTCTGCCCTTGTATTTCTGTGCTCACTGTTTGTGTGTGTGCTTTTCCAGGCTCCACCCTGTATCAGTAAATAGTCTTTTTCATGACCGCACTCACACAAGGGGTGAGAGACTCTAAAACATACTCAGAATGCTGAATTACCACTGCAAACAAATAGATGTTACAGATGGATGATAGGGTGTATTCAGCTCTTTCTCAGCCCAGGCCAGCCAGAATAAAAACAGATTACTTCTGTCCTGGGGGAAGAGTTTTTATTAGTGGAGGAAAACTGCAGCAGTTATTGCCATTGATGGTGCTCTAGCAGTCCCTAATAGGTTAAGATGGGGTGAACGCACTACACAAAGCAGGTGGTGCAATATTAATTTTCCCTTAGGCTTTCCTCTTCAATAGAGGTTATATAGTACATGTCTGTCGGGTTCTCCCTGTGGAGCTGCTCGATGTATGATGTATACACCTCATTGAAAAATAATCATTTTTCATTCTTTACAGACATTGTTTGTGGTTTCATGATTTTGTGCGTTATCCATTAGGTCTGATTTTCAGGTGCAAAGAAATATTTGCACCCCGTGTATAAAATGTTTTGCATGTGTGGCAAACCACCTTGCAGGGCAGAATAAATCTTTTAAATCGAAGTGTAGACTCAGTCACAGGGCTTGACTCAGCTAGACAAACGACCCTTTAGTAAAAGATATGACCAAATCTGCTCTTGAAAGAGCCGAGTCTGGAGGTGTCAAGAGTGCACAAGCCCTGGAGCAGTATTGACCGAGAAGCCTCCGTGCAGCAGGTTTGACGGGTTACACTTAATTCATCAACTTCTTCGGATTTGGAACAATTTTGTTTTGAGCAGTGAAGCGGGCTACTTGTTCAATTAAGTGGTTTAGAGATCATTTGAAATGAAAATACCCTGTAGCTCTCGGGGACCTCAGTTGGCCCTTTGTGACTAAATTGAACCAATGACCTTGCTAAAATACTGAAAGTTTTCCGGGTCCTTACAAACTGATGACTTCAAGGTACCCCGTAAAACGTTCTGAATGGGTTAGACACCCTGAAACGGACCTTCACCTGCATGGACTACACAAGAAGTTCAAGTGATTTCGTTCTCAGGGAGGAGGTAGTAGGCTCATATATACTATCACTGTTTTCAGAACCAGCTTTTCTTGTCTCAGTACCACCCATCACTAGTTCAAATATCTTCTTCATAAAAACCTGCCTTCTCAGCAGAATGTCTGATTGCAGTCTTCACCTTGACATGACGGCGCTTTTAGACTTGCCAGCAGGATTTTAATGTACAACAGCACGTATTGAAATAAAAACCCTGATACATTGAAAGCCATATAGGCCTTTATTGGATTAAGGACTGGATGGCTGAAAGCAGAAGGCAGCAAATTTCTCCTTTACAGGCTTATCAGAATAAAGATGTTTTGCGTAACAGTTAAATAAACTGAATTTCTAGGCTTAAATAATACCTTTGTTTAATTTAAATGTGATTGCTGGAAAGCAGGTTAAAATCAAAGGAGTACATTGTTGCTGTGAGCGACGTGCTCTCTCCAGGCGTCTTCCAAACTTATTTTTTAGCATTAGATCCTCATTGAGTGCAATGGTCCATGCACTGCAGAATATGAACAGGCAATTGAAAAAGGTGGTGTGCTAAATACAGTGCCCTCCAAACGTATCGGGACAAGAGTTCAAATTAGCTCATTATAACTGTGTGCTTAGGAAATTTGGATTTCAAAGCACAAAATGAATATGAGACAAAAGCAAAGAATATCCCCTTTTGACTATGGGTATTTTTATGCATTAATGTTTTACCGTTATGCAACAACAGCACTTTTTTCAACCCCATACCCCCCCAACACGCACACACGCATTTTAGATGAGCTCAAGTATTTGGTCAAAGGGTTTCACGTTGCAAACATTTCACACACATTAAAGAGCTGTGGAGGTCTATGCATGATTCTGGGCTTTGAAACTGCTTCTGAAGTTTTGGATTAGTCAGCAAAAACCAACATGAAGACCAAAGAACCCGCTATGACAGAAAAGAAGGCCGTTTTGACAGTGAAAGGAAAGACAATGACTATCAGAGAAATTGCTGACAATCTGAAATGTTCTTAAGAAAAAGGAAACAACTGGGGGAGTCGAGAACAGGCAGAGAACAGGTCATCCCTTAAAGAGAAATGTGGTGGATGACAGACAACTGTTTCTAAGTGTAAAGAAAAAAACCCAAATTTCTGTTAGTATAATCAAACATAATCCCCAGAGTGTGGGGGTGCAAATCTTGAGTACCACAATCCGCAGAAGACTTCACCAAGAAAAATTCAGAGGCTGTACTGCAAGGTGTGAGCCCCTAATCAACAGCAAGAACAGAAGAGCTCGATTGGAATTTGCAGAAACTACAGAGATGAGCCACAGTAGTTCTGGAACAAAGCTTTATGGACAGATAAAACCAAAATAAACAGCTATCAAAGTAATGGAAAGTCTAAGGTGTGTTGAAAAATAGGAACAGCCAATGACCCCAAGCATACCACTTCTTAGTCAAACATGGTAGAGGGAGTATCATGGCTTGGGCATCTATGGCTGCTTCTGGAACAGGCTCAATGGTCTTTATTTATGTCTTAACTGAAGATGGCAGCAGTAGAATTCAGAGATAAACAGATCTTTTCTGCAAATATAAGAAAAAATGGCACCAGATTGGTCTGCACTTCATTATGCAGCAGGACATTAACCCGAAACATACTGCACGCTTAACAAAGGAGTTTATCAGACAGAAAAAGTGTAACATTACAAACTGACCTGGAGGCAGAAAGCCTGGCCAACAAGCAACAACTTAAAGAGGCTGCAGTTAATCCTGGCAAAGCATCTCAAGTGAAGAAACAGAGTCTGGTGATGTCAATGGGATGGAACCCTGATGCAGTTACTGCAAGCAAGGGATCTGTAACAAATACTGACCTTTCCACCTCTTTTTAATTTGCTTGACGTTAAGTGACCAAATACTTGTGGTCATCTACTGTACATTTTGGGGGACTGAGCACAACATCTGCTTTGTTTGAAATATGCTTGCGTGTTTGCAAAATATATACTAGAAATAAAATGTGGCCTTCAGAATGCTGCCTGAGAATCATTTGTTTTATGTTAATTTCAATTTGTTGTTTATACAACAGGGAAATGGTAATTTTAGGTTTTTGTCCCAATACTTTTGGAGGGCACTGTATATGCAGAAATCACATAGCACAAATATTTTGGATGGCTTGCTTTTTTCAAGCATTTTCTTGGTTATAATCATTCAGTTGATATAAACAAGACCAACTTCCATAAGAATTTGATAACCAAATGATTTTTGCTCACGGTGTGTGGATATTACAATTCAAAAGAATCTATGTACATTGAATATCATTGAGTATCCTGAATGTATTTTCTGTAGGACTCTACCTTGACTGATCTATTCTGTGCATGAAGAATACTACATTTTTACATTCAGGCAAACAAAGATACACAATTCAGTCACTATTTAGCGTTTCTAATGTTTTTGAAGAAAAATAAAACTTGGCTGATCTGAGCCTAGTTATGGTCTTTATCTCTATTTTTTTAAACTACTGTATCTCTCAAGATTTTTGCCCATTACTTTTGGATGGCATCTGCACATTTTAAGGTGTGCAATCATCAATAATATGTATCGATTTGACTTGATGGTTCCCCAGTGGCTGTTCACAATTTATGGCAGATGTAATAGAAGCAGGTTATGCTTTGTCAGCAAGTGGAAAAAAAGGTGGCCTGGAGGTGGATGATCGAAATCTGAAAACTGCAGTACCAGAAGAGCTGGCTGGTGTACAGTATGTGAGTTTTTGAGATCTCTGGAGCGATGCATAATTATAACAGGATCATTTCACATGCTGTCTTTTGTTGCACACAAGCAGTCCAATGCATGACTTTGGCATTATCTTATCAGTTTATCCTTCCATTAATCTATTTTCTAACTGCTTTATATAAAACTCAGTCATAGACAAGGCAGGTTACACACTGGATGGGACATCAGTCCATTGCAGGACATGCATAAACACACACGCGCACACACACCAGGACCAGTTTTCCCAGAAGCCAATTAACCTAACACAGTCCCACGTCTTTGGACTGTGGGAGAAAATGGGAGCACCCAGAGGCAATCTCATATGAGCATGGGGAGAACAAACAAACCACGTGTAATAGCACCCCAGGAATTGAACTGAGGGCCCCAACATTGCCAGGCAGCAATGTTAACCAATGCTCCAACCTTTCACTCTTTTCAGTTTAATTGAAATTACCTCAAGGGTTTCAGATTGCTCCAGTACAAATGAATCATGTCAATGGACCAGAAGAAATTGTTATCATGATGGCAGTCAGGGAATATTCCTCATTTGATTGTTAATGGCTAATTGTCAGCTAGCTTGATCTGTGTAAATAAGTTCCTCTTTTTTTCCACTTGTGTCCTGTGACTGATGTTACACTGTTGATTCTGAAGAAGTCTGTTGGGTTGTTTTTTCCATACCAATTTAAAATTCAGTTCTTTCAGTTAGTGTAGGACATAAATGTAATAGTTTGTCCAGACCCAATTCTCTTGACCTGTTCAAACCTGACGATTGTACAATTCAACAATTTTAACCTAGCATCCCCTGATTTACATTCTGAACTTTGAACTACAGTATGGCATGGCAAAATTATGGTCTGTTTTGGATTGTCCACATTATCTCGAAATTCTAAATAATCATCAATATAAACAGCTTAATTCTACTCATCAGGGGCTCCTTCAAGTTCAGTGTTGTTCTAGTGTTTAACTGTGAACTGCTGAGACTAAAATTACTCATACAGAGAATAGAAAAGAGAAAAGCTCCCACCTCACTGTAGATTTTCACAATTACTCTTCTTTATCACTGTTTATTAATGAGAAGTTTCCAGACTTGTTGGCCGCTCATCTTTCTTCAGTGTGAAAGACATCAAGTGTGTCACTGCATTTCTGCCACCTGTCTTTAAACCTCTGAAGAGGGACGTCATCTCGCGTCCCTTCTGAACATTGCCAGCATATTGGAGAATTGCACATGGTCTCAATCCATCATCTATAAGCCTTACGATTGAACACAGCTCTACTAATGACAGACACTGCTGTGCATTACATTGGAATTGTTTCTCTTCCCTGTGTTCCTCTCTTTACCTCCTAGTGTTTATTGTCACATTATACAAGTCATGGAGACAGTGGCTCTTCCTAAAATCTTCAGGGGCTGTTGAAGAATCTCATGAACTTGTAAATGAACATTTTGCAGTTCTCCAGGGAGTCTACAGTGTAAATGGATCATTCACTGGAACAGACCTCCCAAAAGTGCTTTTTACTGGAGACTATTGAAATTGCTTTTAAACCCCTTCAGAATCGTAAAATAAGTCAAGGATTTTCCCCCTCCAGCTGGGCTTGCTCACAGTTGTGATTTTCAGTCCAGGTGAAGAAATGAAGTAAGCTCTTTGTTTCAGACACACATGAAGAGTTTTTTTTCTGGGGTTTCCAACTGTTTTACAGTGTGTGTGGTTTACAAAGGAGAGCCCACAGTCATTTGCATACATCCCAGTACCACTGAGCAAAATCAGTAGAGTTCTAGTCTATCAACATCTTTGAACGTTTTCAAGCCGTGCTCATAAAATATTCCTTTAACTGAATTTTGTAGAAGAGTGATAAAGTGCTTCATGGAAATGATTAAGTGTGGAAGTTGAATGCACTTTGGAAGTGCATATAAAATTTAAAAACCAGAGCAGGAGACTTCTTTACCTATAGGACTGTGGGAGGAGTGTGGAACCCAGACAAGCTACCCAGCCATGGTGTTAAAGCTGATACCCTTACGTATATCATGAATTAGGTCCTTGGATCAATTAGCTATTTACTATCCAATGGGTTGGAATGGGCTGAATGGCCTCTCATTTGTAACCTTTCTTATGTTCTTATGAATGGTGGCGTAGTGGTTTAGCACTGCTACCTTGTAGCTCTAGGGTCCTGAATTCAACTCTGAGCCAGGGAGCTTTCTGTGTGGATGTTGGTATTCTAAATTGTCACTCCCTCAAACCCCCTGCAATAGAATTGAGTCCCATAGACTCTGTGAGCATGATCTCTTAGTCCAGTCTTGAAATGTGTCTGCTTTCGGCTACTAGTATCTTTGGCCCTTCCCAGGACAAGCACCTTTCTGAAAATGAAGGATTAAAGTAAAAAAAATCCTTTTATATTACACTGCGGTTTGTTTTGCTACCTGTACCACATGTAAACACTATTTATGCTCAATACTGTACATTCACGCACTCTTGTTCAGCACCAAAAGAAAAGCCTTATTATTTAGATTTAGCCCAAAGCAGCTCAAACTGAAATCATGAATATGAGAAAGAATATATTATAAGAATATTCTGCAAGTGAGAATGGCCATAACAGCCATTAACGTAATATATTTACAGTATACAACATACACGCATGCATATATATGGTTTATGATAAAATATTTCATTACTTCTCAAAATAGTACAAGAAACGGGGGAGAAAAGTCTTATTACCAAGGCGTATAAAATGCAGAGAGCATAATATGTGTGTGGTGGATCTGCTTGGTTGTTTTTAAAGGCTCTGTAAATATGAATCAGTCATTAATTTCATTTTAAAATCACACACAACTGTAATACATATACTCCTACACCACAGTTTATTAATACAAAATGTGTGTGCTGTGTGCTCTGCATTTGACTGAGTAGACAGCATGAAACAAAGACTTTATTGAAGCCTGTCTGTGCTGTGTTTGCAGCCTTTACCTTTCTCTTCTACTCTCTTTAAACAGGAGCGTATTCATAGCCCGTAGCAAAGTCTCACCTTGGGGATTGTTCAGGCCGTCAGCATATTGCTTCAGCAGGTTTCAGCCAAACATTTGCAGGTCCTGAATAGTTTGGGAGTGCCTAGTGCAGTTCTGCATGAACACAGAATACAGATTTTTTATAGAAGCTTGGATGGCTCCCAGCATAAAGGGCTGTCAGCCTGTGATGATACAATGCCTTTATATAGAGAGCTGTCCAGGGTGCTGAAAAACAGCAATGAGAACATATTAGATTTCACGTCCGCAGGAATCTGGCACTGCTATGGTCTGAACAGATAAATCAGTGATACAGGTTGAACACTACTTCTTACTGCTTCCTATGCCTTTTAGCTGTAGTAGTCACTGGCTGCCTCTGCCGATATTGGCAAATTCAGCTGTTAAGTCATTGTTCTACAGCATCCAGCTGTAAACACATTTATTTGTGTTTTTTCATGATTCGTCTTGCGGCGCATTCTGTCATTTACTTTTTGTCGTGATAAGGCATTTCAGGACATTTATGTAAGACAGTAGACTCATGTTTTACATGGTATTTAGGTTCCTGACATAGTGTGTACACCCAAAATCGCATATAATCAGAAAACCCCCCTTAGACCCCCTATTCCCCTACCCTCGTAAGTTTATTAGTATGTAAGTATAGTTGAAACAGTAATACAGCAAGTACAGTACTGTACAGTATACAAAATAGATCAAATAAAATGTAATAATAATAAAATGCAGGGAATACTCACCATAATGTCCCAGTGATGATGAAAGGAATGTGCAGCTGATGACGACGATGATGCTGGAGATGAAGGGGTCACACACTCGAACCTTTACCTCTGTTCAGAGCTGCTCTCTGCTGAGATAGCTGGAGAGGGGTCTTCGGGGTTGGAGGCAGAGGCCAGCAGTTGGGTAAAGGCGTATGAGTGGAGGTGGCCAGCAGTTGGTTGAAGGCGTATGAGTGGCGGAGTATAGCAATTGGGTGAAGGCGTATGAGTGGAGGTGGCCAGCAGTTGGGTGAAGGCGTATGAGTGGAGGTGGCCAGCAGCTGGGTGAAGGCATATGAGTGGCGGAGGCCAGCAGCTGGGTGAAGGCGTATGAGTGGCGGAGTACAGCAATTGGCTGAAGGCGTATGAGTGGCAGAGGCAGCTGGGTGGTGGCAGGGCTCGTAGTCAAGGTGTGTGGGCTTGTGGTGGGGTAGTGTTGGGAGTGGTGACTCGGTGTCTCGAGAAGTCGATGTGAAGAACTGTCCTTCTTTACGTTTTAACTCATTGTGCCTTTCTTAATATGAGTGTAAATATGCCATCTCTGAGTGCCCGGTTAATTTTCGATGAGTGGTCCATTGATGGATTGTACTCTGAAATTAGTTCAGTCATCCGAGCTTTCTTGTCGACTGGCAAAATGTTTTAGTTTTTTCCCTCCAATCCATGGGGATTAGCCGCGCAATATAAGAAGCCAGGCTTGATCATACTGTATGTCTGACAGCATTACCCCGAAACAGCAACGTGATGCAATCGTTACACATCCATGCCTTGAAATTGGGGCCAGGTGTTCATGTTTCAAGATGTATGTGCGTTTGAGCAAATAGCCCTGTTTCGTTTGCATTGAACACTTGTTCAGGTCTGTTTCCTTTTTGTTCAGTTTTTTCAATCATTCCAGAAATCCATGCCCTGCTTCTTCACTTGCTGATGCTGATTGACCTGTTATTTTCACATTTTTCAAATTATACAGTACCACAGACTGAAACTATTAAGCCAGCCAGCACTGGCTTTAAACAGCACTAGTACTGTACATAGTTCGCATTTTGAATAATGTTCACAGAGGCTAAGCTCTTTTTCACGAATCGTATGCCCATCCCCTGGGAACATGCTTCTGAATCACCTCCTCAATCTACAAGCATAGGGACCTTATTATGCACATGGCTCATCAGGTTTCCAGTCTTTCCTGCAGCAGATGCACAGCTCTCACAAAACAGCCTTCTCTCTGTCTGTAATTGCACTAATCGAAAATTCATTCTCGCCATACTTACACTCCAAGCTGGTCACTGTCATCCCACCCCTTAACTTGTTAAAAATATGGATTTTTAACTCCAAATCAGGCACTTTTCTTGACTTCCTTTCCCCTTTGTATGCATTTTCAGTTTCCGAGGCACATTCGTGATGCCACACAGTAAAGAAAGCAACAGAGTGCAATAGGCTCTGTAACTTAGTTTCCAAAGCATAGCTCACATTCCTGCTGCGCATTTGTGAACTTTCCCATATTATTGGATTTTTCATTCATTTTTTTCATTGCCGACCACATATATACTGTCCAAATTTGCGTAAAAACATATAGCATAAAACAGGAGTCTACTGTATTATATCTTCATCCAGAACAAGTACTGATTTGTATACAGAGTATAGAACTGCAGCTACAAAATAACATTCTCTTTTTTTGCCACCTTGTTCTGTTGCTGGTACTTTACTGAGAAAAACGTTACCTGAGGTAGTGACAAACCTAGAAAAGGGGTTCCTTGTGAATCTTCCCAAGGAACGTTGGTCTGTTTTATGAAATATGTTACATAACACTGCCGGGAATACTTCTCTCACCACTACTTCAGTGAGGCCCCAGTACATGAACATTTTACATATTAAATAGTTTCTAATGGCACTTCCAGTACACTGCACCCCAAAGGTGACATTATAATGTCAAATATCCAAGCAAAGTTGTTTGCCGTCCATGTCAATGGATATCCTTTTCCCTGCTTTCAATCAGGGCACTTCTCCCACCCACTGTTGAGACAAACAACTTTGATATCATCTAATTAATACTAGGGTTTAAATCTCTTATCTCCATCCTTTCTTGGCCAAATGAACTAATATGATGAGCGCCTGGCCCTCTTGTCAGTGTTGTACTGAGACGGTGGATTTCATTTGCATCAGAGACGGTGTAATCACTTCATGCACCTGATGGTCTGTAGGGGTTACTACAGCTGTCAGTCTCACTGCTGCCTTTCCCCTCTCATCAGCAGTTTTTGTTTTGCTAATATATTGACATCTTAATCTTTGAAAAATACCAGGTTGCATCTTCACTAGTAATTACATTTAGAAGAATTAGGCCCTGACAGGTAATCACAGCATAAAAAATCTTCAGGAGTCAATTTACAGCATGCCAGCTGACAGGTATTGATAACAGATCATACAGCAGGATTCTGCATAGAAAAGAGTATTCCTGCTTTTTAATGATCTCATCTATTCATGTAAGGCTCCTTACCTTAGCTTTATTCAGCATAATGTTGTTCCACTTAAGGGATGTTATTTTTTTTGCAATCACGGCAGTAACACTGAGGGAGTGAAGGAGAGAAAATAGGCTTACGTGTAATCAGCAATCAGGCTTATTTATAAGCCATCGTGCAATTGATCCGAGAGTATTGTGGTTCCATTGCCAAATACAGTTCAGGCCCTTGCATCAGTTAACAGTGGATATGCTAAATTCTGAGTGTCAAGGCTGCCAAGACAGTTAAATACAGTATGTTGAGGACATTTTTTCACTCAGATTATAATTTGAACCTCTTTTAACACCATCAGGGGCACAGATCTTCAGATCTGCAGCATTCATACCACTGTTTTGTCTATAATCCTTCTGTAACAGATATCTGGAATGCACTGCATTCTTTATTACATAAACAGCCACAAATAGTCTGAAGCAAAAGGCCCCTGATCAGGTTATCGCATTACTCGGGCTCTCCTTGTTTCAGGAAAGAGCTGAGCCAGCAGTAACTCAGAAAAGGGTTTTCAGTCAAGTGGGTGTTTCTGTTCCTGTTGGGTTTTTTTTTTTAGTATAAATGCATTATTTCACAAAATCACAAAAGATACAAAACGAGCTGGAAATGAAGAAAGACAGCTAAGAAAGCATACTGCAAGTCTCACAACAAAAAGGCATTGTGTCTCATTTTCAATGCAGCATCTAGTCTAGTTGAGGCATTAATTATGTGGTGCATGCCATGAAGTTAATTTTTTTTTACAGAATGTTTGCAGTTCAAGTTTCTTGTAATATCTATTATAAGCAGAGTTTCTGCTTGTAATCCTTACAATCTGTATTATTTTTCTTTCTCTGCAGGTTGGCCTAATGTAGCCATTCCAGTCCTGGGGTTTCTGTATTGCTTCACCCAGATAGGAATGGAGTGGGACAAGACACATCAGTAACATGAGCCGCAAATATGTCTGTCAATTTTATGTTTTAATACAAAATTGTTTTTTTTTTATATCAACAAAGTCAGCAAACAGTACCGAATACCGAATATCAATAGTGATTATCCACTTTGCAAATGTTGTACATATTCATGTTTTATGCACTGCACAGTTAATTTGATATGACTGAAAGTGAAAAGAAATAAAAGAAAAGTTACAATAACCAATAAAAAGAGTAATTGAATTAATTGAAAACACAAACATCCATGGACATACATTTCAATCACAATCTTCTTCTTTGTAACCTTATGCCCCAGGTCAGATGTCCACAAAAGGCTTTAGTGAGAAAGAAGGTTAAGAGAAAGATCCCAGGTGTCAAGTGAGACAAGTAGAGATGACAGAACATGAAAAAGACCCTGTGGGACAGGTGACCACTCTGACAGGTGAGCACTATCTGCCAACACCTGGCCTCCTAGAGCTACTCTCCATTTGGGGTACAGAGTGAGACAGTACCGAGCTTTCTGATGGAATGATATATGACGGTAATAATAGATCTGATACCAAATGCTGCAAAAACAAGCAGGAGAAGGAGTGGGGAAAAATCAATGTTTTTAATTTCAGTTTGGTCCAGACATTATTTTTGTGGAGCCTGCTGTTATTGCATTCGGCATGTGGTGATTTGTTTTGTGTCATTTCGGAATTATTTACACCTGCGTACTGTAGGATGGCTACAGACTGACTTACCTAAACGCTTTGCAGCTTCTCACTCGGCTCACATATCTGTTTCATAATTCTAAAAGGCTAAGAGCACCTGTGTGGCACTAATCAGATTAGAGAGCAGGTCAAAGAAAAATCCCCTTTAATTACTATGGCTCCAAGCAAACTTACTTATTCAAGCTGCTAAACACTGTGAGAAAAGATGTTTTTCTCTCTGCTGCATGACCGTTTAAATCGCTTTAACTCAATTAGCCTCTTATTGACAATTTGTACCTTAATAATTTATGCAAGAATAACACTTGACAGATGTAATATTATGATTTCTAATGTTGTTCATCAATTATTATACAGCAGATGCTTTCTAGATTATAATAGATTATAATAAAGGTGTATAAAAAGTGTGGGTTTATGATTATGATGTAGGCAACATATGTAAAACCATTCCAGCCGTCAGTGTTGATTAATTTACCCCTTGATAAGGTCTTACTAGCTTTGTATTGTGTAGCACTGCCCAGAGCTGGACAGCCATTGGGTTCTATTTAAATTATCCACATGTGTTCAGAAGCATTTCCCAATAAACGTTCTTGTCCGCTTTGCTTTTTAGAGTATTTACCAGATTGTCGTACAGGTTCAATAATGTTAGTGTTTCTTTTCGCGGTATTTAAATAGTTTTAAACTTGACTTGTGGGTTACACAAATTTTTGAGACACTTGGCAACTGAAGAGGGAAGATTCTCAGGGGTACCCCAGCCCACTGCACTGATTAGTTTTCAGGTTCATCGAGATTACACTGAGGTTACAGCAGGAAAAGAGAAAATTCCTCAACATTACAATCAGGAAAGTTGGTGCTGGTGTCATCTTAACATTGTCTTGTTTATTCCCCCAGTGACTTGCAACTACCATCTGTGTAACTCTGCTGGTAATGAATGTATTATCTGCTGTCCCTTTGAAATTAATTACGGTGAATGTGAAGAGCATGTACTGTAGGGAGTAATGAAATACTATTAAACTGTGCAGTTTAGATTTAAAGACGGGTTCAAATTAAAATACACCATTGCTTCTGCAAAATGAGATTGGTGAGGATATGAAATATGGTTACTTTTAAATGTAATTTAAACAAACAAAAGACCCAAGAAGTTGGATGGATTATCACATTCCTGGAAGTGCCTGTAGGGATATTTGTAATGAAAGTTATTCTTTGGTTTAGTATCATGATCTTCCGCATGCTTGCAAAACGTAATTTTCTACGTAATTTCTCTCCATGATTTCTATGGTTAACGAACAGATGAGGGACGTGTGCTGACACAGTGACAAGACAGCCTATGGATTTAAATCAGGCTCCATAATAATAAATGCTTTGTAATAGACTAGCATCCCACTTTAGGCATCTGTGCCTGCTCACACTCCCAAGCAATTACAGGTAAACTGATCATAAAACAAGGGTTATATAAGCTTGAACCCTTTAAGTTACTATCTGAAGCCTCATACTCCAGACTTGCAGTACAAAGACTAAGATAGACTTAGATAGAGCTGAAGTGGGAATATTACAATATATACTGGAGTCTGTATACATATGTCTATGTGTGCTCATTTTAAATTGAAAATGATAAAGTGTTGCAATTAAAATGTAGGAATCAGAATAGTTCAGTTCACTGTGTTTCACTGCAATGTTTTTATTTGTCTTATTGTGCGTTTGTGGTAAGTAGTGACCATTGAGAAGGCATGCACTGATGGAGATCACTCTTTTCTTTTGTAATTTGTTAATCATCTGCGTGTGTTTATCACATCATGCATGCTAATATTGCATGACCTCTGACAGTATTTGTGAATATAATATGAATGGAGATTCATCTTTTGCAGTCGAGACATGAAGTCGACAGATGAATCAGGCGTTGGGTATGTATAACTGGTGACATACAAGCTGCATTTTGTATGCTTAAATTGCAGTGGATTTAAATCTCTTCTGTTATAAGCAACTTTCTTCATTAGTATCACTTTGCATGTCGAGCAAATGAACTGCAGTCTTAGTATGCATTTAGCCTACTTAAAATTCACAGAAAACACCTGTAATTCAGAAAATGGATTTACAATAACAGTGATTAGCCTGTTACTGAAACTAGTTAATGCACCAAAATGACAGAGGATGTGGCAATTCTTGTTTTGCATTTCACATGATAGTGACAAGTTTTCCCCTTGTACGTGGTGTGTGTAGGTTTTAAAGGGCTTTAAAGTGTTGATCATTCCTGGAGCACGTGCCTTGTCCATACTACTGCATGTATTGCATGATTCCTTGAGTGGTTTCTTTCAAACAACTTGTTTGTGGGTTAACTCTTCCTATTCTATATTATTGCCACATTTGTGTTGAAGATGTATAGTTCTCTAATGCAGTTCATTAAAAGAGTCGAGAGCTGCAGGATTACTCTTTAAAATTAAAAGCAACTTAGCTAAGGTTGGATTCTTTCTAAGACGTTTGTGGCATATTATACTGTAGACTTCCAATTGAAATGTATACGACACATAAACACCATACATCTTAAAACACACTTACCGTAGTAATTTCCTACGGCACACAAACAGTAGGGCATGGCGCTGCTTGCCATTGATCACCACTCCGTAATTAACAAACATTTTCTACATTATGAGTTCTCACTGCCACGCAGAGTAGCCCCAGGAGGACTCCAGCATAATGACCTGCATGTATTCATTTAAACACGATAGGAGATCCTGTTACTAGAAGGAACAGTAGCTTTACAGCCTCCCATCCCCTTCGTTTTCAGTAGCTTTCTGAATTTGCCACAACTGCAGGTGTTTTTCAGGGCCCACACCATGGTCCACCTCTGCCTTCTGCCTGGCTGCCAACCAGCACAAACCAACCAGGCCCTGAGCGTCATGAGGTGAGCTGTCGAGAGAACGATCTACAGCAGGAGTGGATTATCCTCAGGCTTCACGTGGGTGTGTTAAGTGGGTGTCTGGGTGGGGGGGGGGGATCTTGAGTCTTTTTGCAGTGTGGTCAGAACCTCCAAAATCACAGTTCACAAGGAATAACACCACCCAAGAATGAGGTGTTTTTTTACAGATGTTTGAGTGTTTCAGTCTTAGTAAATTTGGCCTCACCCCCCCATTCAGGATGAGAAGGGGGCAACTGCAGAGGTGGAAATTAGGAAGTGGAGGGAAACAAAATTGTAACAGAATGCAGAGAGACAGGGCTTGCGAATATGATTTATAGGTTTTTAAACGGAGGAAGTGACGTCAGGAATGATTACAATTGCATGCCTCCCATATGTTTGTTGTATTTATTGTGCAGAATAGTGTAGGTGGTCTGATATATGTAGTGTATGTTAAAGACAGAGTCTGAGACCAAGGATTTTGCATAAATCACTAAATATTAACCTTTGGATCTCAAGTATTTGCACATATATTTAGGGATTTTGTTAAATCTCTGGTTTCACACGTTTAACATTGCAAAATATGGAAAGTCTATATCATACAGCGTGTGGCTGGCTATGTGGAATATTTAGGTTGTTATACCTTGCATTGAGTTTTCCATGTACTGTATATACAGTAGTTTTCTATATCGCAAATGAAACATCTCTAAAAATCAAAATTTGGGAGTTTCAGATCTTCAGTGTTTTCTAATAAAAGCAATGTGGGTGTGACACGTGTAGGATACATCTCTTATATGCACATAATAAATGGCAGGTAAAGGATTCAGATTGACTCATTCTGCATTAAATGTAAGGAATGTTGCTGCTAAATGAACAGTTACATTAGAGTTACCTTCTGACAAAACTGTTTAAAATGCATTTTGGTCAAATGGTCTGTGACAAAATAACAAATACCTCTCCAATACAGGACAAAAATGAATCATGTATAAAATATTTTATTATTATAAATAAAATTGTACGTAACTTTACAAATACTCTTATTTGTGCTTAAAAGTTTTGTTACAGGAAATATATGAATACAATTACATGTGCATAAATCACATTGTGGTCTTATTTTTGTATCTTTTTAATGTTCTTTTTTTTAAACAACATTCCAAAACTACGTACAGTGCTACCTGGCAGCTTGAATGGCTGACCACAAAAATAGTTTCTAATTGTTTTTCTTCATTCTCCATGCGCACACATATGTATTGAAGAAATGCAACAGAAAACTCAAGTATTTTTGGTGTCTGACAGAGGAAAGGGATGGTAATAGATTTTACACAAAGCTAAATGCCGAAGCAGACAAGCAGCAGTACAGTTCTCTCGCAGGATGAATAGATGCAGTTTGATCAAGTTTCTTGTTGGTGTCTTTCATTCTGCACATTGTATGGCAGGAATTAACAATACAAAAATACTATAAGGAATAAGATGTGACTCTCCCTCAGGGAAAGTAAATGGTATTGGGTACATAGAATACCAACTATACCACAATAAGTGTCATGAAGAAAAATGATCTTTCCTTCATTAAAGAATACCACTAAATGTGTGGGAATTCATTATACAATGAGTATAAAGATATGACTGCAACAGAACAGTCCAATCCCAAAACATTTCTTTTCATTTGTTGGAAGAGCACATAAGCTACAGTCAATTCATACATTTTAGTTGGGCAAAGGCTCTATTAAACAAAACTAAAAAAAGTACTTATTCAATTTTCTGCATAGGTGGAAAGGTAGGTTTTGGGTAATTCTAACCCCGATGAACTCCCCAAAAGTCATCATTAATTTTATTTCCATATAAAATATGCACCTGGCTTTTACTTTCTTTTGAGCTTCTACTAAAGAAATGAACCCTTCTTTTCCCCAAAATTGTTTCAGTTTCCACACAACAGATAATGCTAAGCAATATTTATAACCACCAAGAGTATTGTGTCAGAGTCCAAGAAAGTTAACATTTTTTAGTTCAATTATAGGTCAGGAGCACGTTTCAACTGTGTTGTACAGTGAGGCTGTCAGCAACACAGAGATCTTTATCTCAGAAACTGTTCTGACAGCCCAACTATTATTGGACAATTCTACATCATGTCACAGACACACTCAAGAAAAATGTTTTCAAAAGCTATTGGTGACCGATATTCTTCATAAAGACCAACAATTGTCTAATACAAATCTAGACAATTAGCCTTATTTAAATACAGTGTAAGTACAATTATTAAAGCCATACTAATGAATAGGTCCAATTTTATATTCTTCAAACTCTAAAGTAATACAAACAAACAAAGCATGTTATTTGCAATAGATACAAAAAAAACACGACAACACTTCCCCAAATCCTCACACACCCTATTAAATTTATAATGGTGTTGATATGACCAAACATTCATATGTCGTAAAGAATACAGATGTGCACCGTTTTGCAATTTTAATCTCCGTTTCTGATCTTAAACATTAACTGTCCTATCCAGCAGCCCAGCAGATAGTGAGACAGTTCTTGCCCTTTTAACAAAGCAAACAGAACAGAAAAGCTCAGCCAAATCAGCAGGTGTCTGGACAAAACACTGCGTGCAACATTTGATGGGGAAGAGCCGAATAAGCAGGTCTTTGAAGTTGGAGCTTCAAATGGCTAAACTGACTTGTTGTGAACTCCAAAGGGCTCTGTGAAAAATATGCCATAAGGGCAGGTGAAAGTCTCACAATCTGTTCATGTTTGCGATAAACATAAATAAGCAAAGCAATAAATAAAATTTCAAAATGCCAATAGCAGGTCTTCTCTTTGTTAGTGTGTAAGAATGTCATTCTTTTTGGTTTTGACTACACCACAGAATAGGAACATAAAGGAATTGCAGACTATATTATTAACCTTTTGGATTAGAGGGAGTAAGGATTAATTACGGGTAATAAGATCTCTATTATGTTTCCATGTACAGTACATGGAATTTTGAATATGCTTTCGGTCACAAAACATGAAGAAAGCACAGAAAGGTGAAGAAGTTCCACAATTAAACAAATGAGATAGATATGCACTAACACCACAATTACACCTTGGGACTGTATCAGCACCAAGAAAACTGCAGGTTTTGTATCAGTTTCTTGGAAACCACTATTTTAAAATGATATCAACCTAAATAGACACGTGTAAGCCTTTATCTTGAATGTCTGCAGTAAGCAAAGGATGCACAAAGCTAAAGCTTAACCTTTGCCAGAGGTGGTATTGCAAGTAAATGATGTCAAACTGAATAAGAAATCAATTTAAACTTTGAAAAATGGTGTAATTGTTTTGGCTAAATGAAGTGCCCTAATTGTTATAAAGGAGTTCATAAAGTGCTATATGCTGTATACTGTAATAGGTTGGATCAATGCAATTATCTATAAATCACAAGTAATGGGTTTATTCCATGCTGAAAAGAGAAAAAGAAAACAACGTTTTGGCCGTGGAGCCTTCCTCAGGTGTGAGCAACTAATCTATCAACCCTGTCCAGATAAGAATTTGCACCTACAATTTATGAGACTGGTGTACTACTCCAAAACTGAACTTGTGTTTTCTGTCTGCTGGAATCCTGATGCACCCTCTATATGGGGGACTGATCCACAGCAGACAGACTGGACGGCTCCGGAGAGCTGCTTTGTTAAATCATATTTTAAACGCCATTCACCGCAGGTTGTAGTCATGGATTTACTGTATGTAACTCCTAAAGATATCTCATCACAGAGGAAAAGGAGTGAGAGGGAATATAAAATCATTCCAATCTGACGAGAATAAGGAACAGTACCGTTTTTGTACTTAGAAATTCCAGCTGTTTTGTATTGTCTGTAGATTCAAGGTCAGCAAACAAAATGTGTTCATCTACATTCTGAGTAGATACTACTGTGCGGTAAGTAAATCTGAACGACTCATTATGGACCAATGCAAGTCAAGGCCACAGGGAAAGACTTAACCATAAAAAGGCCCATATGGCATTAGAGCAGCCCGTGCTTTGAGATAGCACGATAGAGGCCATCTAGTGAAGTTCTGGAAGACCCATTTGCAAAATGTACCAGTTTGCCATTAGTTCCCTGAAGAGCTGTCGAAATTCCTTGGCAACTCACATTTGGGCATATGATTCCAAGGAGAACATTCCCAGCAAACTGCAGAGAAAACAGCTCAGGGACAGTATAAAAATCAGGTCTTAGAACACTATAGTGCAAAAAATGCATTTTGTTTCTTTGATTACATTTATTTTTCAGCATTGCCCTATGTAAACCATAGCAGACCTGCTTGGTTTCAGCAAGACTAGGACAATGGAAAAACTAGAGATCCATGATAAACAAGCAGCACGCCTAAGCTGTAGCTGCACTTAACACATGACATCTTTGAGAGAATACAAGGAGGTTCCTACAGAAACACACCACATGCAGCAAGCCAGTGATTTTACAGAGATCAGAGATAACTCCCAACACTTTGATGATCTGCAGACAAGGGATGATGTCTGAAACAGGATGAAGATCCTGAGAACTTGCTTATGACTATGAAGTTCAATTAAAAGAACAAAAGAAGGAGGGAGGGATTCTGTCTGGTCAAAATGAAACTAGAAGAAAACCAGAACAGATTTACATTAAGAAAATCAAGATAACAAAAAATGCAAACAGACAATTTATTGTTCAAAAAGACTCTAAAATTGGTCAATAATAGAAACTGCCTAGAGGTTGCTTTGTTAAATAAAAATAGAATTCTGCTCTGTCCGTGTTAAACTCTACAAAAAAAGACCCGTTAGAACTCAGATATACAGCTATCGTACACAGGAAACTGAGCAGAAACACAGAAGAGCTGTAATCCAGTGTAATCCCAGGTGTGAAAAAGCAGTCTGGAGGTACAACTACTGTACAGAACCAGGAGCAGCCCCATACTTAAATCACTCTAGTGACAGATACATTTATTTCATGTCTTACCTTTCTGATACATTCTTACAATTTCCTGCATTCGCAGAAACAATGGGTTATGCTCCCTGTGTGGTTTTCCTCACTGTCCATGCGCCTCTTCCAGGACAAAACTCACATTTCCACTCCCCCAAAAAATTACGAAAACATGTCCTCTTTGTCCGATTCAGGAGACACCGGCCTGGAGATTTCGAAAAGGTGCTGAGGCGAAGTGCGCGATTTCCGAGATTTGAGTATTCTGAGCATTTCGGCAAGCTGGCTTTCCAGGGCAGCCATCCGGCCGTTGAGGGCTTTGATGTCCTCTTTCAGTTCATGCTTCAGCTCCAAGATGGACGCCTGGATGGTGTGTTCGGGGATTGGATAAAAGGTATGTTTGACCTCTGCCTGGACAGGGCTCCTGTCCTGGGGGCTTCTGACTTCTCCGACGTTATCCAGACGCAGGTCACTTTTTGTGATGCCGCTGTCGCAGGAGTCGGTCTTCTTCAGAGACGTCTCCTCGTGAGATTTAGTTCTTTCTGGCAGAGTCTCCATGGATTCGGCCTTGGACACTTTGTTCCAGTTGTCTGCCTTTCCCACCGAGTCTTTGAACTTGTTCCAGCCCTTGCCTTTCGCGGTCTCCGCCGACTTGCTGCCCGCGTAGCCGGAGACCGCCGGGGCCTGCAGCTTCGCCCGGTCCGACGCGCCGGAGGTGGAGGCGCCGGCCGACACGGAGGGGACCGGGGTGGCGGGGCTCTCGGTCACCGTGACGATGCTGGTGGTGGCGACGACGTCCTGGGGCGACGGCTCCACGCAGATGGTGCCCTTCTCCACATCCAGCTCGTCCGGATCCTTGAACCTCTCGGCGGCCAGCCTGGCCTCCTTCTGCTGCCGGAACCTCTGGAACAGCCTGCGGACCGGGTGGTCCGGGGGGAGGTTCAGGGGGGCTTCATTCTTCCTCCTCAGCCGCTCCTCCTCCTCTCTTTTCACATCGCTGATCTTCCGGAACACAATCTATAGGGAACGATAAAGAAACACCATTTCGAAAAGTGTAGGAACGTCTGGTTAAAAAGCCATTGCAAACACAAACAACTGACAAACCACAGAAGAATTAGATAAGTCTCAAAGTGAGGCTCTTCCACATTGTTTGCAATTTGACATTTTTCTGTAAGTGTCCTGTAACAATGATTAAAATTAATGTTAAGTTCAACATGCTCTGTTCCTTCCAGGATGCCCAATGTAACATTCACATCCTTCAGCTAACACAACAATTTCATAACAACCCGTAAAATAATGTTCTTATCTGCTGCATTACTTGTCATGCATGTTGTCATGATACAATATTGATATAGATTTCCTAATACTTTCACACCTCCAATAACTGCACCTTAAATTGGGTAGATCTATAACAGAAATAATAATGTGACATAAGGTTGGGTAGAAAAAAAATCTGTTTTTTTAGGCTGGAGTGGAAAACGTTTGAAAAATTAACCAAAAACACCAGAAATGAATGTTGACTGCACTGCTGAAAAATAAGGTACAGTAGCTCTAATTAAAAAAAAAGTTAAAAGCTTCATAAGAATTGAAGACAGCAATACAAATGCTTGGATTTGTTACCGGGAACACAGAATTGAAATCACGTAAAACCAGGTTAAAACTGCACAGTGCCTTAGCTAGACCTCAGCTGGAACACTGTGATCAGTTTAAGTCTCCAGGCTATAAGGAACCTTGCTGCACCAGAGGCAGTGTAAAAAGGGAGCAGCCAGACCCATTTCTGGTCAGAAGGGAATGTCACACTTGCACTGACTCAAGGAACTGAATCTTTTTAGATTGGAGATACTGTGCATTCATCCAAAGACAGAAATCACTAGTAAAAGCGTTCACATCTTTTCAGACCAGTGTTAATATGAAGGTTGATGCCATACACATTATATACAGTAGGATTAGATTTGTCAAAGCTGTCTGTGATGCTGCCATCAATCCATTTGGCCAGACCTGAAAAGCCTTGAAAACAGAACTGCAGTATCAGCCATAATCAGACCTCTTGCTGAACCCATCAGACCAGAATGAGAGTAGATGGTAAATAACTTCATGTTCTTAGAGCTGAATAGAATTATCTGTGGATCTCTGAAGACAATTTAAGTGCTTTACTCAGCAATGCACATGTACCCATCCTCCACGATCGGCTTCTAAATATAGCTCAGCTGGTCGGTGTCTGCTGCCCTGTTTTTAGCCTCTTACCTCTTAAAATGCGCCATTGAAAGAAAACCACTTTAATCACAAACGTCGCATTAATTACTCTCTTGCGTCAAAGCCCCCTCTGCCTGTTACAGATCATCGTGGGGCTGTAGCACGGCAGGTGAATTAAAGAGAAAGAAAAACTACGTGATCCTTCTGTCACCCCACAAGCACAGAAGTGCTAATTATTGCAATGGTGCATTTAAAATATATACATTTCCCCATGAAAGCTTTTTACTTTATTAACTCCCCCTCGCTGTATTAAGTGCAAGTTATTACAGACTATTAGTTTTTTTACAATTAAAAGGGTGAAGTGATGTAAATTAATTTGAAATTAATTAAAGACCTGAAATATACCAACAAACAGTTGTTGCCGTTGTTGCTGCTATAATAAAAACTGAACAGAAACTCTTCTCCCTTGAGACTATGAGACAAGGAACTCTATATCGGAATACCAATGTCAATGTATATAGGAGGTATATAGTTCTTTTTTTAAAAAGTGACACACAAGGGCCTTGTCATAAGTCTCTTCTGAAATAGTAACAGATTCACATGGCCTGTCACAACTGCAACAGCAATTTACTTTTCAGTTGCCTTTTATATACTGCACCTTAGGCTCCCTTTATAGCTTTCCTACCCCTGTTGATTCATGTACATCCAGCAAGGCTGCTGCACACCAGTTATCCATCCTCATGTGGCATTACTTCAACCACAATTACTGTAGCAGCCAGGGCAAAATGAAGTCGACAGAATACCAACAGCTGAAATTAAGCAATTGCCAGTGTTAGTGACTTATTCACTTCACCCATCTAGCTAGTACACTTTATACGTACTTTCCAGTATATAAAAATACTTTTGAATAGGACGGTGCATTAATTGCTGCAATATTGCTGATCCAAAGCTGATCAAACACCTTCCCAGAAGGATGCCAATGAATTTATACCAACAGCACACCTAGTCCACTCTTCATGCAAAGAAACCATCCCTCCCTAAGTCCTCAATTAGCTTCATTTCCAATGGTGCCTTCAACTTCTGGACTCTAGGGCTGATCTTTAAGGTGCAAACTACAGTGGTGCAAACTCTTAGAAAAGGTTTAGAGTTGACTTTTCCCATGTACACTACCTGTACTTAGGCTTATAGCAGAAACCTACCATTTGCCATTCTGGTTATTGATTGGCCACCTGTAGAATGTCTGCAGTCAGTGTTCTTTGCACTGTGACATTCACTTAAGACATTTTAGCAGCAGGTCAGTTCTTTTCCTGGCTTGACTTTATTTTTAGTAGAAGCCTGTTGATTCTGAATCTGAAGGGTTTATGCCCTCTCTTCCAAAAAACATACCCTTGAGAACACTTACAAAGGAGAAGAGGCGATTCAGCCCTTCCAGTTCTGTTTTTAGTTAGTAGGTAATTGATCCCAGGATCTCTTCCGGCTGTGTCCTTAGAGAAACCAGGGTTTCGGCTTTAGCGTCATGGCTGGATAGCTTGCTCCCTCAACCCTTTGGGTGAAGAAGTGCTCAGTCTTACATGCACATCCACTCATGTCCTCAACTTCCACAACATGGCTGGGTAGCTTCTTCCATACTCCCAGTTGCATTCCTGGGATTTGTTTACTGCGTTGCGGCAGGAAGGGAAGGGCTATGGAGGTCACTAACAGTATTTCAGTAACACGCCCTGTCTCACCATCAACGAACCAGGCTCCCAGACCAAAAGACCGCTGGCTCAGCGCACTCCTGTCTGCCGTATGTCTGTTCCACTTGCCCTCAGAGAAGAAAAGCAGCAGTACCCCTGCCTCAGCTGTCAGTTAATGTTAGCTGGCATTCTGGGATTCATTCACTAAGACGATTATTTTTTGCAATGCACTGTTTTGGGGAAAAACGTTATGCAGACAACACAATGTAAATGTTTCAGAGAGTGCTCATCTCTAAAAATAATATGAGATCCTGCACTGGGAATAGAAAAGGATAGCAGACCCCCTTGTGGCATGGAACATCATTAATACTAAATAATTTGGGGTTTACAAACCCACATCCCTCTGAAAGCAATAATAGTATATTAGAAGATTTGGTCCAATTATGATACTTGCTGCTAATAAGAGTGTACTCTTTTACAATTTTTGTAAGAGGTTGTGAATTTAATAGAATCCTAAATGCTGTATAAACCTCTCTTTATTTTAATCCTTTACACAAGGTAACCACACCTGATCAGACATGGAGATTATGTACTTCCTGTCTCTTTGCTAATTGTGTTAAAAGTGGGAGTTTTCAGTGGAGGGATTAGCTGAACAACAATGCTAATCGGCTCAAATTCTACATTTGCAATTCGCAATGTTTTCAAATTTCATGGTGTTAGATGGGTACCAATTACAGGATGACGATAACAATACTGCCGTCTGAAAGTAGAAATAAGCTCTATATAGCCCTGGAAATAAAGCAAACAGAAAGCAGTCTAAGTGCTACTATTTATCTAATTGATTAATTAATTTTTGCTTCTTACACACTTTGGAAACGTGTTCAAGGAAACACGCTAAGATTTATATAGTACTGGACAACTCCTTGCATACTCATACACACCAAGCACAGACCACTACTGCTGTCTACTCCAAGGATGGCTGATGATTATCAGTGCAATGTCTCCTTGCATCACAGAAATGGTCCAACCTTTTTTCTGAGTGTATAAAACTAGCACATTGCCTTCCCAATCCCATACTCTCAGACCCAGTGCTTTGCGGCATCATCAATGGATAGGCATTCCAAGAAAAGATCGGCAAGGCGCTTGTATTCCTTGCGAAGGAAATGAGGCTAAGTTTTTCATTGGTTACAGTGTTTTCACATGAATGGTTTCTGTGGTATTTTTTTGCCAAATGTCTTCAAAACTGCACTGGGTAAAAGGTCCTTCACAGGCTAGGCCAGTTCTTCTCCTGGGAATGAAAGAATGCAAGATGGGCTGAATCTCTCACAGGTGAGCTTTCTGATGTCCTTAAGGAACATTATGGGAGCATATGGGATTTCCGAAGTAATGCAAGATAGACAGCAGGCCAAGAGAGTACTCCTTCTCCATAGCAAACAGTTCGAGAAGAGGTCTTCATACTGTCCCTCCCAGGGAAAGCAGGCCCAGGAAAAACCCAACATTTCTAGCTGCAGGACGGGTCACATGCATCACATGCCTTTTCCTAATTACCAGGTTAACTTGGAGTTAGCAGTATTCTTTACCAATGCACCCACACATACTGTAGGGAGATATAAATAAAAACAGATTGTGTTAATATGCAAATGAAATTGCCATGACCATTCAACAGCTGTTTGTGGAGTTATGAGCCCATCAGTGTGGTTCGACAAGCACCATTTAGACATCTATAAAAACAAAATCTATTAGGAGAGAAATATCGGGTTCTGGTTGCTTGCCTTGCCTTTTAAAGCTGTGAAATTTAAAGCAGGGCAATTTAATCTGAACCTTTATCACAGTTCACAGGGATGTGTTTCTTTTAACCCTCAGTTTAGATACATACACACAGTACTAAATATACAAGTTTACACAGAATAGCTAAGAGTAATAACATGAGAAAATAAAGAGGTTTAGGGAAACTCATTGTAAGTTATTAAGATCTATTAACTTCATGCATTAGGTAAAAATAAAACTCTTAAATTCTCTCAAGGTCTATTAAAAAAGCATAGCAATGCATACTGACATTAGCTTTATTACAGATTTCAACAGGTTATTATAGCCTGTTGACCCTTCTACATGTTTTTAATCTTATAGTCAACAGATTATAAATGGATAAAACTTCCTAGGACCTTAACTAAAGTGAGCAACTGAGTCTCTAGTTTTGCAGGAAGAAATGAAACCTCAGCAGATTTTTGCATATAAGGTATGCCATATCATCTACTTATGGACTGTCATGCCACATGAGGTTAATCTGGTATCCAGCAAGTTTATTACTTTCAGACTTGTTGGAAGAAATATGCATTGTATTCACACTGAAACTGAATTCAAACTTTTATTTCACTGTGGTTTGAATATATTATCCCAAACAAGGTACTGCTCCCTAATCTAAAGAAAATCATGTAAAAATGTCAAAGTCTGCAAAGAAAACCTGCTTCACAATCACTTTTTGAAGACAAAAAACACGCCGTTCAAATGCTATAAATAGCTTATCCCACTTAAAGTACCAGCTGTTACACTAGAAAATGCAGAAGCACAGAGAGAGATGAAGAAGCTGAGAAAATGTCCTGGAGTGTTCATTTTACTGTTCCAGAACAAAAAGTGTCTCTCAGGAGCCCTGAACAGCTCTCCTAGGATCTGTTGTTGTAGCTTTTTTTCCCCATGTTGCACTGTTCTCTCAGCTATCAACAGGGGAGATATGACACAAATTGCGTCAATATGTTGCCAATGATTAAAGCAGCACTAGAAAGTTGAAAAGAAGCTTCAAGCTTCTAAATGCAATGCTTCAGGGTGGCCAGCTGAGCACTATCCTTTCACTGACAGGTTGAAAGGCTCAAACCAGAGGTCACCTGTGGAAGTCCAAAAACAGGAGGCACCTCTTTATACAAGGAGCTGTGAGAGAAAGAAATGCACTTGCTCTCAGACCAATTAGTTACTAACAACTCAATGAGCTAGACGAGTCCAATGACCTCTCATTTGTAGTTCTTCTTATGTTCCTATGCTCTTAGTCCTTGGCCGACATACCGTGATCCTCTCAGTCTGACAGAGAGCTGTGAAGACAATCTCACCTGGCTGCTCACTCGCACCACAACCATAGAACATGACTACCATTCCCAAAGACCTCTCCTTTAATACAGTCTGATCTGTTAGCACTGAAAGACTGAAATTTCTCACTGATTCAATCCCATCAGGGTGTGGCTTTGTGGCCATGAAGAAAGCTAAGCAATGCAATTCTTTTCTTTGTGACACTGAGAAATCTTCTGTTATAGCACAAACTTTATGTCAATAGAGTAGTTTTCCTTCTGCTCATACCTTCTATAGCTAGAGATTGCACTGACTGAATTATGAGCTCTTTACATTTCTGATTTCTTTTCAAAATAACCAGTCAAAAACCGGCACATAGCTCCTGTACAGTACATACTGATTACCAAATATCTGTGACACATTGGAACCGATGAGAGAAACAGAAAACGGAACACCCTATAGCCCCCATAACTTCCTAATTGCTGTAAAATATATACAGCAGCTCAAATAAAGGTTTCTATACAGCCATAGGTTCATAAGCTGATGAAATATAATAATCCCCAATGGCTGGGGCTCCAAACAGTATGATGGAAACAAACTTGATTATTCTGACATTCAAAAATGGGCATAGTAGGCCAAGAGTGTGCACATGTCTTGCTCCGGATAGCCAGTGTGTCTACAGGTTTAATTTTAAACTTTGTTTCGGCTCTTTAAAAGCCACACCAGCTGCTTGCTGGTTTAACCAGACCGATTCAACCGCTTCTCGTGGTTGTTCAGGCACTGCTGCTGCTTTGAAGAGACCTTGAAAACCTGCAGACATACTGTACTAGTCCTCCAGTACCAGAACTGGACAGCCTGATTTTTATCTGAGTGTTGGTTTAAATGAAAGGTGGCTGCATTTTCTTGTTTTCCATTTCTTGGAATATTACATTAACACAGCAGTTGTGAAGATATTGTGACATCAGATCAAGGCATCTTTTCTGTGCATCAGTCACAAATTCTAGGACTATACAGTATATTTATTTTTTTAAGATCAGGTGACTTGAAAGTACAGAATACATACAGTAAAATAGAAGCATTTTCTGCTGAAGACTTTAGTGTCTTGCTTCAGCTAAATCAATGTAATTTATGAAATACTGTAAGTATGAATATAGTAATAATTGCTATAAAGCTTTAGGTGTTCTCAAATCCATCACAACAGCACAAAGAAAACACTTTTAGGCATTCTTATGTGTTGTTAAAATGTGTCTCCTACCCAATGACCACATCAGCTTGATAATGAAGGACCTCTGTTAATGAGAGCTCAGAGAGTACAAGGTGTGTAAAACTTCCATTTCATTATTCTTTTAATCAACCTCTGCCACCTTCTGACTTGGCTGCTGAACTTGAACCACTCGATTGCAGTTTTTGATCGCTTTTTCAATAGATTCCAGTTGTAAGAATGACGAGCACAAAGCACTTTTTTCCATAGTGTGCTTTGATGATCTAAAGAGTGATTCATCCAAAAGAAATCAGGTGACAACATCAATGTTTGAACTGTGGTTACGCTTTGAACAAAGGTTACAGTATGACGTCACCCAGACAGAGGCAAAAACTATTTTCTAAAATGGCGGGTACCTTTTCCTTACTGGCTAGGGTGCTGCCATCCTGATTGTGTTCATTTTTATACTTCTGCACTTATAATGAGGTGCGATAAATTTGGCCATGCTGTATGTGACAGAAACATGAGCGGACTGACTTCTGAACTCTTTTGTGGTGTTTTTTGTAATGAAGAAAATAAAGAAAAAACAACTCCAAGACATTATGTCTTCCAAAACAAAAGGCAATGCCTAAAAGATCTAATTGTCGTCTAAACCACTTTTTAAAGTCTGTTAGTTAGCTATTGGAACTTCACTCGCATGTTCATCAAACTCCCTTCTAACTTTCCTTTCCCAAACTGTTTTTTGGAGGACAGGAGAGCAACAGAATGCCCTGATGAGTAAAGACTGCTTTGGATATTTCTCTTATAATCCACCATTTCTATTGTTGGCACACATTTCTGAAGAACTAAAAACACAAGGTGCCTCCTAGCATGTCTGCTTTACTTTGGCACTTGCTTACATGCTGGTGTATCTTGACACCATTGTCTAGGTTCCCGATACAGATGGTCAGTAATCTTCCAATGTGGGAGACACTGGCAGACAGCGTGCTGCACAAATTAAACTGTAATAAATGAAATCTACTTAATTCGACAGCAATGGATGTCCACGAAAAACCTTTCTGTGCCAAAGCCGACAAAAAAGTGCCTTCGGGTTGTTTTTAGATGTTTTTTTAAATCTCCAGTTGGGTAATAAGGAGATAGAGAAATGCACCAGCCTTTCATTATGTTTGTTTCACATCTATAACATCTCTGTGACTGAAGTGTTCAGCACTGTCCTCATAGGATATCTCCCAGACTGCTTATTTGCCAATTTACAGAAGTGTTGAAGTATGCTGACAGAGGAATGCCCTCTCTGTAGCTGTCCTCTCTGGGGCTGTCATAAAGGACAGCAAGAACACAACCATCCAAACAGACGCAAACATTTCTAACTTTTCTAATGTTTTTTATATTTTCACTATGGTAGTTAATTGCATTTCTCCAGTTCCCATAGTGGGTATGTACCACTGTGAGTCAGGCCTGACAGAATCTCCAATTATATTTGCATACATAAACAATTGCAAGTGCTGGAATAAGAAGAATAAACCAAACAGCCTATCAATAAGTCAAGAACAATACAGCGGCTTTCACTGATCTACTGTATCCAATTTATTTCATCCGTCCATCTCCTAACTGTTTTATCAGTATAGTTAATACAGGGTTGCTAGGGAGTCAGATCCTATCCCAGCAAGCAACTGCAGGATAAAACCCTGGATATGATGCTTGTCCATCTCAGGGCAGGAAAAGAAACAGGAGCACCTGGAGAAAACCCACATGAACACGGGGAGAACATACAGTACAAACTTAATGCACATAGCACAGGCAGCAATACTAACCACTGATTTCTTTTATATTCCTGCATTTCATAATGCAGATGAAAGGCTCTGGACAAACCGTTCAGCAATTTTTAGTTGTTTATAGTGTAAAGAAGAATGGCACATTCAAGCAGCGCTATTCATTGTCCTGTCTGCAGGAGGTTAAATCTCAACATTGTAATCACCCTGACTTTATAAGGCCATGTCTGAAAAAGAAGAAACAATCAAGTAAGTTCAGTGTATGTTAAAGATCTTAAAAATGCAAAGTAATGTATTATCTTCAAAGAGCCATGGGAGAGCAGATAACATTGACATTGCAAAGTATGGATGGAGAACATAAGCATGACATTTCTGAAGCAGTCATGCATAACTGACGGAAAACCTGCTGGTGGAGATATAGTCCAAAATAAAACACTGCAAATAAACAAAGTAAACCACGGTCCTGTCACCCTTCCCTGAATATCAGCAGGTTTTAAGGTCAGTAAACACATAGAGCTTATGATTGCTCATCACACCTGTTTATCTTAATCTGTTCAGAAGGTCTGACATATCTGAGCTGAGCTGCCCTCCATGCAGATAACACGGCGAAAATGGATCTATAAATTGGGCCAAGAAGATGACACAGTTACTTGACCGTTACCCTTGCTATAATGCAATACAATCCTTTGTTCTCGGACACATCGGACTCATCTTTATTTAACCATGTCAGAAACATGCTGTAAACCTTGAAAGACAAAGCACAGAATGGCAACTAATCAGAATTTGTGAATGAGTAGGGTGGAGGGGGTGTATTGTATAAACAGTATATTGCCTTATGAAATACGTATATATTGGTATATTTATGGGTACATTTATAATAATAAACACCATCACTCTGTAGTTATGTGCAGAACTCTAAGAAGATGTTACCTTTCCTAAACATTTCATTTTAAGTTCATTACTTAAAATCAAGTTAATTACAATCCAACCTACATCAGCAGGAAGGCTGTCGTCACCTGACTTGGAACACCACATCATTCCTAACCGCTTCATAATTATGTAGACTGCACATCTATGTGCTCCAAGGCAACAAATAATTACAGAACTCTTCTTTTTCACAGCAGGTCTCACCTGAACCATTGATTCTTTAGTTATTACCATGACGTAGGTAGTGCAGAATTACCCCCACTTCAGATAAAAGTCTCTTATTCTAAGCTCCAGAAGACTCTGTTTATCATCATTTTCATGGTGCCAAAAGTATATGTATTTTTTTGCTGTGTGAAACTACCAAAGATAGGAAATCAATAAAACACAATTGCAAGAAGAGACCAATGGAAAAGCATGAGACTGTGCATGACATTCAATGAACTCCAAAAGACAAACACACAGAATTTAGTTTCTGTCAGTCAAAAGCAGGAAGCCATTTATATAACTCGCTTTTGTTTTAGAAAGCCTTCTGTTGCAATAAGGATCCATCACATACACAATACGTCAGCAGCAGCTAAAATGAACTTTTTTTGCAGAAATATTAAGCCGTGCTGCCTCTGCTGGAATGTGTGAAAATGATTAAAATATAACAGAGGTGTAATGATTTATTCAAACAAGCTTCCAGTACAACAGGCATGAGTGCGTTTTTGAATTGGTATTTGATTTATTGGCTATAAATAAAAGCTTTAAAGTGACTAAAAATAAAGCCAGTTCGTTTTGGAAAAGGAACATAATGAGCACTGAACCGTCATTTTCTCCAAGTACTTCATGAAGCAGAATGGTATCTCCTACAACACATCATCTGAAGTCTTCAAATAAGAAATTTTAAATTCCAACTTAATATTCCAGCATAAAAAGATCCTCATAAACATGAATACAGCACGGGCATGCAGAATGCAAAGAATTGTGATGTTTTATCATTTTTCTCAATCTGACAAACTAACAAAAATAGAAGGTGGATTTTCAAAGTAGTAGATCAAGCTGTTTCCTAGGTCCTTTAATATTTAATCAAAGCATTAAATAACATCCTTTCCCAGGAAACTGTAATGCCAGTTAATATCTGCAGCTCCTGGAGTGAGAATGCAGTTTCTCCTTCAAACACTGTATTATATAAGCGGTAAAAGCTTTGAAAACATTATTGCCTTCTTTTCAAACAAAAAACTATATATTTATATAGTTTAGTCTCAGTATAGTCTCACTGATCTTGATACATTTGTCTGCAAATTGAGTGACACTTACCTGTTATTACACTAAGTATATTCCAACTGCTAAACATAAAACACCAAAAAAAATGCATTGAATAATTCACTTTTTGTTCCAATGTGCTACCCTATTATGGCATAAAAATATACTTTCTCTACAATGAAAATAACATCTTAAAGAAGAACTGTAGGATTTTGCAATAATCAAGGATACAAATGATAGGAAAAGGATGTGAAATAACAAATTCCTTCCATTGAACCCTTTTAAAAAGTCTGATTGATAAATGCTTGGATACCACACAATATTTCATTCAAATGTTAATTAGGTCGCATTACATTAAGAATACTATAAGATGGGCTTTTTATTTATAATCCTATTCAGAAGGAAAGATACATTAAAAATATTGATTAGCAAGGAAAAAGGTATTGATTCAGTTATTAAATAAATGTAATTACATCCATCAAGTATTTTAACTATCATGCTTTTTACAGATTTTTTTATTTGATTTTATTAGATCTGCTGACTTTGAGGCACATGAGTATTATGTGTATGTTTGTTATTTACAATTGATGAGAATCATTACCAGCCCTGTGAGACTTTTTGCTGTTCATTCGAAACAAAAGGTCAAACTGAATTAGGTCCAAGGGGATTTCAACTGGGTCTGTTTCAGAGTTGAAATTAAGGTTACCAGGACTATAAATCCCAAGCTGATGGTTGACTTTGTCTCCATCAAAGGCCAGTGAAAGAGTTAACACTGGATATTCTTTAAGGCCGAGCTTCAGGACTAACAGGGATTTTAAAGCTTTTTACTCCAGAGCAGAAATTTCTGTCAGTAATTATAGAAGTATGAAGATGCAATGTACAGTATAATTATGAAAAGAAAACAATATTCTTTTGATTTCTCACACTGTAAGGGATTCATAACTAGCTATATTATAGAGAAAAAGTGGAGTAGATTTAGTATTATAGAAATATTGTTGAGCATATTGCCAGTTTTAGCAAACACATGGACCTCAAAGTCAGATCTAGGAAAAAATATTAGCGGGCACCAATTTTCAAGAGCCCATTTCTTTACCCTATTCACTGTGAGGTCTTTCCACATTGTAGGCAGAACTAGATGCTGTCAACCTTCAGCTGTAGAAAATGAATGTCTCATATGGTGCTCTAGCTGCCTTTCGGTTCAGCAGTCATATCCCAAATGACAGAGAAACTGGTCACGCAAAGGATTTATCTCATGGCCTCTTCATATGAACTGAAGCCAGGCTTTTAGTGAGTCTCTTTATATTACACAATGCTTAAGACATCTGTTCAGTTTCAGTGTAACATATTTTAAGGCCTCAAACAATGCATCCCGAAATGTTATGTCATGTGTTTTCCAATTCTTACAAAAATAGCCAATGATGTGTTGCTTTTCAAAATACCTGGACTGCACTTTATGACCTCGCTACAACTCACAATTTTGAAAGGTTACATTTACTGTATTCCCTAAAATACCTTATGTCAGTGTATTTAAATTCATATTAAGCAAGGAGGTTGTTTAAAAATGAACAACCTTTTTCTCAGAGAAACATAAGATTTGTTATAAAAATATAAAGATATACAGGATGAAGATTTAATTTTCTAGTGTAAGATTTTCTTGTGCTCTCTCTAGCACTTCATTTTCACAAATGCCACTTCAAATGCAAGCACGTACCATATGATCATCAGCTAATGTGATGTATTTTTAATGGATCGATCCATTAAAAATACATGTTTATGTTAAATTAGAGAATTTTCCTTACCATGCACATTTGCACAAGCAGAAGTCACAGACAGCCTCAGCGGTCATAATAGTGAAACATTGTACTCAAGCACGCTAAGTGGAGTGCCACAGCATCAATATACCATAGCTTCTGTTTAACTAAGCCCGTTCAAGTTTTCCTGCAGGGATTGTATTTTTTTTCATCCCACAGAAATGTTGTATTGTCCATAAACATGCATGGTCAAGTTAACATTTTCAGGAACACGCAACTGTTTATACAGTACAAATGAACAAGGATAGAGATGGATGCTTTTGAAAATGCAGTGGTATGTTCACTCCAAATGACAATTCCAAATTTCCACATGCTCATGCGTTTTTGGCGTATCCTCATTTTAACACAATGATGGCACAAACCAGAGTTGTTTTGGAATCTAAGCTATAATGAATGGCTGTGATTATTTAAAATTCCCCAGAAGGCCAATACAGAAAACGAGAAATGCCTTTCTCCATTAATGGACAAAGATGCGAGAGAGGTGTAAATCTATGCTGTGGTCCAATTCAAAGTAATCTCAACTAATTTACAGTACCCTTTATATAGCCTCTGTGGTTGATTAAAAGTCGCATTAGATAAGTGCAGAGATTTATTTTCTTGGGCTAGGGGGAGGGCTTTCAATGGAGCATCGCTTACAAAGACAGTCTGATTAAAGCCAAGAATCTCGCACCATTCCCATAGGAGAAAGACATGCAGGCCATAAAAAAACAATCCTTTAGTAATATAAATAGAATGGATGGCGAAATTATTGAACCAATAACAGACACCTTAAGGAAAGGGTGACTTTTACTGAGCACTTTTGGCTGGCTCCAATAATGGAAGAATTGTGGCCGGCCTTTCAAAGCATGTAAGGTCATTTGCAACTGTGCAATCTATCAGTTGGACATAGGCCGTGATTCAGTATTTTCTATTTTAAGACATCCAGAATTTATTTCAAATAGAAGGCAGTTGGAACAGAACACCCAATTATTTAGAAATACTATACCTAAAGCTCTTATGTGGAAACAACAGAAGAGCCTATGTTTTGACGTGTGGGATTAAGGTCTTATTCCAATAAAATACACAATTCTGTACATCAAGCAGAAAAAAAGGAGTTCAGCACAGATGAGAGATTTGTGATTGATTATCTGTAATGGACTTTGGCACAATGGACACAGGTGGCACAGTTTATAAAGTAACAGAAATTCTCATACTGCTACATTAAATTCTCTTGGATCCTTTTAGGTGTGACGGCACTGAAACATAGTCGGGTGGGATGGTAAATAGTCTAAGAGGATCTGTTGTACTGAAACAGAAGGATCTCAAAGGGCCCCTTAAGAATGGATTGTCAAAAAGACATTCATCCCCAGTTAAAATGTTAGGGGTCATTTAGGCTTCAATTACTCTTTATTGATGACAACTCAACATTTATTTTTATGACAAATTACTTTTGTGTTGCTAGGCATGACTTACACCGCTCTCCCAGAGAGAACGTAATTTGACTCATTTTATATTTCCACACTGAATTAGTTTTTTAATTAGTAGAACATATTCTGTGCATGCACATTAATTATTAAGAAGTGAATTACATTGATCACAGCAGGTGTTCTCAGTTAAGATACAAAGTGTTACCATATACAATATAAAAATAAGTAATTGTAATTTGGAAAATAAGCCCAATACATTTTTTAAAGCATAAAGGTGATTTGCAACCTTTTTTACAAAAAGACAGATGAGTACAAAACCAGCAGTACTCTATATCAGGTTCCTCATAAGTCTTACCAAGAATCAAAGGAAAACAACTTAGACGCAAAAGAAGAAACAAACTGGAAAATGCAGAACTTTGCTTCACTCTTGTGTGACTGTATCCTGGAGTTTACAGAAATGGAGTTTATAAAAGAGGTTCAGGAGGAAGGTTAGATCCTAATCTCATCTGCTTCCAGTCTTCTACATATATAACTCTCGCACCCAGGACTTCAATTCACAGATCTCTCTTTCATTCCTCCCACCACCACATCTACACCCTCGCAGCAGCTCCCTGGCTCATTCCTCACATTTAGGCTGCCATTCCCTCACCTAGGCAAGTCACACCAAATACTCTCTACATCATATGCATTCATTGGAATTTAAACTAAACCACTTAAATCACATTCACATGGCCACAGTTCCAAATACCCTATTCGAAATCCCACTCCAGCCCACATTATCCTGTCCAAAGAGAATCAATGATCTTTTTTATTTTGCAGGACTAACAGCCAGAAAAGTTTTCACTTTCTCAGGGTGATTGAGATGAGATGTTAGAGCGGAGATTTTCAAGGAAAGAGGTCACCTTTAATCCTTACAACCCACACAAAGCCACAGACACTGCATAATGTAACTCTGGGCTGCGTGAAGATTTCCAGGCACATAAATATTAAACAGCCGACATAATCAGAATAAGAGGCTGCTGAGAGGCGAGCGATGAGCCACACAGGACTGCGGAGAGCAAACTGTTAAGTCGCAGCACAGATGAATGATGTTGATTAGATTAACAAATTTCTTATGCGCCAGTATTATCGTTATGTAATAAATGTCAAATCTGACACACATCCTTATCATTCTGTGTCCATGTGCTCAGCGTGAAACTGAGAACTATGCTGACACAGCTGACCTTTCATCTCAGTGAGGAAACCAGCTATCCCCAAATATGGAAGCCAAATTAACCTTCTTCTTGTTGTTAATAATATTACTTTGGTTAATTTTTACCAACAATCTTGAAGCTCTAGCATCTCTTTAATGGAACAAAGGTCAGAGCAGCTTTCTGCGATTGGCAATGAGGTTCGCATCAGCTCTGCTTCCAAGCTGCTCATTTGCTTTCACACTCCCATCCAGTGCATAGACAACAGAAATGTGCTGCTTTCTAATGGAGAGAAACAGCTGCCATACAGTTAACACTATATCCCACCAGCGGCTACTAGATCCTGACAAGCGTAGCATCCAACTCCGTCCCCCAGCTCGGCTGAGCTCAGCCAGTCAACCGTCAGTGCTAGAAAGTCCCAGCAGCCACTGTCAGGGAGTCCCTTCTGCCACATCCATAATCACAGAGACCTTCTGATACATGACAGGAGCTCAAAGCTGTCCTAAAACCTAGAGTAGTCTACCTGCCAACTGAAACCTGCTAAATCGAAAACGGTTGCAGCAATACAATAGCACAGTAGCATTTTAAAGTCATAAAATACAAGTACACTATATGAGGAAAGTACGTCTGAAGTTTTATTATTTTGCAGTTACGGTATGCAAATTTTAAAGTTGCTGCATATCTTTAGTTAATGATGCCTCTTCCTAACGCGTGCTGTCTCGCCCAGATCTAATCAGCAACACAGAGAAGCTGTTTGTTCAGTCTGAGCCGTGACTTCAAAAGTGAACTCTCTTACATACAGTATACAGTATACTGCACACTGTAAGTAAGTAAAAAGTTAACTACAGCAAGGTGCAATGCTTAAATTTTACACACAAATGCCTTTCAGAGTAGAGGTAAAATCCTGTTCTTTTCTGAAATTGCTAGTGATGCTTAGAGATCCCCATGACCACTGGGGGACAGTACAGTCTGGGCTGGGCCCACTGTGGTCCCACTCTGATTTCTCAGTGAAATCTCTTGGGTGTTTCTCCAGGTGGAGGCCTTTTACTATAAGTAACTCGCTAGCTTGTCTCCGTTTCATTAGTGAAGTTTAAAACGAGCCTTCCTTATGGAAGGAAGGACAGAGCTGACAGAGAGGCGAAAACAAATCCCCTCTCCAACTGTGCAACACCTGATCTTGGCCAAAACACCAGGCAGTGACCAACACAGAAGCCGCATCTGCCCAAGAGTCAGCGTGGCGATTCACACATACATCTCCTGCAGTCAGGATTAGAGATCAAATGTGAAGGCAGCCTGCAGCAGAGGGGCGATGACAATTCACCCCAGACTGCAGATAGCTGAAAGCAGACATCCATCTTGCAGGCCAAGACCATGAAATGAGAGCAATAATAGGATGTGGCCAATTGCTGTGCTTAGTGAAAATGGACAGGCTGCCTTAAAACCCTATAAAACCAATCTACTGCCCACAAGTCAGTATACAATAAAACAGCTACACATGCAGACAGAAAATACAGGCTACGGTTCTTCTTTTTTTTTGCATCACAGCAAGAGAGGCCTAACTTCTCTGTAAGTAGAGCAGTGAATGTAAATACTGAGCACCAAGTCAAGCATAAGAAATCATATTACAGTTTACAATTACAGTTTCAGCCGTACTGATTGCTTATTATATACATTAATTTCATATACATTTGCAAAGAATGGAGCACCATACAACAGCCTAAAAAATGTTTAACCCCACAATTCATGTGTATCACGAATCGTACAACTGGTAAGATTTTCCAAACAGTTTGTGTCGGAGATTGGAATCTGTAATTCTCCGTTCTCTCATATCTAGTTCCATTTGTGACAATTAAAGAGTTAACTTGCCCAGCAAAATCGGCCTTTCATCAAAACCCCTCTTTCATTAACCGAACCAAGCAAGGCAAAGATCTTGCATTCATTCTGAAGGACGAGGGCAGGTGCAGTATATGGCCGGTGAGTGCTGTCGTGCCGTCCTGAAGTACTATTCAAAAATATCAGTCACGTGGGTGAAAAGATCTCAGGCTCCTGAGTGGCTCAGACAGTGAAGGTGTCCGCTTTGACTTCAGACTGAGCCCCCTGATCCAGACGGGCACCTTGGCCAGGATTTTGAAAACAACATGAGCTGGTAAAATGCTAACAAAAAGAAAATACCTTTAAGATGGTATTTATCTTTCCCAGCGAAACTCAATGTTATCCTCCGTCTGGTTTTTCAGCTGATTTGAATAGGTACAGTATAGCATTGCCGCTTGCCAGCGAAATTGAGTCAGCAACGTGTGCCTATACTCACAACAAATCTGATAACATCACACGTGGTTGTGGGGAAAAAAGGCACAGACAACCCTTGGTAGAATAAAGTGTACTATATATAGTATGACTCAGTCGTAGTCTGTGCTGCAAAACAGGACTGTGTGCAAAAATCAGACAGCTGACTAGAATTTTCAAATATACATTTTTGTTTGGCTGAATTATCACAATTAAAGGAGGCCCACATCATTCCAGTTACATAAGATTGTGAACAATATTGTCATGTTGTCAGATGTCTGCACCTGTACAGAGTTCCTACACAAAGTGTAACCAGGAGTAACAAAGGGAGATGACACGATGGTAAGATTAAACTACTAAATCATTCCATATAATAGAAAATAGCTGAGGACTGTTCCTTTTAAAAAAAAGACTCTTCAAGAAAATTTGGAAACTATTTTTGCATTGATGTTTATTTTTATAGAGGTTTTGACTTAAACCACAAAGCACAAAGAACTGATAGTTGTTTTGCTGTATATACCACAGCCAAGATACTGTATAACAGCTCACTGTGTATTTTAAAGTGTTGTCCCGGGAATCGTAGCTCAGGCAAGTGCTTCAGGGAATCGAGCATACAGAGCTGGCAGGGACCAGCGAAAAACCAGGATTCCTGCATATTGAAGGAACTGTAATTTCTTGTCTGCTCAGTTGCTGAATGACCATCAGAACTAGAGCTCATCCTGGTTTCCTGAGTGTAAAGTTCTGGAGGAGACACCAGGCCATTGCAGGGATCGCTTCCCAGCAATACTGGTCCCCACTTCTAATACTGTACTGGGGTACAGTAACTAACTCAAGCAACAGCTGTCTGCAGAGGGGACTCGAACCCACAACCTGTCAGTCAGGAGTATAGGGGCTCACCCACTACACTGTGCCTTCCCACATAGAGAATGTTAAAGAAAGTAATTCTTCCTTACAAAGAGAAGGTAACAAAAGGAATATAGTGATAAAACCACTTACACTGACTGTTCAAAGGCTGGGGAAAGTATTCCTAAGATCCTAGCTTGACAAATGGCTCTTCTGAAAGTGTGCTCAAAGGTGCAGCCCACAGTGCTGATACAGCTTGTTCAGTACCTCCAAAGAATTTACCATCCACTGGGTCTCCATCTCACACCGGCTGACAGGTGAGCAGACAGCAAAGTCCCCAGGAATGCCTGACCTGCGGCAGCAAACTGGAAAGCGATCAGCGTTTTAAAAAATTCAGGGTCCCATGAGCAATGCTTTCAAGCAGTTTTTGCCTCAAGTGTGCATTCTGTGCCAGCTTCCTCTCCATCAGCGAGACCAAAACCCAAAGCACTGAACTTGAATGAAACCATATCGCCTTCAAACCCTGAATACAGGAACCTTCTTGCTAACTACTACAGAAAATGATACATGCTGTTTATCAGCTTTTTTTAACGAAAAACGTTTAAATAATAAAATGAGTTGCCTGTGTGGCTAAGGTTATTGGCAACAAGATACTAGGAGCTGTATATACTGTAATACAGCTGGATATTTCATACCTACTAGTTGGAGAATTACAGTAGTTTTCTGCTCCAGCTATAGAGCACAGGACACAAAAAACAGCAGCAATATCATCCAACTTTCTGAAATTGACTATTACCATAAATTGTATTCTTCAGGTGTGAAATTACTTTAAATTGTATCTAGTAATTTCCATACGCTAGATACATGCCCACTTTTAATTTATCCCAAGAACATTCACCAGAAGACATCATAGGAAAACAAAGGATCAGCCTTGAAAGGACACTTTGGATATTTCTGAATGGTTATTTTTCGTGGTAGCCCTTGATTATTTTCATTTCATTCGAAATAAAAAAAGAGAAACAAAGATTAACATGATCTTTCCAGAGTAGCACCTTCCAATCTACAGGAATCTCCAAAGGATTCTCATACAGTAAATCCTCTTCCATTTAAATAAGACCAATGCCCTTTCTGTTCTCAAATGTTCTTCCACTGTCAACGTACTGTAGCGATCAGTTTGGATATTGTCTTTGCATGAATGCTAATCTGTGTGCATTGCTAATAATACTATATGAATAATCCTTTTGGTCATCTTCACAATCCCCTTATTGAAACAAGTAAACCATCCTTGTTCTGTAGCTACAGTACTTGTAGTATTTCGTAGGCAGTGTATTCCAAAAAGTTGGACCTTACTGTATCTTTCTTTCTTTCTTTTTTTTAGCAGTGTTGTGGTAAATTGTTAATATAACAGTATCTATGGCTAAATCAATGTATTTAATTTAATGAAATAATTAATGTGAAAATACTATCTTTAGTTCATTTTCAAACCGATAAGGCACAAATACTGTACATATAAATGTAAGATGAGCAGGATTTCACATCTTTCTCTACTAAGCCACTGAAGTAGTACTTGAACAAATTAAAAGCTGCCATGGATGCTATCATATGCAGATTTTTTCTTTTAAGATGAAAATCTGAAGTGACTTATCAGTTTACTGCACTCAAGAACCTCTGTGAAAAGGAAACGGTTTCCTCTTAGTTTTATTGAAAAAAACATTGCAGACATTTTTTGCATTTCAATGGGCTATTTATATATGGGGGAAGTAAACCCAGGATGGTACCGTGGTGCGTAGGTTAGCACATTTGCCTTGCTCAATTCTGGACCTGGGGTGCTGTCTGCACAGAGTTTGCTTGGAGTTTGCATGCTCTCCCCATGGTCCGGGTGCTCCAGTTTCCTCCCACAGTCCACAAACATCCAGGTCAGTGAATTGGCTTCTGGGAATATTTGCTCTGGTGGGTGTGGGTGCGGGTGTGGGTGTGTGTGTGTGTCTTAGTGTGCCCTATGATGGACTGGTGTCCCATCCAGGGTGTGTCCTGTTGCTCGCCAGGATAGACACTAGCTCCCCCATGACCCTAAAATGGATGGATGGAGTAAAACCCATGTTCCTTCCACAAAAGCTTTTAGTAAGCTTCAATTCACAATTCTAACCCCAAGGCAAAGGGCTCTTACCATTAGTTATGCAAGATTTGTAAAGAAAGAAAATGTTCGGGAACCACCTGGACCCCAAAAATGAAACTTAGAGAGACAAGAGACAGTTAACAATTAACTGAACGAGAGGGACTCCCCAAGCAGTGGTGTCTTGCCAAATTGCATCATTGAAGAGTAGGGCAGCTTCTCCTCTGTTCTGTTCATACCTTGCTACTTCCTCCTCTGAGTAATAGTCCATGCGAAGCTGCATTGCACCAAGATGGCCATTATTCCTAATCAGGAAGAGATCCTTCGACTCAAGACCCTGCTTCATCTTCAAAGGCTGCACCTACCCTGAGCATCAGCCTCTTTCCTGGGACAGTACAGCTCCTTTTAAACCAGTAAGGACACCCCTCATGTCCATCAACATTTCCCCTTCCAGTCGCATGGAGGCTGCCATTACACAATCACACCCTGTTCACTTCAATGAAAGAATGAAACAGTAAGGAATTATGCATGTTTGCTTTTGCTCCGAACTGTAAAGCTTCTGTTGGAGCAGCTACAGCCACTTTCATATTAGACGTGATGGAAAATCAGAGGAAAATTGTCAAGAGCACTTAAGACACTGGACAGCTTGTCACTCTGATACCGATTTTGTCCTGAATGGCTATGAATAGCTCCAGAGGAGCAAAGTTATCTCTTCACAATTCTAAAATTTTCCATGTAGGTTTGCATACTAAGGGCCTCATTTCAGCTTGACAGCAACATTCCCAAAGTCCCAATCTCAGATTGTAAAATCCACAGAAGCCTTAGAATCTGTTGGGTCATATGCCCTGCTATATAGTAAAATAGATTGAAATTTAAAGTTCTGCATCATCTTAGCATCACTATGCCATTGCTTCTTGCAATACTAAGCAAGAATACCTTCACCGACCCTTCACCTGCTCCTTCCTGGAGACTACATAGTAGCAGCCTCAGATTTCACTTTGGGGTTACTCCTGTCTGTTGAAGTCAAACAAACTTGTTGCTCAACTTCAAGCAGTCTACACCTGCTTTTGCTCATTTTCCTCTAACTTTAATCGGTCTAGCTTTAAATCTAATGAAGAAATTGGAGCTTTCACTTTAGTTTTACTAGACACATTGCCTCTACAGTACGTCTTGCCATCATCTTCTTGGTCTCTATTTTAGTGTTCAACCTCAGCTGCATATTACTTGAGCATGGGGTACTGAGCACCTTCTGGTTTGTTCCATACTAAACATCATTAAGAGTACATTCTAGGAGGCAGTATTTATTAGTGTATGATCCAGCAGGTCCATTAAAAGCAATCCAGTTCTTCAAGGCCTAAAGGATCTGTTGCCATTTCACCCAAGTTTCTGTTTACTTAATTGAATATGTTAATTTGCCAAAGTGAGCCGACTAAGCAGTGTTTCAAGGCTGTAAGCAAGAAAGAAGTTAAAGAGACCTACAATATCTGTAGGACAGCGGTCCTCCAGGATTGGGGCTATTCACCTGCAATGGTCTAACTTCATCTTTGTGTTATGTACAGATTAAAATGTTTACTAATGGACTGAAAGCACTTTGTCCATAAAGAAGGCATTCATTTATGTTCACCATGTTGACAGCTGTGTTTTACTCTTACTGCCGAGACCCACGAGCCAATCTAATCAATAAGTGAGGCCCTGGCAATCTACATGCTAATGAGATTCAAGCACTGCACAGACTAGAGATGAGAAACTCATTAAGGAAGAATAAACCCAGAGTCAGGCAAGAAAGGACTGCTGCGAAGTACACAGCTATAAGCATAAAGACCATAGTGCAGTTTGATTGCATTTTCCCAGATCTGATCAATTTTCTCCCTTTCCTTTAAGAAAACATTGCTTCTAAGGATATACAAATTCTAAGCAATACAAATGAGAGGAGAGCATTCCATTTAAAAAAAAGGTATATTCCCATTTGCCATTCATTTTCTCTCTCAGAAAGGAATGTAATCACATTGCAAGAAAAGCCGGGAATCAAACCAATTCATGCCAAATGAGTTAACGAGAAGCAAATAAATGTCCTGTGGTCAGCAAAACCACAAACAAATTTTAAAGCCTTTGATACTCGTTAACTACCATAAATTCTATTTCTCAGGTCTCTCCAACTAGACCTTACTTTAATTGATCAGATCCTGTCCAGTGGCTGATTCCAGCTCTAGTTAGCCTCTTTGTCTCCAGGTCTGTGATGTCACCACTCAAAATTAGACAGCTCGGATCAATCTACAGCTCCTGGGATCATTTGAGAGATTGAAATCTGTGACTTAAGACCCTTATACTGTAGATGCTGCAGACTCTAAAAGGCTGTGGATATGAACAGGGTGCGACATATCCACTGCTACCTCTACAACAGCTCCAAGTACTGTATTGCACTGATGAGAGACACTACTCTTTAAACCTTTTTCAAATGTCCTTTATGAGGACTGAGTTTCTTTCTCAAAGGACATATCTGATGCAAATTAACACCTCTACAATGCTGGTTCATGGAATGCATTCCCTATAGCATTGCGGTCTCTCTTTCTGCAACTGCTCAATACTTTCTGTGAGTGTGCTCTGATGTAGCACCCGGTACCTCTCAGGTCACTTAAAGGGCTGAGCACCTAAGCTCAATACATGTATTACATATGAATTCCTGCCTTAGTTACTTTCCCCATCTACTGAAATAAACCAGAATGTCAAAGCCAACTTGCTCTCAAGAATGGTTCGGAGTACATGACAGAATGAACTGTCACTTCTACAAACGTCAATATATAAGATCCCAAGCACATAACACCACCAACTTCTTATATTCAAACAACACTCGACATTTTACCTTTGAATTCAATTAAAATTTCACACGTCAATACATTTTTAAAAAATATTCTACCACAGGCAAACCGGATTTGATGGATATCTGCCCATTATGCCTTCCAGCATATAGGGGCAGTAACATCCTGTTGCTGGATCAGTAACATTAGTTTTTTATGGGACGGGGCTGTTAGTCTTGTACCCAACCTCCAACATGGAGGACCTGGCGCCCGACGTGGGACACGAACCCACTACCCTGAGATTAGAGTCTCCTGCTCAAGTTTGCTCAAGATTATAAAGGTATCTGCACCAATTCGTGATAAAACACTGTTCGTAGAATCTAGAGGTTGATCAGGCCAGAGTTTGTCCTTGCATTTGTATCTCTGATTGGACTAGAAAGCATGTGACTTCCCCCTCAATGGGACATTTAATTCATATGCTCATACACATTTATACATCTTTGTGGAGTCTATCAATCAGTACTCAAGCACACTAACTCTCAGCTTGTGAACCCACAACTCTCCTGATCACTGCTCTATCCAGGCAGCTAGAACACAGATAAGTGCATGATAAGTGGTTTATTATATCCTTTTGTAAAAGACCTGACAAAAATAATTGATAAAGTTCCATGAATGACGTAAGAAAACGCTGATGGCTTTTGAAAATTTAATAATTTTGGTAATCAGGAATGAAAGTGATCTCAAATATGTTCTAAAACAGCAAATATATATAGTATAAAGAAAAAACGTAAATTATATTAATTGATTTGCTATTTATTATTAGGCAAAGATACCACTTATATTCTACACAAACACAGAAACATCAAGTCATCATAGCAAATAATGTGAAGTATTTTATTTGGCAGCCACATTTGTAGCAGGAGTGTATGCAATTAAACATTACTGTATTGTCTTTGTACAAACAGTATTCAGTTTGAGTTTTTGATTCTTATGAGACGTCTGGTTACAACATTCATGGACACTCTATCAGTGTTTTTTTTATTTCCCGCTAGGAGCAAAAGATTCTACATTCCACATTACACTCGCTTATTTGACCTATCAGAAAAAGTGCAAGCCAAGATTGTCTTCCTGTCATCTCTACCTGCCTTACAATGCCAAAAGGGAAAAAAAGAAAATCAATGAAGGAGAAAAAGAAAAAAGAATCAATTCTGCATTGTGTTTTGCACTTGGAGCACTGGGAGCACTGGGAGGACTGACTCTCCCCACTTCATTCTGACTCACGTCTCTGAGTCATCCCCAGGGGCCACATGGATCGAAAATCATTTCAAGCTTTTCAGGCCTGTTTTTTAAAAGAAGCTTTTTCTGCTTTCCGGAGTTTGGCTTTATCGTGGAATGGGAGAGTCGGAGCATTTAAATAAAGAAAGGTCTATAAGAATACATACTGTATATGAAGAAAAAACCATCGGTGATGGTCCAGGTGCAGTTAACTGCCCATAGCCGGTGTTTATCTGAACTGACTTCCGAGCATCAGAGTTCCACAGCTTGCTGGTTATTTTTGTATCACAGGCTTTAGAAACATCAATTAATCTGGCAAAGACATTTTTAAAATGTTCATTTTGCCTTCTTTTAAAACGAATAGAATTGTGAATATTGAAAAAAAGGCCAGATTTTGAGAGGCTTGGTTCCTTCGTTCATTGGTTTAGCTGGTTTTCCCTGAAGGAATACCACACTTTTGTCGCCAAAATCTCTTTGGCTTGTCTGTGCTCTGTAGACAGGCTCTTGGAAACACCTCATGAGAATTTTTACAGAAACGAGCAATGAATATTCATTCCAGCATCTCTGCTGTGTTGAAGTCTTCCAGGGAAGTATCCCTGATTCTAACACAGACTATAGCTCTTCTTTTTTAAAGCTGTGGCAGAGATAAAGAGAAAAAACAAATGTGCTGGGCTGTGTGTGGAATATGTGCATTTCAAAGGCTCCAAAACAGTGTTTGGTTTTTGCCAAACAAAGCATTTCTCATTGAGGGCAGAAAATTCCAATTTTGACGGGTCTGTCCAGAAAACATTCTTGCCATATTCTTGAACTTTAAACTTGAGACAGGCAGCAATTTTCTTTCCAGACAGCCATGGTTTCTTCCTGGCATTCATCCCAAGAAAACTCCTCCCATTTAGATTTTCCTAATGGTCAAGACATGAATACTGACATTAGTCACAGCAGGAGAGGGCTGGAGATCCACAGATGTTGATCGGGGGCTTGGGGTTCTTTGTGACTTTCTGATTCGTTTTCTGAGTTGTTCTTGGGGAGCTTTTGGAAGGATGACCTGTACTGGGTAGAATCACTGTGGTCGGGAATATTTTCCACTTGTAGACTATCTAAAAATGTCCGATAGTGGATGGATGTGTCATAATAGTTTCTCTGCAGACCGATGAGCTTTAACTACTCTTTTTGTGATGTCCTTTGGAATTTCTTTTGAACGTGGCACGACATAATTCTGCTGACTTGTATGGTGAAGACCAAACCCATAAAGTTTCCGATCTTTAGATAGAACAGAGCTGCCAAATCGAGATCCTTGCTTACTTGATACCCAGTTATTTAGCAAACTGATTCTAATTACCACCTTCATTTTGTTGAGCAAACTAGGGATTCACTTATTTCAAATATACGATTCTTAATTCTTTGAATTTTTTCAATTCCATACAGCACTGTGCTAGATATAAGCATTTAAGAAAATGCCGGTTTTCATTGAACAAGGATATCATGGTAAGAAATTGTAAGTAACATAATTATATTGGTGGTTCACAAACCTTTTCTCAGGACATCACTACAGTATGAGGTAGTGTTATTTAAAAGCAACACAATATTTGATTGCTGTTCTTCTTGCCATGTTTTTATTCTTCTGTCATATCACAAATTACTATGAGTCTGAAAATGTATCCGTCAATGTTTTTCAGCTCTTTGTGCTGCTGTTTCAATGCAAGTGAAAATAATAGCTTGCTCTTGGTTTCCCTCACCTGAGTCAAGAACATTCCCTGGATCAATGGAGTGGGACAGAAGGAAACGGCGTATAATATCGATTATCAGGAAGCTGAAATTCCACTGACTCCTGCATTACATTCAGCATGCAGAAAAATAAATGCACAAGTGCTGCAATCCTAGACAGCTTTCAAGACTGGTTGAGCACTTTTCTTGTTAAAGCAACATTCTACAAGATCAGCACATGACTGGACCAGAGCAGGGAGGGTGAACATGAGAATGGTCGATCTGAAAGAAAAATACAACTCAAAAATGAAAGAGCTAAAGATATGTCAGATTGTTTGACAAGGATCGTTTTAAATTAATAAGCCTGGTTAGTACCAGGATGAGAGACCTCTAAAAAATAGCCTGCTGCTGTTCCCACAGGATAGATTACTCCTTCTTGAACTCAGAACCCAAGTATGGTGGTAGGAGACACCACCCTGTAGGAGGTGCTGTCCTTCAGATAAGACATTAAACTGAAGTCCTGTTTACCTGTTTATAAAAACATCCCTTTGCACGTTTATAAAAGCAGGGATGTTAAACCCAGTGGTCTGGCTAAATTCCACCATGGGTTTGCGCAATCTGCCTTCCCTATAGTTCCCCCCTAACTCAACAAATTCGACTGAAGCATTTTCTCTCTCCCCACCTGATCTGCTGTAAGACAGGGCTGCTGAATGGCTGCCACAGGTTACCCAGGTCCGAATGGTGAAGGTGCTGCCCTGTAATAAGCCATGCTGTGATGCCAGCGAGGTCCTGAGCACTCTCTAATGTGATCAACAGGATTCAAAGTCTTATACAGGTGCCAGTTGCCATGAAACTGCTGGCCTTAGCCCCTCCATACTCTACAGGTGTACCCATTAAGGTGCAAGAAGCAATCGTTACACTACAGCTGCCCAATATATCAGGCTTCCCCCTTGACAGAGGAGCAGTATTCTGTCTAAAATTAAAAGGATTTTTATACGGTATGGTTCATATCTAGTGGTAAGCAATCTAATAAAGCATAGATTCCTTTGTTCCCTTTAAATATTGTGATAAGATGTGGGGCAAGATAGAGTGGGAGTGTACTTTGGGTCTCGAGAAGCTTCTATCCTCTTTGACCTTCTTCTTCTTCTTTTTTTTCACAGCCTTAGTCCCAGACTGTCCTGGGGTCAGCTGCTTTGGTTGCTCTTCTCCATTTGTCTCTGTCGAGCACATCTTCCTCACTCACTTCACATACCTCCATATCTTTTCTCACACAATCTATCCATCTCTTTCTAGGCCTGCCTCTTCCTCTGTTACCTTCCACCTCAAATTCCATTACCCTCTTTGTTACTTCCTCAACGTCCCTCCTCATGATATGTCCATACCACCGTAACCTCGCTTCTCGCATCTTCTCAACCACATCCACCACCCTACATCGTCTACGGATTTCTTCATTTCTGATCTTATCCTTCATTGAAATCTGCAGAATCCATCTCAACATCCTCATTTCAGTTCTTCTCATCAAGTTCTCTTCCCTCTTTCCAACTGCCAAGCATTCAGCTCCATATAGTAATACAGGTCTAATCACAGTCTTGTACATTTTGCACTTTAACTTTCTGGGAATTTTCCTGTCACAGATTATTCCAGTTATTTCTCTCCACTTGTTCCATCCAGCTTTCACTCTTTGTTTTACTGCCTCCAGTGTTTCTCCTCCCTTTACCAGTTTTGATCCAAGGTATTTAAAGTCATCAACTTGTTTCAGTTTTCCTCCATTTGTCTCCTCAACATTGGTCATAGTATCTCCTCTTCTCTCCATTACCATTATTTCAGATTTTTCTGCATTCATTTTCAGTCCACCCTTTTCCAGACTCCTCTGCCATTTGAACACTTTCTCCTGTAGTTCTACTTCTGAGTCTGCCATCAGTGCCACATCATCAGCAAAGATGAGTTCCCAAGGCACTTCTGTTCTTACCTCCTCTGTCAGTGTGTCAATAATGTTTATGAAAAGGAAAGGACTTAGTGCTGATCCTTGGTGTACTCCAACTGTGATTTCAAACTCTTTTGTCTCTCCCTGTTGTGTTATCATCTTTGTAGTTGTATCTCTATAGGTTGCTTGAACTAACTTCACCATGCTTTCTGGTACTCCTTTCTTCCTCAAGCACCAATACACCACCTCTCTGGGCACACGGTCATATGCCTTCTCCAAGTCCAGAAAGGCCACATACAGCTTTTTCCCTTTCTCTAGTGTCTTCTCCTGTAACTGTCTCATCACAAAAATGGCATCTGTTGTGCTTTTCCCCGCTGAGAATCCAAATTGTGAGTTGTGGATCCTGATTATCTTCCTGAGTCTCTTGTCCAGAATTTTTTCCAGGATTTTCAATCCATGTTCCAGAAGTTTTATTCCTCTATAGTTTTTACACTCCATTGGGTCTCCTTTCTCCTTGTAGATGGTAACCATACTGCTTTTTGTCCATTCTTCTGGAATTCTCTCTTCCTTTGCAATATTGTTTAGCAATCTCGTCAGCCACTGAATCCCCTCTTCATCGAGGTTCTTAAAGTGTTCTGCTGCTATTCCTGATGGTCCAGTTGCTTTGCCCACTTTCATCTCTTTGATAGCTTCTGTCACTTCCTTTACTGAAATTTCTTGGATTGGTCCACACACTACGTCTGCCTCCACTAGGTTCTCCCTCTCATTTTCTACATTTAACAGATTTTTGAAGTACTCCAGCCATCTTTGCTTGATCTGTTCTTGTTTAATCAAGACTCTGCCTTCTCCATCCTTGAGTACCGCCACCCGGATAATATCTTTTTTCTGTCTCGCTCTATGTTTAGCAATCTTGTAGATTTGGTCCTCTCCTTCCTTTGTTTCAAGTTTCTCATACCATTCTTTCCAGGCTCTTTCCTTTGCTCTTGCTACACTTCTTTTTGCTACCTTCTTTAGTCTCTTATATTCTTGTAATTCTCCAGTGCCATCTTTCAGTGCCTTGTATGCTTTTTTCTTTTCCTTCAGTGTTTCCTGAACTTCCATATCCCACCACCACTCTTCATTTTCCCTCGGTCTGCCTCCTCTTGTCTTTCCACAAACCCTGGTAGCAGCCTCTTCTAGGATGTGGCTCATCTCAGTCCACTCTTCTTCAACTGAAGGCTCCTCTGTTTCCTCTGTGTTGTTTTTCATTTCTTTCACCAGCCTGTTGAAATCTACTTTGTTTTCTCTCAGTTTCCACACTTTTGTTCGTGCTGGGTGTTTCCTCTGCCTTATTCTTCGCTCCTTCAATATTGTGATGTCCATCACCAGTAGCCTGTGTTGTCTGGTAACAGCCTCATAGGGCAGGACTTTAGCATCTTGGACTTTCGCTCTATCAATTCTTCTCACTAATATGTAATCTATTTGGGTATCATGGCCTCCACTCCTGTATGTCACCTTTTGCTCATAATTCTTCGTGAACCCTGTGTTCACTGCAAACAATTCAAGAGCTTGGAGTGTTTCTAGTAGCCTTCCTCCTTCTTCATTTCTCTCTCCTAGCCCTCTCTGACCATGTTCATCTGGATAATCTTCTATCCTCTTTGACCCTGTATCTTAAAAAATGTGTAGCTTCCTCTGTGTAGAGGACATGGAGAAGTACACATCCCAAGATGCCTTGGGGAAATGGCCCACTCACTTCCCGTCTAAACAGTCTCAGCTGTGAGGGATTCGCTGCCGGCTTGATGGCTTAAGAGGGTGTGGCAAACACAAGTGAGGGTCTTTTGTCTGAGAAGGACCAGAGAGTTATTAATTTGGGTTTTGGTGATGACTTATTTTGGACTCTAAAAAGGACAAAGTGAGTAATACTGGAGTTTTTATTAAATCATATTATATCATATTAAGGATTCTATTTGCTTATATCATTCTTCTTAAAAGTGGGAGCTCAAGTGTGTTTTTGGATACTGTTTTGTAAAAGACTTGAGGCCAAATGACTTTACTGGCTTTTCTAGGGGAGTACAATGTTGAGGTCCTGGTTGGTTGTGACAACCCCTGAAAACGTCACAATATGTTCAAAGTCAAATGTAGTTTTGTACGTCCTTTTTACACTACAATATCCCAAAGAGCTGCACAAAGATAAAATCCAATTTAGCCAATGCATACAGACAAAAAAATCAACAGCAATTAAATGTACGTTTAATAAAAAGCCTTTCCACAGCTCAGAGTTTCACCCTGCCTAATTTCCAATGGCATGGGACATCAATGGGAAACATAACAGGAAACAGCTCTAGCTCCTGATGCAGGAAAATCACATTGCACGGCTCAGCCATACATATATTATATCAGGAGTGGGCAGCCACATCATAAACAAGCATGAGTTGTTTACGACAATTCACTGCATATAGAGACAGAGAAAAACTTGAAACATACAAATGCTCGCCAACTGCCCTTCTCATAAAGCCAACATTAGCCCCCCTCTCCCTGCAGTGCCGGGCTAGAGAACAAGATTAATAGCCCACTCTGTGCAATTATATTAGCAGAAACTCCAATCAGTCTCTCACGCCTGGGAGAATGTTTCTCCTGCCTGAGACTTCCCTCGCTGACAGGGACACAGCTTCTTGGGTAACTGCGCCTGTCACGCAAAGAGTGAAACAGAACATTTTTCAAACCAGTCACTTTCGTGATGCCTGAAAAATTTTACGTGCTTTAATTAAAACACAGCACAGGCGGCAGTCTCTTCCCTAGCTCAAACACAGCACTGAGGCGCCTTCCTTCTTGTCACACAAGACAAGGGAATGCTCCTCTCTTTCATGTCCTGCAACTGCATAAATCCTAAAGATCATTGTTCTACAGAAAATGGTCACCTTCCTTTCCCTGGCCCTCTCATGCCACACACTTCCTCCAAAGGAGAGAGGAGATTGTAAAGTCAGACATTTTAATACATCCGTTTGCAACAAAGGCAGGGAACCCATCGTTGAGTTAATCATTAGTCTCATATGGAACAAATCAACCCCCCCCCCACCACCACCACCCCCTTCTTCAATTCTGAAAGGTTAATTGGACCTCGTGGTTCTACAGAACCACATTACTGTCAGACACCGGACTGAAATTGAAACTGAAATGACAAGAAAAGCCCAAGAGGTTCTTTTAAAGAACACTTTCAAAGTATCAAGTCACAATGGTACAGATGTCCAGCTTCCAGCCCACTGTAAAATAATTGGCATTTCTGCTGCACAAGGTCCACGAGCATGAGCCAAAACCACCCATACCCACCTCCCTAACAAATCACTGTCAAGGAGAGACCTAGACATTTCTGTAGAGTTTCAAATGAGAAAAAAATCAGTTTGCTTCTTGGGGGATAAGTGAACGATGTAGCATGAGGTACATAATTGGAAACAAACATACTGTATTAGTCACAACTGCAGCAAATTCAACAAGTTATCATCAGGAAAATATACTGTTTTGTTGCAGGTGCTTTGACATTTTATTGAATTTATGTCCTAGAGGTGAATTTGCGATGCCCATTAACATTTGCCGACTGTGAAAGTCGCAGGATACAGGAATAGCCAGTGTGGCCACCACTGGAAGTAATACAAGTACCTCTGCTTTGCACCAGGTTGCACGTTCTGTCTTGTGGGAGTCTCTTCCTCTCATACAGCCTGGACAAGCATGTGCCTCTTCACTAGTCTCTGAGTCCTAGATGCCACATGCTGTCCCAGTTCAGTGTGGCTAAAGTCTGGTAAGTAAGATAACTACAGCGTACTGTAACTATTACATTCTCATTTCACAAGAAAACAGTTGTTCTCTTGATAAGCAGTGCATACTGGGTCTTTTCTTATTTCTTGATTTTTACTACACTTTCACCTCCTCAGCTATTCCCAGTAAAACAAACCCTCTTATTTCTGATTGATTGACTTATTGATAAACATCAAAAACACAAGGAACACACTACACAATAATGTTGCTTCTCTTGTTTCATTTCATCATAACTATCCTTAGCCTCCAAATGTTTTGAAGGCCAATGAATCAATACAGATTCCATAAAGCAAAGCCCTTCACATCAAAGGGACGTCCCAAAATTCCTTCATGCTCTGTAACTAGGTTGCCCATCTTGAAAACATGTCTAGAGCTTTCTATAAGCTTACTCGCAGGAGTGTGCTTTTTAAATGCTGCTTGAAAAGGGATAGCTGAGCTAAGCTGGTGTAAGCACTCATCTGAGGCTGAGACAAGCCATATTCCAAGGGGCTATAAATATCACACAGACCCTCTGTAATTAGAACTGCCTTTAACACTTACCTGTGATGCATTTCACTGACCAGATAAAAATAAACAAACTGTGACTGGAAGAAATAAAAGTCACACACAGATAAAGACTACATAGCAGCCAAGCAGATTAAGAGGACCACTCAAGTCAGATATTTACTAAGATTAATGAAGAACTTATCATGCAGTGAGCTGGTTTACTGTAAATAAGCTTACAGAGGCTTTGTGGAATAACAGCAAGCATTAACCTTGAGAAAGACAGGGCCTCTGCAATGGTCACTGGTTTCCAGTCTGATCTGCTGACTTAGTGGAATGTAATTAACCCCTTATTCTGTAGATTAGTTTACCTGCCTAATGTGACATCTTAAGATAACACTGACCATTAATCAAAATAAGAGAACTCCTCTTGCCATGACTGAAAACAGTGATCAAGCAGCGGTATAGAGGAGAGGTTCGTACCCAAGTGCGTTACTCCTACCGTACCCCTGAGCAGAGCAATTAGCTCAGTTGGCTCCAGAAAAAAATCACTTTTAATGAATTAATAGTGGCCGCTCCTTGCATTGAAAAGTGAAGGTATGCCCACTTAACATGTGATCGAGCAGGACCATGTATACGATTGCTTCACAGTGACTCCAGATTGATCTGAACAATAACTAATGGGAAGTACCATTTGAGCCATGAAGCAAAAAACACCACAACACTTCCCAGCTTTTATCAAACACCTGAACACCATTCAAGACACACAGCCAGTTCAAATAACATCCCAGCTGTGAAGGCATAACAAATAAAAGTGGCAATTGAAGAACTTGAAATATTCTAACAATATTTTCATTGGAAGAGACAATCACTGCCAATATACCAATAATATCAGAACCCGGGATTTTTCTGGACATGATTTACTGTATTTTAAAGTATTATTTTATGTTTTTATTCCCTGTTTGCAATAAGGTAAATGAAATGTATAAGATATTTTTATTAATATTTATACTAAATGAAGTACACAATGGAATGAAGTACAGTGTAGGTTGTAAACTGGTAATCAATATACTGTTTGAATACATGAACTAATATTGGTGTACTTTTATAATTTAATAAAGCCAATACACAGTAATGTGATTGTTGCTTGTTAATGTGTATTAATGATGTTGAGTGACAATACTTCAAAGTAAAGTAGAAAATGTATTTCTATATAGTGGTAAACCATGAAGAATGAATTATTTATCTTACTATTTTTTAAACAAGGGCAAAATGAATGTGAAAAACCGAGTTACAAATAATTTTATCGTTAATGTAAGCAAGACACAGTGACCCTCTCCTGGATTTAGCAGTGTGAAAATGGGTGGATAAGCCGAGTTTGAGTATCCCTGTTAAGGCATTCAGTCAGCAAAATACAAAATCCATAAAGGTACACACTTACAACATTCAATGCAGAGGGTCAGGTGACACCAACAAAGCTCTACAAATTGTCCATTGGACTGGCCAAAGCCTGATTGAATCATTGATCCTGTATCGGTCCAGAGCTCTTCACTTCAGCAAAATACAACAATATAAACTCTAGAGACACCGATTCCCTTTGTAACAGTGGGGTGTAATTTCTCAGCTAGTCAACAGAACTGGGCATCATTTTGGTGACCCTAACTAAAGCATAGACATAGAGTATAAGAAACTACATTACTGACTAATAAACCAAGGTGTGACTATGTTTTAAGCTGTTTGTAACTATAATACCACTTAATACAGCTGTCATGTGTTCCAAAATGATAAGAGTCTTAAAAAGAACATTGTCCCAATTGTTATTTCTGATGGAGTTTGTATGAATGGTCGATGCAAAGCATGACCTTTTAATGTTTATTCTTTTCATCTCTGAAACAGGACATTCAAGACATCACTCAAGAGACCATTAAAATAGGACTAATACACCTTCACACAGGCCCCATTCCCAGGAGCCCTGTTTAGCATTCACTCTTGGGGAAAGCTGTCTGCCAAATTGTCTGAATTGTTTGCCTTATGTGTAAAGCAAGACTACACAAAAGATTTAAAAAAAAAAACAGGAAAGGAATAAAACCTGAGTGCAGATTAATTAGTGAAACTCCTATTTTGCTTACTGTCAGAAACGTGGACTTTAAAGGAAGTTAAGAATATTTGTCAGTCAATATTTTGTCATACAGATTTAGCTTCTCACCTTTCTAATATGCCAGACTGTGCTGTTAAGCAGCTGCTACAAAGCACGCTCAGGGGACTAAATCATGAAGCAGCTTAGAAAGCTGATGAACAGGTCGCAGATCAGCGGGGAAAATGCCTGTACAGCTTATTTTCTTCAAGTTCAGTTTTGAAATATAACCTTCCTTACCTTTCTGAAACAATCTTTGCAGATATATGTCATTGTCTTTTATTCTGTCAAGGCTTTTTATGCTTTTTAGACAGTTAATCAACCACATGCATCTTTCAGCCCCAGTTTCTTTTCACTCCGAGTTGCTCTAACACACTTGCTCAGCCTCATGGGTGACACTGGCGGTGAAAAGTATGTCCAGGTGACCTGTGACGTTAGACTGCCAAACCTTATGGTGACTGACAGCGTTTGCCAGGTCATCAATGACATACTTAGATAACAGACCAGATGAATTACCCTGTGAGCTCTGGCTCCACAGATACCTAACTAAGAACTAAACTACAATCCAGAACTGGATGTTCATATTAGACTTCCAAAACTCACTGCGATTTGAGATTTGCGTTTTTCTCTCCTCTGTGCCCACTGGCTTGCTATACCTGTAATTACCTGTAGTACTGTACGTGTTTCTACGAGGCCTTGCAGCCCTGGAACCCTGAGTTGAACTCCTGGGGTGCTGTCTGTGTGGAGTTTGTGTGTTCTCCCCATATTTGCGTGGGTTTCTCTCTGAGTGCTCTGGTTTCCTCCCACACCCAAAGACACGCCGGTAGGTTACATGTCTTCTGTAAAAAGGATCCCTGACTGTGTGTATGTCTGTGTGTGCCCTTCAATGGCATCCTGCCCAGGGTGTATCCTGCCTTGCACCCAATGCTTGCCCAGTTAGGCTCTGTAACCCCTGTGATCCCGCACTGGATAAGGCAGCTTTAGAACATGGAAGGATGGCCAAATGGATTTCAACAAGCCACTATGTATGAGCTTGTGGTAAAGGGCACTATAACATAAACTGATACTGTATTCGGAACAAGTATTAGGTTTATTTCCATTCCATATTTCCCGCAGGGAATAAACCTATTACTTGTTCCTTACTTATTGCTTGTTCGTTTGCACCCTACGCATGCTGAAGCAGCTGATACTTTGTCTGATACTGTATTCTATCAATCTAGACATGCTAGAGCCCCACCTCTACAACTTGAATTAATTGTCTACTAGTCTAAAGCACTAACGAAGGGAAAGGAGAGTTAAATCTTTTTTTGGAACTCTTGACTAAAACAATTGGTTCCCTATATGCTTGTGTTAAAACAGTGCCCCTACACAACCTCTTATTTCTTATGTTTTCTTTACTTTAACCCTTTACATGCAGACTTTCAGAAAAGCATCTCAAAACACATTATAGACAGGCCTTGCACAGCTGTAAGAATAATAATAATAATAATAATAATTGCTTACACTTATATAGCGCTTTTCTGGACACTCCACTCAAAGCGCTTTACAGGTAATGGGGACTCCCCTTCACCACCACCAAGAATGATCTCAAGACTCCAGTGCATCCTCTCACTGTTACACTGTAACGCAAACCTTCAGCTGGTTTTCACTGATAAGGTTGGATCGGTCTTCTGGTTTCCTATTCTCAACTCATGGGAAAAAAAAAACAACATTTGTTGCTTAATTTATTCAAAATGTCAAAATGTGGTTGTACACGCAAGGGGGCCATGCAGTGCTCGAGGGCAGCTTCCGAAATTTCAACCACTCTAAAGATAAACCCGTCCAATACAGGATCCAATCTGGCAGAAAACCCCTGTGACATTTTACTGAGGAGGAAAACTGTCAAGTCACCTGGCACCTCACTTGCTTTGTCTCCATATTCTACCTGGGAATGACAGTAACTACATTAAGATTGCTGGCTTGGCATTGGCTTTGAGTGGAAACTGGCAAGCTTTTCTGAGTGCGTTTTTGTCTTTTGCTATTTTTAGTTGACACAAGCCCTTCTACTGGCTGTGAGATGTCTTTGGGAGCACTTGATGTGGTAGCCTATCAACCATGGTGAAATGGCAGACTGACGTTAGAGAAGGAGCATGTTGAGATTCTCCGATGTTTAAATATTGAACAGTTCCGCATCTCCTCGACTGTGCTGTACATATCTGAAGACTGTGTGAGCATTCCCTGATGATGCACTGTAAATCCACACTAGAACAAGAAATAGATTTTATTAAAAGTCCAAAAACAAATTACGAGGTTTTGTGATAGTGAAAGCTTCCTCCAGGTTTAACTCCATTAGTGCTTCTAACCTGACCATCCAACAGCTAATTCAGACTGACATCCTGTGCCTTAAATTACTCTTATCTCTTTTCAGCACAGATATTTTAATGTGATAGGAAGATATTCCACCACCTGTAAATGGACATGCATCTCATAGTCTAAGCCACGTGCAAATGGATAAGGAACTTTAAGACAAGGGGTGTCAACCTTCATGCTTGGAAACCCAGACTATCACTGGTTTTCATTCCCTTTGGACTATTTCATTAATCCAATTATTTTCTTAATTAAGATTATTTTAATGTTTTTTATAGCTGATGGTTTAAATATGGTCTTAAGACCACACAAACTAACTATAATGTCTACTTTTTGAGTCTGGGAGGAAGTACTGAATTAATCCAGTTCGTTGGCTAATTAGACTAATTAAGTAACAAAGTGTGTCTGGATCCAAAGCCAGAGGACACTGGCTCTCTAGGAACTGTCACAAGTTTATCGCACAGTGTGAAGACCTGAGCTGTCCTGCAGCAATATTACTGTGTCTTAAAGATCATTTCAATGCCAGCAAAATCTACTCATTGTTTCTGACAATTATCTGTCAAGGATTAATCTCAGAGACGCTTCCATCAGGAACAATCTCTTCACTCAGATTAATTCAAACCCGTAAGAAGCAATAGCTTCATTTCTTTACTACGTAAAATGTTAGACTTAAATTAGACCCGTACCTTTCTCCAAGTAAAAAGAAATAAACTTGTAGACATACATCGGTACAATTATAAAAAATTAAAAATAATTATGCCATAGCCAAAAACATATTTTAACCTTCTTTTATGTTTCACACTTCAGAAGATTTTACAAAACAAAGTTCACATTGCAGATAAACCTCAATATTAGAATGTCTCTCTCTCTCTTTTAGGTTCAACTACTGTACATACAGTGTCTTCATGTTGATCTGTTGAGTATGAAGTATAGTTTTTTTTTATTTTGGAAAGAAAATAAAGCAGTTTTGCAATTACAATAACTAAGAAGGGTGATTTTAATTGCTCTTTGAAGAGTTTCTGCAAAACTGCTACCTTGTTTCGTTAATCTGAATCATAATGGAGCACAAGCTTGCTGCAACTTACTGAGCAGCTGGTCTGGGCATCTGTTTGATGCCACTGATGAATGTCTGCAAATAAGAGAAGAGGCGCTTGTAATATTAGCTGCTGCTACAGTATGTCTGAAAGCACCTGCAGGTGTTTGTCAAGTGAAATCTTGCAGCTCAGGTAACTGATTCCTTTACTGACATAATGTACTCAAGAGCAACACAGAGGAAACTCTGGTCAAATTCATGAGGAAGAACATGAGGACAGAAAAAGAAATAGCACTTGATAGCAAGAGCAATTCATCTAAGTCTTACAGTGGGTTTTGCTTCTGTAAAAAACCTTTGTATGACTATTGGCCCATCTGCAATGATGTAACTTGCCTAATTCTTTTTAAAAACCATGCAGTAAGTTTCATTCTAGAGTCCCACACACACTTAATTTGATGAGCCAGTATTTTGACAAGGCCAGAAACTGAGGCTTCGCTAACTTGGTGATTTTAAGACAATCTAGGAGAAAGGACTAGATTGCAATTAACATAAAGCACTTCATCAGCTGTGCTTGTGTGCTTTTTATTCAAATTAGCATACGGCACATACTCCATTATGAACATCAAAATAGTGTTTTTCTCTGTAGGTATAGCAGATATTTCCATTAAAAATAGTCAGAAATCAAATATTTTCTAATGAGTTCTCAAACGCCGTTTTTCCCTTGGCACAGAAAAGAAAAATGGTCAGAGAAAGACTTTTCTGTTCTTGTCAACATGCTCCATCACAAGATTTATCTTTATTCATACAAGATTTTGATTTATTTGATAGTAAACTTGAATATATCCCACCATCTGCTCATCATCTCCAATCACCTAATACTATACTCATGTATGTTTAGCTTTTCTATGCAAGGAAATACAGTATACATTTATATGCAATTGAATACATGTAGCTATCAAGCAAGGAAGGAAAAGAATGTAAACTTGGCTTTGCAGATAGACCCTAGGGGAAATCAAGTTAAAACAATTCAGAATGGAATATAAATCAAAGTGGCACGTGTGCACAGGGGCAGTGCTGTCGTACAAGTGCAATGATTGCATGATATGAAAAAAATGTTTTTTACAGTACTGCTTAGGTGGCACTTTTATCCTTCTAATCTCAATGTAGCTGGAATGCTGTCTGAGTTCCTGCACAGAAAGTGCAAACATACTGGATAATCCCTATACATGGTATGAGAACACTACACACCTCCCCCAGTCTGTGAGGAAAAGTCAAATGCATTTACAGCAAGAAGCACATTCAACAAATTAATGCAACGATTTCTTCAAAAGCCTTGCTCGCCGTGATCCACAATCCACAAGGTGGCATAGACAGATAGAGATTTGCTACAGAGTTTTACACTGATTTCCAGTTAGAACCGTTCCCGGACTTCTGTGTAAAAGCAGCGAGTGGTACCATTATTTCCCTCCCTTTCTTATTAGAAGATATGTACATATCCTTCAATCTGTGGCAGTGCTTTAATATAGACTTGTGACACTTAGTATTAGTTATAGTGGCTGTAATCACACCATCATCCCAACTACCGCCAACAAAGCGGGCAGCTCTCATAGAGATCATAACCATTGGAGACCTGGGATAAAAATGCCATCAGGCAGAAGCAATAAATCATTTATATAGACGATGCATTACGAGGGGCTAGATAACGGGAAATGTAAGACACTGTGTTGAATCTTTCATCATGCATCTAAATTAACCCTGTGTGTGTCGCTTAGCCAGGTGGTTGCAATCTTCGCCAAAGGGCGTCATCATTTTTGAGAGGAAAAATCTGGCTTGCTTAATTATTCAAACGTTGCTCACTGAAGTCCCAGGCGAAGAAGGTGTTTTTGGTCTAAGTTCAATTTCTGAGCCCGACAGCGAAACGGTTAACACCCAGCCAAGACCGCCAATCAGAGCGATTGGACAGAAGCATACAATCACGCAGCAGCAAGCACAACTGAGCTGCGACCTTGTACTGCCTTTGCAAAACAGCGGCATAAAACCACCAATTCTTCAATCTCCAATTCTTTATACTGCATATAAAAATGAAAAGCGAGGTAAGTAAAGCACTGGGCGATGAGCCAATTCACATAGCCCCTTTTAGGGGAGATTCTGATTAACAGGCTTGAAGCCATAATCCCAGACATTATCACACACGCAGCTAACACACAGTTGATAGCCCCACTGGAAAAAAAAACATGCTAAAGTGGTCTCTCAAAGCATCTTGAACATATTGTACTTTCTTTCTGGCAAATGAATATCATGTGTCTGAATGAGATTAAGTGTCATCCGGGTGGTCAAGCCTGTGGAGCAGGTCTTTAGAATAACCTGGGTAAATTGGTCTAAACCTGCAGCATCACCTCTGCTGTTTTTCTGATGGAACGAGCATCACATTGAAGCTAAGGTTTCATAAATGTAAAATTACCTACACAAATTCAAATCTTTCCCTTTAAAAACAAATATAGGGTTATGGATTGATTACAGAAGCACTGCTGCAATGCATTAAGCTCAAGAGAGGCCGCCTCTCCTCACTGAAGTTCATATACAATTTTCTTTTTATTTCTGCTCTTTATATCTTTTTTTTTTTCATTTGGGGTCTTTGAAAAGTTGATAACTTATGGTTACATGAAACCCAAATCACACTGCACAGTAAATGTGGAGGCTGGCTTAAGAGGGAAAAAAAATATTTGAAATACATCCAAATACTGTAGCTACAAAAAGCTTATTAAGGGAGAGAAAAGTCACTGATCCTCCAACTAGTGAAGGCTCAACACCAGGTTTCTAATTCCAAAGACAAGAAACTCTGATGACATTTGTAAACCATACCTTTGCCTGGACAAGCGTTTAGTAAAGTTTTTAACTTGTTTATCACTTAATCCAATACAGATTCACTGGGGAGCTGGAGCCTGTCCAGGCAAGCAAAAGGTGCCAGGCAGGATTCTCCTTGGAGGGGATGCCAGTCCCTCACAGGTCGCGTGCACACGCACGCACGCAGGCACGCACACTAGGGCAATTTTTTCCAGGAGCTACTTAACCTACCAATATATCTCTGGACATCGGACTGTGAGAGGAAACCAGAGTTCCCAGAGCAAATCCACAAAAACATGGGGAGAAGATACACATCCCATGCAGAGAGCACCCCAGGGCCAGAATTCAACTCGGGGCCCTAGTGCTATGAGGCAGCAATCCTAACCACTGCTAACCGCTTTCATACTAAGCAAAACAACCTCTAATTCCAGGCTAAGTGGCACACTGTGTCCTCTGTGAAGCGAGCCCATGTCGCTGTCCTGTGTGTCATCTCCTCTGCACCACACAATGCCCCTTTCAAGAGCTCAAGCGATGATTTCCCCCCACAATCGAAGAGCTGAGCACCACATCAAGCAGCAACTGCGCTAATGATACAGCCACCTGAGCCCCCTGAGGAAAAGCCAGTGCTCCGCGGCTCAGCCAGCGTCACTAATAAATGAAAAACGGAAGATTGGAGAAACTTATTAAAGAGCCTGAAATTTAATTACTCGTCACTCTCCCGGATTCTGCAGCCTGGGAGAGAGCAGCATCAGACCGCTGAACCAGCCTGCTGCCCAGTGTGTCTTATTGTAGCAGACATTGCCAAATTGCTTTTTTGCTTCCAGGCTTCCCAGCAATACATCCAGCACCTCTTATGACATGTAAAATCCCATCATCTCCTGTAGAGGAGGCAGTCCTACCCTCTTCCTCAGATTGTACGTCAGGAGCAGGTTCCTGGAGAAGTGGTTGGAAAAAGCAGTGTAGAACTCCAGGACTTTCTGTAAGGCGTCCCGTTTAATGACGTGGAGGTCACAGTAGGTCAGGGCTCGGACATTTGCGCAGGCCTGAGCCAAAGTAACTTCCTTCCAGAAAACATCTCCGAATACGTCGCCTTTCCCTGCAGAGAGAAGAACACTCTTAGGTTAGTCTGTTTTGGCTGCTAATGTGCCATCATTTCTCTCAAGTCCTGGCCTACACTCTCAGGAACATCACTGTATATTACTGAAACCCTAACCCATTACAGTGCAGGAAGAACTGCAAGCTTGGATGCAATGAAGGGCCTTTCATGGTCTCCTCGAGACAGGGCCTGTAGTGCTGAAAGTTACACACATAAGGGATTTCCAAATCCAGCACCTTAACTGCTCAAATTATTTCCCTAAACAAACATGGAAATCTAAAACACTATTACTTCATGGCAAAACTTCTTTATCGATTGCAAAGCCAACATTTCAGTCTACTGAACATTTTCAAGTCTTGTCATTGCAGAACTTGCAAAACACAGGCTTTCGGTAGTCACACATATTTCAGACGAGCTCCTTTTTCAATCAAGTACTTTACTGATACACATGTTAAACCTTATTCAGTTTGACCACTAGGAAAGTATTAAAACTGAAATAAAACTGTACGGAAGTGCATTCAATTTTAATGAATAAGAGAAGAAAACACCTAACTTTGTCCGAATTTATGAGGTTAGAGTGGGCAGCTATTTCAGCATGCAAAGAGGCTAATTCCATGGTAAACAGCAAAATAAGAGAATAATTATGGGTGTTTTTCAGGTGTACAGGGGGAAAGGGAAAGAACAGAAATCTGAGGTAAGCGGGGGCAGTAGGGAAGACAGAACATGAAAGTGGGTCTGGAGAGTTATAAAGGTGACTAAAGAGATGAAAACCTGGATGACAAGTTTCAGGGGAAGTGTGGAAGGCAGCAATCTGCAAAAGGGGAGTCACTCAGTCAATTGTTGAGTCCTATAGGAATGCGTGAACCAAGTTTAAAGATCATTTTGGCTTCCGGTGTAGGAGTCTTTGAAGCCCTATGAAAGGGTGCAGATGGATTGCAGTCAGTGTAATCATGGTTGGAAGAGGAGAACATGGGGGGATTACAGGCTGGGAAAGATCTTTGATCCTCGCTGCTCTGACGAGTTCATTGAAGGGGGTCAGTCTTCTTCCTGTAAATGGCAGGGCCATTTGTACAGCATATGCAATAAATAAGATTGTCGGGTATGCTTGATGTTCCTTGGGTGATCGTGACATGGCTAGAGGGGCCACATACTGCACACGCATGCTCATGGATATGCGTTTGCTTCTGATGCAGCAGCTTCAGCCAAGATAGCTCGGTGTGGATGGTGGCTGCAGACGGGCAAGACGACTGTGCACAAAAAGGCTGAGGTGATCAGGAGGTCAGTGGGGAGGTGTTTGGTGGGTCTGGAGAAAAGGTTCCAATTGAAAGGTAACTCTGTAAAATGGAGACTTTTGTCCCTTTGAATAGGAAGGTAAGGGTAAAAGAGGAATACACACAGTACGAGGTTCTGTGGTTATTAAAATATTATCATCTCAACCAACTGACTAAAGGTAAAATTTGGGCTGTGATTAAATATGTAAATGACAAAAATCTTCACGGATTCTAGTACTGCAGGGACACAGAGATTTCAAGGCCCAAACGTCAGTTACCGTATAACTGAATCTGTCGAATAGGTTGCATCAGTTTCCCCAAAGGACACATTCACTGTAATTTCCCTCTGCATATTTACATAGTATTCAGCTCTAGTCTCAAACAATGCTTTGACTATAATTGGGAGAAAAAAAAAAAGACTCCACTGGAATTTTAATAACCTTGCAAAATAATGGAAAATAAACAGCATTATGTATATTGGTGCACTGTCAATGTAATGATGCCGCAAGGCATTAGAAATGACATTACAACTCTACTGCTTACTCAGGCACTCCAAAGGTCTCACATTTAGAAACACAATGGGCTGACGAGCTGGGGATGGCATTAGACAAAGAAAACATCTTAAAAATGGCAAAGGTAGCATTTTTACCCCCATACAGGCAAAGGCGGCCAAGGCAAATATCATACCCAAAGTCAAAATGTCATTTTTGTTTCACAAACGCTGATAATTCTTGTGATGTCCACCCTTTCGGGAACAGCCACTTGTGTGACGCTTCAGCTACAAACCCTGAGCAGGTGTGGGAAATGAGGCAGTGCAGGCCGACACCTCCAACCTGGCCACATTCACATCACACAGCCCCGTAACGGAGGTTCAGCGCCAGCCATGTTCCTGACCCTGAGCACCGCATGCCTGCAAGTGCCTGGGGGGCCAGAGGGGGCGCTGTGTCGACAGAGCCGAGATGAGCTCCTGCAGAGTATTTCCTTCCTACCCTTGGCAGTGCTGATCCAACTTAAACACAGTCGGCAAGTCACATGCCCCAGGCTCGAACCCGTGATCACAGAGCCCAACCTGCACTTAGGCAAGCCCCTTGACTGGTTGAGCCAGTCTTGAGGCCCGATATTTCGTATTGTTATTTCACTACATATAGAATGTGCCTAGACATCCACAGGATGAAGCATTTTTATAATCTTCAATGTCTTTATAATATAGGAATTCTGTTCATTCACTAAATGCTCTATTAAAACAATCCACTAATTAGGCATTGATATCCATCAGAAAAACACACTTTTGCATATCTTTATTTTGTGTTGTTAATGTGCTAAAATGCATGTTGGATATAATAGACAAGTCTTGAAATTAAGAGAGTTCCTCGCGGACTGATCTATCAAGAGATTCTCTGAAATTGCTTCAGGGCATTACAAATGAAATCAGAACAGAAACCCGCAGTTCCGATTATGTCTCAGCAGAAATTTAATGTTCAATTTTACAGGTTATTTAACCAATTTTACAGGTTATTTAACAGATAAATGCTTCCAGAACAAACAAAATGTCTGCACATATTTTTAAGCATTCTTTAAATATTTCTTATTTCGCCAATGTATTTTGTTCAGGAAGTGATCCCAGGACTCCACCACTCCGAGGCAGCAATGTTAAACACTGTAACACCATGCTGCCCAATTGTTTTAAATGCCCAATTGAGAACAGATATAACAGCGCTCCAAGTAGACAATTGGGTTTTCGTATGTGCTGCCTCCCCCATGCAGTTAAACAGAAGCAAAAGGGGAATTGCACCAAATGAGGTTACTGTCAGCATTTCCCCCAGACAGTCCATATTGCTTTCAGGGCTATAGACAGCAGCCAGCCAATCAATGACATTTGACATTATCAAGAAGAACTCATGTTACTTCTATGTGGGCGGCTTCGAGGTGCAGGCAGTCATTAGCACACAACAGCACCTTCATTAAAGCCTTTTTAACTGCACAGCGGTGACCAGGAGAAGCTCCATCACAAAAGAGAGAACACGTACACGCTGCAATATAAGAGACAGAAGAACTCCCACACCCTCGTATAAAACCTTGAAAACAACACATTTCTTATTAAGTAAAAAGGCAAACAATTAAATGGTCGCGTTTTAGATTATGCTGATTACATAAAAGTTTAATAGATATTCTATTAATTGGAAATTAACTATCAACTGAAGTTGATTACAAAGTTTAGAATGCTTCCTCAGAGAGTGATGGATATCATTAGTGAAAACACTAGGGGTAAGGCTGATATGAACACACTACTTAGTACACTTTATGAACATTCTACTGATACTATTCATCCTTAGCTGGATTAATAAAATGGTCATTATTAGACTATTAAAAATGTACTTATACAGCTTTAATCCAAAGCTTTAATGGAAGACTAAAGACGTATGAGGGATGCAAACAACAACACATTTAAAATGTTTTACAATATAGATAAGTGGATTACAACAGGTTCTAATGTTAAGCATTGAGGAAAAACACACTCTTACATCCAAGAGGGATTATTTTTTAGTATTTATGTTCTGCACTAGAAAAATAGAGTATACATAATCTCTAATAGCATCTTCCTCCTTTGAAACTAATTTTAATCTGCTTTCACATGTAGCGTGTAAATATGTACTGTAACAAGCATTTATGACAGTAGATCATATGGACTTCTCCAGTCTTTTTTGGCATTGAGCAAGTGAGGTGTGCAGCCACCCATGAACACTAAACTGACAGTGCACTGATAACTCTTGGCTTTTATAAGAGCAGAACAGGACCAAAATCTATTACCCTCCTACCTGAAGACAGTGAATCACAAGCTCTCTATACGTCTCCTTTGTGCATGACAAAACTGGCTCTCCCTTTTCCCTGAACTTCAAAATCCCAGAATTTCATTTCTAAAATCTGACAAAGCTCGAATCTACTTCCTAGCTACACATTTGTAAATGGTTTTACAAGTAGGCCAGTGGTTGTACTGTATTTTGCCCAGCTCAAAACACCATTATAAGAGCCAGCATATTCACAGCATCCATACCGATCAAATAAGAGTATAGTCTCTGTAATTGTGTGACAGGGCATGCAATAATCTGTGATATCTGCTCTTGTCAGTGAAATTTGTGAGCAGGTCCAAGGACCTTCGAGATATATACAACAGTGAAATGATAAGTCACAGCAGATGATGCCAGGCATTCTTTCACTGTAGTTCAGGTGGGTAGCTGCGTCAGCATGCGTAGGCTGCAAAGGAACAAGTAATAGGTTTATTCCATGCTGAAAAAAAGAAGAAAGAGAACACAACGTTTCGGCTTGGAGCCTTCTTCAGGTGTGAGAGAGACAGGGCAGTAGGCAAAGGTAAAGCAGCGGGAGAACAAAGGTTTGGAGGGGGAGGAGTGAGAGGTGGGAGCAGGGGACAGAAAGAGAGGCCAATCAAGAGGTGTGAGAAGTCAGAAGTCAGAATGGGTGCAGAGAGGGGTGAAATGAAACTTCCAATGAATGGAGAACATTTAAAAGAACAGTAGTCTGTCGTTAAGAGAAGGGAGAATGTGTGATCCTAGCTGCAGAATAATTTTGGTTTCGGTGGTCTTTCTGATGTATGAGTTTGGAAAACCGTCTTTGAGAACACAGATGGAGAGATTAGAGTGGTCGTGGCCGTCAGAGGTGAAATGAGAAACAATGGGCTTGGAGAGATCTTTAATCTTCACAGCCCTGACGTGTTCTCTGAAGCGGTCTCCGAGTCTCCTTCCTGTTTCTCCAATGTAGATGGCTGGGCATTTACTGCAAGAGATACAGTAAATAAGGTTGCTGGAGGTACAAGATGCTGTCTGGGTGATCCGGAATTGTCCTGAGGGGTCTTGAATGAGTGTGGTGGTGGATGTGTACTTGCAGGTGATGCAGCGAGCTCTGTTGCAAGGGAAAGTGCCTGGTGTGGATGGTTGTTGAGGGCGGTCGAGGGAGCTGTGAACAAGGAAGTTACGCAGATTAGGTGGTCGGCGATATGAGATGATAGGGCGATCAGAAAAGAGGGCCCCAATGGAGGGATCATCCTGTAGGATGGAAAAGTTGTGGTTAATGGTCCTGGGGATAGGAAGTGTGTTAGGGTGGTAAGGAAGCACCAAAGGAATGCAGTGGTTACGGCGGGAGTTTCTGATCGGGTTGATGGTCCGGGGGGTGTTTTTGGCTCGGGCAAGGGCCCTGTCAATCACACTGCTGGGGTATCCTCCCTTGATGAAAAAGGAGTACATTTCGAGGGCTTAGTTCTCGAGGGTCAATGTCGTTGCTGCATAATCGTCATAGCCTAAGGAACTGTGAAAAAGGAAGAGAGTTTTTAGTGTGGTTGGGGTGAAATGAGCTGTACAGGAGGTAGCTGTGTGGATCCGTGGGTTTGTAATAAACTGAAGTGGACAGTCGGGGGCAGTTGATGGAAAAGTTGATGTCTAGAAACAGAAGAGCAGTGTAAGATATGTTAACCCTATATTTGAGGGACGGGTGGAAGTTGGTGAAATGGTGCAGGAAGAACTCAAGCTGATGGTTGGAGCATGTGGCGGCACCGACGCAGTCATCAATATATCGTTTGTAGAGGTCAGGGACATAGCCAGTGTAGGAAGCAAAGAAGCGTTCTTCTACCCAGCCGACAAAAATATTGGCATAGCTGGGTCCCATTCTGGTGCCCATGGCAACTCCACTGACCTGTTGGTAAAAAAGATTATTGAAAGAGAATGCGTTCAGTGTAAGGACCAATTCTGCAAGGCGTACCAGGGTGTGGGTGGGTGGATCAAGCACTGTGCGTTTGTCCAGCGTGTGCTTGAGGGCTGTAAGGCCGTCATTATGGGGAATGACGGTGTACAGAGATGTGATGTCCATGGTAAAAATGTAGCATTCGGTACCCTGAAATCGGAAATCATTAAAAAGTTGCAGTGCGTGGTTGGTGTCCTTGATGTATGAGGGAAGATCTTCAACCAGTGGTCTCATGAGGCTGTCGAGAAATTGTCGCATTCTCTTTCAATAATCTTTTTTACCAACAGGTCAGTGGAGTTGCCATGGGCACCAGAATGGGACCCAGCTATGCCAACATTTTTGTTGGCTGGGTAGAAGAAAGCTTCTTCGCTTCCTACACTGGCTATGTCCCTGACCTCTACAAACGATATATTGATGACTGCGTCGGTGCCGCCACATGCTCCAACGATCAGCTTGAGTTCTTCCTGCACCATTTCACCAACTTCCACCCGTCCCTCAAATATACGGTTAACATATCTTACACTGCTCTTCTGTTTCTAGACATCAACTTCTCCATCAACTACCCCCGACTGTCCACCTTAGTTTATTACAAACCCACAGATCCACACAGCTACCTCCTGTACAGCTCATTTCACCCCAACCACACTAAAAACTCTCTTCCTTTTTCACAGTTCCTTAGGCTACGACGATTATGCAGCAACGACATTGACTTCGAGAACCAAGCCCTCGAAATGTACTCCTTTTTCATCAACAGAGGATACCCCAGCAGTGTGATTGACAGGGCCCTTGCCCGAGCCAAAAACACCCCCCGGACCATCAACCCGATCAGAAACTCCCGCCGTAACAACCGCATTCCTTTGGTGCTTCCTTACCACCCTAACACACTTCCTATCCCCAGGAACATTAACCACAACTTTTCCATCCTACAGGATGATCCCTCCACTGGGGCCCTCTTTTCTGATCGCCCTATCATCTCATATCGCCGACCACCTAATCTGCGTAACCTCCTTGTTCACAGCTCCCTCGACCGCCCTCAACAACCATTCACACCAGGCACATTCCCTTGCAACAGAGCTCGCTGTATAACCTGCAAGTACACATCCACCACCACACTCATTCAAGGCCCCTCAGGACAATTCCGGATCACCCAGACAGCATCTTGTACCTCCAGCAACCTTATTTACTGTATCTCTTGCAGTAAATGCCCAGCCATCTACATTGGAGAAACAGGAAGGAGACTCGGAGACCGCTTCAGAGAACACGTCAGGGCTGTGAAGATTAAAGATCTCTCCAAGCCCATTGTTTCTCATTTCACCTCTGACGGCCACGACCACTCTAATCTCTCCGTCTGTGTTCTCAAAGACGGTTTTCCGAACTCATACATCAGAAAGACCACCGAAACCAAAATTATTCTGCAGCTAGGATCACACATTCTCCCTTCTCTTAACGACAGACTACTGTTCTTTTAAATTTTCCTCCATTCATTGGAAGTTTCATTTCACCCCTCTCTGCACCCATTCTGACTTCTGACTTCTCACACCTCTTGATTGGCTTCTCTTTCTGTCCCCTGCTCCCGCCTCTCACTCCTCCCCCTCCCAACCTTTGTTCTCCCGCTACTTTACTATTGCCTACTGCCCTGTCTCTCTCACACCTGAAGAAGGCTCCACGGCCGAAACGTTGTGTTCTCTTTCTTCTTTTTTTCAGCATGGAATAAATCTTTCACTGTAGAATAGTTAACCCGACCTGCTCCTTACAGGAGATTGAAGGTCCTTCCGCAGATTGAATAAAGTCTCAATATGCAGAGCAGCACCATTAGTGTAAGGACTGTGGATCTATTTGCGTCTTACCACACAAATCCACGAAACGGCAGAATCTGAAAGGCAAATTCGGGTGTCAACTGATAGCACCATTTACTAAGAAATGGGATGCAAAGAAGAAAAGTAAGAATAATGTGGTAATAATCCAACAAAACCCAGTTTCAAGGGCAGTGTAAACCCTTGAAAATTGATACATTTATGACTTCACTTGTTTATGTAAGCCATCATCTATTATCTTTAAAATATAGAAACCAATATAAACATCCTAATGAGTTTCTGCACATTGGCATTATCTGTGGGGAATAAAAGTTTTCCTCATGTCAGTGGTCTGCATGCCAGTTCCCTGCTGCAAACTTAAGTTTATTTGTTGACAAGCAGACTGTGTTCATCTGGGTGTGTTAAACACTTTTCAGAATGCTGTTTCCAAATAATTCTGTGGGGTGCTGACTGCAGTAACATTAATAAGTATGCTTGCCTGGATTAATACAAACAGTTGTGTAACTCCAGCAGTAAAACCTATAAAGTACACAGTTTAAAAGGGTGCTTAAACTTGTATACACATTCTCTTAATGCTTAATGATATCTCTTTTTTATTCAACATACCATACAAGGAGCTGTATAGTTTGTTAGGTGTCTGGATCACAAAACAACAGACGCATTTCAGTAGTCTGTGGTTTTGATCATTTAATGTTTCCACTTGCACATCTCTCATTTTTTGTACTGAAGTATCTATATTACTAAACGGTCCCACAGACACTAGCAAATATCAAGACCTCTTACAGCACTAGGAGGTCAGTTGACTATAAAAGCATTTAAAGAAATAATACTCTGAGACTTCAGGTAACAGCAACAGTAAGTGTGCAAGGGGAAAGGCTCAATGTGAACTACTGCTGAACAAGGTGTGGTTCAATTCCAGGTGGTTTTCTGATAGACAAGACAAACGGGTAAGCTCTGAGGAAGGAGATTTCCTCTCTGAATTCTCTCTGTAGCAGTCCATTATATGCTTAAAGAGTCTAATTAAACAAGAGACCACACGATTTTTTTATTTGTATCACACTTTATAACACATATTGTGCGTCCTTTAAGTCAGAATAAGCACACTTTCCTGGATTGTTAGTCAAGGCAGACCTCAAGAAACAAGAAACACCGCTTAACCTCAGAAATAAATCTGATTGTCTCGCACACTGAGGCACACAAGAGGACTTCCAGCTCATCATTGAAAATCATCACCCAGCCAAAACACTAACCGTTCAAGAGGTTCTTAGCAAGTGCTTAAATTTGCCCAGCTGATTGTTACTGTTCCCACAGTAACTGTTAATATCTTACATCTGTGATCATTGTGATCAGAATCAAGTTTGATTCCAAAGTTCGACACTGTACCCCAGTGTCCTAGAGTCTTTTTTGTAACTTTACAGTACAAAATTGAATATGTGTCATGTTACAAGAGGCCACCTAATCAAATGTTCCATTCATGAAATAATCTAGCAGTATAAGATTACTTTATTGGCTATACAATAAATTTGTCTTTTCACATACCCCAACTTGCTCTCCATGAGACACACAGATTATAATTAATAATAATTGCTTACACTTATATAGCACTTTTCTGGACACTCTACTCAAAGCGCTTTACAGGTAATGGGGACTCAGCACACACCAGCTCTCAGTGGGGAGGAGAGTAATGAAGCCAATTCATTGATGGGGATTATTAGGAGGCCATGATTGGTAAGGGCCAATGGGAATTTTGGCCAGTAATTTTGGCCCTACTCTTTGAGAAACGCCCTGGGATTTTTAATGACCGCAGAGAGTCAGGACCTCGGTTTTACATCTCATCCAAAGGACGGCGCCTGTTTACAGTACAGTTTCCCCATCACTATACTGGGGCATTAGAACCCACATGGACCGCAGGGTGAGTACCCCCTTCTGGTCCCACTAACACCTCTTCCAGCAGCAACCTTAGTTTTTCCCAGGAGGTCTCCCATCCAGGTACTGACCAGGCTCACACCTGCTGAGCTCCAGTGGGCTGCCAGTTGTGAGTTGCAGAGTGATATGGCTGCTGGCACAGATAGACAGGGAGAGAAGCTTGGGGTCAGAGTGCAAGGTCAACCATTTGTACAGCGCCCCTGGAGAAGTTGGGGTGAAGGGCCGTGCTCAGGGGCCCAACAGAGTAAGATTCCTTTGCCGGCCGCAGGATCTGAACTTGCAACCGTCCAGCCATACAGTAGGTGCAGATCCTTATCCACAGAGCCACCACACCGGCCCATAGAAAAGATATCCAGTTTCACTCACAAACAGCTGACGTGGTTGGGCACTGCCCAAGTAATGTCATAATTAGTGATAAACCGTAAACTTCGGTTCACAGTTTGATAACACACATGCACTATTTCTGCCTCTACTGCGGCAATGATGCAATTCAGCTTCATGGGCACAGGTTTTTTCGAGTAGTATTGGATTTTAGAGTTAAAGAGCCATTAAGTAATTTCTTATTTAAAAATAAATAAATCAGAAGGATAGATACAGTAATCTTCCACTGGGCACCATGTTGTTCCAAGAACAACATTACAATGCAGCAGGATTAACAGTGAGCTGCAGCTTCAAGAAATGTTTAAAATATTCAAAACACATTTCCTGTTTGTTCTTAATTTCTTCTGTTGGGAGAGTGGGAGTTCACAAAGACAATTTTAAGTCAATAGAATGCACACACAGACCTTGAAAGACTAGATGCATAATACAGATGCCAGTCTTTAATTGAAAGCACTGACAGGACCCTTTAAGTTTTCAAAAGAGGCTTTCACATTTACATTCAGGACCAAGTCAATACAGTCATGGGTCATTTACTGGTAATGAATTTCTCCTTTCCTCGTAGCATAAAGTTCAAATCTGTAGTAGCAAGCCTCTGTATAACTACTGAAGCAGATCTGCAAAAAAGAACAGGCGTGACCCATTTTTCATCTGACAGCACATTTCACTTTAAGGGACCGGTGCATTGGGTCAGTCCCAGGTGAAGAATATAAATTATAATAAAACATTATGCAGGAGGCAGGTTAGACTGAGTGGGCTGAGAGGTTAAACATGGTAAAAAGGTGTTACTGAAGCAAACGAAATATTATAATTTCATGAAAATAAAGTTATATTTATTCTTAAGAGCATCAGCTACTAAATTGGAGCATTGCACTTTGACCAGGGGACACAAACCAGAAAATAATTCAGAAACAAAATACAAATCTAAATCTCATATAAACACAAAATATTACCCGAATGCTTAGCTGTGCACATTACTTAAGGGTGAAGTCACTATTCATGATCACAGTCATACTGTACTACCAGCACGACAGAGCACAGCTACACCTCATGCTATGTTAGTTCATTTCCATGGGCTACACGTGCCGATAAGGCACACAGGGGAAATGGAAATCAGAATGTTAAAAAATACACTTTTTTTCAGCAAAAGCACATGATTTTAAAAATATTGGTTCTTTGTTAATTGTGTGCATTTTAAATATTTTAAAATTAAGTGTGCTGTTTCATGCTAAATATCGTTCTTTTTAAATAAAATTGTATAAGACATTAAGATATTAAGGTTTGCCATGGTAATTAACACTTACAGTATGACGCAACATAGCTATTCACATGCATAGTACGTCCTTCTGTGAAAAAAACTTAAATATCCCTAACCTTTTACGATACGCTTTTCAAGCAAAGATTGAATGCATCTTTACCTTCCATCCATCCATTCTCTAACTGCCTTATCCAGTAAATGATTGCAACGGGTGCAATACAGGGTGCACCCTGAACTAGACACCAGTCCATAGCTGGGCAGACACCAATACACACGTACTCACACCAGAGCTCATTTTCCTGGAAACCAATTCCCCCACCAGCATGTCTTTGGACAGTGATGGGAACCCGGAGGACCTGGAGGAAACCCATATATAAACATGGGCAGGAGATACACACTCCACCTGGACAGAGCCCACACATACAGTCACCCACCGTGGGGCTCTAGGTTTGCGCGGCAGAAATGCTAACCACTACATCACCATGACACCCATGAGGTATGAAGTCATCAGAAAAATACAATAGAAAACATGAGCCCTCTGAGGAAGTCCAAATTACCTTGCATTGTGCTAAAACTTTGTAGTAAACAAAACGTTTTTTTCTCAGCAGTCCACTAAGTAGTTCAACCAGTAATAGGTGCAAAAATAGGGCTCCTAGTTTTAGGATGGACTGGCGCAGTTACTGTATGAGCTGAAGTGCTTGGTCCCCCAAAAGCCAGATCACACGTTTCAGCAGAGGACAATTATTTTAGCTCAGCGCGCCTGGCGGCGGGGCGAATGTGGAACGGCATGTGGGTTTAAGGGAGCTGGCCGACAGCTCTGACACTTGGTTACGGCGTCTGTGTCCTTTTCTCTGTGCGAACTGTTTGCTCCAGTCCAATTGTTTTCGTGACAGTTTTTTTTTTGCGATCGCGCTTTCCTCGTGGCGACCGCAGCGCTGGAAGAGCTGGAGCACAGATGGCGCTGCCGGAGGGGGTGAGGCTCAGGGGTGTCAGAGCATCCAGTTCCCAAATATACGAGACGATGATATGGCATTCTGTAGCACACACACACGCTCATACACAGACACACACGCTCGTTCTCATGCATGCTCACACGCTCATACACAGACACACACGCTGCACACACGCTCGTTCTCATGCATGCTCACACACAGACACACGCTCGTTGTCATGCATGCGCACACACACACGCATACTGTACATACACACCGACACACACGCTCGTTCTCATGCATGCTCACACACACGCTGCACTCACCCACAGAAATTTCAGTTCACGTTTGAACGGTAAGCAGATAGGAGCTCTATTTTTTTTTGTGCCAGAATGAACTTATGGTAAAGCACTCTCATGACGTATCTCACAGCAGTAGTGTTTAGGGGTGCTCCTAGTTTTAAGAAAATGCACCATTTTAGACAAGGCGGTATCAAGAACCAATAAAAAAAAACCAATGCGTTTTCTGCAAACAGCATGTTTGTAGTAGGTTAATAATATTTTCTAAATTACATTATAAAGCGTTCCTGCCAGCACGCGTTTTACTGTACATACAGTAAATATGACATGGGTACATTTGGAATGTACCACTATGAAAATAATTGTTGAAAATCTAGTTGAAATTTCTGAAATAGTAAAGAGAAGCTGACATCCCAAAGAGCTTAATTTTTACTATTTTTAATTAAAACTAATTAAAACTAGCACATACACTATGCTCATTCTAAATGAGAGAACTCATCTGAATCATTATGAAAAGGCAAATTGTAAATACAAAAATGTCCCTTGAAAAAAGTCTTCTTACAAAATTCCAATTTTTGAGTTCCTAATGATTCAGAAACACTTGTTTTCGTGCCAATACAGGATTTTCGTTTTCAGTGATCGTTTCTCTGCACCAGTCCGTGCTCTGCTGTGGTTCTGTTTTAATTTCTGCCTTAAACATCTTTCTCTGTATTTGAAAATAGTCTTCCTCGACTGGTGCTCAGGCTCCGAGCATTTAACAAATGGCCTTGGCATTTTTATTTTTCTTCTTCTTCACTACTGAGTCTGGCAACTAATCTGTTCTATCATCCTCACAAACTCTTGTATATTAAAAGGGGAAGAACCATGTGCAGCAGCACTAGAACTCAGAGTAGAATTCAGACACTTGACGACCAGGAATAACTTCATAATACAATGCCAAATCCTAGCTGAGAATTAAAACACGACTCAAGAAAATAGTGCCGGATATCACAAAAACATCCTTGGTCACAATGCGGTTATCTGATACAATTGAAAAACAAAGCCCTGGACAGGATCATTTGCTGTTTTGTTTCTAAAGCACAGCTGGGAGGCTCTTGCTTTCATTAACGAAGACGCAAACTCTCTCCTCAAATCACAAGCTGTTCTTTTGAAACGTGCTGTATGGGCTGATGATCAAGAATCTCCAGGCACAATACCCGACGAACCGAAAAGGCTCTGAAAATCATTCCCAACAGGATTAATAAGTGAAAACAAACCGGATCTCATTTTCCACTTGTGTTTAGGTAAGCAATTGGAAAAAGGTTATTCGCCTGAGCCACTGGGGCTAATTGTTTTTTTTTTATTCTTAAGGAGGGCATAACAAAACCAGACATTGTGGCAAAATGAATTCAGGTGAAGAGCACAAGCTCCATAAATCTGCATGCCAAGGCCTGGCTTCCCAGCCTTCAGACATAAGCAAGTTCTAAATTGCTCCTGTTATCCATTTCCTTTTGCTGAGATAAGGAATTAAAAGCTGTATCTCTCTGTGCACTGAGATGGAAAAAGAAGCTCAAACGGAATATACATTACTGCAGGGCAATAAGAATGCAAACCATACAAACTGCTCCTGCAATGAAGGATACTGTACGTAACTATTGCCAAGGGTATCAGCTGTGATACTGTACAGTAGATTTTGCATGTCAATTACAGTCTTTGTAAACGGGATTTCTTAGGCAGAGTAAAGTACATAGTTTGTTCTTGAACATAGTCAGAAAAACTGTAAACAAAATCTCCAGTTGCATTCATTTCAAATACCATACTCGCTCAGTTACTCAGCCAGAATCAGAAAGTCCACCACTTCGCATGCACAGTAGGTCATAGCTGAAGATGATGGCATTAAGATGCCAAAAACCTTTAGAATACAATAAAAGACTAAAGAGATGGTTGGGGGATTCTGCAATTAAGCCTTTCATCCTCTTTTCTAGCAAATGGATGCATTTGCTATAGTCAAATGTTGCTTGTCATACAGTTACAGTAAAAAACATACTTTTAACATAGTATTAAGTTTCATAGTCCTTAAGCCAGTTTTGTGTCAGAGACAAACTCACTCTTCCTTACCACTCCTCACAACTCGAAGCCTAGTTAACTCCTCCATCTGAGCTATCTAGAAATGACGATGGGCTATTTAGTGTTCTATGGAGGAGTAAATACAAATTCCATTCACACCACAAAGAGCAGCAGGAAGACTGGATTACATAAGGTTAATGTAGAGGGCATGGTGCACAATACAGTCCACAGTGACTATCTGGATTCAAAACGTCTGCAAAAATCAGACATTTTTAAAAATCAGAAATGAATACACACAGAGCAAAAAACAACAGAAGCTATTTAAAATTCTTAAGCTGCAGCAGAGTCACATCTTATACATACAGTTGCTTTTATCAAGCCACTGGTAGTGCAAACCACTTTAAGAAAAACCCTGTAATTTGGGGGGGGGAGGGGGGTCAATTACCACAAAATTTCCAGTTGCAGGGAAATTATACTAATTTTAACTAATAAAACTTCAGTGATCACAAATAATGTTTCAGTGAATAATACAGTAAAGCCAAAGTAGGGCCAATTGCATAATCAAGCTTATGTGCTTGTCTGAAGACTGCTGAAGTGTTTTATGGAAATACAGTTACAGTACGTCTCCTTTTCACCATCTCTTCCACTTTTATCTATACTTTGCTCTTACTCAAACTAGTCAAGCGACCATGCTTATTGAAAATGCCCTTTTTCTGACAAAACTCAGAGTTGCACTCATGATGATTTTCATACCGAGCCTTACAGCAAGTAGCAAGATAATCCAAGATAATTCATTAAGAAATGAATTAAGATTAATATGTGTACAGCAACAACTTTCAATGCCCAATTACTCATTGTTATTTCCCATTTTCTAATTTAAATGGTAAGTGGCTAATAAATATGCAACATTTCTAAAATAAGGGTGCATTTCAAAGCTGTCTTTGGGCTGACGTGCCCCAACTTACCCAAAATGGCCACTACTTCATCATCCTGTATTACTTCCAAAGAGCCCGAAACCACAAAGCAGAGACTGTCCACACTTTCGCCTGCGTGGTAAATGAGATCCCCAGGGGCACAATGGATAGTCTGGAACTCCATTGCCAAAGCACGTAAGCAACCATCGCTGGCCAGTCTGAAGGCAGGGTGCTCCTTGAAGACTTTGCGGTTGAGGTGTACACATATATCAGCTCTCATATCCTTCGGGCAGATCTGTAATACCTAGGATGGAACCAGAAAAAGGGCCATGTGTGTCCCACTGCTGCAAGATTTAAGAACATGTCACCTTTCACAGAAGCTCTTCCATAATGTTCTAATCCCCGATTCGATGCACTTCATCCTATGGGCAAGAGACTTGGGGTTTCATTTCACAAAGCCAGAAGAATTTGCTCAGGGTAATGCAGGATACAGTAGGTAGCATGATGACGTTGATTTTGCAAATTTCCAAAAGGCTTTAATCTTTTTTTTTTTTATTTTGGAGTATTTCCGAAAATACATCCCAAAAGCAAATATGTGTGCTTTCTTATGACTTTGTAAATGAAGAAGGGCAGTGCACAGAATCTCCAATAATGCCCTACAAAATGATCTTCAGATGAAAAGCAAAGATTTTGACACAGGGGAGCTACTTACATGTATCCCTGAAATATACTGTATTTTTGACTGAAATGGAAATATATCAGAAGTGGTACATTTACATTTTCTAAAATCAATGTCCACTGTGCCTTCTGCATAGGATCCATCGTCAATGCATTGATTCAAGTGGACATTACACATATTGTATAATCCAGTATACATTGAACTGTACCCTGCTACCACAATACAAGGACCTGAAAGCTTCATGGGGCTGTATTCTGAAATTCGTTGCTGAATGCAAAAAGAAATCAATAGGTGTTCTGCCTAACAGACTGGACAGACAGTTTTACTAAGCAGATATATTCATATAAGGTACTATAGTTCTTTCACCACCAGTAGTAGTGATGTCAACAAGAAAGTCTTACATATGCATCCTTGGTCATCAGACTTCAGTATTTTTTCACACACTATCTCAGATCTTTCCACCCTACACGTGGGGAACAGTTACATACAGTAATGTGCTTCTCCTCAGAGAATTGTGAGTGCTCTACAATATATAATAATTATATATCCCAGTTTTGTGCATTTTTCTGCCACATCCATGTGGTGTTATAACCTTTATAAAAGGGTTGTATCGGGCTAGAGCACATTTTGAAGATCCTGACCGTGAAATATAAAATACATAGAAGGCAGTACGGCACGGAATACTGGTATACTGCTAAAAATGGATTTTGACAGCCTTAAGCACAGCATTTAATAAAGCTTAAACATCTTCAACAGACAGATATATTTAACTACACATTACCAAAAGCCAAATAAATGCTTATAATAAAATGCTTTCTACAAGCACCACCAGACAATATATAATTAATTATTAAATGCATTTTGATAGATCTTGTATCCTGATTGTTTTAGGTGTAATTCACGGTAGTCAACCAAGTTTCTTTGTTTTTCTTGGAGCATTTAAGAAAATGCTTTACTTTAGTGCCTCCTGTGACACAGCTTTAGCTTAAAAGTGGCAACCATGCAGAAGTCCACACAATAGTCAGCATGCAAGCTTATGAATACTGGGCGACCAGTCTGTAGTACCTTTTCGGTATCTATGCCTCTGGACATGGACCACGTGGACACAATGTAATCCATGACCCTCTCACTTAGGCCTTTGGGAACCTGGTAGAGCTTCAGGAAGTCGCGAACACTGTTGAGCATCTCGTGGTACCTGTTGGTGTTGGCATACATCTGCTGGAAGATCGTCGTCACGTTGCCGAAAATCGTTGCGTACAGGAGAGCTGCAAAGACAAAGCATTTGATGACGGCTGCTGTTGTGGTGCAGGCTGCCCCCCCCCCTGCGAAATAAGAACTTCATCACATCGAGAAAACGAGTTTGTAGGGATAGAGAGGGTGTCTCTGCACCTTAACAACAGGTAAGTGCGTTCTTTTCTTGTATTTTGGGTAGCTTCTTTCAGGTTTTGGTATTAGCCATCTGGAAATCTGCACTCGGCGCACCACAATAAATACAAAGTGTACAAGTGAAAAGTGTAAAAGGGAAGCAAATAAATGTGACTCCATGCCTTCTTAGCCAATGCTTAAGATCACACACAAATAAAATCCCTTCCTTAACATTGCCTCTCTTTAATTTTAAGATATATTTTCTAATTTTTACTATAAAGACACTTGCAGATGCTTGACTGAAGACCAAGGAAGATAGACAGATAGAAGACAGATAGTATATGGCACAACCAATACAGTCTACTCAAAGCAGAAATGAAACAGAAAATGTGCATAGTATATGTGACTCCTTTAATGTAAAGCTCAAGTGCATTACCCTGATATGCAGACTGAGACAGCAGTCGCGACTGCGCTCTCGACAGTGACCATGGCTTTCCTGAGCCTTTCAAGTGGAACAGCCAGCTGGAATGTTGCTCCTGCCTTTTCTATTCCTCATCTAGCCTGGTCATGAAAAATCATAAAAAGGGAAAATACCAGATTCTCCCCAGAAAATACAACAGAGGAAACAAAGAAATATACAGGAAAACCCCCCATGAGAAGCTATTCAGTCAGCATTTTTTCCCCTCACATTCCTGCATTTTGCCAACAATTTCATGCAGAATCGTGCCATCACATATTTGGTTTCCTACACTGATACGCACGGTTTCATTATTTTCCAATGTAAGGTGTCATTTTATCCTTGACTGACCCTGCAATCCAAGTGAATCTTCAGTCTAAAGCAATTCCAGCTCCGCCAACAAGAAAAGTGCATAATTTCTGTGACTATCCAGTGTTTGTGATTAGCACAGTAATTTAACTTAAGTAATTTCTCCACTGCACTCAAAATGCACTCCATTCAGCAATGAAATCCAATGCTTACCCATTGTTCTCCTGCTGTATGTTTCACAAGAGGATAGTATTTTCTGGTGCAGGTCTAGGTTGTTAAAATGAGCTGTAATTCTCATGTTTACTCAGTGCAAACCACAAACACTGCCTCTGGGATGATGAATTGGTGCTGCAATCAAAATAGTCTGATCTTTCCTGCAAGCAAACCCAGAGCTCATGGCCCCATGGCTGAGATAAAGCACTAAAGGGAGAAGATCAGAGGCCCAGAACTTGAAAAGTCACAGAAGTTGACAGTGCACTATAAGCTGAGCTCCACCTACCTAAAAACAGAGCTCACTTTCAAACCCGTAACATCTGGAGCCCAGGTCGTGCATGGATAAGGTGAGTTTACCTGACCTGATCTTCACTGAAGCTTGGGAGCTTTATAATCATTCCCAATGTCATTTATCAAAGCTACACATTTCATCCAAGAACATCTCTCTTTACTTTTGATCTTGTGCATCCCTTCTCCACCTCATCTCTAACTGGGCAGCTGCTTGTGGAGCTGAGCCCCTCCTATATCTGCATGGGGGTCCCAGCCTCCTCATCCTTCAGCTAGGGTGGCTGTCCCTCAGCTAAGCAGGTTAAATCAAGAGTCATTATACCTAAATACTCAGTGAACATCCTCAAACACAATCTAATTCTTGGGTGTCCTTATTCCTTATGACCTCTTTAGTGTGACCATGAGCAGCAGCTGGAGAACCATTTCAAGACGCACAGAGCAGACAAAACACCAGGTGGCCAAATGACTCATCAGGTTTTTTCGAGCTGATGAACATTAGTCCTTATTGATTCAAGGGCACCACTAGGCCAGTGTCCCAAAAATCAAAACTAATCAGCACCAATAACAGGGCACTGTAATCCTACAGGCCCCGGTTTCTAAGCAGGAAGACTTGTAGTTTCTAACGTTATTCAGCCTGACAAGCAAATGTCAGCCTCCTTGATTATTCTGTCATGCAGCATACAGGCTATTAGCAACCCTGTGGTAATTTTCAATACCTCACACAATGGTGATCTTATGCTTTTACCTAAAGTTGATGTATTGTTCAATGTGCATACTGCTTCGAGTCTGATGCTGTAGGTCAGATAATCCTCATTTATATGTGTACTGCTATGGACAGACATATAAAAATGTAAGATTAAAAAATAAATGTAGTAAATACAGTCTTGCACATGTGAGATTATAAATGAGTATTTAATTATTGACATATTGTTATCCTCCAATAACAGTATCAAAGCACTTCCACTGTGCAATACAAGATGCTATATTTTGAATTATTTCAAGAATTTGGTTAGAAGCGTGGCTTCAATTTGTGCAGCAAAATATTCATATTTTGACAAAGACAAGAAAATTAAATGATTATCAAAGTTATTTTAATTTTAAAAAATGTCTTTGATGCCAGAAAGCGGACATTAAACATAACAGTGGTGCTTTTTGGAAATAATCCTTAATCATGCTCCCTGAACGTTTGCCACACAAAAACATTAAACCCATTAAGTCCTCATCACAAAAAACACTTACATTTCTACTGTCTGAATAAAAAAAAATACACAAAACCGCTTACTACACAAAAACGTAAGTGAATCCTTCATCTTAAGACCAAGTCATTATATTTCGAATACAAATACTCTTTTTGTTATGTAAAAAGTAACAGTCTCCTTTTTTAAAATACACTATACAGTAAGTAAGTGGTGTCTGACTAACACAGCAATATGGTTGGATGAGTTTCTGAGACCAGTTTATCTGCTTGAACTGAAAGACACATTCATGGGCTGAAGGGTATCCTTCTCATCTGTAACCTACTGGATGTAATGAAGGGTTACATACTGTACAAGACTGAACCCAGTCCACATCCTTTAAGTCAGCCTTATCTCTGCTTGCCACAAGTGATGTCCTGTAGAAAATAATAGCGAAAAACCCCAACACACTGCTGCTGTCAAACCTGCCCTTCTAGGTGAGTTACAAGCAAGCCGAGCTCTTGACACCCTGCTCGCAGTGCCCTACCTCACAGAAAATAGAGAAATGATGCAGGGCTAAGCATTTCAGGGGCACTTGGCTTCCCAAGTCATTTGCGTGATAGAGTTTAAATAAAAGCGCAACGTGAACAGAGCAGTGTAGGGAGAGTTGTTTACACAGGAGCGTCTAACAAATGAAATGTCATCAGGAAAACTAAGGCCTGGCATTAGTGGATGTAAGCCAAGCGGTTGACAATAGCAGGATTGAAAGGGTCTCCATTTGATGAAAATCAATTCAGGCAGAGGGTGTCCAACGGAATCAACTGCAATGTCAACCTAGATAAAGCGCCTTTAGGCTTCTGTTTAGATTCTGCTTGTTTTAGGCAAAACCGGGGTGAATTTTTGTTGCCCAACTTTTAAAAAAAGACTGGTTGCTTCCAGCCATGTACAGTAGCTAATACGGACTAAATAAGCCAAAAAACAAACCTCACTGTCACCCCAATGATTTTTAGCTATTTATCTTTACAAAATTTGTCATCCTATAAGCCTTTATTTTTTTCTGAGCAAAGTCCCTTTTAAACAATGCAGCGTGTCTAATTATTTCAGATGTGTTTTCCTACATCACCGTGGCCCTGAGAATGAAATCATCACAAATATATCATTACCTCTTTAAACTGGTGGTACAGCTAAAGACCTCAGCATTAACAAGCTAGTATACTCTTCCCAAGGAACCTTGAGTTCTATTACCACGGCATTTCATGATTTAAGCACATTGACTGTGCAAGATTATGGACTTATTTTTACAAGCAAGTCAATTGCTAGGTATAATTCTTCCCTCATAAAATCAGCCCCGGCGATATTTTTTAACAATAAACCCTATTGTGGATAATTACGTAAAAAGCTTTTTCCAAAAAGACTTTGTTAGGTTTGTTACTAAGTGTGACACACACACACACACACACACACACACACACACACACACACACACACACACACACACACACACACACACACACACACACACACACACACACACACACACACACACACACACACACACACACACACACACACACACACACACACACACACACACACACACACACAACAGATTGCCATGAGGTTATATCACTCCATCCGGGCCCAGCAAAATGCTAGAGCTGATGATGAAATAATGTCAAAATGACTGTTGCAATAAATGATTATACTGTACAGCAATCAAAATCTAGGCAATTACTACTGTATATGGAGAGCAAATGAGTAGGTTTAAAAAGGTTGTTAGCTGACGGCTTTGGAATAATGTATAAATTGCTACCTTTGAAACCAAACCAAGTGTGAAAATAGATTATTAGATTATAAGGAAAATATGAATTTATAAATACTTCTGCATTCTCCATTTCATTCGTGCAGTACTACTGCTCCCAGAGATCTTAATGGAGGCTGAAACAGAAACAGAAAATTCCTAGACGTTAGGATGCATATATATTTATAATGTAAAAGTAGTAACTATTTTTAAGTATTTACCTCTATTTTCAGAAGAGCCAGAGAAGACAAAGTAGAAATATTTTCATAGCTACCAAACCTCCTGTTTTCACTGGTACATTATTTTCTAAAATACACTGAGGTTGCTATAGAAATGCCACCACCAGTTTGTGTAGATAAGACAAACTGCTAGAAGTTAATTGGTAGTACTTGCTGATTACTACAACCTCCACCCCAAACAAAATGAAAGTGTAATTTTGTGAGCTGTAACCGAGGTTTTCACTGTGGTCATGAAGGCGGTCTGATAAGTATCTCTTCTTTGTATGCTCTGAATCTTCATCAGCAGCTCACAGAGGGTTTCAGAAAACAGCTTGTTTATTTTTATTAGAGCCAGTGTTTAAACAGGCCCCATTTCTAAAGGGCACACAAGGGACATCTCTGGCTGTATTACATTATGAGGTTTCCAATTCTGAAAGTTTATCAGGCTGGACATTTATGTACTCAGCAATGAAAGAGGACATTTGAGGTTAATTTATCTTTCTTCTGTATAATGATTAATGGCCTGTCTGTTCAGGAGACAGAACCCCCTGTTGCCCCTTCTGTTTTTTGGTACGATTCAGAGATGACTGAGGTTCTGTTATGGACAGTATTACTTCTCAGAGAACTTCCAGTTGTTTTTTTGCACTTCTCTCTTTATATTAAGACAAAGTCATAAGGCAAAGATGCCGCGCGCACAGATAGGAGTTATCTCCCAGTCTGCTCAGCGTTGGAGAGACTTTAGCAAGCAAAGCATTGCTTTCTTATTGTATTATTTCTTTTCCAGTCTTCTGGCAGAAAAAACCTAAGACCATATACTGTATACAGCTCTGTATCAGTTACTGTTACTGTACTCAGCACACTTTATAGTATGCAATACTTATCCATTTACACCCAAGGATTAATGCATTGAAGATTTCAAGCTTTCCAATTCTAAAAATAAGCAGGACTGAGGTAAAGCGATCTAAAACAGACTTTCCCTGAATACAATCCATTTTGCATTGACAGTCTAGAAGGGCTTGAGAACAGTGAAGGTCACATGCGCTGTTTACAAACCTTAATACGCTCTTTACATAGTTGCAGTGAAAATGTGATTGACTTGATCTTTTATTTTTCTATGTGGATCGAAGAGCCTAGACGTTTGTTTGTTTGTTGTTGATTTCTTTTCCCTCTGCTCTACAGATGCTTTTTTGTTTGACTTGGAAAAAACAAGAAAATGGCATTTCAACTGTCCAGTTCTCAAGAAACTGCAGTTTAAAGACGACACCATTGTGTTTTTCATTTCTTTTTTACACATTTAAATCTACCACAGAGGGTAGCCGTCAGTGAGAGCTTACTGTATATCAGTTATAGTCACCATAAACAGTCTTCTGTAAAATCTAAAGATTAGAATTATTTTATTTGAATATAGCTAAATACTTTAAGTTACAGTAACCTTTAGCACCTTTTTACACTGTTTTATAATAATTTGTTCCATAAAAAAAGGCCATCTTGGATTTAAAAAAAACTCAGGACAGCTATAATAAATGTTTTTTTTTCTCTTAAAAGAAATGGGTTTTAGCGGCCACAGATATTCATTCAATATAGAGCCATAAATAAAAAGGTTTCGATGGACTGGGAGCTGCATCTAAGACACAAAATAGGCTATCCTGTGAAATGAATGGATCCCTATGGGCAGAAAATACTAACTGGGATGAGGAAAGTATGAATTAGGACCTGTCATGACCACCATATGGAAGATTTATCAAAGATGCAGCACAGTAGCTCAAACTGCACAATTATTTTCTGAACAGAGGATCAAATCCTTCTGGACTGTAAGGATTCCATCTAGTGTCCATACAGACTGCCTGCTTTATCAAGCCATTTGGATTAAAAGAAATACTTTTTCCAAAGGATTTTTTCCTCCACATGTGGATGGGACCCAATACAACAGACACAAGGGCAAACTTCCAATGCTGTAGCCATGACTTATAGAAATCTATCTTCAAATTTGTCCTACAGAAGGGAGTTTTTTTTTTTAAACGGTGACCATTGCAAAGGATTGTAAGTTTCTAGTCTGCATCACCTATGTACTGCCACTTCACACTAAGAGTCTCTAAACATTTTGTTTTGTTAGACCTTTCCTTAGAACAACTTAGGTGCCATTCAGTAAATACTGTTTAAATTGGGCTCTGTCAGAGCACAAACCTGTGACACTGGATAATCAACAAGCAAATTTATGGGCATTACTGAAACGGACAAGCCAGCAGACCAGAGGAAATTAGATCACAAGAGCATGGCCTTTAAAATGAAGCAAGATTTCATGATAAAGCAAGTGCACAAAGCAGCAATGCATAAAGCACACCATTTATATCAATGGATAAGAAACAGATTAAGACTCCATTACTGAAAATAATAAAGAAAGATGAAATGTCCAGCACCCAGTGTTTACGAATATAAGAGCCTGAAGCTCATAAAAACCCAAATTAATCAAACTGTTATGCAATAGGAATCACATATTTCCTTTTAAATCCCAAATTACTATACAAGAGCTCCAAAGGCCAGCAGGTGCTTAATCCTTATTTATACCACCTTAAAGCAATTTGTCTTATCTCAGTCACCATTGCCCATAAAACACTGAAGAGCTGTGCTCCCCCCAGAGCTCCACTTTGACTGTGCCGTTGCCCCATGACCTTTGTGTCACAGCTCCCTGTCCCCCACTGTAGCCTATAAAAAGGAGGGGTGCCCGTAAAGCTTGCCCTCTCTGCACTAGATTGCAAGCTATGGGAAACTGAGCTCCCCCTTTCTCTCACTCTGCAGTCTCTCTCCCTCCCTCTAGCTCTCCCTGGTGGATAGCACACCTCCGTAACTAACAGGGTAATAAACCCTCTGCCTTCGTCAGGCCTGCCTCCTGCCTGTTTTCTGGCACCTTCCTCTCTGCCGAACTGGGTTTGGGGCCGATTTGCCACAACATCATAAAGCCGTATCCTCCTTCGTGCTGAACCTCTGTGGTGCAAATGACTTCATCTCCTTCATGTTCATATCCGCCTATTAGAACAGCTGTGAAAGTTACCTGTTAAGCAAAATAAAACTGCTGTGATACATTTTACTGGAAGCCTAGTGAAACCACATGCATGCTTTTCTCATTTGAGAGAAAGTTTCTCTCAACCAAGGAATAATTTCAATTCAAAATTCTGGCAAATCGAAATCAGTAACATTTTCTTACCTGGAGCCAAATACTGTTTTAAGCAGGAGAGTCTAATTCTGGTCCTGGAGGGGCAGTGTGTCTGTGGGCTTTCATTTCAACTCAGTTCTTAACGAGCTAAACCAGCTGGTTAGTACCTCAACGGGACCAACTCAACCAATTTAGTTTCTCCCAGTTCTTCAGGTGTTGCTGATTTAAAAAAAAACAGGACCGTCAAATCCTGCTTTAAAGTAATGAACTTTAAGTCTCAAAATTAGAAATGAATGAGGATTCAGTTGCGATCTAAAGCATACAACTGCTCTTGCTCGGGATGTAGCAAGTCTTACATATAGTATGTGCACTTTACTGAATTTTTCAACATAGCTTTGAACTTCAGTCCGCTTAACATCATTAACCCGATCCAAGGATCCAGGAATACACAAAAACAAAAGCAGGCTTTTAGCTCCATGACTGCTCAGCTCTGTCTGCTCCATAGAAGTGTTACTTACTTTGTCCCAAAATGCTGGCAGTGGAAAGTGAGGAAACCAATCAAGACTGTAGCAGAAGAGGAAATCTGTACTCTGCAGTGTATGTGAAAATTCAAGGGTAGAGCCAGCAAACATCCTTTTGAAGGGGGGAGAAAGACCAAAAGCTGCCAAAGTAATCTGCCTCTCAGGGGGGCTTTTCATCTAATAAAGAAATAGCTTTAACAATAATTAGACTGATTAGACCCGATTAAAAATCTAGGTACACTTCATTGCTTTTCATAATATCTTTGCCCACTTCCCTCTGTACGCATTACTTACTCTTGACAAATATGGTAATTTAATTATTAATGTATTTACATTAACTGCTTAATTCACAGGGTCATTATCAGATTGATTTACCAGTAATGGATAAGTAAAGCTCACATTTAAATTGGTTATCCCATGAATTTATATAATGTAGCAGAAATCTCATCAGTTAACAGACGACGAAGAGAGGTAAGACACAATGAGGATTAGTCCCATCTTGGACCATATGCTCAGCAGAGAACACAAGAATCTAAGGTTGAAATGTTACCTTATGCTGCTTAAATTTAGGACTTTTGGGGGAATCCATTGATTTTCTAATCATTTTATCCAATTCTGGATTTAGGGACTGCCGGAGACTATCGGAGCAAACAACAAACTCAGGCACACCCTGGACAGAACACCAGTCCGTGACCCAAACACGCACACTCACACCAGGGCAAATTTTCCCAGAAGCCAATAAAAACTAGCGCGGCTTTGGACTGTGTGAAGAAACTGGAGCACCCGGACGTGAACATGGGCAAAACATACAAAATCCATGCAGATAGCTAACCACTGAGCCACAATGCCACCTTCATTGGGAATTCATTAATATAATAATTAACAACAGTTCCTTGTATGGTCATCATACAGTACATTGCATCCAAAAGAATCTCAGAGAGCCACTACTGGAGATTAGCGCCCATTTGGCAAATGTTAGTGCAGAATGGCAGCAACACCGATTCAGCGATGAGAAGTGAGAAAGAGCTCCACCAATTTAATAAAGGGAGAACTTTAGGAAGGCCAGATCAGCAGAGTGAGCACCTCTGCTCTTTTAGGAAGTGAAGAGTGTCATGGAATCTTTAACAACTAAGCAGCCTGGAGCTTGGCACCTCCTACCACACAGTGGTCCCAGTGACCATAGTGGGACATGAGAGTGGACATTCAGGTCCAGAGAGAAGAGCCCCACCTACAGTATAACACTTGGATCAACAACCTGGTCTTCCTCGGAGAAGCCAGGCCCAACCTTGCTTAGCTCTTAAGATCAGGCTACAAGGCGATAACACTGCCGACTTTATTTTGCCTGAGAAAAAGTGCTGCATGATCCAGCCCATGGGATTCCTGAAAGATTTCTACAGGATATTTGAAGGAATCCATGAGGATTTATTTCCCTAGTTATGCGGGGGGAAAAAAGCACTTCACGCCTCACAGCTATTTTAATTAGCATTCTGAAGTAAAGGCATTCATGTTCCCCAGGGCTCTGATGGGTTCTGTTAGATGGGATTTGATCAGCCTTCTGTTTCAGTCCCTTAAAATCCACAGATTGCCTGAAAACTTCTACAGAAGACAGCAGCCAAGGGAAAACATCATCATTAGATGGGATATTAAATTATATCTCATGGAAAACTATACTGAATCCTTAGAAATGCAACACCTTGGAAAGTAAACCATAACTGCCAGAGGAGAAAGGGCAACTAATCAATTCAAGAGTAAAAAAAGAAATAAAGATGCTAAGAAAGTTTCATTTTTGCATTCTGGAGACATTTCAGTAGATGTGCATGATTTCCCATCGATCACATTTTTTTTTACAGTGTTTCTTGAAAACTGAACTCTGACATTTCAGACTTCTGAAAATAATGAGGCATTATTAAAAGATCTCCGAGCAATTCCATAAGTGACTTCCAAAAGAGCACTTTGCAAACTACTGTCTGCATCATGTTTATATATTAAATCAGGTGAAACCCAACACAAATTTGGGTGTTATTTGCAGAGTTATTATTTGGCACCTCAGAGGGCAATGTTATCAAACAGACTCCTGAGAGTGAGGGACAGGCTGAGATACAAAAAGCATTACAAAACATTCAAAAACGGTTTCCTTCCGTCAGCATGCTGAGAAAGTACACACTAATCTAAAAGGAGTTAAAATGGTAGATTAATAAAAAGGCCCATTCAAATTCGGATGTCTACAAATTGAATCAACATCTTCCTCATTCTGAAGTGTTAAGCTCCATTATTCCCTGTGGACTGCAAACCTTTTTACATGACGGACACATTTAAAATGTCCTTGGTTTAAAACAGGTCAAAAATCAAATATGGGTAATATAAAAATCATACATCTACTCGAAATAGCCTGAAGTGAGACACTGTGGTCTTCAAGGTCCACACATTGAAACCCTATACAGTACCTAATCAGCTTTGCATTTTGAAGACAAAGTGGAAACAAATGACACATAATGTCTTACATAAAATGACTAATTACTCTGGGGTAGTGATTTGAAATGGTTTCGCGATTATTATTTATAATGAAGAACACTGCTTAAATGTTCCATCAAATGAGACACATGCAGGAAATAATTGAAAGAGAGAACCATTATCCTCTTTGCAAACAGTGAGACCAAGCAATTATTCTGAGATGTTTGTCTTTTAGCAAGGGGAATTAGATTTTCTAAACTGTACTGACAGATCTCCTTTCAATCAGAGATTGTATACTTAGGCTGTGGAATGAATATCAAAGAACTTCTTGTGAATTTTGAACCAGTTGTGAAGAACCTTTATGTATCATCTCTTGATCTTCAAACCAAACTTGTCGCCATCATGTCCAGCTCAGCACACTCTTATTGTAAGTAAAACAGCACTATTTATCTAATAGTGCTGTTTTAGCACTATTTAGCATCGCGGAGCAGTGGCTTTGTGGCTAAGGATCTGCGCCTGTGGCGGTTCAAATCCCGCAGCCAGCAGAGGAATCCTACTCCGTTGGGCTCCTGAGCAAGGCCCTTCACCCCAACTGCTCTAGCGGGGCCGTACATTGGCTGACCCTGTGCTCTGACCCCAGGCTCTCTCTCCCTGTCTGTATGTCTCATGGAGAGCAAGCTGGGGTATGCGAAAAGATCATTCCTAATGCAAGAAATTGTAAAGGGTTAATAATAATAATAATAATAATAATAATAATACAACATTTATGTTGGTAAAGGTATCTTTCTCTTGAGAGTATGTATCCATTTTCTTCATTTCAAAATCTATTTCTTACTTTGACAAACAATGGTAGTACATTTTCTGCATCACTCAAATTTTCTTCCCATCCTCAAATATCTCCTATCAAAACTCATTTAACTTACAAGCAGTTGATTAATTGGTTGCAGCTCCAAGTAAAGATGTTTCCAGCAAGTGAAATGTGGCTTTAACAAGCTTAGCAGCTACATTATTCCTAAATGTCAAGTCTTTCATCCAGTTGTGCAGTGCTGTTCAAGCTCATTCTCTCCCAGGAAAGCAGAACTGTACTATCAAGTACAAATTATGTGCATAATTTACCTTTTAATTCTCTTCCTCTCCAGTTATCAGCAGTAAAGAAATCAGGGGATGTCCCATTAGACGGGAACAACTGATAATACCTGAAAAAACCTCAGAGATTTGAGAGGTTTTAATATTCAGACATTCTGACAACAAAGAGATGTTATTCTAACATGCTTGAAGTCAGATCCAGGTGGCACAAGTTGAGACCAAAATGCTTTGAATGTGCTTTTCAAATGGCTCTTGAATTCCTAATTAGAGTGTGTGAATGAGGGAAAGGAAGTGTCCACAACTCATCATTAAAAACTGCATGTTTTTTTTAATATTACCATGACATTTTTTAACCAAATGCTATATGCCAATCCACACAGAGAACCAAGACTTTTCTTTGATTATTTTAAACCAATACTTTTTTGCCCTTAACAGGATAACAGAAAATTTCTCAAAGTAAGAAATAGATTACTTCTATCTATCCTCAGATCTATTTGCATTTATACATTATTGATCAGTTGCCTACACCTGTAGTCTAGATATTTTAATTAATTAATTCATTTCCAGGAGTAGATAGAGAACACTGCATCATTTTACATGAATTAAACACCAACATTTTAAAATCCCAACAAAGTATGAAAAGCTTTTTAAAAACTGCTAGATTTTTATAAATATTTTCTATACCTCATCTGTCAAATTTTGTCTGGAAACATTTATCAAATGTATCAACTTTTGTTAGCTTGAATCTTCAGCTGAAGGTACTGTAAGTGTTCTATTACCTGCTTGGCAAGACATTCATGAATAAAATTGAATGTTATTATTTAGAACAAAGTAGCACATGACACATCAGCAGTCCAAAACTAAACTATTTTCAGGAAGAGTTTTGAGTACTTTGCCTCTCCAGTGAGACTTCTGGGGTGACTATTTTAATGGTAAATATACAGTGGGTAGGTTCTTCCACTACCTGAGTAGTTGACCTGTCTGTGAGAGAGGGAGAGATATGGAATGTATTGCTTGGGTAGGATTCACAGCATTCAAAGCATGCAGTATAGCAGTGTAGACCTAACCCAAAAACTGGGCAAGGTGATGACTGATGAGTGACTATTAACTGGTCTGTCAGCTGGTCTTTTAATTTTAAACTTAATTCAGACAATTTTTAGCTACATGATCCAAATTCATATTCCATAAGTAAAAATCCCAGAATTGCCAGCATTCCGTGTTCAATGCAGTGTAAGTATCTGCCTTGTAAGCTAACATTTCATAATGACCTTGGCAAGTGTCTCTTATCCATGTGAACCAACAACTGTGCGTGATGGCAGCCTCTCTCTGTGCGCGTCACCTCAGAGGGGTTTACAAACTCAGCAGGTCTTTTAAACTGCTACGCAAACACAAGGCCATACTGGTACAAAATACAGTCACAGCTTCTCCTTTCCTTATTTCCCCAGAGACCATAGAAATCCGATTTCCCCCCGCCCCCAGCTTTATGCAGGTGCAAGGACCTAGTGACCACCCTCCCAATTTCATACAGCTGCAAGGACCTCTTCATGGTCTCATGATCTTTTTTTTTCAGGGCAAAACTGTTGGGACAGAGTGCTCAAAGCAGAGTGGCTAAAGCAGTTTGAAATGACAAAAACAAAAGACACAGTATAGCTTAGAAATCTCATAAAGAACAAATTTATCGTCATGATTGTAGGGCTTTTTCTTCATGTTTTATCAAAGATGACATTTCCCAGCATTAGAAGGAACAATACAAAGAGGTAAGCCTGCCACACCTCATTAAAACCAGATATGGTTTCCAGCTGGCAACCCAAATAAAGAATTGCTCAGGACCCGGCGGTAGGGTTGCCATAGCTACAATGGGTTCATACTGTCCCTTGCAATATTAGGTCTCCTGCTGCAAGGAGCATTCCCAAATCCACCTGCTGGTGTTTTGAAAAAGATTGAGATTTAAGGACTACAAGTGATTTAAAAACTGTCACAAATAAATCATCTATAATCTAAAACTTTCATGACAAATTACCATAGCTGCACCAGAATACAAACAAGAACTGCAACACAGATGGGCTGAAATGGGAACAGATTCCCACTCCCAGTTCATATATTGTAATGTAAGGTCTCCTATTAAGAGGATGTCTTCCATTTTTTGTCCTCTGGTTTGACAGGAGTTTCCCGTTGTGATGACTAGGGCTGGTAGTATTTCTGCACCTCCAGGTTGCTGTCAAGTGGGAAGTGGGATGGAAACTGTGTCATGTCACAAGTGCCGTAGGCACCTTTCACATTCCGATTTAAATCTGTTACTTACAATTTAGAGTCATAAAAGTACTAAATGAACCTATTCCAAGGTGCAACTCTAAAAATGCCATTAAAACAAACAAAAAATAACTCACTCTTGTGAGCTAAAATTCTTTGCTGTCTGTTTTGGGGGAAAACTAGGGAGTTTGCAGAACTCTGAGAGTTTTTTTAAGGTGCACATAAAAACTTCATCAGGATCTGAAACACCAGTCACTGTACAGGTTTCCCATTAATCATCAACTAATCAACATCTGTTTACTCATAACAGGGTAAATAAAGGTGGTTGTTAATCAGGTTCTTTTAAACCACAGATCAAAACTCAGATTTATCAGTCTTTGATGATGTTCCAGCTGAACTCTCAGTTATTGTGCTTATTTAAACCCTTAAGCAAATCGATAACAGGCTTAGTTAGACATGTATTTACATACAGGAAAGATAAGATTAACTTCATTGATGAAAGGTGCTTGGGTGAGAAGAACAACCTGACCAAGGGGGAAGATGTGAGGGATGTGAAAAAGGTAAAGACAGATTCATATTTATACCCAGGAAGGCACAAGTGGGCAAGTTTAGGGTCTGACCTCCTCCCGAACCTTAGTTTGAAACTCCCTTTAAAGCAAAATCTGTAGTAGATCAAGAACCGATCTTCATTCTTAACTATCAGCTTAATTAAGAAACAATTAAGTCTGACAGACACCGGAAAGCAGAGGTGCAGTAAGACATCTAGGCCTGAGTCATGACTCAGGGGTCTTTAAATGCAATTCAGCCCTATATACATACAGCAAAGAAGGACGCTCATTGTTTAGGTACAGAAATCTGCTACTTCTGCAAAATGTTTTAACCCTGAAAATGTTTTGTTAAGTGTTTCTTTAAGGATCATAAACAGTCTATTGTGAGCCTGACTGCATGAATAGTTTTTCAGGCCATGTATTCATTTGGCTCCCCTATGGACATAAGAATGTGGCACAACTAACCAGAAAACAGACTGATGCACCTCCGTTAAGCAAATGAGCACTATGAGTGAGTCCATGTTCATGCCTAGGCTTTTCAACAGTGACAGATGCTCACCATCCGATTTTGACACCCACACAGAGATTAAGTCAAATGGAAGATCTTTCGATATGATCTCAGCATCTTGGGAGCTGAAAGGATTAAACAGAAAGTGATAAGCTACAATAGGTCTGGTGACACAGACATCCCCACGGATGTCACCGCACTGGAAGAGGAACTGCTTTCCTCTTGCAAAAGGCACTGACACAATGAGCCCCAAGGCAATCTGAGCTTCACAGCTGCACGTCCATGAAAAAGGTCGCAAGCCATCTCTTGAAGACTTCCCTTCACAGACTTCTTGTCATCTCAGTCCCCCTGCTGTGAAATGCAGTGTGCTGTTGTTACCTGAAGAGAAACTAATGAGAAGCAAAGGGGTTTATAAATATATAATTGTTTAAAAGGGCCCAGCAGAAGAAAACCGGGGCATGCCCACCATTCCCGTGCGCCTGGCAGATGTGAGAAACGCAGACAGGCACTCTGCCTCTTTGGTGACAAGACGCACATCACACAGCGTGGTGCCAGTGTGATAACAAGACTGGACGTTGATTGTCATGACTGTTATTCTGAATATGTCCGCAGGCACTGCTGCAGAGGGGGGGTAGGAGTCTCCAGCCAGCTCTTCACCTTAAGTGACACGGTCTCTGGATTGAAGCTGCGTCATGTCATGAGGTGAAAAAGGCCGTGTCTCAGTGTGAAAAGGCCGTCTGAATTCTGAGCCCTCTGAACAGCATCCCTGTAGAACCTGCAGGCCCCGTCGGAGATGCAAGATTCCTGCTCAGATACCATGATGTTGGAGTCTCCCTCATGGAATTCAGAGCCTATGCCACCCTGCATCAAGGTAACCCCACATCAGGAGTCGAAGAATTCCATACAGAAAACTCACTGCCTAGGGCTCTTATCCAATCTCATGCAGCAGAATTAGGCAGTGGAACAAGAAACCTGCATTTGAGGAGCATGCTTAATTGCTTGGAATTATGCTTAAAATGCATTCCGGATTTTTATACTACAGTTAGAGATTTATGTAAGGATGGCAGGGGACAGTTCTGCATACTGCCGTCACAAAACGCACCTCATACCATCTTAAATCAAGCCATGTGAAATGTAACTATAAGCAAAGATGACGTTTAAAAGGTACTTCTAACCCAAACTGTAGGCAAACCTTAACCCTAACCTTCTTGTCTGTGCTAGTTGAACACTAGCTTTAATTCCAATCCAAGACAGAAGTGACAAAATCAAGAACCTCTCAAAATATCATCATAACATTTCTGCAGCCAAAGCATCGGCTTCAACCACATGGCTGGTCAGCTTGTTCCATATTCCCACAAGCCTTTGGGAAAAGAAGTGCCTTCTCTCTTTGGTTTACTTGTGTTGGGTCCCCTTTTAGTCTTCTCCGTTAAAGAGTTTGGTTTATATCTGGCTCATTGTCATACGTGGGCAAACAATGGGGGAGACAGAACCCTCTCGTTTCGGACCACAGCTGAAGACACCTTCATTTCCAGACCTGCGCAAATCAGCTTTAGTCAGCTCTACCTGCCCAGAACCCACGAGAAGCAATTCAAAGAAAGCACAGCCCAGTGCTATCTAGTCCGTGTTGTAGCAGATTCAGTCTCAGACGGAAGGGATAAAGCTGTCTTGACCTCTGTATTGAGCAAGCTAAATTAATTTAGCATTTACCCTCCAATTTCAGGAATATTTCTGAAAAAACAATTCTGAAATAATTACTAGTGTTTCCGAGTTGCCTGGTCACTTTATCTAAAAGACACAAAACACTGTGCAATTGCCACCACTTCTTATTTAAATGTTTTATACAATGACCGAAAGAGCTCACAGATAATTTTCTAGCTAGTCTCACAACAAATTGCTACTCTTCCTGTGTAGAGGATAAATGGATTGTGCACAGCTTGATTCATAATCAGGCACACTTCTAGTTAGAAAAACATGAGAATGCAAATATATATAAAAAAACAATTGAATCCCCCAGTGGAATACTGTAATTCAATCATCCACAGGTCTACCTGTCACTTGACTGTATTTATTACAACGTTGCAGTGGGGAATTATCAATAAAAGGGAGAGAATATAAATTGCTTGGATCCTCCAGGGCAAAAGTAGAGTTTAGTCATGTTTGGGGAAAAGCACAGAAGCCAGGGGTTTATTGATTTCACGGTATGTCACCCACATCCATCATTGACACACAAACCTCCAAAAAGCACTAAAACATTGAAAAGCAATTCTCCATTAAAGAGAAGATGGTAAAAATAAGTAATTCCTATTACAAGACAATAAATACCTTATCCAACCACACAAGAGGCTTAACACTACATATAATCTAAGTGCTGTAAAAAAATGGGTTTCTCTGGCATTTTCCTTCGAAGTACAGAAATTCAGCTGCTGAAAATTAAAAGAATTCCATTATGGGCTGGACTGCCATTACGTGGGCAAGTAATGGACTAAAAATAGATTGCACGTGTAGAACAAAGTATACAGTAGCTGTGCGTTTTTTATGACAGCTTCTGAACATTTCATGGACACTGTATGTTCTGAGCTGTACAGCCCCCCCAGAGCAGCTCCAGAAGATATCCCTACTCCAATAACTAAAGCTACGCGTTTTCTTATTAACATGGGGAAAAAGCTCACAAGTCAATTCACCATGGACAAGCAAAGCACTAGCTGCAGCTCTGTCAAGGTTACCCTCCTCAACCTAACATGCTTATTTATGGGTAATTTTTATCCAAGTATGAGTCACGCTTTTATCCAAAGTGATTTACATTTGGACCCATAGAAAGCTCGGCCTTTCACCAAAGTAATCTGAGTGAAATACCTTGCTCAGTGGCACCCCACCCAGGAACCCACATTCTAGCTCCAAACTCAGGACCTCACCACTACTCCCTCTGTAATAACAAAGAGCTTTCTTCTATCCTTAACAACTCATAGGTTAAAAAGACAAATATGCTCCAGCCTTGGTATTTTCAGTTACTCGTTATTATCTAACGATTTGTTTGTTCGTAAGATGTTTCAATTTAATTTTAAACACCCTACTTCGCAGTATAGGAAACACCTGGATACCTTTGTTTGTTCAACTGTACTAAAGAGTTGAGTCTTTACACCTTCAAGAGCTTTAAAGGTAATGTCGGAAAAAGGGTTTTTATCTGTTCTTGAATTAATCTTAGATTAAGGAATTTGTTTCGCATACATACCAACACTGTGGCTGTGTTGTGTGTGTTAAGCTGCTGTTGCACTGCAATTTCCCTCACGGGATCAATAAAGTATCTATCTATCTACCAAGATGCTATTTCAAGTTTAGGAACCTTTGGACAGTCTTGTGAATTTGGTCTTCAATTCTCAAAACATTTCCCTGCACTTCATCACAGTAAAGAACGGACTCACAGTAGCAGAATGAGAAATGCGTGTACTGTACACTGTAAGACACAGAACAGGCTATGAAGTTAAAAAGGATGAGCAGGTATGCATTGCAGATTTCTTATAGGTTCCTTCAACCCACTGGGTTATAAATAAAAATGTTAGAAGTTATTTTTTTTTAACCAAAACAGAACTTTTCAGAAAACCACACACTCCCACAGTTAAAAACAATAAAAAACGCAGGCAGATCTGAAGAATGGATAACTGCTGAAATCGATTAGCAAATTAGCAAACAACATGTCATTCTAACACCTCTGTCTTGTTATCAGAAAATCCAATTCAGTTCACCACAGGGTCTTGTCATTGAAAGTCTTCCATAGATGTTCCTCTTGAAGGCGTTAAAGTACTTCCATTTATTTCAGGTCTGTCTCCATAGTAGGCTACTGGATTTCTTTGTGCAAGACACAGCCTGAACACCATGAGATGCGCTAGGTGAATATTAAGCCCACAGGGAATAGCCTAATTTTCGCAGCTTAACAACATCCAATGTTCTGCCCCCTCATGGCCTCCAGGAAACTGCCAAAGGTCACTGTGACACAGTCTAAAATCCTAAGAACAATTCCAACATGAGTCAGATCATTAATCATTTTGATTCTGACACTGATCCACCGTCTCATTTTTCTGGGTAGAAAAAAACCACCAGAAATAAGAAATGCTGATCACCGCCAAGAAAACCAGGACTCCTCTAAATAGTTTAATACCTCTCAATGTCAAAGAGCAGAATATTCAACAGCCATGTGCTGCAACATTACCACATAGAGGACGCTAGAGAAACAGAAGACTGTTGCCTGAACATGTGTTCCAACTATAATGATGTGACAATCTCTCTACCTCTTTACTAGATGGAACACCAACACATCTTATCCACCATCCTGCTTCTACAACATACTCACTCAGATTGCTGCGTTTTATACTGGGATCAAGGACAGCAATAACTGCAAACACATATTTCACTGGTGGATGCTGTATCCTGCACTGCACTCTTTGGTTGCCAGGATAGGCCCCAGCTCCCCTGTGACCGGATAATGCAGTTAGAAAATGGATGGCTGGACTCTGCAATAATGTCGTTTTGAGCTAGAATAAAGACCATCCTATCCGACATATTTTTTTCCCCACAAATGCTGAATCCAAATACAAGTTTTCCTGTCCAAATGAAATGAATGTTCACAACGTCAAACCGTTCGAAGCACCTAGCCCACTTGGTTGCTAAAACTTTTTTAACTCTTGATCTCTTAAAAAGACATCCTGCTTTTTTAATCTACTGGCCAGTATGTCATATCTACGTGGCTTAAGGTTGCAATGCCACAATACTTTTCACTGCACAGGGCTTTCCACTTTTCAAAAAACCCAAAGCCTAGTGCTGGCAGCTCCTTTCATTATTCACAGGAAAGCCTCATATCCCAATGAAGCCTTTACCCCACATAACAACCGGGCACATACAAGAAGCTCTTTCTTCTTCATGTGGCGCACTTCTGCTGAACATTCCTTGTGTGGTGGAAAAGCCACTCTCAGTTCATGACCCAGGAAGAAGAATAGGAGCATGAGGAATCTGTCTTACAGCCAAACGCGCCGAATTGGCGTGGAAGAGAACGTGACACCAGCACACAGGAATGAAGGCCCCGGAGACGCCTACTTACACCCAATCATCATCATGGCCACCGCGAAGATCTTCTCCCCGTCGGTGGTGGGGGCAATGTTACCAAATCCGATACTGGTGAGGCTGGTCATGGTGAAGTACAGGGAGGTGATGTAGACCGAGTCCTTGCTGGGGCCGCCTTCCCACTTCCCCGACCCAGTGACGTTGAACCTGTAGGGCATCCCGATGGTCTCCCCCAGCATGTAGAGCCAGCTGTCCTTGCGCACCAAGTTGGTGTCCTCGTTGATCACCTCGTAGTCCCCGATGCTGTACCAGATGCAGGCCAGCCAGTGGGCCGCCAGGCCGAACACGCACACCAGCAGGACCAGCACCGCCGCCCCGTACTCGATGTAATGGTCCAGCTTCCGGGCCACCCGGCCCAGGCGGAGCAGCCGGACCACCTTCAGAGAGCTGAACAGGCTGCTGATTCCCTGCGGGGGGAAGTGGGAGGAGACAGGAGCGGCGATGAATTTTCTACAGGAAGGAGGCAAGCTGAGCCCTGGCTGCCGCCTAGGCTTCAGGTCTTGGCACATCCCGGAGCGAAAGACGGCTACAGGCAAACATTCTGCAAGCGCTCTGGATGCTCGCACCAAGGACCTTCGAGGTCAGTTCCCCGAGCACACATGTTCGATTCAGGCACATTTCATTGTGTTTTAGGGCCAGATCAGCCAAATCAACCCTTAAGAGTAATAGAAAGGTTGTGTGTTATGCGCAGACTAAAGAATATTATTAAAATACTTCTCTTTACGTTCTAACACTTTCCAACATTGTTTTTCCCCCCCCCCCACTTTTGCAATATCTCACTACAAATAATGCTTTCTTTCATCAGTGGCAGACGGAAAGTGCCAGTTACTTAATATGAACACTGTCAACACAATTCTAACACTATCTTTCAAAATACTGAAAAGGGTTAGGAGACCATTAATATTCCATGAAATTTTCCACTCCATAAATAACAGCATTCGCATTCCTGGTCACTGTTAATACCAATAAAGGATGTACACCGATTTTCACTGTACTCTCTCTTCAAAGGGCTTTTTCACCTGCCAGTGAAAACATTTTCACCGATTTTCACTGTACTCTCTCTTCAAAGGGCTTTTTCACCTGCCAGTGAAAACATTTTCACCGATTTTCACTGTACTCTCTCTTCAAAGGGCTTTTTCACCTGCCAGTGAAAACATTTAAATAAAACCAATTCAGCCTATGTTTGCTTTTCTTTTATTCATATCCCGAAAGAATTTTTAGTCTGAGGTTCCGCAGTTCTTGCTAGAAACACGCATCCACTGTGATTATCTGGGATTGCATCTGAAATCCATTTTTGTGGAAGAAAGTGCCTTCTTCCTAGTGAATTCTACCTTTTTTCCTGAAGCACAAAATTGTTTCAATTTCAATCTACAACACAGGTATCTAGAATTGCAGGATGCATGAATTCCAATTTCCTTTCAATAAAAATGGAATTAAGCTGCACAGTATTCTTATTTTAATGTATTTCTTATAATGTTTTTCAGCTTAGTATATTAATATACTAGGCAATTGTAAGAGTGACTACATGATTTCTTTTGCCTTAAGGAATTCAAAAAAGAAAACAATTCATAATAAAACATAATAAAGGTGAAAAAGGTTGAAATGCTCTTTTAGCCTCTCTGACAAACTCTGCAAACTTATCCCTGGAGCATGCTTCTGCAGCAATATATTCCTTGACACCTACAACCTATGCTTTGAAAAGCGGAAGTTGAAATGAGGCAGATCGTAAAAACCAGCATCAAAATCTACACTAAAGCCAAACACGATTGTAAGGGCCTTCACTGTTCGACTCCCTGCATTTACTGAGAAACCAGCAAAGCTGCTCTATTAGGACTAACAGAGACAGGCAGCAGTGACAGCCATCTCCGGTGTCTAGAAAGAGAGCAGGTATTAACTCTTGACTAACACTGAGACGCGAGACTGAAGTGTGGAAAATCCAAAATGAGTTCATCACGGCATTCATGAAGCCCGATAAATCCCCCACTGCTTCAATCTCATCAGCCACGTCCAGGACACCAGAGCCGTGTCTGTAGGTCACCTGAACTGCCGAGATTTCCAAGACCCCCATAGCTGCAGTCACAGCACAATGGCACTGAGGAGAGCTGGCACCGAAATGTGCCGCTCCAACAGAAGGCTTAGCGCCCAGATAGCAGTGTGAAATGGCACATTAAAGGCGGAAATGTTTTTGAAACCTTGCAAGGAGGTGAGAAAACACATTCATTTTGCTAATACTCTAAGAATTATCACATAGGAAAATGATCCAATAGGAATGAACAATAAGGAAGTATGTCTGAATTCTGTGTTTTTTTTTATATTGTTGGCTCTGCTAGGACTTGTCAGTTCCAAGCTGGATCTTCTCCCAGACAGCCTGACCTTTTGGTGCTCTTGTGCTACCAATTTCAAAGGAATATTTTTTGCATCATCTGTTTCAGTGTTTGTGGCATGTCAGCTCTGTGTATTGCATTATTCGGCCTGTGTTATACTATTTGAATGCTAATGGATGAGTGCTAGCCTAGCAGAAATGGCTTTTGGAGAGACTTCTCCGAGTGTAATTCTGGGGGAATCTATGCACTGTAGGGCTGCACCGCATCTTCCTGACAATTAATAAAGATTGAGGGTTTTTTATTGATATACTGATGCAGGATGAGTGCTATGGGAGACTGAATCCCAGAACTTCTGGTTGCGGCCAGAAGTGTTCAGTGCTGAAGTCAAACGTCATAGGCAACATTCACTAAAGCATTCACTTAGGAGGAATTAGCAGAGGAATGACCTGAGGGATTATGCATTTGCTCAATTAAGAAACCCTCCAGGTGTAGTGCATACCTGCAGCCAACACATCTGCTGTGTTTCAAGATAAGGTGCTGTGGTTTGGCGTCAGCTGAAGGGAAGAATTAGAGCTATGATTTAGGACGAAGCTTCCTTTTAGAGACGCGTTTTATGACATGCAGGTTCCTTCTGCACTCTTTGACCCCAGACAAATCACAAATGTGAATTTATGGAGCAAAAAGAAAAGTACCTTTCCTTACAGCTCCCACCATGGAAGAATGAAGAAAACAAATCAGGACAATACAAACATCACTTAGATTCCAAGGTTTTATAAAAGAAGCATATCCTATAAACATTTTGAGACTTATCCCATTTGGAATTCCAACTATCAATGTGGAATAATTATTTCTGCTTCAAACTGTAATCGTGGTCTTTTGAATTTTCAAGTGCAGAAAGGAGCTGGGTTTAAGTATGGGCTGTATGAGTGGGCTGTATACATCCGAGACCTCTATTTCTCAGACTTTCTCATATAGAACAAATTTCTCTCGTCTTTAACACCTTCTGCTTACCACTATCTTTTTAAGTCTTTCTTGGGAGTTGCAATTTTAAGCATTTTTTGGGGATTTATGTTATTTTGTTGGTTTATTTTAGCCTTAGAAGTAATATTTTAATAATATTTTTAAATAACAAATTATAAATATATGTTATATGTCTTACAGGAAAAGTCCTGGTCTCCTTTAAAAAATAATCTATTGTATCTTTAAAAGCTTCCCTTCTCTCACAGCAGTTTTTGTGAAGAACCATTGAAAGAGGTTGTTTCCACATCAGCTCCTGAGAGACAACCCTAGTCCACCTCCTTTGTGTCTCTCAGTCTTAACATCAATTACGCAGCTATTCTTTGCAGAAAGGAATACGCTGAAGACTGTAGAGAGAGAGACAGCATTTACTAGGATGCTTGAATTCTGATAACTTTTGGCATAACTGCAGAATACAGTAATCATACTGCTGTTCCATAAAGAGTTTCTGAAAATACAAAGACTTGTTTATCATCTTGAACTGATACAAATGCAGTCATTCAGAAAGACTTCTCCCATAATGGAAGAAGATGGAAAAGGATAACACTTACCTTTATAGATTGAAAGATTTAGGGAAGGACTGGCTGTTTCTAGTCAATAATTTGTCTGAGCTGCTTAAAATATTTCAAAGAAGAAGATTGACTAGGTAGTAATCTTTCATTGCCGAAACAAAACACAAATGCACAGTATCAATGTACATTTTAAATGCCACTGCAGTATGGTGTTCAGTTAACATGATACAGTGATAAAAGTCAGAGAACAAGGCTCTTTCCTTTTTGATTGGCAGGACCAGACACACTCTCTTGTGGGCTCTTCGTAATTTTGCATCAAAAAGCACAGTGGCTCCAAACTAGTAATGCACTACTTTTTATTGCTGTCACATTAACAGCAGTAACCTGACCCCACCCTCTCCAAAGAAGTATTAATGTCTAAAGGCAACCTACCAAAATAACTTAAATATCTCCAATCTTTTCCAACACACTATTTCAGAGCACACTTGCAGTAATGGCATTTTCCCCAGCAGGAAGCTACCATAAACCACCCGACTCTACTCTACTTAAAATAAAACGGTGAAGCCTACTTGAGTGACAGCTCGGTGGTTCCAATTCTTCTCGGTCCGACAGACAAACAGAAGGAGCAGAAGCCATGCAATCAGAGCAGAGTTCAAAAGGAAAAAAAACAACAACAAAAGTATAGATGGTCAAACAAAAGAGAAGACGGAAATACTCAGTGAAATGAAAATTCAAAGCCATGCGGTTCCTAACAGAATAAAAACATGATAGAAATTGAGAATCTAGGGACGCTGCTTAGGGAATAATAAATAGAAAGTTCTCCAACATTTAGCTTTGAAATTATTCTCACACTAAAATTCCAAGACATTTATATCTTTGCTAATATTTCACCCGAAAAATCTTAATTTAGGGTTGTAGTCAGAGAAATGTGGAGCACTCCACCTGTGTTTTTGTTAAATATGTCCACCAGAAACCTATTTTCAGAACGTGAGTGGGTGTCTTTCTTTCTGAAGTAAATGTGTTTTTTCTTTATACTTGAGAACCAAGCCAGTATGTTGTCGCTAAACACATAATGCCACAGCAGGGACCTTACAGATTTTCTGAGCTCCCTGCGATTCACAGGGGTAGCAAGGCTTTTCAATAAAATAGTTTCTGAGGGATTCAGAGGTACAATACTTAACAACTAGTGACACCTGTGAATGCAGAACAAGCACAGAAGCCAGCACTGACAAATATAGTGCTGCCATAAAGAATGAATATCAAAAGGCAAATAAAATGAGAACAAAAAATGAAATTTCATATGAAAGACATAATTCCTTAGTTGCAAGTGCTCAAAGATACAGAACTGATTAGAAACTTGTTTGGTGTGTGTTAAGCTGTTGCTTTTAGCAGAAGACGAGTTGCTAAGACGCAAACCCAAGTCCTTCATGTGCCTTCGTGTGGGTAAAACTTACCTTCATGAATTGTAAGGCGGTGGTATGTGCTGGATCAACACTGAACCGCATGTGTTTTATAACGCTGGGCTGTTGTTATTGTGCCAATTAAATACCACTGAGCAATGTTGCACTGGGTCACAAATTACAGCCTTACTATTAGCCAGCATTGGGCTGACATTGTCCATACCTGTTACACAGTTGCATCAATGCTAGATACAAAAAACAAGGATCTAGTGTTTCTGAAATGGTTTATACCAGCTATTTGTACTCTTGGGTACAAAGAGCCTCAGGGTTTTTGGTTTTCATTTCACCTGAGATCTTAAATGATTTAACCAAATAAATCACGGCCTCAATTAATACACTTTTCCAGCAAATTGAGGATGTCACCTGATACCGAAGTAGCTGTTTCTGCACTCTCTAATTGCATCTCTGATATAAAAACCTGAATGACTCAAATTTTCTACAAACTGTTTGAAGACAGATGTCATGCTTCTTGGCCCCTCCCATCTCCTGCTTAAAGCCAGTAACCCTATCTATGGACAGCAGTGTGTTTGAATTTTAATCAAAATTAAACTCTCGTGTCCAGAATATTGTAAAAACATCATTCTTCCATCTCAGAAATATCACCAGACTAGGGCCAATGTTGTCTTTGATAATGGCAGAAAATCTGGTCAACACATTTATCTTTTCTAGAACTGATTACTGCAACACCCTTCTCTTTGGGGGTATCTACATCCACACTGAAAAAACTCAATATGTTCAGAATTTGGGAGCCAGAATCCTGACCAGGTCAAGTGCAAATGTTTGCATTACTCCTGTCCTGGAGTCCTTGTACTGGCTGGCTTTCAAGGTTGTGTGTCAACTTCAAAATGCTCATGCTCACCTATAAGGCTCTACTTGGCTTGGAACTGCAGTGCCTATTGGATTTATCATCGCTCTACTCCCCACCTGAGAACCTTCATTTGTCTGACTCTGGTCTGGTCTATAAGTCCCCCAAGCTCATTTACACTCTGGGGGTGACGGGGCCTTCTCTTGCTACACCCCATTGAGCCAGCATGTCAGAGTTCATCACACTTAAATGGGTGCTGGCAAGCCTGGAGAAAGACCTGCACCCAGAAGAAGAGGTTCGTGAGATAAGATACTGTAAGATAAAAAGCATATTTCTGTTGCATATTGTATGCTTTTTCCTTCTTGCAGCCAGGCTGACTCAGTAACACAGAAAGGCTTGCTGTACAGCTAGTGCATGCTCAGCTTACTATGGGGCTGAAAAGTAAATGTCACTTCTTCTTATTAAAGAAGTGCCTGAGTGTCCCTCCCAAACAAGGAGTCCTGCTTTCAGCAGACTGTGGAAAAACAGATTGCCTGTTGTCTCTCAGAAGAATGGGTTCCATTTAAATACCTTTTTTTTCCTTTGCCCTGGTAATTAAAAGTAAAAGAGCAACTCTACAAGTTGGCCAGCGGCAATTCACCATTAGGTAATAGTCCAGGGATGGTGGGACAGATGGAGCTCCTACTAATAAGGAAGATTATTGTGACTAACTCATTGTACTGCCCAGCAAATCACATGGCCTTTCATTAAAAAGTACCCTGTGGCATTTCGTTCCTTCTATTCCAAACAATGAAGTATCTGAAGTACTGTAGGGGGTCTTCTGATACAGTAAAGACTGTCTATTCGTTATATTTCTTTTTTTCCCCACTAAAGCGGAAAGCTACACTAAATTTCATGTATTTGAATATTCCTTTGAGCAGAGTCAAAATATCCCATTAGATCTTTTTTGCCATCTACACTGCATGTGTGCGTCAGGCTGTGCATACTGCAAGTTGTCATCTTCCCCATTCACTGTCCTTGTGGTATTTCTCACAACTAGACACCATTAAAAATATGTGATAACCAAGAGGCACAGAAAATGCCAGTTACTGATTTTCGTAACTTAAACGGTTTCACAGTCTGCAGTCCTTAGTCCTAACCACTGCTCCACTCTGATGCCCACGAACTAATAACACTCCCAGGAACCTCTGAAAACATGTTAGGGTTTCTACTTTGTGGACAGACATGAAGGGGAAGAGCTAATTTGGTCAGAAACCTCCCTGTACAGTGTATCATCAGCGTCCTGCAATCTGGGCATCACTGGCTAAAACTGGCGGCACAGAACTGGCCGAGCACTGTGAGTGCTGGGAGGGTACAAGTGTGCCAGTGTGTCTTCCTCCACCCATGGCAACACTGACCCTGTGTCTAGACAAGGGCTTGTGAACTGGCGGTCCCATCTTTAATCTGCCCATGCCTAGATGTCCAGTCACTGTAGGCATAGACTGAACAAGATGCAAGCGCATGTTTTGCAATGTACACCGTCTTCATCTCTCATCTGCTGCCGCAAAGCTAGTAATGTTAAGACAATTTGAATAAAAGTTGGAGAGGTATGAAAAAAACACATTAACTGTTGATTCTGCATTTAAACAAAAAAAAAAAATCTAGTCATCTTGTCCTTCACCTTACAAGACATTACAAGGTGCAAGGAATGAAAAAGAAACAAGACTGATCAGGTTCTAGTTGTGTTTGGAACTGGTGCTAATTTTCCTTTTTAAGTGAAAACCAGTTCCACAGTCCACTGCTCAAGGTACAATGGGACAACTTTTATATTACTGTGGACCTAAGGAATTGATTCAACATGGAACTTCAGCAGTGAGTGAACTTGGGGTAAATTGCAAAAGGAAAATGCAGCATAGAAAACAGGCCAAATTCCGCACAATTACACAATGCCTTCAAACTTTTCTCTGGCACTGCCTGATGAAATCAGATTTAACAACTGTAGCCGTTTGTTCTAACTCATTCATATCAGAATAATGTAATACAGATATGGATATGTTCCGATAGATTAAAAGGAACTATTGAGGATAAATATTGATGTTCTACATCTACTGTACTGTGTATGAAAATGATGTAGTAGCTCTTAATAGCACAGCCATGACTACAGAATATTTCAGGACCACTCAATTGCTTAAAATTGATCCTGAGTCACAATGCAATAGATTATAACCAACACCATAAAAAAAGTGAGCCCCATCTTTAATGGGTTTATCAGTCTGGTTGACGGAAGAAGACGATAAAATTTCAAACAACAAAAATACATAAGAATGAATGCCAAAAAATCATCTAAAAAGTCTAAAAGGATGAGATCAGACACTTTTTGAATAGCAGTGCCTGAATGCGCTCATTAAGCTTCTATTAATACTCTGCATCTCCTGACTCAAACAAGGAAGCTCTGAAGCCTGTAAGTACTTCTCACAGAAGGGAGATGAAGCAACAACAATCAAAACTGTTGAGAAAGCAGGCAGGAGTAAAAATGTTTATACAGTATGTATATTGACTAAAATCCATTCACGTCTGGATTAATGGCAAATGAAAACTGCACGGTGCACACCGTCACTGGGCTCGACAGCTCCACGCTCAACTCATACTTATACCTTCAGCACTTTACACTCGCGGCTGCAGTCGTTCAGACGAGCAGAAAACCACCGGCACTCAATCAGCCAGTGACTTTCATCATGATCATTTAACGCTCCTATTTAAAAGGGCCGATGATTCAGAGCAGCACATGTTTAAAATTTACCTGTCCGGAAAAAGAGGAGGAGTGGAGCTGGACCTGCGGTTTACCCTGAAGCAGATATACTGTACCCTCACGCTGCGTCACAGCTGCCGTTTCCAAGCCGTTGGAAAACCACACACCTGCTTACTCACATCTCCGTCTTACAGAACCCATTTAAAGTCCTGACCTCGGTGCCCCGCTGGGGTTCGGGGTCACACCAGGAGGGCAGCACGAGAATGGGTGTTATTAAGGAAAACAAAAGAAACTAAAAGCATGCGAAAGGAGGCTTCAAAAGGAAACGTCCAGAGGTATCTGAAAAGTAAACAGCTGCTGCAGCCGCTGGGAATTCCAGACCTATTCTCGCTTAAACGCAGCGAGGGTCCACAGGGAGCTCATTTAATTGGTAGGGAACCACGACTCCCTTAATCCATAATTAGACCAGATGTTGCTTTACCCAGACAAAACGTCATCGCAAGCGAAACAGTGGAGAAGGTTTCTCTCTCCATGCTTTCTTTTCTGCACAAGAAAATAGCCTAGTGGGCCTCCGTGGGGCCTAGTTCTGCCTGATGTTCTCCCTAGATGAGGAACGGGGGGGGGTGAAAACAAATGCATCACACTCAAGACAACTGTTATCTACTGCAAAGTGAAGGAATCAGCACCAGGTTTCAAGAGCATCCATGAAGATAAGATTAAATCACTTTATTGGCCATATACAATTTATTGTATTTGGAATTTGTCTTTTCGCATACCCCAGCTTGCTCTCCATGAGACACACAGACAGGGAGAGAAGCTGGGGGTCAGAGCGTAGGGTCTGCCATTGTACAGCGCCCCTGGAGCAGTTGGGGTAAAGGGCCTTGCTCAGGGGCCCAACAGAGTAGGATTCCTCTGCTGGCCGCGGGATACACAGGCACAGATCCTTAGCCACAGACACACCGCACCGCCACCACCACCATGAACAGCATCTTCATGGAAATTAACTTAACTGAAGTTCAAGAGAGATCGTGACAGACCTGTTCTAGGTCATAATCACCCCCCAAGGCCAATTCTAGAAGCTGTATACGTAACACTTGAAAACCCTTCTCTTTTCACATCTAGTCTCCTGCATCCCTCCTCTACCCCACCTCTACTTTAGCAGCTCCCCCTCAGTTCACTTCTCACTCTGCATGGGGGTCCCAGCCTCCTCCTCCTGCATCCAGGGGCTGACCCTCTGCCAAGCAGGTTAAGGCAAGACTCACTACACCTAAATACTCACTCAACGTCCTCAAATGTATCTAACTGGGTGTCATTATTCTTCAACCTCTGTTTTAGTTTACAGGTCAATTTATCATTATGAGAGACAGAGGTCCCAGGATACAAATGCATTGCAGAAGACTCATTCTTTTGCCTCTACAGTACAGTTGCCTGAGCTTGATCAGTGCCACACTCATCTTTGTGCCCTACTACGAGTGGAATCCCACAAAGCAGACCTAGGAGACTGAAGCAGACAGACACATCAAGTCTAGAAGAACTGAGTTTCTGCTCGACCAGTAGTCTGTGGAATCTACACCATTCAGGAACTCCAAATAAGCACTTACAATGAGACAGCACAAGAATATATACAAGAATAAGGTTCACCGATCAATTTTTAATGGAATCCATGTGTGCTTACTGACAGTGTCAACTTTATAGCTGATTGATTTGCATAATCTACTTCTTGATTACATTTACTAACCAAATAAAGTATTGTTTATACTAGAATTAAACCTTGTATATAGTTGTTGAAAGCAGAAAAACAATAAAAAGATAAAATTGCAACTGCATTAACTCATTCAAATACAAACATTTAGAGGCAAAAGGGGCATAAAACAGAATAACTGGGCTTAAACAGCATTGAATTCCAGTGCAGGACAAAGTGAGAGTGCTTAACTCAAGAGTTGAAAACAGGTAATAGGGGGGTGGACATTATCAAATCCCTAGTTCCATTTACAATTTGGACATTTTCTAGCATGTTCAAATGATTCATCCATCTTAGAAATATACTGAAAACGAATGGAAATCCTAGAAGAGAACTAATACTGTATTTGAATCTTGTGATCAAAGCTGGCAACTCTTACTGTAATAAAGGAGTTACACTACACGTACTGCGGGCTGGCGGTTTTGAACACATCCATACAAAGCCTCAAGGAAGACCGTGGGCTTCTGTGGACGTCAGGTTCTCCTCTAAGCGTGTAATTGACCAGCAGCAGGCACTCACCTCGTCCACGTTTTCGAAGGCGTTGATGACATCGTAAGGCAGGCAGGAGAGGAGGTCAATCACAAACCAGGTCTTCAGATAGTTCATGCGGATGAGCTTGGGGTCAGAGATCACCTCCCCTGCAGGCCCGACAAAGGTGGTATGGAAGTTGAGCACGATGTCCACCAGGAAGATTACGTCCACAATGCTGTCCACCACCAGCCACGTGACATTGTTCTGCTTGGTTTTGAAAGACACATTATAGGGCACCATGATGGCCGTGTAGAAGGTCAGGATCAAGATGACCCAGTCCCAGGTGGTTTTGAAGGTGCAGTAGTGTAGAATGATGTGAGGGGGGGTCTTTGGTGTCTCTTGCTTGTACTGTGGAAGAATCTCAGATCCCAGCTGCAACACCTGGAAGTAGTAAGAAGAAAGAACTTGGCACAGCTGCTTCAAAGGCCATTTTTACAAATTTGGGGATTTTGAAAAATATAAAAAAATAAAAAAGGCCTGCACGACCTGCATTTTTTTGTATTTTAGCACATTAAACCCAGGAGCAACATTTCGATCTGCACAAGGTCTTCACCAACACAAAAGAGCTAACAAACACACTTCCACAATCAAAACAATTGTATTCAAGGATCTCCAGGTGTGAAAAAGAAGAAGAGAATAATTGATTAATGATGTCCTCGCAATGAGCTAATTACATGCAGTACTTACCAAAAATGAATTAGTAATTATGTGATTAAATCATTGCAAAGCCAATGCTATCCTTAAGTTTAGAAGTGCAGATTTCACACTTTTTAATTTCTTGTACTGTGCGACTTACAGAATTTGAGGATTTGAGGATACTTTGCTTGTTCCTGAAACGTTTATGAACCTCGACGGTTATCCAGAATGTAAATGTTTGTGTGTTTGTTTTCTTTGGCAAAGTGCAAAGTACATAAATCAGAGTTATTGCACATTGAATAAGACAACTGCTGGAAACCAGAAACGGTTTATTTTCCCTTCGTTCTAACTTTCCACTATAAGGACGGCCTCACAAATCAAGATGGAAAGGTTATTACTATGAAGTAAAAGTGCTGAGAGAAGTCGCCGAAGGCCTTTTCCAAGCAGCCGGATGGGAAGTGTTGAATTCCTTCTCAACCCATTTAAACAGCAATTTGCTGCCTCAGCAGCCCAATTGAGTAAAGTTAATGAGTCAATTAATACTGGTGATCTTGCATTTCCAAAAAGAAGCAAAGTCTGTAAATCAGAGGAGATGTGTGCAGCACTGCAAATGAATTCTTAAGAAACACTATCATAATATGATAAATGATATCACAGAGAAGCTTCTTCTAGCTTAACAAATTCTAAAAGGCTATGTCAGGCCCTTTTCGGGAATTGCTTCTCTTCTGTTATTTGGTTGATACGTCTGACATAAAATCCAGTCATTTCATAATCTTTGAAGAAGGTCAATTAGGATCTGGTCCAATTGTCTGGCACCAGACCATCTGATCTCCAAAACCATCCATTCATTATCAGAAAACCACTCATTCCTTATCTCCCGACTATTACATGAATAGACTGGATTCTAGCGGATAAGACATTATAAAAGGCAAAACTGTAGAACATGTGGTTCAGATTTAAACACTGTGGTCAAATGTATGCATCAAACCTGGGATGTACAATAAAACTTTAGTCCTGGAAAAGATTTAAAAAAAAACATTTTCTACTTGAAAGAAAATATCTAGAACAAGCTCTTGATGCAAGAACCTGTTCTTCAGTGTGACATTATGCAGTGAACAGACTGATAATCTGATTTCTCTCTAATTCTGAGAGTCTCAACAAATGCAGATTTGCTATGAGAATGGAAATTACAGAAAAAAATTATACCTGTCCACTGAAAAGTACTGTTTTAGAGCTCATAAATAATGGAATGATTTTACGGTAGGTTTTATCTTAATAGTGAAGTGATTTTAATTATAAAACTCAAAACTACAACAATGAGCACAGGACTGTGAGTGTTCTCCTTCATTTTCAAGACAGCATTAGTCTAGTTTTACATTAATGCAAGCTCCACATGTACAATACATGGCCTAGGTCTTTTAAGTCTTAATAATATGACAGATACGTTTGATGAGACCCTACATTGCCATGCTAGGTGTAGTATTTCATTAGGAATGGGGAATGCTAGAAACTAGGCTTGAAATATATGTGAAGATAATTGTACTAGAATGTCATGACTGAGACAGAAACGAATTTTGTCAAAGAAAAGAGCAAACTTTTAGTAATTCAGATTAATGCATTCACTATTATAGTCCTCTACTTGAGGGTAATAACTTAATTTAACAAATGTTCTGATTAGAAAGAGGTTTCTAATAATATACTGTAGAAGTAAAAGAAGCAAGCGGGATTTGCAGACAACATAATCCTCATCTCATCTTGAACCACTGAAATACCTGTGATTTAGGTACAGAACAGGAAATCCTTATTAGAATATTCTGTTGAGTGAAGCCATGTCATTTAATAATTCAGAGGCCTGAGTGAGAAGAAGTTCTCACTAGTTCATTATTTACCCCTTCTTTATATATCTTTTATTACTCTCAAGATATTCAGTGTTTGTCCAGTAGGAATTGCTGTATTCACCTCACAGCACGCTGCTATAAAAGGTGATTTGTCTGCAGAGAGTCTTCACTGTTTGGTGCTATTTAACTTTTCAGATGTGAAATCTTGGCCTTGTTCTGCGGGGTCTATCTTACAGATGAGTTATTTATTTTCCTATTAAATGTTGCTTATCTGAAAAGTTTTTACATGGCTAGCTAGATAAGTCTGTATTTTTGCTCCTAGTGGGGAAAAAACATTCACAACCAGTCACTCGTATCCTACGTACCTCAGCTAAGCGCGAATGCTTGAGAACGTTTTCTCCTTTGTGAACAGTTGGTGCCAGCTGCTGTAGTACTCCTCGGCTGCTTGTAAGAGCTCTTGTTAGACGGGCAAATTTACCCCAGCCTTTTGGAAGAGAGAGTGTGTTAACTCCAAAGAGGAATTATAATACAGTATACACTATAATATACCTTCACAATTACAATAATGGTTGGGTGAGTTGTGTATATCTGCTGTAAGTTCACACTCAATGCAATAAACAGACCAATTTTACTGCTGCTAATTGAGCTGGCTGACACTTTTATTCAGAGACATAGCTGTGCACTCATTTATATCCAGGGTATTTTACTTGAGTAATTTGGGTGAAGTACCCTCCTCTATCGACGAGCTCTGTTGGTAGAGCACGAGACTCATAATCTCAGGGTAGTGGGTTCGTGTCCCACAACAGGTGCAAGGTTCTCCAATAACCCATACTGGGCAGCAGCAGCGTGGGGCGGTGGCGGTGGATCACATTTCCGTGACAACGGCAACAACACCAGCACTATCTGCACGGAAAAAAGGCCCGGCAATCTACTTCTGTATCTTGCCATGAAAACTCCCTGGATAGTGACGGGGGAACTGTCCATAGGGTCATCATGAGTCGACACCGACTCGACAGCACTCCCACCTGCCCACCCTCCTCAGTGCAGTGCACAACAGCAGTGTTGTACCTGGGATCGGGACTCACAAGCTTTCCAGGATCTGAAGAAAAGGCTGTTTTTACAGTGTTCACCAGCACAGTCGTACATTGGTCAACCGAAATGCAAGTCAAGTCAAAACGTGGCAATCCTATCAAAACGGAAAGGACTATACTCATAACACACAATTTCCTTCCCTGTGTGGCTAAATGAAACACCCGATTCATTACAGTCTTCCTCAGTGCGTGGAGCACCCCTAACCGAACCAACCTTTAGATGAATCATCTTCGATGGGCTGCTTGAATGCTGTGATGTCACTAAAAGTGCACAGGAAGAGTACCACCTTATCCTGTTCATTCCGGATGGGAGCAATTTTGACGAAGAACCACACAGGAGTGCCTGAAACAAACAAAACCGGCGTTAACTCCGTGAGTGGAGAGGATGAAAACCAAGCTAATTGGCCCCAAAGGACTTTTATAAGACAATGCAGTTTGTGACATATTAGCACAAAAAATCACAACAGACAGAAGGAAGGTACCACACAGTAACTCTCCAGGAGGATCTGAATATTCATTATTTTAGTTTGAACCAGGGTTTGAACTGGGAATATGGTTCTATGCGGAGATGTGGGGATACTGCAAGTTCAACAGAAAGATTAAGGAGATTTTTAAGGGTACAACATCAAGATAATGAAATTGTGAGCATCTAGCTTGTTTATCATATAGTATGCTATTGACATCAGGCACTGTCTCTTTGTAATGGCACTACCTATTAACATATTTATTACCTTGTGCAGAGAGTTTAAAATTGTTACCCACACTCCAAAGGATTAAGAAGGAATTGAAGAGACTGACTGCACCATGGAGACCCGTTATGTGTAGTCACCAGTCTAAGGCACGCTCAATCTTCCTTGCACCTTAATCATGATTACGATTGTCAGGCAGGGAGGTAACTGGGTTGCACTAAATTTTATATAGTGCACATGCCACTGTGTGTGTCAGATGAGAGAAAAAAATGATAGAAATGAAGGAGGAATGGTAATGAATATGCATTACCATCATAAGTCCTTGCATTTGTATATGTTTTTTTTTTTTATCTCAGGGGGGCCCAAAGCATTTAGCACATAGGAGGGAATACACTTGATCTACCTCAGAATGGCAGCTCCCTACTGAGTGACACAGAATCCATTATGCGCCAGGAAACCCACTGCACAGCAGACAGGGGAAGGAGTGAGAAACTGCTTCAACAATTGAATTAAGGGGGATGTTTAGGGAAGCAAGACTGCACAAGAGCAAAGCAGAGTTGATCCAGGACTCCTTAACACCTCTACTGTCACAAAGAGTACCTTGGATCTATAATAACACAGTAGTCGCTACGTTTCCCCATTACTTACGGTTTTTCTTGTACATAAGTATTTCAAATGAGTTCATCTCATAGTTCTCAAAGGTCTGTCGCACTTTCTCACAGGTTTCCTTGTCCGTTAGCTCCCCGTACATGAAGCTGAAAGACAACGAACACAAAACCGTGTCCAGATGTAGGCTGTACTGCAGGTCTCATGCACAGCCAGCTGGGATTTCAATATACTGTGCAGACTGGGAAAGAAACACCTGATGATGGTTTGCAAACACATACACAGCTCGTATAAATCATCTTGGATCATCTCAGTAATTAACACAAGACACTGACACATTTAAACACAACAACGCTTGCTCTGGTCCAGCCAATTATAGCACACCTAAACATACGCTCCTCCCAACTGTTCTCGTCTAGCCAATTACAGCATATTTAAGCACAACGCCCCTCCCACTTGCTCAGGTCCAGCCAAGTGCAGCATACTTAAGCACAATGCCCCTCCCACTCGCTCAGTTCCACCCAATTACAGCACACTTAAGCACAATGCCCCTCCCACTTGCTCAAGTGCAGCACACTTAAACACAACGCTCCAACCATTTTCTTAAGTCGTTTGTTTTTGTGTGTGTCTCACTTGCTTGCTTTTGCACAGTGAAGAGCCAAGTAGACTGTGGGGAGGTAAAAAAGGCCCAGAAGCCCAACTAAATGGCAGTGCAGATGTACAGCAAATATAACTTTACGGCACAAGGCCAGTCGGATGATTCCCCAGACCCCCATCGAGTTCTGAGATGACAGCAATGAGGGCTCTCCTGGTGAGAGCACTGATGTATCCGTGAGCCCCCGTCTGCATCGTTTGTAAGACACTAACCTTACCAGCCTGTCAAGTGGATTTTTCATTGAGAGTAATGCAAATGATTAAAAAGCTACCAGCCATTAAAAGCTATTTATTATGCACAGTGATGAAAGGGAACCCAGATTGGATGCTTTTGGATACAGCATGTCATTTTTTATGTTCTGTCATTTGTTTTGTTTTTATGACCATCAGTGGTAATCCTACAATATTTGCATTTTGCACAAATTAGGAGAAAAGGGATGGGTGGTGGTGAAAACCAGAGGTGAGAACTATTTGAAAATGACTTAACTTTACCAAATACAGCCATTCTGCTAACTATGAAGTAAATCAGACATTCTTAAGATGTTTTCTGATTACATAATCTTTTCTTGGGTCAAATCTACCTGAGTTTGTCCCTGCATTTTCTCCTGTCTGCATTTAGATTTCCCTTCATGCTACAAAATAAAATGTGAGATTCATCCCAGACAGACATAATTCTATCACACTATTCTTTTGTCCTATCTTGGACACAGTATCAAACATAACTGGTCAGTTTACCAATATTTAACAATAAAGCTCTGTCCAACAAGGTATTCAATCTCTCTTTGTATGATTTATTTAATGTTTTGTTGTTGTGCAAAAAAAGGGATATTTATCAAGGGCAGCAACAGGTTCTCTGTGTAAGACATAACTTTCTGAGCTCCTATGTACCAAATTCTCAGCTGTGTTCAATGTAACCCTATATACATTCACTAGATTGTCTTATTAATTGTATATTATTTACAGTCACCTGTCAGCAAGTGTCACCACACAATTAACCCATTTGTATCTGTTCTGTATCTTTAGCTTCAGCCATGTTAAAGAGCGTCTCGAGAGAGGTTTAGGGAAAGACACTTGTTGAAGTGTGAAATGTAAAGCCCTGTAATTAACAGGAAGGGAACTTCAGTATAACTCTCTGTTTTTCCCTCTTCACACCACTTATTCCAGATGTTGCTACTACCCTTCCTATAGGTATAAATCATTTTGAAGGAGGAAAATGATTTAACTGAAGGCCACAGACAAAATTTTAAAAGGTCTCTAGAATTGTTTGAACTGCAAAAGTACAACAAGAAATCAAACCTTCTAAACAAAGAGTGTACCATCTAATTTTGACATTTGATATTGTCGTAATGTCTTGCTTTTACAGGCCACAAATCTGTTCAGAATCAGAATAATCTAACTTGTAATTCTAAATAAAAAGCACACTGATGAGGAAGAAATGAGCGCAGGACTGTAAGATAAATCTCCCTTATACTATTATATCTACTTTAATATTGCCTCTTTCTAGCTAAGAAAACATTGTATCATTTTTGCTTGGATGCTTTTGAAATTACTGATCATGACTCAGAACTACATAATTATAAACACTTATCACACTGTGTGCCAAATTAGTTTCATCATTGGGAGTTTTATCCCAGAGACTGACAATCTTATCCCATTACAACTTCCATCCTAGGTTAAACACAGTACGAAACATAATGGCCAGTGATTCCGCGGCAATTAACGAAAAAATAGAACAGGGATTGCAGAATTGCAGTTCATTACACTATTTTTTTATGCACATATAATACCAGTGTGACTTCTATTTTCATTTTTTTAAGTTAAAGATGAAAGAGAATTTCATCCACTGTACCTCTCTGGGACCAATATTAACACTTTATTTTAGCAATGGTATGTCTGTTTCAGGTGATCAATAGACTGGATGTGTCCATCATGACCCACTATGATGGCCTCTCTTGCCCTGCTTAGGAACTCGGTGATTTCACTGGAGCTGAGGTGAGGTGAGATTGAAAGTACAACACTTTTAAAAGCACAAAAGCTTGTCTGCCAAGTGCTCTACAAAATATCAAATGTTTAACAAAGGCTGTAACCTACGTACATTTGGGGTCTTGTGTCTTACATGCACTGACCAGAGCATTCACCCCAATCTTACCACATCAAACAGATCTCTGGGGCCCAGGCTTAAAGCTTTAAGAGGTAAAGAAAGACAGGTTACCTGCACGTGCTGCTCTTTTGCATAACCTCTGCTCGGTGGTAGCCTGAGAGCTTGCAGAATCCATCGTTGCTGTACACGATGGGCCAGTCCACAATCTGGGCATTGCCCAGAACAAAATTGGTATCTATTAAAAAGAGCAAAAAAAAAACAAACAGAACACAACAAGGAACCAGGTGTGTCATTAAAACTCAATTTAGTGTTGGGCACAGTAGAAAGTCACATGACAGTATGGCTTTGAAGCAATGAAACCTACAACATGGAAAGCAGTAGAGGAAAGACAGCAACACTCCCCAAATATTTACTGGAGAGCCAGCTCCTGAATGTTAAGACACACCAGGTGAGTAGACTTTGTTAATGGAAAGTATTACACATTGTTGAGATTACATATGGAAACGACAGCATTAATGGCCGTGGTTCAAAATGAAGCAGGAGTTTCTAGTTCTTCTCACACATTTGACCCATCCGGTGGCTTTTTTTGTTTTGGGCACAGATTTTCAAGCTTGCGGTTTAGTAATATCACTGACATAAGTGATACCATTTCTGTTATTCAAGTCATCCTGGCAGGGGGCTAATATTTAAGGAGTTAGGCTGAAAATAAAATTGTGATGGTTTTTATGTAGTCTTTTGTGAAGAGCAGGAAAGGCTCCTGGAAGTATTCTGCATAAGCAAAATATAATAATAAATGTTTATGATCCAGCTAACAGACACAGACATGTCTGAGACTCATAAAAAGCAATCCTTTTCACCTGAGGCTCTGTTTCTATTAACTGTTTCTGGCTGTGTTCATAACATATATGCAATAGTTTTTGTGTTCCTTCTGATCACTGGGACATGTCACAAAGGTTATTATTTGGATATTAAAATAGTTTTTCTAAAAAACACTAGCATTATTAGATCTATAACGCACTAATAATTAATTTTAGTGCAATGGATGTACATCACATTTAACATGTTTGTAATTCTTTTTGTTGTTTTTTTTAAATCCCTCAAAAAGCCTCTATTAATGTCACTCATATATATTTTTAAAACTAGCTCTCTGTATAAAACAAACCATCTGCTACGTGTCATACAGTAGACATTCCTAGTTATGTGTGATGACATAAGAAAGCTGCACAGGTGGATCACAGGTAGATTTAAAGTGTTTAAAGGAGATGTAATATAAAAGAATCTCTGGAGCCCTATGAAGAAGGTGTAAGTGGTAAAGAATGGAAAATCAGTTAGGTCTTGTCCTTTATAAGCAGTGTAATGTCCTCTCCATTACAGTCCCAAAGCTGCTTAAGACAGCTGTGCTCCTGATCTGTCAGCTGAATCTACCTCATATCAATTAGAGACGGGCACTGGGACTGCAGAGGGCAGGCTATCACTTCACACTCTCCAACAGACCGCTAATGGACTTCTCCAGGGAGACTACTGTACACACAGCACAGCTCAATGACTTGCACATAAAAACACAGGGGACTTGCCTTGGCTGTTTAAGATATAGTGCTTTCACAAATATGCTTAAATGCTGTACCAAGTAGCATCACTGGAAAAAGGTGCAAACAATACCGTATAAACAAGCTTGCCAAGACTTGCACATTTAAACTCTGCTGAACCTCGTCTTCTGCAACTGCCTAAACTCATTTACTGCCAAGATCTAATGATGTTAAAGAAGACGATTTACAGCTATGCCAGTAGTTTTTAAGATACATTCTAAAACAGAAAAATAATTCTCAAACAGCCTTCCAAATGACCACTGTTACTTAGTGTGGTCTGAGCCTAGGCACTGCATTTTCACATGGTTACAAATTCCCGGTTATTTTGACCACAGTCCAATCAGCACATGAGTAAATCATTTTGATTTCCGAGACAATTCAGCCTCAAAGGAAGACACCTTGAAAGGAAACTTCACTTTGGTTTTTGCATGCTACCTCAGATCTGGAAGTCTGGTTTAAACCCCATAGCCAGATCTACAAAACCTTCATTGGCCAAGAAATACAAGCATTGCAGTCTGTGCATTCAAGATACAGTTAATGGGTGAGAAACTGGCTCCTGTGAGGTGGAGATATGTCAAAGCTGGGAGAAAATGAAATCATAAGGAGATCATGGATATCAGACTATGTATTTAGTAAGCACTTGTTGTTAAAGGAATAAATGAACACCAGTGATGCATCATTGCAAAAGACTCTTTCAGCTACCACAATAATTTTCTTACACGCTATGGAACTGTTCTTGTTTGTTCAAGAAGAAGAACAAGCCTTTTTAATTTAATGCATATTATGCTGCATTAAGTTAGTATAATATGTAAAATCCAGTGAAAAAACTATTAGTTTGCCCCATTTGCTCACACTAGAGATAACACAACTAGAATGGCCTAAACACAAACTGATGTACAGTATTCATGCTTTGTGTCTTTTTTTCTTCAAAATGCCACTGAAGCTTGCCTGACCTCATCTGCAGTCTGAAAACACACTGGCACCACGTGTCAAATAAAAGGCAAACCGATGGCTTACAAACTAGACATACAGTACTGAGGACTTACATGTTAGTACTTTAAGACACATCCATAGAATACATTTTAAATGAATGAAATTAAAGGAAATGGGTGGCAACTTCAGGAATTACAAAGAACAACTTAGCTAACAAGCAAAACGCAAAACTACAGGGAATTCGAAACGTGGACAAGCAGTTACTAATACTACTGAGACAAGCACAAACAGTATGGGAGCTGAGCGTTCCATGCCAACATTTGTTATTTTACAAGGGTAAGATACTAACTTTTGCTGGTGAATAGCATTATACACTAAGATTTGAAATCTCAAGTTTGGATTTTTACTGTTTATTTTTTTTAACAGTACTCATGGGAGAAAGCAAGAAGAATGGGAAAGGAAAAATAAGAAGAGTTTCAAACTCCCCAGAAGAATAATTTGAGCACTTTTTCAGAGAAAAAAAAGACTGTAAATTAACAGAAATTGGTATAGAACATTGGTATAATAACAGAGTTGAAGAAAGGAATTCGTCAGAACAGAACACTGGTTCAGGACGTTTTTATATACCTGTCTGCCTATGTGACAACGTCCAAACTGAAAAGTTAAAAAGAAAAAAAAATGTTAAAGCAAGGGAAACACAACACTATTCACAACACCCTCTGCTGTTTCACACGGCAGCTTTATAGTGCTATCTCATGTTACAGGGGTCCGCAACAGCAATACACAATGACATATTCCCCCAAGTTTCAGACTCAGACTGTGTCTATTCACGGCAGAGATATCCAGTAACTGCACAAAAGTATCCACTAAAAGCAAGTCAGAGCAGGAAAGCTGCAGTCCCTGGCTCACTCCAGCTGAATTGGTCTATACCTGCAGAGCGATTACTCTGACAATCCCCCACAGCATATCTGCACAAAGAAACTGAGCGGCACAATGAAAGAAATTGTAAGTGTGTAGCAGGGCAGGGACTCCAGCGCCTGTTACAGCAGAATAACAGCGCAATTTACTTACCATGTTAACTGCATTCTGCAGGACTCAAATTCCATAACGATAAAACAGCTAGAAAAGATTGCAGGAGTATTGTGCAATGAACTGCATTATGTGGCATTTCATATGACATTATGTCTTCAATGAAAATGCAGTAATTTAAACGTTAGATTTTTAAACGTTCACACGTGTTGCTATAAGATTCTGGTTTGGTTATGTTACAGGTTCAGATACAACGATGTAGCCAGTTACAGACATCTAACGTTATTTAGGTTGCATGTGTTTTAGAAGAGTTTCATGGGGAAGTTTAAATACACAACATTAAGGGTCTAAAAGAATAATAAATAACATTCTGAGCTGACAAGCACAGCATGCAGCAGCGTTGTGTTTAACGTTGAGATTGTGTTTGTATCAAAAGTGTTTAAAATGTTTAAACAACACACTCAAACGTTTTGTAATTCGCGTTGGCACAACTTTTCTGTACTAAGCCGCAACTTCTTTCACGATGTTGTTACTATGTCTTTTGGTTATAAGTGACAAGTCTATACGTGAACGTGACAAATCAAACCCTCTTTTAGATATCTTTAAGTGGTTCAAAGAATAACTATAGCGCCATCTAATAACGTCATAACACACGCAAAAACAGGTTTTCGGCACAAATGCAAACAGATACAATATGAAAGCTGGAATATACAATACATAAGGTATAGTGCGTTCGGCTTTGTTTACGGTAAAATTTTGTTTACGTTAAGAAAGAAAATATACATATGCATACGCCTTTGTTAAATACTGTGAATGTGTACCAAAACAAATATAAGTTTATTACTTATTACCAACTTTCACAGCGCAGACAGGAAAGGGAACGCCAAACCAGGCTCACCTTCATAAAGCTCAAACTGGCAACAGATTGTCAACCCAAAATGATTTTAAAGCTGTTTTACAAAAAAAAACAATCAGAACAATTTCCTGAATACTGACCCGATAAACTCTCCCCCCTCTAACGAATTAATACCTACTTGAATAGCTGAAGATTTTCACCTGGATTGCACGTGACGTGAAAGCATATTTGGGAGATGAAAGGACTCGAGGAACTGACACTGAATTTACCCCCCCCCCCCAGCTGGTGTGAACTAAATCAAACTGGACGATGTTATTTTTCAAATCTCTCGTCGCTCATGAGCGAGCAAATCGTCGTGTGAAGGAATGAAACGAGACTTTGAAAGCATTCGGGGGAAGGAACCACATGAGCGCTCAGGGTCTGCGGCTTTTTACAGCTTTGTCTGCAGTTCTGCTCGATTTCAGCATCTTTTCAACCTCCATATGCTTAACCTTTGCAGAAAGCACTGTTTCCACATTATTCGACTATAGCACCGGTTCTTCTCGGCTTTAAAGCTCTTTCCCGGTGTTTCTCTCCTAATTTGATGCTACAATTGTCCGGCGCTCCTGCAATTTTCTATCAAGTTGTAAAGGTATCAAGATACCATGAAGTACAGAATGTTTTACTTTTTTTTTTAACTACACGCAAGTTGCTGCAAGTCCTCCACGACAACTGTATCGCTAAATACAGAAGAATACATAATTCTACATAATTGTTTTCCGCTATTAATTTTGTTTGTAATTTTGTCACCAGCCGTATTATGGGCATTGACACGTGCATATCAAACTCATCTCATTCTGATCATTAAAAAGAAGCCCCTTTCCCCAAGAACGCAGGTCTTGGCGATTGATAAACTGGCTTTGATTGTATATTAAGCTTTTTATAAAATGCATTTATTAAATTTCATAGTCAAAAGCCGAGGGTAAGCCTATGCTTTATCGCAAAAAAAATAGTATAGAGAATAGCTTATTCCACGCTAACTAGGCTATTTCAAAATATACTGTATTATAAATGACATTGATGGAATACAATGTATCCACCGTTCCCAGCGCAGGCTTTGGGATCTTCATAAATCAATATTTCTGACTGCGATGTGAAGAAAATGACTTCTCCAAAAGGCATGGAAATAGTCGTGTTTGGCATTGCGCTTTTCTAACATGAATACGTTTGAAATCTCACACACATGATAAACCTGTACAGTCCTGTGATGTGTAGACGAGACAGAAATACTTGGCACTTTAATTCCCCCGAACTTTGCCCCTCGGTCTCTCGGTGTTCTGGGTGTTGAGAGCGAGAAGGGAAATCGGCTCATCCCTTAAAAAGCGGCACGGTAGCCGGGGTCCAACACACTTCTCGCTGGGACCCAGAGCTCACAGCCTATCGATCAAGTTCAAGGTCTGACTGGAATCGGACCCTACCCTCTGCACTGACTCTGCCGCGGAACATTCTTCTGCTGAGCTGCGCTCAAAGGTCCCAAAACATTTCCTCTCATCCCTATTTGAAATAACTATTTGCAAAACAGTTTTCTATTAGATCCTCAATATTATTATTATTATTATTATTATTATTATTATTATTATTATTATTATTATTATTAAAGCGGTTATTACCGTTAGACCTTCTGACTATATTTTCCAGGAAAGTGTTTTGAGGGGCCACGAGTCCTCTCCTTCCCCCTGCCATCCCGACTCGTCATTCAGTCCGCTACGGGTGGAAACGGTTCAGCGCCCTGGGATGCTCGTATAGTACTATCCGCCAGAGTGTACTTGCAGTCCGATGTCTTCATGGTATCCGCTCCGACTGAGCTTGTGGTACAGGGCTCTCCTCCTGATGGCCCGCTGGTGCTTCGACCCAGCTCCCCCTGCCGAACAAGGAGGGTAGCAAATGTGCAAGCGAATGGAAAAAAAAAATTTAATACCCGGTCTGTTACTTGACTGCAGATTGAAACACAGCTCTTGGGATCCCGTTTCCAACTCCGCAAAGCATTGTTTCCACCTACTGGCAGAAAAAAGGGAACTGCAGTGTTAAAATCTTGAGACAGTGCCACAGCCGCTGGGATTATAATGTTGGTTACTCATGAGCTTTTCCTCGTGTGTAACTTATCCGATGCGCTCATAAATGGCACATATATCTAAAGGAAGTCGTTAACAATGATGTAATGTAAGGAACAGATCTTGCGTTATTTGTGAACAGTTATGGTCACTGGAAATTGGAAAGTCACTTCAGCACAGACCCATCTGAAGGATCTCTCTTCCATGTTCCTGCAAGGGCAAAGCCCAGCTGAGCCTCTTTTGTGGGCACCTGATGCAGGGTTCCCATAAGGGTCTAGTGTGCTTCTCAGAAACAGAGACAAACGGCAACATCTGACCTGAGCTGATATGGGCGTGTTCTCATTGGGTACCTCCACTTGTGCGTGGAAATAGGAAGTCCAGAAACAGGCCTGAGCAATAGCACAGATTAACCCAATGTTTCCATAACAATATCTTTTAAACCATTACTATTCTGTTTCCTCCCTGTGATGGATTAATGTCCCATCCAGGGTGTATCCTGCCTTGTGCCTGTTGCTTGCTGGGATAGACTCCGGATCCCCCACAGCTCTGAGTTGGATAACACAGTTAGAAAATGGATGGATGGATTATTCTATCACTATTTTAATAATTTAATGTGTTACAGATTCTTGCAATGACACTTTGGAAGAATCCATAAAAGAAAAATGTTAAAATTAACTGTACTTTACAAGTGCTACGTCTTAAGTAAACTACCAACAAGAGTGAACCACACTTTTCTTTTAACAAAACTATGACTTTAATTCCATAAAGCCATTGTGACAAATTAAAAAATAGATTTGTCCCTCAGCAAGACCAGGATGCCATGCCCTCTAATTGAGGAAAACTCTTTAAGTATCAGGATTTAAGTTCTCGGTTTTGTGAATCCAGCTCAAAACAAAGGCTTCAGCTCAGTCTTTATTTCTCTGGCATAACAGATTTTGGGCTTTGCAGTTTTGGAAATTTTCCTTTGAAAGAAAATGAGAACAGGAGACAAACCTGTGCAGGGAGATTGAACTAATTAGGGGTGGAGCAGAGGCACTGTGGCTAAGGATCTGCACCTGTGGCTGGAAGGTTGCAGGTTCAAATCCCATGGCCAGCAGAGGAATCCTACTCCGTTGGGCCCCTGAGCAAGGCACTTAACCCCAACTGCTCCAGGGGCGCTGTACAATGGCTGACCCTGCGCTCTGACCCCAAGCTTCTCTCCCTGTCTGTGTGTCTCATGGAGAGCAAGCTGGGGTGTGTGAAAAGACAAATTCCTAATGCAAGAAATTGTATATGGCCAATAAAGGGATCTTCTCTTATCTTAATCCCCTTATCACCCCAATAACCCCAGGGTAAAAGAACGAGTGCTAACCAGTATCTCCCTTTTCAAGCAGTGTCTAGTAAGATGTCTGGTTCTGTGCAACTACTTTGTAGGAGTTCACTACATTATGCTTTCACCAATGAGCAGATGTATGGAGTGAATGAGATCTTCCGAAATATTGGAATGGAATTTAGTTTATAGAATAATTCTGTGTGTGTATGCGGGGAGGGAGTTGCTCCAGTAAAAAACATTTTTGAGAGATCATAGCCTTTTCTTTTTTATAGGCAGACACTTCTACGTGTCTGTGTAGAAAACCCCCCGTTGCTGCAATTGATTAATTCCTTCCCACTACAAGTCATCTCATTGGGCCAGTTACACAGCACTGTGGCTGGAATCAATGCCATCAGGAAGGATAGCCATTGATCAATCTAGCGCTGCAAACTTCTTGGCATGAGGATTTATGTTCTGCTATTGCTTCAAAGGCATAATGCTGAAGACACCCTTATTCATGCAGCGTCACTTTCTCAGCCCAGCTGATGATGACATATGAGTCAGCTCAAATAGCAGCTTCTGTTTTCTTCATTCATTATGATGAACAAAGTTTAAAGAAGGCTGGTATCATCCTAAATTATGCTTTAGCATTTTATGAACAAAGTTCTGTTATTGGAGTGAAAACAATAACTAGGACACTTTATGCATTTTCCCCTATTTTTTGGCAAGCAGACTCTACAGAAGCAGTAGACATACCAATTCTTATTCTCAAAAATTAATTGCTAGTCCGGTAAGTGTCATCTTGCTGCACAAATAACAATTTAGAAATTTCCAAATCTTCCATGACTTTTCTTTCAATTAATCCTTAATCGTTACAGTGCTGTTCAGTAGCCAGATCGATTAAGTAAATCGAAGAAGAAAAGACAGGTCCCAGACATTTCTGTTTATCTCCAGCGCCACTGGTCTCAATGAAGCGCTTAGAACAGACGCTAATTTCACAAGAGGTGGCAATCATACAATTTTAGTTGTCTCGTGACAAGAGCAATCCTTCAGCATCAGTAATGGAGATGTGTTGTGTAATACAGATAAGCACCCACCTTTGTGGCAGGGAAAAAGCAGTGAATTCAATTGAATGAATAGGAAAAAGGATTAAAATGTGATCTTGGTGACAGAAATAATCTTGATTCTGGAACTTAAGGCACTGAAGTTAAGTTTACTGATACCCTAACCTCCATCATAGCAAATAACAGAACACACTGCCGTTGAAGGAACTTTGACAAAGACAGGCCACAGACATTGTATCATGAAAGCAAGATAAGACCTACTGATGAGCAGGAAGACTTGAGAATACTATTTGTGTTCCTGTTCTAAACAAATCTTTTTTTTTCTCTTCAATTTCTTTTTTCACACTTTTATTTGTTGCTCTTTCAATCATCCTCTTACCTTCATTTTGGTTTTCCTCAGTTCTTCCACATCCTTGATTGTGTCCGTGACAGCTTGGGGCGGATGGCTTTCTTCAAGTTCACCAGCCCTTGCAGTCCATCTAATCCACTCCAGAGTTTTGCTACTACCTGCCCCTCACTTCATTAATCAATAAGGAGCAACATCAGTGCAAAAGGTAAAATGCTGGTTGCATCAAAGTACTGCGGTGGAATGGATTTGGAGACTGAAGGTAGAGGAGCCCTTCTTTAGCACACTGAGTAAATATTCCCCATAGCTGAGTTGTCAATACACAGTGCAGACAATAACAAGAAGGGTTTGTAATGAACCAAGTGATGCACAGAGGAACCCACAGTGGGGTGACTACTTATGGGCCTGCATCCATGATCTTATCCTGCTCCTTTTCTGCCACAAATCCCTCCCTTTGATCTTTCACACCATTTCCGTATTTTGGTTGCTACATCGGAGCTGATGAGGTAGTGCCTCCCTTCCATTATTCAATTATTATCCATTATTCAAAAGATTAATGTTGGATTTTGGGTTAACATGGGATATTGCTGTGCAGCCTGCTGTATCCTGAGTTATGATGAGAGCATACTCTCTAAATCCAAGGGGATTTATCCTGTCAGTCGCACCCAGATGCATACAAAAATACAGATCAATCAACAAACAGAATACAATTCAAATATCTTTAGTCTCAATGGACAAGGTGTTCCAAGTATGCAGTTTCCTTCTTTAAATGCACTGTGGAAAGTAACCTGATACCCAAAGCTTCCTTCACTGCATTATGGAAAGCGACCTGATCCCAAAACACTTCATCTTCATTCACCACATTAATCGTTTAGCTCTCCAACACAGGCGGCAAACCAGTTCTCGAAGACGGGAACTTCATGGATCATTTACAGCAGACATAGCTAGTGAGTCTCTCCAGCCATTCACAAAACAAATGCAACACAAAATGATGGACCTATTTTTATAGTTTTCTTTGCAGACAGTTTTCCTAGTTTTATGACTTACAACACAGCTTACAATGGACTTGGTCAGTATTGGGATAGGTGTCTTCCAGGGGAAAAAAAACAGGTGGTTGCTATCAGTGGTTTTGATAGACCAGTAGGTGGTGCTCAGTCCCCTAGATCAGAGATTCCAAACTTAGCCCCCAGTATGGTGACTGGAAATATTTTGCTATTCCTTCATTTGAATGTGACATGAAACTGGGGATCTGACTGGCTAAGGGCTGTATGTCACTTTTCAAAAGAATCGTGGAATAAAGGCTAGTGTTCTTGCTTAATTCCACTTGGCTTGTAAAGATGAGATCCTTTGGGAATTAAAAATTTCATGCAAATGCACATTATTACTATTATGATATGAGTTCACATCACGTTAGAATTTACAAATTTATTCTACCCCTACACAAAACAGACGTTTGTTTAATAATATATGTGACATTTTGATCTACAAACAACTGAACATCGAAATTTAAGAATAATGTTATCTTAATGCTTACCATAGGGGGGAGTTTGAAAATACTGTATCAGTCTTTGAGCGCCATCTGTTGTCCAACCAGAAAAAAACTGATTTTATGGAGCAAAGAATATGAGAAATGGTGACCAATTGGAAAACAAACAACGATAGGGACATTTCGTACATATAAATGAGCAATCCCAGCATTATGATAATGCAAGTATGACAGAAATAATATTGTAGTGCAGAGTGTCTATCGGCAAGCAACAGCCACACTGTACAGCAAATGAGGTGAATAAATATCAAACAGTTCTATGGGATCTTGACTTATAATAATTGTTTACACTTATATAGCGCTATTCTGGACACTCCACTCAAAGCGCTTTACAGGTAATGGGGATCCCCTCCACCACCACCAGTGTGCAGCCCCACCAGGAGGATGCGACTGCAGCCATTGTGCACCGGTACTGTCCCCACACACCAGCTCTCAGTGGGGAGGAGAGCAGAGTGATAAAGCCAGTTCAGAGATGTGCAGTATTGGGAGGCCAACGTTGGCCAGGACGCCGGGGTCACACCCCTACTCTTTTCAAGAAACGCCCTGGGATTTTTAATGACCACAGAGAGTCAGGACCTCGGGTTTATGTCTCATCTGAAGGACGGCGCCTTTTTACAGTATAGTGTCCCCGTCACTATACTGGGGCATTAGGACCCACACAGACTGCAGGGTGAGCGCCCCCTGCTGGCCCCATGAACACCTCTTCCAGCAGCGGCCTTAGTTTTTCCCAGGAGGGCTCCCATCCAGGTACTGACCAGGCTCACACCTGCTGAGCTTCAGGATAGACAAGGACTTGGAATTATCAACAAAAAAGAAAGGCGCCTCCTACAACGCAGTGTCCCAGGTTACCATACTGGGGGCACTGGTTTGGAAATTCTGTCTACAGGGAACAGAGCCACCTACTGCTGGACTTGTACCATCACTTACAGCAGTGACCCGGCTTTCCAAGAGATTTCCCAATCCAGTACTGTACCGCCCAGACCCCGGCTTGACTAACTTCTGAGATCAGGCTGCCGTGTTAACGGCAGAGCTGGTTATGTTGCTGTTAAAACGTTTAAGGATTTGCCAAAACGAGAGGTTCTCAACTAAAACCATATTAAAGCAAGTCTTTGACCTCATGATTTTATCATGTTGGATTCAAACTTCAAACTCAATAATAATGCGCTTTCAGTTTATTAATTACTTTATTAAATGTAGCTTATCAAAGACAGGCTTTCCTGGAGAGTCAAAGTTACAAGCATAAGATGAGTGCTCTGAGATGTCTTGTTGAGTTCTAGTCCTGAGACCTGCACTCTAAGTTGTTTGTAGCGTGACATTTCACTTTTGTATGAAAACATGACCCCAATTTATGTATGTTTAGCTGCTTGGGTTTTTTTTTAATATAAGCAGTTTTAGACGATTAAAAGACTCTGTATCGGGTAATTTAAAAAAGCAGATTTGAATTTCTGATGCATGAGTGACTTTGAAAAACGTAACGAAACGTATATGAAAGAGGTATCCAGTATACTTCAATTTCGACTTGCGCATAAAATGCTCATTCATGTTTTGAAGCTATAGGCTCTCTCAACTCTAACTTCTGTGGCTGTATTACGAAGAAATCATTTTTGCAAAGCTTTTCCTTTCCCCCGAAGGCAACCCAATCTCGTTCACTTTAACAGTCGGGTTCCCAGTGTAAAAAGGATCATTCTAAAATCGGATCCTATTAAGTCAATACAGCTGAACGCACGTCTCCCACACCTACTGTAGAACGACCTAAGCGAAAGCGATAAATACCGAAAATAAAACACTTGCGCTAAGATAGCTGCCTCGTTCGTGGGTTCCCTGCGAGAGAAGAACGTGAATTTTGGCGAGACGCCTTGGGACAATAGTGCGTTGAAGGGGCCGGTGTTTATTTTGAGAGAACACTCAGTACCAATCGAAACCTCTTCCAGCAGAGCCCACAGCGCGCGCTCGCCCTCTCCATTCCGGCCGGCACACGCTCACGCCACAGCTCGCCTTCACTGCGGCCAAGCACAGCGCAATTCCTTCCGCTGCAGGAAATAGGTCCGTCTGCCTCCTATTGTTGCCGTTGTTGTTTTCACCCCCCGGCACACACAAAAAAAAATACAAACAAAACAGCTGGCCTCCGGGAAGGCGAAATTACACCCCCACGCTGCTGCTGCTGCTGCAAAAAAAAATCACGCTACTCGATAAACGTCGCGGCCTCTTTCCTCGTTTCAACCCGATAGGCGGTCATAATAATAAATAGCGAGGTGGATTAATATCTGACATTTGCACAGCGACGCTGCTGCGTAGAAAGAAAGGGGAGTTGTTTAAAAGAAGGGAAAAAAAACGCTCTGCTCGGCTGCGCTAGTATGTTGCATGCCGTATAATTTTAATTTAGCAAGGGGAAAAAGCAAATAAATATTTAGCAATGCCTGGGATGATGGAGAAGGGGTCGGAGTATTTGGGAAAAGGACGGTCAAACGGGACGAAAAGCCCCTCTAACGCCTCGAATGGACATTTTTCTGACGAGAGCGCCAGCGACGACGAGCACGGTATAGCCTCGAACACGGCTCTTTAACAGCCTGCAAGACGTTTGACATTTACAGCACCATTGTGGATGCATATTAATAAAACCGTAGCTCATATGTGTTCATTGCTTCTTCCTAGATGTGGGGATGCGAGTGGGAACGGAGTATCAAGCGAGTATTCCCGATTTCGATCCTGGTAGGATATTTATATCATGAAATTTTACTACCGTACGGTACCTGACCAGAACGGAGATAGCCTCGGTTAAGGGGTTCAAGCCCCTGTTGAAAGCCTAGGGGGGGGAAAATGGAATAGCTAATCGATTATCAAGAAGTGATTGACCCATTTGGCCTCCGTTTATTGAACAAGTTTATCCGAGCGGTTAGCATTTTATACAACATTGTGCAAACAATTGGTGTCCGTAAGATTCCCTGTCGAGAGACATTGTAGGCAGCGTGAAAGCACGTTTTGCGTGGCGTTGTTATTAATATACTCTTGGGTACGGCTGATATCTAAACGAGTGAATGTTGACTGTTGGTGTGAGGACGTATAGTTGCTGTTCTCCTGCTGGGTAACGTATTCGTTTTGCTTGAGCTCCTGTAGCCCCGCCCTCTCCACCAAATAAAATTAAAAAGACGTTGAAAACCAATATCAAAGAAAACATCGAGACAACATAAATAAAAAAAAAACACTTTTTTTTTAATTCAGTATTTATTTCCTCCGCTTCCATTAATTCTCACTCCGCGGTTGGCGCTGGTGCTGCTGTCAGCGGTAAACCCAGTCAAACGAGTGTGCGGCTGAACACCGTTTCCAGTTTCTGATGCAGGGCCGTTAGTTGCATGAAACTTTTCAGGCTCTTCAGTATGCTGGGGGGGTCATGTAACTCGGGTGTAGCTGAAAACACTAATTCGCTCGTTTGTTGATTACATTTTTGAAGGTGCTACGAAGTACAGTGATAAAGACAGCGGCGGCATGTTGGTCTGGTCTCCATACCATGCGATAGCTGATACGAAATGTAAGTAGTGCAGTACAGATATCGGTAATATTTTTATAAGGAAATATTTCTTTGTGTCTTAACGTAGATATAGGTAAAGACGCACATTCCTAAATAAATGACACCCTGTTGGTTTATTTCTAAGTTTTAAAAGTAACTCTCCCCTTGTTTTGTTTTGTTTTTTTCTCTCCCCCCCAGTGGATGAGTACATTGCCATTGCCAAGGAAAAACACGGCTACAATGTCGAGCAGGTACAGTTCTCCCGGCGGGTTTCTTAGACAAGCAAGCCCTGCAGCTGGACTTGGGAGCAGGGACAGAGGGGGTGCCGTCTCTCCACAGGGCTGTGGGGGTCCGGAGTAGTTTGCCAGGTCATGTGCTGAATGCTGAGTCGCCGTGGGTGGACTCCGCGTTCTTGACATAAATGCCGAGGTTGAATGATGAACATGAAAGGTTGACTTCAAGAAATGTTGATGAGGGGGACAGTCCTGGCATGATTGAATTAACGAACGCAAGGCAAAATTGGTTGAATAGCATCGTTGCCTGGAGCCATTTCTAGTCTTGAAAGTGTGCGCTCCATGTTTCAAGACCATGAACTCCTGAGGATCAGAAGGAAAGTAGATGGCTTAAAATATATGCGTACGTGTGGATATAGTTGATTCTTTGCTTGTAGAAAAACTGATCTGAGGTTTCAGTATCGAAGTTCGGCAGAGCATTTCAGGAATGCCTGTAACATTTGACAAGCCCTTATCTCTGGCAGAGGATTAAGTTTCGGTGTTCACGTTTTGCTGCTCCTGCAGGCGCTGGGCATGCTATTTTGGCACAAGCACAATATCGAGAAGTCGCTTGCTGACCTTCCGAACTTCACGCCCTTTCCTGATGAGTGGACTGTGGAAGACAAAGTGCTGTTTGAACAAGCCTTCAGTTTTCATGGGAAAAGCTTTCACAGGATTCAGCAAATGGTGAATGTCCCTTCCAACACTGCTGTCTCACTGCATGACTGTCAGGATGTTTGTTTAGTAATAAAGGTTCCAGTATCTGAGTAGCTCATAGTTATCATGCAGAATACAGTAAATACCCATTTTATAGTGATACAGGTTACATAAGAGCTTTGGGTGCTTCAGGTGGCTCAGCAGTTAGCATTGCTGCCTCACAGCGCTGGGGTCCTGGGTTCAGTTCCTGGGGCACTATCTGTGTTGAGGATGTGTGTGTTCTCCCTGTTTTCTCATGGGGCTACTCTGCCTACTCTGGTTTCTACCAGGTTGTTTGTCATCAGGGAGAACTGGCCCTGGCGTGCGTATGTCCTGCGATTGACTAGTGTCCCGTCCAGGGAATATCCTGGCTTGGGCCAGATACCTGCCGGGATAGACTCTGGCTCCCCTCAACCCTGTACTGGGAAACACAGTTAGAAAATGAATGAGTGGATGGGTGGATTGGGCTCTTTAATCTTAGCTGACTTGAACCTTCCCATCTCTAGAAAATGACAATAATCGGTAACACCTCAGCAAACTAGACACTCAAAAGTTTATGCAAAATAGTACAATTTCAGAATAGAGCTAAGATTTTAGGAGGTTATGGAAAATAAATGTTCTGGTTTCTCACAATTTCTTTTTTCCGTTTAGTTACCAGATAAATCCATTTCTAGTTTGGTAAAGTACTACTATTCTTGGAAAAAAACTCGTTCCAGGACCAGCCTGATGGATCGCCAGGCGAGAAAACTGGCAAACAGGAACAATCAAGATGAAAGGTGACGTCAGAGCGTCGTTGTTGTTGTTGGTTTTTTTTACCACGAATGAGCATTGTGTTTGTGCGGTTTTAAGGTGTAATGACACGGGAAATGCTTTTACTGTTCTGACCTTAGTGACGAAGAGATGGAAGAAGCCAATCCTAACGAAGGAAATGACAGCGATTATGACCCAACTAAGGAGGCTAAAAAAGAGGTAACTGTTTGTTTATACAGCTGACCACTTTCTCATGAGCAAGGAAAACAGAAGTACGTGATATTGGCAGCTAGGAAACATGTTTTAAAAATTAAAACACAGTGACAAAAACCTGCCTCTGTCCCTGAAGCTGTATTGTACTAAATTACATATAAGTTAGCATTATATTGTGTCAAAATGTTAAAGTACTTCATAGATTTAAGATTTAAACTCTATATGCTGTTATATATATATAACAATGTCTTAGAAACTTCTGCAGTTCTTCAGTGCTACTGTACCTGTAAACACCTACTGTTTCTAACGTTTAAAGGCTCTCTTCCAATAGTTAACGTGTGCCCTGCCCATGACCCCCAGCTGTGTGGGTTTTGTCTCTTCCTCTTGTTATGCTGTGGTGGAGCAGGGTGGCCTGGTGGTGCAGTGGTTAGCTCTGCTGTCTCGTAGCACGGGGGCCCTGGGTTCAGTTCCAGAGCCGGGCTGCTTTCTGCATGCAGTTTGCGTGCCGTCCCCGTGTTCCTGTGGGTTTCCTCCGGGCGCTCCGGATTCTTCCCACAGATCAGGGACATACTGGTACAGCAGGTTCATTGAGTTCTGGGAAAACCGGCGCTGGTGCGAGTGTGAGCGTGTCTGTGTCCGCCCTGTGACGGACTGGCGTCCTGTCCAGGGTGTATCCTGCCTTGAGGCAGTTCGAAAGTGGGTGCATGGATGTATAAAGCTGTACATTTTCATTCCCCCTCCAGAGTCACTCCGAGCCGCCCACCCAGCCCAGCAAGATTGGGTTGGGCCGGCGGGAGCACCAGAACCTGCAACACCGACACCACTCCCAGAGGTCCAAGTGCCGCCCGCCCAAAGGCATGTACCTGACTCAGGACGACGTGGTGGCCGTTTCCTGCAGCCCGAGCGCAGCCAACACGATCCTGCGGCAACTGGACATGGAGCTGGTGTCTCTGAAAAGACAGGTATTGCTAATCCATCTTCTGCCGTGCATGCTGGTCTTGTCTGATCGGGGGGGGGGGGCATATGTTGTTTTGATGACCTGCTGTGATAAAAATGGTGTGCAGCACTGCGGATCCTGGGCCACACTGCCTGAAGCAGCAGTCTTGCCCGACGGGATAGAAGGGGCTCTCTGTGTCAGTGGCCAGCGGTTCCCCACCCTGTCCCTGGGGGACTTCCATTGCTCTCCTGGCTTTTGCTCCAGGGGGATTCTGAATCGGCCTCCTCGATTTCAGTTTTCCATGTGAGGGAGATGTTCAGTTTTCCTGTAGCTATTAAGAAGTGAATAGGATTTGTAACTGGCATCAACCCAATGGAACCTAAGGTCTACAGAGACCTCCCATAATGCAAGTGTGGTGCCTGGACCTCTGCTGAAAGAGAAAAGCTCTTTCTAGAAGTGTCTGGACCGCAGGACCAGGGTTGGGAACTGCTGTTATAGACTCCTTGTATATATAGCTGAATGTTTGGTATATCTGTAAATTATCAATGATGTTGGATGTAAATATGAAATGTGAATGTGCAGTGTTGCAGGGATTTGTTTTCAGCTGTACTGGTAAGATTTTTTTGTGTGCAGGTATTCGTAAATTCAATTACTGTGTTTATTCATGATGCTGTCTGGTTTTACTGTCTTTAAGGTTCAAAATGCTAAACAGGTTAACAGTGGTCTAAAACAGAAGCTGGAAGCAGGTATTGATGACTGCAGGCTTCCTGAGGTAAATAACAAAGGTTGATGATTCAGATTGTAAAAAGCAGTGAACATGAACCCTGATATAGTGCAATTTATGGAAGTTATTTAATTTTGTGCTTTGTATGCAAGTAATTTTCTGTTTTCATATTTTAAGACACATCTGTCAAACTGTACTAAGCTCATTTATTTCCCCCCAAGATGAATACTTGTGAATGAGGTAAAAAAAAATGTTTCTCATGCATGCTTGTGTTTTATGAGGCTAGAACTGAATTTCCTCTGGAATAAAGATATAGGGTAATAATAATAATATAATAATAATAAACTTTATTTTATATAGCGCCTTTAAAGGTGGCTTCTCAAAGCGCTTTACAGGATGACAATAACAATAAATAAGAAGACTACAACAATAATTAAGAAGATTTCACAAGATAGGACACAATTATAATTACAACAATACAACAATAACAATAGAGGAGACCATGGAAGGTGGTATTAAGAAGAGCAGAGGGGTGAAGAATGGAACCAGTTAAGTAAAGGCTTTTCTGAAGAAGAAGGTTTTGAGTCTGGATTTGAAGGCGTTTAGAGAAAGTGACTCTCTAATATCCTTGGGCAAAGAGTTCCAAAGCTTGGGGGCATAGCAGGAGAAGGCCCTGTCGCCCATACAATGTAGACGGGCTTGGGGGACAGTAAGGAGGGCAGAATTTGAAGAGCTGAGGTTGCGAGGTGGGGAGTAGGGCGATAAAAGTTCAGACAGGTATTGAGGTGCCAAGCCATGTAAAGCCTTATAGGTGAGACAGGGTAAGACATGGCCTAGATAAGAGAGATTAAAAAAAAAGTTTAGGAAAAGTAAGACAATATTATTAAATGGAAAATATATTTTTAGCAGTACTCATTGATGTTACTCCCAGCTAATAAAATGTCAGATTGTCCTTACAGACAATTAATGCTCCTATTGAGGATGCACATGGGGAAATAAAAAAATATAACTTCACGACTGTCTCTCTCTTGTAGTGCACCCAGAAAGTAAATGCTCGCTGGACAACAGATGAGCAGCTTCTTGCAGTTCAAGGTACATTTTCAGTTGTTTTATTCTTAAATACATTTTATTAAGTATTCACTTTTTATTACCGGTTCTAACAGTCACTGAAATGCTGTTTTTAAGAATAAACTACCTTCTTACTGCGCTTAACAAAAAGTAAGAATACTTTTAGTCAAGCACAGTAGGTGGTTTAATCTGGGTGAGGACTTTAACATTTCTTGCATTCTAAAGGAAAACCATCAGATACAGGTGCAGGCTTTTGCTCATTTGTTAATGTTGTAGGACCGTTCTGGGCAACTGTGAAAATATTCTGCCGCTCGTAAAATGTTATGTTTGCTAGAGGTAGTCCGGTATACTTTTATCAGGTTGAGCAGAAGCAAATACTTTAAAACTCCAAGGGGGGGGAAGCCAAGTGTCTTTTCCAAGATTAACTCCAAGAATTATACTGTAAGACTGTATTTCTTCATTAAAATGTTCCTTTCAGCCCTTACCATACCGTTTGTGTGTGAGCCGGTAACGCAGCATGGCTGAATTCGCGCCGGGGGAACTGAACGTGGCGTTTGTCTCTCCGTAGGTGTCCGGAAGTATGGAAAAGACTTCCAGGCTATTGCCGACGTTATCGGTAATAAGACCGTAGGGCAGGTAAAAAACTTCTTTGTGAACTACCGTCGTCGATTTAACTTGGAGGAGGTGCTGCAGGAGTGGGAGGCAGAACAGGGGACGCGGGCCCCCAACGGAGACACAGCCGCCTCGGGGGAGGAGGGGAAGAACAGTTCCAACACTCCGTCAGGGAAGAGTACCGACGAGGAGGAGGAGGAGGTGGTGGCGCTTTCTACTTGACTTTCCCAAAACCGAGCCCCCCCCCCCAAGGCGAGAAACGCCCTTGTCTTTGACAGCACCCCCTAAAGCCCATGAGCACTGTACGCCCACAAAACCCCGTGCTGCCTTGAAAGTTTTCATCATGGCAGATGTACGAGAGTGTCCAGGATTCCTGGCTCAAATTGTGCAGGGAAGAAAAATGCTCTTAACAATTCCGAACGCTAGCACACTCCCTTCCGAGATCCGGAGTTGTACCGGAGCAGGATGGGCAGATGTGCAAATGTTGCACTCGGGAGGTTGTTACACCTGTGACATCTAAGGGGTCTGTCAGTCCCTTGAGCTGCTTTGGTGAAGGACGGATACCGTTCGATTAGCTAGACACTAATCTCCGAACAGCCAAATTGGAAGCACGCCTGTACAAATCAAAAGTCTAGCCAAACTGATCAAATTTACCAGGTAAACGCTAGTTTTCAAATGGCCATTATAATGGTGGAAAATGAAAATGCAGTTTAAATGCATGTTAAAGCTATTTGCCTTTTTACTGTTTTCTGTGCAATAGTTTGCTTCATGAAATTTGTGAAAGTCGAACATGATTGAAAATACTGGGCAAGTGCTGGATTTAAGAGCGTGCACATCTGTCAAGAAATTGATTTATATAAGAAAATGTACTTATGGGAGTTTGACTCATAAGGGTCTAGTCTGCATTTCGGTCACAGTACTATGTGCTGCTGCTTTGTGCTCAATTGAGTATTGGTGCTGTCGATGATATCTTTGTACTGATGGAGTTACTGTGATTAACGTGCGTTTGTGTGCGACCGACTGCATGTGAAACTTTAACAACTGTTGATCCGGCATCGCACCAGTGTAGGAAAGTGACAGGTTTGAGTGTCTGACGCGTGGTGACTGAAATGCAAATCGGAACTAATCCTCTCGCCCGCAGGCCCAGGTGGCCCCGGCGGCCCCGGCGTCGGGCCCGACCCCCGCCGCCCAGGCCTCGCCCGCCCCGGCCCCGGCGCTCCCCGCGGCCCCCCTGCACCAGCCGCCGCCTCTGCTGCGGCCGTCCCTCCCGGCCACCCCGGCTCTGCACCGGCAGCCCCCGCCGCTCCAGCAGCCGGCCCGCTTCCTGCAGCCCAGGCCCGCGCTGCACCAGCCCCCGCCCCTCATCCGCCCGGCCAGCCCCATGCCTCCCCGCCTCAACCCGCGGCCGGTCCTGCCCGCCGTCGGCGGCCAGCAGCTGCCCACGCTGATCGGGATCCAGGCCGAGACCCCGTCGTCCTCCTTTCACTGAGCTGGCGCGGCGCGGACAGCCCTCGCGGGACCGGCAGCGCTGAAAATGTCCCCTTTCGTTTCCTACGAGTAGAGCTCATGCTGATGGAGCAGAGCACAGTGTGCAAAACTGCAAGAGGGTGAGAGCCGCAGTGTGTTGCATTGCCGGTCCAAAGAGTTTGTGTCTCAGAAATAAGCAAATCGTCGAGCCGGGGTGGTGGGGGGGAGTGTTTTCATGTTATCCGTAAAGTACCTTTTTTTATTTTCCTGGAAAATCTTAAGCGTCACGTATCGACCAACCCATTCTGCTGAAACCAGCTACCAAAAAGGTTTTTTTTTTTAAAGTTTTTTCTCCATTTGGTTTGAGCAACAAAATAAAAACACTACAAAGCAGGAATAAGACATTAACACGTACTGCATCAAGTAAGAGGCAGCGTTTTTGGGGAGATGTATTTTACGTTACGAGCGTAAAACAAATAATGGATATGTGCTGGATTTTCTTTTTTTTTTAATAGCTCAGTTATTTACTGTATCAAAATGCTGATTTCTTTAATATAGAACTAATAGTTATTGGTCTTGTGTATATAAGCAGTTATTTATTTTTCTACTTGGTGCTATGGACTCCTGACTAATTTTGCATATGCGCAGAATAATTATCACCATAAAAGTGCTCTTAAGTACACAGAAGTATTTTTTTGTTGTTGTTTTAAAGTTGTATTTCTCTTTTCTAGCATAGAGTGAGATGAGCAGTGCCCAACTAGATCTCGAAACTGGAAACCGAATGCGTCAGCCTTGCCCGTACACTGGGGTAATAGAGGACTGACGTTTGGGAGCAGATATTGAAAGATTGTTTTCTAATTATTTATTTATTTTAATAATTGCCGAGAAGGGAAAACAAAAAACCTAATGTTTTAAAAGCGTTGCATTCCATTTTGAGGTGTTTGTATTTCAGTGGGTTGTCTTTTCGGAAACAGGAATATTTCTTTGTTGAACCTATATTGTTTCATTAAATGGCATTTAGTGTCTTTCCCTCTTTTTAATGTTGAAACTTGGCTGGCATCGGAACAAATGCTTTCCCTTTCTTTCAGTAAGCTATGGAAAATAGAGTATGTGCTAAAGGATCGGAGCTCACTTGAACTTGTGGAGTCGTAACCGCTACCTTATGCTCTTAGTGCTTGGAAAGCATTTTTTAACTATAGTGCAAGTGTATGTGAAAGGAATGATGATGCAGGCGGGAGATGGTTGTGAAAAGCTGCTGTTGGTAACTTACTATCTGGTTAAGTGTTCATTTTTAATTCCTGAAAAGGCTTCATAGGTTACCAAGTGCAAAAAAACCCTGTTTTAATCATGAGCATTTGAGGAAAACAAAATATGGAAATGAACATGAATGACTGGAAGATGAATACTTCAGTAAGACGTTTCTTTCACGATCATGAACCTGTTCCAAGCCTAAGCTGTTCTTTTTTGCCACTGTTTCTTCATGGCTGTAGGCAGTTTTTCTGGTACTCATTGCTGGTTTAATTTGCCTTAATGTTTCTGCTTCAGTTTCAATCAAGACCCTCTTTGGACTTTTTTTTACTGTTCTTTCAGAATGCATCTTAAAAGTATTGTGCTTGTTTTTCAGATCAATGTCTTGTAAAAATCATTCCTTTTGTTAATTAGAGAGTAGCATTTTCATTCTTTTGGTTATTTTTTTAGGTTTTTGATATTTGTTTTATTTAAAAATAATTTCTGGAATGACTCTTTGCTTATGCTTTTGCTTTTGATTGAAATTCCACTGTTCATTTTTATCCCAGTTCTGTTTTTTTTTTTCTGTCAAAAGCGTTAGAGGTATTTTTGAAGAAGATTTTTAAGGCGGAACAGATGGAAGTACCATCGAATTGAGTTGACCCCATCAAAGGTTACTCTAAAAAAAACAAACCGGAGAAGTACTTAGACTTCCAGTTCTCATTGGAATACAGAACCTAATCTTGATCCAGATTGCCCTTTCAGCTTTGACTCTGTGAAGCGAGAATGTCATTTTAAAATGCATTTCCATGAAAAATAACTTTTAAAAGTTGTTGAAATGCAGGACTGAAGTGCTTTTATGGTTTTATGACACTAAAGCTTTTGATTTACTGATGTCCCAGGCTTGAATTTACCTGTCGAACTGTACCGTAAAGCAGCCTCAATGACATTCCTGGTCTTCACCACGTATTTTAGCTATGAGCTTCTTACTTTCTGTAACTAACATGTTCCAAAGACGGTGGTCTCTGGACCGTTACTGAACCTTAGATTAGTCGGTAGGCCTGGCTCAGTTTCTGTATTCAATTGTTACGGTGTGTAGCATTTCATAGTATAGATCTTGGAATCTTAACAAGACTTGAACATAATAATATTAAGCTAGTTTGCTACACTGTGGTTATGTAACTACCTCTCTGTCCTTAGGGAAAGAGACTGCGGGGGAAAACATCTTTTACGTTATTACTTTTCCGTACTTTGTAACTCTGTTTTAAGTGCTACTTAAAATTTAAAATAAAGGTCCCTGTACTGTACTTAGAATAAACAGCACACAATTTTTGAAAACCTCAAAATGTAACTGCAATATAGGTTATCTGTTTGTATATAGTGGAAGTACTCTCTGTTTATAGTTAATGTACTTTGCAAGGTGAAAGGCATTAAAAAGTACTTAAATTGTATGTATTGTCTGTGCATGTATAAACTGTCATGGTTTACTGCTATTTGATGGTTACATCCATTACATGCTAGATGTTATAACAATGCATTAAACTAAGTAGTCTTTGCACTATTGTTTTTTTAATTGATTTTTTTGTTACTGTATTTCCTTTTAGCAAGTGCACTTTTTAAGAAAGCAATCGAATATGACAAGTGCAGAATGGGATCTGTGCAGTGCTGGGAAGAGGGGGTTTGGGTGTATATGGTACTGCAGAGCTGACGGAGAGCACTAATTGGGCATGTTCGGTCACAGGGGTTCATGCTCCGTGTTAACGGCAGTACTTGTATGTGAATAAGCCCTGCAGGACGGACGCCAGCCCTGGAGTCTTTCCTGGTAGCACTGGGTGAAACTACACCTTGCAGCGTCCACACTGACTGGAGTGTGTTGTGGGCTGCTCACACTCGGGAGGGGACAATTGAGAGAGGCCAGTTAATGTCACCAGCCTGTCTCTGGGAGGTGGGAGAAACCCGGACTCCTAGGGAAAGCCCATGGATACGCTGCGAGATCCATGCAGACTCCACACAGAGGGTCCCTCCAGTCCGAAATCAATCCCAGGGACGCGGAAGCTGGGAGACGGCAGTATTAACTGCCACGGCACCCTGCGTCCTCGGCATCCTCGATTTAATTTCAGTCAAGTTTGGCAAACCCTGACGCGTAGCTCCGATTGCTGTGATGTGTGTGTAAACCCAGAATGTGTGCTGTCTTTCCTCCAGGCACTGAAAAGTCTTAAAACTGCAGGTCAGACTAGGTAGGTGACATTTTCTGCGCTTTAAAATGGAGCGGCTAAGAGTATGCACGATGTACTATGCACGGCGTACGTTTTCACCACGGAGTTTTCATATTTTTGTTACCGATTGGACGGGATTTCTGTGCTTATACTTTATTCAGTACTAAACCATTATTTTGTAAATCACTCGACCACTATAACAAACGTGTACAGTGGTTTATAATCCTATTGATAGTGACAATAACGTCTTTAATAGCTATGTGCTGCGCCACCTTGATTAACCCGTCAAGCACCGAACGTTGTTAGTAAATATTTGCAATAAGAGATTGTGTTAATCTTTTAATACCGTTAAGATCAAAATGCAGATTTTGTGAGGCAGATGCGGTAAATTCAAGCCAAGCTGTGTTATTAGTTTACGGGTTGTCTCTAGATGACAGGGTCTGCTAACAATTGATTGCCTGATCTTTTTTTAAGGGAAAAAAACGTGTGCCCATTGGTCGCGTGAAAAGATGGTGAGTTTCCGAAAATATAGCATTAAATTCGGCAGAGCAACGAGGGAACTTCACCAGTTCTATTTCAGTTCCTGGTCTTCTCACAGAGTGAGAAGTCGCTCTATATCCGACACGATCACGTTGGACGACAAACCAAGCACCGGTAGAGGAAAAAGGCACTTCCTGTGACATATAGTGATGAAAGATGCTGTAGTGTATGTTTAGTATTATTTTAAAAAAGTCTAAAACGTGTGAGTGTGAACTAATGTTTAACCAATGCTTATAGTAATAACGTACCATATCTGTATATGCACATTTTACGTGAATTTCAACTATATTTTTAAAATAATTACGGGAGTCGTATATGTGTGCGTTATAATGTAGCGATGTTTTAAAATGGTTGCGTCTATTTGATGGTGTATGTATTATTAGCGCGCGTCGGTCCTTTCATGCTTTCATGTCGTCATCTTTGCTTATAAAAAAAAATAATGCGTGGGTACGAGGGAAGACTAGGCGCTTCATAAAAAGACGCCTCACACCTCCCTTATAAATTAAACGCTACATGCGACTTCCTGCGTAGTTCCTCAGCGTTACAGCTGCGAGCGCATCAGCGCGGAGAGGAGCCGAGGTCGCGGCGCAAGGCTGGTGTCCGGCTGAAGCACAGTGTTCCCGCCGCCTCTGCAGCCGGCAGGACAGGTGAGCCAGGGCAGCAGTCTCACAGGCGGGCACCTGGACGCGAATTAAAGACGTCCGTCAGGTAAGAGGATTCTGCTGGCCAATGCAGGCTTTTTTTATGTTTCACTACATGGAAAACGAAAGTAAAAAAGAAAAAAAGTAGGTCCTGCTGCCACCCGACTTGACCAGAAATCCAGGTTAGAAAATAAATGGGTTGAATGTTAATAGGCCGTCCGATTAATGAGTATATCTCCCATCTGTGGAATTGGCAGGCGCAAAGATCCAGCTTGCGAGTGCGTGACTGCTGCTGGTACTGAATGGGTCTCACCCGCCCGCGGGGAATCCCCCTCTCGACGAGAACGCGTTGTTCTTTGTGGAACGGCACGACTGTGAAATAGCACAATATCGACATAAAGCATGAGAAATGGGCAACGATAAGGCCTAAGGACTGAAGCTTGCAGCCTGAAACCGTTCGCGAAAAATGGAACATCGTACTGCCGACGAGCCCGTCCCGAGTATAAGCAGGCGTTCAGACCTGCAAACACAAGTAACTGTCGCTCACAGACGTTTCTGACCTCATAATCATACCTTGAATCCTCGCATTTTCGGGGAAATTGAGACAAAAACGAAGTGAAAATGATTTAATCGCGCGTGGGAGACCAAATCTTACATCTTAAGATGAGCGATGCTATCGATGTAAATGCTAAATACTGAAAGGCAGATTTTAAGTGGGCGAATCAAAAATAACTTTTCCTATATCAATATTATGCTTTAAGTGTCACTAGTCATATTTGTAGAACAGATATGAATTGTGTCATTTAAGAACTCAAAGTGTGATGACATTTTAAGTGCCTATTACGTTCTTGAATGGATGAATGGACTGCTGATTATTTATTATATCGGTGATAAGCTGATCGATTCAGTCGTTATTTTCAAACACAATCCTTCTCGCTACTGGCTAGATCAAGTTTCGTTAATGTTATTTGCGATCCTTCTACACAACAAAAACAGCGTTTCAAGTTTTGAGCTATGAACAGAAATTTAAATTATCCGTGAAAACGTAAAATATAACCTACGCATAAAGTATAAGTACATATCCAGCCGCACGACTCATTGTATTTACGGATTTTCGAAACCGTTTTTTTTACGTTTTTAGTTTTTTTTTTTGAAAAGAGGAACAGTCGGGTTTCGTGTATCCTGAGGAAAGACGGTTTTCAAGATTAATCAGTGGGGATTTCTGCCGGACTTTTCCTGTGCGGCGCTGCCTTTCGCTGAAAAAAACAAACACAAAAAACTGTCGTGTACTAGAATAATGCCAGTCTGATCACTGATGTCTAACATTCTTATATTACTCGTTTTATACTTACGTTTAAAGCTCACCGCTTGCTGTTTGTGAGAGATAAAATACGCTATACTGCTACTGAACTCTGCACAAGTTTGCTTTCTACAATGGTAAGAGCAGCACTTAACGACAAGTACAGCAACGATTTCGGAAGCGTGGCAGCCGTATTGGAGAATATGTTGGCAAAGAGATTGAGTCTCCTTGCTTTTGCCACTTGCGTTTCCTCTGCTTGTTTACAAATCCTCCGAAGTTATTTTGAACCTTCCTGTGTTTCTACCGAGAAAACTGTTAAAACAGCGTTCGCATCTAAGGTGTTAACAGCCATGGAAATAATTACTGTGCCCCATCCCGGGACTCTGTGTAAAAAAAAAACTATATATTTGCAATACGCCCGAAATAAAGAAAATTAACTGTGAAAGCCGAACATCTTTTTTTAAAATCAATTCCATGAAAACCAAACAGCTTTTTGTCTTTTGAAATGGACAACATACAAAAACAAAAACCCACAAAGTATATTTTAGAAACCACCTACTTTTTGGGGGTGTCCTGTGGGGTAATGGGATAGGTAACCGTGCATAAATCGCTTTGGGGTTGGCATGCACGAATCCTAGAACTGTTGGGATGCAGAAAGGCGATCTGCCTTTCCCCCCTCACCGCTGTGCTCTTGTGTCCAGCTCCGTGAAGACGCCCCCCCCCCTGCAGACGGCCTCATTCGTTAGTGCTGCGTTTGTGCCGCTTTCGTTTCCGAGATATACACTGTAGCGCCTTGTTTTTTCGGGGGTCGTGACGTCACTCAGTCCCGCTACAACGTCGTAGGGGGGAACCAACCCGGTCTCGTTCGTTAGAGCTGCGGTTGTGCCGCTGCAAGTAACTTCCCAGCTGCTTTCGTTCCCGAAATATAGCGCCTTGTTTTTCGGGTGATCGCGTTTCCATGCACGGTGACCTTGCCCTCCAGTGACCCCGTCTGCCGCGTTCAAGCGCCCTGTCACCGGTCCCAGAGTAACAATTCTGCAGCTGCGTTTCTCTGTGTGCCCGGCTGAGGGGCGGCGGTTGACTTTGCTTTTAATTCCAGCATCTTCCGTGCGTTTGCGTGAACAGGAAGATTAAAATTGTCACCAATGTCATACCCTGTTCAGAACAGTTGCGGGTGCAGCCTAAAAAGGGCGAACATTGGCAAGCAACTGCATGTTCTTAGAAAGAGGCTGTAACCAGCACGCCTCACTATTTCGTAGCTGTGTCCCTTTTCAAAATCTGAAGCATCGTTTGTGCTGTCTGTAGGGGGGGGTCAGCTTCACGGCGCTCTGGTGTCCCGTTTCTTGTCTCCAGGCCCCGATGGCTTCCGAAGAGAGCCCGGCCGCGGGAGGTCTGTCGCGCCAGAACTCCGGCGTCGCCGTGTCCGCGGAGTTGGACCCGGCGCTGCTGGCCCGGAACATCCAGTTTGTGGAGAAGCTGGAGGAGCAGTACGTCTGCCCCAGCTGCGGACATGTGGTGCTCAACCCCCACCAGACGGGCTGCGGGCACATCTTCTGCTACCAGTGCATCAAAGCTTTCCTGTAAGAAAAGGAGCAGTTGGTCTTTCTGTGAAAAATTTCAGGTGCATAGATTGCCATTAGAGGAACAACTGAAGAACAATTGCATGTAGGAAAGTAGAAAGAAGAAACAATGTTCTGGCTGTTTTTTCTTCCCGGTTTTCAGCGCGCAGTGAAACTTTAATTACTGACACAGACATGGATATCTCATCAAGCCATTTTTTTGTTTGAATTTTCATTTTATTAATGATTACCCCATTTGTGACTTAGTTCTTAAAAAAAGTTCAGGCCAGGTGTTAAGTAGATCGTGAGTGCTTTGGCATAGAATAACCCATGACAGTGCTTGAAGAGGCAGGAGTGTTAAGTGTTGAAAAGTGTCCTGGCCATGTTGCACTCTGGGCTTGTATAGTTGGCAGGTGCCCTAACGTTTCCCCAGGTGGGGCTGCACTTCAGTGGAGGATGAAGGGATTTTTATATACAGTACAGTATAGTGTGTTTTGTGATGTGCTGCGCAGATGTAAGAAATTCTGATTAAGCAGGGTGGTTTACCACTTTCAATGTAAACTCCTGCTGCTACCCCAAAAAATCAAGAAAGATCTTGTTTATCCTGGAACAGACACTAGCTTATAAATGTATCACAAAAAGCTGCAGGTAGTTCTTAGATTATTAATATGGGGGGAGAAACCAGGTTGTTTAATTGACTGTCTTTCATTTTTTCAAGGGAGAGCACCACAATGCCTAAATGCCCTATAGATAATGCCTTGATAAAGGCGAATGAGGTAAGATCTTATATAGAATATTTTATAGCCATGTGGTGGAATATTGTTACTGTAGCTCCTTCAGGTGTGGCCTTTGCATTTATTCCCTGTTGTGGTGTATAAGGCAAACAAACTAGACAATGGCTGTACTTAGATCTTGATATTACCACAGTATTTAATACAGTGTACGCTGTCTGGAGAATGAACATTTTCATTATTTTACCGGAAAGATTTGAATTTGGATTTGAATTTCAGAACACCCTGGATCATATGAGATGCTAATACAGTGTACAGCTTTGTTCGTATTGTTAAAAAAAAGTAGACAATATTGGTTTGGTTAAACATTGAGCTCATCCTGGGATTTGCATTTTCTGTAGGTTTTTCAAGATAACTGCTGTAAAAGAGAAATATTGAACTTGGAAATATACTGTGCCAATGCGCCGGACTGTACATTGAAGGTGACCTTAGGGCGTTTGCAGGTAAGACAATTTATGTTTTGGAATATTCTTAATTATTGAATACGGTAAATCTGCTTCTGTATTTTGGGGGAAAGATTGCAACCATTTTATTAATAACATGCACAATACAGTAGATTAATTAGTAACATACTTGATCCAAGCTCCTGCAGAGGAGAAAGTATCATAGAATCTGGTATGTGACCCAAGCTCCTGAAGAAGAGAAAATCTGATACTAAATTATTTGAGGTCTGGCAGGATGGAATTGTACAGTAAATGTTATTTCATACATCATCAAGAGAAAGGTCCTGATCATGTAGTATTTGAATATTTGGCTCCTGCATTTTCACTGCAATTTCACATAATAAATAACATCAGAATTACTTTCCATAATCCCCACAAATTACGAATACTTTAGTTTTGACATGAAGGATGAATTCATGACGTATGGTTATAGTTGCTCTATACTTTTTCCTCTGCCTCTACCCCACCTTCATGACAGTAACCAGTGGTAGTTCCCTCCCAGTCCACTGACTTCTGTTTCTGACAGAAAGGGGACGCAGCTTTCAGATGAAACAAAACACCTGTTTTATCTTTTACGGGGAATTTTATTTTTTTCCAGCCACATTTTCACTCAAGTTTCAATGATAATGTTTGATCCCACACAGCATGACAAATAACAAGTCAACACGAGTAGCCATGAAGTATCGAATAAAAAAATACTGCTGAATGATCCCCTCTAATACCTACTGCAGCAGAAAAGGCCAAGGGGCATCTTGTCCTTGAAGTAGCCGTTCTGGTTTTTGTTAGTCCTGTGACACTTTCCCTTCTGTATCCCAGGAGCACCTGAAGCACTGTCCATACGAGTCCGTGCAGTGCACCAACACAGGCTGCACGGACGTGATGTTCCGCATGGATCTGAGGGAACATCTGATGAGCATCTGTGCCTACCGCATGGAATCTTGTCCACACTGTGAGAAGCATTATATGCTGATTCAGTTAAAGGTAAGCACAAGACCTTTTACTGTGGAATGCTTGTCTGGTTGGAATAGTTAAAGCAGTAGTTCCCAGCCCTGGTCCTGCAGGTAAGCTGTGTCTGCTGGTTACCACTCCAGCTGTGCTCTCAGTCTTCATTGCTAACCGATGACTTCATTGATCTGCTTGCTTCTTTAGACTTCTGTTTCACTTGATTCTTCAGTCTGTCCTGAGTGTTGTGTTTTCAACTGCTTCAGTACACTGAAGTTCATGCTGCTCTTCTCTCCTCGACTGGCTGGGCATTATTTCTGTCTAAGTAGATCTTACTAGTTGATCAGTTGATGATGAACAGAATCAGATAGGAACGACCCAGTCAGACTTGCCCACAGGTGGGAAGGTCTGTGTCAGACACGCCCACAGGTGGGAACATCTGTGTCAGACACGCCCACAGGTGGCAACGACCCTGTCATACACGCCCACAGGTGGGACCGTCTGCGTCAGACACGCCGACAGGTGGGAACAACCTCAGACACGCCCACAGGTGGGAACGACCTCAGACTCGCCTGCAATGGATGTTTTCCTTTGCAGAGGTCCAGTGGCTTAAATTTCAGGAAACTCTTGCATGAGGACTGCTATGAAACTGCAAAATTGGTCCACTGTTGATATCGATTACTAATCCCGTTTGATGTTTTGAGAGCTGAAAGCAAATTTACTGATATGCCCCAGATAGGAAACTAAAATTAGTCAGGCTGTGATTAAGAACTCAGCTGGAACACGGAAGACACAGAGTTCACCCAGGACCAGGGTATGGAGCCTCGGAGTTAGAGTGCTGCCCCATCTCCAGCTGCTTTCTAATGAGCTCCAGCAAGTGCGGTTTCTCTCTGTGGCAACGCTTTGCTTGCCCTGTCTCAACTCTGATAATGGTTGCATTTTTAGGATCATGAAGACACCAACTGTCCGGACTTCAAAATTCAGTGCCCCAACAAGTGTTCTCAGGTTATAAAAAGACACAAGGTAAGAAAATCAGATGTACTGTAGCCAGCATACTGCTTTGTACTCTTTTTTTTAGAAATGAAATCACTAAACTTCTGTTAATAGATTTTAGCTGTTGTCTGACAAAAAATGCCCGATTTAGAGATCAGCCCAGTACAGGAGAAAATTGAAGTTCTTTCTCCGTAGAACTGGTTTAATAAAATATTTTTAATACTTGTTTAATACTGATGTGCCACGTTTCTTTTTCTCTCAAGAAAAAAGTAACACTTAGCTGATTTAGCTAGCAGGTTGCCTGTTCTTAGTAGCGTAGTCATTGCTGAAAACACAAAAGGAAGTGAGATCCTCTATCACTGATATGAGTACAGTTCTTCTGATACTGCAAGACTGAAATGACTTAAGAGAAAATCTTGTTTAGAATCCTGTTTTTATTTCTTACTGTCATGCTGGGCAATATTAATATTATTTCAAATATTTGTCAAATTTGCTTATTGTTAAAAGATAATTTCTTTAGCTTAGAATGTGTCTTCTGACCTGTCAATATCATCTTCAATCACAAAGTTCATGATAACATTTTGTCCAATTTATATGTACGTGAATTTGTATATATAGTCCAAATAAGATACTGCTTCAAATAAAATATTAATGAAAACATTAGTAACTACATACGGGTAATATTTCTGTATTCACTAAAGCTAACTCCATGCATTGACTGGTAATTATGCTGGATATTGACAAACCAACATTTCTGACCTGAAGACTTCTCCCTGCTGCTGATAAGGCTTCTGGCTGCTGGGAAACTTGCTAATTGACTTGCACTCTTTGTTTACCATCATTTGACATTTCAGCTGAAAGACCATTTTCAAGAATGCCCCCAGGTTGAAATCGACTGCACATACAAGAAATATGGCTGCTTTTTCAGGGTTGGTATAAATAATACTCTTATCTATTCACAAAATGTGCCAAACTCAGATCTTTGATTAATACCACCACAGACTTTGGCATGAGTCATTCATTTTATTAAAAGGGCAGGACAGTTTCTGACTTCATGTAAGCTCTCCGTGATGAAATATCTCAATTTTAATCATCTGGTGATGAAGCAAATTAAGAGACATGAGAGCTCTGTGTTTTTTTCGTTTTGGTCATTTTTCTGTAAGTCTTAATCATTAACATTTTCCCGAAAGACAGCGCGGGAACTCTTTAAGCTTGAGGAAATGTTTTATACACAATGTTGTTGCTGCTCTTGAAGAATAAAGGTAAACCTTACATTGGTACTCAGTGTAGCAAAATAGATCCCTACAGGCAAAACAACTGTATTCCTCTGTGCAATTCTTATTTTCCCATTTAAATACCGGTAAAACTGTATTTCCTTTTTTTAAGTAGGAAAAACGAGTAAATGTGGAGGCCCATGAAGATGTAGCTTTGAAAGACCATCTGCTTCTTGTTTTGGAAAGTAACTTCAAGCTGGAAAAACAGGTAACAATGGTGAGACTGATCCAAGTCAGAATTAAGACTTGCAGGTTTGATTCCACAGATGTTCTTAATTACTTAAATGAGCTAAGTATTTAAATTAATTGGCCAAACCTAACAGTAGCCAAAATCACTAATGAAGGCCTTTTATGTACCGTAAGTGCCTGAGCTCTTCGATCAGAGGATATGTACCATTGTCTTCATGTACAGTACCTGAAGTAAAAAGTAGTATTCTCATATTTTCCTGCCTGTTTGGAAATGATGAAGTGTGTTGTTTAGGCGTATTGGTTACCATGTTGATGTCATTATTGGTTTTCAGTTTGACTACCTCTGTTCAAACTGAGGTACTCAAAAAATGTTCAAAATTTTTCCAGTTTCAAAATGCCTAACATCACGCTGGTTTCCCACCAGATAGACGATCTCCAAAAGACTTTGCTCCTGAAGCACCACGAGTTTCAAGAATTGACGAGTGTTGTCAACAACCTGGAGAAGGAAATCAAGCCACTTATACAGCAGGTGACCAAGACCGACAACATGCTCTCCTGTGTACAGGTGAGGCACAGCTGTGCTTTGGATCATGGGTTTTGCAACCTCACTGTAGCAGCTCTGGGAAGACTTCCTCAAACATGAATGCTGTAGTGGGGAATTCCTCTACACAGGAGTAGGAGAAAAGCTTGTGAACTCAATACACACAGCAGTGTAGCATTGTGTCTGCCCTGCAGAACAGACAGCTGAAGTTCACTAACTCATTTATACAGTATAGTATATGTATATAGGACAGCCTCGTGTAGTACATGACAGAATGGTTTGTTTCAGGCTCAGGCAATTTTTGACCTGTTCTTCCAGGCTCTTCTACTCTTAACAACCTCATTAGGAGCAAACTAATTACTGTAGTTTTAAAAAGTCAGTTCTTATCTCACCTTTACAGACCTTGAGGCCTTTTCTGTAACTGATAAGGCAGTAAACAGCTAATCTGACATATTCCAGTAATTATTCCTTACATTCCATTGCACAATTAACACTAAAACTGTAGCCTTGAAAACATGCTGATATATTTGCCCTGCTTCAGATGTTCTTACTGAAAGATTTGTGCTTTTTGTTAAAAACGCTGGACAGTTATTACATGAATAAAAACAATTCGAATTTCGTATTTTATGTGCATTTCATGAACGAATAAAAACAAATGCAATCTTAAAACTATCTGGAATATGACCCAGCCTGTCTACACTGTAATGTTAAAGCTGTACAAACTTTTATTTAAACCCACCGGTCTGTCATTATTTATTCCTGTCTCAGGTGCTTTGCCATGACTGTGTAAAACATCATCGCTTGTTTAACATGATTGTAGGGACATAGGCCAGTTTGCTCAAGCAGTCTTGCCTTTCTGCCACAATAGAGGTCACTTGAAGAGCAGAGGGACAGAGTGTCCAGTGTCCAGATCCAGCTGCAGCAACTCACACGCGCTTTCAATCAGGACCCCATCCGCACGGAGGTGGGGCACCTGAAGACCTCTGTGGACAACCTGAAGCAGCAGGTCTCAGTGATCGAGTCGCTGAAAGACCGCCTGAGTAAGTCATCACGCCCCCCTGTGCTTTAACAGTAATTGCAGGTATTAATTGTATACGGGTGACCACCCACTGCTAAACCGTTTCGCTGAGTGAGGGGAAGCACTGACCTCATAGTTCACAGGGCTTGACAGTTCTCCTGACTTCTCTAGTCAAGAAAGGACACCACCGCATTTGTAGATTGTCACTTATCTGCTATTTCTTAGACATCTTAGCATCTGGGGTGTCAAATGCAACTTAAAACAAAAAGAAAGAATCAGTAGACAAATAAGCACTTTTTGTTTCCAGAAACTATGGTTTAACCAACAAAAGACACTTTCCAATGTCTCTGTTCTTTGATCGTTCCAGTGCTAACTTGGCTTTTTTGGCGGCACTGTGCCACTGGTGAGAGCAGCCATTGGTTTGAATAATCATGACAGCTAGGGGCAATCTCGACCAGCTTGTTGCTGCTATTCCAGCCACACGGGCTTTACACCACCTCTGTCCCCAACACCGTCCTGATTTGCCAGTGCCAACGACTGTAGTAATCTGTCACACAACACCGCACCCCCATCTCACTGTCACTACAACGGAGAGAGGTCAGCAACAGACTTCAAGGTTGTGGTTCTCTTTCCAGCAACAATGTCTGTCTTTTATATTTCTGCTCAGAGCGCTAACGTGCTGCTGCCTTGTTGCAGACGTCCTGGATGATCAGTACAAGCGGCACTCCCGGCTGCTGAACATCCACATGGAGCAGCTCAACCTGAACGACGAGAGGTTCCGGCAGCTGGAAGCCACGTCCTACAACGGGAAGCTGATCTGGAAGATCCAGGACTACCAGAAGAGGAAGGAGGCGGCGGCGGAGGGCCGCGCGCCCTCCATGTTCAGCATGCCCTTCTACACCAGCCGCAGCGGCTACAAGCTGTGCGCCCGGGCCTACCTGAACGGGGACGGCGCCGGCAGGGGCACCCACCTGTCCCTGTACATCGTGCTGATGAGGGGAGACTTCGACTCCCTGCTGCCCTGGCCCTTCCGGCAGACCGTGACCCTCATGATCCTGGACCAGAGCGGCAACAAGAGCGACATCCTGGACTACTTCAAGCCCGACCCGGCCAGCAACAGCTTCCGCCGGCCCACCGGCGAGATGAACGTGGCCTCGGGCTTCCCCTGCTTCGTCTCGCACGCGGACTTGGAGAACCCCAAAAACGGCGTCTACGTGAAAGACGAGACCTTGTTCGTGAAGGTCAAGGTGGACACGACGGGGATCGAGGACCTGTAGGGGCTGGGGGCTTCCCCTGGAGCCGACACCCACGCCGTCTGCCCCTCTTTCTGGTTACTGTCCGCAAGGGATTGAATTTAATTGAACCGAAAAGCTTGTGCTGCTAAAACGCCCAACGTGTCTGTAGCACAGCCTCAGTACAGGTGGCTCTGAAGCGAGGGCCCCTGTTTGCCGAGTCCTGGGCTTTATCAGCTCATTTGCATGTCAGCATTGTTCTGAAGGCACACCTGCTGTGTCCACTGGCGACAGTAACTGAACACGATTTGTCGCGGCGCTTCAATCTGAAACAGCTTGGCCTGGCAGCAAAGACGTATCTATTTGCGATCTTTAGGGTTCGGTGTCTAAAGACTTAAGGCTTTCAGGTGCTATTCACATGAACGATCTGATAGCATCACTTCTTCAGAGGCTTCAATACACTTGCTACCACATACAGTTGTGTATTTGTGATGGTCCATAGCTGAAGGTGACCCTTTCCATTGATATCTTTGGCTTTTTAATTTAGGTTGGAAGTAACTATTTTTCCTTTTTATTACAAGACAGCATTGAATAAGCTGCATTGCTGAAGCTAAAATTTGTATCGGATATTTAACAGACAATTCTACAGTACGTACGAGACAAAAAGTAATGGACAAAGTATGTCGTACTGGGAACAGTGTTACAGAGAAGGAGTATCAGCCTCATGACATCATAAAAAGCTCTTTCTGGTGATTTTCTTCTAAATGAGGAACAGTACACTTTCAAAACAAAAAAGGATCGTTTTAGTTTTTTAGTTATGTCTGAAATAGTTGTTGTGGTTCTACTGTGACTGAGTTGTCCAGAATAACTCATAATGTGTAATATCTCACTTTGTGCTACAGACACAGAGTATAACCTCCAGTAAACCACATGAGAAGTCGTTGTCTGTGATCAGTCCTGGCCTTGACAGCTTTACTTTTGTTGCAAATTAGTGAAAAGCTTTTCTGCTTTATTTAAACACATGGAAGTGTTTAAAAACCTGCTCATCTACTGTGGAATCATCTCATTTCCCTTCTCAACTTTCAAATGTTGTATGTTCTGTAACTCCTAAGTAGGAATTTGTTGTCATTATTGGCATGGGTTTGAACATTACAGAACATTTTTTAAATGCTTCATTGTGTGAGTGTAATCAGTAGATTTCATACAGAACTACAGCTTCCTAAAAAAGGATTCAAATACTGTATAACCTGTGCCACCTTTTTTAGATAGGTATTTAAGACTTTTTACAGTTGAGAAGAAAACTATAAGATAAATTATAAATTATATATATTTTTATTTGTATTTAGAATGATTGTCAGCAGAACATTTCTATATGAAAGGCAAGCATTCAAAATGCTTTTCATACTACAAGGTCAAAAGCATTCTGTTGCAAATCTGCTTACTAGGTTACTAGTTTCCATTAACTGCAGCGAACCACAGACTGCTAAAAAAAAGGAAATGGGACATTTTTTAGTCACTCATTCCATTAACGCCTGTGTTAGTCCTGTGCCTGTACATTGTGATTGGCTGATTGTGTATTTCTACCCTTATTTTACTACTGCTGATTCATATCTTAAAAGGAAGCAGTGCTTAAGTTGCCCGCCACTTAAAGGTTAAATTGCTAAAATATGGAAAAAAATTAAATCTGGCACCTATATTTCAATATTTTGTTTTGCTGTTATATTCTCCCATGTCATGCAGACTGTTTTAAGTGAGGATTTCTGGGATACACAAAATGTGTCTAGAACAACAGTTCTTTGAAGTGTATTGCTACGTAAGACATCAGTTGAATGCCTTTATTTGACTTCTTCTCTGGCAGATGCTCCCGAGAGCCATGCACTCACTGGCAATGCAGGTTGGAGTAGAAGGGATTTCATGCTGTCCTGATGACTCCTGTGTGCTCATACACTTTTTATAGCGCTTAAGAGACACATATTTGCATATTACTAAACTCTTCAGAATTCTGCCTTAGAACACAGCACCAAGCGAGTAGGACATGGGACACATAAGCAGTATTACTTTAAGCTTTTGCAGAGGTGGCATACTCTGACCCCCAATTACAAACCACGAGTATCGTCCAGCTTTGTCTGAAGCCTGTGAGTTCATGCACAGCATGTACAGTATACCTTTAAATTGTGGACCAGTAGTTCAACCAACACTTTCTAGTTTTTGCTTTGTGTTTTAGCTCCTGGAAGAGTGCATTAGTAATGGTCATTTTACATACCCCCAGACAGTTCTCCATGATGCTTACTTCACAGTGAACGCTTTTCTTATTCACATTACTGCTGCAATTTGTGTAAACAATGTTTGCTGAATTGGAATATGCATTCTTATTGTGGTTGCTGCATTGACAATGTATTAGCATTACAGCTTTTTTTTAAAAATAAAGGCGATCTATTTTTGTAATTTTTATTTTGTGATTGAAATAAAAACAAATGTATATTGCGCTAACAACGCATGAGAAATTAAAAGTTCTTGTCTAAAGGCAGAAACTAGTGTTGAACATACACTATATGTTTAGCCCCTCATTTGTCAGACTTTCTTAAATTCTGTCTCTTTTAACAAATGTAGTTCTGGTATTGAATAGAATAGAATTTAACCTGCACAGTTCTGCAATTTCAAGACTGCTGACTGTAGAAACTGGCGTCACTCACTGGAAATACACTTGGATGGGTTAGAAAAGCATAACCTGGATTAGGATGCCTGAAATCCTCATTTCAAATAATCTCAGAATGTGAAACTGAAAGATTTACACAGGCTAAACAGACCACAGGGACTGTTATATTTCATGAGCCCAGGGATAATGCAGAGACTTTGTGCTCTACATGGGGTAATTACATAGTTTATGAAAGCCAACATACTACAGGGCTTTATGTACTACATAACAGTGATCTAAGTGAAGACCTCAGTTAAAACCATCAACCACAAAGCTGAGCTTCAAATCCAAGCTATTAATTGCGGGGGAGAATAAATTAGGTGTTACTCATTAATCTGTGGTCAAGCTCAAGTGAGAAGGCACAAAGCTAGCACATCTGCCAAATTTAGAACTTTGCCAAAAATAGACGTATTGTTTCTGCTGCGTAACCTGAAACCAGACGATGTACCAGTTCGTGAAGGCGCATGTGTCAGGTGGGGAATAAGTCAGGTCTCCTCAAATGGTGCGTGGGCTCAGGAATACACTATTTATATCTCCCCCGTCCAGCAAGCAGGCTCTCTGCCAGCAAGGGACCTCGACCTCTTTCACACAATTTACTTTCTTCAACACTGATTTGCAGAAATGTGGAAACTCAGACGTAAGTTGAACCCTTTTGTTTTAAAATCTTTTTACAACTACTTTCATCAAGGTTCTTTGTTTTCTGCTCTCAAAACCTTTATCTGTTTAATGCGTGTAAACCTAAAATTACTTTGAGGAAACGACCCTGTTTTATGATACACAAAAAATTAGGTTGTTAGCAGTAAAGCACTGACAACAGCTTAAACCGTACCTTATTGGGAACTGCCTCGTATCGGACATTTTAAACTTTTCTTCACAATTTGCATTGTAGCTCCAGTTGATTCCCCACTGGTCGGAAGATACAAGCCTGTTTTAGAGGTATTTAATTCTTTACTTAATAATGTAGTCATTTTATAAAGGAAACCCAGGTTGTATTCTGTATTTGAATGACGAGAGAGATGTGAAAAAACAAGATGTAGGATCAAACACAGTCACTCACTGAAAAAAATACAGTACATAAAGAAAGACGTTAAATGCAAGAAAAAAGCAGCTGGCATCACGCAGCCCTGTGTTTTGCTATAATAAGGTTTTTCAGACACTGTTTGCTCTGTCATTACAGGAGAAGAAGCCTGTAGACCCCATGTCTTTGATCCGCCTGAACAGGCTGTCCCCTGAAGAGGAGTTTCCTTCCCTGAGTTGGAACCATACATGCATGGCGAAGGTCTTGACCCTTCAAATGTACAAACGGCAGTACAATCGAGCCACCGACAGCGGATTCACCTTCGATGATATCATCCGCCCCGGACTTGAAGACCCAGGTCAGATCAGGCTGGTACTCCGATCCTTGTTAAAGGGATTGGCTGATGTTATTCCAGTTATTTTGCCTCCCGGGATGCCATCCTCGTATGCATATTCTGTGCAATTTCTGGTCAGATTTCTTGCTTAGCTTGCTGTGCACATCCCAGCTCAGGAGGAATTCTCAGGGCATGAATGATACGGGAGACCGTTTTGGTGTTGGGGAGCCCTTCACTGATTTGCAAGCATGCTTCAGTCCCGGCCAGCTTCTCCTCTAGGCACTTCTGACAAAGAGGTTTCAGAAATGTCTCCATTTCCGCAGTTTTTGTTGGAGGGTTTTATAATTACAGAAAAAATGAAAAGAAACTAGAGCGCACATCACCTTTAAAGAGATGGTGTTCATGGCTGGGTTTGGGACTAAATGACTTTGCCAGTGAAGTTTATCCAACTTTATTTCAAATCCTTATATATTTGCAATATGTGATATATTGGTGGCTTGTGCCTCAGTGTGACATGAGAGCCACAGGGAGAGCCTGCTTGTGTCTGTGTGGTGTTGTGCAGGGGATGCCACAGGCCCAGTGTCAGTGGGCTGTGTGGCAGGAGACGCCCAGTCCTATATCGTCTTCTGCGACTTCTTCGACCGCGTCATCGAACTCTACCACCAGGGCTACAAAATGACCAGCACCCAGCAGAGTGACTTCAACTACAACAACTTGAAGGTACGAAAAACAGCCACTTAAGTGTCATTCTGTCATTTTCTTGTAGGCTTAATGGTAGAATGGCAAAGATGATTTTAAGGTAACTTGAACTTATAATTGTACCTCTTGGTCTTATGTAGTCAAAGTAAAAAATGCTATCCATTTTATTTTGGTCTTTTATATTGTCCATGAAATCAAGCCATCCTGCGTGCAGAACTAATGTCCAAACAGAGCACGCCATAATAAAGCTGTGCCTCTTTAGCCCAACAGCATTTCTTAAATAGCTTGATTTTAAGAGTGAACAAACTGAAGGCATTCAAGAGCAAGTCAAGACCAGACCCACAGGTTTTGAATGGTCACAAAGGCTGACTGGCACAGCAAAGTGCAGTGTGCCCACTAAACAAGTAAATCACTGCAGCTTCTTCAGTGACTTTGCAAATAAATGGTATCCTGGTTAAACAAAAGATTTTAAGAAACCCAAGAGAAAAATACTGTACCAGGTTTGTGTCTCAGCATTCTCAGATTAAGCACCGTTGGGCTGGTGTTTAGACATCTGAAGCTGGACAGCTTGTCATCGACAGCGATGTGTTTTACCCATGTTGTCTGTGTTTCGCTCAGGGGTGGGATGAACTGGAGAGCCAGTGTGTAGTTAGTTGTGAGGTGCGTGCAGGGCGCTGTGTCGAAGGCTTCTCCTTCCCACCACACTGCAGCAGAGGAGAGCGCAGACGGCTTCTCTCGCTGGCCAAGACAGGTACAATATTTCCCCCTCCCGTCCACAGAGATACCTGGAGAATCTGGATAGCAGTGCACACGTGGCTATATCTGAAATACATTACTGTTTTTTTTTTAACTAAAATTTTAAAATCAAGAAGAACCATGGGTTAGATGAAAGATGTATAGTCCACTAGGGATTCGGGACATTGTAAACAGTTTCATATGGGTTGGAGTGCCTGTAGCTGGGAGTCTCTAAACGCAGGGTTTCTTGGTTCAGCCCTTAGCCAGCTGGATGGCGAAGCAGGAGGTACACTGTACTCTCTGCAGGAGCTGGCAGGGCACTCCTTGGACATCCCTTCAGAAGCCATGCTAAGGACCGGAGTGGCGAGGGACTGGCCTGATGCTCGGGCAAAATGGTTTGTTTAACCCTTCAGCCACCGACATCAGCCAAAAATACACAGCCACTCCCACCCCCCACCAAAAGAGTCTCAAACTGCTTCAGTAATGCATATTTTTCAGCAGCACATGAGCTATACTTACATATGTAATAAACCGTATCACCACAGCAAAATGTTTTAGTGTGAGGCCGTACAATATGCTCAGATGTATGCAAGAAGTGATGTACACTTGCATAATTTATTCACAGGACCAGTCAGGACAAAAGCCTAGTTGTCTGGGTAAACGTGGAGGATCACCTTCAGCTGGTCTGTACAGGCACAGGCTGCAACATTAAAGAGGCATTTAAATGCCTGTGTGTCAGCCTGCAGAAGGTGAGTTTAGAGCAACAGAGCAGTGATGTCTTATTAACTACATGCAGACAATGCAGAAGGCAGGGTGTGTACGTCTTTGAGTGTTGTAGTATACCTGGTGTACAATTACAATTACAATTCTTAGCATGTATGCAATAAACAGCTCAAGCAAATAAATAAGAGTTCTACAAACCTATATTGTTGTACAATCGTTCTCTAAAATTGTGGTTATGGTATCCTTTTTATTTTGGAATTATGCCACTAATTCATGCTTGAACTCCTCTACTATGTACATAAGCAAGATTATTTTTGTGAATGAAATCATATACACATCTGCAGTTGTTTACGGAATGAAAGTGGAAATGAAAGTTAGAAAATGACAACTACTGGAAACACTGCAGCAGCACATCCATCTCATCTCCCGGCTTCTGTTGCACTCTCAGCTGGAGGAGCTGTACAAGAGGATGGGGCACCCGTTCATATGGAAGGAGCACCTTGGGTACGTGCTGAGCTCTCCAGCTCAGGTGGGGACCGGCCTGAGGGCCAGCATGCAGGTGAGGCTCAAGCACCTCCACCAGCACAAGCAGCTGGGAAACATCCTGGAGAGACTGCGCCTACAAATTGCCAACACAGGTACTTCACACCTCCGACCGCTCAGCACACCTGCTGCTACATTTCAGCAGCCTCGGAACAGACCCCTGAAGTTACACAGCTGTCGGCAATTTTATGAACTGATGTGATCAATTTTAAAGCAAAACAGCAGTTCCGATTTCCCAGACCCAATTTCCCAGTTATTAAATCTCTGTAACAGAATAACTTCATTGACAGTATAGAAATTGTTTACAAATGTTAAATTAAGCACAAAACTGCGAGCTTTGTGAAAGTACCGTTAAGTCGCCATGTTATTGCAAACCCCTGGTCTGACCACGGGCGAGAGCGAGAGCCCCCACGGATTACAACATGACGCAGCCCTTCCTGCTCACTAGTCACTGTAACTACTGTACTGTGATGTAAGAGCAAATAAGTACAGTTTGAGCAGCAGACATTTCACCGCAGAAATGTTCCAACGTGATCTTGTGATCTGCATGCAGAGTTAACAAGTAGTATTTGTGTGCTAAACTGTCTTAAACTCAAGAGCAGTATTTATATTGGATTAAAAGAGATGTATCCACAGGCCTTCTTGTTTACAAAGTAATAGGGCCACTTCACCTCACTGGCGTTTTTTTGGCCGCGTTCTGAATTGTAGAATATGGCACAGCGCAAAGCTGGAAATGTTGTGTATATTGTGATGAAAACTGGAGGTTTTACAAGTTACTGTGTGCGTTTTCCTTTTATTGTAGTTTGAAATGCACTCCTCAATGCCGATTCTTGCTAACCCCAAAATATAAAAAGTGGTGCATTTCCCCTTTAAAAACTACGAAAACCATACCTCTTTTTCTCAAGCTAAAAATGATGAGATTTCAGTTGAGGACATACCTTGTAATACACAGTGACACTTGTAACCAGTGACTGCCTAAGCAGGTTATGCCAGTTCAGATTCCCTTAGAAATTTAATACATCCACAGGCCTGATGGAGAAAATTAGAACTAAAGGTCACAAATAATGTGGTGCTGAATTTGTATAGTATGCCCTTCAAGCACTTCAGTTCAATCCCAATCAAATGTTTCACCTGGAGGTTTCTTAAAAGAAACCTGATTTTCGCCAGGTTTCTGGTAAGAGGTAACAGGGGCAATGGATAACAGGGTTAGAAAAACAGATAACGGGCATCTTTCTGATTAAACGAGCAACAGATCTTACCTCCCGTCTGGTCTCGCTCGACAGGCTCTGCAGGCGGTGGTGTCTTTGAGGTCTGCACTGCACAGACCATCGGCTTCACCGAAGTGGAGCTGCTGCAGCTGCTGGTGGACGGGGTGAAACTGCTCCTGCTCATGGACAAGACGCTGGAGCAGCCAGGCGGGACCATCAAACACCTCATGCCTGCTCAGAAGTAGGGCCTTGGGAAACAAAAACGGAACATGTCACGCTGGGCGAAGCAGGAACTGTTTCTGCTTCAGTGATGCTTGTATCAAAGCAAATAGCAAATGCATTGCACTTCAATATGAGAATAAAGGACAACCATTGGGTGTCTAAAAGGAACTAAGAACCTGTCAGCATGTGCCTGATTCACAGAGAAAGAATTTGACAACTCACCCGCTGAGCAAAGACTATGCTCCACATTAAATAGCATTTGCTCTGAAAAGGAAGAAGTGTTTCAGGTTTTTAAGCAAGTGTTAATTTTTTTTTTTAACGGTAGATGTTTAACACAAAAAATGTAAATGTTTAAAAAGACAAATAAATAAGAGAACCGAAATTCACACTGTAGATAGCTGAACACAAAATGTCTTTATTTCACATACATGACTAAATGTACATTTAACAGATGTTGAAAATTCAAGTATAACTGTACAGGTGTGGATTCAAAAGATGTTATCATTCAATAAGGAAAGCATACTCCTGTTTTTTTTTAATACCTCACATTATTAAGCAGACTATAACTTAGGTACACACATTTTTGAGCAGCAAATCCTGATGACATTTACCTAAACGTATCCCTGTCAGATTAAACTCATTTGAAACGGACTCATACAGCCAGAGCATTACAGCCCTACATTATATACACATTCCCAAGCTCAGAGACATGTGAATTCAGCCAATGAGACGAAACAACCAATGTCAAATACGTTAACAAAAGGTATGGATTTTCACTGCATTTGTTACAGCAAGAACAAAACCTTCCAGCAGTTCGAATGACATCCCACAATGAAGCGCAAACAAATGCTCAGGGTTTAAGTGCCCGACACCCCTTCATCTTCTCCTCTGGTCTTTCTGAAGGGTTTTCCCAGAGTTCAAGGGCATTAGGAGACCGTCCACTTCTTGGTGACGTTCAAGTGGTTGAGATGATCTGTGACAAACCGATGCTCGGGGAAGTTCGCTGCTTTGGCCGCTTTGAAGCCGAGCCAGTTCTGCAGGCGGCGCTCGGCCACGTGCCCCCGCTCCTGCTCCCTGGTCATGCAGGGGCGGCTCAGCCAGTACTCGTTCCCCGCCTCCACCTCCAGCCTCTTCACCACGTTGCGCTGCATCTGCCAGGTGACCTGCCGGGGGCGCCGGTACTTCCCAATCCACTGCTTCCCCGGAATGCCCTTTCGGAGCAAAACTGCCGTGAGGAACATCTCAGCGGGCCTGCAGTCGGTGGCGGGGGAAAAGAGGCCTTTAAAATTCCGATTTAAAAAGTCAGGCACAATTGCCCTTTACGCAGATTGCCAAACAAACCTTTCCAAAAATCTATTTCTACCCCTCAATTTGGAAAATTCAAACCTGTAAATGGGAAGGCCATGCACAATTCCTAAAGTGGAATCGTCTCAGCATCCGCTATGATGTTAGCATTGCTCAGGGCTCTCCCAAGTGGGCCCACCTGTAAAGAGCTTCCTTCTGAGAGCTGGAGGAGCCCTGTGCTCTGGATGTGGCAGGTTCGAGCCTGGGTTCCCCCCTCAAGCAGCAGTGCATAGCTGGCTCGGTGTGGGCAGGGTTTCGAATGAGCTGGTAGCAAAACAGGGGCTTGTAGGTTTGATGTCATTGAGGATCAGGGCTCCGATCTGTGCTGATCCCCCTATTTTGTCTACAAAATAGTCAAACGACCCTTTTCAATGACTTTTAACTGATTTGATGGGTAGGCAGGTTAACAAAGCCTGTTTTCACTTCCTCAGTACAGGGGCAAAGGAACTACTACATACCTCTGTGTGGAAAACAAAAGAAAGTTAACAAAGCCTGTTTTCACTTCCTCAGTACAGGGGCAAAGGAACTACTACATACCTCTGTGTGGAAAACAAAAGAAAGTCCATCTCTGCCCACACACACACATTGTTTTACAAAGAAAGGCCACACTTCTTCTACTGGCTACCTTGCTTTGATAACTCCATAGCCGCCATGACAAATGCACCCCTCTGGCTTAAAGGTCTGGGTTCATGAATAAGGAGATGCTTCTTTTGTATTCTTCTACTTGAACTATGTATCACAAAACTGTGGTAGCCAGTTAGATTTAAGGCAGTTCAGGGGGCATCAATGTGGAGTAAAAGTACTTTCACTATTGTGCCCTAATTGCAATCGGGACTCTGGACAACAGGAAAGATGTGCCGCTCTTGTACAAATGAGATAGGCACTTCACTCTGGGCATTTAAGTAACTTTAAAGTTATTAGCACCAGAAGCGACTACAGTTGTTACAATATTTTCATTTCCGTTTCAAGGCAAGCACAGTGTAGCAAGAAAATTGTACCGACAGGCAAACTAAAGCGCGTTTTGTAAACTTTGTTCATAGTGTCCAGGTAAAAACAGCGGCATACCAAAAAATATGAATGCAGTAGGTTATAAGCATATAGTTAAAAGAAAAGCACTGCTTAAAAGCATTTTTGGACAATGTATTTGGTACCCCGCTAGATTACTGAATCAAGTACAACCAAAATACGCGTTTCTGTAAGTATTATCCAAAGATACTCAAGTCAGTAGACAGTTGACCTTGCTCGCAATATAGACTAACGCGTCCACACACCGAACCCAACACTTACAAAGGTTTTAGAAACCGAGTTTTGTTTTTCAGCTGTGTAAAGGTGAGTGACTATTACAGCTCACAGCCGTGTAGGTAGACGCCAAAGAGTTCCACAAATAAACGTAATTTCAAAATGAGGCTAACTTATACCACATTAAAAAAAAACGTCATGTATTTACACATACGTACATACATATATCAATTGCAACCATAACTGTGAAAGATAACTTATCTCTAAGTTCCCGGGGAAAAAGAAAGGGAGTAAAAAGAAAAAAAAGCATACCTTTTTTCCACAAAATTCCTACGCTCGCCTTTCTGTTCCCTAAGTGCAGCAGTGTGAACACTCTACATGCAGCCCTGCTGACCTCAGTCTTCTGCTTCCGGGTGAGCACCAGTTACCTACGGATACTAGAGAGAGCCAAACTGCCTGAAATGCGACTTTGGACAAAAACGCGAAAGGCTTCCCTTTGCAATGAGCTCTCCTTTTAGATTGTTACATTACGGTTTAATTCATACTAAAATACTAAATATTCAAAGCGAGCACACTCATTTCATTCACTCGTTTTTTTTACAGGCAAACTGTGTTCATGGGTTACATTCTTGTTTGTGTCATAAATTGCTTTTAAGGTCTATCCATAGCCTGGACTTGCTATAGAAGGTCAGGGTCTCAGCTCAACCCAGCATACATATGAGCAAAGCAGGGTAACACCCTGGAAAGGACACCAGTCCATAGCTGAGCACACAGGGGAAACGTACTTACCAGTGATCCTAGTCGGCATGTGTTTGTAAGGTAGAAAGAAGCCAGAGCACATGTAGAAAATACATACATTCAAACTCCACAGAAGATGCTCCAGGCAGGAATCAAACCCCAAAGCCAAGAGCTGATCCAGTATTGTTCTTCCACACCCTAGATCCCCTTGTTTAAATGAAAACAAATGTATCTTTCCCCAGTCACTAAGTTACAAACCAAGTGAAGTTCAATTCTATGACACTACAAAGCTACTTTAAAAGAGAGGGTTATTAAATTACATCTTTCATGATGAGCTCCTGCCTATGCCTACCAGCCTCCAGTCCACAGTGATTGAACCACACATGAAAAAATACATCCGGATACGTCTGCTCACATTGTCAACAGCTTTTAAAAGCCGTCCAACCAGGAGCTTTGCCATAACACCTCAACTTGTCGTTTAATGTCACATGGATGACTTGAGACAAGAGGCATGCTGGGCAGAGGTTTGTGAGAAGGTTCATTTGTGCTTTGACTTGTGCATGTGGTACTGGAGCTGAAGAACCTAACAACCTGTGCCCCACCAAGCATGTTTTCTCTCACCCAGTACCGGTTTGAAATAGGCACTCCTGTATCTCCAGAGCAGCAGAAATCGATGCAGGACAGGATACACTGGTCCTCCAGCTACAAGGTTTGCCTGTGAAAGTGAGACTTCTACCAAAGACACCTGGTATCTTTTATCAGTACTTTGTAAGATTGTGAACTCTGACACTATGCTAAGGGTGTGATATTGATAAGTGTGATTAATAAATAAAAAATGACGACAGTACACGTTGATTTGAGACTCCTTTCAAGTAAGTTTTAATATTGTGCACCAGTGATACCGAATCAAGATGACTTGCATCAAACTGTCCTTAAATGAACATTAGGTAAGGGGAGGGGATTGGGCTTGTGGGTACATTTTTACCTTCTTGATTTGCTTCTGAGCGTTGTTATCTGCTAAGGCAACAAAATGAATGTCCATTCTGGAACAGTACCATTACAGGAAGGAAGCTACATCACACACTACAACACAGCATAAACAGTCCTCCTTGTTTTCCCATAATGCCCCTGCAGGAAGGCAACACAGATGTCCATTCCATTTCATAATGGTTCCAGAGATTATCACAGCTTCTTTTTTAGCATTTTAAATTATAAATGTCTGTCATTTTCCTACATTTCACAAGAAAGTGTGTGAATGGGGGACCAAATGTCAGTATTACAGTAATACAACATGGAATAGCATTGCACAGTTAACCTCAACGGTTAATTCAGTACAAAATAACAAGTATAAATGTACCAGTACTAGTGGTTTTACATACTTTTTAAATCACTAATTACAAAGGGAAAGCAAAACCTAAATCAAACCAAAAAAATTCCTAATTACCTTTTTTTCATTTCTTATGGGTGAATGCCTCATAATTACAAAGCAGCACATTACAGGCTTAATGTGGTGGAATAAATACAAGAAAACCGCTAAAAATATTCAGCACAAACAAGTTAAACCGGGACAAGGAACTGTACAATCACTGAACAGGTGATTCAAGAGCTACTGGTATAGATGGAAGTATGATCTCTCACAGCCAGGAAAGGGTTACAGGAGAGAAATGATCATCCTTTGTCAATGAACATCAGTTTCCCACAGTGACGTTCACGCAGGATGAGGACTTGTGCAACTGTATGAGAGCTGTCAAAATATCCACTTGTACCTGATGATGGAGAAACTCAATAGACATCTCTATTTCAAAGTGCTACAACTGAATCTACAATCTTTTTTTTCTGGAGCTTTTTTTATTTTTTGGCTGGGAAATCAGATGATTAAAATGCCAAGGAATGAAGGGGAAAGCCGAGTTCTCGGGATGCACAGGGCTCCTGCTGTTCAATACACATACATTCTACACGGTCCTCAAATATTGTAACAGCTCTGCGGCTCCAAATAGGGGGGAAAAAAAAGAAATACATTTGTGTGTACGTGTTTTTTTAAAATGGATTTATGAGAATAAAAATAAGTTTAAAACATTTATTTAAAAAAAAAACACACGGCGGAGATAAACAATCTACCGGATGACGACAATATTAGGGAAGAACTTCAAGCTCAAAAAAATTACACAGTATTAGACATAAAACATACATTTTTCTGTACAGAAATCAAGACAACTATACAAGACCTGTAGGTGTTATAATGCTATAAGATTATCATATTATACAATGTTATGAACATAAAACTGTGAACAGAACGCTCTACATATTTACCTGTACATGTGGAAAAAGAGAAGTGTTTGCCTTGTCTATGAGAAATCTGCATTCGCAACTGGATCTTACAGATCATTAATAGCCGACTTTGAACTTTATTGCGATGAGGGCTGTTACCGTAGCCGGGATATTTCCACACAGCGAGGGGGGGAGGGGGGGCGGGGGATGGAAAGGGAACAATCGTTTTTTTCCTCATTTGTTTTTTTGATTTCTGTTCCCCCACTGGCCAGACACACTGCAGTAGCCTCAAACACCAGTACATTCGACACGGTGGACAGCTGGAGTCTACCCTGATCCCGCTGAGGAGAGCCGCCATCAAGCGGGGGCTTCACAGCTTCAGCTCGTTGGCGATCTTGGAGGCAATGTTCTTGAAGGCGATGGAGGTGCCCGATATCCTCTTGAAGCGCACGCCGTTGAGCGAGAGGCGGGGCAGCTTGCACACCTCCATCTCCCACTGGACCAGGTTGTCCTGCCGGGCGTCGCCGTGGACGCAGAAGAGCAGGAAGCGCTCGCGCTGCTCGTAGTCGCAGTTGTTGGCGTCCAGCACCTTGCGGATCTCCCTCATCATCTCGCTGGGCTCCATGGAGCTGGTGGTCTTCATGCTCCAGGTGAACCTCAGGGAGCGCGGCTTCGAGTCCTTGCCGTCCTCCTTGTCGCGGTCCTTCGGCTCCCCTGAGGTGCTTCTGTGGGAGGCAGGAAAGTGTGGTCAGCGAGGGACTGCCCGATCACCCTCCCCTCCCCTCCCCATGGAGCAGAAACGCAACAATTTCCCCACAAAGCAGAACGCTCTCTCTCTCTTTCTCTGATATTAAAGAATCTCATCTAGCAAGTGTCTTTAAATCAGCAAAACAAAAGTATATGTCATCAAAGGAACAAGTAAAGGTTTATTCCATGCTGAAAAGAGAAAAAAAAGAAATGCAAAGCTGAAATGTTGTCTCTTTTCAGCAGGGAATAAACCTTTACTCGTTCCTTTGCAGCCTACGCATGCTGACGCAGCTCCCTGCTTGAACTATATGTAATCAATATCAGAATTCAGCAAACAATACATGATGCAGCTGCTCATCGAGTGCTGAACTGAAAAGATTTGTTTAAGGGAAACCAGATGTGAACTGTTTGGTGTAGGTTACAGTTACAGTACATATGATTCTAGCGTGTTATTTTATGTTGCTCCGGTAAGCGCAGAACGTACTGCTCAGCTTAACCTAAAAAACACAAAAGCACAATGCAATCCAAAACCATTTTCAGACTTTCTGGACACTGTTATTGATACTGTAAAGTTTGTAACAGCCCCAACTCATCACTTTTTGCATCATGTCCTCGTGTGAACGTAAGGGCTTCAAAAACACGGAAAGGAATCACCGAGTCGACATAACACCTGCTGTGGTGTCAGGTGCTGCTACAGACACCAGATGCACAGAAAGCCATTCAGATCTCAGGAAACAAATCTCTCATAAATATGTACATCCATATTTATGGATGTATGCAAACAGACTTATCACAGCACATGTATGTTTGCACACATCCTCCATGCAAAACATGCACTCAGATGGCCTCACTGTGTTCACCTGCCGAGCTTTAAAGTTTAATGTATATTAAACAAATTCCTTTAACGGAACGTGTGGAGTAGGCAATGACTACAGAACTTCCTCTAGAAACTCAGCGTAACACACCACACGCACATGACAGCAGTCAGAGAACAAAGATGGTCTAAGATACAGCTTGTGGTGTATACAGTATAGATATCATCTGGCCCATATGTTCCTTTTTAAATGCATAGCAGAAGACAGGACAACAGCATGACGTCAGCTTCACTTTAAATTTGGAGACACATAAAGGAAGGCTGCCGTGCAGAATGACGTTTGTTTTCGCATTTATCCTCACTTTCCTATCCCTAAGCATCTGAAGCATCAGTGACAGAAATAGTGACTTGACCAGTGAGCAGGATTCCCTCAGTGACAGTGCACAAATGGCTCAGGAAATGGCTCTGATGCAGCAGACAGGAGTCTCATGGCTCTGGGAGAAACAGCACCACCCTGTGACTGCCCAGGTGCCTGCAGTCTCTCTGGCACACCAGCGAGGGACTTGCCTCTCCACCAAGAGGTGCTGAAAATCCTGTACCTTACTACAGGGCTTGTAATCTCGAAAAATAACCAAATAAAATATGGGAAAAATACTCATAAGTGAATGCTTTCTTTAAAGCCTGTTTAAAACCTGCATTCCAGTATTTTATCAGATTGTCTTGGGGGGAGGACTCTCTATTGGACTCAACAAAGAATTATAGGGCTAATGGCAAAATTACAAACAGGTTCGACAACATTAAAAGAGGAACTGAAACAACAGCCTTTAACCCTTATTAGGATTAAATAACTGGCTCTACAACTGCAATACTTTGAAATGTTAGATTTCAGAAATGCATCCTGAAAAACACACAAAAAGCAGAAATTCCACAGCACACAAACTTTTGCCATTTAAACAGAAACATCTATTGAACTTCCTCAATCTCCTGAACAAACCTGCACTTAATCTGCGTTGTACACCTCTGAGGTGTCTGCTGGGATTAGATAAGATCTGGAAATTCTAAACAAACAACAAAAAAATGGCTTGCAGGCAATGAGGTGCAATTACTGCACCTCAACATTGTAGTGACATCACTTTCTGGGGTGCAAAGACAGAGAATTACATGTTTTTCCCATGTTTTAATGTTTTTTTTTTTAAAGGACCAGTTGAGCACCACACGCATTTCTCAGTGAATGCGGAATGCAGTTCTCTGTGGCCCTTGAGTAAAAAGCCAAGACATAACAGAGTTGCACACAAGTGTTATTCTCCAAATTCACTTGAAGAAGCTGCAATACACCACAACATTTGCTTTTTTGGACACCATATTACGATGCCAGCCCTAATCTTCACCCCCACAGTTCCTGTGCCATACAACATGCCTGAAACTCTGCACTGGATACAAGGTCATCTGAAAATGTTTAAGCCACAGTTAAGTAGAAGCTAGGTCATGCGCTCTCCCGTGTTCCTGCCCTCTTTTCTTAGATATGCACATGGAGCAACACGTAATTCAATTTGTCAGGTTCTTTCAATACTTCAGATGTTAAACTTGTTAGTAAAAAGAAATGGACTCCACATACAAAAGACATGCTATGGCAGGAAGTACAAAAACAGAATCTGGGAAATGAAGCCGCGCTCAATTTTAATTTCGGGAAATTGACAGCTCAAGTCTGCATAGGAATTCAAGACAGATGGGGCTTCCGCGTGGAAGCTTTACCATGACAAGCATCTGTCTCCACACAAAGTGCTTTCAGTGATCAATGAGGCATGAGCAGCCTTTAAAGAAATGTGTGATGACACTGCAGTGGAATGTGTAAACAGCTAAAGATGGAGTTTGAACTTGGGCCATCCTACTGGAGTAAAAAGTAAAAAGAAATACAATATTTTATCCAATAGTGTCTTGTAGCCCTCCCCTCCTCTCACTCCTGAGCTGCAGTGATTATAGTTCCCAGTTTCATACTTTCAAGTTATTTCACTAACAGTGGAAATTTTGCTTTTCCGATCCACGTTTAAGAGTGCTCTGTGAGTGCCCCCTGTTCACCTGGAAGACTTGATCGGGGAGTGACACTGGGTCAATGACCTGAGAGGTCCTTACCTCCCCTGGCCTCTGCCGTTTAGAGACAGAGAGATCACTGTATTGGCCATATACAATTTCTTGCATTAGGAATTTGTCTTTTCGCATACCCCAGCTTGCTCTCCATGAGACACACTGACAGGGAGAGAAGCTTGGGGTCAGAGCGCAGGGTCAGCCATTTACATAGCGCCCCTGGAGCAGTTGGGGTGAATGGTCTTGCTCAGGAGCCCAACGGAGTAGGATTCCTCTGCCGGCTGTGGGATTTGAACCGTCAACCTTCCAGCCACAGGCGCAGATCCTGAGCCACAGAGCCACCGCTCCGCCCCAGTTTGTGGAGAGGCACACGAGGCAAATCAAGCCTAGACAACGCTCCTCCTCTGGCTCCCAGCAGCCTGACTGCGTTTATCACCAGCTCCCCCCATCTGCCCTACTAGCGCCGCCAACCTCTGCCCCTCCAGCACCCGAGCCCCGATACGTCCTGGGTGCGAGCCCGCTGTCGACACACTGCAGAAGAATGGCTCATGGCCCAGCGAAGCGTCAATAGTGGCGTCTCACCTTGAGGTGTCACTTCTGCCACTGGCCTCCCCTTCGCTCGGACCCCTCGGAAACAATCAGAGTTAAGATTCAGTATCGGAGCAGGCAAGTATCCACAGGCAGACGGGAAAAACAGCAGCTCCTAACTTTACAAACCACCACCGCTGGGCTCCCTGGAGCTAGTTGTTTTCTGGGATTCCTTATTGTACAAGCAAACACACATAGGCACTCAGACGAGAACTACTTTTTACAACATATACATGACAGTAAAGCTGTTCATTAGTTGTAGCTGCTTAACCTCCTAAACTCAATTAAAAAAGAAGCTAGGCTGGAGAAGTACCACATTTAAAAAGACATGAAGGAAACTGGAACAGCAAAGTAACAGAAATAACAGCACAGACATACAGCTCATAAAACTCACATTTACAGAACAACAGACATATTATGAAACATTAAAAATCTCTTTGAGGTGTTTAGCTTAGTAGAAAAATTAATATTGCATTGCTGAACATCTTTAGCTTACGTTTCCATGATGTAATTTAAGATATTTAAATTTAAGATATTTTGTTGGGAAATTCCCAACAAAACATTATCTAAGAAACTGACTCAACAGTTGTAATTTAATCTTGGAATTATGACATCATATGAGTTTTAACTGTGTCAATCACTATTTAAGTAAATATTTAACCCACATTTATTGTATATTTCCTTACCAGTTATAAGCCATCTATACAACTGAAGTAGGCTGGAGATGGTGGCTAAACAGTTAGGATTAATACTTTGAACAGTTCACGACTACAACTATAACTATACCTTACAATAATTTGTTTTACTGCAAATGTCACTGATTCTATTGAACAGTATCAATGAAATAATGCCTAACACCCATGTGTTTCAGTTGTTTGTCATTGATATAGAATGTTTTTTTTCATCAACATGTGGAATGTAGTTCTTACATATAGTTTCAGTAACACAGGGAACACAAACTTCAAAAATATTTTTTTGTACATTTTCTAAAATATGAATAGTGACCTAAAAAAACTAGTTACCCAAAAGCAAATCTGTTTTAAACCAATCTACATAAATAAAAAAAGTAGTAACTACCATTAAACACCAGAAATGAGTACCCCATCACTGCACTGTCTACTGTCTATTTAAACAAGCACAACAACAGAACCTTTAGAAAGCCCAGAGAATGCACATATACTGATTAACTCACTGTGAACCAAAAGCTCTGCCCATTACAGTTTCTTAAAGAAATGACCATGCTCTCTGCTCCTGGATCAAAAAGTTATTCAAAATACCAAGGAATTCACAGAAACCACAATTTAACACTACTGCACATCAGTTGAAGGTGGATTTGGGCTGTTTCTGAGGGTTTCAATTGTTCAGCAAAGTGCAGGGGTTTCTCGGTTTTACAGGAAGGGAACATTTTATCTCATCGGAATTCTCATGTAGTTTGTTTTTGTTCACCTTGTGTCCTGTGATGTGAGATCTGAAAACTGCCCTTTTCACTTTCTCAACTGTTGCCTGACTGTTCCACTATAGTCAGTTCAATGAAGGGACAGTGAAGGTCAGTGTTGCTGCTCAGTATTATATATATGTGCAAATTACAACATTAATGTACCACTAAGCTACTGCTTGTGAGTTTCTTAGTTAGGTGATTTATTTTAGTCTGTTGTCTTTACTTGGGGTTCCGGGCAAAGATGATTATTTTTCTTTTCATATGGTTTACACTGCTGTCTCCCAATCTGCAAATAAACAGCAGAAAACAGCCTATTTACTCACATGACAGTCTGCCTTAGCATTCACTAACCACAGGCTATTACAACCCATAATTAAAGTAAATTATTACAGCACTTAAGTTCAAGCCTGAAATTTCAAAAGCACCAGTGGAAATTCCACCAGTAAGAAGCTTGATTTTGGAACCCCCACACATACTAAAAAAAGGTACAGTATGTTAATCAGGAAGGAAATAAAAAATGAAGTATTCTGCATTCTGAACTAGCAAAACTGCCTCTCCCCTGCTCCCTCCTGCTGGAAACAGAGATATTGGTGGTGGTGGGGGGGATCCCCATTACCTGTAAAGCGCTTTGAGTGGAGTGTCCAGAAAAGCGCTATATAAGTGTAAGCAATTATTATTATTATTATATTTGGATTTACTGACATAAATTCTATCAAACACATTGGTTACAACACAGATGAGACGAGGAGACGAGGGATGATATTGTATGATTAAGGTAACGCGTTACAAATTGGAAGTGATCATCTGGAAACCGTGCAATTTAAGAATAGAACAGGACAGCAAGTGCTTGAACAGAGGAAAGGTGTCACTGCCTGGAACCATAGACAGACACAACCCAGGCACTGGAGGGGGACAAGTGCAGTTCATTCAACCAGGGAACAGAGTGCGCAATACAGATCAGTCTTGGTCCTACCTTCTGGACAACCTGAAAGATAGAGTTCTACAATAGAAAAAAAAGAAAACCAGTAAGGTGTCCGAAGAAATTAGGGAGCACCAGAGGAAGAAAATGTATATGTCATTTGCAATTCCCTAAACGGGAAATTATTGGAAAGGGTTGAGCCCTTTTGCAAGGCATTTCCTAAGAAATGCACTTGTAAAACTGTCAGATCCGGTGATAATAGCTCTGTAAGGATCTGCATGGCTTTTAATAGTGATAAGAAATGCTTAACATAAGCAGTTTACAGACAGATCATTGCTAAAATGGTTTCAAATCAAAGTACAGTTGCATCTGTATCTCTTGTCCTGGTATCTAGACTAGGACTGGTTTGTGGAAAATGGGTACATTCCAGAAGCTAATGCTCACATCTCTAATGATCATTTACTGACAAAACACACACAGCCTGCCAAAAAACATCCCGAGCTTCCAGAAAATGAGAAGGCGACTGTAGAAGGTATTACTGCTAATCTGAAACCAGAGCTCAACAGCTGAAAGGAGATACATGAAGAAAAAAAATCATGCAAATACTTTCTAGAAAATAGGACCCTAGCTTGGTTTTCATAAACTATAAGAAAGCAGCGCTCACTAGACACCAAAACCAACTGAATTCGCAAACAGCAGCCAGGCACCAACTGTTTATTTTCTATAAAAACAGATTTTTGCAATAATTCAACTCGTTTAAACTAGTTGCTAGAAACACCCTAGCAAACATTAACATGAAGTCATGAAAAGTCTACATTACCAGCTGCACAACTGCATACTCATCTCTTTAGTGTTTGTGACAAATCCATGTCACTGCTGGTTCAATACAGACTGTGCAAGCAGGCTCAACAGGACATACCGTAAACACCTCTCTCCATCACCAACAACTGCAGAGAAGCTCCGCTTTGTCTGAACCTCAGAGAACAGAGTCTCTTTGTTCTGTTACTGTTAAATACAGAACTCAAGGCCCCAAAACAAAATAAACAGCACTGATGCCATCCGGGATTATAATTCACAGCCAACTGTTGAGGTCATTCTGCTAGGTCCAAAACAATTATTTAGAAAAACAACGTTTTAACGCTTTAATGCATAAAACTATCTGATACTTCTTATCGTGTTGCAAGAGTGAAAACGTATTTTCTGAGGAAAGGACTTCATAGCCTGAGCAACAGAAAAGAACTGTTCCATAGTACTCTGCTAAGATGGAAACCGCACTTTTGGGATTTTAATGTTGTGATGTGAACTGTAATGCAGTCCACAAAAAAGCGATCACCATACGTGCCCTTATAACATAAATGTAGAGGTACTAAAATTAAAATAAAATGTTAATTTATGTCTGGCTAAGTGTGTAAAAATTGAAGGGTGTGTTTAGTTCCCTGGACTAGTTCAGTCACTACTGCAGTGTTTCTCAACAACAGCACTGAACATCAGGAGCCATTAGTCCAACTGTTAAGAACAAGGAAATAAGGAGATGCCTCACAGCTTCAAAAAAGGACATCCAGCAAACACGTTTCAATAACCTGTTCTGGAAATGAAGACTGCATAGCTTGTACTTCAAGACTGTAAATCGTATAGATTGTAAAACAACACTCTTAAACGTGTTTTTTAAACAAACCACAATAAACATATCTGTCAGAATGACTATTGACAGGAAACCTAACACTTCCTCGGTGAGACTGACTTCAAAGATGGCTGGCAAACAAAAAGTCTGTGTTGAAGAATGTTTTTCACTTGTTTTCAGCAGCAATCTTAATGGGAAATCCTAGTCTGGTAGCCCAGGCAGGGAAAATGAATAAGCACCTCAGAACCCACCTTTAGCGCAAGCACTTCTCTTTGAAATGAAAAAACATCCTTATAGTTATTGAACCCGTATTGCTTCATGACTTTAATAGAAAAAACTACTGCTTTGATATTCTAGTGATGTTACCATGAAGTACAATCTACATTTAGCATCTTTTTGATATTTTCACTGTGTACAAAAATGCTCCAAAAACACCATTCATTAAACAAAGGTTTAAAGTAACCTGCTTTTTTAACTTGTTTACCTTCCCAAAACAACTCAAGATTAAACTTGTCCTTCTTTCTCAAATGCTAGAAAGTGCTGCCACTGTGACTAAATAGACTTGGTTCTGATCCTAGCGTACCTACCTGGAGCTGACCATAATGGAAATGGCAGTCAGGAAAGCAGAAATACAAAAATATACCTAAGAAATGGGCCTGGAAAGAAGTATTCCCCAGTTTATTCAAGATTTGAATAGAAACAGGACAGAAGTTTCTTCTTTTAAGTTCATTCAGGAAGGTTTTCCAATTCTAAAGACTTAAAATATTTATGGATCTCCACACCTTCCAGAAAATGGACTATGTGGTAAATAAATATGGCAACTCTGAAGGTTTCCAAAGGCTTGTACGCTGTTACTTTCCCTCACCCGCACCTCTCCATGCGTGAATGTGATTTCACTTTGTGCCCCTCTGCTTTTACCACAGTGCATGACAGTAAACTTCCACATGGGTGCCTGCTAGACGTGAGCAAGATGCATCCAGATGCACATAGATCCCCTCCGCCTGACAGCTCCAAGGGCAGCAGAGCGGAGAGCGCACAGCGAGCACTTCGGGGAAAACCGTGCAAGGTGTGGCGCCTGTGTGTAACCATGAGCCAGGCCTGGCGACTTGCTCAGCAGTGTTCAGTGCTCACAGTTCACAGCGGAGGGGGCTTCCCCTGGTGAGTTTGATGCAGGAGGGCTCAGGGCTGTGCTGGAACACGTGATGGCAGATTCCCAAACTCCCGCCAACCCCCCCCCACCCCCACGGTCCCCCGCACACTGACCTGCGGACGAACTTGGAGGTGATCTTGCCGATGATGCCGGTGGAGGTGCCGCGGCGGGCCTGCGCGAGGGCGGCGGTGTCGTGCGACAGGGTGGGCGAGGCGGGCGGCCCGTTGTAGGTGGCGTTGCGGCGGTCGCGCAGCTGCGCCCCGTGGAAGGTGCTGCGGCTGGAGCTGCCGCGCGGGAAGCGCGTGCGGTCAGGGGTGGTGCTGCTGATGCTGTGGGCCGACGGGGAGGTGGCCGGGGCGCGGGGCGCCGACGAGCTGCGGGGGGGGGGGGGGGGGCGGACAGGCAGGGAGGGCCCCGTTAGGAGGGCGGGGCACGTCCGGGGCGAGGGGCGGGGGCCGAGAACGGAGCCGGGCGGCCCCGCCAGCTGCCTCGCGCAACACAGGTCCACTGCGCCCCCGCGCCCCCACCCCGGTACCGCCTCTCGTACACCATTCAGCCACACCGCTGATCGAAAGCCATCAGCTGAGAAAATGTGCTTGCGCAGAAATTAATATCTTTTCAGGGATTGCTTAATGATCAACCATTTTATCCACTCATTTCGAGCAGTGCGAGCCCCTAATTTGGTTGCCCACTGCACAGCCTCCAATCAATGACCAGTCATTTCACCTGAAAAATGAGGTGACAGGCAGTATTTGCACTTTTGCAAGGCTTTTGGCGATTCTTTCAGTTGAATAAATGCTGCGTTAAACTATACTTATTTATCAGTGACTATTGAGCACTGTATTCGTCCCAAAGAGAAGTACAAAATTCGGTGTGCCTTAACTGAGCTCAGACAATCCCATTTTTATAGATGACTACCTTACTTGAGGAAAAAAAGAATTCTCTTTTCGTTGGCTATCGGATGCCGATAATTGATCCAGAAAACTCAAAAGGGCTGAAATTGCTTTTTTATTGTTGTGAGCTCCCCAGAACATTTCACTGACAAAACGATTCAGCCAAGCCGTTCGCAAGAGCTTCAGCCACGTCTCACAGCTTTAGAATTCCTTTGTAATTTACCACTTTCTATACTGCAGACACCTCAAATCAGACAATTCCATAAAAGGACAAACCCTTCTCTTCCAAAGAATTAAGGCTTGATCAACCAGTCTCAAAAAGGAAGCCGCCATGTAGACAAAATGTTATGTCAGATGTAAATCAAACTTTTCGGGAGACACTTGTCTTGCCTCTACAGAAGGAAGGATCCCGAGCTGCACCTATGTGCTTTAAAGTGCTCAATTGTCTTAAATGTTTTACATCTTCGTCTGTATACTCACGTTAAGCACACCGTGTGCAAGTTTAATGTAAAGTTGCTTGTTTGGCATGCCCGCACAAAAGGAAACTGAGCAGCTCTCCCTGAAAAGAACATTTGTTTTTGGAAAGACACTTTCCAACTCACACAAATTTCATTTTGCTGAAGCAGTTGCTTGGCCCCTGTAACCTATTTGGTACTTAGTAGCTATACTGATCCCACGATCTCATCCAGCCATATCTAAAAATACAGGCCATCAGCTTTAAAGGACGGCTGGGAGGTTGTTCCCTACTCCCACAACCCTCTGTGTAAAGAAGTGCCTCCTGTTCTTGGTTTGAAGCGCACTTGCACGTAGTTCCCACTTGGTAAATGTGCCCCAGCTCACCCAGGCCGGTAGGGTTCGGTCCCGTCCTCGATGGGGGGGAGGGCCACTTTAATGGGGTGCCCCGACGCAGACATGGACTTGACGTGGCGCGGCCGGGTGGAGGGCATGGCGGGGGCCGCGGCCGCCGAGGAGGGGGTGCTGCTTGCACAAGCGGACATTTCGGTCAGGCTTTTCCCCAAGCGAGAGGTAAGAAAAAACAGAACAGAACAAGAGACAAAACAGCGGTGAGAACAAACACCAGCTGGAAAAAAATAAAGCCACGCTCCTGCAGCACACTACAGACTGGTCACGGTCAATCAGTAGAGCAGGGACCAAAGTCTATGTTGTACTGTTAGGTACTGTACCACAATAACATTTCCAGCGCTGCTAACACAGCGAACAATGTCATTTTCCCGCAGCCAGTCGAATAACTAGCAGCCCACTGCACGGCAGACTGACACACTTGTGTCCTTCATTTTGCGCCTGGTGCTGCGTTGCTGGCACATGTAGCCTGCACAAAACACAGTTAGGTGCTTTGAGATGAACTCTCCCTATTAACCGAATCTAAAAGAGAACCCCCCCAACAAGTCTGGCAGTTTAGCACCCATTTTGCCGACACGGCCCAGTGAAGCCAGGATATGGGCAGGGCCAAATTTCATTTGGGCTCAAAGAGCAGGTGGCAGCACGATCCCCGTGTGTCTCTCGACGGAGAAAGGAGATGTCCAGCCCCCCGTACCTGCTGTCCTTGCCATTCGGAATAGCGGAGTAGCGGTCGGTGCTGGAGCGCTCACAAACATAAGTGTTCCTGCGGGTCATCCCCCCTCCGGGAAGCACATTGTTCTGCGAGACAGGCAGACACGGACAAGAGTGTCAAGCGAGAAACTGTAAGACGCGCCGGGTTAGCAGGAAGAGACGAAGAATCAGTACTTCAGAACAAAAGCCCATTGCCTCTCCTCCTGCCAGGTACTGCTGCTGGAATCCACATGCATAGAAACCACACTTTAAAGTAAATGAGAAAGTATGATGTTCGAGTTGCCAGTTCTGGTTTTGAAATTCTGTTTCTTCCCCAGTGCTGGCTTGGGTAATTAACGGGCTTCTCCCCGCATCACTGCTATCCCCTTGCAAAGTAAAACGAGAATGATCATTTATGGCCTCCCTGATATGAAGAAGAAAGACAGTCAAGCCAGTCATCCTGTGGGCGAACCTGGTGTGAAATTAACTTGTCCCCACCCCATGAGCAAGGCAAAAAGTAAGACTCCACTGACAGAGCTGTCCAATACATTTAAAACCTTTCATGATTCACTTATTGTTTCCCGAATACTAAACAGCAGGGTAAGCATGTACAGCCCATAAGATTATAGCTTGTAAAACCTGAAATGGTCCAAACCCTGCCCAGTGCAGACAGAGTGATCTCTCTCTCTCTTACCCCTGGAGCTGTGGCAGACTTCTTCCTCTCCGGGACCACCAGGGGGCTGGTGGGCATGTCGCTCTTGGAGCCAGTGGTGCCCAGCTTGCGTGCCGGATCCCAGTCCTCCTTCTGGTCGCTCTCCACGCTGTTGGCCTGAGCCCTCTTGGTATAGGAGACTGCAGGGGGGATGGTGGGACCAGCTGTGAAAGCAGAGTGACCAGAGCTCACACACGGCAGACAGCGGCCACCGGTCCACTCACGCCCACTGACACCGTTCTTCTTCCTCTCCAGAGCTATGTTTGAACAATGAACAATCAAATATCCATTTCCTCCCAGACCTTGCCTCAGGTATGTTGCCCTCCTCTATGTGCACCTAAAAGCTTCACAGCTACTTTCAGAAAACTGGGTGGCATTCTGCTCGGTCAAGTCAAGGTTAGATGGTGAAAACAGGTTCTCAGAAGCACTTGTACAAGGAATGTTCCTGGTGTTGTTACAGTAAGACTTTAAAAAGAAAAACAGGGACTCCTCATTAAGGAGTGCTTTCTAAAAGCTTATGCAATGCTTTGAATGTTACATTAAGATAACTTTTATCATTTACAAACTTACCATGCATTTATGGGGAAAAAAATGCATTCTATGCTTTTGTAGTTACCGGTTTCAGTACATTAAAGCCATTTTAAATGCAGTGTGAGCGATGCTTTTAAATTAATTATAAGATCAATCCATCTTCTGTAACTGCTTTGCCTGTAAGTGTCATGGTGAGTCAGAATCATAACCTCACAGGCACAGGGCAGTAGATGGGACCACACCCTGGACACCAGTCCACTGCAGGACACACATATCCCCATGCACTCACAGACAAATATAGGGGACAATTTACTGATGCCAATTGACCTAGACAGTGTGCCTTGGGGAGGTGGGAGCCAGAATGCCCACAAAAAGCCTACTTGGTCACAAGGGAACATGCAAACTCCACACAGAAGGCACTCCAGTCCAGAATTTACACAGGATCCAAGAGCTGCAAGGCGGCAGAACTACCCGCCACGCCACTGTGCTGCCCCTCAATTAGAATAAAAACGCGCTCAAGACATTCTATCTGTTCTCAAAGCAGCAAACTTTAAAAAACAAACAACACAGCGGCAAGGCAGGGAAGCAGCTCCATGGGCATGCAAGGGAAGTCCTGCCTTCAGATGGGCTGCAAGCTGCAGGGGTGCCAGCCGGCCAGCAGGGGGATGCAGAAGGCTTTGCAGCAGCTGCAGGGATTAGCGACATCACTGCACACTCAGAGTCGGGAACTGTGTGTTACTTTACTTGGTTGAATGTCATCCCCACCATGATCACTGAACCGCCGCTGTTTCTGGTTGGCCGATATGCTGCGCTGGACCTTGGAGTGGGCCGGAGACTGCGTGGAGCTGTTGTTGAGGTCGCTGCTGGGTCGTGACCTTTGACACAGGTTGCTGTTAGACAAGGACTCGCTTCCTTCAAACTGCGGGCCGAGAAAGACAAATGGAAGTGTGACTCATTTATCCTGTACACCCGTGCCTTTATTTTGCATTTACAGCTAGCCTTGAAAAAAGAGGGAAAAGAATTCTGTAACAATGTTGCAATATTAGAATATGCATTCTTGTTGTAGAAAGCAAACAATCACAGAGCACGGGTGTCAAACTCAATTCCTGGAGGACTTTTGAGTGTTCTGGACACTTTCCCTTACACACAGTCCAAGGTCCAAGTTACATAGCTGAGCTAATTTTTTAATTAGCAGTATAACATCCAAACAGGCTCTGAGGAGATTTACAGGACAATGACCGCACCCCTGCCTTATGCACTCAACTGCAAAAGACCTTAAAAATCCCATATACTGTATGTCTAATTTAGAAAGTCTAAATATAAGTCTTAATTAAATTAGGTTAAGGACACAATATCCTCCAGGAAATGTGTTTGAGACCCCTGGTCAAGAGATTCTTAAATGTGCAGCTTTAAGAAATGAATATGTGTCCCCATAATAAGACGTGTTTATGGGGACCTTTTACTAATTCCCTTCTGGAACCACACCAAAGCTTCTGAATGGGGTTAATTCCCACAATTCGTTTCGCCTGAGCATCAGCTAAATATAGTTATTGCATCACATACAGGAAGTGATGATTCCCATACACTCCTCTCGCTTAAAGTACAGGGATAGGAAGGGATAGGAAGGGGAATCACACAGATGACATGCATGCAAAAAGGTTACCTAAAAAGGACGCAAATTGACGGAATGCGCTGAAAGCAGAATAAATACCCATCTGAAAAAGGAATTAAGAGTTTTTCCAGCCCAGGCTACGGAAGTTTAACTACCACTTCACTAATGAATTTTAGGTCATTCATAAATTCAGAGGCTAGATTAAAAGATCTCATTATCTGCATCGTTGCAGAAAAGCTTTGATGTCCTACTAGAAGAAATGCACAGGGCAACATCCACGTACCCTGCTCACGGGGAACTGCCAGCACTAAATCCTCATACTTAAACGGCAGATTATGCAGATGCAGCTGAAGAGATTTCCTTTTTTCTGCACTTTGTAGTGAAAAGAATCCAGCAATACAAAGAGCAGAAGATCAAGCGAAAAACAAAAACTGCCAAATCGGAGAGAGAGAGGATCGTGTTCCAAAAAGAAGCTGCTTTAAAGTATGTACATAACTCATTTTATTTAACATCCTGTTAATGAATTAACACTCATCAGGGCCCTCTCACAAAGCACATAAGGCTAGTGAGTAATGAGACAATCTGGCAACCACAACTACAAACAGCATTAATCTACTGATTGCACTTGCAGGCCATTCAACAATGCCACTCAACACTTCCAGTATTAAAATTCAATCTAACCCTGAATTAAAATAACTTAAAATGTCTGCTGTGTAATACCAGAGCTGCCCAGAAAGTACACTAAGCACTCACAGACACATACTGTACATGTACACAGCCACAGTAAAAGTAAGAGGCATTTTTACGATAAAGAGAAAGAACACATTTTCACAGCCATCAACTTGCCTGAAGAATATCACAGGACAGCACAGCAGGCTCACTGCAATAATGTGGACAGATTTCTGCTGCAGGACTGCATTTGATTTACTGCTACAGCTGCACTACTACTGTTTAAAATACTGCCTTAATATTGCAAGTTTGGTGGCATTGCTTTACAGAAGACACATCTGCCAAACTCCCCCCCCCCATCTGCCAATAGAAGCAAAGAGAGCTGCTTTGAAAACTAAGATGCTGTGCCAAAGAATAAAATCCGAGTGGCATTGCAGAAACTCTGGCACCTACAGTTTGAACAGCACTGTGAGATCTGTGCAAGACAGCCACCAATTTGACCAAAGAGCTCCAGAACAGAATGATACCCCAATGAGTGCTTGTGTGCTAGCAGCTCTATGAAGGAAGACACCGGGGCTTGCGTTCAGAGGCAGATATCTGGGGTTGCTACTGTATGAACTGCCTATGAAATTTGGGACCCTGGGATATTATCCAGGTTATCTTCTCCTGCATCTTAATTCGTTAACCTTCCAATAGCAACCAAATATTAATCAATAATTCCCTTACGGCACACCTGTTTCTGCCAAAGGCTAGGGAATCACACTGCTCTGTAACAGCCTTATACAGGTGCATACAGGTGCTATTGTATTTTTTTCTCTGCGACATGCTGCAGGAAATGTTTCTTTACGGCTGTGTTAAAGAACGGTGGGTATTGATGCTACATTAACTGCTGTGTGGGGGGTGCTGGTGCAGAATGGGTGCTGCATATTATCCTTACGGGGGCTGCCATTCAATAGGGAGAATAAAGGGGGTCCTCTCTTTTATGTAAATTAGGGTTACTCTGGGAAGAAGTATACTAGTATATACATGCAGGGAATGACCATCATTAATTTTAATAGGCCACTATTCAGTCAGCAACATCTGAATCCTCTTTTGATTATTTCATTTCTGTTTTTTAAGGGCTGTTTCAGCTCTTCCGCTGAGGCTTTTATGAAGGAATTCCTGTTATTCTCCATCATTCAGAGCAGACCCGATGACAGAGAAGCCCTGAGGGCTCCCACATGGCAGGGAGAATAAGGAATTCTATTTAGAATACAGATGTGACAAATGGGGCGCCATTGACGTCACCCGAGTCCGCTCTTCACACACAACCTAAAGAAACTGTCGGTACACAGCACTTATAAAAATCCCACGGCACCACTCCACACTGCCCCAGCACAGCCGGTCCTGCAGGAAACCTGTTTCTTCTGGGTTCTGCTCCAGCTGGGCCAGTGCTGAATGATGCCTGAAATACATCTGCTTGCTTACTTTAAACTTATTTCTGGTTTCAAAAATACTTATGCCTATATATTTCCTTCTTCATTTTGTTAGATCACACTCCACCACCCCATCTCCAAAGTTCAATATGGAATAAACTTCAACTGTGCTCACAAGATGTGGGCTTGTTAACCAACCAAGGACTGAATGAAGGAGCTCTTACAGACCTATTCCGTAACCATAATATTCAAACTTGACAATAATTGCACGTACAGAAATGCACATGAATGTCTGTCCTCAGTTATTAACTTGTCATTCAACGTTACAAATTGCATTAGAATGAGGAAACTGAGACGTACGTAATGCCATTCATTTTTTAAGGAGGTGCACATGATCCAAAAGGTTAGAAATGTGGAAGCTGTTTTTTTAAACCATAATTTAGCTCAAGGCCTAAATTTGTAAAAGCTTCCATTACATCGGTATAGATACATGCTTTGTTTCACACAGGATTTGTGTTTCTTTGTAATGCTCGGAGGCTGTGACTCGGGAGCTCTCAGAACTTGCCTCGGGAGGTTTTCTGCCCAGTAGCAGGTAAGTGGCCATAACTTCGTCATACTTCTGACCAATTAAAGACTCCGTAATCTCATCTCTTGAGAATCCCATTGTCACCATTAGCTCTGTGGAAAACAAAGATGATTATCAAGAGGGAAAGTATCCACGCAGCACTGAAGAACGACTGACATCTTAAAAAGTTCTGAGACTTGAGCTTTAGAATGCGGCACCTCTGAAAAACTGGCTGAAACACATTATGTAACCTGCACTTCAGGTCAAAACCTGTTTAATGTTTAATCACCGCTGTTAGAAACTAAATGACTACCACAAGTCGAGACAATGAAAACCTGATCAGATTTCTCAAGTAGAAAAACAACACAAAATTAAGAATATTGACATTATAATATACCTTATGTTTTCTTTTATGGCTTTGTTCCTTATGATAATTGATTTAAACAGAGTGAGACAATGCACCTTAACCCTTTGAAAGTTTTTTTCCCCCATTCTATTAGTGCTTAATAATTAGATTAATAATGCAATTAAACCAGGTTATCGGAAGCTAAAAGAAAAAATAATATTATTTAGAGTGACAGAGACCCAATGAAAATGTTTACTGAAACCTATACCTTTGTCTATAATCAAATACCTTCATAAATCTAACAGCAGGAGTTTAACCATTTTAGGATGTTCAATATTGTTATGACTCCTGGGGGCCCACTGAATAATCAACATACAGGTCTGTCTGAACCACTGAAAGGGTTAAAGGCTACAGTGACTCCTGAACGGGCTCCTTCAGGTTCAGAGTGGGGCTGCTTGTCAGCTGTGCACCAGGAATACAGCTGTTCAAGGCTGGTGCTCCTGCCGGGCCTGGCAGTACTGGTCTCTGCCCCGCCTGGCTGGATCATGAATTTGCTTGACCCGTTAAGTCAAGCGTTTGCACATCAGGGGGCTGCAGTGGACATTACATTAAATACTAAAGGAAAGTTGTAGACCGACATCCAACAACAACAAAATGGCCAGAGTTTTAAGAGGCTGACCTATCCTTTTGGTGTCGCTGAAATCTGGCTCTGGTTCAATATATGGCTTCAGCTCCTCTTCCTCATAGCCGACATTCATCCACCTGTCCTTCATGATTTGCTAGCGGGAGAGAGAGATCATGTTCAGGGGAACGGTGCTGGAGACATCACGCGGCATTGAATGACAGAACAAAAGATGACAGATTGCATGGGGACTGTTTCGGTTACGATAATTTAAAGCTGTGCCTTAAGAAAAAGAATCAATAAGTTTAAACCAAACCCATCCCTCGCATTTCATTGGCAAATCAAACACAAAATCAATTTATCTCTGTCCCCCAAGTCTGCTATTATCTTAAATAATAACTAAGGCGCACTGGCAATAGACAAAAACATATTTTGAAGCAATTTCCACAAACCGCACGTATAATAGCCAATATTAAAAACTGCTATGAACTGACTCAAACTCAAAAACCTATCTCTGTCTGAGACCGGGCAGGGCCTGTGCACAGGTTCCAAATAATACTAAGCTGGCACAATATTAAAACAAGAAAACAAAATGTTGACTGATTTAATTGGTGTTTCATATACACTTTTTTCCATTCTGTAATAAGCACTGCTTTAAAAAAGCTTAACAGAAAATGTCTATAAAGAGCCTGAAGTGGATCCAGAACTTAAAACAAATTCTGGAAGAAGCACTGGTAAACAGTATACAGCTCACTGCAGGAGATATATGTTCCTGCTCTGTAAGAAATAATGAATACACATTTTAGGACATAAATCCTGAAACACTTCTGTAAAAATAGAACCACACTGCTGCAGATGTATGAACCCCAGCACGGAAAAGGAAAAGCGCTCAGCACTGAAACTCAGAGGGGCGACTTACTTCCAAGCTGCCTCGTTTGACAGGATTGAGCACTAGCAGCTTCTTCAGCAGGTTTTCACAGTCCGTGGACATGTAGAAGGGGATCCGATACTTCCCTCGTAACACCCTTTCGCGCAGCTCCTACAATGAAAAACAGTTCGGTACTTTTGTGGCACCCGCCCTGTCTGCAATGGCATCAGAGCAGGGAGCCCAAAAACCCTCTAAGTCAACAAAGCACCACACAGTACAAGCCAGCACCAGGACCTCTTAGGGAGCTGCGCATGAAGATCGTTAGCTTATTTACAGTCCCGTGTAATGATTTAATTAATTAACATTGAAATAGACTTGGAAACCAAACTGTAATAGTCTGTGGCTGTGAACGCGCTTTAAACCGGACCTTACCTTTAGGTTCTGGCCATCGAAGGGCAGTGAGCCGCTGACCAGTGTGTAGAGGATGACGCCCAAGCTCCAGACGTCCACCTCTGGCCCGTCGTACTTCTTGCCCTGGAAGAGCTCCGGAGCCGCGTAGGGCGGGCTCCCGCAGAACGTGTCCAGCTTGTTCCCGATCGTAAACTCGTTGCTGAAGCCGAAGTCGGCGATTTTAATGTTCATGTCGGCATCCAGCAGCAAGTTTTCCGCCTGTCGAAAGAAACGCAAGTCACACCAGCGCAGAAATGCACAAACCCAGTATACACTTCAAATCCTCACTGCACTGCAGCCAGGAGCTCATTTAAACCCATCAGAATGAATTCTGAGCACGCGGGGAAACCTTTGCATTTCTAAGAAAACGCTCCACGCAAATGAACTAAATCATTTTAATTGTTTCTTGAATGTCTTCAGATTGAGGGTGGCGATGTGTTAAACATATAAAAGGTCCCGAACGACTAATGACTGAGCTAGTCAGATATTCGAAAACATCACAAACATCCAACAAGTACTTGTGTTATCAACAGCTGTATTCTACCATGTCCTAAGCAACAGAAATGAGACGAAATCTAATCAGGACTAAAATATGAGATTTTATTCTCAGTGGACTGATCTTTAAATAAACACCAAGTTGAAAAAATGTCAAACACGCATGTCCGTGCTCTAGGGGTGATGGTGCATGCAGTGTAAGTGACAGAAATGAAGATGGCACTTTATAATAACTAATCCAGAGCTAATGTAATGTTAATTGCGGTTCTTACTGTTAATGGCAGGCAGATGGGAGAAGGCGTCAGTCAAAAGCACTGATAGATACGGTATTCAAAGCCAGTGGAGAAAACCATTTAACAAAGCAGCTTGTTACTAAGAGCTAATTCTATTGAGCTGTGAGGTAAAAGGTCAGTGACAGATTGGTCATAACCACTCCTTGTTCATTAAACTACTGGGAACAGGGGACAGCTCGACCCAGCAAAGCAGCCATACGAATGGAGTGGAAGCTCAGAGATGTGCACGCCACAGTTAAGAACAGGGTCAAGCAGGGAGCTGTGCCAGCATGCGTAGGCTGCAGAGGAACAGGTAAAGTTTTATTTCACGTGTGGAAGACGGATCTGTGCTTGTGATGCCACAACATGTTTCAGAGTTACTGCCAAGCTAAGCTGCATCCCCAAGGCAACTCCAGGATTGTGCTGTAGTCTACATGATTCAGGTGACAACGACACTGACGCACAAAATAGACCTTTGGAGCCACTTACTTTCAGGTCCCTGTGTACAATCCGTTTTTGATGACAGTACTGCACTGCAGAAACAATCTGGAAAAAACAAACAGCAATTTATTTCTTATTATTACTACATTTGACTTGTTTACATACAGTAATACATGATTACTTAACAAAAAGAGTTGAACTTAGGCATTCTTAAGTACAATCCCTAAAATAACAGTGGCTCTAATTTGGACGACAATATAATTCAGAATTACAATATAAAACTAAACGTTATGTTGAGTAAGGATAAGAAATGAGACAGATTTACAGGATACGTATATGTTTTATTAATTTAGGATGCTCAAGTGAGAGATTTTATTTTTATGCTTTTTATCTTTTGCATGTTTCACACCCTGCTGCTTCTGGCTTTATTGATTTCTCCAATCCATTTCCATTTTATCAGGCACATTCAGAAAACCTGCATTGCTGCACAGTCATCTGAGCCCAGTGCCTCATTAGAGAGCATAGGCTGACTGTGCAAAAGCAATTTTCTTGCAATCAATGTGGGGGAACAGTTCTTCCCAGGATGTCAAAACAGATAATTTCCCAGAAAATACGTTGATAGAGTGTGTAACAGCAATGCTGGAAATTAATAACAGGGAAACAGCAGTTAGCGTGATGTAAATTCATTATTATTTGGATTAATGCTTTATATGTGCTACACCAGGGGACTCCACCCCTGGCCCAGATCATATTATAGCTCCTACATAAATCGTTCATTTCAAAAGATAGGAACACCCAATTGGAAAGTTTTTATTCAATTAATCAAGTAATTCACTCAATTAAAAGAACGCTTATCTTTCAGGGCTGAACATCTACAGTGTACCGCATGATCTGTAACACCTTATCAGCAACTGACTGCAAATGTTTTTTCCCAATCCCTTAGAAACTGGGAGCTGCAAGGCAGCTTTTGTATCCTGCTGGAGTGGGGCTCACCCCCCTGGAGATTGATTTAACAGCATCCATGATCACCCATCTAAAACAGAAAACAGCTTTCTATCATATTTATTGATCATGCCTAGTAAATGTATTTTGCTAAAACCGTCTCCTTGTCAATGATAAGATGAGTGCTCACTGACCTCAGCAAGAATTAGTTACCATGTTCTAGCAAATTAACTCGTTTAAGATTCAGGGATCAACAACAGACGCCAGCACCTGACATGTATTTGCCATGGAATTAGACTGCCCGATCTATTCTACCAGATATCAACAGTCTCAACAACTTGATCTGATGATGAGAACAGAAGACGGTCAACAGGAGTATAACCCCTGCTGGACGGCTGACTGACAGACTGAGCACAACTGACAGAGAAATTCAGCACAGCCTTCCCCCATACAGATGTTTTCTGTCCTGGAATAAAAGACAATAAGTGGTGGCAGTGTGACACCATGTGCTTCTTTAATTACACACATCGCCACCTTCAAACAGCGAAGGGGGGTTCAATTTATCTGTACGTTATGGATCTTTAATTATTTAAAAAAAAACAAATGTTCTCAGCACTGATGCAGACACAAATCAAATAGCAATCCAGCGGAGCCATTCATAAGTCCTGCTCCTTAGCCTATCGTAACGGAGACAAATACTCTAGACAAAAATCATATGAATTAAAAGTCCTACAGGGGGTTGATACACAAGCTGTCCCCTGAAGAAAAAACGATAAAAAGGTTCACTCTTTATTCTCAAGGCTTGAATGCGTTCAGAAAAGCTAAATGGTTTTACCAAAGATCTTTGACACAGTGCAGAAAGCAATGAAAAGATGGGGTTGCCACCAGGTGTCAGCACAGTGTGCAGAGATGACATCTGTTTCAACAGAGCCTCCCTGATGGCTTGGAAAAGTTCGAGTTATACAGTTCAGGAGAATAGGCTGTCTTGATTTAGTTTGTAATATGTCATATAGACATAAAAGGAGGACCACAGGGAAAGCAGTGCACACACAGAGTAATACCAATAACACTGGTATACCAGTTTGGCATGAAGGGTGCTAGTGAGCAATTCAAAAGTGCAAAGGTACAAAGGTAATGGTATGTTAAAATGCAATATATTAGTGATAACCAGAGATCTGGAAATGTATGGATATATTCAGGATTTAAGGATGACAACTGCAGACACTGCAGAAGAATCCTGAATGTACTGTAGGCTTTGTTCTAACACGTATGGCACAGCGTTGACTGAGATCTGCACACTTATTATCTACTGATGTGCACTGATGCCAACAGCAGCCGCAACCCGGCGCTGTCCGCTCCCTGCCCCTGCCCCAGGGGGACCCCTGTGCAGGACAGGGGCGTCATGCGGTCCGTCTGCCTCATTTATCTCTCGCCTCTTCTCCCAGAGTGTCGGGTTCTGCTGAACGGGTGCAGTGCTTTGGTAGGGCTGCGCCGACAGTGTTATACTCTCCTAACTTAAATGAAACTGAACATGTGGACCCACCCCTTTGAAAACAAAAAAAGGTATTATCAACCAGCCTCTTAGCTTTACAGGCCGCAGTAACAGTAAAACATATAGCGCTTCATATTCCTTGCGTCTTGTGTCTCAAGGACTTATCTTAAAGGTTAACATCACTGACTAATTCACATTTCTGGAGTCTGTTTTCGCAGCCCTAGAGGGGTAGGTAGGTAGGGTCCCCTTTTCAGGCCATAAAGTCCCATGGGGGAATGGGGGGTAAGGGCCACCATATTTCTTGACCATCTGACACTGGTCAGCATCACGGTCTGGCCAGCCTATTAACCCCAGAAGGATTAACCCCCGGTACTCATTTGGAAAGCAGGCTGAGTGAACCTGGGAGCCGTCTGGAAGGAATTAGAGCAAGCTATATCGCTTGCCCCTACCTGGGACTGAACCCGGGACCCTCCGGTCAGGAGCTAGACGCCCTTGCGGTCTGAGCTACCACAGTTCCTCGCAGCACTAGAGCCTGGGGATAATTCTGAAGAGCAAGGAGCTCCCAGCACCTTGGTTCAGAAATCCACATTCTTTGATTACGACCTGAACAATCAGTTTCAGGTTGTAAACAGCAAAAGAAATGTACATTGGACGTTAATGTAATTGATGTAGTTAACTGTAGCTCATTAACAATTTTCGCTCGGTAGTTTTGCACTGTGCTTCTTGTATTATTTCCAGTTCTTAAAATTTTGCACATTTACCTACAGGACACAGTGCCACTTTAAGATTCAATTTCTCTTCATTTTAATAATGCATTAAAGCTAAATTCTCTGTGTACAATCTATATTTACAGAATGGTTATGGGATTTTGAGATTGTATTGTAATCCATGTATAACCATGAGTCACCTTGGTTAATGATGTCGACCAAATAGTAGGAGCAAGTGAAAAACCACCACCTCACCTGACGAAATTTTGCTCTGGCCTCCTTTTCCTTCATCCTCCCATGTGCAACTAAGTAGTCAAACACTTCTCCTGTGAGGGAGAGACATACTTACTGTTACAAGTTACATAAATAACTTGTTAGATATTATTTTCAATATCTATCTGAAGCCATTAAAGGATCAAGGACTGACATGAGGTTACAAGTGCACCTCCAGGACTGAGAAAAATAAGCATTTTCTTAGATTAAATTTAAAAACCAATTAAAATCAGTCAAGGTTACTGGGATACAGGAATGAAGTCCACAATGTGCCTGAATTCCTGGAGTTAAATGGGGTTAAAGTTCCTTTCCAGCCTGCTTTACAACTACCAAGCTCTTGAGCAATAGAGTAAAAATAAATGAATCTTTCTAGCCTGAAGCTATAACCATTACACAGCTTGTCTGGACAGCTTCTCCGGAAGACATTCAACTCTCCTTATGATTACATCCACAGAAATCTGAATCCGATCTAGATCTGAATGTGCTGCACGTTTTCACTTTCCGGTTTATTTTTCCATCCTCAGTCTGCATTCTTAATGATACCGAGAAACAATGTTCAGTACTTATTGTAACTAGTCATTTAGGGGGTTAGAAAGCACCCATTGGTGGCAGGATCTTGCATATCAGTTTACTTTTTGTTGATTAATTTCCACTCACCTCCACTGGCATATTCCATTACTAAATAAAGTGTCTTCTCTGTTTCAATGACCTCAAATAATTTAACTGCAGAGAGAGAAAAACATAATATGAGAGGAAAAAATACACTACAGAATACAAATCTGTAATCTAAAACAGAAAGTAACAGCACAGTTATTGAGATTTTGTACTACAAATGGCCAGTCCAACACAGTTCTTTGCCAATGAAAAATGCCGATCTTTTTGTGACGGGTGTCCATGCTCTGTACACACTGTAGGTTGATTCAGGATTCTCATCATTAACAGGAGTGATCAATAGGCTACTGTGAAAGTCACAGGGTAGTAGCATGCGTGGCCTGCGCTGTACATCTGCGATGCACGCTTCCCGCCAGGCTGCAGAAGTGAGGACTTGTATGATGCTCTCCTATTCCTACCGCAGAGCCTGGAAATCGAGTGTGCCTCTCCACTGGCATCTGAGCCCCAGGTGCCACCTGTCGTCCCACCTCCTCCCACAGACGTTCCCTGGGACAAGTCTGGTGGGTACTGTCACCTTCCAGCACACAAGAAAGCCGTTGCTACATGAGGTGCATGAGATGGTGTGTTTTTTCCTGCTGGGACGCTGTGATGTCGGGATGGGCACCAGGCGAGCTCCAGGGCTTGATCAGTATAAAGCTGTGCCGTCATAACGCCATCATTATAAACAGAGTTCTGCGTGACTCAGACACTCCTGCCAGGCCATCGCGCTCAGACCTCTTCGGCAATCGGTCTGTTGTACACAATTAGTGCATCACTGTGCACATCTGCACGTGTATCCACCACGGGGGTGATGAAAGATAACTCAACTCCACTGCTTGCAAGGCCGTCTGTGGTGTTGCTGCAACACACACAAATATGTATTGATTCTATTGATAAGTGGTGCATATTGGTTCTTTTCTGCCTTTGTCTTTGATTTTCACCCAGTCTGAGATTCAACACTGCCTGTGCCCAGTCAGCTCGCACTAATGAGGTGATTTAGGGCCTATGTAACAGTCAAAGTGGGTCAAGTGTATCAATGTCAGTCAGGAATGATCAATTAGTCAAAACAACAGAACAGAACAAAATACTAAACAGAAGAGTGAAAAGTTTTTCTTCACAGTATACTAGAATTATATTTCACACTTATTCAGCTGTGAGGAAGTGTGCTCGTTCAGCAAGTTTATTTTTCTTAATTTGTAAATCTGCCCACTTTTCAACAGATGCATTTAAATCACACCACTCCCACAAACTGCATTAGTAATCTGGGCATCTTTCTACATTCAATGCATTTATCAAGTCAATTTTAATGTTACACCTTGCAACCATGACTGACACTTTCTGCAGAAGTGTGAAATGCAGTTTTGCCTCACGCTTTAGTAGAATGATGACTGCTCCCTTACAAACAGCAACACTGGAACTGGCCCGTTCTGTCGGGAGCAGGTCTTTCTCACACAAAACCCACTGAATTAATTAATTAATAGAACGATCTCGCAACCTTTAAGCAATATTGTATAAGGTGACGGTCTTGCAGGCAGTGTTGGGGGAGGAAGGGGTTCCCCATTGTCTGCTTTCAGCCTGCCCTCTGTTGCAGCTCAGCCGTGTTACCAGTCGACTGCTCGGTGTCTCTGGAGGTGCTCAGAACCAGAACTCAGAACCTTCACACGGTGTTGTGAAGAAAGCAGGTCCCAGTTTTGAAGATGTGCAAAGAATGTGATCTACCGTGTCTGCGAAACCCAGCTCATCATCTCTCAGCCTTCTCAGCAGATACTTTCTAAAGCTAGCTCACTGATCTGTGTGACAGAAACATGTACAGTACCAGGTTAACTGGACAGTCTCTACCACATATAGTTAAAAAGGACAACCCCTTTTATCTCACAGCAACATACAATTTGTCACCATGGTGTTCTTTACAGTATATAATGAAGTTCCCTGCTTTAATCTGTACTTTGTCTCTCTCCAAGGATGTAAACTGGGTTCTTATTACGTGTTAATAGGTTGTCATGTAGTATGATCAAGGAAGAACTGTGTGGTTCCCCTTTATTGAAGCGTTAAGCTCCTGCCATTTGTTTTCTCAAATTCCCCCACACAGGCAAGGACAAGGAAAACAGAGGTGACCAACATGCATTACATGGAAGAATACAGGTTTGATCCTACCTATATTAGGATGGTTCAAGATCTTCATTATCCTTACTTCCCGAAAGAGCTGTTGAAACAGAAAAACATGCATGAAGTTAAAAAAGCAATCTTCACGAAGCAACCTCTACTACTGTGAATCAGAAAACCTCTGTAATGATGCTCTCAGACCATCTACCTACCACAAGGTGGCTTATCTGAAATATAATGCACTATGGTTTCCTAGCAAGCAGATTAAAACCATGTCTGAGTGCAGCACCAAAACAGCTGGCTAAATAATGACCACTGAATTTTCCTTTTCCAAAGAGTTTATAAACTTTTGAAAAGCAAAATTAAAAGACAGTTTGTGATCTTTAAATACAAAATGTCCATCATTCTGGAAAGAATAACAAACAGCTTTTTCCCCCCCAACATCATCGATGACAACAGCGTTAGTTTTTCTTCCAAGATACTCCTGCTGCGATGTTAAATACACCAGCCCAACCAAAGCCCAGACTGACCCTACCTTTCTAATGTACCATTACATTATGAGTACACCGATTCTAGTGATAAGCAAGGACAATGGATAAACCTGTTTATTTGTAAAAAAGAAAGTCACAATATCCAATATTTTTCCAAAGGCAATGTTTTTTTTTCCGGTATACAGCATGATCTCTCTGCGGGCTGAAATATTTTTTCATGTAGTTGTACAGTAGTATGTAGTTTTTGCAGAGATACAAGACTGAGCCAGTTGACTCTTGCACACTGCAGGGGACTGCTGTGTTTTGAAAGGGCTGCCAGCTGCCACAGCAACACCCCTGTCCACCCTCCCCACGCCTGGAACTCAACCCCAGTGTACCAGACTCAACTGGCCCCTGCATGCAGGAAGGCAGGCCTCTTGAACTCTGTAATGCTACAGCAGGTAAAACAGAAGCTCAAGGAGACCGATTGTGAAACGAAAAACAATGCTGGACTAAAATAGGATTAGCACCAGCTTTGCAGAGTCCTGCCGAGAATGAACCCTGAAAGCTGTGGGCTTTCATTTCGCCAGCACATTAGCAGCAGCTCAGTAGGTCTTAATATTTCTCTAAGTAACCTGCTATGTACATATTTCTTGACATGTTCCTTTATAGCCTACTCTATACAGAGCAACACCGTTCTCTCCAAAACGAGCAAAATAATTGCCCAAACATGAGTAGCCAAAGTGGGCTGAAAGAAAAAAGGATTTTCTCAGATTTCCTCTTAAAATCTTCTCTTAATTATTTCCAGATTTCTTCTTTAAAATACAAAAAGATCTATCATTTAAAATAATCAAAATCCTATTACAATGTGCTAAGAGCTTTCCAAATCAAACCGACACTAATGACAAACTGTTTACAGCAACCTCAATTAAATGACATCTCCACTGACTTGACACATTTTCCCTGCGCACACTGTAAAAAATGACATATGAGAGCCTGAATGTGTTAATACTTCAGGTGCCGCACACAGGATGTGAAATGATCAAATCTCCTGAAAAAAGTGATAAACATGCACAGTGATATATTTAGTTTGCTCATGATACTTTTGTGATCACTGAAAAAAAGTCACCTGCAGATAAACATGGGGATCTCCAGCACAAAGCAGACAATCCAAGAAGCGGGGTGTGTGATCGACCTGAACACTGCAGTTTATGAAGACGATTAGGGGCTTTCTACTCTTCACGCTGCACTCCATTTCAGAAAACCGGCACTATTCTTAACCCCAATGTAAAAAAAACTAGGTAAGTTGTCTCAGGAGAAAGAGATGGCTTTGGAAGACTCAGATGACAAGGACAGAAGAAATAAAAAAGGGAAATGTATTGCAGACTGGAGTTCAAACCCCATTCAAGGTGTGCGAGGTTCATCAAGGTGCCCATCAATCAAAATCACCCACCTGTACTCAATCATCTCCACTTTTGAAGTTGATAGCTTTAAAGAGTTGGAGAGGAGCAGGAGCAGGTTAAAGGGACTGAGCTGAAGGGATGTTGATTGGTGGGGTGTGAATGGTAGGTCTCATTTTTCACCCTAATAAAAAGAGGTGAGTCTAGTCCTGAAACTACCTGCACCGTTCTGCTTGATACCAGGTCTAGCACACACTACTTGCACGGGTTAAACCCCAGCCACCTGGCTGACAAATCTCCCCATCAACTCTTCCTGCTGGAACCATAAGTCAGCATGGAGATGAAAAACGAGAAAATAGAATAAGGTATGAAACCAGCAAGCCATTCTGAGAACTCATAAAAACGACGAGACAGAAAACAAACCACTCTCAATTCATATCGCTACAGATGAAGAAACACCAGATTTTGGATAAGCACATCAATTTTATTGCATGGCCCATTCTCTGGATAAAAGCAGATGCTCACGTCTGGAACACTGTGTGCCATGCAGTACCAAATACAAATGACGCTGCCTGCGTGAAAGGACAGTGCTGCAGGATTGATGAAGTTTCCTTCTTGCTCTGGCAGCTTCAGCTCAGAACAGCAGTATTTGCTCTGCTCTGATTGAGGAGAGACACAGAGCAGTAAAAAGCCATGTGAGGCTGACGTGGCGATGTCCCAAGACACCCACCTCCTGGATTTTAACATTGAGCAACTTATTTCAGCTTGGAGCAAGAGGTCTTCTTGTACAGCATTCACCCCCAAGGCAGAAGGGGGTGCGATGGCTGAGGGATGATATCCAATACTTTGTATTTTCAAGCAAGTGCACATTAGTGTGGGGCTCTGTCTTTTCTGAAGCTGCTGCTGGAATGGTTGACTGGTTGAACAGGGAAACCACATCAGATAGAGCAGATGTTCACCTGTAAAACATGCAATGGTGTGCAGGCTTCAAACATGAATGAAACCACCAGCTTTGAAAAATCGCTCAGTTTTAGTTTCAAATACTGTGACGTGATTCAAGTGAGCCGTAAAAATCCCTTGAGTACAGTAGCTGGATTTATGATGAAATAACAGACAAACTATGGTGGGAGAATCTTTGTGGCAGATTACCTAAATGGATGCAAGCAGTTCCTAAAGGCACTATTATAGTATTATCCTAATTAAAGTGGCCAATACACAATATAATACAGACAAGTGTCTAGCAGGACGAGTTGAAAGGTACTCATCAGATGAAGATGATAGTGGGATAAGACAAGGAATGGGAAATGTTCACAATTTTGAAATCCATTAAAGAAAATGATTTCTCAGAAGTTTTTTTCCTGCCTGTTCTTGAGTTTTCATGGAGTACACTAAAATGGTTCTGAAATGGACAAAACATGTTGACTTTCACACTGACAGAGCGAGAGCTGGGAGACGTACAGCTCACTGGAACAGAATTCAAGGCCCACTTCCCTGAGGCTCAGCTTCAGAAAAATACAACCTTTGGCACAGCATAAACCTGTTAATGAAACTGAGGTTTCAATGTCTTTGGTGAGGAATAAAATGCATCTCAGAAGGCACTGCTGTGCGCGCTCTCACTGCACAGGGTACGGCCCTTTCATTTCTCCCTGTCACCAGCAAATTAAAGGCTTGCTCACCTGGGCCCTTACAAAAACCTGTTAAAGCCACACTGTCACCATTCCCACCTGACAACTGATCCTAAAACCTGTGGAACCATAAAATATCCAGTAGAAATCAAACAACAACCCCCCCGTGTATTTATTACTGGTGGGGAGAAAAACAAAGTCTCGTTAATTTCATTTATTGCACAAAACTTCATATTTCACTTAATGTCAGCCATTGCAAATTTAAATGTGACACACAGCTACACTTTCTTTGCATTCCCAGGAATCTTACAAGGTTAACAGACTGCACAAGTGAAACAGCCTGATCAAACGTTAATGGACTTTTCTTTACTGTAAACACTCCCACTTTTAATTATATTAATCATACTAGATGAGATTATCCTGAAAATGTATGCAATCCCATTTGTAAACACCCCATTTCTTCACTTTAAAATGTCATGGACACTTAGTCTTTTATATTAATATATTTTAGTCACCTTACATGACTTGTTGGTATAAGCCTACCTCACTAGGCGCAAATAAATCTGCTTTAATTATGTTTCTGTGTTGTAAGAGGCTTAAACCAGGCCTTGTCAATCAATAGCAGGACCCCTCAGTGGGCAGAACTAAACTTCAACTTTCAACTTTGAAAACGCTTTTCAAAATGTTGCCCCTTCTTACTGGTAACCGAAAAGGTGAGGTGAAGGTGTGAGTCCTGTCTTTTTGTTTTGGCACTAATACACCCCGAGCGCCTGCGTGACACAGGGAGCACAGCGCTGAAGGTTTACTGCACTGCAGGCAAACAGCAGGTTTTAGAGGGAAGCAAGAAAAACAATCACATCTGTCACATCACAGAGAAGCCACCCTCCACAGCACAGATTCCAGACAGAACAGAGCTTTGAGTTTCTCATTATCTACTGAAAGGCTTTTGCTGCATACGCCTTAGTGGAGATGATACACCCATCGAAACTTTAAAAAGAAGGCATTATTTAATTCACAAAAAAGAGGCCTGGGAGCACAAGCCTTTAAAAACGACGCCATAACTAAGACAGTCAGAAGAGAGCGTTATGTGCTCTCTTCAACATGAGCAGATTGGCTTTTCATGACCTGTCGTTTTACAGACATTTTGGCCTCGGCAACACGCCTGTGAATCAACAAGCACAGTTAACATATGCTTCGGCCCTCCCTCACCCATCACGTTGCCAGCAGACTCCGACACCAGCGCACCCCTGCGCTCAGTTCACTCTCCGACGGACAGGAAGCGTCTCGTTGTCTCAGCTCACAGAGGGGGAATATTTCAGCGCCAAACGCTGCTGATCAAACCCAGAGTGACAGGGCTGCATATTAGATCCCACTGCAAATGGAACGCGAGTCATTTGCTTCAGTCCACATGAGCTCCAGGAACATGACATTTGTTCCCAGAAGCACTGCCACAGACTCACACAATAACGTCACTCCCACAGGACACAAAACATGCACACAGCTTAAAGAGGTGTGCTACTTGTAACATTTTCTATAATAAGATTCACTAAGGAACATAAAATTTCTCTAGACTCTCACTGCACAAGTCCAACGTTGAATCCTGAAAAACATTTCTGCGAAATTATCAGGAAGCTCATTTTACTGCTGCAAAGAGCACAACCTTCTGCGATTAACCTACAAATACAACAGCAGCAATGAGTACCCCTAAAGAACCCCCAGATCAAAAAACTACACACTACTGAACGTTTGTTTATGGTGCTCGCATGAGTTCCAGGGAAACAAGGAGGGGGAAAGAGGGGAAAAAGAAAAGCAAGGCCACAAGGGCATTCACTCATCTAATTAAGTGCAAAAAATATCAAGGCTGGTAAAGCTGCAGAACAAGGACACAATACTCTCCAGGAACTAAAACTTTCAAGTTCAAGCGCAATATCCACTTGTTCAAAATCTTCCTATATTCCTGTATACAAGAGCAGCACTTAAAATGGCACCTCTGTGTTCAGAACGGAAGGAACACAGATGAACTCAAGTTTAATTATAACAGATGTTCATTTCATCCCACTTTATTTTCCTCTTTTCCTCTGTTTTTCCTGTTATTTTTAGTCTTGTGCTCCAAACCGTACTTGTCCATGTCTGACAAGGTAGGTTACACACCACCATTACTGCCCTTTCACATGCTGCAGGGGTCCCTTTCAGGCTCAGGACTGGCTGGTGTCTTTCTGACATCTTATTTGCACACAGCAGGACTCACTTTGACTCCAGGACAGCCTTGTGTTTTCTGGCTTTTGTTTCAATCTGAGAAGTCAATTAAACAATTAACCTAATTATTTAAATAGTCATATATGTGATTTTTTGGAAGGTCTGTTAACATACATTACTTAAACCATTCACTACATTAAAGGCCGATACTACAACACCTCAGAAAACTGCTTACCATTATTGGAGTTTCACAGTGAATTCTTTAATTACACCAACCACGTACCTTATAGTTCAGGTGAAACAAAACCAGAACACATTAGACCTCCCCAGAATTTGAGCAATAATTTGATAAATACAAAGCAGTGGTGAACAACTCCAGCCCTAGAGGTCTGCAGTGTCTGTAGGTTTTAGATCCGACTCTGCTCTTAATGACCTCATTGAGCTGATCGTGAGCTAAAGAGCAAGAGAAGTGCTGTCTAATTTCAGACTGGATATACAGTAAGCATGCATATTTCCATGTCTTTAGCATTGAATCCACTGCCTGGATTCAAAATACACAGTAGGAGACAGCATACTGGATGTCACACTATGAATTAAACCTTCAGCAATAAATACCACTTGACATGTATATCACCAGCAGACTGAGCCCCCCGGCCGTCTGACCTCAGCTGATCTCTGATGCTAAGGAACACTGTGCTTGTTTATAGATGGCACATGAAAGAAGACCACACTGCTGGTGGACATGCATGGGGTAGTCTTCGCTCTGGACCTGGAAATCCAAGCCTTGGCCTAATACACTGAGCTCTGCTGCCCATTAGACGACACCTGAAACTAAGGTCCTGACCACACTGAGGGCATTAACGACCCTCTGTCCCTCTGGGGTTGTGGTGGACACAAGTAAGATGATACAGAGTACAGCTCGTGCTATACCACATCACCCAGCATTCCGTTTGTGATGTGAGCACTTGAGGGCAGTGGGGGCCCAGTGAGGAAGGGATTACAGTGAACAGAATTATAAGATAAGATCAGATCACTTTATTGGCTATATACAATTTCTTGCATTAAGAATTCGTCTTTTCGCATACCCCAGCTTGCTCTCCATGAAACACACAGACGGGGGGGAAGCTCAGAGCCCAGGGTCAGCCATTTATACGGCACCCCTGGAGCAGTTGGGGTTTAGGCCCTGCTCAGGGGCCCAACGGATTAGGATTCCTTCTCAGGATTTGATCTGGCAACCTTCCAGCCACAGGCGCAGATCCTGAGCCACAGAGCCACCGCCCCACCCCGAGCTATTGATCAGCACAGCAAGAAATGAAGAGAAGTGTTTAAACTCCAGGTAATAAACAGCAAGTCATAACGGAATCCCCATCCCAAACGAGTAACTGCAGCAGGTAGACCTCATTGTTACCATGCTGTGGATAAAACCTAAAATTGGCTTTCCCCTGCAAAACCAAATTAAACTGCAATCCTCTATTTATTTAGCTGAACTGACCAGTGCTCAGCAAGGCATTGGCTGTCAACCCACTGAACTTCTTCAGAACAAATAGGGAAACACAAAAAACAGACGGTACAACAGGCATCTATGTGGAAGTGCATTTAAAACCAAGAACAGGAGGAGCTGTTTTACCCAGAGGACTGGGGGAATATGGAACAAGCTTGCTGGCCAAGTTGTTGGAGCCCATCCTCTGGTTTCCCTCAAGAAACAGCTAGAAGAGATCCTTGATTCAAGAAGCTCGACGAAAAGGGTGCGATAGAAACTAGAGGGGACCATTCGGCCTCACTGCTATTGCGAGTTTGACAAAGGTATGCACCGGAGTGTATTAGGAAATCCATATGGTGAATGTCAGCAGCACATCACAGGCATGGCTGTAAGCCCACCTGGCTCAGTAGCTAACAGCTTATTGATCCAAGGACCTCATCCTTGAAGGATTCAGGGAATGTGCTTCGACAGCATCTTAGAAACATGCTCATTGTCAGATCCCCCCCGTGCAGTTCAGCACACTAAAGGCTAAAAGGTTCAGAAGTTCTGCGCCCATCTCATTCTGCATTTTGGAAAAGGGTCTTTGTTAGTTGTAACTGAAAAACACAGAATCATTATTTGATTCATTCAATTATATTTACACCTTGCAGTTTTTTAAAAGGTTCTCTTTTGTGCGATACGTATTGGATTTCTATACATTTTGTTTAAAAAACATCAGGGTCATAAAGCACACATAGTGCTGAAATATGTACCGTACGTTTGCAGACATCTTTTAATATTCTTCCAGAGGGGAATTAAGAAATCTCTGCATAGAAGCTACTCCAAAACCCTCATCCTTTATTTGCCCCTGATAACACACATAATACATGTATACAGCACTTAACATACTGTACATATACGTCAGTAATCTCTTGTTGTCTTTGGCATGATGACACGGCTTAGTAGGTGATAATTATATTTGCACCCATTTAGGCAGCTGGATAACACTGCAGTGTCTGACCTGCGATTTGAACCCTGAGCCCTCCAGTGAAAAGCTGAGAACCCCTCACCTTGGCCCACCATGCTGCCTCTGCAGGGCTCCACAGAGCCCTTGAAGCTGAACCTGGAACCTCTGTAAATACCCCTTCGCAGACCTCCCCTGATTTTAATTCAGCACCAGTATTACTCTCCAGAGATAGGCCAGTGGTGCAAGGCAACCTCATTTTTAGCACTGCTGTACAGATAAGTCTATTAAGGAGGGGAGGGAGTGGGGTGGCTGGGGTTATAGAGTAACTGGAGTTGTGCTCTCACTATGGAAAAACCGCTAAACACAAACAGCTTTTTTAAACTGCTCTGCTGAGAATAAAACGTGCAAGTTACTGAGTGGAAAAGTGGAATCGTCGATCCTCCCTTGAACATGAACAGTGCTCGCTGCCAGTTTGTGTCAGAGGGGGAGGAAGTGGAATGAGAAAGGTCAAGGCTTTCAATTCAAATGTTTTTTTCTTATGCAAAATCGTATACCACTGTTTTAAGGGGGCTCATGGGCAATTAATTAATATCAATTAGTTGAAGCTGCCAAGAGAAACAGATTCAACTGCTTTGTTTACAGTTTTCAGGGAAAAATGCAAGGAAACTAATTTGCTTCATATCAGTTGCACGGCAGCTGCAATGACTTCTATTAATAAGTGGGAAGAGATAGAGATGTGTGGGTGGCATCTATAAGAAGAGCTGAGAGACCCTGATTCTCTGTGTTCCTGCAGGTACAATGGATCCATGTGCAGTGTCTTCTTATCTGTGGCAGAAATCCAGACTCCCACTGAGCCACAGCAGAGGCCATTAGATAAACCCTGGTGCTTTACACAGGGACCCGTGAATGCACTGATCACATCTGCTCACATGCAATTGGCACAAAATGCCTAAAATAAGCTTTGTGACTGGCAAGACTTCTCAACGTTTGGCTCTGCACTTTCCAGTACCACTGAAAATCTTCCTTAAAATACTCCTGTTGTACTAGACCTTCTTCTCACATCCACGAGTCTGTAGGCAAAAAGACTCCATTACCACTGTATTAAGATCCACCTCTGTGCTTTATATTATAATACTTTAGTTTGGGTCCAAATAGGCAATTTTATGCTACTAGGTTTGCAGTACAGTGTTAAATACTGTGGGTATGAACATCAAGCCTTTACTTAATATGTTCAGTGGACTGCAGCTACTTGTGAAAACAGCAGGATGATCATCTCCTCAAGACAAGTAAAAGGAGTGAAGCTTACTTCCAGTGCAGGTTTTGTAGGAGTCATAAAGCCCTCCCAAAAGACCTATCCTTTACCAGTTTTTTTTTAAGCTGGTCCACTTTACCACAAATAAAAATACCACAAATGCTTTTTAAACTGTGCTTTAACCAGGCCTAAAACGCAAAGACTCAACAGAACACACACACCTTTCACTCCACTAATGCACCAGAGATTTAGTCTAGTCCAGGAATGGGACAGGCTTGGTTCTGGTGTGCCATCAATTTGCAATGACTACAGATCTATTGATCCAAAAGAAAATCCAAAGATGAAAAGGCATAAGCTAGAACCCTCTGCTGACTTCTTGCGTTCAGCAGCTTGTACACATGTATGTCTCTACTGTTCATTCCTGTTAATTGGGATAATTTGATCTGAAAGAAGCTTGGGAGGACTAAGAATGGATCGATGCTGCTTCTCCCAGCCAGTTCCCATACTGCACAGCTGGAACAAGCATACTGGGTGCAGCTCCGAAAGACTCACAGATGGTACCTGGAACACGGAGGACCGCAGGGGCATTAAGTGATGCAAGAGGAAAGTGCCTTACCTCTACACCAACTACTGGAGACAACGTTTCTTCTCAATCAAGAGACCTCGCAATGGAAATCATTTGTAAGCTTTCCAAAGGGTGTCACAAGGGTGTCACATTTGTAGGTGAACTATAGCTAAAGTGCAGAACATATAGATTTGAGGAAAACAGAAAAACTCATCTCAAAACCCAAGGCAAGTCTGGCTGACTTTCAGACGAGTGGAGTTTTTTAACCATGTCCAGGGTGTGTTATATCCAGAAGTGTCAATATACACATAGGGCACACAAGGCTGTAAAGTCTCATTTACAGCACGACACACGTTATCTTCCTAAAAATTACTTTCTCTTATATCAAGATAATGTTTTAAAGCTTTTATTGAATTTTGGGAAGAAATCAGCCAAGGTGTAAGGGCTATCAAAAACAGACAAGTCACAGTAGGAGTCGCCAATTTCCACTGCGCAGTTCATTCGAGCCCCTTTCACATGGAGGGAAGAAAAAAAAAATCACTTTTGTCTTGAAATTGCTCTGTTAGGTAATACCCAGGTTCCTTTTGAATTCGTCTTCATTGAAAGTCATTTCAGCGATAGCAAAGTGTTTAATAACAGCCATTATCTCAGTCCTCTACAGAGCTGATCGCTGGTTCACTGAAGGCAGTCGGCACTTCTTATCTCCTTGAAGTGATCTGGGTCCGCTTCACCCAGAGAACCCAGAGCAATTATCTTTCTGCCCACACTGCCTACCGTTATACAACACATGGAACCTCTGGAAGAGGGAACACTACGGAGAATCCTGCCTATTCACAAGATGAAAATGAGATGCTGGGCTGCACTATTGTCATAAAAGAACAGGCCTTTCCTACGGTGCTTTTCCTTCACACAGCTCTACAATGGGGCTATAAATACCTGCTTGCACACAGAGGGACAGCCCTGGAGCGAGGACACACCGGTTCTGCAGCGGCTCCTCGAAACGCGCTGAGCGTTTGAGGAGTGGCACCCCCCGCAGGGCGCAGGCTCAGCATGAGCAGCCCTGGCTCCAGCCGCACGGCCAGGTCACCCTGCTGACATGGACAGACACAGAGCGTACATGCTGCCCCATTCCCCACAGGGACCTCTTCAGGAACGAGGCGAGGCTGCTTTGAAAACCGAACACTGTGCTGCTGCATGAAACCGCTTGCAGCTCTGTAAGCAACAGCGCAGTTCAGTCGTGCCACCTCCTTCCACCTTGTGGACCAGACCCCCTGCTCTAGAACTCTGCTACTTCAAGGCTGGAGTGACCCTCAGGAAAACCTCCTCATTGCTCACGTCATGGGTCACATTTGCAAAATCTTAAGAAGAAAATGGCAAGCTTTTTTTTTTTCTGTCCATTTTTGTAGCAGGCCAGAAACAGCACTTGGTAATCAAACATGTTGAAAACCATAAGCAAATCCTACGGACAAAAGCAGAGGACAGGAACAGTCTCAGTTAATCCAAAGGCCTTAACGAGACAAGAAATTGGTTTTTGCCCCCGCCAGCTACTTGAGTGAGAGTGGTAAACCATCCGCCGAGTCTAGGAAGATGATGTTTTGCCGAAGGAGAGGAACAGGGTGACCTTGTCAGTGATTCTCCGAGAGGAAGGTGACAGGAACAATACTGCAGTAACTGCAGAAATTGTGATGACCCTTAGGAAAAAAAAACTAAGACTGTAAGAAAGCGGTTTTGCTCTAGTGACCAAGTCCACACTGGACCCTGTAACAAATTCAAAGTACCCGACAGTTAAGGTCAGCTCTTTTTATTGAAGTTTTACAAGGGGGGACAATTCCTCAGGATAAACAACCGAAAAAAGTTTCAAAGTTATAAATCCCCCCAAACTACTGGCCCTACAGTACATACCCGCCCACCCTAAACCACAGGGCCTAAGAAATGCATAAAAAGGGTAATAAACATTAACACTTGAAAAGGAATGATTTCCGTAGCTTTCTTCACCATCTTATTTATGACGTAATGTCTCTTTAATGGCTGGAATTATAATTAAGTGAAACTCAACTCTACTGCATGTGTCCCACACTCTTTTCTTTGATTCCTATTGTCTGTGGCTTCAGTCTGCTTCTCAAGATTCACCAATACTTTCTGCCATAGGAGCCTCTTATCCACTGATGACACACAACCTCTGAGATACAAGCCTTTTTCACTGAATTAGTTACTGGGCTGCATAAATGCTTGAATACGTGGCAATAAACGGGCACAAAAAAGATGTGGAAAAAGAAAGGAACCCAAGTCATTGATATGTACAGCTATTTTAATCCCTCTAGGGCTAAGGGTCCATTTATAAATGTCTTCTAAAATTCTGATGACTTAAAAGAAAAAAAATCCAACATGCATTTTTTATTTCCTTAGAAAACGTATAAAAATGTTCTTTTAAGACCACTGTGTAATGGCCACTGCCCACTGCAATATTTGTAAAACTAGAAACATGCAATCCACTCCTGTAGAAAAGCAGAGGTAATCGGAAAACCACGGAATCCTCCGAAAAAGGTCCCATTTCTTTAACGGAAGCCCGTGCCCGTTGTCCATCCCAAACAAGTAAGCAGGCAACTAAAATCACGCCAAGCCAGATCAGCTTGCTGAATGATGCCGGTTAAAGTAAAATGTGGAATCGAAAGACATACAGTACAGCATGGTTTTAGTTGCATCTATAATAATCTGTAGGGTGCATTTTTTCCCTTGATGCCTGGGATTATGTCGAGAGCAGTTTCACAGATAGTGAGGTTATGCTAAGACGGCCGAAAGTGAGGGACTGCAAGCGTAGACGCACTGAAATCTCCACCTGCCCTTTGACCTCCGGGAGTTGCTGTGCTTGACCCTTCAAGCACAGAGAACCTCGGGGCTTGCAGATATTTATGCGATACAGAGAAGACTCTAATACACTGGAACAGGGACCTTAGCCCGGATTCTGCCTGGTGGCTCAAAGCCCAGGCAGGCCGATGGGAAAACACTTCACTAAACGATTTTTCACGCCTTACCCAGTGCCACACCTGTAGCCATGTCATTTGAAAAACGTTTCTTGGCCATACAGGTTATGATGTGCGGAAAAGTGCCTTCAAGCTCCGATTGCAAACCTCAATTACCCCGAGCAATTCTGAACTACTGCCGAGTTTACATTTGTGGGAGGCAATTATAAAGGTCTTTGTTGCCTCGAGAAAATGTAAGCATGCCCTTTATCTTTATATCAAATGAAAGAGAGATGGCTCAGCAGAGGAAGACGGGGTCACCTAGGCTTTGTCAAGAGCACAGCTTATTGTACATCCAGATCCTGAAAAGCAGATTAAGGAGGACAATCACAAGATCATTGTGAATGCATCTGCTCATCGTAATAATGCTGCCGAACAACTGTAAGGAAGTGTCTATTTGAGTGATGGTGATTTATCCATGGTCAGGGCCAATGAACTGAACAACGGGAAGCCAGTTCCGTCCATCATCACAGGCCCAGCTCATCATGGAAATTAGGATGCACCAGCTAAAATGTCATGAATATTTCAGGGACAGAAAACAAGCCAAATCCAAAGACTGTGAACAAATATTCATAAGGATGGGCTTTGTACCACCTGCAAGGGCTAGGTATGGAACTGCAGTGTCCCTGGCTCATTCACTGAGCTGAAACATCACTGCAGAGGAGCTGATCGCTCATGCTTAGAATTACCCCAGAGTCATTCCCCACACACACACGCTATAGAAACATGTAATTCTCCTTCGCAAGCTGAGAAAAAATGTGCACCTGTTTAGATCTGAAACTTAAAGTGTGGAGAAATAGATGAAAACAAACCCTAAACAACAGAGAAAGCCATCTCACCTCGGTCAGTCTTAAACAGGACAGAATGCCAAGGCCATCTATTAAAAGACAAAGCTGTCCACTGTCTTCTCTCTCCCCAAACATTAAGTAATGTCCTCATTAACTCTGGGGATCCTGTGCTGTGTCAGCTACCAATGGAGCAAACACAATCAACAGCTAATAATATAATAAACACTTAGATTGGTGTAGTTTCTCCCCTCTTATGTCTTCAAGGAAAAAACACAACAAATAAGAAGTTATAAAAATAAAACAAAATACTTAAGGTCAAATTCTTGGCCCTTGAGAGAAGTACGATCTTCATATGTAATTATTTTTATTATTTAGCCAATAGAATTGATTTTTGTCTGGGAGACTGTAGAGAAGCTGAGCCACTGAGTGTTGAACAGAGACAGCTGCAAGCTGCACATTAACCAGACTATATGGCAGCAGCAGACAGGGCGATCAGCATTAGAATGTTGCTTTCCCTACAAGTGAGCATTCCTGGGTGAGCAGCCTATCGAAATGCAACTTGTAATAGCATGTTACAAGCCGAACTGTGGAAATTATTTTAAAAAAGCAATTCTCAAATCAACTTTGCTGCAAAATATGGAAATCAAAGCATCACTGTCCTTTAGGATGAGCTAACATCATCCATCACTCACTTCAGCCACCAAATTAAACCTGCACATCCTTGTACCTCCTCCTTTTCAAGCCCATTTCCGGGTAAAATTAGACAGTAAAGCCCTTCAGTCGTCTCAATTGTCACAGATTCCACGATTGTGCAAGCTACTGTACAACTGTGCACATTCTGAAAGTTTAGAAGGCACCCAGGTGCAGTACTATTAAAATACAAAGAAGCATTAAAGAACAGATTACAAATTTCTGCAAGCACACACAAAAGAGGTGGAAGAATGCATGTAGACTGGTGAAAAAACACAAAACAAACACATTGAAAAGCTGTGAGCGGACTGATTTCTTTCTGCCTCTTTGGGTCAAACTAATCAGCCAGGTCCATCTTCTGATTTTGTAAATATTGCATGACAAGGAAAAGACAAGTCCTTCTGTTTCACAGCCAGAGTGAAGTTATGGCCGTATTGGTGGTTACTGTTGGTTGTCCATGAAAAGTTTGGCACTCTTGGTTTACATCTGAAAAATAGAAGGTTGCCTCTCCAGTTAGACGAGTTGCATAAAAAAAGGAACAAACACAATAGCACGGGAAGTGAGATTCTGTTCCAAGCCTGGTAGAAAATAATAACTCATTGTCCAGGTTCACTTCACTGCCTCTTTGGAACACTTGATGGAAGGCGTACCAAAATCCTGCGAAGGACAAATACAGTCTTACTTCCTTTAATCTCAACGGGCTGATCAGACCGAGCGAGGCACCAACGGAAAGGAAGTCCCGGAGTTCCTAGGTCCTGAATGTTCTGAACCATCCATACAGAAGAGACCATCTTTCAAGACATACAGTACATGAGAGATCTTCCAATTGAACGTTACTGGTAGCCAGATATGGATGATACCAACAGCCTTTTTTAATTTGTAGTTTCCTCTCTTCGCGCCATGAATGTGAATCGGCTAACTTCTACCCAAATCACCTTTTCCTGGGGAGCAGCTGTAGTGTGTGTTTGCTTTCAAACAGCGGGGGAGCAAACCGGGGAATGTCAGTCCATTGGGGGAAAAACAGATAAACATGCATTGGTGAACCAAAAACAAAATCCTGATAAACTTATCTTGTAGATTGATCCTTAGATGAGACGCATTATAAACATGTCTTAAAACAAACCTATGCAGCTACGCTCTTTGTAATTTTGACTGAACGATTATAACAGTATATCCCAAGATGACCGTGCTTATTTTTATTTGAAGTAATGGCTGATCATCACACAGCTGAGGAAAATGTTACAAGCCAGACTAAGCTGAATGATTGATCTGGTAATGCAGAGGGAGCCATAATGATTTCTGCTTTGTTACATTTTTTTTTAAATATATTGACATTTTACCTTTTAGCCAATCAGTTTCTGTATCAGAAAGGTAGTCATTTCCTGCCCCCTCTCCCCACTCACAAACTTGACTTGGATGTAATCCTGACACTGCCAGCTACTTCCTAAATCCCTGGACTATAAATCCTTGTTTGGCAATTTCAGCTCAGTCCTGCCTTTTTATCCGATTTCCTACATGTCTAAAAGGTTTTCAGACGCTAGTCAGGTTGGCTCCTTTATGTACGTCTAGCTCTTGCTATAACAGATCGGACTGATGACTTCAAACTCTCAGATCACATCTGGGAAAACTAAAAGCAACAGGGGCTTGAATATGATGCTACGGTAGTGGTCTGCATCAGTCCAAGGCAAGTCAAAATATCGGTTGCAAGTCAAGACTTTAAATGTTTTTCAAGTGTTTGACAATGTACTAGAAATCCAAAACCATGTACTGCAATTAGACATCTTCTTGGTGTCAAGCACTGTGTTTAGTTTCAACGTGGCAACATCTGCTTAAATATTTGGTGATTAAGGGCAATTACAACACCACTTCATTCAATTTAAAGGAATTCAAAGGAAACTGCAATAATCTCTGCCCACAGACCACCCCCTTGTTATTTAACTGAAGACTGTACTCACCATGCCGGTACTGGGGAAAGTCACTTGTAGAAAAAGGCTTTAGAAAAAGTAACTTTGGAAAGTGTAGAGGAAGATAACCCACTGCAGCTACAAGTGACTTCTGTGAGGGATGACTTGTTTGAAATGAACATTAAATTGGGGGAAAATCATTTTTAAAAAAGCATTGCCAAGATCTACTTGAGTGTAGATTGAGTGTATGGTTACTACGCAAATGAACCCATTGGTTCTTAAATGCAATCTCTTCCACAGCTGACTTGTAATCATAATGGCCACATTCTCCGAGAATGGGCCAGGGGAGAAGACCGCAGGGTCCTTTTCTCCGGGCTGCTCACCATCTTACAGAAGCAAGTCTAAGCAGAAACAGAACCCTGGAAAAGCGTCAAATCTATCCCATCAGTAACACGTTTACTGTTTGTTATTAACAGTTATCATCTTCAGAATAAACAACTGGAAGCATAAAAGAGATGTGTCGTGTTTAATGTACTGTAATAAAAAGGAATGAAAGACAGATCAAGCCCCGAACCAACCTGATATTTAGGTTACCGGCTCACCTGTGCTGAACGTATTTGTTTCACTACAGGACTCCTTGCTACAGCCAATCCTGTAACCCCACAAGTAAATAAGCCAGACAAATGGAAGAGGGAGGTCTGGCAACATGGGAAACAAACAGAAATGCTTTCAATGGCGTTACAAAAGAACACACTTAAATCCCTTCTTAGCTTACGGTTCCAGCTCCTAATATTTTATGACAGTTACTTTCGGTCCTGAGGAGGATTAGACTCTAGGTGTGTGGAGTAAAGACGTTATTGATCCAATAATCACCAGGTTTAGCTCTAATCACAGTAACTGTACCTCTCATCGGCGAGAGGAATTCTTCAGAAGAATCAGAGGTTCTGCTACTTTACAGAGCTTAATCAGCGTAACACCCTAGGCAAGACAGATACAGTACACACACAGGATTAACAGACACATTTTGATGACTGCTGCTGGTAACAAAGCTTAACGAGCTGCCCCTGCGTGGACTTTGTTAAAAAAAAATGCTGGAATACACTCCGAGAGATAGGAAAAATGCACTTTTGGCGTCAAGTCCACAGCAGGGAAAAAGATCCCTTCTATTTATAGCAAGGCATTTTTAAAAACGACAACAACATTCCTTGCTGACACTGACAAGAGTTGTACTTCCTGTATCAGACTCCCAGGTGGAGCTCAACTAATACATCTTAAAACAGTACAGCCCCCTTTCCTCTCCTCGAACCAAGCCTCTCCTCTCTCCAGGACACTCCTTTTCTCCTTCTCGAAAGCTACTCTCTCGATATACCTCTTACACTGCACCCACTTTAAAATCTTAGATTAACAATTGGGTATTGGAGTAACCAGGAATTGCAAATGGTGACCAATACACAGTACAGACATTGGGACATGAATTTGAAGCTATTAGTTTCTTCAAAATTCCCCAATTTTAGCTTGTTTATCAAGCACCGTGCACAAAATCAGGTCTCAGGGGTGCAGTGTAACAATACAGTATATAAAACTAAAACACAGCTCTTTTAAGGTATTTCACAAAAGACTTGTCTTTTGAAACACAGCATTTCAGTCACCTGAAGACCAATCACTGCCCATGTCTTCTCACAGAATGAGTAAGATTTAATGTACGTGAAGATGCCTGCTGAAACCCAGATATTCACTGATCCTCACTGGCTGAGTGCTTGTTGTTTGTGTTCTCAATGAGGTAGTGATTAGCATACCTTCCTCTGAACACGGAGAAGTTACACTCAGCCCATCTAGCTGGTGGGGTTGCTATTACAGTCATATGTTGCTTAGCACTAATTCACCATGGCACTCTTTGGCTAGTAATCTTATTACTCCAAATACAGGTGCTTAACGGCAGAATGAGTGTTTGTCTGTGTTGTGCACACAGACCAGGGGGAGCGCCACTGTAGTTGAGCATCCTGCTACTATCTGTTCTAAAGGGGAGACGCAAACAGCATGCAAGCACTCAGCCAATGAGACTGTGGTATAATACATACTGTACATTAACTGTGCAGTAACAGCCAGGGCTTATTGCCGTCTCTCTCAATCTGTGCACACAGAGCAGTTTTGCTTATTAATATTCCTGTAAGCCACAGCGTGCCCTATCCTGGCAGAGGAGTGAAAGCAGACTGTTGTTAATCTATGCAAGCTCTGAATTAATGATTTGGTGTATCTGAATCTATGTAACTATACAGCAACTTAAAAATAGAACTCCTTTTGGCAAAATTATATCCTGTGATGAAAATACCAGTACTACTGATGCATATGTGTCAGAAATTGTGTTCCCAGGACTGCATCTCCATTGACCCCAGGCTATAAGTGCCCATATTAACACTGAATTCACAGAGCTCTCATTTCTCTGGGACACACCCCCAAACAAAGCAAGGCATCACTACAGCTCAATGATCCAAGGATCCATCCAGCTGCTTGTTGAAAGAAGTCGGGGGAACTGGTTTCCATATCAGTGGGTAGCTTCCTCCATGCTCCCACAATTCTTGAAAAAAGTAAAAGGCTATTCAAAATACGGAAAAAAGTTTAACTCCAGAAAGCTCTGGTATGGTGCAATTACTCCAATTAAATATTTCCGCTGACTAAAATAATCTGAACCTGAAGATAAGGGTAGGACAATCCTGTTTTCTCCTGAAATTAAATTCCACAGGTTCAGGTGATGGAAGTACATGGGTAAAGGGCCATTTCCCCCACTGTTAAATGTAAACCACCAGATCTGAGGACCTGCGGCCAACAGCTTCATATCGAAATGCACCTTGCGCCTGCGGCAGTGAAGGGAGCCTTCAACCAAAGTGCCTCCACTAGAAAAATGACCTTTAAAAAAATTAAAAACCATTTAAAATGACGGATAACTGGCAAATGCAATGCTGTTGAAAACTAATTGGGTTCACACTGCACTAGTGCAAGTTTAATGGAGGCTCACAGGCTTGTACACAGCTATTCTATTGAGTTCATTGAATGGGCTTGATGGAATTGGGCCATTTCATCAGAAATTAACCATCACAGCTGAACAGCCATCAAGATCAGGCTATAGTACTGTCAGTCTACTGTGCTGGGACAGGATTTACTTTCCTCAGCCTTCTGCTATAAGAAGTTTAAAAAAAAAGATGTGTTATTAGTTCAATAATGGGATAGCCCAATCCACATTCCGTGCCAAGAAAAAGATTCCTTGCAATGAAGGCTCTTCCAAAGAATGTTTTGAGCCACAATTATGCCATTGTCTGATAAAGGCACAACTGAAGACAAGTATTAAAAATGTAGTCTCTTTCTAAAACGTTTTTCCACTCAAAGCTTTCAGCTGGCTGTGGAAATAAATGGCCTGACTGGTTCATGTGATCGTCATTAAACTGCCGTGGCTTTAAGCTGTGAGATGCTGCCCGCAGGGGCCTGCATTCAGATACTGTGATGGTTTTTCTTTTTTCAGCCTGATTGCTTGGGGAATGTCTTCTCCATGTGTGGAATCCCCATCCCAGGCAATCCCCTTTAAAAAACAGGGCAATTCCACATGGTTAGAAAATTCCAAACTTCACCCATCCTGTTGGAAACAGAAGTGCAACATTTGCAGTAGTATCCCCACTTGGTCTTCACACTGCCGTATCACACTGCAACTCACAACTGGCAGCCCACTGGAGCTCAGCAGGTGTGAGCCTGGTCAGTACCTGGATGGGAGACCTCCTATACTTTAAAAAGGCGCCGTCCTTTGGATGAGACTTTAAACCGAGGTCCTGACACTCCATGGTTATTAAAAATCCCAGGGTATTTGTCAAAAAGAGTAGGAGTGTTACGCTGGTGTCCTGGCCAAATTTCCCATTGGCCCTTACCAATCATGGCCTCCTAATAATCCTCAGCTCTGAGAGCTGGTGTGTGGGGAGCGTTCTGGAGCACTCTGGCTGCAGTCGCATCTCCAGGTGGGGCTGCACACTGGTGGTGGCGGAGGGGATCCCCATGACCTGTAAAGCACTTTGAGTGGAGTGTCCAGTAATGCACTACATAAGAGTAAGCAATTAATCATTCATCATTATCATCTTCAACTGTGACGCTAGTCCCAGTCTCACTGTCCTGCCCTTGTACAATTTTCCAGCTCCCCTACTCTAGCCTCTACTAAACTTGCAAATATGCAGCTAGTTTTCAAGGAATCTTACGAGTGAGTAGGCGAGGCAAATAAGTCATATTAGAGGAAGACAAACAACCATGTTGTCACAGAATGAATACTTATTTAAGAAAAGGACTTTGGAAATGCCAATGGTGAACTGCCTGTGATTCTATTCTGGTATTAATAAAAAAATCTCATATCGGGATAGAGCCACAAAGACATGCTTAGCGTTTTTCTTCACTATTAAGTGTCCTTAGGAGCGTCACAGTTCCTAAAGTACCAGTGGAACACGGGACAATTAGGTTCAGTCAGAACTGGGTTATAATGCCTACACCAATACATTTACGACTACTGTCCAGTGTTGCCACCAAAACCTGCTCATCTTGTATAACACCCATCCATTATCAATTCTCTGGACTGAGCCGTTAGAGCAGAGGTTTTTAGCACAAGAGTTTCTGGACCCGGCTTAAATTTGAGGGGGTTTGTGACGAACTGGTGTCTCCAGGACGGATCCTCAGCTTGCGTCCTGTGCTTCGGACACAGGCTCCGGATAGCTGCCGTCCTCACCGGGAATAATCAGCTTTCTGATATCAGATGGAACCAAAGGGTCTATGGAAGGAAAAACCTGCCATGAGCTGAAGAGAGCAGGAGCGTACTTTCTCATGTTTCCTTCGTGTTTATCAGAAATCTGCAGAGGGCGAGGCCTCATCTGCTTAGACTTTGCCTTACAGAGATAAAAAAAAAGTTATTGTATCGTCAGTAATCTTTCTGTTTACAGCATCCTGAGGAAGCGACGCAGTCTTTTCAGTAAAATATTATTAGAGTTCCCTTTATGCATTTCAGAGCGGACAGGCATCAGTAAGCTCACCCTGCAATGCAGCAACGCCGAAATTTGCCCTCCCATTTAAATAGCACTGCTCATTTCAGTGACATGGAACCTCTCAGGTCCACCAGAATAATCAGAGACAGTCGCCAATATGTGAAGGAAAGGAGGAACAAACAAGTCATGTTCTCACATGGTAGCATTCAGAAGTTCTTTGCCTGTAGGGTACTGGAGGGTTGAACCTAAAACAGAAAGGTCTCGTAGACAGTACTGGGCTTCAAGAAGCTTGCACCTCTTTTCCTACTTAGACAAATAAGGCAAACAGACCCTAGTGCCAAAAATCTGACATCTACAATCCCTGGAAGAATGAAGCTGTCAGCACTGCATCTTTGATTAACAAAAAATGACAAAAACACATTATAGTAATGCGATCTAACAACCACGCCTACAGTGACAAGATAACAACTTAAATTATTTCTCCATTTCTCCACACTAAAGCTGAAGAGGACAATCTTCCCTAGAACTGCACAGAAGCTAAATAGCTTTTTTATTACTGTATTAGTTTTTAAGCGTCCAGGCAGTTTTTGGCTTGAGCACACAGAAGTCTTGAACACAGAAGTTAAGTGTTTCTTTGGCAGCAGCAGGACTGAGATGCTGCCAAGGAACACAACAAAACCGTGCCTTCGCTCTGGAACTGCTGGAGAGCAAGAGCGCAGCAGCTGTAATCCTGTTTCAGCAAAACCTAACCCCAAAGCCCAGATATCTCGGTAACCTAGGCTTTTTTCTATTCAAACACATACTGTAATTACAGATTTCTGACCAATGAAAAATGTATATTTTCAAAATATATATTTTTAGGTTTAACTTAATGAACAACACTAGAGGGCTTATGATTGAGTACAATAGCAACACACCAAATCCCTTAATGACATGCTTTAGGATTGTCTACTAATGTTGGGATTTGCTCTCATGATACATGTATGAAAGCAAATATATTACATTTTATGAATGCTCTGAGCTGCAAAGGAAGGATTTAACAAATCTGAAATGCTAAAACGTTTAACAGCTAAAAGGACAAACCTGGGTAATGTCACTGATGCACTCGTCACTGTACATGATTTGTTTTCAAATTCACAAGCTATTTCCAAGAATGCAACCAGTTCCTAGAGGTTCGATAATGCACAATTACTCCCACTACAGTATGTTGCACAGAGACACATAAAATAAGCATTACAATGAATCTGGGGTTTCCTGTGCAGTAGCTGAGATGTACCCTGGAGCCTATTTCATAAAACTGCTACAAGTACAGTCCCAGAGAACTGAATGGGCTAGCTGCTTGGCTGTATTCATGGTGATACTGCAGCAACTGTAGTGCCGTCACAGCTTGTTAACCACAACCTAGTGCTTTCCCCAAGCTAAAACACTCAGCAAAGAGACCGGGCGTAGCATCACAATGAAAGGAGACCGACGTCGAAGACGATTTTCCTGCAAAATGTGTCCGTTTTTGTTTTTAGCCTGTGGTTACAGACACAACTACATCCAACAAACTATTGAAACCAGGTGCATATGGTGAACGCAAAACCCATTTCTGAGGTGCATCAGTTTAGCACATTAAACTGGAGATGATAACATTATCCTAGTAAATGACAATGAGAGCAAACTGAAGCTGAATAGCTTAGAAGTCAATGTACCAGATTCTGCTACTGCGGGTGTATAACAGAATGTGGCACAGATGTGCCCACTGTTTGGGGAATGACTGAAAACTACTTGGACTTTTCATGGACAGCCACAACAGGGAATAATTATCTTTTATTATCTTTATCTTTTGGAACATGCCTGTTAATGTACTTCAGTTTCAGCCTTCACTTGATTCTACTTTCGATACCTTCAGCTACAGGACAGAAAGAGCTCAAAGCTATGGAGCAACTATGAAATAAAATCAGGGCATAAACGTATATGTGTAGATGGTGGCAGGAACATAAATATTTCAAATTTGCAAATCACTTGCTATCAATTTAAAGAAAATCAGGGACTCCGAAATGTTATTTAAATTGACCAGCACCCCTGTCACAAAGGCCTTCATCAGAAAGAACCACTGAATGTCTGAGTGATCTGTGAGTGAAAAAGCTGTTTGTAAAGTATCACTTTCCTGGACTAGAAGTTTTCCATTTTCACCTCACCCAAATCTTGACAGCAGACCATTTGATCTTTTCAGGTCAATAAAAATGTATTTAACTTGTTTTGTCAACACATAGCAGCTTAAGATATCTGCGGGAATATAGACAACTTCATACCGAAGCCACATTTGGCTTGGAATTTGTCAAGTTCCTCATAAATATATCGCTCAGGCCTTTCTTGTATACAAACACTTGACCTGGGAAAGATATGGGGCTGGGCTTCTTCCAGACACTCACTGTTCCAGACACTGTGGAGGGCCTTTCTCATTTAACCATTTCCTTTTACTCAACAGGCATAACCCTCACACACACCTCTCTGTAACTTTTTGGAGTTTCACTCCTCAAAACGGAAGACAGCGTGGACAGGATTCCTGCACAGATCTGAGACGTGCACTGGAGCTCATCTCACATCAAGCGCTGCCAGCCCTTCAATTAAGACACAGCTGTGTAAGGCAGGCCATTTATAACCACCTTGCAGACAAACACAAGAACCGTCATGCTCAGAGGACACAAAGGCAACTGTGAGCACCAAAATAGCACCAGCGATGCTGCAGGCTTATTACACACCTATAATCCTTCCCTTTCCTCCTGACACACAGGATTCCACAATTTCCCACTTAAAGTTAACGCATATACCTCCATGTCGGTTTATTCAAACAGAACATATAAGAAATGACAACATCCTACATTACTCATGATTACTCAACATTTAATAGTGAGGCTAGTGTCATCTGTTAAAAGGTGATAGAAGAAAAAAGGCAAAAAAATAGTTCCCAGGTGTTTTAAATGTCTATGGATTTTCAATCTCTGATTTTTGGAAATATGCCTCCTTATTTTTTACTATGTTCATAAGGTCAGAACTGCGGGGAGCCTACTCTGTTATTTTCGAATTACATCTTAAATGTTCAAAAACGTCTACTATATTTAAAGCAGCAAAACAAAACGCTCCCGAAATTCCAAACAACTACACTACTGCACTTATAAAATATCTAACTGTACTAAAATAGATGTGACTTGTCCAGTACTAGTAAAGCCTTTAGCTACACCCACACAATAACCGTGTATGTAAAGTACATGTACTATATACTGCTACATGAACCCTGTGGTTTCTGTAACATGTAAAGTGAAAAAAGTCTTTCCATCTATTTATACTGGGACTGTGTGCAGGGTCTATGTAGAGAAACAGATAATGTGTGGGGGCAGGACGTGTGTGCTGCCAAATATAGGAGGGCAAACCTGAAGCATATAGAGTAACTTCACACAGGAAAGGCTAACACTGACAAATTAATCCCCAAGGAGTGCTAACAGCACATCAGACCTCCATTAGGAGGAAATTTAACTCTCAGCCCATGCACACTTAAAAGTAAATTCCAAGCACAGGGCTCTTCTGAATTCAAAGGTGTCCAAATGCATTCCCACAAAATCTTACTGCACTTCTGGAAAAAAAAAAAAGACCACAGTTTACACTAGCGTTGAACATTTCATCTTAAAATCTGGAGAGAGCCACCACCCAGTCCAACAGAAGTACACTCTGCCGTACCAGTATGGAACAGGCAGGACAGTGCTCAGATGTAAAAAACTGAAGTGCCACACAAAGCACACAAAAGCTCAAAGCCTGACAAAACCAACACAACCACACCCCAGGAAGGCTCCACAGCCAAAATGTTGCATTTCTCTTCTTCTCATGGAATAAACCTTTACTTGTTCCTTTAAAACCAGCGCATGTCCACTACAAGCACCTGAGAGTCACTTCCTGCTCTTCTGCTTCATTGACCTATTCCCTTGTCTGCCCATAATTCCCTACCCTAAACCGCTCACCTCCTCATGAGTCCTTTGACCTCCTGGAAAGTCTTCAATGGAAACATCTTACTGGATTGAAAGTGGGAAAATGTTCAGATTGTAAAAGTATGATAACTACATTGACAGCCCAGTCTTAACAGCCACCACTGCTCCCAAAACTTTTTATTGAAAAAATATTTTTTCCTTGACAGTGACTGCCAAATCCCTAACCTAACCTGGATCAGCATGACAACACCCACACCAGTCCAGGACAGCTGAGAAGCCCGCACGAATGTCCTCCAAAATGTGCACTGTCAAGCCCACAGGCCAGTACCAGTCAGTAAGTGGAGCTCACTCTCATCAGCTCAAGCTCCCCTTGCCCCTGAGGTGCTCTGTCCTACACAGCCCCCCACAGCCTGGGGAATCACTCTTTACTCAAGATGCAACAAAGCCCCACAAGTCTTTACCCACATTCCAAACACGGCACCTTTTTACTGGGAAATGTGCTCTGAGAGAGACAAGGAATAGTATGCTTACCTTTTCGCTCGGAGTATGATCTCCACAGAGGAAACCGAAAAATACACCTGATACTGCTTGCATAACGCAGACTGGTTTTCTGAGAGCTGAAGGCAGTTGACCATTCAGTCTTAAAATACATGTTAACCATTGAGGGAGACAATTAGAAAAAGCCACATTTTTAATCAGCATCGCTATGTGAATTTGTTTTATTGTTAACAGTAGAGGACTTAAGCATTTAATCAATACTACAATGGCCAAACTCTCTCATTGTAGGTGCTAGAGAAAGAAAAGCAAGAACCACCAGTGTTTCAACAGAGAACACACTTAAGCAATATACAGGCTGCTGCGTGTACCTGTTAAGTAGTATTGATTCTACAGAAGATTAGACCAGATACAGTGAATTATATCCCGAGTTCAATCACTGGAGAGGTCAGCTTAGGTTTTAAAGAGTGGATATGTTTTGTTTTGCTAACATTTCGCTAATGAAACAAGCTGTTCTGTAAACCATAATGACAAAATTAAGATCAGCTTCTCAAAACATTTTCCTCTAAATCCAAATACAACCATTAAACATACAGTTGAAAACTGGAAACCAACACTCCCTGTGGTCCTTAATTAAGTTCTTCTTTATCTGTTTAAAAGAACTGACTGGGGAAGATCCTTTAAACCAACCAGAGCTTAAGGAACAGTCCTACACTGAGAGGCTGGAGGAACTGAACCCTTTCAGTCTTAAAGAGAGAAGATTACAGAGGAACCTGATACAACACCTCAAAGCCTTGACAAAATCTACCCAGCAGACATTTTCAGAACAAATAGTGAAACATGAACCGGAGGACTCAAGCAAAAACTATGTGGAACTGCATTTCAGAGATGAGGAGGTACTTCTTTACCAAAAAGTGTGCGGGAGACGTTGCTGAAGCCGACAAACTGGCTACTTTCCAAAAACATCTAGATGAGAAGCCTGTGAACAGGCTAAAATGGTCAAAAAGCCTCCCTTCATTTGTTACTATTCTTATTTTCATTAAATTACTAATAAGAACTACCAGAGCTCTTTCTTGGCAAAACCATCTGCCATTTTGGTAGTTATTTTTGAATATTTTTAATTTTTGTGATATATACCCACCACTCATTTAAAAAAAACAAAACAATCCTGATCTCAAGCTTGCTCAACTAAGTTAAAGGCAAAGGGAAAATCTCCAAAAAAAGACATTTTACAATACTCAGAAGTATTTACCACGCTATCTGGACAAAAAGAAATTGACAATTATTGCACGGATTTTCTGCGCCTGTGTGTTTTTGCTCTTGTCCAGAAATAGAGCCTGTTCGAAGGACCTCCTCCCCTAGATTGAAAATGCACCAGCAAGCCACGTCACTGACTTCAGTAATGAAAGAGAAACTGTATCAAGAAAAGGCTTTTATGATATCCTCTGGGAGTTATTATCGCATAAAGACAGACATGCTCGCATGTGAAAACTCCCGAAGGACTCCTGGAATAATCCTTTGTACGTCTGAAAAGTTACGGCGCTGAACAGTACAAGGGGGAGCATGGTGCTGTTGAGAGTGTTTCAGATGGAGTCCAGAACGTGAAGGAGATATACTACTGTGCCTGAAGGCTGATGTGAATAACCCCATCAAGAGTGCTGCCAAACAGAGACGAACTGAGCTGCTCAGTGTGAACACTTCCGTTCTAGCGGCAACAAGCCCCACTACCCCTGGGCACGTCCATGCCAGTGATAAAGCTATGCCAGGGGAATCGCTACACAGGCGTGCACGGCAATGTGAACCAAAAAATCAAGACAGTGTTTCTCCAACAGCATACTAACGAAGGTCTTCCAATAGTCTGCCCTGCTTGATCATGAGGGTCCTGGAATTCACTGCACAAAGATCCAGTCATTAAAAGAAGGGTGGACGACGACAGGGGACAAGATCAGACTGCTAAACAAAAGAAAAACAAAAGTGCTATTTCCCATTCACCCCTCCAGATCATTCCTTCTCGCCGATAGCACAGCAAGACGGATAGGTTTTTACATCCAGCACATTCTGTCAACAAACGACTCCTGCATCCCAGAAAAATTGAATTATCGCATAGCCTTAATAACCCAAAGGTGACATGCCTAACATGCCAGCTGCTGAATAATTAAGAGCTACATAAATGGCAGTTGTGAAATGCAACGTTCCTGCAACGCGAGATGCAGGCTATGTAAGTACTCCCTTTCAAAAAGTCCCAGGTAGCCTTGCTGTCCGCTGCCACAGTACAGTCAGCGCACGTCCTACAATGAAAAGGAAGGATCTGATAAAGAAGAATTAGAAAGAAAATAGTATATTACAATACAAGGCATCCTCCAAATAAATACGCACAGACCAGCCCTGAAGTTCAGCTACATTTCATTGCGGAGTTTATTTTCTTTGTCGGACTTTTTCAGAAGAATAAACTTCATTAAATGTCTTAAATGTTTCACTTCTTTCACGTCATCTGCCCCTGCAGCAGCTTCATTTTCCAGCAGACCCTGTAACGGGAAAGGCAGGTGTTCTCTTGATTAATACAGCTAGGGGATTAATCTCAGCATCACCAAGACCCCCCAGCTCAAGAGACATACATCTTGGACACCAGGTCGCAGAAATCTGGCACAGCATCAACCAGCCTCGCAGCAAAACACGTAAGAGAGCATTTCGAGGGGAAAATGACATGGTCTCAGTTTTAATTATTCATTGAAACCTTTCAGCGGGCTGATGTGGGTTAGTGTCTTTTTTAAAAAAAACGCATGACAGACTCTTGACAAAATAAATCCGATGATGTAACCTTCAGCCCTGTATTCCTCTCTAATGCATCTTCGTGAGCTCCAAGGCTACCAGGAACCTCAGGAGGGAGGGAGGTCATGACGCGTGTGTAAATGAATTCTGAGAACAGAAGACAGGGAATTTCCCCCCCCCCACTTTGTACTGGCTTTAATTGACAGCAGGTTTAACCAAGGCCTCCCTTTCCTATTGACGAAAGACTTATGCAGGTATCCCAGTGCGATTACCCGCACAAGCTAACAGAGCTGTACGGTGCTTTATTGAAAGAAAACAAAAACACACAGCAAAACGAGTGGCTCTGTGAGGCTGGTTCGTTTTTTAACCTGACAAATCCCTCAGGTCCGGGGAAGGAGGGGCAGGCTACTCTCAATATCCGCTCTGGTCAGAGGTTGCAAAGAAAAGGAAACTATTTAGCAAATGACGGCATCGCTGATGATGCTTTAGTGAGAGCAGGCCAGACAGGGACACAGACTGAATAATTAACTCTTTTGCAAGATGGCCACTGAGTGTCAGCATGCTTGAGGCAGAGGAAAAGGTGCTGAAAGGAGAGCTGGGAAGCCTGCATTATACAATTGACCATTACAGTATTTGCACAACATTTGCAGGACAGGGTGCTCAGAATCTTTATCTTATCAGAAGCCTGTGGGGAGAGTGAGTCTGTGGACACAGAGGCCTCTGGTAGAGCTATCTGCTGTGCACTCTCATTATTCTCATTTAGAAAACCTTGCATCATGAAAGCTGTGCACTGTGGATCACTAAATGGGCAGGCTTGACAAAACCTATTTCCTGCAAGTCAAGGGAGCCTTTGGAACTTTTGTTGCCACTTCATCTCAATATTAATGTTATTCATCTAAGTATTGTGTTAACTGGACATTTTAAAATTGATCAATTAAAAAGATGCACTTTGCAAAAGATGGCAGCATGCAACAGTTCCAAACATTTAGAATCAGGCCTGGATAAACGTCTACACTTTTTCCATTTAAAACAACTAAATCAGAGAAGTTCTTCCTGAACTGAAACTGATTCATGCAACACAATAGCTGCCATCAGGTTTGTAATTGCTTTTCATCTGCATTTCTGATAATGGTCAACATTAGCTGCACATTACAGCCAACCCTTTGTACATAACCAGCAAGGCTCTCGCATTGTGATATTATAGATTTTCCCCAGCACTGCTGCGCCTAAAATAAACCAGCACGGAGAGGTAGCGCGCTCTTACACCAGCGATCAGATTTAGCTGAGGCAGCAGTACACACTGGCAGGACAATGACACAGAAACCCCGCATTCTCCTCTCCGGGGCAGAGCAGAGCAGGCTGACCTTGGGAAGGCTCTTCCTCTTCAAACCCCCTGCAGAGCGGCCTGAAGACGTGTCGCCCACAGGGAGCTAAAGCCCTGCAGTCCAGCTCATCTCCTCCCAGGCAAGAAGACGAAGACCCGTCTCTCCTAACTTTGCACTACAAACTAACGAGAAGTTCGCAGGGCTGTTTAAATCAAAACAAGAAACTCTGGTTAAGAACCCAGTGTTTTGCTCAGGCTTTTATTACTATATACAGGAACATAAAATCTAGTGAGGGTAAGCACTGCAGCCCCTTGATCCTGCCTGGCTGCTGCTGCGGCTGCTGTCCTTGACGTGAGAAATGGTTTCTTAAGGGACGCAGCATCTGGAAACCCAGGGTTTTCCAGTTTTAATTTCCCACCCTGCACTGCGGCAAGTTGCAAGAGCTCAATTCTCCTCAGCACCGATGGCCATTCACTCTCTCCGTATGGGATCCCTAACACTTCAGTTCAATGCCCTTAAACATGTTCATTTTGGACTGCAAGACATCTGAACGGTTATGCATAAGGCAAGCTTTTTGAGATTTGAGCACCAACACGTTAGAGAAAATATGAGGTTAGTTTTAACATGAGCAAGTGATTAGTTATTCAAATAAATTGAGCCATTTCTACACCAAAAACCCACAATTAAGCAGGAGCTGATTATCCACAACTGTTCTGAACCGCAGTCTCAATCCTGCTGCTGTCTCTAAAGCCCCATCAAGGGAAACAGACATGATAATGCACTTTCAAAATTGCTAATTACTGTTATCATTACATCATTTGCCTAAATGGTACCCCGGGGCTGGGAAGGAGCTCTTCTTGAGTGCTATTTGCCCAAAGCAAAGTTAGACTAAGTTATAGGGTTAAAAAATGATAGCAAAAAAAAAGTGTGATACGTATTCTTATCAACACACAAAATAATCCCTGCCTGTCGCGCTCTTTAAAGGTCTGACACTTTAGGTTCTTTAAAAGAACCAACACAAAAGTCTGAGTGCACAGAAGCTTTGCTCCTAAATCCCTTTCTTCTTCCAATCTGAAACTGCATGTGATGTTGTACGTGTTATTGAGTAAGAGTGGCCTCAAAATACATTTTTAAAGGGCCCGTCCCCAAGTCAGGCACTTCGAGCTTGATTACCCAACGCTAAACTCTTGATCTTGCTCACAACCCCTCAAGCACAGCTTTAAGAAGAGCCCCTGGAGATCATCACCTCAATTGCGCTGGTTTCCAAACTCTCATCCGTCAGAACAATCCCAGATACAAACACCCGGGTTCCAAGGAGAGTTCACAGCAGAACTACGAAGGGGAAACTGTCAGATGAAAACACCCCAGCACCCTCAAATGGCGCGTGTGCTGGAACAGGTCTGAACCCGGCGCGCTCACACCCGTCTGACAGCGAGGAGCCGTTGACTGGTGCTGGATCTTCACACGCACGGGATGTGGAAGCCCAAGCTTAACGCCACTGATGGAGATGGAGCCCCTTCAGCTACTGGAGTCTCCACCCGGCCGCCTCCTCCCTCGATACAGCACTCGGACAATGATGCACGACACGGGGGCCGACGGGGGCACCCCCCTGGGGTCATCAGCATTGGGGTGAGCAGCAACTGCTGCCTCCAGACCAGCCTTCCCAATGTCTGGCCCGAAGCGCAGCCTGAAGTATCTGCTTTAGGAGCGCGATTTACCCAATGCCTAAAACAACCACATTCCCACATGCTACCTTTCCAAGAATAGCTGGATAATTAAAACCTGAAAGTCCCATCATCAAAAATAACCTGTTTTCAGGGTTATACTCCACTTCCTTAATGGACCAGAGTTTCTGCTAATGGAGCTGCACTCAAGCCCCCCATTTAGTGCACTGGTCTGACTACCTGAAAATAACGTATGGTTCCTCTTCTTAAGTGTCAGACCTGGATTAGTGGAGCTTGAATGACGCTTATTTTAAAACATGATTTATTTATTTTTAAACTGAGAAAATATTATAGTGATGTGTAAAATAAACTACACGTCTTATGATTCTATGGTTTGCATAGTAAGACATATCGGACCTTCACCGAGTCCTAACCGGAGATAAATCGACCCTCATGCAACAGTTATTAAAACAATTCGGCCAAAATTCAGGAACCCTGTGTGGAAAAAGTAAGTACATCCCATGATTCAGCTATCTGTGGAACGCCCTTTAGCAGTTATAACTTGAAGTGAACATTACCTGTTATCTGTCACTTGAGGTTAGATTTATCTCCTGTTAGGACCTGGTGAAGAATATCCTCATGTCCACAATTACAATATATACACTCTACATCCCCTATTTATATATTCTGCTTAAGCAGGGTGACGGCCACAGGGAAGAAGCTGCTCAGATGGTGGGGCGGTTTTGTTTCGGATCGAGCGGTCGAGTCTCCCCGAGGCAAATTTTTTGAAGCAGATGGTGTCCTGGATGAGAGGAATCACTGACCACTTTATCTGTTCGCTTGTTTCGCCCCAGTTTACAGGGGATCATTACACTACATTACTTAATACGCTATTCCAACAAGTGCTTGAGCAAACTCCGCACAAACGTCCCCCTGCTCAGAACTGCCTGTTGTTCGGCATCACAGAAGCACAAACTTAGCTACCATTTTGAAAGCCCACCTGGCTCCCATCCAGAAGCCTGAACATCGAAACCTAAAAGCAGAGGGTGTTGCTTCACCATCAACCCATCCATCATATTCCACTTCCTTTCGGCCATACTCCTCCCCAGACTCTTTAACAGGCAGACACTACAAACCCAGAGGGGGGAAAAAAAAAATAACACAGACTTCCAATTCTGTCTTTCCCAGTGCCTACCACAACACAGGAGCCTGCATGCTTGAAGCAAGTGTTTAGATTTCGCTGACAGGTTGTTTGGACATTGCGTACAATATGATGCAGCCTAGATCCACGCCAGCGAACATAACTTTTCAATCCCTCTGTTCACATCCTGTGCTTGCCGTCCAAATAAACATCTTCGGGCCGCGAAGACGTTCCAGTCCTGGCTTCTAAATACCTGGAGAGGATGTTTTCCCAGCCCTCTGTGATTCACGGACACTTTCGGCAGCAGAATGATACATAATTTCCTCCTCCCTGTGCTTTCAGGGAGTGCCTGGTGTACACAAGTATGATGAAAGGCATCATTTCTGCTCGCGTTTTTGCAGATCAGATAAAAATGGGAGCACAGCTAAGATTGTGCGCTGCCGTCATTACACAAAAAGACAATGGAGAGCTTAAGAGTCAAACGGACTCAAAGTCAGGTACTTTGCATAACTCACGTAAAACAAGGTTTTAAATTAGCTAGAAAGGTTAAATATGTGGGTATGAAAAGGAGTGGCTCATACCAGATACACCTATAGTGATTTCGCTATCTCTCTCTAGTTCATTGCCTTTTCAAAACTGTTTTTCAGGGAAGATTTGCTGGTGTTATATAAAATTCTTTACGAGTGCAAAGCAGTTCAACACAACTACTCCTGAAAAATGTCCGAGGGGAAGAAAATTAGTGACATACACTATGATACAGCTGATTCAGCAAGAGTGGTGTGCTTCCCAACACTATTTTCCCTCAGAGATGACTTTTCAAAATATATTTTCTGGAATGTTAAATTAATATAGCATTAAATTGTCCATTATATACGTATAAAGAACCTGGAATGCAGAAGAAATAAATGAGACAGAAAAATTGTGAAAATTACAGAATTATATCTTGTCCCCATGTTGCTACAAGATGTTTAAGTATAACACTCTTACTTAAAAAAGGTACAATGAGTAACAAGTAACAAGTAGTAGATATATATTTTAGTGCTCCTACAGCGAGTTTCATATTGATTAGAAATAAGTTCTACTAAGCACCGAGAAGCCAGCACACAGAAAGAGATTACCAGTTTTGACAACCTGGTATAAAAATAAGGACTGTACTAATGAATCTGGAATAAATAAAAAAAGCACAAAGCAAATCAAAGTCCAGTACTTACAAGAAACGTATTTCTTTTACATTTATTATGCTTTCAAGGATATTATTGTAAAAACATCACTACACGTAGAATCCTATAGGACATGTCAGGGACCAGTAAAAAATACCATGGGTTATTAGCAATCACAAAACCAGCTCCATTCATAATCAGCCATAAACCCAGAAGGACTTCCTCTGTCTAGTATCTCTATTCTCTATCAGAAAATCAAGCCTGGTCATTGATAGGCAGACAGTAAAAGGTTAAGGTAGTCCAACCACAGAAGCATGAAGAAAATTAGGGGAAATGAAACACTTTATGATTGGTGCCTTTGATATTATAATCTCCCAAGTTACCTTTCTATTGCATTCAAAGGCAATAAAACCAGACAATGGGTGTACAGCAAACACTGAAGTCAACCAGTTTTTTTATGTGCTCAGAGAAGACAGGCAAAATTCAAAACACTCCCACATTAATAAAGAGATAACAAAACCACAAGGCACAGTATGGCACAAACTGATCAGTGTATCGGAGCTTGACCTCTTGTGAACAATCGGAGTCAGAAGCTGAACATCGTGCACAGAGAGTGTATTCACACCAGAGCGCACCCTGGACGATTGAAGCATTCCAGTATTGTTAACGGTGTTTATTTTCACATGATCAGGCTCTGCCTCAGTTTTCCCACACATGAAACTAGATTGTTTTAGCAATTAATCAACAAATAATTCTTTAGTTCTTTGTTTTTAAACTGCAGACCTAACATTTTCAGGTAATCCTGTAATGGCAAAAAATTCAGTTTGTCAACTTGTGCTGACAATATGCATACACCACGTTTAACTTCTGCTGAGATGAACAGTTACGGAGAAGATAGAATTACATTTGAGGAAAGCTTTATTAGATCAGTTTCTGATGGTTAAGCTAATATCACATACGTGGTCAAAAAAGTAATAACCAGAGTCAAAACAGCTGTGCTGGCTTGCTTGATCCACTGCGAGAAGAATCAGTAACCCTCTCCACTGACTGCCACCTACCATGGAGCTATTTTCAGACAGGGCAGATGTCAGTTCTGAATGTCGTTCTTAAAATTGTAACAAGAAATGTTCCTCGTGAACTTTAAACAACTACAGCCACATTAAACCAAGTCTTCCCTAGCTTTACTCTTTAAGCTGGAGCCCTTTGTGCATATCTCATCTGGATAAAATGGGCAATTAACAACAGAGGTATCCATGCTCAATTTCTACTAACGTGGTTTTGGTTGATATCATTCCAGATACTAGAGAAATTCAAGCAGATCTTTGCCAAGGATCAATCCGATTCAGCCATGTGATTCAGGTCCTCAAACATCTTAAGAACACGGACAAAGTCAACCCCTTGGACTTGTTCAAAGTAAACCATGAAAAGTGAACCGGAAGAGGAAACTGTGCAAGTACAGTACATTTAAAACCGAGAACATGAGGAACTTCTTTCCACAAAGAGTTATGGTTGTATTGAACAAGATATCTATGAATTGGCTTTATTACTCTGCTCTCCTCCCCACTGAGAGCTGGTGTGTGGGGAGTGTACTGGCGCACTATGGCTGCCGTCACATCATCCAGGTAATGGTGGTGGAGGGGAGTCCCCATTACCTGTAAAGCGCTTTGAGAGGAGTGTCCAGAAAAAGCGCTATATAAGTGTAAGCAATTATTATTATTAATTATACCCACCCTTGTTTTAGAAGCCAATTTTCTGGTGTCTTTCAAGAAATGGCGGTCTTAGATCCTCAGATCAATCTTCTACCAGCAATCCAGTAAGTCAGATGGACTGAATGGTATTTTCTTGCGTGCCATGTTTCTCATGTTCTTAATCGTACAGTATGCATACACCACAGAAAAGAGCAAACCTTCCAATCCACTCCACTCCCAGTCCAGGAACTTGTTAAATGAGTTCTGCTAATCAGTAATTAAATAAGGAAATGGAAACAGCAACATTCCGCAACATAGCAGGTGGCATGGACTATGGGCTGTGTAAAGATGGAATCTGACGGAGAGATATCTGAGGTAGCACGAACAATACAGGCAACTGAACAGAAGCCTTTACTGAAATTTTAAACGGGCTTGCTGGTAGCATTGTTCCAGGGGGGACTCACTGTACCAGATTATGATATCTGTCCCCAGGGCACATACTATAATGCATTGCAAATGTTGTTCTCAGCTGAGAGCCAAAGCCATAAGAAGCCTATAAAGATAATCTGGTGCTTTTACAACTTTAGATCCCAACTGAAAGGTTATAACAAACCTGTGACACTCAGTACAGCAGGATGAAAATTAATTCACACCGTATGAAGTTATTAGTTATTATATCTAAGGTTCTGAAATGTGGCCTGCTTGTAAAAGGTTTCAGTCACTTAACGAGAATTACAAGGCATCAATAATTTTATGATGAAGCAGTGTTGTTAAAATCTGGCTGTACAGAGCCATAGGGCAGCTGGTGTCCTAGGTTGCAATGTGGGTTGTATTAAGTACAATTATCGAAATCCGATAATTTCAGGAGAAATGAAAACCAGACCAGCATGTGGCTCCTGAGGGCCAGATTTGAAGGGCACCATCATAAAGACTCATCACTGTGGTATTTGAGGCCCGTTTAAATATATCAATTTTTTGTGATTAGGCTTACTTAAAATTCAAGGATTCTTACACAATGATGATCTTAAGATTTACTTAAAGTGCAACTTTACAAGAGAGCTTTAAAAATCTGTGTTCTGTCTCCCCACACAGCAGTGTGTGCAGTACCAAGTTACAGGGTGCGCTGTGTCCAGTATTGATCTCTGCTAGAAAGGACTAGGGACCATGAGACCTGTGACGTGCCTACAAGATCAGGAAATGTCCATCAAACACATTTGCAGAACTGCGGTTGTCAGGGTTCTCTGTGGCATTTTGTGGTTATTTTACGTCTTCAAAATCGACTGTCCTCAACCTAAAGCAGGCAATTAAATCATAACTGCCCAACATTAGGAAAAAGCCTAAGTCAATTCAGTCATCATTCATCTTTTTTTTTTCAATCCGAGTAAAAACTAGGCATGTTTCTTGGCTGGTGGAGATCCCAGGGATTGTTAATGAATATATTACTATGACAATCCTAAGTCACAACACAACCTGTACCCCGGTTTCCCCAGCTCTTGTCATTGGGGTTTTAAGTTAAGGAATCTCATTCAGGTGTTACTAGATCAATGGGTCCGTTCTCCACAACGGCCAACTGTTGACAATTTAAAAAGATAAGGAAAAGCCAGCTGGATCTGGGATTCCCGGCTATGAGTTCTGCTGCTAACCTCATTAACCTCATTGCTGCTTTTCAACAACTTTTTTGGGCTACAATCCTTACAGTGTACCATATACATATCTTGAACACTCTCAATGTTTGAGATTAAAACCAAGAATAATTTACAAGAATCAAAATATTACTTTGGATTTCTCCCTCTTCCTCTTGGTTCATAATTACTTAACAGCACACTAAAGAAAGTGAAGGCAAAGCAGATAACTATGTGTTATATTATTAAGCTTTTTTCCACTACGCCTTGAATACCATTAATAAAAAAGCGATAAAGAATATAATAAAATTAATATTTAAACAGAGAATAGAGACTCAAATTCATAACAAATTAATGTTTTTTGATACTTCAAATGGAAAGGGAGACTCTTAATGTCATTGCACTCTTAACATATAAGAAAAGGAGCAATCCTAGCATACCGGTAAAAGTTTAATGAGTATGGATCCATTGAATTTGTGCTGTTGAACCCATAAAGCAGGTCTTGTTGGGAAAATAGTTTTGTAAAGATTTTTGCTTTACATTAAGTAATGACAGCTTTCTTTTCTCAAGAAAAACAGCTCCTGTTGCAAGATAAGATATGTCCCTGTGGAAGTTTGATCAGTGGTTAATGTGCAACTTACTGCTCTTAAGGAAGCTTATTAGTGCAACATTGACCTGCTGAAGGCCCTTTGGCCTAAGGACAGTTTGATAAGCAATACTGCAGAGACAGAAAGAGGGAGAGAGGGATCTGCAGCTCGAACAGAGGTCTGTGCCTGCAGCTTTAAGAATTGCCACACTCTTCTTCCAAATTACCCCCTCGTGCAGAAGAAGCCAGAGATGGGCTAGATTACCTTTCACATTTAAAACAACACAAAGCCCTGCCTTTTCAGCAATGGCCACCTTCATTGCATAACCCAGTATAAAAGTTCCCTCACTACCTAGATCGTATTGCACATCGTCACTAAAGAACAAACATGGGTAAGAAACCCAGCCTTACCTTTTGTAGACTTGTAGGGTTCAGTTGTGTTTTGTCTATTATCTTCACAGCGACCTGGAAGTTAAAGATAAAAGGTGAATACGGTTTTTCAGGCCAAGCTCTAACCACCCAAAAAAAACGTGCTTTCTATTGACTCAACACAAAAGTGCTCAAAGAGGCACAGAAGCACTTTATCTTAGACTTTCATGCAGTTTGCCTGTGATGTGCCGATAAAGTGGCTGTTCCACTCTCAAATCCTCTCCAACAATAATCTTCTTTAACGCATTCCTTTTTCTACAGGTTTTTGAAATTAGCATCCTTATGGAAATTCTTATCTTTATCTTTTTTTTCCTCCTCATCCTTATCTTTTTTTCACACCACTTGGATTAACATCATCAGCTTCCTAAAGGGCATTTGATTGCAGGAGCAAACTTCAGCAGTGCAAGTGTGACCCATTTCAGAACATCAAAGGCCTTTAATAACAACATAAGGCCACGAAGCCCATCTGCTCCTACTCTTTTGGGTCATGAATAGAGTTTCCCACACTTTTTATTAAATGTCTTTTCCATTGACAGGAGAGTTTAAACTAAACTTGACAGTCCAAAGGAAGAAGCTTTTGGGGAAGTGGCCCTTTCAAACTAGCATAATGCAAGAAACAATAAGGAAGTTGTAATGAAGTAAGCAAATTGTAGCTTCCTATAGTATTCTTACTAATTTAATGCACTTTATTTGAATACGTATCTCAGAGCCATGTTCTACCCCGTGGCAAGTTTTCCATTTTCTTTCTTCTTATCTTATTTTCTTTATTTTATCAGAAATGGGGCCAACAGCTACTGCAACGCACAACTAGCAACCCACTGAAGCTCAGCAGGTGTGAGCCTGGTCGGTACCTGGATGGGAGACCTCCTGGGAAAAACTAAGGTTGTTGCTGGAGGAGGTGTTAGAGGGGCCAGTAGGGGCGCTCACCCTGTGGTTTCTACGGGCCCTAATGCCCTTTTATAGTAAAGGGGACACCATTCTGTAAAAACAGCATTGTCCTTCAGATGAGATGTAAAACTGAGGTCCTGACTCTCTGTGGTTATTGAAAATCCCAGGGCGTTTCTCAAAAAGAATAGGAGATTTAACCCTGTGTCCCGTCTAAATTTCTCCCTGGCCTTCATCAATCATGGCCTCCTAATAATCACCATCTCTGAATTGGCTGGTGTGTGGGGAGCATACTGGCGCACTATGGCTGCCGTCGCATCATCCAGGTGGAGCTGCACACTGATAGTGGTGGAGGGGAGTCCCCATTGCCTGTAAAGAGCTTTCTGTGGAGTGCCCAGAAAAACACTATATAAGTATAAGGAATCAATCTCATTCGCCCTTCATGCTGCCAATAGCAGCAAGCCTTCAGCAAGTACTCAGCACACAGGTATGCAAATCCCAGGCCTGACTGTAGACTTTCCCTGCAGCTCACGTGTGAAACCCAAACCAAGTGAAACACTATAGTTACAGCCCATGCCACTCAGGGATCAACCGGTGAGGTCATCCCAGTTTAAAATAGTAGGTTCCCTTCTTTTGTGTTTGGAAGCGCAGACTGAACTTAGAACACTGCCAATCCCACCATCGGCGGGAATGGAAGTGGACATTTCAGTACAAGATGTGCAACCTGTCCTCTGACCGGCTGTAAATGCACATCGGTGACAGAACTCAGCAAGTTTACTGGACTGTTACTTCTTACTTCATAACCAGGTGGGCACCAACCTCTGTATCACGTCTGCAATCTCCTAAATTAACCTTCAAACAACAGGAAAGGAGAAAAAAGCTGCCTCAGGTGGAATACGGAAAAGAGATTTTTCCAACTAGGCAGCAAGGAGAAAGAAGGTCAGCGTCCATCTGATAGCAAAGTACTGAATTTGACACGTGCTCACTCTAAAGAGCCCACCTTTCCAAGCCCAGCCAACGGAATTAAACTGCAACACTGAGCATCATGCACTGAGCAGTTAATTGCATCTGCTGCTGGAAATCACTGAAAAGCAACTTCACAATGTCGCTGTCCCCAGATGCATAAACATTCAGTACGGTCCAAAAACAGCCTGCAGTACTCCTGGACTTCAGTGGTCCGGGAAGGTAAAAGCTACTTGTGGCCCATTTTATACAATATTTACATTATTTTACCAGCACGGTTTAGTCTGCGATGTTTAGTCTGGTTAAATAACTAAACATTCTGAGGCGGGCAAAGAAACTGGTGTCCAAACAGGCGACCCATGGAAAAAAATATCCACATTTCTTTCCCTGTGCAGAACCAAAAGTTATCAGGGAAAAAGGAGGGGGAGCTGATAGAACAGCACGCCTGAACTGTTCTGTTCTGGGATCTGCCGGAAGACCTCCCTCATCGCGTTGCCGTTTTCCAGAGGAATAAGAGCACAAGCAGAAGGCAGAGCGAGCACGACGTGCGCAGGTGGATTCTATTTTCGGTGCCATTCTTTCCTCTTCTAGGTAAGCACGAGCTCACGAGCCAGAATCCTTCCTCCTCGCATGAGAGCAGGGGCGAAGGCCTTCTACGTGGTGAACTGAATCGGCAGTTCAGCTTTTGCTACAGGATTTGTTTGCAAAGAGGAATTCAGGAAGAACAGAGAATAGACAGATGAAGGCAACAGAGAGCCAAATACTATAGCCTAATGAACCAACTCAAGAAATACTGGGCACGTTTTACAACGAAATGACCCGTTTCATTCAGACACATCTCTCGAGTCCCTGCTCTTTTTAATCTCCAATACACAGCACTAAAACACAAGCACAGGACAACTTGGGGCACAAGACAGTTGTGGATTCCTGCTCTCCTTTATTATCTCCAAGCTAAACGACGTGCCCTTGCAGCACTAACAAGCATTAGAAACCTATTTTAAAAATGAAATCATTAAAATGGGGTCAGATGTTTTAACTCGATGTCTTTAATGACAATTACAGCTTTGCGAGTGCAGTGCCTTAAGGACACAAACTGGCACCTCACGAAACAGCAAAACAGGCTCAACCAATAGATACAATTAAGTAGCTACAAGCAAGGTTGTGGAACCCCAGGGTAAAATCTAATCTCAATTACTTCATCTTTCTGCCCAAAGGGTTGAAATTCTATAAAAGGCCCCGCAACAGCCCTGCCACCAATGACCTGGAAACATTCCAAAATCATTTTCACCCCCCCGCCACCCCGCCCCGGGCTGAACGGGGTTGAGAGCTCTGTCCAGACGGGGCAAAGGCTTGTGACGCAAGCGATGGAAAAAGTGAGAAGAGGTGTGCATGAGGAAGAGCTCATTACAACGCACCAGGGCCTGGGAAGGGCGGCAGTTCAGATGGTCAAGGCGCATAACTCCACAGTCCGTTACAGCACCAGGTGGGAGCCGCTCTCTCAAACGCCCGCAGGGAATGTCGCAGCCAGAAAACCAGCTGGCTTTTTCCACTGGTACGAGGACCGAATGGCACAGAACACAGAGAAGGCCGCTGGTATACATGCTCTCGTGTCAATGAGTTTCACTTATTTCTCCTCACGGCCTTCTGCAGCCAACACAACTAGTCTTGCACAACCCATCTCCCGTTTCTGCAGCAGTCAGCTCGCACGGTCCCAGGCCACTGCCTAGCGACATCTTTCATCGGTCGTGTGCGCTTCGGCCTCGAGCGAGAGGAGTTTTTAACCCACAGAGCTACTTGTCACTCAGGGATGAAGCAGCCATTTCCAAATGAGTAAACGTGTCAATAATCCAGGAGAAAAACGAGTCTAGACAGAGCTCAACTTTTTTCTCTTCGAATTGACACAAAAACAAAAGAACAGCAGTCCATAGGTCAGGTCTTTCCTCATATAGCGTATTCGCTTTCTCATATACAGTGCCTTTAAAGAAGCCATGAATATGGGTTATATACACAACAACTCTCCCCACTCAAAGCTACAAACAAATATAGGTAATTAATATGAAAGAAAAATGGTTTTAGGTGCAAAAAATTGCCCTAATGAGAATACAATTCGTTGAGTGGCCTCTGTCTGTGGGCCATAACAGTGGATCTCACTGGGAAGGAAAACTTTGGGAAGTTTTTGCTGAGATTTACTGTGGTTAGTCTCACACAAAGGACTTTGAGCGTTCGGGTTTAGAATAAAATATCACATTTTAAAAATGTGTATGGGTATCATTTTGAAATTTAACAAAATGGGATACCATAGAATACTTCTGCACGGTACTGCAGCAGCTTGTTTACATGAACCTTCGTTTGTGCGCAGCTGTAACGCTACTCAGACTGGTCTGATGGAAAACGCTGTGGTCAACGTTCCAGTGTTAACACTAACCTGGCAGCCGCAGATGAAACTAGTTGCACATTGACACGAGATGCTGAGTAAAATAAAACGCTGTGCTTGTTTTAGAAGAAGGCCAAGACTACGGCAGAACTTCCTTAACTCCAGTAAGGAAAAGACAACACAGAATTCCTCTTGCACGCAGCCATTCCCAGGTTTCCCAGACTAAGGCTGCTTTCATGGAGGACAACAGCCTATTTTTGTTCCATGCGGCGGGGTGTGTTGTGTGCGAAGGGCTGGGCGCGGGTGACATCACACCCAGGGGAGAGAAATTCAAGAACAGCAACAGTATCTGCCGCCCGAGGGAGCTCACTCTTCAAAGGAACAGACTGCATCACCTAGATTTGTATTTTTCTGTTCCTTGCTGCATGCACAGCCCATTATGCAGGTTCTGTGAGAACCTCTTTTAAAACAAAAAGGATCCAATCAATGATGAAGTCAGCTGGAACCATCCAAGATGAGATTTCACTCCGCTACAAAGGGCTAGCTGAAAAATGTGGAAGCACAGATGCGCAGGTAGCAAAAGGGATCAAGGAAATGCCAGCTGACGCAGTTGGGTAGAAACACACAGACAAGATACTTTTCTGCTCTTCCCAATTTGCCATTACAAGTAAACCTTCTATAAAAACAATACTTAATATCCCTACCTAAACGGTTCTACCAAGACTGCTTCCCTAATAGTGCTTGTGGCATATTATCACAGGGTTATTCTTCATTGTCTGAGGAGGTTGAGGTTACAGAGACAGTAACCGCAAAAGATCAGTAAGAGTCTCTTAATAATGCAATCTTTCACAAACCCTTTATTCTTGCATTTAGATTAACGTGAATCTGCTGTCTCTGCAGAAGAACATGCATTCAGAATTGTTTCAAGTATGCACTAGCAAAGTGCTGCACATCAGCTCCAAACAGACAACTTAATCCATACTGATGCACAAAAGAAATGCTAGGGCTCAGGCCAACTGGATTTAAACACATTTTACAAAACAGTATACCCTTACTTTAGCAGACTGATAGGGGATAAGACATCTAATATTACTAGCTGGCTATTAAATTACCAATGACATATTTCAAGCCCAAAAAATACACTCCCACATGGGAAAAATATATATGTACTGTACACAAGCCTACTGAATGTTTATAAAAAGAAGATACTGTGCATGCCCATCTCTTCAGTGGGTGCTCTCAAAGCTTCACCATATATTCTTTTACTCACTTTACCATTTACACAATCGCCAAAGCCACGCACCACTGCTTTGGAAATTCAGTTTCATGTGTTTGGCCAGTGTATTGGCTGCAGACTGCTATTCAACACCACAGACGTTTACACGACAAGAACGATCAACCAACCACTTTAAAACGGCTTCATCCGGTCAAGCTTCCCTGCAACACCACCTGACTTCTGGGGGCCTCTACATCATATTTCAGTTTAAGCAGCAGCAACATGTCCTCTCCTGGAATAACCAGATCCCTCACACACACGTGAGCCACTGACGCTCCAGATTCTAATTTTCCAATTGACTCTCATGTCTCCATCACAGTCACATTGACCCTTTTTCTCTTCTCATCACCCTGTAAGGCCATTCACTTCTCTAAACTTTATAGAGCAAGAGATCACAAAATACAATACTATACTCATCATGGTAAGCACACTTAGATGCAAGATTAGGCGTCTAAGCATTACCAGAGAGATAAAGAGCAATGCAGATTTTGTCCATTAAATCTGAAGTCAGTTAAAGCGAGGGTGTACTGCATGTAGAGTGATTTGAATGACACACCCCACCACTCTCTTTGTCAGAAGCTCAGATTTTCTTGGGCCTCACCAATCACATGATTTAGGACTCTCAGCAGTCCACACAGCACCCCTGAACAGATTCCAAAACTTCAGGGCATTTTCACAGATAATAACCCTGAGAGCTGGTGATGTTTTCCATGGAAACTTCTACTCCTTAAAGGTGGTGTAGAAACAGACCTACGTAGCCAAGATGCCCTGTCAAAACCAACACCGGGCCTACAGCTGCCGACAACGCCGCGGTCCTGCGGCGCGGCTTCTCCTCCGCGTCTGGTGTTAATAAGGTGGCGGTATCGTGGCGCTCACCTCCCGTCCAGTCAGCACGTGCCGGGCCAGCTTGACTTTGGCGAAGTTGCCCTTGCCGATGGTCTTGAGCAGGCGGTAGTTGCCGATGTGCGGCTGTTCGTCGGCGGTGGACGCGACGGAGTTTCGACAGCGTGGGATGTTCTGCCGGCTGCTGGATTTGGAAGGCTGGACGTGAGGTTCATGGTATCCATCTACGGACGTGTGCTGGACAGGAGGATAAAACACACCGCAAGTCAGGACAGGACAGAGCAGGGCAAGACAGCACATTTGTTCATTTGGCCCTTAAAAGCATTGTGTCAAAACAAAGTGGCATTGTAGCAACTGCATGCAGTCCTAAAGAACATAAAACTGATCATAATTTTTTTTTTTTAAAGACTGCATCTGTAGAAGAGATTTTCAAATGCTCTGAACATCTTGAACAAACACCCCAGTTAACCTTTCAGTACTCCCATGTCACAGACCTGGGATCAACAGAGTCATCTAAGGATCTTCTGCTTTTCCTTTTTTGCCCAATATTTTTACATTAATTTTTTTCTAAGATCTGTGGCAAAGGACTGGGTTCACACCTTTCCTAGAGCTAGGATTAGAGAGATATGTTAATTACATCGGGTCAAGTCAAAGACTGGGAAAGTGAGAAATCTCAGTTTTTGCAGAAGTCAGGAGAATCTTGGGATATTTGAGTTTGAAAGACACCAGCGTTCACCACACAACCAGAATGCACTGCTTGAGGTCAGCCCAGTAGGAGCACCTCCTAATGTGAGGTAATACCTACACATGAACTGCAATACCCAGGAAAAGCCTGTAAAGGTGTTGCCAAAGGGAAGCACATCAAAAGAAAATGCTGATCCAGTACAGTACTGCCAGTGAAATAAATAATAAGGACAGAGGATACACATGATTCGAGCAGCTGTGAGTTGCACAACTTATGTATAGATTTACGATACGAGTCTAAGAAAACTCAAGGAAAAAGTAAAAATATGACTAGATTTTGCAGACTACAATAAGCAATTTCAGCTTTGCCCGCTACACTCAGCAGAATTATTTGAGTCTTTCCGCCCCCCGACACAATAACTAGGTACAGAAATTTGACAGGTTATTAATATTTGCAGCCTGGGATGGAAGATATTTCTAAAATATCTGGTAAAGACATTTTGTAAGAGGGCTCCATGAACATTTCTCCTTTGCAGAATAGCTTTTTAAAACTCAACCTTATTGATGCAAGTGATGGCCCTTCTTTTAACCCCCCTGCAAGACCGCTTGCAACAGACAAACACCATCACTTCTGTCACACGAGCCTCCTTCACAGTGGGGTCCGTCCTGTGATTCACTTAGCTGTGACCTTTCCACATCAACCGTCTTCTTTTTAAAAACCTACTACATTTGAGGTCACAAGAGTAATTGTTTTGCGTAACATAAATCCCAGAAACAAACACTCATATTGCACTCCGAAGAGGGCACAGCAGCATCAGACTGAACTCACACATGCCATGCTTCTGGAGGTTGGAGGTACACTCATTAGGCCTAAATCAGCACCACCTCTGGCAAACAAGAAGCAATCCTTCTGCAGGCCAACCTTCATTCTCCAGAGTCAGTACACAGAGATATACATACTGTACATGTCCAGGAAAGATCAGTCCAACAAGTGGCTGAACAGTCACCGTCACTGAGCAGGGGGGAGCAGGAAGATTTGTCTAATCCCATTAGCAGTCAGAGACGCAAGGAACAGCCCCCTTCTGTTTACACTGCAGAAGACTCTGGGCTTGAGTGTGCAGCCATTACAAAAAAAAAAAACTTCCTTAAGCATTGCAATGTGTCCTATCATTCCTAGATATAATCAGGGGGGAAAAAAAACATTTAAGCAAAAATGCGCACCACTGACACATATTACAGAAATTGCAACCTCATGAATTATTGTGCAATCGTCTCCCCACCACCACGGTCAAAAGCACACATTAGGTGAAAAGAGATCTGAGGCAGCCCTGAGCCATAGGTGACTGCTGCACCTTCTCTACAAGAGCATGAACTCCCATGACCCACCTGTACATAACCACAATATCAGATAACAGGCATAGTTCAGGACACACTTGTGTAAAAGCATCCTCACCGAGAAACCTTTTCTCTGAACAGTTTTGCTCCTGGGCATGCCTGTTCCCAGATATCCACAAACATCTAGGCATGTTTTAACTCCACCACTGCTTTCCCATTGGTTAAAGTCCTACATCTGACCGCCCTTTGGCTGCACTCTGTAGGAGAACTGGTTCTAGAGCAGATGCTCACGGCAGGACTTGACGTCTCAAAGATTACAGGCACAGGTAAAATACCTGGCACCTTATTCTGTGTCCCGTGAAAACTGCTCCCATTTAGATTAATTTTACCAAAGTCCATAAACATGGAGAATAGTCGAGAGTTGTACACCAGGTCTACCTGGAAAGGGAACATTGCCTGAAGCCTTCACCATGAGACAGATTCCCAAAGCTGGGCACACCCTCACACCACAGAAAAAGGCAGGCCGTAACTCCTATTGTTTCAAATACATGTTAGTCAGAAAGAGTAACAGGCAACCTTGAAAGGCACAACAGGGAAGGGTCTATAGCACTGCTCTTCTAAAACTAGGTCTGTGGGCTGTCCTGAAAACCTGTCGATCAGATCTTAAAACATCATCATTCTTCATAGATATAAAATCGTGTGGTAGGGGCTTTTAGACAAATGTGCTTAGAATTTTAGATTGTTCCCACCATGTGCCAGTAAATCCCAGATGAGGTCTACAGTGAAGGGGAGCACAGGTTTGTCAACATGTCTGCAACAATCCCTGCAAGCAGTTTCCAGAACAAATGATGTGAAGTATAAGCTGGCCCTGCCAACCCACATGAAATGGATGCGGCGGACATTACTTTTAAAAGGAGCACGCTGCCTTTTGGGAATTTTTCGGCAATAGGCAAGAAAAGCAATCAGTACCTATTGCAGCTTGCGGTTTAGCAAGTAGCAGGCTCTGTTACAAAGTGCATAGAAGCAAAACATTTGTTATTGTATTCCCACACCCATTTTTTAAATTTACTTAAAATAAGGTGACATACTGGAAATATCCAGGACCTAGGGGCTGGCCTGCGCATCATCGGAGCCCTCAGGTCAAAAAAACAACCTGTCAAAAGTCTAGGTAGTACAGTATGCTTTAAAATATTGAATATAGAGATTGAGAAATCCGTGGACACCAGGCCCAGTAGGAAGCCTCATAGAGAGGAAGAGAGTCCTCTTCTCTTGAGTGTTGCCTGCTGTCTGAAGGACCTGCTCCTTCCATTAACAGGACACACACTGCCAGACTGCAGAGGGATCCATTCAGAGATTCCCCTGGGTCCCCTGTTCACTACAAGGCCACTTAGCACAACTGTTTCCTCATCACAGAGGAAAAAACTCTCATCACACTGAGGAATCCCCCATCCAGCCCTGGAACAAAGTGGACGCATGAAATCGGTTTTATTAGTTCCAAGGCAGTCATGAAGAAAACCTGCAAGAACAAGCTGTTCTGAACCTGAATTGCAAAAAGGTCATGTTTGTTTGACAAGCACAAAACGTACCCATTTACAACAAGCTGAAGAGATCTTTTTGTCTGTCGAGTTTTGGAAGAGCGCTTCTGCTCTGAACAGTGTGCACGGCAATTTGGGTGACAAAATCAAATCTTAAATAAGGATAGTATCATTCTGGTACAGTATGAGAATGATTTCAAAACAACCACTATCAATGACTTCAAACATCACTGTAAAATTATATCTACTGTTATTATTTCTCTAGTGCTTCAGTATTGATATTGTACCAATTAGCCATTCCATGACTCCATCTGCCCAGAAGGAATCCTGCTGAATATTTTGACCAACACCCTCTAATGCCATCACCCCAGAGTATAATCAATTTAATAGCTGATAATCAGACACATCATTTGGATTCATTATTGCTAAAGGCATCTTTGCTTTCTCATCCCGAGACAAGCCCCATACCTGTTACCACTGTACTGCAAAGAGTGCTGCAGCCAAGATGGGAGCACGTCTGAAATCTTTTAGAGCAGTCTTTTTGACTCCCGCTCAAGGCGGTTACACTTGGGCTGGGAGTCGATAGCAAGCTATGCGGATGTGAATGCGGGCAGCGGTCTTTCATGTAGTAGTAAAGACACGTTTTGAAGATGACATCGGTGCAGCTCCCGTCTCCGGCATGGGCAATATTATTTTATATGCAATTTAAAGCATTGAAGTAAAAAAAAAACCAATTATCCCCAAATTCTTATCTGCCGCACAGTCATAGATTCAAGTCCATTGAAAAAAATCCATTAACACGCTGAGTGTAGCTCTCTATTGCCATGGGTATTTTTGGGAATAAAGGACACATTAACCCAGGATGATGATAAATGAAGACGCCAAAGCACAGTGATGTGTCCCCAGTGCAGGGCGAGAGGCTGCTGGGCTGCTCCACCACACACCCCACACAACAGATACTGAGGCAGAATTACAACAAAAAACAATGCTAACTCTATGATGTGGCACAAACACTGAATTATACAGTAGACAACAGGCAGAGCATAATGCATGTCAGAGGTGTCAAACCCAGGTCCTGAAGAGCCACCATCAGGTTAGCCATATATGCCACCTGTTTCTGAAAACCATAATAATGAATTAAGCAAATAAGAGTCCATTTTAAGGGAATGCTGGACCACTCATGCTTCAGCTGAGGGCTGAAGACTACCCAAATGCTCTCTAATTGAATTAAAAGAATGGCCTGCCTAGGTAATCGATCAAAAAGACACTGTTCCATGTTCCGGCAGGGCAGGGCACACCTGGGACAGCTTCAGTCTCGACTGTCTGCCTCTGAGCTCCTCTGCCCCCGCTGGCACACAGGACACAAAGCTGAATGACCTCTGACCTTCTCATGGGCCGCCAGGCATTCGGAACAGGGGGCTTCTCGGAGCTTTTCCAGTAAGCGTGCCGACAAAAAAAAGGGAACACATCCCCAGCAGCAGGAGACCCGTCATGAAACAAATAACACGCCGTCCACAAACAAGGAAAGAGACCGATTTGCTCTCCACAGTTCCTTACAAAGCTGACTGCCCGAGTAGCACACTGCACACACTGGCACGACTTCAGTGTGGAGCTCTGGACACCATCTCTCTTTGTGCTGTTAAAATATCGCACAAGTGTGGACACAGTACAAAGTAACACTTCTGCAACACTTCACCGTTTGCATTCCAAGATGGCCCCAAATATGTGCTCCAATTCCGTACCACAAAACCATGTTCGAGCACACGTAGTCAATAACGAATAAGCCCACCATAACCTCTGCAGACCTCTGTATACAATATTCTACTGTTAAGCCTGCAGGATGTTCACTGCTGTTTTATCTTCCGTCATACAATGTCACCAATGAGTCCAAAACATACCCCAAGCAAACTGTAGAGGAAGGTGAGCAGTGCTCAGGGTCATGGCTTTTCATCACGGATCCAGCCCGAGATGAACTTGGGATTGAGGACATGAACGTATTCTGTAAGGATGCCGGACCATAAAAAACGTGCCCAACTGAACACTTGATACACCTTAAAAAATAAAAGCTGGTTTCGCGATGGTACGTACGTACTATTGTGTACTATGCGACAAGTTGTAACTGAAGAACTAATTTTACTAAAGGAAAGAAAATAGAAGAATAAAGCAGGCATGTTTTATATATTAAGAATGGATGGGTGGGTGGATAGCTTGTCACGGACTCCCAATCCCACAACCCTTTGTGTCAAGAAGAACCTCCTGTTTCTCTCCTGCAGAGCAGCTGTGACCACAAGCACTAAAACTCAGGGAAGGAGCGGTGAGCTGGAAGTTGTACCCTTGTCAGAAATAAGCATTTTTCACTGGGCCGCACAGGAGCAACCAGACATTATAGATCTAGCAGTCCGAGTGTCTAGAGAGGCAGTGTAGGAATCGTGTTCTGAGAGCCCAACCACACGACATGACAACAGAAACTGCGTGTCATTCGGTTTTTTTATTGCACGTTTACCTTAATCAGTATGGCCAATGCCTATGAAAACTCATCTTTTTTGGAGGGGAAAAATAAAATTTTGTACAACCAAATTGAAGAACTGAAAGATAATTTTTCATCTCTGAGCCAATGTTATTATGCAGTTGAAAAAAGTGCGAGGAAAAGAACACCAAACACCAAATGAAAAAAGCCTTTCGATGCAAACTACAGTCGTTTTTAACTTTCCAGTCCAGAGCATGCTGTGGAAGCAGGGAAAGACTTACTGTCCACTTACTTCTCATCACTCCTGTGATTCAGGTTGCAATGTGATTCAGCCACAGAGAAAAAACTAAAGCTGATCCCGGCAGTATCAATCATCAGATTTCCTTTAACAGTAAGAAAGAACAGAAATGCTTTGCAGCAGAACTAAGCGAGATTTTGTATTCAATGACATAAGAAAATGTGCAAAGAAGCTTGATTTTTCAGTACCTAATTAAGGAACTAAGGAACTCATCCGGCTGCCCCTTGAAAGGACTGACGGGGCTGATGTAGACAGCACAGTGTGGTAGCTTGTTCCAGACCCCCCACAGCCCTGTGTGTAAACAAGAAGCACTTCCTATTGTCACCATAACAAAACACCTGTGGTCTCATGTGGTTTGCCACAGCCATGCTGACCTGTGAACAGGAAGGTGTTCTGTGGGGGTAAATGTCAAGTTGCCTGTTCTATTCTTGGGTGCCATGGCATTGCAGACGTTAGCACAGCTGACCGGGTTCAAATCTACAGTGTGAAATAAGTCCGTTTACACACCTCTAAGCCTGCAGATGAAAAGCTTCACTTTACATAAAATTTACGGCCCATCATTTGACCTGAGGATCCCCATTCATCTGCCATTTCCTGACAGAACCAATGGGAGCACAGCAGACTGTGCCCAGACTCCCGCTCCTCAGTTCATCGGACTTCCATTTGTGTCCTTTGGTTTGTGTCTCACTCTTGGGTCCGCAGAAGTCCATTGGGTTGGCTAGGTCGGTCCCTTTGAGGAATGACATGTCTCTTAAATTAAAAATACACCTTACCATCCAGCATGCTATTCCCCATCCAGACTAGCAGGGTCTTCCTTCAGACACTTACTGATTTTGCTAATGCTGAAATAACTGAATTCATCCGACTTGGGGATGGTCCAGCAATTATGCAACTGAAACTCAGACACCGTTGACCTTTAGTTCTGATGCAGATGCAGAAAGAAAACGCTGCAAAGATATTATGACCAGGACTAGGTGAGTATTCATACTCAATCTTGCCAAAGATGGACACAAAGCACAAGTCCAGAGCGCTCAGCACAGAGATCTGACGTCCTGCGATTGAAATCCATTGTTTATCATGGGTCTTACACAACACCTTGGGGGAGAATAAGAATATAACACAACAGCAACAAACACCTTGAAAGGCAAAGTGAGCTCCACAACTGTGCTCTGTTTGCATTTTCAGGTTATATTGGTGACAAACAGAAATACATTTTAATTTGACAAAATAAATGGGAAAGAGAGATTTCTGGGCTACTTTATTCAACTGTCTGAAAATGAACTTTGTAGTACAGTGCTGAAGCAGTGTTACAGACCTCTACAATTTAGATTTTAAAAACTACAGACCTTGAAAATACACCCAGCAGTAGGGGACCTCTAAAGCTATATAGCTTGCTTTTTGTTAGGTTTCCAATAACCAAAATATTTGAATTTCAAAACCACTGGAATACGGCTGTTGGCTCAGGGGTGTACGGGAATCTTCCCCACAGAAATATTGCAGCCTCTCTACAGGAACCACATAAAACTGTGAAAGGGCCTTTTTTAATTCTAAATATTATGTAATCTTATGGAAATCTGCAGGCTTTATAATGTTGTTTCCGGATTATAAGCTTGATCCTTTAACTCTTCCATAAATCTCTTTCTTCTGCATGAAATAACCCACACAAATAAAGCAACTAAATTGGGACAAATTTGAATAAAATGAAAACTGAAAAAGTTTACATCTCCTAAGCATCGTGCCTTAACGTTCAACAAGTTTAGTAAAACTGACCTAACTAAAAGTAAAACCTACATTTGATGTTTACTGATGTTTATAAGAGCCCTACAATATCAGATGTTTTGTGAAAATAAAAAATGTGCATCACTTTTCCATTGACCACACGGAAAATGATTATCTGTGATGAAAATTGATCACTCTTTAAACACAATAGTATTTCTTCAAGACGGATTAGGTTATTGACATTTCAAAAGTATTGTAAAGGGTAAATCAATGCATGTTAAAATAAACAGGGAATTCATAGAAGTTGGGTAAATCAAGACTAAATGAGAAAATCAAAAACACGCTTGAACAGTGAAGTCTGGCTTTTCTGTTTTAGATGTCAAGATTACCCACTCAACAGTCATTTGTCTCACGTCTTCTTGTATAGCAACAACCATAAACCAGCAAAATAAAAAGAAATACACAATTTCTAAAGTGGCAACACGCCTCTTTTATATCCTTTAAGTTCTTAAGCTGCAAAAAAGGCAGACGTTTTTAAGTCACAATTTTTAAGATGGCTTTTCATTATGTGTCTTTCTGCTCCAACATTATTTACTCTCAAATCCTGACAGAACAATTATCATCTATGACGTCACAGAGACCAGAAGGCCAAGAAGTATCTCTTATGGATGTTTTCAGAGGACACATCAAACGTGGAGATAGGGCCTGTGCACTAAGAGCGATGATGCTGTCCATCCATTTTCAATAACTGCTTGATCCAATAGAGAGATGGTTACTTGCAAACATTAAATTGTAAAAATACAAGTCACACTGTATAAACATACCAACATGTTTATTCAGAAGTATAAAACTCCATTTCTCAGAAACCTAGTGTCTTCGGGTCTTTCAGCAGATTGCGTTAGCAGTCACACAGCTCTGGAGAACAAGAGGTGTTTGTCGTCATGGAAACGAACGCAATATTGACAAAATCATGCCAAAGAGGCTCAGTATTCCGCCCCTAATTACTGCCTCGTTTTTTTTTAGATAAAATGACACGACAATACCATCCCAAATCCATAGGTGTGTCAACTTTAAGGTACAGTTTTACTGGCAAAATCTGAAGAAAGGTTAGAGGACAAAAAGTGAAACAAAAAAACTCCACGTTTATCAGGGTTGTCATTGAAATGGCCAATGGTTCAAGGTGATAACACACATACAGGCCCCTGTAATTGGATACTAAACTGTCCAGCATGCATCTGTCAACACTAAATAGAAAGACGAGCCTGCAATGTTTGGGCTGGAGCTGCCAACATGAAGCATTCATTTCTGAATAAATCAGGACCCCCTCCATGACTTCTCCCACCAGAACTGGGGGGCTCAGGCAATGGCCCACTTTTCAAAAGCATAGCTATTTGAGGCTTAGGAGACCAAGATCGCAGACAGCTGCCTTCAAAAGGCCGATTGTTTTCACAGTGGAAATTACGCCTTGTTTCAATCCCACTGCTGAAAACATATGCATCCGCGATTTTCCAATTCAGAAACAAAAATGAGGTGATTAAAACTGACAGTTAAAAGGAAAGGGTGCCATCTGATACCACTGAACAAAAAGGGTCTTTGAGACTTATTTACTGTACGTGTATGCAAAATACATAGCTAAAATACAGTGACATTTTAATAAAAATCAATTGGATACCCTACAGATGTCAAAAACATCAATTTATACATTATCGTAAAAGAACAAGCTATTATTAACTTCACAGGTCATTTTTATTAACTTGCTTAATAATAACAGCATTAAATTGTTAACACATACCAATAAAATGAGAATGAACAGTCTGTAAAGCAGTACCAAGAAGATACTGTAATTTTTTCTTTTGTTGATGCTGTTTTGTTGACATGGTACAACTGTGCTTGTGATCAGACCTAGGCCTACTGTACAAACGGCTCCCACTTAACACTGTTTCCTTTACTGATCACATTTTAAAACAGTGCAATGTAGTACAAGTTTAGACAATACATTTATCTGAAATACAGCTAATTTGGAATAGCTGGTGGAGCTTTTTAATGGAAAGAAATTCAGCACCAGTTAGCATGTTTGTTAGGATTTGTGAACAGGACATCAACAGAGACACAAGCTTATTCTGCAATTTGAAGGGCTGTGTTCCAATCTGAACCTTTCCCCCTAAGACAACATTAAGAAATAATTTCCTGCACAGGTGATGAGCAAATCAGCACTACATCCAATTCACCAGTTTATGTGAAATAAAGCTTGTTGATGTGCTTTTGCTGAATGTTAATTAATGCAAAACTGTTTCATCTTGGCAATTCTTTGACAAGCACTGTGCCATGTAAATGAATTATGAATGATGATTGTAAAATACAGTACAAGAGGCTCAGAAACCTGTCTTTATAGCCCCATAGTTACTTTCAGTACACCAGGGCAGCAAAGCAGTTGTTAACTTAACAGGATAAAATGGGTCTTCCAAGTTAATATGAAAGCATAAAGGTTACATCACATAAAGGAAAAAGCCCACAAGCACTAGACTAAATGCTTGTTCAATCATATCTGTTCTATTTTCACTTTTAAGTGAAGTCAGAAACTAGGTGACTGAAATGACCAGACATTTGTGTAATTGCTTTTCAACTGCTTTTACTCAAAAACACATTCTGATCCTTTGTTGTTTGGGAGATAAATCTCTTTTTATGTTCAGACCCCTTCCAGTTGAAAAGAAGCCTGGTAATCCTTCTTAGTCCATATAGTCCTTTGAATTGCAGCACTTTACAGAATAACAGCCTTGCTACTATTAACTCCAGAAAGACAGACTGCTGAATGCATCTGCTGGTTGGAGACCATGCTCTGAGACAGGTCTCCACGGAAAATGCACAGAGTGATGGTGGCACACTTAAAACATCTACAGTACCAAGCAATCTCAACCAGCAGGCTAGGTGGCCCAAGGCATTAAAAACGTCTAGGAACCCACTTGTGGAACACTAGTGCATTCATCGGCACCTTTCTTGCAACAGTCTGGGTGCTGCTTCAGTTCATTTCCAGCAAAAAACTATACACAACCCTCTACAGATAATTCAGGATCAGTGTAAACCGAGGATCAGAGGGTCGTGAAAATACTGTTACTTTAAATAAATGAACTTTGGAATCCCTGTAACTGTGTATGCTGTCATGCTGTCTTGTTTTGGTCTGTGCATGCACCGGCGCTGTAAAAATAAAAAAGAAACCATGACTCGGAATCCAGATCAACTCTAAAGGCTCTGTTTAGGAGAATCATAGGAACTAAATGGTGATTTCATGACCCTGCCAGTCACAAAATCTGGCATAATGTCCCTGTTAAGTGTACAGAACAACTAAAAATAATATCTTCAGAGTTTTGAGCAAAAACTTTGGAAATGCTGCTCAGGAACAAACAACTGTTGAGCTGTGGTTGCAATCCCTTCAGGCCAGGTATAGACAGGAGAGCTCTGCCCTTCTCCACCCTACCGATTGATAATGTAATATCTTAAACACGGCTCTGAAGGGGTTTTCCTTCTTAAAGATATGCTAACGATTAGCATGGTCAGGTTAAACATGTTAATCCACATGTAAGAGAGGCATCCTTTTCAGTGATGAAGGAGTGGTTTTGGGGATAAAAATGCTAAAAAATTAGTAACATCACCACTGAAGAAAACCACAAATTGGAAAATTAAACTAAAAAAATAAATAAAACAAGCCACTTCTGATGGAGCTGTTCTCTGCAGGAAAGTATTAACACCAGCTGAGTACATATAGAAATCGTTAATAATTATTGAACTCTGTTTATTGTCAATTAATATAGGTACACATACAGTACAACTCCAAGGACAAAAACTCTGGGACAGTGCTTGTTGAAAGTGTTATCCTCTTACAGTTTCACTGGCCCCGTCGTGTTATAAGCCATGAACATAAAATCCATTTCAAAGCAGTCATGAAAAATAGAGTCCAGGTCAAAATCCAACATTAATTAGGGAGACTATATGACAGAACTAACCTTAAAGGCAAACTACCACATTTCAGTAAATTATATTCAGTGAAGCATGAATAAAGCTCTTTTCATAGACAGCCCAGTGAGGAAACCCCAAGTGCAAAGAAAAATATTTATATTTGTATATTTATCCTCTGCATTAACCTTACAATGATGTGATCGTCCCATTTTGAGCTTTAGGCCGAGCACAATGAAGTCTACTTAACAAGTCAGCTGTCTTGCAGCTTCAGACTTCGAAACATGAAACTGCAGTTCAAGGTGGAACAAATTATGAAGAACTACAGCATCGTGAAATCTCAGTCTGTTCAGCTGGTGGAGGATTCAAAGCTCTCGTTTCCACAGAAGACTGAGGAATTTTGTTTTAGACCTAAAACAACATGGTATGCATTTCCTGAGGTCTCTAATAAAAAGAAAAAGAAAAACAGGAACTTAAAAGCAGGATGAGATTCCTTTCCTTCTCGTCAATTTTAACGGCAGCCCTCTCAGAAGCTTACTCAACTCCAGCACAACCCTGTGGTTGCAAATAGCCTTTAAAATAGACCTTTGACATTTGAGGAACAGACACAAACACATGGTTGGGGCCAATTTCTGAAGATCGGCTTTGTACCACTAAGTACCATTATACCACTTCTAAAATCGATTTCAGTTTGCTCTTTATTACATGCTTTTTTTTTTTATAGTTGACTTTCTGAAGTCTTACACACCAAGAATGTCTACAGTAAAAAACTTCGAAATTAACATACAAGACAGAACATGTGGTGACTTTTGGAAGTTTTATATGCATCACAACAAGCAAAGAAAAAACACCTCAAATATTAGTTCAGGTGGGTAGCTGCGTCAGCATGCGTAGGCTGCAAAGGAACAAGTAATAGGTTTATTCCATGCTGAAAAAAAGAAGAGAACAACGTTTCAGCCGTGGAGCCTTCTTTAGGTGTCAAATATTATACAACCTCAAATATTATATCTGGGAGCTGAAATCTTCACCCTGCTCCACCACAGGATTCTGTCAGAAAGGTGAACTGCGATATCCGTGACAGCTGATGAAGCAGAAAAGCCTTTCCTTTTCGCGAAAATGCTCAAAAGCTATGCTTAAGATGTCGATTTCCACACTTGTTTTATCAGTTCAAGAGTGACTACTGCTTTCCGTCAAAGGAAAGAAGCAGAGACGAGCTCCTTACACATTTCTGCTTTGCTTCCAATTGGCCTGTACAGTAAAAACCATCTCTTAAGATGCAAGAAAGCTTCTTCATTAACATCCCTTAATAAATTGTTTGTAGACCACAAGTGACTCGTTCTATTCCCAGACTACGCAGTATTTGTCCAATCAGGAAATGAGGGGTCTTTGCTCATGAAGGGGTTGCAGGTGGGGGGGATAATGATTAACAGGATTTTAGGCTTCCTTCATGTGCTGGTAGGCAGTGAGTTACAAGTCTCTGGAGGAAAGGAAGCTCCTAGCAGACAGGGGTATATCAGGACACATGGCCACTGTGAGAGCAGATGCACACTAGCTGCTCTCTGAATGGACTACAGACAGCACTCCGGCACAAGCAGTGCAACAACACCAGCCCCTTTAAAAAGATACACGCCAGAAGAGCCTAGCAAGGAATAAAATAACCTAAGATCTGGATGATACTCCATCTTGTTTCTATTTTTTAGGCAGATAATCCATCATTATCCATCATTTTTTAGAAAAAACACTTGTTCCTGGCAAGAACCATGGCAATGCAAGGGTTAGGTTAGGAAACCTGGACACCAATTAATCACGCCAGCATTTCCCTGGAAGGTAGGAGCAACAGGAAGACACACATGCAGAAACAGAGAAGAACCCCAAAGCCAAGAGCTGCAAGGTAGCCACCATGCCATTCCACCATTATTACACGTGCATGTGCACATACGAACACATGACATGGACCAGAGACTCCACGACACCAATGATTTTGCAAACATACCCCTTGATCACAAAGCACAGGAACTGTTGTACGTCCTGCTGCCCGGGTTAGTACTTCCAGAACGGGCTTTTTTTTTTCCTCGAGCTTCTCAAGGCAGACAGCCTGCTCTGCTGTCAGTGGAGGAAGCGAGACTCCACTTCCTCGGCCCATTACTCACACTCACCTCTTAATGGGTCCCCGATTCAGTGCTGAACGGCACAAACAATTAACTAATGGAGGCATCAGATGATGCTTTTATGTCAATATTTGCCAGTCAGTCAGTTTAAAGGGTCGTTTATATCATTTAGGTCGGCCTGCTGCATCACTTCTTAAAAATTCCCAGTTCCTCTTGTGCTTGCTCCCCGAGAGTTCCAGGTGGTTCAGCTGCACAGACTTCGGTTTCCAAGGATAACCTGTTATTCTGACAACAAGGGGAACGCGAGGCGTTTTGACTGGAAGTATCCAGCATGAACGGCGAGCGGTCTGACGGAGGCCAGCAGCAGCGCTGCTCGTGGTTTTATCATGCCCAGGGGGCACATTCACCAAACTTAACGTGCTGGTAAAGTTCGCACCTGTTTTAACTTAAGAAAAGGCTCTGCAGTTGTGTGAAGGGGTCACAGCAAAACCATTACCAGCGCATCTGTTAAGAGCTCCAGCAGACACGCTGGACCTTTTTTTAATTTGTCGCCTTCAAAAAGAAGGCTGGGGAAAAACGCCCGGAGGTATTTTAGAATTTATATTTTTTAATTTACACGCCGAACAGAAATGTCTTCACGGCTTTGACAAATCCTCCCAGGCTGAAACAAGTAGGTTGAGGCCAAAATATAAATAGAAACTGCGTTTTGTGGGCATCCTCTGAACCACCCCAGACAGTAAAAATAAATAACTAATGGTGCACAAAGTGAGTCTTCGGTCTTGTGTGGATATGACAGCTGAAACTCTTCCAAGTTAACGAAATTGTGCTAAACCTGCAGGCCGTTATCACACACGAAGTCATGGAAAAGATGCGGGGAGTGAGGATACCCCCGCGATTAACAAGGATCCGTCGGTCTTTATTGACGACATGATTATCTCCCCCACAGCCTCTCCCCTGAGACAGCTGAAGCACGTGGAGAGTACCGGCTCCACATGAATCAGCCTGGCTCTGTCAAGCACGCAAGCGCGCCCACAAGTGAGACGGTGTGGGCAGTGCACAAAACGCAAGCTTCACACCTCGGGTATGTGAAGGCAGCCTCTTCCTCGTCTACATCTACTCCATACCTTACAGAACTGAGGAACTGCAAATGGTCCTGTAGCTCTACTGTGCTTTTCAAAAGCGACCAAGTTTGCGCTGGTGCTATTGTTACTTGTTACAGCAGTTATGAAGAATATTTGGCTTCCACCTAGCCTGAAATGGGCTGACTGGCCTCGTCTCCTTTGTAACTCTTCTTATGTTCCAACAGTTACAAAGAATTGATTTCCAATCAGCTGTAGTGGATTGATTGTCTATCCACTGAGGTCACAATGAACTGGGAGACTGTTTGGTGGGCTCCCATATACCAAGTCAACTCAATGGACTTCTTCGCAGTCAACCCCGATACCAAAACTACAGCACACACTGCGTTTAAAACGGAGAACGCTGTGTCTTCACACAAAGGGTGGCAGGAGTGAGGAAGACCAGACCCAGCCACGTGGCTGTAGGTGAGACCCTGGCTTGTTTCCAAGAAACAACCTCAAACGACAACCCAAAACAGCTGCAGGGGCTGAACGTTCTCCTCTCATTGGCAAAAATGTCCTCGTGTAAAACAAAAAAACATTTCATCTACAAGCTCAGCGATATGTCAACTAAAATCTTTCACGGTGGGTTTCACTTCTGACAGCGTTCAGGGAGAGATCTGTCAAGGTGCTTCTCCGTTGGTAGTATTTTAGAATACAACCTTATTATTAGGTATTGCAATCTAACTGCAGGGCACGCCAATACTGGGAGTCCTCTCGGTGAGTGAGAAAGGAACAGGGAAGTAGTAGGTTCAAATCCCAGATGAGACAGAGACCCTTGAGCAGAGTGCTTCAACCAAGTCCAGGAAAATACCCAGGTATTAGGATGTCAAAGCGACTGTGTGATACAAGCTGTGCCTATATTATTTCATTAGATACATGTAACAGTATACATGAGTAAGATACAGGCATACAGTAATGATTCAGCTTGAATTCTACAGAAAAAAAAACATTTAGTGTGTGCTGAAACTGGAAAAAAAAAGCAGTTCTTTTATTCCTTCATGTAATGGAAAACTTTGCAGGGGGTGCGACTTGACTGTGGCCAAGATTAAATTTGCTTAGTGACCCACATTTTACACCTTGCTCTTTGGGAGACAAACTCCGAGACAGTGACCCCTTCACTACCGCAGTCCCGTGTCTTTGGACTTGACCCAGTTGGACTTGGCCCAGATTCGGAGTTCACAGACTTTTTCTGGTGGTGGTGTTAAACAGGAATGCATTCCAGTGCAGTCAAAGAACAGAATACATAGTACCCCACCTTCGACATTCACTGCAACAGCTGTCAAATTTGTCTCACTTCCCAAATTGAATTTCCCAGCATTTACCTAATGCACTGTTCTCCTACTACAATACCCATTTCAGGTTACTGATGATTAGATACTCATATTTCACTAGAATAATGCGAGGCCTGGCAGTGCAGTTCACAAAACCACTATAAAGCTACAGTACAAGTTACCTCAACAGGCAGGAATTTGCCTTCACCTAAACACTGCAACATGTACTGTAGTTAAGGGTTGAATGATTTTTTTAAACGCCGCCTGTAAAACAGGCAAGCTGGACTAAACAAATCTTTAAAAAATTTTTCTTTATGATTTGCAGCGTCAGTGCACTGACAAGAGGTGGACGCGATGTCCCTGGGGAGATTTCAGCTGAGGATGGCCGGGTTTTAGAAAGGCCTTCCTTCATCTGAAGCAAATGTCTTCTTTTCCCCCCCAATTTCCAGGATTTGAACTTAAAAACATATCACAGTGTCATAGCATCCCTAACTTTCAATATCGCACAAGGCCCAGGACGAAAGGGAGCCAACAGTAACACTTCACAAAGTTGTCATTCCTACTGTATATTGTGTTGATCAAAAACACAAAGGGTCCTCCAAGCTCCGCCACAGCAAGCCCATCTTAAAGGGCTTTCAAAACAGCTGCTGTCAAGACCTCAGCTTTATTGGGATGATAATAAGGTATATTAGAGGGGAAACAGTAAGCACAAGGAAAGTGTGATATCCCTGTCTGCAGAGATGCCTGGACATTTGAGGCTAGTATTGATTAAGACCTAAACTGCAAAGCTCCTGTAAAAAAAAACAATTTTGCTCTGTTTTCCCAAGCTGAGCTCTCACCTTCATCTTGATTTTGTCAAGTCATCTGGGTAGAAAACACACTGCTAAACCCAGCCTGGAAGTCATATCTCAAAGCTATATTACAAGAAATTCTTCATGTTCATAAGAAGCTTGTTACATAATCGACACTGACATGGATTAAGATGGGAAAAAGAAGGTACAGACCAAACCCGAGCTTTCGGTGAAGGACAAACCCTGTGAATGCTGCAGCACGAAAACCAACAGCCTCCTCATTTTCATTTTGTTATGGGCCGATAGTGTATGTAATGTGACGACTAATAAATCTCTGCAGTGCTTTTAATTAAGAGTATAATAAGTTAAATAGTGAGCACATAGGTCTTTCTGACTGAGTAGTACTATATAATAAATCAGTATTAATATAAAATGCTGAGCTCAACTGCCAGGTGTTTTGTATTGGAGTTAAAATGGCAAAGTGAATCATTTAAGAATCTATATGCATAATCCTTACGTAGCCTATCCTATCTGCATAATCCTAATTAATGTTGCATCCAAGTCTTTTTATAATTGGAATAATTGGATAATAAAACAAGCCCATCAAAAGAAATGACAGGAAACTACAAGCAAAAGACCTAACAGGACAGGTGATAAACACAACGAAAATAGAGGTGCATTATCTTCTTTGTCAAAGACTGTTCACTAATGTTTCTCTAAAGTACAGAAATCATTTTACCAATGAGTTCCAGACATACAGACTCCCGAGTCACTAATGTACAAAGCTTCTCGTGCAGACAAATCCCAAAGCCAATTTTACTCCAAAAACAAAATGAAACAGTGTTGGATCCTGTATGCCTGAGGCCGTAACCAATACAGAAGACAACAACTGACAAAAAGCTAGAGAACCACAACCATCTCTGAGACAGCAGATCAGTCCTGTAGAGCGACCTCTGCAAAAAGCAGAGCTACAGTGGAAAGAGAGCGATGCATCAAGGCACTGTCTCAGAGTGATCCCCGAGCCAGAGTATGTGCTCAGACATAACACTTGAAACGGAACCAACCTCAGCGAGAAACTTGCAACAAAACAGGCTAATGACAGGCAAAGACACAAGCTGAGTGACAACACACAGCCAATCTCTGACCCATCACACATCCCGTGACAACAAACTACTCTAAATTCAGAAAACGTTTAAGTCAGAATTGCCAATTATCCCGGATATACAAACAGTTTTGTGTTTTCACCTTACAGATCGCCACTCAAAACCCCTATACCTCAGTGGGGATTAAAGAGAAAGAGTAGACAGACTCCTCTGACACACCCACCTCCAGGTCAACTGTGTTTTAACACAGCAGAGGCAGCGCAGCCCCACACCGAAGGTTCAACCCTGCCTAGAGGAGAGCTGTGTCCCTCTCCGACAGCACCACATACCTGCAAGCTCCAGTGAGGCCACAGGGGTCATTGTGTGTGCCCACTAAGAGATCATCCATCCACCCATGTTCGATAACCGCTTAGTCCAATACAAGGTCACGGTCAGCCAGAGCCCAGCCCGGCAGACAAAGGGAGCAAAGAAGGATACAGTGGTACTAGAAAGTTTGTGAACCATTTAGAATTTTCTGAATTTCTGCATAAATTTGACCTTAAATGGGATCAGATCTTCATCTAAGTCATAAAAATAGATAAAGAGCACCCAATAAAACAACACACAAAAGGATATACATTTTTATTCATTTATTGATCAAAATGATCCAACATTAAATGTCTTTGTTGGAAAAAGTAACGTTATGACTTAGATGAAGATCGGATCCCATTTTAGGTCACATTTATGCAGAAATTCAGAAAATTCTAAAGGGTTCACAAACTTTCTAACACCACTGTACATCCCGCACGCAGCCACCTGTTCATCGTCATGACAAAGGATTAAAGCCCAACTAAACCATTCTGAAACGTTACCTCATACTTCAACCAATATTACAGTAGCTGCATTACACAAACACTCCAATTAACCACTGCATTAAAAATAAACACAACCTCACCAAAGCCAGTCTGCAATCTCTGGTCAGGTCTGTGGTTCTTAGACATCATCAAAAGTAAGAACACCTGCATTCACTCACTGACTCTTTAAGATCACTTTATTGGCCATATACAATTTGATGTTCAAGGTGGTATCATCACACACGGGCAGAGGAAATTGACTCACACTGTTAAACTCTTCTGGTGAGGTGGTTTTGGTCATTAGGAGGCATTAGGAATGTAAGGAATTTTTGCACAGCTAAACTGCTGTTTTTTTACAGTGCATTTTGTGAGGGGGAGAGTATTGTGAAATTATAATTGCATCCCCTGCGGGAAACGACATTTGTTGAACTACCACCAGTGAAATGTAAGTTGATCAAATTTTATTTAATTTCAGGAGGTTCAACACCATATGAATCAGCTTCTTCATAGAGGACATAGTGCTATAAAACTATAAAAGCTTTCGGGGTTTTTCTTTTCAGACAATAAAGCAGAGAAAATTCTGGGGTTTTTTTCCCAGTTGGCTTTCCTATTTTACAGAACACATATTTCAGGATGCTTGGTTTCTCTCTCCAAAGGGATGCCAATATCTAAATTTCACTGAGGTTTACAGATTTAGCCACACACTTCAAGGAAAGCTGTGGCCTGCGTTCTGACTTGGAGAAACTAGTCTCTGTCAGGATGACTCAACGTTCACACACTGGGGGCGAAACTAAAGTGACACACCGGGATTCACCAATCTTTCCAATGTTTAACTGGCACTTGGGAAAGATGCCCAGAAGCCATAAAAATCTACCTCACTTTCAAACACTTCAAAGTTAAGCTAGAAACAACTCAACTATGTGAATCGATGAAGGGCATATAACGGATCATTTATATTATTTTGGAAAATTGGAAAGCCCCATTATCCCATTTGGAAATTTGGAAAATTTAATATTTTATACATTTATTAGACCTTTAACCACCAGGAATCTAAATAAAATTAACTACATGGCACCATGTGCATCACAGCACAAGACAGGGGTTCACCAGGGGTCTGATCGCTACACCACCAGCTTGCTGGCTGATGCAATCCCCTCTCTGAAACTCTGAACACCTCTGTCAGTGCCGCATTCCGGTGCCTGACTTGCACAGTCAGCCCTGACACCACTCAAGGGCACAGCTTCATGGTGAAGACGGTAGCTTTATAGTTAGAGCAATGAAAATCTCTTTATCCCGACAGTTTTGAAAGCACGGAAACAAATGGCTTTAGATCTAAGGCAAAAGAAAATCAAGCTTGCCAGACGCCTGAGCGATTTGGCTCGGAGTACTATTTGCTGATCATCAGACTACCATCTTACCTGCGTTATTTACCTATGAATAATAATCAGCACCGTCTGCACAGCTTCATTAACTGCAAGCTGGAATGTGGCCAGACAAGCCTGTGATTTAGGAGGGATCTGGCCGACGCTTCACCCTTTATTCATTTAGAATCAGACCAAACAGGCAGATTTAAAAACGGTGGTGTGCAAGCTGGAGGCCCTGCTAATGCGATTGAAGCCGCCCTGCGCGGCACCTGCGTTCTCCACGCAAAACAGGCCGACGCAGAAACGGCGGAACGGCCGCTCTTTTGCCTGGACCGGGGTGAAAGGGCATGACTGCAGCTGATTTACGGGACGCCGAGAGGAGAAGGGGAACTGGGAGCGCGCACCGTGCTGAAAACTCCAGTGACTAACACCGACACACTTCCTCCTCCAGTGGCAAAGCCTCTCCGTTTGTTTGTGAGCGACGCACAGACAGGACATGCACCGGAGCTGAAAACACTGCCTGAGGACACAACATTCTGAGAAGAACAATCAGGAAAAAACAGGGCTTTCTCCTTTTACAGCGTGACGTAGTGGGGCAATTGTTTGATCGGCGAAGGCCGTGCTACCAATCTGTTAAGCTACAGTGAGCCCTTCTGTCACTTTTGTTTTCGCAAAAGCCGCTGGTCTCTTCAACCTATGCCCCCCCCTGCTCCCATTTTGCACAGAACGTATATGAATAGCCATTCTGAACCTAATCTCCTGCCTATCACATTTACTGGCAGACTGACATTTGCTAGGGCAGGCATCACATTACGAGAAGTCAAGAGGGTCAGCCCTGCCTGGTGCCTATCAGACACACCAGGTCGTAAAATTCAGCTCGTATCATCCCAGACCCTGATACAACGGGCATTATCTTGCTTCTACAATTTGATGGCTTCAAATGAACAGGCACGGGTGCTGGGTGATGCTTATGAGGTTTATGTGCCCCCCTGAATCTAGCTGTTCCAGTATTTCACCACATAATAGCAATAATAATTGCTTACACTTCTATAGCGCTTTTCTGGACTCTCCACTTAATGCGCTTTATAGGTAATGGGGACTCTCCTCCACCACCACCACCAGTGTGCAGCCCCACCTGGATGATGCGACGGCAGCCATAGTGCATCAGTACGCCCCCCACACACCAGCTCTTAGTGGGGAGGAGAGCAGAGTAAAGAAGCCAATTCATAGATGGGGATTATTAGGAGGCCATGATTGGTAAGGGCCAATGGGAAATTTGGCCAGGACGCTGGGGTTACACCCCAACTCTTTTCAAGAAACACCCTGGGATTTTTAATGACCACAGAGAGTCAGGATCTCGGTTTTACGTCTCATCTGAAGGACGGCGCCTTTTTACACATGCTTGCTGCTGTTGTACGGTGTTCTGCGCTTGGCGTTTGCTGCTTTCGACACTTTGTTTTTCTTTGGTAACTCCTACCGCAGTAGGAGCAGCCTGTGAGAGAGCCGCCAGGGTGACTGCCAGAAACAGGAAAGCAGGGAACAATATTAGTGTTGCGCAGTGCTGTGAAGCCCACTGCAAAAACAAAGTGCAACCTCATACGAGTGAAGAAGTCATTCTTGAGTCAATGCTGCTCCTTAAAGATTAACTGCATTGCAAATAACAAGAAACAAGATGAGAAGACCCATGCTGGGCAAGGAGGGAATAAGACTAACATTAACATCTTAAAGGGTAGAGCAATACACTTAAAACCTACGTTTAAGATCCAAGTAACCGCAAAGCCTATTTCAGTTTTTAAGATCTAAAAAACATTAATGGACAATTTCCTAAGACACATTTTAATACAGTAACTAATGAGGCAGTACCCTGTGGAAACGCAATGGAAACGATAAGAAAATAATATAAATACTTCTTAATATAAATAAATATCAATACATATCTTGAGAGAAGCCCGAAGTTCCCTTGTGTGAAGGTAACAGTCATCAAATGTTCTGTGTGAGCATCACAGAGCAGACCTTCAGCACACCTGACAACACACCCTGCACACCATCCACAACTAGGCCTAAATCACTAAGGTGCAATTACGAAGTACTATGACCCATGACCCTTTTGCATCTTGTGCAAAACGGTGTCAGGAGAGACTGGATCTGGCCGTAGCATGAGATACACAGAAATCGAGCTCTAAACCAGCTCTCGCACAGAACATTTCTGTCTGAGGTAGCGTTTCGCCAGTGACGCAGCATAATGACAAGGTAGGGCAACACTGAGCCATAACGGGTCATGCAATGATAGAGCATGATTACGAACAGTTTCATGGAACCGAAATTCTTCCAGCTACTACACAACACACACCTATCGCCTTTCTCCCAGAGCTCACAGCCCCACCTAGAAACAGCAGAGGTGTGGCACCACAATACAACAAAAAAAATGTTATATTTAAAACATTACATTGAATTAAAGGAACGATTCCTTTCAATCTAAAAACAAGGTTTCATATGCTGGGAAAGTTAAAAGATACAACTTCATCAGATTCCAGGCTTCTGTCCTGAAATCATTCATGCAGAGGCTCCAAGTGGCAAGTGGGCCTTTTATCTCTTTTTCAGCCTGATTGGGACTTCAGAGGCCGGAAACTTCCCACGGCACTCTGGGAATTTCACTTCCGGGTCAAAGGTACAAAGCCCTTAATGCCTGCGACATGCTGCTTCACAGACACACACAAAAAAAGGAATTAAAAATAAAAATGGAGAGTTTACAGTCCCTCTAGCGTAGATGTTCACAAGCTAAGTGAGTATAGGTTAAAAAAAATCATCTGATGAGTTTCTGTGTCAATCATAATAATATACCAAACACAGATGACTGCAGCAGGCTGTAAGTGCAACAATTTATGAAGGCCATAAAAAGAGGTAAAAGAAATCTGCAGTGATTTCAGTACATCCTGTCCTTCCATGCAAATACACGGCCCAAACACCTGTACTGTGCCTTAATAACGCATGTTACTGCTCCTTCTTTCACAAATGCTGGGCAACATACTGTATGGAGACACATAAGTGATGCAGCCGGGGTGATCATCAAGAGTGAAGGAGTCTTCCTGCAGAATTAACAGACCACAGGGAAGGCAGGTCTAGGAAAAGGGGGACACACGACTAGTAACTGGACCAAAGTACAGAATGCAGTTAATGTGACACAAGTAAACACATACTTGATGCACAGCACTCTCTGGATGATGTTGTGTGTCATACAGACTTGCACTGCACACGGGGAAACAACACAAGCTACACAGCAACGTGCAAGTGTCCCACGTCCAAGTGAAACGCATCAGGGGAGCTCAGGATGTAGTATATTTGATAGGATTCCGGGCAGCGTGAGCCCTTCAGGCCTCCTGCACCAGGGGCAAGGGGTCTGTGTCATTTCAGACACCCCGACAGGCGAGTGAAGGTCCCGCGTGGACCCGACCCCGGATCCCTCTCCAAGCCAAAGCCAAGGTCTTGCGCAACAAGGATTCAAAGGCAAGCTGAGGTTTGCAGCTGCAGTCCTGCTGCATTTCAGACGTGAGAACTCACTGCTGGGAAGAACTTGTAATAGAAATGCGACTTCCCCCCCAAGTCGGACATTAAAATGGCATACGATTTGTAAAGATCCCTCTCCTAGCTATACAATAAAAAAAAAACTGCCCTCAAACACGAGCACCTCTATTAAAAAAAAACCGCATGAAAGTTTTCCGCTCCTACAATAAGTCCCACAAAGCGCATTGTCATCCACCCTGGACGTTCTCCTCAGTACCAACCCCTGATTTCCAGCACCAAATTCGGATCACAAACGCCAAACGCGTTTAACATTATTAGCATATGTATTAACATTAATTTAGGGCTGCGACGTCTTCCGGATCGGCGTTTTCTAGTACGATTTCTGTTCATTTTTAAACGCAGACGAGCCTCAGGGTAACCTGTGCCAAGTGAAGTCTTTGGTCGGAATGATTAACTTCCCAGTCCTGGGTTTCCCAGCTGTAGGCTGAAATACTCGCAGATGCTTGGAAAACAGATTTAAATCTAGAACGCGTCTACGAAACCAATTTCATCGCCCGTTTTTATTCAGATTCAAGCCGGGAGCCGAAAGGTTTCGTTTTGCTTTATTTCATCCGAGAATCAAGGACAATGCGAAGGCGGAATTCACGGACAGGCCGGATTCCTGCACAGGTTTCGTCCCATTGTCAGAGCTCTTGGATTTACACTAAAGACGTATTAAAGAAACTAGGTTACATTTAAAATAAAGCTTGTCTTCCCCCCTAAAAAAAGAAATCTACGAGGGTAAATCGAGCACATTTCGCTAGCAACGTGCATCATTAAAAGGGAAGATCTTGCCTACGCTACCGGTACTTTAAATTAGTAAACAGCGTTTTGTTGGCGTAGCGAGGCTAAGTAGGACACAGTAGGGCATTCAATGATGCAGCCCGAAAAACGCTGCGCATAACGTGTTACATCTGTGATACATATGTTTCCAAATCCAATGCGTGTTGATATTAAACAGCGCTTGTCAAACATTACGTATTAACAAGATATAAAGGGGAACTCAAAACAGACAACGGCGGTCCAGTTTGCGCCTCTGTCTCGTCCCGTCTGCTCGCCCCAAGTTGTCTGACGTTTCCCATTCCCGTCTTTTTATCTTCGTTTGCTGCACAATGACATCGCAAAAGTACAAGTCTCCCTAGTTTTAATATATATATATGCGTGCTCCCACCCGTGGACTCCTCGCCCTCCTCCTCCCCGACAGCCTATTCTGAAAGTGTCCCGGTCCTGCAACGTTATTTTGCAACGTCGACATCGGCACTTTCAACATAACGTACAAGGCACACCTAAACAGTTAAAGAAGGCCGAAAGCAAAACCCGATAACGGTGCCGGGAGGATAAAAATGACATTGCAGTACTTACATTCTCTGTGTCGCGCTCATTCACCGTGGGCAATGGCGTTCTGGTCGACATTTTGTGTTTTTTAGGCCGCTTCGCAAAGCAACAAGCTTTCGGAGCGCAAAACAAGGGGGGCACTGAGAATGGGGGTGCTTTTTCCACCTTCTACACCTCCGACGGCATTTTGAGCCCGACCGTCCGAACCCCAGTCTTTTCCGCTACAGCATATTTCGCTCCGGGCCCGCTAGGAGCCGGGTGGACGGGTCTAAGCGGCGTCTGAACGCGTCCTCCAGGTACACATGCACGCCAGCGCAGCGGAGAGAGAATGGGAGTTTGTATGAAACGGAGACTCTCGCATTGATTCACCCTGATAGACACACAGGGAAAAGCGAGTAGGAGAGAGGGGGGAGTTTCACATCTACAGCCAGGATCTGCCTTCTGCCCTCCTCAGGAGATGATAAAGCACTTCCACATTCGCTTATGGGAACGCAAGGGTCCTGCCGGCTACCTCGTCCTCTTCAACGCGTGTTTTATTTATTACATTTAAAAAAAAAATGCACGGCTGCTCAGACGCATCTAACTCCCGAACGCACTGATGGCAACAGCTAATTCAGACCAAGGCTGGTTTAGTCAAAACCACAGCTTTTCTAGGGTAGGGGCGTACTGCCTTTTGTGCTGTTTTCATTCGTGTCCGGGGTAGGTACCCGAATGGTAGTTTTAACTTTTTGGGGGGGGACAATTTCGGAAGAATCGCCGGTCTTCAACGAGAACGACTCAGAAGATGTTATCGCTGATGATATCATATTTGTTAAATGCGCAGGTTTTTTTAAAATAGCTGGAGCTACTGTGTTCAGTTTGACGTGAAAGTAGGTGCATACGGACAATGTATAAATGGCAAATAAATTTACAGAAACCTCTGGTTCGTGTTTTTTTTCATTTCATATTTTTATTGTATTCGTGATTCAGTATTTTCCTACTTGAGGGATTTGGAAAATATTCCTTCATATTTATTTAGCACGACTGTTCCTTTTTCCTTTTTTTAATATTCATAAATGCATGCATGCTTTCTTGCCTGTGCTACTTATCCCAATTTTTAAGGCGGAGTGACATTTTCTTGAATTGTGACAGGATGTCATATTAAAGTTTTCATTATGAAGAGATGCTTTTCATTTAGACGTACGATTCAGAGAATACTGTATTAATCGAACGAAATAATTTAATAATTACATTGATGAATTCATGTCTGATTTATAATCGCCGTAATTTTGTAATAAATGTTCTACTACGAAAAAAGTTAATCTAACAAGGGGTAAGAGCTGCACCTAGTGGCAGGATGTTGGCACTGCAGCGATTAGACTGGGCGTAAAGAAGCAAAATCTCTCAATTCCACCTTCCATCCTAATGGTTACTGGAAGCATTTCACCCCTTAATTATAATGCATACAAGTAACGTACTAGAAAACTACTATAATGATTAGTGTTGAAGGCCTGTGTGTTACAGTCATTTTATTACAAATCAGAATCCTTGTTAAAATGAAGACTGTGCCCTTTTTGGTGTTTTCCCCTCTCTGGAATCATATGATTAAAAATATGAGGTTGCAAACAACAGGAGGTCATTCAGCTGAAATAATCCAAGGCTCTCATAGCAATATGCAGATGTATACAGAGAGAGTTAAAACTATAGTTACAGAGGAATGTTTGAGCCAGCCTGGAAAGCCATGCATACAGTATATATGGCTTATTTTGTTGTGAAAGCAGGTGCACACTTGATGAAGGTTCCACAGCCAAGACGTTGTGTTTCTTTTCTTCTCTTTTCAGCATGGAAGAAACCTTTACCTGTTGCTTTACAGTATATTTGACTGAATATCACAAATGAGAACAGGCACACACAGCCGAATGTGAGAACTCAGCCCACCCTGTCCTACAGAGTCTCACACAGACAGCCCGGCCACTGATCTGATATTCATTCCAACACCTGGACGACGGGCTCAGGACCCAGGACCTAGGGATCTAGCAGAGATCCTTCTTTTAAACCACAGACCCGGAATTCGAGGAACGAAATGTGAAATTAGAGAAGATGCAAAGTCTTGCTTGGTCCCCTCCCTGCTGACACGGCTCCCTCTCTTTCCCGGTACGGGGCCTGATCATATGCACAGCGAGTGGGAGGACAGCAGAGCGAGCTAGCGGACAGATGGTGTTGTGACAGCTCCGTCTGGACGAGATCTGTGCACTGAAAACCCTGTCAGGAGAGGTGACAATTAAAGCCTGCTCCGCCGACCAGACGTGATCGCAGGTCCTGTGAGCGGCGACAATCAGCTGAAACCGCCGCCGCCAACTGACAGTGCCTCAAACCTGCACTCGCTACGCGCGCAGCGCTGTCCTGCGGAGTACCGTTGGCAAACGGCGGAGCGGTGGCTCTGTGGCTCAGGATCTGCGCCTGTGGCTGGAAGGTTGCCGGTTCAAATCCTGCGGCCGGCAGAGGAATCCTACTCCGTTGGGCCCCTGAGCAAGGCCCTTAACCCTAACTGCTCCAGGGGTGCCGTACAATGGCCGACCCTGCGCTCTGACCCCAAGCTTCTCTCCCTGTCTGTGTGTCTGTGTCTCCATGGAGAAAAAGCTGGGGTATGCAAAAAGACGAATTCCTAATGCAAGAAATTGTATAGGGCTAATAAAGTAACATTATTATTAAACACGGACGGTTGTGGCTAGAAAAGTAGTTTCATCAGCAGAAAGCAGCTTCTTGCCGATTAGAGTCGTGGCAGTCGTGAGGGTCTTTCCCGGAGGCGCAGGGCACACGGTGGGCATACACCCTGGGTGGCATGTCTGTGCTGCGCAGGGCACACTCACCCGCCCAGCTACCACACAGGAACAATTGTAGAAACACCCGTTGATGTCACAAGCGTGTCTGTGGGAGGTGCAAGGAAACCGAAGCATCAGGAGTAAACCTGAGGGAACATGGGTGAACGTGCAGACTCCACACAGAGGGTATCCCAGTCCAGGAAAAACCGTATAGAGCCCCAGAGTCGTGAGACAGCAGCTCTGGCTGCCACGTCACTGTGTCACCCAGCTCCTTGTCGTTCAATTCCTATAGGAACATTAGAGATCCTTGTCATTGACACGCCAGCAGCCATATCACCCTGCAGCTCACCACTGGCAGCTCAGCAGGAGTGAGCCTGGTCAGTACCTGGATGGGAGACCTCCTGGGAAAAACTAAGGTTGCTGCTGGAAGAGGTGTTAGTGGGGCCAGCAGGGGGTGCTCACCCTGCGGCTCATGTGGGTCCTAATGCCCCAGTGTAGTGTCGGGGACACTATACTGTAAACAGGCGCCGTCCTTCGGATGAGACGTAAAACTGAGATCCTGACTCTCTGTGGTCATTAAAAATCCCAGGGCGTTTCTTGAAAAGAGTAGGGGTGTTACCCCGGTGGCCTGGCCAAATTTCCCATTGGCCTTTATCAATCATGGCCTCCTAATAATCCCCCTCTATAAATTGGCTTCATTACTCTGCTCTCCTCCCCACTGAGAGCTGGTGTGTGGGGAGCGGTCTGGCGCACTATGGCTGCCGTCGCATCATCCAGGTGGGGCTGCACACTGGGGGTGGTGGAGGGGATCCCCATTACCTGTAAAGCGCTTTGAGTGGACTGTCCAGAAAAGCGCTATATAAGTGTAAGCAATTATTGTTATTATTATTATTGATGTTGCATTGTGGGGAGACCTTTCCTTTCTGCTTGATTAAACCACAGCACAGCTACAGAACCAGAGTGTGTTTGCCCCGAGTCATAAAACATGATTAGATTGCAGGTTGAAGGAGACATCTGTCAGGTTGCCCCCACAGGGTTACATCTCTTTATGTAACGCATGAGATCATGACTGCCCTGAGACTGAGGGCTACTAATGAGAAAGGTTTGACCCACCAGGCAATGTAATTATTTTTGGCCATTTTCATTATCTCTCTGTGGTTCTAACATGATTGATTTGACAGCTTTGATCTGATACATATGTTCGTCTTCATACACACAATGCGCTGTCTGGACGCAATATCAGGACACCCCGCCACAGAAAAGACTATTTGTGCCTCTTCCACAAGCTTCACCGGCATTAACCGCTTGCAGTCCAATCCCATCCCATCCCCGTGGTTAAACTGATGAAGTGTTCCAGGTGCCTTCAGTAGGACTGGGAGGGGATGGCCAGGGGAAAGATGGAACACGCACGTCAAGCCAGTGATTGGACAGACGCCATTTACTGAAGTATTTTTCGTACCGACAACATAAAATAAGCACCCGAGACACTGCCCACAAGCCGCTACCGCTCGAACCGCCTCCATCCACGTATTTCTGCACTGCAAAGGATAAAGTGTGTGCCGGGGCCATGCCTTCCCTACCCACCGGGCACAACCTGCCGTGCTGTCCAGCAAAAAACCCTTAATACGCACCAGAACTCTCTGCAACTGATCGCCTGAGCTGGGGCTAAAATGACCGGCTGAGCGGCTGAAGGACGTCGACAGCGAGGGGCAGGGCCAGGTGGTCAACAGAGGACTACGTACGCGTGAGAATGTGAAAACGGCCCTTGTTAAATACCAGGCAAAAACGCGTCCAAAGTGAAGCGAGTCAAGTCCTCTGTTGGACACCCTGCTGCGCCTCGGTTTGAATCGGCGCTTGGGAAAACCACGCCCACCGCGTGTTTGCTCATGGATATGCATGAGCTGCTTGAAATTTCAGCCTCCCCTCTTGGACCGCGAGTTCCGCCTAGAAATAACATGTCCTCATTGAGGATGAGTGTCTCTGTGCATGACAGGGAATCATCGCATTACAGATGCCACGCAGACAAAGAAGACATGGAACAGCGTGTGACTTGTTTTACACTTCTAAGAAGAAACCAGGCATATACTGTACGAGAGCAGTAACACGACGGGTATCACTGAAGCATTTTTACTACACCACTCGTGCGGAGCTCGCATAGGTCTGTACGTGACGGAGCTCAGGCTGCGGTCCAGTGCCTGTCCCGGAAGCATAAAATGGGACAACGCCCTCAGGGGACGCCAGTCTGTCTAAATTAACCTGGATAAACACAGGGAGAACCTACACCCTCCACGCAGCATCCGGTCCCAAGAGCTCCGAGGGTGTCTTCAGCGGCATAGGCAACCATAATACATTCTATCTAGGATTGTGCTAAAAAACCTGTTTAATTTGGATGATGAAACCTTAATGATTCACCCGTACTCTTTGTGCTCACCGGAAAGCAAGTGCATAGGAGATTCCATGTAATATTTACCAAATACTTTTCTTATCTATATTATTTTAAAGTAACGGAGGTTCTCATTTCTACCATTCAGTGCACCCCTTCGGCTCGACATTAGGCTACCTACTGTGAAATACGCGATCTGACCGCTAGGTGGCGCGTTCATAGCACCTTTTAAAAATGGAACAAAACAGGATCAGACGGCCACGGGGGGAAAATACTGCACTTATTAAATCAGTTAATTGTTCTAATAAATGGTCTGTTTTTATGAGGTTCCTCAGCTTCTAACATCTGTGGCCCCTGTAAATGAATGAAATTACCTCACAGGACTCCTTGTGGTTTTAATTCCCAGGGAACCCTGATGGTGTCAACAAGATACCTGTGACAGATGTGTAAGGAACATACAGTGGCTCAAGAGAGCCCTGAGCTATGAAGAGAACCCCGGGACACAGTTAATAAGTCCCCAAGTCCCTAGGACTCCTGCCCTGTCAATACAGATGCAAGGAGGTCATTTGCTCCCATTTAATTAACAATTGAAAGACCCAGATGTGTTCTACAGGCCCTGAGAAGTCAGATTGCAGCTGATTAGCACGCCCTGATCACTGTGCTGAGCTGCCTGTGACACTAATGCCTGCCCTCTCAGTAATGTCTCCTTTCTTTAACCGCTTAGAGGATTTTTCTCGTGAAATGCAATCTGTTGTAACAGAAATTACAGAGTGTGCAGTCATGTGCTTTTGTTGTTTGTTTTTTTTAACCCAGCTGTTTAGCATGACAGTGAAATAGATGTCCTCATTTGTCACGGCCCCTGGTCTGGGGGATGAAAAAAAACGTTCAGCGCGTCCAATGTGCGCTGTCATTTTCTTGACTTCGCGTCTTTAAAGAAGCTTTTAAAAAGGCACCAAAAGCAACAGCTTTGAAGAGATTAAAATTTCACCTTGGAGAGTGAAAGAGAATTGATATGTCCTTTGTTTCTGGTTGTCTTACCTTGAGTGTCTGCATCATAGCGATTATAAAGAGCGTTTCGTGCAGTGCTTGCTCTGTGTGAATTCTGAGGGGTCTGCTTTGCGGAGGGGGGTGTTGTTATGGAAACAGATTAAGGTCAGCAATTTTTTAACAGTTTCTATTAGTCGTTTATCTGTTGCCATGGAGGTAAGCGTTATTTTACAAGCCTGTTCTCTGGATCAGTTTATGGTGCCCGTTGCTCAAACAACTCTGTGTCCTTCAGTCACATGCATATGGTGTAGTGTAAGGGTTCATCTTTGATTATCTTAGGTTTAGCACGTTTTTTCGTAGAATAAAAAACTGTAATGTTTTTGCACAACACTCTTCTCATCAATGTACCAGCATATCATGGTCAGTAAGGTACTGGGTGTTATTATGGCAACTAACATAATAATTATAATAATTGCTTACACTTATACAGTATAGCACTTTTCTGGACACTCCACTCAAAGTGCTTTACAGGTAATGGGGATCCCCTCCACCACCACCAATGTGCAGCCCCACCTGGATGATACGACAGCAGCCATAGTGCACCAGAACGCTCACCACACACCAGCTCTCAGTGGGGAGAAGAGCAGAGTAATACAGGCAATTCATAGATGGGGATTATTAGGAGGCCATGACTGGTAAGGGCCAATGGGAAATTTAGCCAGGACGGCTGGGTGACACCCCTAGTCTTTTTGAGAAACGCCCTGGAATTTTTAATGACCACAGAGTCAGGACCTCAGATTTATGTCTCATCCGAAGGACAGCGCCCTTTTACAGTATAGTGTCCCCGTCACTATACTGGGGCATTAGGGTCCCACACGGACCGCAGGGTGTGCGCCCCCTGCTGGCCCCACTAACACCTCTTCCACCAGCAACCTTAGTTTTTCCCAGGAGTCTCCCATCCAGGTACTGACCAGGCTCACACTGTTGTGAGGTGCAGAGTGATATAGCTGCTGTGGTAAGAAGGAAACACCTAAGATGATGATGATAATAATAATCTTTGCAACTCACTCTATGTATAAGAGGGTATCCACTTCACCCACCCCTGCAGTGCACCCCCCCTCCTCCTTTGACACACAGCAGCCCCCCACTACCCAGCAGATCGGGGGGAGACATGCGCCACCTGTTGCATTAAAGGAAACTTTCGAGGGGCCTGACTGCACTCGCCTGGAGTGGCACACCCTGATTCTTACACACTTACAGCTATTATGAAGAATACAAATCCGGTTTCATACATGCCGGGAATAGGAGGAACCGATTCAGGTTGGATTTGTTGTAGGATGTGGTAATGGCTTTGCGCTTGCCTCCTGCGTTTTGTTATAGACCCACGTGAAATCACTGAAATCACAGGTGGTTTGAGACTCCTGTACTGCTGGGGGAGAACAGACACCTCAGTGAAGGAGGACCACAGCTGCCCACGGCGACGAGCTGAGAGCCTGGGATCCTGCAATGAGCCTGGCAGGAGAGTGCGTGATGCCCAGAGGACAGATGGACTGCATCTGGCACTGGCAGAACCGCCAGCCTGACTAGTGCCCTTCCTACCCTGTTCACGTGGCATGACTCAGGCGCAGACCTGTGGCATTCGGGCATGGAGCTCATCCGGGACTTTCAGTGAGCGCCCTCGCCGGTGGTGAAGACACTCAGAAGCCCAAATGCACATTGTTCTGTGATTCGTACAGAACGAAGACCACATCATAGAGTTTCCTGCATATGTATTTTAGATATAACAGGTAATAATTATAATAATTGATTACACCTACACTTCTATAGCGCTTTTCTGGACACTCCACTCAAAGCGCTTTACAGGTAATGGGGATCCCCTCCACCACCACCAGTGTGCAGCCCCACCTGGAGGATGTGACAGCAGCCAGGGTACGCCAGAACGCTCCCCACACATCAGCTCTCAGTGGGGAGGAGAGCAGAGTAATGAAGCCAATTCAGAGATGGGGATTATTAGGAGGCCATGATTGATAAAGGCCAATGGGAAATTTGGCCAGGACGCCAAAGTCCACACATAATGCCTTCCTTTGATCTGCAGTGGGAGAACGGAACACAGATGAACACCTTATATTTTTGAATCGGCCCCTTATCACTTGCTGGGGGCTTTGGCACACTTCTGGCTGTGTGTAAGCTTTGGAAGATTGCACATAAAAACTCTTATTGCTATTCTGCTTGTAAAGTAGAAGCCCTTCGGCTCTGTGGAAGGTCCTTGATCTGACTCACAGCAAGAAGGCCTCTTTCACCCACCCGTCTATCGATTTTCTAGCAGCTTCTTCCCACACAGGGTCATAGGGAATCCAGAGCCTATCCCACCAGCAGCAGGCGGAAGGCAGGGAACACCGGGATCGGGACGCAGACACTCATAACCAGGGCCAGTTTTCACAGAAATGTGAGAAGAAACCAGAAAACCCAGAGGAAACAGATGCAAACACGGGGAACAACATACAAGCGCCACACAGACAGAACCCCAGGTCTGGAATTGAACCCAGGGCCCCAGTGCAGTGAGGGAGCAATCCTAACTACCTCACCGCTGAGCTGAGCCCCCTTTCGGGCTGCTGTACAACATCTTCAAAAATGTCTGTAAAGGCTGTGAAATGGCACTTCTTTATAGTTTTTATAGAATCAGGAAGCTGAGGATTAAAGCCTGCGTTGGTCCGTGTGAGTCCGCAGTCACCTGAGGTGAGTCACATCTGTGCGTGTGTGTGTGGTGGTGGGGGTGTCAGTGTTGTAAGCAGGGGGCTCTTTGTATCCAGAATACTGTTTCTGGATTGTTTTCTGAATAAAAATGTGTAAATACTCCCACCAAACACAAGCTCTTGAGCTGGTCTTGTGTTTGAGCCTCATCCCAGCATACAGCTGCACAGGTCAGCAAATTAGTTCGCTCTGCTGCCCAGCTCCCAGTCCTTGACCACATCGGAGTCGCTTAGGCCTTTTTACTGCGCTCTGGAAGAACGCCCACCGCTGGAGTGGGAATAAACACCTAGTAAATGAGGGGGGAAGCGTTTTCAAGGCCAGAAAAGACATGCATTTGCTTTCTCAGCATGTATTAACTCCTGTATATGGATCATGTAAATGGATTAAGTCAGCCTCGCCATTCATTTTGGACCTCATTAAGCGAATCCGTCTGGAAACAAATCCCTTATCTTCTGGGCGGTAGCGACATAATTGTAATTGATCTTTCGAAGCCTCACTTCTTGTTTTCAGAGAGGAGTGTCAAAGGAGCTAATGATTTTTATTCCAGCAGCAAGGGTGGGGGGTTCAATATCCCCGGTCTGATTTTTCAATATCGACTCCACTGGATACGGAGGAAGCGAGAGATTACAGAATAAGTAGGTCAGGCCTTTTGCACAATTCCATATATTGTGAAGCGCAGTGTGCTGGTGCTGCAGGGGGATCAAATGCAGCATTTGTTGGTTACATTAAAGATAAAAAATGTGCAGCTGACAGGAGAAGCTCGTGTTTCCTTGAAACAGCGGAAGAAGTCGCTGCTGCGAAGCTTAATTAAGACTTAGCGTTCGCGCTATTTTAGCCGAAGAACATATTTGCTCCGCGGTTCCCTTTCCAAAGCAGACTGGGCTGGACACTGTCTTGATGTTCTGATGTGGTCTGATCCTCTCTGCCACCCAGTCCTCCAGAAAAACAGCCCGCCTGCTTGCTCTGCCTGGTTCATCTAACGGCCATAGGTTAGATGTCCTTGGTCTGTCTGGAGCAATTTGCAACAAAATGTGTGCACACTGTGCAAATTTGTGTGCAAATGATTTCAAATACATTTTTATAAAAATTAATAGAATCAACAAATATTTTATCAGATGGCATAACATTTATTTGAGGCTTTTACTAGTTCTAAAACATTACAGTTCGTTCATGTATCTGCAAAGGTACTGTTATAGGTTACAGGTTATGTTCTTGAAGCATGCCTGACCCGGGGTTCTTTGGAGAGTTGAAGTTATGAATGTTGATGTTCGCCTGGGTGTGCCAGACATGACTTTGGAGTCGGAGTCTGATTGCAAATGTTACAGCTGTGTAGTCAGTAAGTGCACCTAGAAGTGAGCAGTCTAAGTTCAAGTACAAGCTGTTAACGCTGAGACCACCTTTTGGTGAAATGCAGGGTTCAAGCAGGAAAAACAGGCTTTCAAAGAAATGGAGACATTTTTCAATGTTACAGTTACTAACTAAAGTCCGATCAGAGCATCAGAACTTCTTTGTAAATTTTGTAGGACTTAGGTATTCCAAGGGTTTCCTGTTTGAACAGTCACAACAGTCTAGAAGTGGTAAATCTGCGACATTGATCAAACAGAACCTGGTGGTCTGATTCTCGGCGTCAAAAAAACAGGACTTTGAAGCGCTGTTAAAGGCGTCTCTGAATCGCTGCTATCCCCAGCTGAGACTGGAATGCTGCTGATAAAAACCGTTTCTTCATCCCCTGGTGATAAATTGCACTGTAAAGTGACCGGAGGCAAAACCTTCATGAGCAACGAGCCTATTTGTCAAGGAGAGACGACCCCTAATTAGCGAGCGCCACTTTTAATATTGTGAATGTCACACTCTGTAATTTACATGCGAATCTTTTCTAAGTTGAAGAAAAGGGGGCGATTTCAGTTGAAACATCCTGTAGATACTGGTTCTACAGACAAGCAGCCAACAGCACGGGAGCTTAGTTTCCCCTTTTTATCCCCCCAAACGGGTCGGGTCGAAATGAAAGAGCAGATCTTGCAGGGCTGCGTTTTCCTGACGTGCTTGGAATGAGCTCCGGATCTCTCGGAAGCCGAGCCGCGACTGTCCCTTGGCCTCCGGCCCAGCCAATCTAGAAACCACATGGACGTCATGAGGACAGTTTAACGCTCACTTTTCAAACAAAAACACATCGTATTAATCTGAGTTTATGGATGGATTAAAAAAAAAAAGACAGCGTGCCAGTAGGGCTCGCTGCATCATTTGAAAGAGCGCGCAGGTTTTTAAAAGATTTTGCATACGGTGCTTCTGCCAAAAGACCAGTCGCCCTTTTCAAAGCCTTGATCCATTCCAGGTTTGCACAAGCTGTGTGGCTGTACCAATGAAACACACAAGTAGAATTGATTATAGAAGTTTTTCATTCGGTGGCCATCAGACTGCCCCACATCAAAGACTAAATTAAATCACAGCTACCTTTAAACACACGTCGATGACAATTAAGTTAGACATTTTATTTTCTGCTAAAAAAATGGGAAGGACTTTTTCAGTGATATAGCACTGTGCTTGAACTGGTTAATGAAAACGCACATACAAGCTTAGAAGCTTTAATTAATAATGACACGGGTGGTGAATTCTGAAATGCTCGTCCACAAGTAGGATAGTTCGTTAAAATCATTAATTAGCATTGTACTGCACACCCCCTACAGAGCGGATGTGCAATGTACTGCTTATGAGTATTGACGCTTGCTGAGGTTTACCAATAGTGTAGCTAGGATTTAGGTGTCAGTCAATACAACACACAGCTGCACTGGGCTTAAGAACATGAAACACGATACAGAGCCTCCCCGTTAATCCTTACACTGCCTGTTAAGAGGAATTACTTATAGTTTATCAAAATTAAATGTTGTTCAGATTTAGTGTTAAAGGAAGCCACCAGGGCTTGTGTCAGCTGTACGCCAGGTTTTCCATAAGACAACCCTAACATAATAACATAATGGATGAAATATTTGAATCCACGCTTTAAACTTGAAGGAGCAAAACTCGGAACGGTTGTTGTTCTGCCTAAAAAGTAAAATCAGATGACTTTATCCATCTAATGGATAACTATGTTATAGAAATAAAACTCTGTGTCACACACACCTGAGAAAAACGAATAAAAAATTGCTGCTCTGGAATCTGTCAGGAGAAGATCAACAAGATACATTCCGAGGCTTAAAGGAATCTCCTGACTCTATCTTGAAGAAGGCTCAGCAGCATCTTTATTTCCTGAGCTGCCTCAAGCGATGGGGGATGCCAGTACCTGTGTTGGTGAACTTCTACCGCTGCACCATCGAGAGCGTCCTCACCAACGGGATCACCGTGTGGTAGGGCAACACCTCTTCTCAAGAGAGAAAGGCACTGCAGAGAATGGTCAATATGGCCCAGAAGATCATCGGCTGCGGTCTCACCGAGATTAAACAGCTCTATGCGGACCGCTGCAGTGGTAGAATTCTGGCCATCACAGAGGACAGTGACCACCCCGGGCATGAGCTCTTCACCCCACTGCCCTCAGGCAAGAGATACAAGAGCATACGGACACTCACCACTAGATTCCTCAATAGCTTCTACCCACAAGCAGAGCAATTGGCGAACAAATTTAGCCATGCCCCTCAGAGCACACCTACACCTTCTACCTCATTATGATTTCTTATTTATAAGGAGGTGCTGTCTTACCCACAGGGTGGCAGGAGTGTGGAACAAGCTGCCCAGCCTTGCTGTTGAAGTCCTTCATGAACCAGCTGGATGAGATCCTTGGACCAATGAGCTACTACCAAATTGCCTAGATCATCTCTCTTTTGAAACCATTCTTTTACTTTGATGTAGTGTCCATTACTATGGCCTCATGGCCTCATGTCGTGCAGTCAGTGGGAAAGTACAGAACAGCTACAAACTGGGCCCATAAAGCTGTTTATGTTCCAACGCTTCCTTCCCACCCCACCATCCCAGAGGAATCTATGTGGGCGACACTTTGGGACCGATTAGATACTAACAACCCAGCAAGCAGAGAATGGAGTATCCACTGATTGAACAGGTAGTTTGTGACCACAGGGGGCTGCCACTGAAGCCACACTGAGCAGGGAGACTGGGCACACTGGTGTTCAGTCCGAGAGCTGTGAGCCGAAGTCTTCGGACAGGACTGACTCTACAGCGACAGCAGCTGGTGTGAGGGGCATCACTGTGTCCCTGGAATTGGCCCGTTGTCAGTGTTAATGGCCTCCTCTCAGTCGGAACCTCTTCAAGCTCTGAGTAATAAAAAAACTCTCACCCTGGTCGATTACTTAACCTAAAGTCCACAAACAAACCAGAAACCGATCATCAATCCCCATGCTTAACACAATTAAGCTCAGATTTAAAAAAAAATATGTTAAGAAAACATGAGAACCCTTAAGAGCCGGTGTGGAAAAACATACAACTGTGCCACAAAACACAAGAGATCTTCAAAAGAACAACAACAAAAAAAAAACAACAAATGAGAATATAAAAACCTCAGCAAAAGAAGAACCTACAGGACTGGGTGATGGCTGAGTCGTCTCTCGGATCAAGGCAGGGGCTCGCTGACTTTGTCAAATCACGGCAGCAGGATCATTCCTGCCGCCGATTGAGTCAGGACACTGGGCACACATACGCATTGTCAACGATAACGACAAATCCCTAGACTGTGTTGGGAACGACACCTTCGCATTACCGCCCCTCTCCGTCTAAGCCGGCCTCTTGGGCATCAAGTCACCGGCGTGTTTCAACCCGTAGCTAGCAGCAGGCGTCGCTGTTGCCCCTCCTAATCGGACATGGGATTTCGGTCCCTTTAAAAAGGTGATAGGAGCACAAGCTAGTGCTGTTTAACAGCCAGACCCATCTACAGCGGCTTTCCTATATTCCAGAAACTAGGCAATACAATGACAGTCTCGTTAGCAGGGAATAATATTTCAACCTAGACGCATCCCCTACGAGCTTTCTTTAAAGGACGATTCGGTTTAGGCGGGTTCCTGGTCTCGGTTTTGGACAGGATTTAATTAGTACAAGGGGTTGTATAACAACCCCCCCTCAAATCAATCAGGACCCCGAAAATTGGGGGGTCGTGACTAAAGCACTCAGGAGGAGAAGGGGGGGGGGCGGTGAAGTTTTTTCGGGCACTATTTTTCTTATCTCATTCCAAGACACGAGCCCGGCGAGCTTTGGCGGAGGTAGATGAGTCTCGTGCGGGTAAATCAGTGCCCCCCGCAGGCTCGGGGAGACGGAGACAGAGAGGGAGGGAGACAGTGAGACGGGCCGGGAGGGAGGGGTGGTGCTTCGGCTCTTCGCGTCCCCGACTGGCAGCTCGCGGCCGTTACTTGGCAGCCGGGAGAGCGAGCAGCGCGTGCTGCTGTACAGGCAGCTCACGGGGAGCCTTGACGCGTACAGGACGTCGCCGCGCGGACCGCTTTTACCGATTAAAAACCGTCGTAATTTTCTAATTAACGGCACAATTTTTCCTAAAAGAAAAAAAAAACCCAACATCATTCTGTGGCGGGCGTGTTAAAGAGGTAACCGTCCGCTCCTTGTGATTTTTTTTTACCCTTTCCTGAAGAAGAGGGCTCAATGAGGATTGTGTTTTTTTAAATCCGTAATTCAAGTTGGTTTTTTTAAAATATTTTTTTTTTGGAGGAGCAGGGGGGACATGACCGTACGTAAGAATTTGTATTTCCGTTCAGCCCCCCGTTGAGACGCAGGACTGTAGGGGAATTTTTTTCCCCTGCTTTTGGTGAAATTGGCGTTAGACCCCCTCCAGCACAGACCGGGATCTTAACAATATAGCTCAACTCGCACAAACCTGCCTCCCTCGTCACGGACAGCGTGGCTTTCTGGGTCTGGGGGAAACCCTTTCACCTTCCTCCGTCCAAGCCGGATCTTAAGAAATGTTTGGATGTTTATTTTTCCTGATTTCTCTCCTCTCGGACCGGAGCTCGATGGCACGGTTGCCTTCACTTCTACCGCCCAGAGCCGGAACAGCGCCTAAATAAAGGATCTATATATTTTTTTTGTCCTTCATCGGATGAGACGAGGACGCCCGTCCTAAAATACTACACAACAATCCTTGTGTTATTGTTATTTTCTGTTGCCGTTGTTGTGGGGGGATCACACACTCCGACATGGAAAGCGAAGTATTCACGCCCTTGCTGGAGCAGTTCATGCGCACGCCGTTGGTGACTTGGGTAAGGTCTCCCCTTTCTTAGCCTCATGGCATTTCCCTTCTCGGGCACTTATCCTCTTTTATTTTATTTTTTTTAACAATTACCTTTGCTTGCGCGCTTCAGGTCAAAACGTTGGGGCTCCTATCTGGGAAAGACGGCGGGTGCCTTGCGGAGTATGTACAGCTAGTGGACGGCGTCTATTTAAACGAGATCATGCTCCAGATGTAAGTATCTCCCCCCCCCCCCCACCTCCCGGGGCTGTGTGGATGTGTGCTCACCGCTACAGCGCGGTATTAAACATGGCAATTGGCGACGGTGTGCTTCTCCCCTGCATGGCCTGAAACGGGCAGGGATGGTAAACCCCCGGCGCCTAGGGAGCCGTGCTGACGGCTGTAGGCTGTTTTTGAAAGGGCAGATGTCGGTGCCGAAGGGGGCTGTGCAGCACGGTGGTGCAAACGGGTGTCCTGCGTGGCCCCCGCCCATGTTTCCCGCGGACGCCCGGGGCGATCCGGTTTTCGGCACCGGGATCAGAGCCGGCGGGCGGGGAGGCTGGGACTCGGGCGGTCAGGCGAACTGTCATCTGCACGCTAAAGGAAGCGCTGCCCTGTGTGTGTGTGTGCATGCATGCGTGTGTGTGTGGGATCTGTGTGCTCGTACAGGGAGCAGGATGCATTCTGCGTTATGCGGCGCTTCCTGACTCACAATGGCGATTTCTTTTTTACATTTTCGGATGCAATTGGCCGAAGAGGAACTGAGGGGGTGAGGCGGGGGGAGTCGCTGAAAGATATTGGCATTTTCGTTGTTTTTGAATCGCCTTGCGTTTTTTGTGGGTTCCAGCTGCCATAAGAGACCACACATCAATAGGAACACCAAGAGATGTTCGCACACCGAAGGGATTTTAAAATCAATTTCGTACGACCGTGCCTTTGAAGATGATGTCAAGGTGTCTGCTGTTGTCAAGTACAGATGAATGGGGACCTTAGGCTGGGCGAATGAGCGGCCGTTTCACGGCACAGACAGCAGAGAAGGTCAGGCTTGATAGGTCTCCCAGTCGTGGTCTGAGCAAAATGTTGAAAACCTCCTGTACATGAGGATGGTTACAAACAAGAAGGCACTGTTTGACCCGTCTAGCCAGTTCAGTTGTCAGTAGCTAATTGATCCAGAGAATCTCATCCAGCTGAAGAGAGTCGGGATACCGGCCTCAACAACATGACTGGGGAGTTTGTTCCAGACACCTCAACAAAGTGCCTTCTGTTTTCTCATTTGTAAATGCACATCCACGTAGTTTGCTCGAAACCTGCTTATCAGGAGAGGCCTGAGGTCTGCCAGCACTAAGCACTAGGGTTTAGCAGTGCAGTGGTTTTGAGACCCAGCGGTGCTCTGTGCCCACTAGGCCATCTTAACTGTTGGACTGAACTTGGCCGACGGCTGCTCTGGCGGCTGGTGGCTCATAGCTGTCTTGTACTGGAAAGTGTGTTGTTCCTTAGCTAGCAGCCCCAAGCACACTGTCCTTGTTTACTGGTAGCTTTTGGCTGGTGGGTCCAGTGTTGCATTACGTAGGTTGTAAGTTGGTTAGAGGACAGGGTGAACCCTGGGTGACCTGTGCCCGTCAGCCGAGGACAGAGCCACAAATCCCAGGGCACCACAGGCAGGATATCAGTGGAAATACTCTGTTTTGACATTTTGTTGGGAACATGTATGTGTTTCTTTCCTCCAGTAAATGATTGGAATAATTCATTGTTAGGGATTCATTTTTTGTCAGCCAAATTGTTTTTTCTTTCTTGGCTGCAGCCTCTGTAGGACAGTCAGGAAGCCCTGTTTGGCTCGTGGGAGTCTTACTTGGCCCATAATATCTTCCGAAACCTTCTCGTCCTTGGCTGTTTTCCTCATTTTAGCTGAGCAGTACAGTAAAAAGAAAAGACTAAGATAAACATTTTGTTACTTTTGAAGATCATCACTTGCTGGTACTTAAACTGAACAGACTGATCCTTTTTAAATTGTAGTTGTCTCTCAATCAGGTGAGACACTGTACATGCTAATAAATGGGCTGGTATTGTGGTAATAATAATAAGCTTCATTTTATATAGCACCTTTAAAGGTGGCTTCTCAAAGCACTTTACAGAACGACAACACCAAAAAAACAAAACACAAGTTATGTACAATATAAAGGCCCAATGAGAGGAGACTGTAGATGGGGGTACTGAATACGGTAGGAGTAAAGGGGAACATAACAGTTAAGTGAAGGCCCTTCTAAAGAAGAAGGTTTTGAGTCTAGATTTGAAACAGTTTAGAGAAAGTGACTGATATGTTGATACATAAAGTACATTGTGTATTGCGGTATCAACACTGTTCGTTTAGCACCATGGTGAGAGTGTCAGTTTTGTCACCATCAGTCGTGCCCTATAATTGCCTTAAAATCATTAGCTTTGCAAACTAAGACTTCTGGCCTGGTTCTAGAAGTAAGATCGGGGTCTGATAAAACTGTAAACTAATGCTGACCAGCGGGCTTCAGGAAATCTTAATTTGTACTTCTGTCTTCTAGAGCTCAACACTTCTAAATTCCTAGAGACAGTCAAGGCTTTGTAATGTGATGACTCAGTGGTTGTCTGCTAATTGCTTATTATTGATCATTTTAAAGGGGTTACTGTTTCTTGTTAAAAATGTGATTACAGTGCCAGAATCATCTAAAGCTTGCGCATAGCATTTGTAAGATACCAGAAATTTAAATTCCAGTGTTTTATAATTATTTTCTGCTAAAGGGTCTCCCACGCTTTTTTGCCTTGATCTGCGCCAAATGAGTAAGACTGTGGTTCCATCTTTAACAGATAGCACAAGTTTAAAAAATATCAACAACCTGAGTACCCTTTTTCATTTTCTGCCTGTTATAATAAAAATATATACCTATAGACTGAGAGCAGCACATTTTGTCTTGCTTTAGTTTTTGAGAAAAAATTTCTGTGTGGAGTCAGCCAAAACTCTGGTAGGCATCTCTTCAAACAACATAAGTCTTCGCCTGTCTTTTCTGAGACTGTGATGACATCTGTCGCTGTTAGTCTCTGCAGTAGTTCCTGAGTAAATCATGGTATTCAGTCTACAGCTGAACAACAGAGGATGCCTTGTCAAACTTACTCATGAAGTACTTCTTTGTCCTGTGGAGCCTTAAGTACACATGGGTCATATTTTCACTTGGAACACAGCTTTCCAGTTGAAAATCTCTGTTGAAGGTCTTTCCAGATGAAGTCTTTATTTCTGAGACCCTGTTTTGTTTTCAATTTTTGATTCCCCGAGCCCTAAGTAAATGACCAGTTCATAGTGTCACAGTGTGCTTGAGAAGAGACGAAAACAAACCACATGAATGCCTGAATAGCTGGGAATGTACGCTTTGGAGACTGTGTATAGCTGTGTATATTAAACATAATGAAACTGATTTACTGCCGGGTAATTTGTAAAGCAAATTAGTCGTGCACGATAAGGCGCGGCCGCCTTTGTTGTTTTCTTAAACGGCAGTGAGTTATGGTTATTGGGGACGGTAGTTCATGGCGATAAAGGGAGTTTTTTCATTCGGAAATCAATACTGACATTGGGATTGGAGAACCCTGTCTCATGGAGGGTCTCCTGTCCCAGCTTTAGACAAGCTGGGTGATTATCAAGAAAAATGGGTAAAGGATTGATCGTACAAATCAATTTAGAGCTTAAACGACAGTTCGTTTACAACCAGGGCACTCATCACTGTCAGAAAATTGCGCTGTATGTGGCGGGAGGTGCAGAGACTTAAGAGTACAAGAGGTATCTGTCTCTTTCATCTTATCCATTCTCCTCCTGCTGTAGAGCACGCTGGCAATATTTCAATCCGAACAGCTGAAAGGGGACAGCTAGAGACCTTAAGCAAACCTGTATAATGTACTGTCTGACATCTAATTATCACCCATGTGGTGCAGCGGTAGGGTCGGTCTAGAGGAGCTAGTCATTGAAGCATTCAAGCCTGTCATAGCCCGCAGAAGGGGACAAGAGCTTTTGAGTTTGAAAGATATTTAATGGACCACTGTTCACCCTGCCATGGCGATCTCATGAAGACAGGTCGAAGGACAAGCACAGTGCTGTGTTTTCTGCTTTTGAAAAAGGAAGTGTGGGATTGTGTATGTTCTCTGGTCATCTTGGCATCCTGTCACGCTGTCTGAAACAAGGGAAGCACTACAGCTTGCAGCCTTCCTGGGGATTGGGAAACCCTCTTGGATTAGTTAATGGTTTACACTGAAACATGCACAGATGGCAGGAGATGATGTGGAGAGCTGAGGCTAAGGCATGCTGTGGCCATTAAGCTATCAGATTCCAGTTCTGATAATGTCGGTCAGTGTGTCAGTCAGGCAGGACTCAGAGGAACTTAATGGTGGAGAGCTGTCGGTTTGCAGAGGGAGGGTCTTTATTAAGCAGATTGTTGTGAGAGCCCTTAATACTGGGACTTTATTGCATAGTTTATGTGCTTTGGTTTGAAATGTTGTCAGAACTTACTTCCCATTAATCCTGACCCCCCCCCCCCCAAATAGAGAACTTTTTGACATCTTAATTTTTGCTGATGTGCATTAAATAGTTAACCCTATTATGTCCAGCATATTGTAAGCTTTGTATTATAATTATGTGACAGTTTTAAAGCACATATTTAAGTTAGATTAGGTCTGTTTTGTTTTTATGTGGACTTGATTAAACAATTAACAGTATAAAATGTTTCCTTCTAATATTTACCATGTTGAAATGTTTGTATTCCCTGCAAGTTCCACTATATGAATTTTAAAACTTCATTGTATGAATGTTTATGTAATGTGGATTAATTATTAAATGATGTTCTCAGCTGTTGTACAGTATAGTTTATTCCATCTCCATTATAAATACCTCCTTCGTTACCTGTGAAGTCATGCAGCAGAATGTGGCCTCAATCCATCTGATTTGTATGCTGTTATTCATCAGTCTCTCTCAAATATTAATTTCAAAACACCCAAAAGGATTGCTGTACAGTCCTGGCTAAAATTTGGCGGAGCAATTAATCCATTGGTTGTTTTTTTGTGACTTCTTGGCCTAAATATTGTCTTCCATTTGTTTACATTTTTATTTTAGTGTTTTACAGAGCCCAGTGCCAACATAAATGTACAATTTCTTTAAAAATGTTTCTATGTTTTTAAGCTCCATGTCAAAATTCCTTGAATTCTTGGAGAGTTCCTTGTGTGTGCTTGTCAGAATCCTTGTTGGTGATCCTTATCTGGGCAGATGAAAGGCCTCAGAGTCCAACAGGAGGTTAACGGGCCTCTATACTGTGCTATAGCTACCAGAACTCCAGTGAAGCCTTTTTCTTAATTATGTATTTTTTACCTTTGTATCCTGTTTTAGGTAATTTGTGATTAAATTAGCACTTGCTTGGCAGTTGCTGTGCTTTGTTTTCAGTCATTGCCTGTGAGATCTTGAGAGCACGTGTTGCTGTTGACCCTGAATGTGACGAACCATGCTAGCCTTGTCATTTTTACATACGTGCTTCGCCCCTGTGGTACAGCACTGTTGTATTCTGTAGCTGAAGTTTTTGCAGCCAGTATGTTGTAAACCAAAAAAACAACACCTAATAACCCTCGTCTCAACGTTTTCAGCATGCTGTTGAGGCAAATACTTTGTTTAGCTGGTGCAAAATTAAACTACATGAAACAAAATGTTTAAGTGGCTCGTAGAGCACGAGAGTGAAGGTATTAAACACTTTTAAAACCCTCCTCTTGAGATGCAGCAGCTTTGACTCCTGCCATTTTTCATTTGACAGAGCTGAACATTTACACTACTACACGACGCTATTAAGTTTCTTTTCTTTATGTTTTATTCTGGGGGATATCACTCTTCTTGTTTATGACGGTAGAGCCGAAATATCGGATCTCTTCTACAGTATGCACGCTGGCACTGTGGTTCCCTTCTCTGTTCTGTTTTGCTTTTCCAGCAGAGCGCCATTCGCACAGCAGGCCTTATGTCTCATTTAGCTATGGCACGTGCAGGAGGAGAGGATCCGTTACATTTGGGTTGCTCTGACTCCCCTGGGAGCCTTGTCTCTTCACTTGTGACTGTCCAGCAACAGTTGCATTGTAAGAGACTCCCTGGTCAGAAGCCAGTGTCCAGTGTAATTGTGCTCTCAGGACTAGCACGTGCATCTGGTTTGCACTGGTGTAATTTTTTTTTTTTTTTTTTTTAGTTGCATATCCAGTGCCATTATTTGATCATTTTTTTTTTTATCTACACTGGACTGATTTCTCTAGCGACATATTTGGATTGTTCTGTACTCACAATCCCCTGTCTCACACAATAGCCATCTTTTAGTTCAACTGAAATTGATGCAACTTGTCATAAGTAGGTTACTCATAAATGTAAAAATGCTCTAGGCTGTGTTTTACTGCTGTGCTGCCTATTGACTTCTTCACAGATTCAGCCTATTTTGCTGGGCTATTTTGTCAGTGAAGCATTTTCATTTTCCACCTTACAAAGGGTCCTATTCAGCTGCACAGGGCTTTAATGCTCATTGATATCCGTTGAAAAACGAGCACCGTGCAAGGTTTAAGGTTTACATTTATTGGATTGTGACCTCATATCGAGGAGATATCCTAATTAGCATTCATAGACAACTCTTTCTTTTAACTAACTGTCTTCATCGATGGGGGGGTTCATTTTATTCTCTGGTATTTAATTAAATTTAATTACAATGATCCCCTGCTGTGCATCTTCAATAAAGGCAGTGATTTGCGATTCACGTGACTGTATCTATTCAAACTGCAGGGAAAAAAGACCCTTGTTCCTGATTTGCAACACTATAAAAAGATAGTTTTTGGTGGGGGCAGAGCAGTGAGAGTAAAGCGTTTTCAGTCATAGGGTGACATTAATGTGTTACAAGTTAACTTGCCGGAGTATTAAAGAGTGTGGAGCAAGTCACAGGCCCTGATTAAGTCAAAACTGCAGGCCTCTTGCAAAGCTTTGAATTACAACCCACAGACTTGATGGAGAGTTTCCGACTGTAGGGAGAGGGAAGAAGCCAATCTCAGACAAGGCACCCCAGGTTTGCAAACTGCTGTGGAACCCGTCAAGGCTCGGGACAGAGCCTGTCGTGCTGGAAAATGATCATCATTTAGCTTCTTCTGCTTTATTTTTTGTTATTTACATTAAACGCTAAATTGTACAATAAATTGTATAATTTGGAAAGTCTAGTGCAGCACAGTAGGCCATACAGTATGCCAGTAAGAAGCTCTTTATTGCGTACACTCCTAAGTTTTACAGATGTGAGTTGGTGTTTTTGGTACCTTTGATAGAGGTCTGTGCCTAAATCAGATAAGAGCATCTGAGAACCGATCTAAACATTTACTGCATACACTCAAGCACGGAGGAGAGACTGGTTCAGTAAGAGTTCATGAGAGAATAAATGAAACTTTAAAGCAATAACAGAGCGGTGATATTAAAATATGCCAGATACAGAGAGGGGTCCTTCGTGGCTTCAAAGATAACCTTGTTTAAAATGTAACACAGATGCTCTTCCAGTACAGCTTTCACAATAGCTGTGATGCTGGCCTATTTGGTTTTTCCAAAGAAACAAAAAGCACTATGCTGGATCAATAGAAATGAGTGGCCATGCGGTCCAAAATATCCTGGTTCACCACGAAAATGTGCTCCGCTACTCCCACTCCCACAGCTTTGCTGTTCAAAACATTCCCTTCGCTCCGAACAGAAACGTTGGCTCACCAGATTTGCTCCAGTACAAAATTAGGTCAGAGCCTATAACTAAAAACAGCCATCTGTCTTTTAATCAGACTTTTTTATGTGTCTTTATCTAGGAGTATTTTGAGGGCAGTGGAATTAAAACTGTCAGAGTAATAGATTTTCAATCCCTCCAAAAATGTGGTTTTCATTACTTCTCAGCTCAGACCTCGGATAACATCAAATCTACCTTGAATTTTTCAGCTTGTGCATCGTTATATTGTTCAAAACAACATTTTTTAAAGAGTAAATATTTATCCTGCATAAATCCATGTAACATGATTTTGTTATCCATGTATAGTTTCTTAATTTTGCATTTTTATTTAATTTGTAATCTTAACTAAAAAAAGGAATATCAATGGGTTTTTGGTTCACTGCTTGCCGCACCCGGTTCAGAACAAAATGTACTGGTTTGTTCTACAGCACAATCAAGATGAGACTTCTGGAAACACTTTTTACATTTGGATTGCTTAAGTGACACCATGTTTCAAGTGTGGAGTTCCATTTGGCAATGGGATAGCTGTTCAGCAAAAGTGCTGTAAGTGCGCTGTTACAACAGCTCCAGCTCCTTGGTGTAAGTCTGGCCAGTGATTGGGAAGGCTTTAACATGGTTTTTAGGCCATAATGGGAGATGACAAAATGAGCTAACTGTTCATTAACCTTCCTGACATGCGTTCTGTCATTTAGAGACCCATCTGAAGCTATCTGTAATGAATATGGATTCATTATGATCCGAGCTTAATTGAAATTGGACATAATGACTTGCATAAATTAAAATAAATCTCTTTCTTGCTGTTGTTTTCCTGATCTCATTTCCTTTTACTGTAACTCGCGTCTGTCTTTTCTTTGGTGTCCTCAAAATGTTGATGTAAAGGCCATGCTTGTTTTAACATTGGTTACAGGTTAAGGTAAAATGTTGTCAAAGTGTTATTTGCACAGAAAGATCCTATGGAAGTTTCCTTCTTCCCCTATTTTAAATACATTTTTTTTTAATCTCTGTTCAACAACTGTAGTGAAATTATATTGTGTTAATACTGACCATCTTTCTTCTTTCAGAAATCTTAATGCTTCTGTTCAAAGAACAAACAAGAAAGTGAACAACGATACGACTCTCAGGATACAAAATTTGTCTATACTAGTGCGCCAGATCAAATCGTACTACCAGGTGAGTGGACGATTAATTCCCTGTTTAACTCATCAGTATTGAAGCCCTGGTTTACTGGGCGGGGCACTAAAGATTTATTACTATAGCTTAATAGGCCGATGTTTTTGATGTTCCGAGCGACTTGCAGAGGTTGCAATTATCCCTTTTTGTCATGCAGACCATGGGTTTATAGGCCTGGGTTTACTGTAGGGACTTTGGCTCAGTGGTACAGCAGCAACATCTGCACCTGGGATTTGAGCCCACAGTGCTCCAGTCGCGAGTCCAGAGACCAAACCACTTCCAGGGTTCATTCTTCAATGCGACCATTTGATATTTTCAGTGGGTATTATTTGCTATTAAAATTCTATTTTCTAAACATATGCATTTCTTTTTGTCTATCATCAAGGTTTTCAGATGCTGGAGTTTGAAATTCAAGGCCAAGAGCTTTGTTGTTGGTGGAGAGAGAACTGCTTTTTCTGTACACACGCATGCACCCACAGATGTTTGTGGCCTATGTGATGTGGAAATGATAACTCTATCCAAATGTGAGGTTTTAAGAGAATGAGTAATATATGTGTAGCGGAGCTTAGTACCATCGCTGATAAACTGTACAAGCAAAGAAGTCTGCTTGCACATTCAGGAGAAGTGCTTGGTGGGTGGTCGTGCAAAACACATTTTAGAAGTGGTGTATTTCCCTCTCGTAGTCATGCTTGAAGTCTTCTGTTTACACATAAGACGGTTGTCCCCAGGATCAAGATGTGAGGAGACAAATGAGGTCTGTTTTTAGCCAGTGGATCTGGTCTCCCCTTGTTCTTGCTTCTGGTTTTCATTTGAGGTTCAGTAATGTAAGATTTGCATGATTTGCAATATAAAAAACAAAGACATTTGGGGGAAATTAAAATCTGCTCGCTTTTTCCTCCTTTCTGTTCAAAACCAGGAATCTTTACAGGCTACGGCAGAGATTAAATTATTTCACAGTTTGTTTGCTGCAGTCTACACTAAATAATGCAACCAAATTTCAACTACATGCTGAATTACTATAAAAAAAGCTATAAAAGCCCACTATGATTGCTTTGTTATAAATGACAACACTTCATTTTGGCACTGGACTGCCGTAATTGGGGCACTTAAATAATGCTTTTGTTTGCTTGACCTTAATTTGGTATTATAAATATAATTATCACTGATTGAAATAGGGGATGTCAACCCATTTCATTATGTAAGTGGTCGCAAGCCACAGTTGACCATTTTCAATTTGCTGGAGTAATAGAAGTCTTTCACCTGATGTGGGACAGCATTGTGCGTGTGACCTGGGCAGCTCTCGAACAGATTGCATCCTGTCTGGTCTGCAGTGTTGCGGAGGACAGAGATAAAGTGAGGGCCGCGCTGTGAAAGCATGCTGCTGTGGCTTTAAAGCCCCCTGGGGTGGTGATCAGGTTGCATGAACATCTGGCCATCAGCCTGTACCAGTGGCATCCTGTCCCACAGCGGCAGTCACATTTGACTGTCCTTCTGCTACGGCTGTGGCGCCCTGCTAATTGTGGGGGGGGCTGGACCACAAGTGTGCACAGGAGTGCTCTCAGCTCCAAGAACAGCGTTTCATAGGGCTTTCAAGTTCAGATTTTTATGTGACAAAATTAGTCCTGAATGGCACCATGGGCATATAACATGCTATATACCATGTACCTCTGTACCACACATTGTGAGCAAATCCTATAAAAACCCTCTTAAATATATTCTTTTATGAACCAACGTTATATGTAAATTTCTCTGTTTGTTTTAAAAGGTATTCATTGTGTTGTAGCCACGGTGATTACGATTTAAGCCTTTCACGTGGTAAATATGTGTTCTTTCACAACCCTAAAGGATCTGGTCATCTTTTTCACTTTGATGTGTATAAATTAATGTACTGTTTCTGAGCATGGAAGTGCATGTTAAATCCCCGGACCTTCTCCTGATTGTCTGTATAAAAGCCTGGCAGCCTGTCCTGCTGTGTGGTGATCGTCTGTGGCTCCCTCTTGCACCCTGTCCCCTCTGCAGCAGCTGGTCCTCCAGTAACTTTCCACCTTTGCCAAAATTGAATGTTAATTTGCAGAGCAGGTCAAAAAAACATTTGTAATTCTTGTTGTCTTTTGGAAGACTCTGAATTGGTCTGGATTTTAAAATTGTGTTTCAGGTTTCTGATTCTTATTTACATTTATGGGGGGTGTTATGTGAGATTATTTACATGCTGAAGTTAAATAAGGTATTTTGTGTACATCCAAACGTTTATGCAAAACTGCATAAATATTGTGTCTGAAATGCTGCCGTTGCTTTGTTTCACATAGCTGTATATTTTACTAGTACAAGGCTTCACATGAGATTTTAAGATGCTCTGTACTTTTGTAATCTGTTCCATAAAAATATGATTTTCATCATGACAAAATATGAGACTTATAAATTTTTAACATGCGCCATTTATATATTGCTTTCTTATAGGTGTGTTTCCTTGATTGAATAGATGTTCTTTCAGATTGTGGGAGTATTATTAAATGTACCAGAAGCAGTTTCACTCAATCGTAGGAGCTTCAAAATGTGTTCTGCAATGGCTCATAAGACAAAACGCATAGATATGAAACAAGATGAAGTGTTTTGTACTCTTGGCGCAGGTTTAAGTGTCTATATCCTGTTCTCTCTGGTTATGTGTTTCTCATGGTCTTTCTAAAATGGTGCTTAGAATGTAGGATGGCCAGTTAACATCTGTGAGAGAGATGTCTCTTTTTGATGTCTGTGGTTAGTGTGTGCAGCGTGCAAATGTGAACTTTTTAAATTATATATTTGGGATTTTAAGAATTTCAGTCATGATAATTTAGGAGGATGTTTGCATCAGGAAATTGCATTTTTTCTCTTCAACTCTGGGTGCTGGCAAAGATAATTGGGCCTTTGTGCATGTCATTTAACACTCTGAATAATAACTATGACCCATGCATGATTCAGCTTGCTGGAAATAGCCTACTGAGAAGTACAGCTGATTCATGCAAAGGAAAGGAAAAGGAACAAGAGAATATTAATGACTTGTTTGAGTAGATAAAAGGGTTTGAAATAGTAAAAAAGTCAAAACTAGATGGAGTGTTCTTCTGCTTTTTAAAGTGTTAATCTTTTACTTCTCAAAAACTTGCAGTCATGATATTGGATTTAAAGACTCTTCTGGCAGTTAACCCCAGCTAACCCCAGCAGATTAATAGGAAATGCACTGTTGCTCACTAGGCTGGTTCTTTGCAGCCCAGTCAGCTGGACAGGAAACACTGCCCACCCCGGGATCCAGCTCATAAACCACCTCCAGGCCACAGTCAGTTGAATCCAATTTTAATTCTTAATGCCACGCTTTTCTTTTCATCATGGCAGGCAGTATTCAAAACACTTTCCGCAATGCTAGAGTTTTCACACATGATTTGTAATAGCAGAACTAATCTGATCGTTTTAACAAGCAACTAGGAAATCAGTCACATGGATCATGATCTCTTGATGTAATTCAGCAAAGTGAGAGTCTCTTTTTCACCGCCCTCCCTGCTTTCTGAATATTTGCTGTCTGCCTTGGTGCGCGTGTTGTCAAAGCTTGATTGCAAAACATTATACCTAATGACATCAAATCTGATGTTTTGGAAATATTAAGAAATTGTAGATCCACTGCTGTTCTTAGGACAATCTGTCAGGCTCACTGCAGTATGAAATTGTCTGATCCGGTTATAGAATTAAAAGTACTCTGTGTGGAAGCTAGCTAGTCTAAAAATATTAGGGCCCTGTGAAGGTTCACTTTAAATGAGCCTCCGAAAGCAAGATTGACTTTTTAAAGACACTTCATTGTAGTTGGGTGAGAATGGGTTGCCCACACATACCCTCCATTTGAACATCATAGTCACCTCTACAAGAATGTTAATAGTTGGGTAATGGAACAAGCTGTACTCCTATGCTGCCTGTCAGCTTTGATCTCCGAGCCATCTTTGGGCTGCTTGGTGTGCTGTTTTTCTGCATCTGCACCTATTGTTGTTTCAGCATCAGTGCTCTGGAGATTGCTACCAAAAACAGACTGATATCCCAGGTTATCCTGTGATCTCTGCTCCTCCCTCACTAGGAAGAAATTATCCAAAATTAAGATTTTTTTGGAGAGGAAAAGCTCTGAGGCATTAAATCCAGCGCTGATAGTATTGTTCTGAAGATGCATGCATTGGTAATTGAGCACATTAAAGCACTTGAGTGTGTGTGAGATAGACTAGCTGATTTTGGAAATTGTATGTTATGTCACTTTTTGCCAAATGGGTCTTTAAGCAGCCAAGGTTATCTTCAGGGAGATCTGTTTGATCCTGGACAATGAATGGTGTTTGAGAGACAGGAGACCACACACAATACACTGATACTAGGCAGGGAAAAAGGATACCCACAGTGAACTAGACCTGCTCCCTAAATCCAATCTATTCAAGTCTCACCGGACAGTAAAATTAACATATTGTTTTCTGTTAATGGGGTCATGTCCCTTAGATTAAAAACTCTTAAAAAGACTCTTTCTTATTGATTAATTTTTGAACCAGAACCACTCTGAACTTATATTTCTCCCATAGAGCAGCTTGACAGATGATTCGTGGCACTTGACTTGGAGATCTCTCTTAAGAATCTTTCAATTGAAAAAAGCTGAAGCGTGTGGGCTGGCACGGTGCTAGATATCTTCCTGTGCAGCTCTGGAATGGCAGATAAGGGATATGAAGATAGATTTGAAAATAGAGGCCAAGAGCTTCTTTTCTGCTCTAAAGAAGGAAGCCTGAAAAGAATCAGTGTAGGCAAGCAACTCTTATTTTATTATTTGCCTGAGGTCAATAATGCAAATAATGTATTGTCATGAGCTAGTATTTGTATAAAGCACAAGAGAGCACTTGTTGTTCAAAAAGACATCTCACAGGTCATTGTGTCCCATTTCCTAACAGTGTTTATGGACTAATTGCATGCGTGTTGCCCTTTGTTTTGAGTCCAGTAACCCTGCGCCAGGCTTAAGTGAGCAGTTATTATTGTGACACTGAAAGCTTGCTTGTCACTTCAGGATCAGGTTTGGACTGGCAAAGGGTAGCGCATGGTGTTCTGTCGGTATGAGAGGGTGGTCTGGCGGTCTTGCCGTCTCGGCAGCTGTGTTCCTCTGGGGTGAGAGAGGCCTCCACTGACCCCCCAGACAGCCAAGCAAACACTGTAGGAGATCAGCTGAATCGGAAAGAAAATATTTCAGCACAAGCTGTTTCACCAGAGCAGATCTTGATTTCTTCCATATTGTTCCAATGCAGCTGTTAAGAGAATAATTGCCCCCTCAATGACTGATGGGGAAATATGTACTGCTCTAAGCCATGGCTTGACTCGAGTTGTGGCGGTTGTTTTCTTCTGTTTGTGAAGTGTTCCCAGATCCTGGGATTTGTTGTTTTATTTTAAATGGCTAGCTTTTGCAAAGTAAGATATAGTGCAGTATAACTGATGACAGTTTCTTAATTTCAGCCTAAATTGTGAATCTCGGAAATGTTGGAGTATTGTGGAAGTTTTGGAGCAAACCAAGACAGGCTCAGTTGCAGTCTAGACTGCAAGTGAGACACGGCAGATATTTTCTGCTTCAGATAACTAGAGGTTTTGGAAAAACAGAACCACAAGAAGTATGCTGTTTTAAATGTTAACCCACACAGTATTGGAAATGTGGTAAGGCATTTTGCAAAGGAAAAATTACAGCTGGCATTTCACTGTGGAAGATGAGCGGGGAGTTCTGCGACATGAATCAAAAGAACCACTTACTGCCCAGTTTTTTTCTTTTAGTTGTTCAATCAGATAATGTGCATTTTCACAGGTTCCCTACTTTCATTTCATATCTAATTATTAAATAACTTAATTTTACACTGAAGCTGACAGGAATAATCTTGGGACAGAAAGATCTGGTGTGCAGGGAAGTCTAAAAGCTACTAAAATTAAAAACATTTTCTTTACAGTTTCCAAACTGTTTTTTCCAACCTTAAAGCTAGCCTTAGCATCTATTCAACAAATCTTGAGGAATAGGGTCAGGGTAAAGAAAAATATGTTTTGGAAATATTAATGCTGTGTAACACACTCGTCCCTTGAGCAAAAAGTAATGTCTTTGAAATCACATGTAGATTTCTGTCCTGATCTGAGGTTCATGCTGTGCAGACTGTGCAGAGGGAAAGCTAATCCCTCATGTCCTCATACTGGTAATATATTAGTACTGATTTATTAAGGACTATAATCTTCCTTAGTAATTAAGAATCAGGGATAGATCTTACAAACAAGAGCCTCTGTCTTCTGTTTTCATGCCCTGGCTATTTGTAATAACCGCTTACTTCCCTGTTGCCTCTAGTATCTGTGAGGTTTAATTTGTCAGCATGCTCACTATGGCTGTTGTAAACTTGGTATTTTCTCATCCATGTCAAGGAGGAAGGTGTTTGAAATATAAGGTTCGTTGTTTCTAAATGGCTCTCTTCAGAACACACTGTAAATCATATTTTTGTGAAAAGTAATTATTTTTGAATAGTGAATTAAACAAGCAGTCTGTTCTGGGTTGGTGTCAGGTCTCAAGAATTTGAACTGTGAATTGTAGTGTTGTTTAACAGGGTACAAAATGAACTCAAATGCACATTTGCATCATCTATTCTCAATGTATTATCCTTTTATTAAAAGTGCAGATATCGCCATCTTAGATTCTTTTAAAAGAGCTGAATGAAAACAGGCCACGCTGCATGGAAACTCTTAGGTAACTGGAGGTTTTTATTTGGACTGCATAAACTGGTGAACAGTAGCTCATTCTCGGAGAGAAATAGGTCTGGTCTCAAAGGAATTAGGGCTAGTTTCCGGAAATGGGCAAACTTGTGACTCACAATTTGAGCTTTCTGTGTTTTTTGAGCACAAGTTAACAGGCAGAGCTACTTTGAGATCTATTTAAGCTTAAAATTGTCCTATCCCTCCCCACCACTGTAGTAGCTATAATTACTTTTCTAATTTAGTATGTTTTTGTAAGTAAAGTGTACTGTACTATAGGCTGAAGGATGCAGCTTCCTCTGGGTTGAATTAGTAAAAAGCATGTTTGTTCTGGAGGTCTGAGATTTGCTTTGGAAATTACATGAATGTACTATAGTCTGCAAGCACAGTGACTTTCAGTTGTCTTTTGAGTTCAGAAGTACAGAAATTTACTTTTTTGTACAAAACTGGCCTTTGTTTGAGATAGGCCACTTGGAAGTTTTGGCAGAAACTGTTTCTTATTGAGCAGCTTTGTACAGTAACCTTGTGAAAAGCCCCTGCAATGCCAGTGGCCTTGAAAATTATCTTTGCTGGGTGATTTCCAACACCCATTGCACTTTGTGTGTGTAGTCACAGAAAAGTTGTTTTTCCAAACCTTGCAGAATAGAAATGATATGTAATAATATCAATCCTATAATAATTGAGTGAATATCATAAAACATTTGTGAGTTATGCAGTGTGTCTGCATACAACGTGGTATGCAAGGCCGGGCTATCTACAGTACATGGTGGGCATCTTTGGCAGATGAAGGGAAACTGGAGCGCCCCACGAAAACACAGATGTGGGAAGAACATGGAAACCCCAGACACTGGGTACCCCAGAGGCTCGGAAACTGAGCCTCAGCATCCAAGAGCTGTAAGGCAGCATCGCTGTCTCTCACACTAGCATGCTGCGCTGAGCTACAGAAGAAATTGTTCTCAGCTCACGTTCTGAAGGAGGATGAACTGCTTTAATTTGATGCATTGCTCACATGCATCTGATTCACATTGCGCTGCAGACATCTGTGATTTGTGTTGCATGTGCACAATTTTCATGGATGTTCTCTGTGCTTGATCAGACACTACATTTTGTCCTCCTGTTTTGCCTTTGCTTTCTCTTGCTAGTGGATGATTTTTTTTCCCCCTGACTTTTTTCTGTACCAAATGAATAATTAGTTAATAAATAATAACTGCTTTGAGACCCTGGTCCCCTCTCTGTATGGCAATATTAATTTTGCTTTTACACAGTGCACTTCACAAGTCATATGAAATTCATCACAGCTCAACACAATTCACAAATAGAGGTGGCTTGAGAGGACCTTGTTTATTCTGTATCTTTTCTAATAATTGCAATACCTTATTGGATCTGCAGGTTTCTGTCTTTTCTGATGTAAAATCGTCCTCGCTTCCAGTATACTATAATCCCCCAAGTGACTGAAAGCCACATGCACTGCTGTCCTGCTAGCGGGCTTTCTGCTGAAGGAGAATAATTACTTTAGGAAGCCAAGGCACATTGAAAGACGCACAAGATTTTATCTGGCAAATTACAGTTCCTGGTTTCACTCATTAAAAGCATTTAAACAATTATAAAACGCTTCATTTTCAGGAAGTATTTTGGGACACACTAAAAAGGAAAGGAACAAGCTCTGGCTTGTGTTCCCAGCTAATTAGAATACAATGGCTTGAACAGCAGTAAAGAGACACGTTAGTTTTAGTGTAATAATACTGGAACTGGAAGATTAATTTTCCTCAGTGTGGATTTTTATAGTATAAAGTCACAGGGAGTTTTGCAAGGTTTGGTAAAATAATTTGAGGTAGTCTCTGGACTTCGTCTGTAATGTAGACCTGTAGGCTGCCTCAAGCAGTAGCCTGCATTTACAAATGCCTCACTGGCATTCCTTGTTATACCCATTGTAAGTCTGTGTCATAAAGCCTCTTGCGTTCAATGGCCAAAGTGGATATCAATCTTTCTGCAGTGACCTGATTTTAAAAAAGCAGTAGACTTCAGTTGTGAACAGACTTAAATCCTGTGATATCTTCTGCCTTATTTGCAGATGGAACTACCAGCAACTACCAGAAAGCTTAAGAACTTGCATATAAGCCACTTACAAGCCTTTTGCTCCCTTTACTGTTTCACATTTCTTGACTTTGCAGATTCAATGGATGCATTAGTCTTGATTAGGAAAGTAAAAAGTCCTTATCAATCTAGTCAGTATTTGACTGATCAACTGCTTAGCTGTTTTCATCTTCACTGTCTTGCAGCATGCAGTACAGAGCTAAGCTGCTGCACAGTTTTTGTTCCTGGCTTTTACAGATTTTCTTCGCTTGAAGTAAATCGGTAATCAAGTGATTTCTTCGCTTGAAGTAAATCGGTAATGGAGGAATGGGGATTGACCTGCAGCCTGTTTCCCCTCTTGCACAGCTGCTCGTTATCTCTCAGTAGTGCCACAGCGTGGCTCCTGTGTCGACCTTTGTTGGGTTCATGTTGGAAAGATTTTTTTTTGGGGGGGGGGAGATGGGACTGGTTTGTTTTCATGACCATTGAAAATAAGAAAGATGGAATTCATTCCTTACAGCGTTTTTGCATCCAGGACCTTTGTAAACCTCTTTGCCCTCTGTACTTGCTTTAGGTCAGTGAGTACTGATCTGACTGTGTCATAGCCCTGGCCGTTAAATGCAGAGCAACAGTCCTGGTTACTAATTAGCTTTTCAGATCCCGTGTTCGGGGAAGTGTAGGAGGAGGTCTTGGGCCTCTGATGAGGGCGGCTCTGGAGGCGAGCTGTCACTGCCCTGAGAATCCAGAGCTTGTGAAGTGATCGGGCTTGGAGACAGATGTGGAGAGGCTGGAAGGTGGTGGGGCAGGTTACAGCCATATGGTTTAACCGCCCTGAAGGAGTGTGTAAGAGAGCCGCAGCAGCGTGAGGCTCATGTGGGCCTGGATTGGCTGGAGTGAACTTCTGCAGCAGGAGCAGCCTGAGGCCCCGGGCCGTCCCCACACTGAGTGCAGGGAAGAAGATGGATAGCAGCAGAGAACAAAGGGAAGGGGAGCTAATTACTGCAGTGACTCCCACTGGACGGTTATGAAACCTTTTAGGAAAGAGCCATACTTAAAAGTATAAAAAATGTTGCAGGTCTCAATATGCTCTTCATTAATAGATCCCAACTTATTGACTATCATTGACTAAGTGAATAGTCTATAGACTATTCTAGATGCATTTACTGTGTGTCATGTAAATAATATATGATACTTTTGGCTGGAACTGTTCACATTCATTCGAAATCCATATTACATGCTTTCTCCAAAGGAAGAATGAATGTTATAGCAGGAAACTAACCTGTATATGTAAAATTGATTTTAAATCTGGGATAATAACCTCAATTTTAGTGTTGTAGGATTTTTTAATCATATTATTTATTGTATATTTGATGAAGAAGAGAAGTGAATCTTTTTTTTTTAATATTCACCTAGAAGGGATGGATTATTTTGGTGCTTTGTAACGGCAAATACTGTCATTTTTGACAATGGAGCACATACAGTAACAGATCCCAGTTCCATTCCTTTTCCCATTTACATTTTTATTGGTCCCTTATGATAATTGGACCATGTCTCAGCAAAATTGTTCTTTTTTGAAAAAATGTAATTTTGTTCATCGCAGATAGGAGTGAAAGACTTGAAGAAGAGGGAGACTGATCTAGCCCTTGGCCTTGACAAGCCAGGCAGGGATGAATAAGCCTGGTGACGTCTCCATGGCAACCTTTCCTGGCTCTGCAGAATGAGTCGACTGTAATTCAGGCGTTCAGGAGTTTACAAGGCACTGCTCGTCATTGTATATCCCCCCAGAGGGCCTTCACAATCTCCTCCTTTCACAGAAGAGCAGGGAACCGGGTGTGGCGACACGGGCCACAGGTAAACTGGACACTGCACTGCAGCAGCAAGGTGGTGAAGTTTTAGGGACTTAAAAAGGTACGACGAAAAAAAACAAAAAACCTGCACATATGTCTTATGTTCCCTCCAAAATTATCATACTAACCCCAAGATCAGAGTTTCAGTCTACACATGTTCTTTATCGAGCAAATATTTTGATGTTGAGTTAAGGAAAATAATTCCTTAGAGCTGCTTTCTCCTTTAAAGTTATAAAGGTACTTGTACTATGACAGACACCAGGCTTATAGCGCCGTGTTTAACTTTTATGCACTAAACACTGAGGGCTGTAAGTGACACCTTGGTAGCTTGTCATAAAATGGGGACTCCCAGCTTCCTGCTTCTTCACTGTTTTTCTAGACTGAAATGTGACCTGTTCTTGGGGCGCGGTTTTCGTTCTCTCAGCTGAGGAAAACACCAGCGTTATTCATGATTAGACACCCATATTGGCTACAGACAAAAAGTCAGGATGTTTATAGAACTACTGGAAAGTTGGTAGTGCTGTAAATGTTTTTCATCCTAACGAAATGAAGTGGTCTATCTAGATCTTTGTATTTAGATCTGTGGATATCTCACTGTGACGCACGTGTAGAAAGTACTCCATAGCTAATGCACTGTACATCTTGAATTTGTATTTTCCATTTAATTTCAGCATGTGTTTTCATTAAGATGCATGAGTGATGAATTGAAGTCAAGAAAAAGCACTTGGGGTTTTATTGTTGACAATGGAAATATGTGAGAAGATGTTCTGTTCTGACATGTAGCTTTCTGTCAGAGAGGAACATGACTCCGGCATTGTTCCTTTCTCCCAGAGCAGTCATGTATTATGCATAAGGAATATGCAGTAATCGCACATCATGCTAATGTTAACACTACATAATCCTGCATTTGCTTCATCCTGCTGTGTGTTGAACTTTGCATTTCCACACTGTAATCTGTGTTCATGACTGTGGGTGTTAAGAGAGTAACAAATGAACCACTTAGGTGAAGTGATGTTGATTTGCTGAACATTTTATCTTGCGATTACTGTGGTTGGGATATGTATCCGTTCTTTTTCCCTATTGTGTGCTCGAAATCAGTTCATTTGTTTTTATTAGGTTAAGTGCAACAAAATGAACGCATCCATTATCCTCTCAGCTGTTGAATGCACTACACAAAGATATTGCAGCTGCTTTCCCTCAACCTGCCTGCAAAAAATGTAAACCAACTTCTACAGTAGAGCAGCTCAGGAAGGTGGAAGTTGCTTAGTCTTAAAGAAAGCGTGAAATTGTTCTGCATTTGGCCTAAATGTGGAAGTTGGCTTTACAAACACATGGCTTTTTGGAGACAGGTGGTGAAAATGAGTAATGGGAGGGTGAGGAACACACAACTGAAAGAGTTTTGTATCTGCTATATTGTTGGCCCAGCATGAATTTTCTTTCATTAAGAAAATGAACACACAGTAACACCATTTTCAGACCTCGTAACTAACTCCATTGTGGGCTATAAATAATATTGATGCAAATGTGGTTAAAAAAATATGTTCACAATGAAAAGGAAAAAGAGCGAAATACATGCAAAGTCGAGCCTTTTTTGGTTGCTAACTTGTATTTTTTTTCCAGGCTACAAAATAATGTATCTCCCTATTCTAGCATTTATTCTGTATATACTTACAGTACAGTGCCTTGGAAAAGTGAAATTACAAAGTGATGTATGCATATTTTGTAAAGTTAATATATATTACAGAACTGAGTGCTCAATCTGAAAACTAGTGTAAAATTACAGTAAAAGTCAGCATATCAAATGTGGAAGAGATTATAACTGGATTTTTATTGTGACTTATACATGGATTCCTATACTAGCAATCTGCTGTGAATAGATCACTTGGAAAAATCTCCAAAAGAGTCCTCAAGCATGTACATCTTGTGCTCTAGCGTTTCTGAGTAAGAGGACTGACTTTCATCAATGGTATTTAGTGCTCCCAGAGATAAAGAGTCATCAAAGTCCAGTTTTGGATATAATACTGTACTGAACAGTGCAACAACTTCCAGTGTCTTGTATCTTTTCCCAAAAATCCTGCAAGATTCCAGGCAGCTTGTGCTTAACAGGGACTGATCTACTAGCCCTTATTGAAATGGCTGCAGTGTTTCTTCTCCAGACCTCAGTTTGGTCTGTATAAGTTTGGCTCTGTGACTTAAGTGATACAATCCTAGTTGGCACCAACCCTGAGAAACGGGCTTATACTCAAGATATCCTTCTGCACTCCGCATGCTTTGTCTTATCACAAAAAGGAGTAAATAGCTGATGACAGGTGAAGAGGTTAGAGGGGCAACTGCCAAAATGTTAATTCACATGCTGTACTCTGCCTTATTTCAGCTACAGTCCAAGCTAATGAAAATGTGTCTTTAAAGATGAAAATTGCTGAACCCTTTAAAAACCTGTTGTAATTAGCCTATAACATTATGCGCGCTTGCTGTTTGTTGACTTCTATTGTTACAGGGCAGTACTACTGTGCTCAGGAAATAAATCAATAGGAAGCATTATAGGTAAGGATGTGAATCGTTTCTTTTTCCACTGCCCATTTTCACAGGCTTGTTTTAGGCTGTGAGCTGATTCATAGTGTATTCCCCAGACAAAACTGAAAATGTTTCTATAGGGGCTAATTCAGCATGAGGAGGCACGCAACAAAGAAAGTTATAGTGATTTCTGTGTAAATTAAAGCTAGTTATAGATGGAGAGAGACATTTCAGAATCTAAAAAGGCATCCTTCCTCAGTAATCTGCTGTATTGGAAGTGAACAACAACATTGCAAAGATTACAAAGACTAATATAATGGAAATGGATTGTTTCTGTAACACATGACCTCCTTCTCCACACCCACATGTACACAAGTTTTATCTGTTTGCCTCAAAATACATAGCTACCTTTTCCCAGTAGGAACGGATGACTGTGAAACATATTCTGACATTCTCTGTTCCCATCTTATATGGTTGCTGTCATAATCGTAGGATTTCATCCAGCCATTTCTTCCAGTGTGCCAGGATATCACGTTTGACAAACATCCCTGGGTAGATTGTTCCAGACTCTCGCAACCATTTGTGCACAAATTGCTTCCTATTTTCAGCTCCAAACACATTTCCATCTGGTGTTGTGTTTCACTGTTGAACTGAAAAACTCACATTGCTGTGGATTTAGCAGGGTATACTTAAAATAAATGTTTAATGACAGGCATCAAAGAGCAGCATGATCTTGGCAAAGCTCCTCGGTAGAGCTTCTGTACCTCCATTTTGCTGTTTACGCTGCCATAATTTATCAATCAGCTCTGGCATCTTGTGTACTGTATTGATATGTTATTTCTGTTTTTTTAATTTTTTGCTTTGATCACACAAGACATGATGCTTGATTGTTGTAAAGTACTTTGTTTTTTAAGTAAGCTTCGTTTCTCACTGTAGAGAGAGAGTTCTGTAGTTCAGCTGATCCTCTCTGGCTCTTACAGGTTTAATTTCCCCTTGTTGTTGTTTTGTTTTTAGAGTGGTGTGACAGGCACCCATTTCAGCAAAAAACGTGTTTCTGAAAAATAATCTGTCAGGTTGAGCCCGAGATATCAGAGTGGTACAGATTTCAGTAAACAATGATCCTCAAAGTGCTGTGTTGACACTAACTGGCCTATATGTGGGATTTCTTTATATAGTAGATGACACTGTCATCGTCGACAGTGTCTGCAGAAATAGCAGCAGATAATTATGCTAAAAACAAGAGTTTGTGACTATGTGGACTCAGCATTTCTTCAGCTATTTGTTATTTTTCAGTACTGCAACATATACGGACAATTTGGATTGATAACCAGAATAGTGTCTTTGTCTGAGCAGTACCTAATTTCAGGCACCAGGCCCATGTAACAGACGACCGCGTGCTTCTCTGTGGTATAGTGGGTAAGAAAGGGTCCTGGCTGTGGCCGAGAGAACAGTTCTCACGCTTCCTCGGAGTGGAGCCGGTGGCTTCGTGACCCTGTGCTCGCCATGAGGGAGCAGAGAGTGTTTACCAAGAGTCCATCAGGGTCACAGCACACCACAATGCACATAGCTACTGACTCCATTTGAAGTCCAGCACATTTTGCTTGGTGCCACACGTACAGCTGCTCAGTTCTCTCTCGGGTTCCTTTTTTGTTTCCAAGCTAGAGAAGTTTTGGAATAAATAGTGTCTCGCATCTAAACTTAGGATCTCAATGTCATTTCATGTGTGTAATGCATATACTGTTTATTCCTCATCTGCGACCCAGGTGGCCATGGAGGGGGGAAATGGGAACCACATCACAGAAAAGGCTCTGTGTTTGATAAAAGATTTATTATTATCGTCCTAAAATTGTTTTAAAATATGTTTTAGAATTTAGAAATTTAATTTAGAAATTAGTGCTCTTTAAAAAAAAAAAGCGTAGATATTTTTTTCTGAGTTTTTATTTTTTGAGCCTTAATGCAGAATTGCCTTTTGGGAGGACTGGAGAGCCCAGCTCCAAAAAAGGAAATTTGTGCGTTTTTGAAAAAAAAAAAGTAATTTCCCAGAAATGCAGAGAAGACCATGTGGTGCCAACTGAACAACAGACATGTTCCCATTAAGACTCAGGTGTCTGGCTAGAGAAAGGACCTGGAGGCTCCAGGGGTGCCCTACAGTTGAGTAGTGTGTTCCAGAAAATGAATTTCTCCCTTTCACTACTAGGGACTCCCAACCATGATGAGTTTCTAAAAAATATATAATCTCAGATTATTTCAGTTTTCATACCGGCCCAATTTGGAATTGCCAGTTTTGTACTGTATATGAGATGTTGTTGATGTGCTCTTCTGCCCATGCCGTCCTGTCAGATTCCCCCAGTACCTGACAGGAGAGTCAGCCCTGACTGGAGTAGAGCCGCATCTCTCACTGATGTCATACAAGCTCGCAGGAGCCTGGGCTGGTCACAGGAATCGCATTGTGACAGAAAGCTGGGAGAGACCTGGCTGACTTTTCACAGCCTGCCTTGTTGGGAACAGTGGTGTATTTTATTTTTTTAACTGATGCAGTTAGTTGAATATGCTGTGTGATGTTAAGTGCTGTAAATGAAGATTCATTAACATATTTTAAGCAATTTCAATAATTCCCTTGATATTTGTTTTATGAATATAAAATATTAAAATATTGAGATGAACAGAAACAAGAAAAGGTTTTGGCATAAAAACATTTGTAATTTTACTTTTAATTCAGTGATTCTGAAATCAGTGTTATTTGTTTTTATGATCATTTAGAAATGATCTTTTCTCTTGGGATTGGGTATCTATGCTGGAAAATGAATTATAGCATAGTTAATTATTTTGTGTAATAAAAGTTATAGAAATGCATCTCCAGAAAGTGACCCCAAAGAGAGCCTTCCACTGAAAACTACCTCCTCTTTAAGCCCATTAATGATGCTCTTAAGGATAAGAATATTTACTTCAGATAGTTTTAGAAACACACATGCTGTAGAAGTCAGAGATACTTCAATATGCTCATCTTGTGGGTGGAAGGTGTTATCTTTAGATACTTGGCTAAAGAACAGAATGCCAGAGGAAACTGGCTTGTAGAGGAGAGACCATGTGATTCACTCTGTAGCTGGCAGTGAATTCAAATCATCACTCTTCTGTGGGGATCAGCCAAACACTAACTGCTTTGGCAGGGAATGCCCAGTAGAGGAATGGGTTCAATAAAAATGTTAATGGAAGGAAGTGCTATCTTTTGATAAGTCCGTTATTGCTGCCTTTCAATGAACATTAAAACCCGATAGAATTAGCATTAGCTTTTGTGGAGGAAATGTCCACCCTTTGTGAAGTCTTACAGTCTGCATGCCCCTGTAAAAAGAACATCCTGTGTCAGCTAGTGTTTGTGTTTGAGCTTTGAAGATGTGCTGTGCCTGTTTATTTTGGGTTTTTAAAATAGGAGCTCCTGTAGCATACGAGTGAAGAATCAGTGTGTTCTGGGAATATATAGGAAGGCTATGTACCCTGTGTTGTTTTTTTTTTTAAATGGGTGGCTTCACTAAATGCTTTGTTTGTGAAATGAAGTGTCCACATGACTGTCAGAAGAGCCTCCTGACCGCGTTCTGCGCAGCCTGGGGCACATAACATGGAAGTGCTCATGATGCCATCAGTGCTTCATTATTAAAGGGCTAGAAAAACTTTTTCCAGGGAGTTCATCTGATTTTTCTTTGCAGATCACACTCTATATGTCCTTCGCTTTGGTTCTTGGTTGTTTGCTGTTCTCAATGGTGAAGTAAAAATCACTTCTGGAAAGTTCACCTGTAAGCCGACTGCAGATGTCAAGTGTGGACGAGTTTACGGGTGCTCTGAAGCCCATTGGTCTGAAAGCTGTGCAGCCCTGATAGATTCCTTCACCTTGTTCCTCACCTTCAGCCTTGGAAATAATTTCAAAAGCGTCTTTTCTTGGAAAAGAATGGCATATTGCAATCTAAGTATCTGCTCACAACACAATATTAAGAATTCACACAAAATTCCGAGAAGGAAATAGGAGCAACGTAATAAGTTGATGAAAATTAATTAAACTTTTTGTGTCTTTGTGTTTACTTTGCTTATATCATTGAATCAATTTCATGGAAATATCTGGGATCTTAAAGAGATAATTCAGTTTGCTAGGTTGGATTGAATAAGCTGTGCAATATAACCTCTTCAAACACTTCTTCTGCCTATCTTGGTTTAACTGTTTGCTTCTGTTTTTCTAGGAGACATTGCAACAGCTAATCATGATGCCCCTTCCAAATGTCCTGGTCCTGGGCAAGAATCCTCTCTCGGGTAGGTTTGGAACTTGAACTTTGAACTGAACAGTACAAAAACCTGCTTCGCATTTAACATCTGAGAGGCTGATGTGGGGACAGTAATGTACACATGGGGACGTTTGTCTTGCTGAAATGTTCTGTTATTCCTAAAACATCATTACTAGGAGTCAGGCTACTCTTTTTAATGTCACAGATGCAATAGATTTGGAAAACATTTACTTCTCCAATTCTGCTTACGGGGAAGTGTGCTTTAGACTGTAACTTAGCTCTGCGCAGTTCTGTATTTTCTGCAGTGTCTAGCATATGCACAGCTCTCCAGCATTTTGTTGAGAAAGAACATGGGACCCTGAGCTTTTAATTTCACTGACCCATTCAAAATCTTTTTCATCTCTCGTTAGTTTTATGTTCACAATTTTAAATACAAGGATTATTGTAATATCCTGTGCTTAGGGGGTGGCATAGATCATTGGTTGAGCTTTGAAAACACGAGTGCCAGTTGTGGGTTTGAGTCTCTGGTGCTGTTGTACCTTGACTGAGGTACTCTAGGCCATCCAGCTGTATGAATGAACCAGCATTGCTGTGGGGTGATAGAATTGTGCAGGACAAGTGTTCTCTAGTCCACTTCACACTACAGAAACCAGGATGAACTCTGGCCTTGTGAGCCACTGTGGCCCTGGTGTAGACTTTCTTTTACACTGTGCAAAATCTCAGACAAAAACATAGTGCTGCATGTTTTTTGTATAATCATAAAACAGCTTTGAGAAATGTACAACAACATTATGGAATCAAGATGAATAGAAAATCCATGGCAGACTTCCATTATAACCATGCCTGTTTATCACATTAAAAACATGTAAGGAAGCAGCAGTTATCAAACAGGGAAAACGATTCTGCTTAACAAATGGTGAAAGTATAGTGTATGTCAGGGTAAGGTGCTGGAATGTTAGGAAGGAAAGAATTCAGAATCCAGAAAGAAAAAAAAAGTCTGGTTGCTGCTGTGAAACTCCAGCTGTTAGCAGGAAGTCTCAAAAACTATTTTTAGCTTATCCCAAAATATTGACTGTCTATTGAAAACCTCATTGTTCTTCAATATCAGATTCTGATATTTATTTTTAAGCAGTATAGTGTTTAGTTTTATAGCTAAACGTTTCCTGTATCATGCAGAAAACTGCATGTCAAAAGAGCCCTACATTCCACTGTCTTCCTGCCTGTGACCTTTGAACCTAGGGGCCTGTTGAGTGATGACATAGCATCTGAAAGTGATTCCAGACCGGAGAAGTCCATGTGTGTTTTATTACACTGTCATTAGTGTTCTCCGGAGGAATGGAAAGGCCTCGTTACTGTGGGAATTTACAGTAGGCTTGAGTTTCTCTGCTTTGAGGTCTGGATTTTTAAAGGGTTTGTTATGATTCCCTGCAGGCTGGATGTGGGGTTGACCATTGTAGCTCTTTGTCATGTATGTAATGTTTTTTGTGTCCTAGTCTTTCACATCATGCCTCCAACAATAGCTGTGGACTGTGACTTTTAATTCTGTTATTTCAATAAATACAACATCTACTTGATAAACCTACTGTATAAGAAAATCTGTCACGTTTTATGTACTTCATGTCATAGTTTAGTGAGATGAAGATCTGTATCCATCTAAAGCATCAAAGGCACTGACAAAGTCAGCCCAGTGGACTTCCCCAGAATGAGCAGTGGAGCATCCCTTCGTGTTTGTCTGCTCTCATGTTTTTATGTCCTAAAGAACATCAGAGCTTGATTTGATCTCTTTTAGGTCTCTGTGGGTGTCTGCATAGTACTGATGGCATTTGCACAGTTTGGTGATTAACTTGATTAGCTTTGCATTCTAATTCATGCTAATCTGCCAGTTTTAAGATCCCTGTTAATCCTATACTGGGTATCGAGTATCATGAACTGCAAAGATGGGAACTCCTCATCCTCAGTGCCAGGCCTGGACTCTTTGGGCCTTGTTCTCATTCTCGCCCATCTAATCAATTTCCCAAAGAGCTATTCTTCCATTGCAAAAGAAAAGCAAGACTTTTTTAAGGACTGTAGCAACGTTCTCTCATAGGTGAATAGGGACAGACTAACTTAATTAAATCCTCAGATTCTCGGAACAATTCAGAATACACAGAATGGGTCTCAAAACGTGACAGGTCACCCTGTGTCACTGGCATCTGCAGCTAGAGGCTTTTTGGTGTTTCTTTTGCAAGATGTTATCTATAAAATTTGTTTTTGTCTTTTGCCTGCCACACTGCTCAGCAATGGGCAACCACAGTACAAACGTAGGGTTTATCATGAAAGGCAAACAGGCAGCCCTGCTTAAGATACAGAGATCAAGCAGTATGGACTAAGTGGTTCTCATCAAAGCTTCTTTCGTAATCACCTCCAATGACAGAATATCTTTCTCTGTTGAATGACCTTGCTTCAGCACCACGCCACTGGCCATGTGTTGTTTGGCCAGGGCTTCAATTTAAGAGGGTTCTTTGAGTTTTGATACACCACAGGGCTTTCAAATATTTTGAAAATCTGATTAGATTGGGTGTCTGACTAATTAGAAGTGACAGTTGCTGAAGTTTTATGTCCGTTTTGTCTACCATTTTGATATTTTGGCATAATGATTGTAGGCTGAAAAGATACAAATATAAAAGACTATATCGTATATTAATTTTTCTTTTTTTGAAAATATTAGCAGAGCTGCCCATCCGTCTTAGATAGCCCATTTAGATTAAAGACAAATTTACAGAGTGTGAGGTTTATATATTTCTCCTTTTAAACTGCCATTCCTAAGGCACTGCTAATCTCTTTAGCTTGGTAGCACTTGAACTAGTTTTCCCTCTAAAAGCTTTTCAGAAAACCATAGAGTTCATTTATCCTTGGGCGCACCTTCAAATAGCCTAGCTCTCTGTTTTCCAAAATACACCTTGAGATCCGACTTCACCATGCTCCCATGACGCAGCTGACATGCTTGGCATCATAGTATGATGACAAATACTGTACTTGAAACAAAATTAAAAGTAAGCAAAACAAAAGAAGGACAAGAAGTAAATAATCACTGGATTCTAAAGTGATAAAGCACATACAAGCCTTATTGTTGCAACTTTGAAATACGGGAGTCACATACGGTTTTCAGAGTTGGAAACACAAGAATGTGCTGTACCTGTAATAGTTTGGGACAAGTGTGTGACATGAAAAAAGGTCTTAAATGTTTTTTGCTTCCACTTAGCAAAGAGCTGTGACTTGAAAAACAGGAAATAAATTGCAAGGTGTTTGGATTGAAATAATAGTAAAATGAAGAACGAAACAAACCTTGTGTATTTAAGAAAAAACTTAATATTAAAATACTTTCTATTAAGACTTCAGATTGTACACCTGTTCCAAATGTTCAATCCTAGCAATGTGGGGTGATTGTGACAGGAACATTGCAACAACAGGGTCCGGTTAACAGCATCTGATGTTGGAGAAGACAGCTGATCTTCTGGGACAGGATTGGGAAACATACAAACTGGGCCTGAAATCCCCAGACATGCTTCTCTGTTCAACTATTCTGTAAGAACCCGATTGATGAGTCAGGACTGAGTTCAAGCTTCTGCCTTCTGTCACAAAGCAATATTCACTATTTTGATTAGTTTGATTAAGCTCTTCGGATTGAAGGATACCTGCTTCAATTTGTATAAATGTGTCCCTTGCAGAAAAACTGTGAGTTAATCTTTCAGTCCTGACTTTCAGATAATCTATTGTTTAAAAAATGCTAATTTTCTCCTCATAAAATAATTCAAGTGACATTTGGCAAGCCTCTGTAACTGAAAGTAATCACCTCTCATTTAAATTAATTAGTTGAAATATGAAAGGCCTACAGAGAGCCATCAGTGCAATTGACAGCCAATTGAATACTTTAATTGAATTGGAAGATCCCCCTTCAAATAGTGTCTCTGAACCTCTTTGGGAATCCTCATGTGATAGTATATAGAACACTGCAGGCGAGTAGTGATGTAAGTTGCCACATCTTGCATTGGTAAAAATGACCTGAACCTCATGAGCCCCTGAAAAAGAACCCTTTCCTTTTCCTCTCTGTTTTTCTGCGACAGGATGAGGTGCAGTTCATAGCAGTCATTCAGTGTCAGCTCTGGCCATGTGTTTCCTGACAGGAAGCAAGTATTGTGACCCAAGGAGCCAGAATATTCTCTGCAGAAAAGTATTGTCATAATAAACCGTGGCCATGGTAAACGGACACCCCTCTTTCATGTGAAGCAAAACCTCCATGAGTTATTTAAAGCCATGCTGTATACACAGTTAGTTCACTTCTTATCAGCACTTTAAATTATTCATTCAGTGCCTTAGTGCCTGTGCCTCCAGTGCTTCCGGATAGTCTACATTCTAACGCATTCTAAATCATTTACATTATAACTTTTTGACAAATGTTTGTATGTATAAATAACTTCCATATAATGTTTTAACTAAGAAGCTTAAAGCCAGATTTCTATTCTGGCCTTACATTTCGTTTACTGCACCAGCCACCAAAACACAGAAGCTACTGTGTTTTTCACACGCTTTTCATCCATGTTTCCTCTAAGCAGGCGTGTCAGTGACTTCCCCTGTAATCTCTGTCCTACTGAAAGATTTTGTTTTCAGCCCCGGTGAAAATTTTAATCTGTGAAGGCTGTTTTTAGGGACAGAGGAGTGACTTGAAACCACCCTGGGCTATCGCAGGTTGAAAAAGAAATGCTAGCTAACATGTTTAGATTCTCTTTCCTGGCTTTATCTGTTGCAGCAGACTGAATATCTGCTTTAAAAACCAAGGTGCTTTATTTTCATGGTTGATGGCTCCTGCTGTAGTGTAATCTCTGAGAGCCAGAGGTTGTGTTATTTCAGTCCTTCGTTTCTGAGTTTGAGTTAATTTAGGGGCTATAAAGTGCTTAAAGCAGAAATGCTCACAAATAGCATTCTTTATTATTTCATTCTGAAATTCTTTACGACCAACATTGTGAATTAGATATACTATTTTTCTGTCAATTTATGCTTAAATACATATTTATGAGTTTAAAATGTGAAATTCAGATGTATGGTGGCAACTGAAGCAACTTCATTTAGACACAAGCATGAACTACACATAGTACCGAGTGTTTAATGTTTTAGTGTTTAAAGTAAGTATTTCATTACTTAAAGTACAGTCTGTTAAGGAAGTTCTACTGCTTTGTGCGAGGCAGTAACATTGAAAGTTTTATATAATTTACAGGGTTTTCATGTTGTTTGACAGAAATAACCAGTACAAAGTGGGTTGGTTCAGTTGCTCATATTTGAAAGCTTGAGAAGTATGAGGATTTACAGTAACAGAAGTTAACTACATCTGCCTTCAGTCGTGAGTGCCTTTCAGCACTGCAATGGTAAAGAATCATGCAGTCTAAATCCAGGAGAAGTAATGGAAAGTTGTACAACAGTGACCTGAGGCTAAAATCCTTAATCCACTGTGTGACTGCAGCTTATGTTTGTGTATGATAAAATCATAATCAAGCCCTTGGTGAAATCAAGTGGAACATGATAGAATTTCTTTTAATTAACATGAAACCTTGCATCAGATATTTGTGTGGAGCTATTTATACATAAACCCAACTCTTTCAGCCTGGTAATGCTATTATTTTTCTTGGTGAAAAAGATTGTGTGTAGCCTATATCTTTTTAAAACAACCTGTTAGTTTAGCTTCCTTTAAAATTTCATCACTTTAGACATTGTGTGACTGCATGATGAGCTAGAGTGCACCATTTAATAATAATAAGCCCCTTCTCTAAAGGAAAGCAGGATGCGTTCACTCCTCCCTAACCTTGCAAATGCTCCATGATGGCTACATTATGCAACCATTTATTTTCCAGTACTGGGTCTCTTTTGTTCATGTCAGCAGTTTTATAATTTCATTGCAAACCATTAGAGCACTCACTGTGGCTGTGGTGTGGTCTTGTCTTTGGGCCACATCCTAAGGCGACAGTTAGGATACTCCAGTTGCTGTTAACCGACCCTTTTTAACCCTGGTTGTGGGATAAACAAAATTAGTGACATCTGGTCAAGGCTTTTCTTCCTTTTTTTTCCAGACACTCCCTCAGTCTAATTGCTGCTGTCTTTGGGATTTTGTTTTGCTGCTTAAGCCCTTCACACTAAATGCAGTTTCATATCAGCACTTTTGCTATAAGCCTTTGTATACCAGACCTGTCTCTAGCACCTACTTTACCAATCATTGCCTTCCCCTTCCATTCTGTGTAGCATGGTACCCGGTGAATGGACTTAATAAAGCCAAGCTGGGCGACAGACGATTATTAAGAACCGAGACGAGGGAAACCTGCCTAATTAATCTTCAGACTAATCCTCCAGATAAATTTATCCCACTCTTTCTTTTTCATAGCTGTTATTTCATCACTTTATGATGATTAATATACTGTGTCCCTCTTAATACTCTGTCTCCAACTGCTCTTGTTTAAGCAGATGTGATAAAGTGCCCCTTTCAAGTGTCTCTTACATCCGTTCAAGGACAGAATGTTAGGATTAGCATATTGCACCTTCTCACAGGTTTTACTGGTAGGATGAAATAATCCATTGGTAGCATTATTTTAATTGGCTGGCATCACAGCAGTGCAAATGACATTATTTGTGTAGTCATCTGGAGTACATAGCAAGTGAAATGTTTACTGGTGGATTTCTAAAATAAAAAGTAAAAAATCACATTTGCTGTTAAATGTAATACATTTAAAGAATTGATTTTGCCTTCCGAGTAAAATACTTCTGAATACCTTTGCCTTATTTGTTTTCAGTCTTTAAAGGAAACACACAATCCTCATTAAGATTTATCACCTTTGTCTTTGCTCACTTCCTGAAAAAGCAAAAACGAATTTGGAATTGTCATGCTGTGAAGATGCTTTCATGGGGCTGAATGCAATATGCATTTAACCTCCAAATTGTGTGGGAAATGTTACGTGACCGCTGTTGGGGATTTTTAGTGAACAAGGTCCATATCTGTGTGTGTATTGAGAGTCAAGAGGAAGTCTTATTCCCAGTTTGTTTAGTTCTCTCTCCTCCTAGGACATGGAGCTCTGTGCTTGAGTTCCCAGGGAGCCACAGGCTGTGTTCACTGGAGGAGCTGCATGTTTGGGTACCGTGGTTTAAAGTCATCCAGGGGATCACAATCGTTCAGTCCTTTAAATCAATGCCTTTTTTTACAGTGTTGCGATGATAAGTAAAGAAAAAGCAACGTGTCTCTTTCGCTGTTGAAAAGACTATCTGTTTTACAGGACAAGGTCTGGAGGAAATGAAGAAATTGCTGTTGCTCTTGCTGGGCTGTGCAGTTCAGGTGAGATTTAGCATCTGCCATTTTTTTCCTGAGGCTGAGTGAAATGTTAACGTTTTTTTTACTGAGTTTAATCTCAGGTTCCTAGTTTGCTTCCTCACTGTGCAGCCTCTTCTGTCTGATTGTCCCTTGAGATTATGTGCCAGACCTGCAGTCTGCAGTCTTCACTCTGGAGAACCACAGGGTCATCTGGTCTTCTTCCTAACTGAGCTCTTCATTAGCAAATTGTACTTTTTGTTTGCTTAAGTCAAGGTTAATGTGATCTACCCCCCAGCTGTTGGTGATTTTTGAAACCCAGAGAACTGAGGCTCTTCAGGATTCGATTTGGAGACCCTTGTGCTTTTGTATCTCTTCCGTAATGGCACTGAAATCGGCTAACTTCTAGAAACTGGATCAGGGTGTGCAGGGTGGGAGAGTAGACAGGCAATACACACTGCTCGGAAACCTGCCGATGACACGCAGTGTGCTGAAAGCACGAGCTACACCAGTATCGTCCTATTGCATTCCAAGCAGCATAAACAGTGTGATATGAAGCAAGTCCCAGATTAAATAACTGGAAAAATAAGGTGTTAAGGGCAACTTTGGTAGGCTGTGAATATTAAACCTTTACAGTGCAGAGATGCCCTGCAGTCTGCTGTTCTCTGTAACAGAATGATACATGCATGTCATTTGTTTTATTTTAGAAATGTAGCAGCGCAGTAGTTCAGTATATTTAAAACTAACAATCAGGAGTGCTGAACATCTTGTGTTCGCATTTTCCTCCACCTGCTATCCAGTCCTACGGGCCCTGGCAGTATACTGGCCATGCATGCTTATCTCAAGGGTCACTTAGGGGCTGGTGTACCTCAAAGGATGGCCAGTCTCATTCCTAAACAAACAGTAAATAACCTATTTGCAAATTAAGAGGTCTTATGACCAAATTGGATCCTCCAAATTATTTTCCCTTGTTTCTGTTGTTTTGTTCCCCTGTTGCACCCACATTTGTATCTTGAAACTGTGACCCACGCAGCACGGCCCGTTTACTAGATTCTGTTCTTGCTGCCTTGTAGAGCGGCTGCAATCAAGTGCAGAAATGCATGGCCTTTACCATCAGTCATTTAGAATGATAGTCCAGTGCATTTATTCAGTCAGATCAGACTGACTCTGACGGTGACCTACTCAGATGCCTGATTTGGCGATTCAGAGAGCAGTAGTACTGCGCTTCTCTGAAATGGCCTTATCTGTGTGACCCTGGTCTGTTGTTGGTATCTGTTCATACATCATCGCCTCAGGCTGGGGCTTCTTACCCAACTAATTTGCTGCTTTTTCACTGAACAGACTTTATTTATGTAAGATAAATACATTGATAGTCATTTACATGTCAAACATGAAACCGAATAACAGGCCCGATTGTTTATCCAAAGTGAGATTCTCTGAAGCCTCTTTCATCTTTTCACTCTTAAATGTTCAGTGGAAAATTTAGTTTTGTTTTTTTATGGTATGGATGGCAGGCATCTTGTTTTCTCACATTTGTGGGATACAGCCAGAAGAATCTTAGCTTTTTAAGCCTGATTTTTAGTCTATTTTTTTTTGTGAATGCCCATCAGAGAAAATCCTTTAAAATATTTCAGCCGTACATATTTTCAATATTTATATTTTATTTTACTGTGATCGGTTCATGGCTTTGAGATAGTTGGTGGATAGAGAATAACCAAGCCAGCACAATGAAAGCTCCATTGTTTACATTGTAGAAATCTTTGCAGTGCAAATGTTAACTCTCACATAGACTGTTTCACACCAACTTATTTTCCTTTTCTTTTCAGTGTGAGAAGAAAGAAGAATTCATTGAAAAGATCCAGACCTTAGATTTTGATACTAAAGCTGCAATAGCTGCTCACATCCAAGAGGTATGCAACCACAGCTCTGCTTGTGAACCCAAACAGTTTTAAAAAAAAAACAGACATTTTTCTCACAATAATATTGGTCAGTGTTCAAAACCAGAGATTTAGAGACCCTCACATATGCCAGTCCTAGAAAGAGATGCTTCTTTATAAAGTTCTTCCCCTTTTGAAGGTGACTCACAACCAGGAGAACGTCTTTGACCTGCAGTGGATGGAAGCAGCCGATCTGAACCAGGATGACCTGGATTCTTTGTCCAGGAACATGGCCTTCCACTTAAAACGCCTTGTGGATGAGAGGGATGAGCACTCTGAGGTACAGATGATCTGCTGTTAGTGGCAGACCTGCAGAACAACCCCATTGCCCACATTCTCATTACGGCCACAGAGACTTGCCCACAGCCTTGTCCTATAAAACCAGTGATGATAACCTTAGTGGCTTGGTGAGATCATGCTCCAAGTCTGCCTTCTCCACTGGGCTGTGGATTGTAAATCACTGCGCATTAAATTACGGTTTTGAAACCTTCATACGTACATGTACTGTATGTGTTTTCATTTCTTGTAGTTATGTCTGAACATGTCAGTTCCTTGGTAAGTGCTCGTAAATAACTGAACAGTACAGATTTGTAATGCAGCCTACGTCTCACTCTCCTGGATGTAAGCTGTAGCTTTAAATAAGTTAGGCCAATTAGCAAGAGGCTGTTAATTGCTTTTAAGGTTTTCAGTTAATCAGATAATCCCCCTTGGTGCTCTTACTACCCAGGGAGTGCTGTGACCTAATCTTTGCCATCCTGCTAATTGTACATGAGACGAGAGAACGCTGTTTATATAGCGATGCCTGTAAGGATCGGCACACCTAATTGGCATTAGTGCACTTGATGTGAAGCACCTAAAGATATTTTGAGCATTTGGATAAGTCAGGTGCGAATCAAGGATATTGGAACTTGGTAAAAAGAATATATAAGCTTCTTACTTTGCATCACTACACTTCACTTTTAAATTTCGAGCAAAATAACTGCACTTTCAGATTGTTAAACCCCACAATAAGTTAATCATCATTTATGCAGAAAGATTCCCTCTGCAAGACAGGCACTATGAATTTTAAGAGGGATTTTATCATTTGTATCAGATAAAATAACAAAATAACTGAAAATCTCCACGATGCACCTTGGAAATGGCCTTCTGCTTATGTGGGTCCTTGATATGATTTAAGGTGAAGCTTTTCAAACTAGTTGTCATTATCCAGTTGTAAAATGTTTTTGGTTATTGTTTATTGTACTGCCCCTAAACATTCTTTCCTAATTTTAAGACCTTTAATCTTAAACTACTTTAACCACTACCTGTTACTTTGTCCAGGGTGTGTCTCTGCGTGTATTAAATACAAGAAAAGATCTGTGTTAAACATGTGTATGTATGTATGCCGCTATGTGATGCAAAAGCTGAGGAAAATTGTTGCAAAGATTTGTTTAGCCGTTGCAGCACCAACACATAGATCCATTTATGTGTTGTTGTTTGTTTTGCCATGAACTCACCACTGTTTGATTCTTTATGACAAACCGCCTTGCCCGCTCTGCTGGCTGTGCACAGTAGTGGAAATGAAAGAGGCAGGGAGCTCATGGTGTGCCTGCTTGTGCTCAGACTATCGTGGAGCTGACCCAGGAGAGGGACTGCGGCCAGGCCTCGCCCCCGGTGCCGACGGCGCAGTCCCCCAGCGGCTCCCCCAGCATGCGCCGCACCGAGAGCAGGCAGCACCTGTCTGTGGAGCTGGCCGACGCCAAGGCCAGGATAAGAAGGCTCAGGCAAGAGCTGTAAGTAGACCGATTGGGTGTGTGCTACACATAGAGATTAAGGGCTCCTGAAGTCTGTTTCAGGCAGCGTGCATGTATGCTGTTGTTAATCAGTCTGAAATGTTCCATATGCCCCCCTGACTATCTGTTCTGAAATGTCACTCACAAGCAGTTTTATTGTGTAATTTTAAGAAAATTATGATAATTTTTAAGCTAAGTGAGATATGGTAGGAAGCTTATAGTGATGAATGTTTTGGCATGCGTTACTTTACCCATGGGCTTCAGTACATCGGCTTTTCATCCATCAGTTTTCTGTCTTGAGTTTGTGTCTTCTAAAGCTCTTTCTGTGGAATCAACCAAAGCCAAAAAAACAGAACATGCAAAATATAAGAAAATATTGATGTGAACAGTTGGAAACACTGTATCTGCAGGTTTCCGTCCCAGCTGGTTTTCTCCAATGCTAATATGATGTTTTAATTGATACACGTGATGAAAAATAAACTTTAACACATTTCTCCAGTCAGTCCCGCCTTTAATGGTTCTGTTTCCAACAGCTTCATCACACAGAACTTTACACAGCCTCTCCTCAGCTTGCTGGCCAGTATTTCTGACTAAACAGCTCTTGCTAGCTGATCAGTTAATCTACTAGTAATAACAAACACTGTATCAGAAACTAGCCACTAGAAATGTAAATTGGTTACATTTCAGGCAGCACACCTGCATGAGGGCAGTTGTTCAATTCAGAAATTGGTAGTTTTGATACCAATTACAAATCCCGTTTAACCTTTTAGGATCTGAAAGTAAATTTGCAGATATACTCTAGACAGAAAACTGAGATCAGTGACAGGAGCAAAACCTAGAAAACAGGGTTGGCAACCACTGATATTGCCTTCTTAAGGCCTCTTGAGGTGAATTTCACGTACCCTGCAGTTTATCTGTTTGCAATCTGCTTGATGATATGGTTGCAAGTTCTCTTGCAATTGTACAATTCTATAGCCTTTCCCCCTCTTCATCTTGTATCTTTATTGATACTAACATTTCACAAATTATTGTCAGCACATTAGAACAAAGAAATAAAAGATTCCAGACTGTCCGGTTTATTATATTAGCCTGGCTATGGTAACAGCAGTGAGTATGGTTTTGGAAGTATTTTTGACAGACGTACTAAGCAATTAGTTTCAGAAGAAATAGTTAAAGATTTACAATAAGAAATTTTACAATTAGTCTGAGGTTCATGTTAATGAAGCATAGTTTTATTCTTCAGCATAACAATATGAAGTATTCATTTAATGGCTATACTCTTTCTTAGTACAGAGGATTGCCATCATTTCTAATTGTTGATTCTTGGATTTGTATGAACAGCTGCAGTCAGAAAACAGCCTGGAAAGATTGCAGTTATTAGTCTGACTGACTAGTCAGTAAATGAGTTAAATGTTTTCTTCACAAGCTGCTTCATGACATTATACGGCCACACTAATTATTAATAAAAACCCATCATTACCACACAATCTGAGACAACTAGAAAATTAGAATATTTTTTTTTCTTTGCCCTGACTTTGAAAATGAGCCTTGTCTTGGCTGTGCTCATGACAGAACACTTCAGACCATGTTGTGATAATTTAGCGACTGACATTGAGGAGCCGGTGTGGACGTCGAAATGTGACTTGTTAATTTATGGGCTGACGGGGAAAGATAGACAGGTGGGGAGGGTCTCTAATTCGTATCATTGAGGCCTTTTAGCTCTGCCATGAATCCGCCTGGCTGTGAGAGCAAGACGAACGGTTTGATTTTGAATGTCATCTGCAGTTACTCTGTTTGCTTTGCTTAAAATAATACGAATCTCCATCCAGGATTGTAAAGCATTGACAAATCACTGAGCAGTGCTTTCTCAAACAGCTGACCTTACTCAGCTTGCCAGCATGTAGCAAAAAAAGCACATTTCAGATATCCTGCCTCTGATTTAAAATGTATTTGTGCTTTTCCTCAATCATACTGCTAGTAACACTTTCTCTTACTATTGAAATGCAAACTTCAGGCCCTTTACTATTACTTTGGAGTGTTTGCATGCGAACCTCCTAAAACCATTTGAACATTTTCATTTTTGAAAATTCAACCTGTATCGATAATCTCTCATTAAATACATAATATTTGAATTTAGGAGGGAAAATGTAGCCTAACCAAATATTTAACGGTCATCAACAGTGACATGGTGTAACATTGTATCAAGATCATGCAAATTTTCGTTGGGAGGATCCATAATTAGCCTGTTAGGCAGTTAAAAATTTGGTTGAATAATATCATAGCTCTAGGCAATGTAACAAGTCAGGTTTAAATTTTGTAGTTTGTATTTTTCAGTTGGCTTTGATAGTATTCCTTTTTTTTACAGTACATGATTGTGTTTAAATCTTTGGAATATTTACGGAGTATAATTGACATTTGTCTATTTTTCTAAAATGACAAAAAACACCTCCTCTTTCAGAATAAGTACAACATACAGAAATGCGTTTTCTATGGCTCCCAGTAGAAAGTTTCAAACCATCAGTATGCCTTTCTAAGACAGCTTTGTTACATCATTGCATTGTTTGAACACCCCAATTTCAATATAAATTCCTAGCTGAATGGTTGTGCCTGAGTGCTCTCTTTTCTGTGCAGTGCACTGGTATTTACTCCTCATTGTTTGTGTACATCTGTCTGTTTAAATTCAGTCTGGTTTTAACAGCTTATAATTTCTGAATTTCATCTGTCAGCTTGGCATGTTTGAACTATTTTTTTTCTAGTCTTTGCCTTCGCATTTTGATTCTAGGGTTTACCATATTTAGTGCTGACAGACATTTTTCTGTTTTTCTTCTTTGCCTTTCAGTTGCTTTTGTCAACGAGGAGTATTTTGACTGCTCACATTTTAGTTCTGCAGAACAGTAGGACCTTTCATGGGATATGTGAATACTCTGTGTTCATTTTGATTAATAAGCAATAAGAAACGATCACAAAGTATACAACCATAAAAAAGTTTAAATACTCACACTCAGATATAACACTCAACACTATGGCTCTTTGTACAACTTTGCATTTTATTAATGTTTTCCTGTTGGTGTAGTTCACTGAGATCCAGGGTTTTAACTAAGAATACAGTTTCTTTTTAAATCTCTACCTGTTGTGCGTTGCATACAACAATGGTTGATTTTTTTTAAACCCCTCCTCATACAGTAATACTAGCAATAAGTGCTTCCTACAGATGTAACTCTAAATATATACACTTCCTGCTAAAATACTTTGCAGTCCCTGAGCTAATTAAAAGAGATCACATTTAGTGCAAACCTTGGTTGCTATTAGATCAGTGTGGAATTCGTTCCTAATGTCAGACGTGCTGTCATGAGACGTGCACTGAGGTTGCGGTGTTTTAGAGACTGGACGTGCTCTGAGCTAGCTCTGAAGACTGATAGTCCCTTGGTCTTGCGGCCTCACTGAGAGCGACCCGTCCATCTGCAGAAGCGCTGTCAGTTGAGATGTCAAGATGGAGCAGGGGGTGGATTAACTGGTAGCAGTGTGGGGAGCGTAACAGTGTCAGGCCTAACAGGTCGCTTTAACAGCAGGTGTTCTGGGAGGCTTGTGTTCATGACAGCTGAACCGGAACTTTTTTGACCCCGAAAACCTTTCAAGCTCTTAAGAACTGGTTTTAATGGCCTCTCTGTATGGCTGTAATAGATCACTACCTCTTGTAGCTCTAACACGTCTTTACACAAGCAACCAATTTAATGGCTACAGTCAAGCAGGAGGTCTGGTGTGCTTTAATCTTGCTTCTTACCTGCTGTGGGATGTGAGACAGTGGCACAGTGGTGCTATGTGCTGAGGTCAGCATGTGCAGCGTGGGTCTTGAGAGGACACTTGTTCCTGACTTGCAGGGAGGAGAAGAGTGAGCAGCTGCTGGACTGCAGGCAGGAGCTGGAACATATGGAGACCGAGCTGAAGAGGCTGCAACAGGAGGTGAGTGCATGTGGGAACCGTTGGTGACAAATAAAACAAGGCCTGCAAAAGAAAACCCCAGCAAACTTCGGCCTGCGCTGTTGCCTTTCAGAGGCAATGAAGACCGCAAAAGACCGCCTGTGTTTTGGAAATCGTTCAGTAAAAAGATTTGTAGTCCTATGAGGTAGTCCTTCGTTGGGCTTGCCATAATTAGATATGCTCGATCTCTATGTATTGTATTAAATGTATTGAAACAGAGGAGTCACAGTTAGGTTATACATTTGTCGCTCTGAAATTGTGGCTTAGTAGATGTTAACCTTAGAGCTATTTGTGGATGACAGGGGTGTCTCTCCATCCAGAAGTGAAGTGTGTGCTTCCATGCGTCTTCTGTTGCCAGAACCTGCAGTTGCTGACGGATGCCCGCTCGGCCAGGGCGTACCGTGATGAACTGGACGCGCTGAAGGAGAAGGCCATCCGCGTGGACAAGCTGGAGAGTGAAGTGAGCCGGTACAAGGAGAGGCTCCACGATATTGAGTTCTACAAGGCCAGGGTGGAGGTATGGCCCTGGAATCTGAAAGTACCAAGAATTATGAGAAGGGAAGTTATAAAGGCCAAACCATTAGTAATATGTGATTTTAGGTTGTCTGAAGCAGGAACTTAATATGTGCTTTGATGGGTAGGCTTTGAATTGTTAGAAATGTTAGAGCAGTAGTTAATTAAATCCTTTTATCCTTCTCATGTTGAAGCCTTATACAGTGATGGCAGCATTATTGTTGTATTTATGAATAGATCTAGCTGCTCACAGTTAAACAGGCTACTGTCATTGAGGATTTTCACTTTTTTTAATTGTATGTGTATTTAAAGTCTTTCCCGTCTAAGTTCCTGATCCTTTGTTTCTATATTCATTGCAGACTAGGAAGTGCTATTTCTAGATGAGTAACTCCTTGTTTGCATTGCTTTACAAGGAAAAAACAGGAGCTGGTAGCATCTAGATTAGATGCTGTGATCAAAGGCATCATTACTGTTTATTTTGTGTTCCTTAGTTGTTGTTATTGCTGCTGGCTTTAGGACTCTTGCCCTCCTTCATTAATATTGGCCTAAATTCCCCTGCAGGAGCTGAAGGAAGATAACCAGGTGCTGCTAGAGACTAAGACGATGCTGGAGGACCAGCTGGAGGGGGCTAGGGCTCGTTCTGACAAGTTGCATGAGCTGGAGAAAGAGAGCCTGCAACTCAAGTCAAAGATACACGACATGGAGATGGTAAACTGTGGATGTTTCGCCGGGGATCTCTTTGGGTCACCGTATCATTTCAGTGCCTTGATCATTAACATTTCCAGCATGCTGTAAGCCTCCTGAAGTTTTTCTCTGACGTTTTTAGTCTGGGATTTTTGGGAGTTGTTTTGTTGAAGATCACCCATTCCTTTGCAGGGGGGTTACAAGTGTAATGTTAATGCTGAAAAAAATAATGATGGAAGACTCTTTGGATTGTTGTTTCTGAAAGGGTTCTTGGTGCCATTATATGTAAATTGTGCTGTAATGTATCTGATTATATTAACATTGAGGCTGTTGGGAAGTTATGTACACAGTTGATATAGCAGGGCAAACTCCACTGTTCTGAGGGTCTTCCAGTCCCATGGTCATCATTCACTTCCTGCATGAACCTGGTGGAGAGCGCTGTGAAATGAACCAGGAATGTCCTTCTCTGCCAGGAACGGGACATCGACAGGAAAAGGATAGAGGAGCTGCTGGAGGAGAACCTGGCTCTGGAAATGGCTCAGAAACAGAGCATGGACGAGTCCCTGCACCTGGGGTGGGAGCTGGAGCAGCTTTCCAAGACTGTGGAGCACACAGAGGGTAATCAGTCTCATTCTCAGAAAATTGCTGTATGGTTTTAATTAGCCTGGGTCAGCTGTCACCCTGTGCCATACCTGGCAGATAGTTAGCTTTGGCTTTCATATGTAAACAGATTGAATGACAGATTTATTACAGCCAATTATTTTTTTACTTTAAAGATTGTTAAGCTTTGTTTTTCCAAATACAGATGGAAACACAAGTCCAGAATGGGGTCTGTTTAATGAAAAATCATGCTACAATTTCAGATGTGGTTACAGTACAGGAACATAAACCACGAACAGAGATAAAGCCTATTTTTCAGACATCACCATGTTTGGCCTGGGGTGTATCATGATTTGATAGTGATTAGAATTATTCTAGTGGCAGTGAGCAGACACTTGATTGAATGCAGTCAAGACTGTGCAGACTTTAGACAGACAGTGACTCCCTCTTTCACATCATGCTCTCCTTCCTGTGGGAACTTGAGAGTCTTCCCATTGTAAAAGACAGCAGATGTCTGTGACAGAGTATATTGTGTAGGAAGGCTCAAATCTCATTCCTGCCACATGTATATGAGAGTGGCAGCAATGAAGCAAGTCTATTAACAATTAGTAATTTACAAAAAAAGATGTAAGTGATGGGGGAGGTTACATTTCCAGAATGATTGAAATTCCATTATTTGTTTCTTGGAATTTAATTTGATGCATAGGGACATCCCTGAAAGCAGGGCACAATATTCTTCTTAATGGCTCTAGTGACTGTAAAGTGTCTTTTCAGTGCCACAAAAATCTCTGGGTCACGAAGTGAACGAACTGACGTCCAGCCGGCTGCTGAAACTGGAGATGGAGAACCAGAGTCTTCTGAAAACCGTAGAGCAGCTCAAAGGTTTAGCAGAACCGTCGGAAGACGCCAACTCCAGAATCCTGAAGATTGAGAAGGAGAATCAGAGACTGACCAAGAAGGTTAGCATTCACTGTTTATAAATCTCAGGAGGGAAGCTTCTCTTTTGCAATGTTGTTATGTTACTATGTGAGATTTAACCTAAATCCTAGAGATGCTTGACTTTTGTAAGGTGCCTCCTGTTACATTTAAATTAAGCTGGAAAGAATTCTTAACCTTTTACAGAATAGTTATGGAATATTTTAAAGTTGCAGAAGGTTAGAAGTTGCTGAAAGAAAGTAAGACAAATGGTACCTAAATATAATTTTCTGTCAGTGTTCCCAACTGTTTCACTCCCTTGTGTAATATGCTGGTATTTTCGCACACATACATCTGTGCATATTAAAAAAGAAATTCCACATGCTGACTAATACAAACATATTATTAGTTTAGAAATAGCAAATAACTGAGAGAGAAAACAATGATTCTAATTAAACCTGTGCACATAGCATTATCATTTTATGCAAATCAGGTTTAAATTTGTTAGAAAAAAGAATAGATCAGTGGTTTCTACTTGGCTTTTGCAGGCTGTCAGAAACATAACATTTTTTTGAATAAGCAGCTTAGACAAAATAGGGATGATGTGGGGGTATGCTCAGTGCTATCATCAGCCTTCTTATTAGTATCCCTTCTCTTCTGAACGTACAGTTTTTTTTGGGGGGGGGCAAACAGCTGGAGCTGCACATCAGATGCCTTCAATCAGCCTTGGATTACCCTGCAGGGAAGAGCACAGCTGAAAAGACCCTTTTATTTATAATGCAGATTTCCTCCTCTTCCTACATCTTAATCAGTCTGTGTAAAATTACATTTAATTGCCCCTGCCAGACTGTGTTCTGGCGTTCTCTGGCATCAGCTCTTTTTTTAGTGGTGTTGTTATTGTTGTTGTTTAACTGCTGCTCTTTATTTTTTAACTCTTTCTTAGCTGGAGAGACTGGAAAATGAGATGAGCCTTGAGAAGCAGACCCTGCAGAATGCGGAGAACCTCAGCAGCGACCTGATGAAAGAGAAGGCTCAGCTTGAGAAGACCATCGAGACCCTGCGGGAGAACTCGGAGAGACAGGTACTGCAGGGCTGTCAGATGCTGATGGATCACAGGGTGCCTGCTCTTTGTGATCCGGGACAAGAAAAGAGCAATCCAAAAATTGACAAGAGGCACTTCATTTAAAAAATCACACGCCATTCACAGCTGGGTGCCCTCCCTCCTTTCAGGTGCATGAAAGCTTATAGATACCAGCAATTTAACACAGGTATACAGTATATATATCTTATTGTTCCTAGTCTTTCTGAGGTTTTTTGAAGTGTGATTCCAATATCCGCTCACAATTAGGGAAACAACTTGTGTGCTCAGCATTTCTAAAACATCGGTAGAGATTCCCTTTTCAAAATTAAATTTATATGTGGGGTGTATATTCAGCTGTCTAGGCGTTAGCGCTATTGAAAGATAGATCTGTTAGTTTAAAGGTACTGTTTCTAAAAAAGTATTTTTATAACATGAATAAAATGATATAAAACATTAGGTTTGAAGTTAGTGATTTTAACAGCAGAGACCTGTTTAATCTAAATTATCTTCCCTACTACATATACAGTACGTATCTACAGTGTAGTCACACAGGGCAATCCAATAATTCACCTGCTGCACCAATGTTTGGTGAAGGAAAATTATTGAATGCAGATACTGAATCAGCGTGCTTGGAATTCATAATGACTGCGTTCTTAACGGATTACTCGAAGAATTGAATTGAAAGCCTTTTTTCTCTTCTGTCGTAGGTGAAAGTACTGGAACAAGAGAATGAGCACTTAAATCAAACCATATCCTCCCTGAGGCAGCGCTCTCAAATTGGAGCGGAGGCCCGGGTGAAGGACATTGAAAAGGAGAACAAAATCCTGCACGAGTCCATCAAGGAGACCAGCAGCAAGCTGAACAAGATGGAGTTTGAAAGGAAGCAGCTCCGCAAAGACCTGGAGCACTACAAAGAGAAAGGAGAGCGGGCGGAGGAGCTGGAGAGGGAGGTGCATCGGCTGGAGAGGGAGAACGAGCAGCTCCAGAAGAAGATCACCAGCCTGAGCATCACCTGCGAGAAGGTCGAGGCCCTGGAGCAGGAGAACTCGGACCTTGAGGTGGAGAACAGGAAGCTGAAGAAGAAGCTGGACGGTCTGAAGAACCTGGGCTTCCAACTGGAGGCGCTGGAGAAGGAGAACGGCCAGCTGGACGAGGAGAACCTGGAGCTGAGGAGGACAGTGGAGTCCTTGAAGTCTTCCTGCATCAAGGTGGCACAGCTGGAGTTGGAGAACAAAGAGCTGGAGAATGAGAAGGAGCAGCTGAAGAAGAGCCTGGAGCTGATGAAGGCCTCCTCTAAGAAGACCGAGCGCTTGGAGGTCAGCTGTCAGGGGTTGGACACGGAGAACCAGAGGCTGCAGAAGGCCCTGGAGAACAACAATAAAAAGATCCAGCAGCTAGAAAGCGAGCTCCAGGATGTCGAGACCGAAAACCAAAACCTGCAGAAAAACCTGGAGGAGCTCAAAATCTCTAGTAAGCGCCTGGAGCAGCTGGAGAAAGAGAACAAGATCCTGGAGCAGGAGACGTCCCAGCTGGAGAAAGACAAGAAGCAGCTGGAGAAGGAGAACAAAAGGCTGCGGCAGCAGACCGAGATCAAAGATTCCACTTTGGACGACAACAACCTGAGGATATCCACTCTAGAGAAGGAGAACAGGTCCCTTGCTAAAGAGATGAGCCTCTTCAAGGAATCCTGCGGACGGGTCAAAGACCTTGAAAAGGAGAACAAAGAACTTGTAAAACAAGCAACCATTGACAAAAAGACTTTAGTGACATTACGTGAGGTAATGTTTTGTCAGTATTACGCCTTCTTGATTTTGGAATTTGGATTTGTGGTCCTCTGTTGCCAGAGGATAGCTGATAACTGCTGCGTTCACTGGGACTGTATCTTCAATCACACATTATTCATCAGTTACAAACAGGAGAAAATAGACCAGTTCTCTTTTGAAGGGAAATAACATTGAGAGATTCTAGAATAGTGAACTTCATGCTATGATATACAATGTTTTTACATTTTTAAATTTCAGTATTTGAAGTTCCAAGCAAATTTTAAACATTATGAAAGAGATTTTTATGACTTTGTCTTCTGTAATACACACTAATTTCTAGACGAGAAATTAAATGCATCTTCCTTCATCCTGAGATGAAAACGGTACATGTATTTTAGCAGTATCCTGAGCGGTTTTTTTCACTTGGACTTTCCCAGTACACTGAACAAATATTTGTTGAACATGGATACAGTATCAGCTTGAATTGCTAAGGACACACTATATGAATTATTAATAATGAGCGTTTGATAGGATAAGGAGAAAAACTGAGTGTTTGATGTTTTAGGAGCTGGTGAGTGAGAAACTGAAGACTCAGCAGATGAACAATGACCTTGAGAAACTTACCCATGAGCTGGAAAAGATAGGTCTGAACAAAGAGAGACTGCTAGATGATGAGCAAACATCTGATGACAGGTAAAAGGATTAAAAACTGCATTGTATCTGAGATCAAAAACTTCCAGCGCAGGCTCCCAGTATGAGTCAGAAGCCCAGACAGTGGGAGTATCTACTGTTTTAGTGTACAGGTCAGAAAGTGAGCCCTGGGTTTCGTTGTCAAAAACCTTCAAAAGAAAATCTGGCTTTCAGTGTGCAAACTACTGATGAACAATATATAATTATATCGACATTTTGGAGCTCTGTGGTTTCTGTGCAAATCCTTTATCTATTTAATTTGATTAATTATGACATCTGGTTCATCATGATTGCTACACTCCGGCTACTTGTGGGTCAAATTACTTCCACTCAAATCGATAAAGATCAAAATTGAATTGAAAATCATGTGTTTTGATAGAGAGAACTAGCAGACATTTGTGCTTGAAACATAGAACTAAGCTTTGTTATTTGACATGGCTAATCATCATACAGCATTCAGATGAATATGCTTTGAGATATTAAAAATCAGTTATTTGAGATATACACTTTCCCAATGTCCATGTGGTTTGTTAGTCAAAAACATTATAGGATGAATCTTTTAATGGATTTCTAAATTATGTCATTGTCATGTGTGCTAAATTTGGTTATCTTTTCTTGATGTCTGATGGTAATATGTATAAATAGCAGGTACAAGCTGCTAGAGTCCAGGCTTGAGTCCACATTGAAAAAGTCACTTGAAATCAAGGAGGAGAAGATTGCAGCACTGGAAGCTCGTTTGCAGGAGTCTTCAAACCTGAATCAGCAGCTCCGACAAGAACTCAAAACCGTAAGTCACACAAGTACAGAAATACAAGAGCAAAATGGCCTCGGTCTTTTTTCAAGCATCCTCATCTCAGTGTCTCTCCTTTGGTTAGTTGGACAAAACTTGATCTGGACATTTCATTTTCTGATGTTTTTTTTGCTGAAAGAGCCTAATGCTTCTGAATCTTAGTACAGTTGTATGCTTGTAAAATAGTCGAGTAAAAATAATGTTTTACCTTGCTGTTATCTGTAACAGAGGCTGCAATAATATTCCCACCAAGTCTGTTGGAAATGTTTTATGTAAAATGTTTTATGTGTCCTTATGAATAAACTGTACGGGTTAACAAGTGAATCTTGGGACCTAGAGCAGTTAATGGGTGAACAACCCCCTAGGCTTCCTGAAATTCTTTAGGATTAAACCATCAAACTGACGGATTAAAAATATTGAAAGCAGTGTGTTAGGAGAGTCTGCTAGTGAAAGTCTCAATGTGAGATCGAGCTTGTGCTGTGACTGCAGGTGAAGAAGAACTATGAGGCCCTCAGGCAGAGGGAGGAAGAGGAGCGGATGATGCAGAGCTCTCCTCCCAGGGGAGGGGGAGAAGAAGCCCAGAGTGTCAGCAAGTGGGAAAAGGAGAGCCACGAGGCCACGCGGGAGCTGCTCAAGGTCAAGGACAGGCTGATCGAGGTGGAGAGGAATGTGAGTGACTTGTCCGTGATCCCCATCGCTGTTTCCCTTGCTGTGGTGTCGGTCCATACGGATTCTTACCACACAGTACAGTCAAGGATACCGCGGACTAGAAAAGGGTGCTATGGAAATCTCCATACAAAACATTACTATTGCACGCCATAAAGTACTATTCAGTTAGATTGTACGCAAAAATTTGCCAAAATACTTTTCCCATGCATTGAGTTGAATAGGGCATCATTTCAAGTACAGAATTGAGGTGAACATTCCTGTGATCTGTTGTACTGCTATACGTGCTTCCCAGACCGCTGAATCACGAGTTGTGTATTGTCCCACTCTCTGTTGCGGTGTGAAGAATGCCACGCTGCAAGCAGAGAAGCAAGCTCTCAGGACCCAGCTGAAACAACTGGAGACCCAGAACGATAACCTGCAGGCTCAGATCCTGGCCCTTCAGAGACAGACTGCCTCCCTGCAGGAGCACAACACCACGCTGCAGACCCAGAACGCCAAGCTGCAGGTCAGCGCTCCTGTACTGGGCTGGGCCGACGGTGTTCACACTGGGGAGTGCAAAGGAGTCCCTTGCTCAGGAGTGAATGGGAGATTTGTTTTTCTTCTCTTATAAACAAACGCACAGAGTCGTGGTTGATTGATTACTGACCTGAGGCTGTTAATAATGAAATAAAACAATGAGGTAGTTATTATTTTAAAAGAGGAAATGCCATGCATTATAGATGTAGAAAATAGCTTCCAGAAGGGGATTATTGTTCACAGTGCCCTCTGCTGACATTTTTTTCCTACAACTCAAAATTTTCTTTACCTATTAATTTGGTTGATAGACTTGGATGTAAATCAGTCATCACTAATTGCACTTTTTTATAATAATTACAAATTTTCCATTTAAGAAAATAATTAGTAATAATATAATAATGCATTACTTGTTTCCCAGCTGGGGCAATGAAAATGGCCTGCATATCAGAGTGGTCATTTCTGGAATCACAATCTTAAAATTGTATGATGCATCTATTAGTTACTGAACAAGTAACTGGGGAAAGCGGTTATTTTCATCGGTCTGGAAATTTAATTAATCATTGAAGTAGCTTAGCAGATAAGAGCAAAATCCAGAGACTGTGATGTGACATCTGTATTGTACCTTTTTTTACCTGTACAATACAGTACAGGTACAATTAGTTCCAACAATCACTCAGGCTTTAAACATCTGAGCTGCCTTATTTGCTGCACAGGTGGAGAATTCCACTCTGAGCTCCCAGAGTGCATCCCTGATGGCCCAGAACTCCCAGCTGCAGAGCCAGCAGTCCAGCACGGAGAGCGAGAAGGACAGCCTGCTGCGCGAGAAAGAGGAGCTGAGGGCCACGTACGAGCTGCTGGTGCGAGACCACGAGAAGCTGGCCACGCTGCACGAGCACCAGGCTGCCGAGTACGAGACGCTCATCAGCAAGCACGGCAGCCTCAAGTCTGCGCACAAGAACCTGGAGCTGGAGCACAGGGAGCTGGAAGACAGGTCAGCACACGGACTGTCACGGAGCAACGCTCGCGCAATCTTCTAATACAGACGTCAGTGTCGGGAAAACAGATCTGAACTACAGCTTAGTGTCTGAAGTGCTCTGTTTGGCCTGCAGGTACAACCAACTGCTAAAGCAGAAAACCCAGCTGGAGGAGCTGGAGAAAGTCCTGAAGGCGGAGCAGGAGAAAATGGTCTCTGAAAACAAGAGTCACGAGGCCACAGTGTCCAAGTACCAGAAGCTGCGTGACGAGAATGACAAGTGAGTAAAGGGAAGAAATAGGCCTTGGTTTAGACTTACAGGCCTGGCACACAAGTGTAGTGTGGAAGCAAAGAGCCTTGTGGGTTAGCACAGGTGCACCAATACCTGCAGGACTTCCTGTTTTCTGGTTTGCTTTGTGGTTTCTGCATGTGTGTGCCACATTTATGACTCCACACCCTTGCATCCGATTGATTTTCCCTTCCCTTAGTGCTTCACTGTTAAAGCCACACCAAACTCTTATATAGCATATATCTTCTTAGAAAACTGGTTTTAATTTAAGTTCAAGATTGAATTATGTCAGATTGCATTATATCAAAAAATACTTAAATACTGTTGGAAAAAAGAGAGATCTGTATGGTGTAGAGTTCCCAATGAGTTTTACTTTCTATTTCTTTGTTTAATAATAAGTATGTTATAATAGATTCCCTTTACTGCTACAAAAACAGAAGGCAGGCTCAAGCAATGTGAGTCACTTGCAGTACAATTTTACTCTTTTGGAAATAAGGGTAAAGTTAGTTTCTACATCAGACTGATACCATATTATTTAGTAGTTTAGGAAAGGAGTTATGCAATACCGGGCCCCTGAATACTAAGAATGACTTTTTTCATTTTTCAAAAAAACATCTTCAAGTTATTATTCATATTAATACAAAAATTCACTTTCATCTGCTCATATTTAAATTCTACCTGAACCATTAACCACATGTTTATATGTTTCCACCACAAATTTAGCTTCTGTGTCAAATGGGGGCACGAATGGGTTCATATTGACTCGATGCCATTTTTATCTGTGCGAGTCAGAAATACACAGAACTACTGGGGCAGTGTCGGCTGGAGACTGAATGGAATATTTGATGAGCAACTTTCAAGTTGTTCAAAATGCACTTGGTAGACACATGCCATCTTAATTCAGCATACCACGAGCATATAATATTGTCTATAGTTATGATGGTGCTTTAAAATACCATACATTAAACCACACTTCTGTGTTTGAAGGCTGAATCAAACCTACAATCAGCTGCTGAAAGACAACGAGGGGCTGCAGACAGATCACAAGAACCTCAAGAGCCTGCTGAACAGTGCAAAGCTGGAGCAGACGCGTCTGGAGGCAGAGTTTTCCAAGTTAAAGGAACAGTACCAGCAGCTCGACATTACGTCCACCAAACTGAACAACCAGTGTGAGGTACCAAGGCCAGAAATCTCAGTCCAGGAACAGAGCAGTTGATTCTTTTGGGGGCCTGCTTCCGGTCAGTGTAGTGGGACAGTGTCCCCAGGGAAACGTCTCTCTAGAGAATTTACAGTGTGTATCAGCATGGTGGTTCTTTTCCAGACTTGAATCAAATCTGTGGTTTAGAATATATTAGTGGCCTTAAACGGGAGCAGTCTAAAGTACTGGAAAGAAAGAAGATGAATCTGAAGCTAGAGTAAGAAAGCTCATATCAATTTTTTTATATTGAATCTTTCACGTGAGATGCTGTTTCTAATGTCCTGTGGTTAAAGGAAACTTTGAAGAAATATTATGGATGATTCTTAGCACAATCCCTTTTAAATTTTTTTGTGAGAAATGTAAACAATTTCACACTGGGTAACCGGTTTATGTGCGTTATAATGATGAAGGAATTTTGGTTGGTAAAAGCAATTTGTTTTCCAGTTACTGAGTCAACTGAAGGGAAACCTGGAAGAAGAGAACAGGCACCTGCTGGATCAGATACAGACACTGATGCTGCAGAACAGAACTCTGCTGGAGCAGACCATGGAGAGCAAGGATCTCTTCCACGTAGAACAGAGACAGTACATGTATGTGTACAGTACAAGCAGAGCTTTCAGTATACATACACACCACAGAACATTCTGTTAACATGCCACTTCATCCACAGCAAAGGCACTCAGATTCCAGTTACTGTTTTCTGAGCAAACTAGTGATTTGGGCTTTTAAGTAATGCTAACCTCCAGAAGTGTTTTATAGAAAATAGACCATTTATTTTTACATTAATTTACTCTTTAGATCTTTAATGTTTTATTAGGCTTGTTACAGAATACGTCTTGCATTTCTTTATTTAGAGACAAGCTTAATGAGCTAAGAAGACAGAAGGAGAAGCTGGAAGAAAAAATAATGGATCAGTACAAATTTTATGATCCGTCACCACCAAGAAGGTAAGTATAAAAGGAACTGTGGACAAGGTTCCAGAGCATGCACCTTAATAATAAGTATATATATATTTATTCACTTTCTATAGTCTGTTCCTGTACCATAACTACGTGAATGGACCAGTTGACCAGTTGGCAAACACTAGTACCATCTGACCACATGTTGACCAGTTCAGTCTAATTGATCAACACTGAATCATGCTGTAGTTACTTCACTGGGTGACAGAAGGAGCATTGTTACCTGGTAGCGTGATCTTGCCAGATCTCAGAAGCTAAGCCAGGCTGGGCCTGGTCAGCACTGAGACGGGTTCACCTCAAAGGAAACCCAGGGTGGTGCTGCAAGGGGTGTTGGTGGTCCAGCTGGTGGTGCTCCTCCCCTGGACCTGAATTTCCAGACCAGTGTCCCAGTGTGAAGGGCGGAAACACTGTACTGTAGGAAGGGCTGTACTTTAGGCTACATTTTAAACTGTGGTCCTGACTATTTGGTCACTTTTCAGAAGACTAGAGTTTCAGAAGACTTGTGTCCTAGAAAAATTCTGCTGTGTGCTTAGACAATCTGGCTTACCTGAAGTTCCCTCCGAGTTCAACTGGTGCCTGAATTTCAGACTTCCTGACCACTATTCCAGCATTTTTATAAGTATATATTATAAGTGCTCTTGCCTGTAACATGGACAGATGTTATTAGGGTGGTCATTTTGAAATTGAGACCTAACACCACAGGTACCTACTGTATAAGAATTTGTGGTAATTTTTACTTGTTTCAAAGAATTCTGCTTTGAATCTGAATGGTGATTGATGTTTAGTGTATATCCAGAACTTCCAGTAATGTTAAGCCAGCAAGACTGGAAGTTTATTTACCATAGATGCATCAAATAAAAGGTGTTATAGTTTGTTTAATGTATAATTAGAAGATCTTGTTTCATCAAATTACCCTGGATGAGTGGGTTACATGGTTCATAATTAAGATTTTAATTGTCAGCTCAACAGCTGTGGGATGAGCAGGTGTTCATTTCTTGAGTGTTTAAAAAATTGCACAAAACAAGTACTAAATATCTTTGCATTTGTAAAACATATTTTACAGGCTGTACAGTGTTCTGTTTTATTTTATTCTTATGGTATAATTCAGTATACAGTATAATACGGTATCATTGAAGCAATTTAGTTTGTTGACTATTACTGCTTTGTTTAATGTTACTATGGTTGTGTATGTTATTATGCATGTTATTTATCCTGTTTTAATTAATTATTTTAATTTCTGTTTTAACATTCTCAGCAAGTTAGCTTCTGAGGAGACTTCTTAAGGCTCAGTCTGATGGACTGCAGTTCATAGCAGTTTTCATTCAGATTACAGAATGTTTTGTGCTGTAATGGAGAATGACTGCTTCTTATTAACGCCGTCACAAAACGCGGGTTTTTCAAACAGGGTATGTAAAGGGCCGAGTGGCTCCTTCACTCGTGTGCTTTGTTTCCTTTCCAGGAGGGGTAACTGGATCACGATGAAGGTGAAAAAGCTGATTAAGCCCAAGAACCGGGAGCGGATCAGGTCCCTGACGCTGACCCCAACACGCTCCGAGTCCACGGAGGGGTTCCTGGGCCTCCCTCCGCAGGACAGCCAGGACAGCTCTTCCGTGGGCTCCGGCTCCAACTCCCTGGACGACAACCTGTCCAGCAAGAGGAGCAGCAGTGAGTATCGCCTGCTAGCCTGACGCGGACCACAGGCCGAGCAGGCAGCTAGAGAGAGGCCCCACGAGCTCAGCCACTTCCAGCCACCCCAGAAACTCACCAGCAGGCAGAATAAAGCACCCTCCCCGTCAGCCCGTTTGTCCTGCTTCATTGTGTTGTGCTGCTGTCATTTACGTCTTTTAATTCATTTCGTTTTACCTTCTCTCGAACTGAAAGGGATGACAGTTCAGTGTGTACAGATGAGAGCGATGAGAAGCTCTGAGTATAGGAGTCGCTCTGTTTTAGATAAGCCGGCAGATTCCTATGTTGGTGACATTGTGGGCTGTGTGGGCATGAACGGGTTGTAGTTCATCCTCGTTAATGTGTCCATCTGTACCAAATGGTGAAATTCACTCATTTACATTTTAATGGTGGTGTTGATGTAGCTTTTTAATTGCGCTGGCAACACCCTAACAGACATTGTGCAGTAAATTCAAACTTTTGTTGTTCACATCCATAATTTTGCAGTTACTTCTTGGTTTTCATGAAAGTATATACTGTTTAAAAAATCTATTTTGTAGAGATGTTACAGTTGTGATATTTAACCATATTCTTTTCAACCTCACAGTTAAATTGTAAGGTTCAATCATTGTTAAATGATTATCTGCCTAGGTTTTTGTTTTGGTTTTATATTTTCTGAAATTGTTTACAAAACAGAGAAGAAATAGTGTCTGTAATTGTACAAATATAACCATATGTAGTGTTCCGTGTTTTCAGTGTTTATTTTATGCATTTTATTTTAGAGCATTACAGTACATCTTTACTACCTTCCAGTGTAGCAGAGCCTGTTCATTATCCTCTGAGGCATAGGATGTTTATCAATTGTTTATTTTAATAAAAGCTCAATATGAAACCAAATCTGGAGATAAAGAATGAAACGCACAAAGGTATGCATTTACATACATTTGAAAGTTAGATGTACCCACAAGTACAGTAACTAGAATAAAGCATACCATTTGGAAAAAATACATTATCTTCAAAGAGGTGCAGAGAGTAAAAAATTGAGACAGATCTCAGACAAACATAACATATACTGGAAAAAAAACAGCAAGCATTGGCTTAAGTAAAAATAAAAAACAATACAGTAACAATAAACACAAAACAGTTGAGAGACATTTCTCAAGTGATTTGAACTTAAAATATTGTTGAGCCTTGACCTCCATCATAAGGAAGTGAACCAAGCACCACACTCTTTCCCTGACTGCAATTCAACCTTTTCCTAAAAATTGCAATTGCAAGGTGCAGCATTCACTGGTTTAGAGTGGCATGACTGAAGAAAAGACGGGAGTAATGTACAGTAAGAAAGGTGGCTTTGGGGTATCCCTGCAGGCTTGTAAAACACATGTTGTGGACACACATCTCCACTTCTTTTGCAGAGGAAGAGAACATTAAATGGTGCATTCTGTATTTTTTTCCACAATATCTGTGATTCATGTCAGTGGAAAATCAGTGTCAGCACTGACTAAATTTAACAGCATAAAACCTCTGCAAAATGGCACTTTCCTATACAGTGTAATTGAAAAGAGAGATCCACAAGTGTACAAATGCCACGGTCTCCATTCTCAGATACCTGTGTGGGAACAAACGCTAATATTCCTGACTTCATTAGGACTTTCAGTTGGCTCCCATTATATTTTTATTTACTGTTATATATCTTTATATCTTTAGAATTTTTATATTTAAAGTGGTGTGTTTTGTTCATAAAAGGATGATTTACATTTTGGGGACATCCCAACATGATCTAGTTGTCTAGATTTCCTAGTTTTAAGGATCAAATTCTGCCCTAAAATTGATTGTGAGTAGTCACACAGACCACAGACACTACACAATAAAGAATACATTTTGCACTGTGTGAGGATAAAGAGGTTTCTGTCTTTTGGTGCCAACTTTAGATGAATAATCTTTGATTATCAGGGCACAGTATAAAAAGACACTGCCCATTAGTAGTACTACTTTTATATTGTTAAACATACATGGATGATTGATTCAGTGCCTAAGGCTGAATTGCACCACTGCTGCCTCAAAGCTCCATGGTCAAATATGGTTAAAACAGGAGATATAGTTAATACAAATAACCCCCTCTGAGCTTTGATTTTGAAGAAATATTATATTAATATAGTCTTCATTTGCTAGTGTGAGAGAGATTATATGTGATCTACGGGACCTTACATGAGAGAAAAGCACATTACCTTGAAAATACCGTCCCTCACACAACCCAGTGTCTCATCATGCTGTGCTCCTGTGTGATTGCACCATTCAATAAGTGTTACCGTCAGCTGTGGGTCCTGTCTCCTGTGTCTGTCTTGTGAATAAGTGAGAAATCCACTGTCCCAAGGTTCACACCCTCTTCCACTCATCCCACTGAGCTGTTTGTTTGTGGTACAGCTCGTTCTCTACCTCGTTCAAAGCATGCACAACTGGATCTCCGTAGAGTGCCGCACGGGTTTCTGTTCCCTGGTTTCGGCATTTGTTAACGTCCATCTGTTTTCTCCCTCCCTCCTTTCTTTATTTCCATTTCCCCGTTTTCTTCCCGTTTGTTTTTTTTAACCACCTGCTATGACATAAAAGTGGCTGCACTGAAAAGGTTTCCCTTTATGAGGAACAGACCGAAGGAAAAAGACAGAGTGAAGGCCATCTACCGCCGTTCCATGTGTAAGAACCCTATAGCCTAGCTGCTACCTTCTATGGGCTGCTCGTCGTCTTTTCCTAATTGTTCTCTTTTTGTGCCATTTCCTTAACCCCTGTCCTGCAGTGTCTGAGGCACTAACTGTCTTGATGAACAGCAGAGAACCTACTGTAAGAATTCTATAAATAAGGTGCTGTCATCTGTAATAAAATAGGTTATGATCTTGGACTAACATATCCCCAATTTTTATATATAATTCTGTTTTAAGAGAATATTTTGGCAGTAGCATTTTCTTGCGTTTTGAAGGCAATAATGAAATATAACCTAATAGTGCTTATCTGATGGCAATAGTTCATCAAGATGCACTGTATGTTACTAATAGCATTCTAAAGCTTCCCAATGCTTCCAATATACAGCATCAGTGTTAAACTGAAATACTGCTTCACAGCTTGAATTTTTGTTTTAAACTTCAAAAAGGGCACCATCTTTGCAAGATGACCTTGGCAGACGCTGACAGCATGTGTTTATCCTGCACTGACCATGGAAATGCGTTGCTGCCTGTGGCTTTAACTGAGCATTCCCTGCTGCCTCCGTAATCCATAGCCACTCCTCCCACAGCTCTTCAGACATCCCATCCCAGACTTCAGACTTCCCAGCTAGGCTGCACGCGGCCCGCTTCACAGGCATGGCTTTGCACTGCGCGGTACCAGCAATCGCTGTCATGTCCGAGCTGAAATGGATACTGCAGACTAAACCTCCCTCAGCCCCAAGTTTCATTTCAGCTCTGCGCATGTGTCATGATTACATGGACGACCGAGATTGTGGCCTCATCCTAAGTCATTCATCACTGAAAGAAACCACAGAAAAAACCATCTTTACACATAGTGCCGATACCGATGTAACGAGCCTAGCGTGCTGCTCCCTGAAGACCAGGGTGCTCTTGCACCTTTCCATGGAGCAGCAGGCTAGACGCACCCCGAAAGAAGACGCAGTCACTGCGCACGGCCATAGTAATTCATTTCTTTTCATTTCCATCTCAGCCATGAATGACCTGTTGCAAACCATGGCCCTGGCGGGGGGCCAGTGGGCCGGTAGTTCTGAGAACCTGGACGGGTCAGATGACGCCACCACCAGGCTGAGGATGAGAGAACTGGGATCCATGGCCTACTCCACCACGGCTATCAACTACACCACCCTCCACCCCTCCACTGGCCTCAGGTCCAGGCACAGGCTTAAGTCCAAAGGTAGAGCTAGGACACACGTCATTTTCATTTCAGTAAAAGAACATATTACTGCAACACACACAGCACAAGTCCTCCTCTTATCTGTTTAGACACTATGCTGATTAATGCATTGTGTGTATAAAGTAAGTCCTCCACAAATCTTTCTAGACGTTGTTCTGAGTAGTGTGTGTATATAAAATAGTTCGGAAAGTTGTTGAACTTTAAAGGGAAGGTAGGTAGAAATATGCTCTGTGATGTAATGAGTGTGAGAGGGAGTAGGACCTGACCAAATCATGCAATAACCTATAACCCAGAATCCCCCCGAAACACTTAACTATTTTTTGCAAGTCTGAGTTTCATGAAACCAGAGCCGTTTTGGGGCAGAATGTCCCATTTTTCACTTGCAGCAACTTCCAGCTGTATCACCCGTACAGTCACTGCTGGGAGTCTCAGTGCAGGGGATTTGCTACAAACAACCCACTGTGTAAAAAGGGAGGCCAGTGCTCTAGAAATGTGCGCGAGACCGCTTGGGTCTCATGGCTCTTAAGACAAACTGATGTTCCCGTGAGCTGTTTTATGTATTGAATCAGTTCTGTAATCGAAGCCTCAGACATTACTCAGATCATTGATAACCCTAACTAGCTGGTTCTCTTTTTGGCATCCGGATGTACTTTTACGTAATGGAGCACGCTTTGCACTTCCTGCTCGTGAGCACGAGCGGACCGGCATGATGCTCGTCGCTTGTCTCGGTGGGGTTCGCCTCGACGGCCTCTCACCAGGCGCCGCTCTTTTGTGCTGCTGGTTTTCAGACAACGCGTCGTGCGAGGACGTCGCCCCGAGGGTCTTGGATGAGCCCAGCAACGGAGTGAGAGCTCAGGGTAAGCAGCAGGCTGGAGCGGGTGGTCTCCTGTCTTCCCAGCTACAGTGAGGCTCACACACAGTCCGTCTGGGAGCGTTCCACTGCTCCCCGGCACGCTGGCTTGAACCCACATTTTTGCTTTCCTTAACAAGCACTTTCCTTTTTCCTTTGCTCTGCATAAAAAGCCTCATCTGCTACAAGCCTGGGGATATGTTTGCTCCTTACTAGGACATACTGTAATGCACTCTAAATAACGTAATCTTTTTTTTTATGATTTGCACTATGGTGGATTGGTAGATCAGATCATTGCCAAGTAATGATCAAAAGGTTCTGTAAACGCAAGCTGAATTTCTAGCAATCTTAATTTGTTTGCTTATTGGCTCATTACAACACAGCTGTACCAAACAATATTTTTTTTGTTCTTGGTATAAATGCGAACAAGTTTATTTTTATGAAATGCGATGGAATATTGGGCCTGACTGATAAATAGCTGAAGGCATTAATCAAGCCCTGATGTGACGTTGCACCACCTGAAAGTCACGACGGATGCCTGTGGCCTGTAGAGTCTGTGATTTGCTGAGGGAGGTCCTGACACGTGTTTCTGCTGGATTGGCCAGGGCTGCAGGACTCTAGCTGTGCTGGGACTCTTGTGTCCACTGTCCCTGCCCTTTCTACACACTGCAGAATTCCTTGTCACATCTGTTGTAAGTGACTCATCTCCGTTTCTGCTTCTTTAAAGCATTCCCAGTAATACTTGTTTTTTTTGCAGTCGCCCTTTCTTTCTTTCTTTCTTAAACCCTCTAACAATCTGGTTTCTTCCCAGTCTGTCTCGCAGTTGGCTTTGTCCTTCCTTGAGCTCACACGACCCCTCCCCTGCCCCCCTGTCTCTTCCCTTTCCCCCGTAGTTCCCTTTCCCCGACTGTTCCCCTGGACTGCCTGGAAAGCCCTGGGCGCCCTCTCTTGTAAGAAGCTCCTCTTTCTTTGACAGCGAGCATGCCCTGCCTGCCCCCACGCCGCATGGCTCCTGCCTCTCGGTGTCCGGCGGCCAGCGGCTGCGTCTGCTAACCCTGTCATTCTTCTCATGCTCTGCCCTGCTGTCCCCTGTCCAGCTCCCCGGCCTGTCAGCCTTGACAGTAGCAAGACAACCAGTAGTAATAGCAATAATAACGCGTCGCCGCTCGGAGGGCAAGGTATGATCTCGCGGCTTTCTTGCAAATTGAATCGGTCCTTGAGAAGGCTTGAGATGATCTTCAAATGGGGTGGAAATAAGAACAAGGTCGCAAAATGATGTTGGCAGGCGTTTACCCAGCTGAATATCTTTCCTCAGTTAACTTCGAATATGCTCTAATTCCAAACAACAAGATTATATTCCAGGTACATGTGAAATAAAGCATTCTGTAGATAAAATGTTCAGTGTACTTAAATTATTTGGTAGATTCTTCTAGCAAGAATACCATACAAACCTAAAAGCAGGGGTTTGATATAAATCTCTCAATATAAATAATAATAATAATAATAATAATAATTGCTTACACTTATATAGCGCTTTTCTGGACACTCCACTCAAAGCTCTTTACAGGTAATGGGGACTCCCCTCCACCACCACCAATGTGCAGCATCCACCTGGATGATGTGACGGCAGCCAAATGTCAGCTAGATACTCAAAAGAGATGTTAGAAACTACTTGGTGACCTGTTTCTTATTTTGCCTGTTTTGGAAATCATGCATTCTGTGGCCAAAATAATAGAAAGCCCCTTTGACGAACAGGACAGGACAAAGGCTTGTGTACAGTTCTGAAATATCTGCAGCCCAGTTCCTGGAGATCAGACTCCGTTGTGATGATGGTAATAGTGTGTGAGACTGAACAAGGTGTTTCACTGGCTGAACCACTTTTGAACAAGACTGAGATCTGCCTTGATGGTGATCTGTTATCTGTTACCCATATCTGTGACACATGTGACACATTGCCTGTCACTGAGTTAGTCAATTAATTTTACTGGGGTTTTTTAATATTTTGGCCAGTAAGTGTGTCTATGTGTGTTTGTACTTAGTTGCATTAAAAATTATTGGCTTCTTGTACCTGAAACAAGTTTGTTCAGTACTTTATTAGTTGCACTATGAATCTGTACTTGTCAGTTATGCGTCTCCGTGTGTTTATCAAGTGGTAACTAAGATGTTCTAGACTCAAGAATAATTTAGAAGAAAAGTTTCAAGATGCCAACAGCACTGTCTGCAACTGTTTTCACTCTGTCAACTGTGATAAGCTACTGTAGCTGTGTGCAACTAGAAAAGCCTATTGGAAAGAAATATACTGTGTAGATATTTGAGAATTTTGATTCTGAAAACTTGCTGTGGTCTTCATACACCCCCTGCAGTGTAAATGGAATAGCGTGTTGAATACAAGCTCTTTCAGGGTCACTGCCAACTTCACAGGGTCACTGGGACAGTAGTAGACATTCGTCATACTGTATTCTTGTGTGTAGAATCAAGAAAATAGAGAGAAACGGGGTCAGTTGTGCAGGCAGGATTAGCTCTATATCCAAGGCCTCACAAGTTCAGGCCAAGAGGTTACAGGAGCTCAGCCTTCCCATAAGGCAATGCGGAGCTTGCAGTAGTCCGAACGTGATTGGCTCGCTGGGTGGGCTGGGGTCGGAGGAGCCTGTCTACTCATCTTCATTCACGGCATGAAGGTCAGGAGTCGGTACTGTGAGTCCGGAGGCAAAGAAACAGTTGAAGATTCCAAATTGGGTGGGCATAATAAAAATACTAAAACAGGCAACATATTAATTAAATGAGTTTGTTCTTTATTGTCAAACCTTGCCAAACCCTCATTCATTTTTTCCCACCAGCTTAAACATCATTTTTAATGGGGATTAAGTACTGTACCATGCTTCTGATGCATGTGGCCATGCACTGTTCTGTTCTGAAGGAGCTGTCATCATGATGCATGTTCACAAGATGTGCAGATCTGAACATGACACATCTAACCCTCAAGCAGAACTGTGTTGTGTGGAGAAATACAGAACTCCCCTTGCTGTCTTTTGTTGAATTCAAGAGCAAAACACTTTAGTGTTCTTGAAGTCAGAGCATCATCCTTTTTAAGATGCTTTTCTACAGTGATTAGATAATAACTGATTGCAAGATTATAACTGTCTTGCATCTTGTGCTCTAGAGAAGCAGGACTTATGGAAGCCTGTTGTTCTTCAATTAATTGAAGAAACATCTGCTCCATTTTATTTTTATATAATTTGGATCTTTGAAATCCGTCTTATCCGGATTTGTGCCATCACAACATGTGACCCGGCTGCTTCTGCCTGTGGGACTCATTGGCACAGCATGTGACTCAGGGTAATTGTGTGGTCACAGTGCTACAGAAAGGGCAAGCACACTGGTAGAGGACTAACTACAGGCCACGTCACTAAAATAGAATGGATATGCAAAAAAGTGGAAATAAATATGAAACAATCTTGTTTCATAATGCTATGATGGAATAAGACAAGGAAACTGAAGAACATGCTTACTGTCGTGTTTATCTTTTAGACTGCATATTTTTTATGACAAAATCCCAGAGCATCATAACATTAATTTTGTGTATTTTCAGAGCCTCATCTGCTAGAGATCAGGTGCCATATTTAGTTAGACCTTGATGGCTATTGAAAAGAAAGTTCAGAGAACATATGAGACCAGAGCCATTGCCAGTGGGTACCTCCCACCCAAGAGCAGATATCAGCTACTCAAGGGCATCGGCAGCTGCAGCAGCAGCAGCAGCAACCCTGTGATCCCAGTATTCCATCTTTAAACGTCGCACATTGCAGCTGCACAAAATGCTTTTTCTTCTCTGCGAGCCGTTTCCTGAGAGATAATTAGATGGAGCTGATGAACGCTCATAAGTGAAGAGCTGCAGAACTTTTTTGCCGTATCGGCCGATCAATGGTTTGTGGGAAGAAACGACAGAAACCTGACTCGCATGGCGACAGGGGGGAAAGTGTTCTTCACATGTGCACACATGCATGCTTACAGGTTTTACCCGCTGCTCCCAATCCAATGCAAACTGCAATTTGCATTTGATTGCACAGCTGGACTCCGCTGCCCAATGACACTAAGAATTGAAAGCAGTCGGTTTGAACCCATGCTAGTCTAGCGGAGGGGCTCCGTGCCGTCACCCTGCGGGGCTGGGAGCGCGGGGCTCACGGGCTCTTTCCCCACAGCGGGAGCCGTGAACGGCGGCGGCGGCGGCCACAGCCGCCCCCACAGCGAGAGCAGCGGAGAGTTCAGCCTGGGCCTGGACGCCGAGGCCTGGTCCAGTGGCAGCAGCCCCGTCCAGCCGGCCCAGAGGTCCTCGCGCCAGAGCCCCCTGCTGTTCCGGAGGACGCTGGACGTCCCCGCGCAGCACAAGAAGACGGCTTCCCCCGGCAGCGAGGTGGTGACCCTGCAGCAGTTCCTGGAGGAGAGCACCAAGGGCTCGGCGGAGGTAGGCGGCACCCGACCAAAGCGCTGGGAGTTTTTTCCCCAGAGGAGTTTGCAGCAGCTGTTCGGATACACATTTACAGACTGGGATTGTGACAGGAATGTGTGCAAATTATCTACAGATCTGACCGATGACTGAAGTTTACAAAACCCACGATACACTACAAAACTGGCTCAAGAAAAGGGGTTTGAACAGCTTTCAGCGAGCATGTGCCAAGGCTGTTACAGACATTGAGTCACAACTGGAGGCAAGCTCGTATGTTTAAATAATCCACAAAGTGAGCAGTATTCAAAAATGATCTCTGCTGCTCGCAAATGTTCGGAAATGTTCCAAAACCAGTGTTCTAAAATTATCCCCACCGCTCCCTATTACTTTCCCAATTGCTGCTAAATATTCCTATGTGCTTCCAAAATCTTATTGCTTAATCCCCAGTGACTGTGCCAGCTCTACAAATCTGTAAATCTCAGCTTTGCAGTTGTTTTCTGCCTTTTGAAAAGTTTTTTTTTTTTTTATTTGGCGCATGTACTTTTCTAGGACTTCAGTAATCAACCACTTTTCTAGCAGGATAAAAACTATATTAACTCGTGTTTTAAAGGCAGTGCCGGAGTTCAACTGCTGAAGCCATGCTGCCAGGGCCTAACGTTTCCCTGCCTTCTCCCTGTTTTCTGGGAACCCCAGTCTGGCAGCCAGGAGAACCTTGCGGGCGAGGCTCCGAGGAGAGGCAGCGACAGCTCCGAGCCAGCCAGGAAGGAGAAGGGGGAGAGGGGCCCCCCCTCCGGCCCCCGAGGGATCATGCGGTCGGCGAGCGGCAGGACGCCGGCGGACTTCTCGGAGGGCCGGCCCCCCAAGCCGGGGCAGGCCAGGCCCGGCCTGCGGAAGGCGGAGAGCACCCGGGTCAAGGGCACGGCCCCCAGGCCCATGCTGGGGGCGCACGGGAAGGCCACCTCCATGTCGGAGAGGCTGGACAGCGCCCTGCTGCAGGCGGCGCCCCGGCCGAGGGACGCCACCGCCACCCTGCCCCGCGCCAGCAGCGTCATCTCCACGGCCGAGGGCTCCACGCGCCGCACCAGCATCCACGACTTCATGTCCAAGGACAGTAGGCCGCCTGTGTCTGTGGACCCCTCGCCCGCTAAGGCCGGCCCCAGTGAGTACCGAGACCACCCCCCCCGCCCCGTGGAGCCCCCCGCCAGCCCTTCCTCTCCCGCCCCCCGCCCCCAGGCCGCGGGGCCCGGGCCGCAGTCGCGTCCAGGCTCCCCCTCCGAGGTCGATTCCGTTTTCCTCGACCTGGCGGAGCAGTGCGGGGAGCCTCCCGTCAGGAGCCACCCATTCCTGTCTCTAAACACCGCCTTAGTGAGCAACATCAGCGGGCGGCCTGCCAGGCCCGGCGCGCGGCGCCCCAACGCGGCGGCTGTGTCGCCAGGGCCCGGGCCGCGGGCCGAGCGCGACGCCGGGCGCCCTGGCCCGCTGAAGTCCGATTGCGCTGTTGAGCTCCCCGCTGTAGAGCGCGTGAACGGTCCTGCCGGTCCCCCGTCGCCAGCGTTGGCTTCCGAGGACAACCAGTCCCTGTGGTATGAGTACGGCTGTGTTTAACTTTCTGGCCTGATGGTTGATACAGACACGGCGACCACATGCTTCGTTTTTTTTAATGTCAGTTCCGCCACCGCGAATTCCTCCACACCGAGGGCACTGGTTAATTTTGTTTTTCTTTTTGCATTTGTCGAAAATCCCAGCCAATTTAACACGGTGTTTTGGGCTTTTGTTGTAGAAAAGATGGCCGTTTGTAGGTGATTTATACACCATTAACCCTTTGACACATTCACAAAGGATTGTTAATCACAATCAGATTGCTAGAGCTCCGTCACAGTGCCTCTGCGATGACTTTCACAGTCACACAGGGACACTTGGAGTTTGTCGTGTGAGCTTCCACCACAACCTCAGCTCTGAGCTCTCAGCTGAGCCTCTCCACTCTCTCACATTCCAGCGATGACTCACTGACCAGATATCCTTTCTTACACTATCAGTTCGGAAGACACTCAGATAGGCTTTAAGCCTCTCTTGGAATTAAACCTTTCAAAAGAACAAATGATAACGCCCCAGTGTTAACAACCTCCTTGCTTGAAGGTTTTCATCAAAACAAGCTGAATGAAACCGGCGCTGAATATGCAGGAGGCCTGTGCTGTAAACTGGATTTTCACTTGAGCTAAATACTACCACACAGACAAACCCCACTGTGTAATAAAACCACAGATAGTATCCAAGTAAAAATTGGATACAGTTTTATTAGTAAAAATAATTGCACAAATTACCAAAGCAAAGGAATACATTCCTTGTACACTACATTTTTATCTTGTGAGATTGTAATTAAAATTACTAGATTTTCCAGATCACTTGCTGGAATTACACACACCATGGCCCAGTAGGTATTTACTGACCTGGCACCTTAAATAATATACATCATCTCCTTTAATTGTCACCCAGGAGCCTTTCCGAAAGAAGCTTAGAGACAGAAGTGTGTGCCCTGGCGGCCTGTGCTCCATGCTGTGGAATGCGTTTCTTGCATTTCTCTTGTTTGTCTCGCGTGCGGACATATCTGCATGGTCTTATTACACTGCATGTCTGGGCCCTCTGTTGCTTCCAAGAAAACCAGATTGCTTAAGCAAGTGTTAGTCCTAAGACACCATTTTGATTGTTCATATCAAAATGAGCCTTCGTGTACTTGCGCATAAGTAACCTGCAGTGTGTGAAGAGGAGTCTGAAGTACAGTATGTGGTTCTTGTTATTTTGAGGAGGTGGAAATTGGTCTTTGTATGTTCATGATCGATATCCATGTGAACACTTTGCTCTTTGGGTTCTTGTATGTTTCGTGTGCAAGGCGGTTATAATGTTTTTAGTATACCAAGGTAGACCATGTCTTCCAGGCAGTGTGGAGGAGTGGTTAGGGCTCTGCGTTCACACCTGGAAGACTGTAGCTGTAGATCCCCACTCTGGTTCACTTGACATGACGAGGGTCTTCACCCGAATTGCTCCAGTACAATACCCAGATGTATACACAGGTACATTTAGTTGCTTAACATAAAGGTGTTTGTCAGGTAAATTAGTAAATGATTCATTTAATCAATTGATCTGCAGTCTCCAATAATTGATTGATCTATTTGTATATAAGTATGAATAATTATATAATTATTAATTGCTATATTGGTGACCTGTAATTGACTGGTCTCACACCCGTGTCTACAGAATGGATGTCACTGTCACCACAGAGCTCTGGACAGTTTCATCAGATTCATTAAAGGGCCTTCCCCAGTGTTCAGGTTCCAGCAGGGTAAATTATAACCAACCCGGCCGCAAACACAAGACCACTGTAGCGAATGGCACTGGGGGCATATGAATGTCACCGCTGAACAACATTATGCTTACAGTGATTATGAACAGTATTAAAGGATATAACCCACCTGATGGAGAAATAATGTCACATGCCTTTGTTCTGCAGATGTGGATGGTTTACAAGAGCGCAGAAAGTCAAAAGGCAGGACTGCGGAGCAACATAGCTCCTAAACATAGCCACCCTGCCTCCATCAAAAGTGGGCTTAAGTGGTGAGTTTCTTGCACAGAGTGTTCATGGGCAAGGTGGGGAAAACCCCAGTTAACAGACTAACAGCATCCCGTACGGCATACAGAATGCACTCTGTAACAAGGGTATAACACTGTATGTGCTTGCTTTCGAATTGGCTTTGTCTTTTCACCCAAGTAAAAAACAAGCTGAGCTGCACTGCTGGACCTCTCATCTGCATGCCTCTGCAGGGGCACCTGGGGTTTTGCTTTGCACAAGTGTCCATGCCATAGCTTCTTCATATGCAATGCATTTTCTTTTTTCCATTTGCCAAGCTTGATGGTTCAGCCGTTCTTATGTGTTGAATTAAAACGAGCAGCTGGCTGTGAAAGTTACCCAAGTGTTATCGTTCAGTAGCTCTCCACAGTGTCATTTCACACAGTAGCGCATGGCTTCATTGTCCAGGGGCTGGAACTCGCCAAGCTCCCCAGTCCTTGTGCTCGAGCGCATGCCCTTTCTGTACTGTCTGTCCTTTTGTACGCGTCTGTGCTGTAGTTCTAACTTGCGTATTCTCTGCCTCTCTTTCAACCTTTTTTCTGTCTGCCTCCTACTCAGAGAGAAAAGTGACCTTCAAGCTGTCGTTTTGAAGCCTTTAATTCTGCTCTACTGAGACGGTCTTCACTGAGAAATTAGTGTGTAAATCCTGTCTTGAAAATAAAACACGAAAACCCTTCTTCAGTAGAAAATGCTAGATTTCTTCCCTTTCCTTGAATCAAGGAGCAATATGGGACTCCCTCCAAGAAGTATATTGTGAAGAGTTTTTTTTTCTTTTTTAACATACTTTTACGGCAAATTGCACTGCTATCTGGATTTTACATACTGCTAATAATGCATACTTACATGGACCAATTTTCTGTGCCAAGACTGATTTGTGGTAAAGAACACAAGCTTTTTATGGACCCTAAAGATTCAGCCATATCTTGTGTGTAGCCTTTGCCAGACTTACCAGTTTACCATTTGCTCTCTTTGTAAATGAGAAGCATGTGTACGCAAGTGTTAATTGTGCTGAACTGCTGAGCCTGGGGTTTAAAAGATCTGCACAAATGTAAGTGGACACCCAAGCCGCTCGACCACGTGCTGCATGAAGCAATCAATGCATTTCTCCCTCAAGAAAAATGGTATTGCTGCAAGTTCTCCTTTCTAGTTTGTTTGTTTTTGTAAGACATACCAAAATACTGTTAACACTATGAGAAAATGTAAATCGCTTTCCTTTGAATTGTTGCTACAAAGGTTGTGTGTGCTGAAATGTATGACTTACTGTATCTTCAACCTCTGGATACAATCATGTGGAAGAGGTGGTTTCTTGAGTGAAGTTGCAGGTGGTATTCCTTCATTCTAAATATCATTATACAGTGAATGACTGTGACTATGTATAGTTCATTTCCTTTTTCACTTTTTCACATAAAGGTGTTTGATGTGGGCAACTATTAATGCTTACTGTGGCTTTTGTGTAATCATTGCATCTCATGCAAATCACAGCTGTTTTTTTCTGCACACCTGTTCCGTACCCCGTTTTGTAACCTTGCACTGTTATAACTGAGGTTTCCTTTGTTTTCATTTGAACAAGATCAAATGGGCAGCTGAAGCAAATGTCTGATGAGGATTCTGATCCTGTGCTAACAGCAACAGATTCTCCTCACCAAGTACAGACAGTACACAGTGGGAGGTTTATGATATCAGGCGAGATGCTGAAAATATTGTTTCTAATGGTTGTGAAAGACTCTGTTGAGGGATTGCCCTGCTGAGTCTGAGGATTAAAATGGTTTGCTTTCACAATCAAAGTACGCTGAAAGTTGAAACTTCTCTTTCCAGATAGTCTGATTCCCGATTTGTCCCCAAGACCTTATTGTTCCTCTTCCACAGTTATTTAGCTGGTAAATCGAGGTGCTTTACCTTCTTCTCAGGTTCAGGAATAACAGTAATAATGGTAATAATAATCTCCTTCTGATATGGCTTGCTTCACTCAACAAAAGAGTTTTCCCAGAGCCAGTCTGGTTCCCTTCTGTAAAAAGCTACACCAGCTGCAGAGTTCATGTACCTCTGTGTGGCACTCCGGTCAGCTTTTCAGTGTCCCTTAGGAAGAAACCTCCGTTGCAGGAATGTGTTCTTCCCATTCTGAAACTGAAAATTCAGGATTTTTAAAAATCATGTTTACACTGCAGACACCTTATTTTAACTTGAATTGAATAACTTTGCAGAATTAAAAAATATATATTTTTGAACTTGTAATCAATGTTTAACAATTGAATAGACCAACACATATGGGACAATATATGTCTCTATGTCCTGTACTTAATGGCATCCACCCCCCTTTATTTATGGTTCATCATTGCTTTTTTAGGTCATTCATCATTAAATCATCTCTTGCAATCTGAAAGCGAGTTGCACACTTACTTAGTGTACAGAAGACCTAATTGCAAATGGGTAAGGCAATGTTAGCACTATTTTTATACAGGGACCTAGTTCACTTTTTCACTGCAGGAAAAACATCCCAGACTAGACCTCCTCCTTTGACCAGGCCTGTTAAACACAAACCCAGACTAAGTTAATCGTTAATTCCATCAAAAATGCATCAGATTGTGAGAGCTGTGAAATGCATGCTTTCTCACCTTCCTTTTCTTCTGTGCCTGTTTGTCATTGATCTCTTTTACTCCCACATTCCTGTATATATTGTGAGTGAGGGTGAAAAAACCTCAGAGAGCAACAGTCATACCTCAACACTTCAGCAAAATCTTGTTCTGTGTACAACTACATTACAGTAGTGGGATTGTAAGTCTTGCATTGTTAAGATCTTCCTTATGCCTTCTTAATGCACGGTGCATTCACCTGGTAAGGTTTTCAAAGATCATCTCAGAAAAGGTAAGTACATATGATATTCACAAAGATCAAAAGTTTAAAATGAAGACCTAAAAAATGGAATGTCTGATTCCAAAGACTGCAGTACACATGCCAAAAATTGAGCTTGTACAGAACTTCTCAATAAAAAAAAACCTTCCAGTTTTGTGATACCCATTATCACTATCATTTGCAGATTTGCTTTTCAGATAAACAGACACTTGTAATTCCCCTGTTTTCCCAGACAGTGTTCTCACAGATTATCCAGGGAGTCCCCATGATAAACCCTATGCAGGCAAAAATATTGTCACGCAACAAGCAGTCTTGCTCTCATCGATGCAAAGGTCCCAACTGACTTTTCAATCTATCATCCTGCATTACTGCTTTGAATTACTGTTGCTAATAGGAGACTTACTGAAACTGGATTTGCTGTGGCGTCGGGATAAATTGTGGGCTCCCTTTTGAAAGCGATCACTTCAAAGGGGGATCCCCCAGTCAGAACTCTTGGTTACCCTTTGTTAAAAAAAAAATGAAATAAAAATCAGTACGTATGAAAAAAGTTAAAGGGCCCCTTTGATTTCTTTCTTCATCAGTAAACCGCAAGCGTGGGCTGTGGAGTAGCCTGGGGTGCAGTGGAACACTAGACTCGGGATTACAGATGTAGTCTGCTGTGGCGATGGCACAGGACCACATGTTTTTTTCTTTTATACCCTTTGCACAGGGTGCAATGTGCAGACACTTCCTGGATTGCAGATAATAGGCCTCACTCCTAGCCTGGTCATTTCGGTGAGTTTTAATTCGCAGTGCTGCGAGACCAGGTCTTTGATCTGAGGCAGCAGTCATGATGGGGGTGGGGTTGTGGTGGCTCTCCAAATTCTCCTGCATATTAGACTGCAAATCCAGTGCGCTGCGGATAGGTTTTACTGCATAGTCGAGATATTACTCACAGACACGGCCCACAACATCTCTACCCATTCATGCAAAATCTGCAACAGCATATTTCTTCAGTCACTTCAGGGTCAGTCTGTGGTTGCTGGTTTCATTTTCAGCTCATTTATGGGGGGAAGTGGGCCTTACAACACATCCCAATGAAATTCAATTTGTTTTTTTGTTTTAAACAATACAGTTCTTAACATCAGAAATATCATGGGTTAGAATGGCCTCTTGGACTTGTGTAACTATTCTCTGCAGTTTAGTTAAGGAAACCATTCATCTTTGAAATAGAAAAACATTTTTTTTTTAAAACCCGGTTCACAGAAGGTACTGCGTAAAGGCCTAAATATTTTGGTCTAAAGGTTTAATACATAAGATACAGACCACAAGAATATCACAGAAAGATGTTTTCCAGCGAACGCTGCTCTGGGTGAACCCTTCCCGTTTTGTATACTAACTTACTTCCCCCTGGACAACCCGGACCTTAAAACAGTCCAGATGAGACTTCTCCAAAGCCTGCAGTTGGAAAAACAGAAGTGAAAATGGGAATTGGCGAAAGCACACTGCTCACTGTGTGATTTCTAAAGAACCGCGCCTTTGACAACACGCACAATCCTCTCTGGGAAATTTTGAGCTTTTTCTGACGAGTTCTGCAGCATGTTCGCTCAGAGCACCTGGAAACAATCCTGCTTGGAGAAAACACTGGGCTAAACGCCTCTGGAGCCAGAACAAAACAGAAAGGGTCAAATTCAACCCCCATACGGAGTGTTTATTCCATCTGCTCGCAGCTTTACTCAGCACTGTAGCTCACTCGAAGCTTTCAAGAATGGGTTCGTGCCCAGTTTCCTTTAAAAAGCGCAAGAAGTCCTCCGGCTTCAGCCCCATCGTGGCCGCATTGGTCATGGGGTGAAAGTACAGCCGGTCGTGGCCCTCGCTGACCAGGCCGCTGTCCAGCACGAGCCGGACGCGCCGCCCGCGGTCGCAGAAGAGCGCCAGGGGCGTGGCGCAGCCCTGGCCCACCCGCAGCGCCTCCAGCATGGCGGCCTCGTCGGCGAAGCGCAGGGCGCCCCTGCCCAGGCCCAGCCGCCCGGCCAGCGCCGAGAGGTCCACCCGCCGGTCGTGCCGGGCCGTGACCAGCCACAGGCCCTTCCGCTTCTTGTCCCTCAGGAAGAGGTTCTTGCTCACCGCCCCCCCGAGGTGCTGCACGTGCGGCATCATCTCCTCCACCGTGAAGACCTGGCGGGACACGAGCAGGGGGGCCGGCGTCACTCTGAGGCCTTCGAACCCGTCTCCCCCAGGACCGGGCCCTTCGCTGCAGGCCCTACTGCTCAACACTGTAAGAGGCAATGAACTCGGGCAAGAGCACATCCTTACCCTTGATAATAATAATAATAATAATAAAGAACCTCAGGAAGACATGGTGCTGCTCTCAATCTAGAAAATACTGGACGCCTGCAGCCAAAAATACACTCTCCCTAAAAGTATATTTGTGTAATAGTTACATTTCTACAACGGATTACCCTGTGGACTATATTCTTACAAACATTCCTCCATATTCTTGTGAAAAATGGGCACACTGCCCTTTTTTAAGGTATTCAACTACTGCTCGACTATGGCAGTAAAAGCTGCCCAGGAGTTTTCTGCACATCAACACGGGACCGAAGCTCCATCCATGCAGTGGGCGAGACAGCTGGTCTGTCCTCATGCTGTTACTCAAGTTGCTCAGTGCCAGGGCGCCCCCCAGCGGTTTTCTTACGGCAAGGTTTCTGCAGGAAACTGCGGGCTTTGTGCCCAAAATGGCCTGCGATAGTTAACTGCAGAGCAAACCCAGTGGTTCATAGTAACCGATCACATTCGGTTCAAGTGCGATATAAGCCATAACATGTTCTATAATTAGGAAAACAGATTTGTTAAATGTATTCAATAGAAAACTCATCGCATTAGAATCCTGAACGTAACTGCGCCCCCCGCTGTCAACAAGTTGCTATTAACTTGGTAGTATTGACACGTCAAAGTTTCTGAAACTGTATGAAATCAGAGGTTTTCTTTACAGAATAAGATCCGCAAGCAACGCAGGTGTTGCTGTAGAGCCCGAGACGCCCGAGTTTCCTAGACTGCTGACACTGAAACCGCTTTGATCGACAGTTAACTTCACTTGCGAATACAAACGATTTTCAGAAATGTTGCAAAATGAATTAATACCTCCGGGTGTTCCACGCAGACCGTTTCAATATTCAGGTTTTTAAGATAATCCTCCAATTCTTTTCGAAGCTCGCTAGACCCCATGTTTCCTACGTCCCGTTGGGGTTTTTTCAGTAGAGCCTGAAATGCCTGTTTTCCTGACTTGTGGTGACAGCTGCATGCACCGGGAACCCCTGTAGAGACCTGAGAGAGGTTGCTGACCCGCAGCTGAGTCTCTATGGTGCTCAGGGTGCGGGGAAAGAGGTGCATTGTGGGTCCGGTGTCATGGCGGCGCCCACAGCTGCAGAAGAATGACTCCTGGGAAGCGGCGATTAAGTAAACCAGTGCAGCATCCGAGCTAGAATGCGAATTGGTACAGCGACAACTGAATTACACGTCTGAGTCTGAGGTGAGCTATCTCAATTATAATCAATTGTGAATGTAAATCTTCCCGGGTTTTAAAGCTGCGTGACCGCTGCACTACGTGCGAGTAAATGCATTAACCACCACTTAACAGCGAAATTGTCCAAATGCAACAAATGCTAAGCTAGCCGATTTGCAGTAAGGGTGTATGATATTTGTTAAGATGAGATAAGCTATACGGATAAACTGTATCCATATAATGGTTGAGTTATTGCAGAATCTTCTGAAATTGAGAAGAAACGAAATTAAATATCAAGGTAATCTCTTTCTAAGCGGAATGTTGCAGTGATTGTTCTATTAAATGGTCTAATGGTGTGGTTAACTGTATATGTAATATACAATAAGTATAAAAGTACTTACAAAAGTAAGTGTTTGACTTAATGTCACGTTTTTTTTTATTTTGGTTAGCACTGAAAATAAAACTGTCTACGTGTCCAGCCTGGCTGGTTTCAATGAGCGCTCAAAGCGGTGTTTGACGGCCACTGTTCGCCGCCGAGATCTTGCGGGGTGAGGATGAGTGGGAAGGCGCTGTTCCGCCTGGAGGCGCTCCTGCGCTCCGGCCTCGCTGTCCGGCAGCTGTGGGCGCTTCGCTGCGAGGGGGCGCAGAGGATGACGTGGAGAGCGGCCGCCCCCTACCCGCCCTGCCCCGGCCTGCCCGCTGTCGCCCCCGCACCCCCGGCCACCGGCCACCGCATCCGGCTCATGTCCACAAAGCACGTGAGTCTCCCCCTCTCCGCACGGGAGTCAGCTGCGTGAACCCCATCTTCATGCCCCTTTTACATGGTTTCTCCCTGCGCATCCTACTGCACAGCGCCTGTGTCATGGTTCTGTGCGCATGTGGGCACAGATGGTTGTACGACATACAATCGGAATGCTGTGCAACACAGGTGATTTCTCAATGGTGAAGGAGAAGAAGTGACTATAAATTCATATGTCTAGAAAGTCAAATCGGTATTGGAACGAATAGCATGTGTTGTATTTTGAATGCCTGTGTGTGGCTGTGTGTTAATAGTACACCACAATGTTGGGCCAATTGGAGTGGAGGAATCCTACTCCGTTGGGCCCCTGAGCAAAGCCCTTAACCCCAGCTGCTCCAGGGGCGCCGTATAAATGGCAGACCCTGCGCTCTGACCCCAAGCATCTCTCCCTGTCTGTGTGTCTCTTGGAGAGCAAGCTGGGGTATGTGAAAAGATAAATTCCTAATGCAAGAAATTGTATATGGCCGATAAAGTGATCTTATCTTAATTATCCAGAGAAATCCTAAAACTGTTTTGGATTTGTCCTTAAGCATGTTTTTGCCACCTGCTTTTTTGATTCAGGGGAAGAGCTCTGGGAAGACTCCAAAGACCAAACCCAAGCAAGAGATGCAGGAAGTGGAGATCAAACAGCGCATGACCGTGGCAGAGCTTGCTGAAGCCATGAACAGAGATATAGGTAAGGTTCGCTGGAGAAAGTATCACAGTCTGCATGAGGGATGTCCATCTCTGGCCCTCAGGAGTCACTGTCCAGCAGCTCTTGTATATCTTCACATATACTTCTCTAGCTTCTCAAGATTGGCTCAGGTAGAAGGAAAAATCTTAGCACCCTTCCTACACACGGTTGGAAAGTATTTAGAAATCCTTGATTGGTTGAATGATGCCCCTATACATATGCACAACCTGTTTCTTTAGAAGATATTTAATTCAAATCCAAAGATCCCAACAATTCATTGTTTTTTAGCTGGGTTGGCCAATTTTGGTCCTGAGGAATCGCATTCCATCTCTTTGAAATAATTAATTGGAATGCCAACGCCCTGTAACTCTTAATGTTCACAAGTGAGCCATTTGTTACTTAAATGAATCAATTAAATGACTAAATTGAATAAAATAAGCAATTAACTCACTAAATTGACCAACACTCATCTTTTCCGGAGTTGGCCACCCATAGAAACTGCAGCTGCAGGAACAGCGATAAGCCAGGAGAAGACATGCAGATGAAGATGAGGGTTGGCTCAGATTTACCCCAGATCTGCACCAGTCCTCCATTTTCCACCATAAAAATACTGGAGTTTCAGTTTGAACAAAGACAGAACTGTAGACACCACGGTGTTGCTCCTGCTTTTTCCTTGCCAGACCACGTCTACGAGGCTCTGCTTCACCTGCCCATTGACCTGGACTCCCTGGAGCCGCAGTCCGTCCTGCAGGACGAGTGGACGAAGGAGGCCATCAGGAAGTCTGGAATGAAGTACAGATGGGCGAAGGTGACAGAGGGAAGAGTAAAGGAAAACAAAGATGCGACAAAGAGGTAGCGCTGTCACCTGCGTGCGGGTCTTCTGACCCATTTGACCACTCCGCACATGCAGGGGGCAGGAGAGAGAGACCGAGGGGGAGTGCAAGGGTCTTTACTGTCCAGTTCTGTCCTGCCAGGGCTGTGGCTGCATCGCCAAGCCACACCAGCGCCTGTGCCAGCTCAGCTCCCGGCTGTGTTTGTCTTCCCAGGCCTCCAGCAGACCCGGCAGTCCTGGCAGCCCGCCCGCCGGTGGTCACCATCATGGGCCATGTGGATCACGGCAAAACCACCCTGCTGGACAGCCTGAGGAAGAGCCAGGTGGCGGCCATGGAGGCCGGGGGCATCACACAGCACATCGGGGCCTTCCTGGGTGAGCTGAGCGACGGGCCGTGGGGCTTGGTGTCTTGAGCCGGGCATCGCCAGGGTCCGTCACCACAGACTGGTGATCAAGCACTGGTTCTGGGTCTGTCTGCTTCACGCTGTGAGGCTGTACCAGCTCTCAGCCCTTCAGCCTGAACTACTGTTCCTTCTGGTCAGCCCTTTCCATGATTGCTGAAAGGATGCTGCACCAATGCCATTAAGGCCGTTAGAAACTTCCATTTATTAAAGTGCTGCTCCAAACAGCTCTTTAGATCTTAGAATCTGATTTGTACTTCCTCAATCTAAGTCATCCTTCAGAGGTACCACCGGTCAGAAATATCCGAGAGGATGTACCTCTTCTAGGCTCTTCAGTTGGGACTCGCTGCTAAGGAGTTCTCCCTGTGCGTGTGTTGTGCCCACGCCAGCCGTTCTAATGAGGGTAAATTTGTGCCCCTCTGCCACAGTCCAGCTGCCCTCGGGCGAGAAGATCACGTTCCTGGACACGCCGGGACACGCCGCCTTCTCCGCCATGAGAGCCAGGGGGGCCCAGGTCACGGACATCGTCATCCTGGTGGTGGCCGCCGACGACGGGGTGATGAAGCAGACCGCCGAGTCGATCCAGCACGCCAGACACGCCGGAGGTGCGCAGCGACACAGTCCCGTTAACGTGATCCACGCGTGTTTCCAAACTGTCGACTCTCGAGAGTTTCAGGAACGAGAAGAGACTGGGTCCTGCCCAGAACTGGAGCACTCAGTGAGAGGTGTTGAAAGACAGCATGTATCCCCCTCAGGTTATATATACTGTATGGTGAAGGCCATCCCCACCTAGTTTCACCTTCAGGGATTAGGTGCCTTTCTGAGTTTGGGATGCAGAAAGGGTGCTTTGAGAATACTGTATATGTGGATAGAAAATTAGGTGAGGCACGACTTAGGTGCTGTTTAAGGAGGTTTTTATTTGTTTATTCTTATGCAGTGGGCCAGTGGGAATCTGCACTATACTCCAGACCAGAACTGAACCAGGGCAGAAGGACCTTGCAGTGCACTTCAGCTGCCTGCTTGCACTGTAGCCAAATACTGCTTCCCTGCCAGATCTTTAGTGCTTTCAAATAGGACTGCTGGGTTGAATCAAGTTATTCCCTCCAGAGCTACTTGTCTTCCAATGTGCTGAAGAGTCAAATTCTTAAGAACACAAGAACAGGTGCAGATGACAGATGCCCGTCTAGCGCATTTGGTTTGGTTGTCAATTGATCCAAGACTCTCATCCAGCCGTTTCTTGAAAGAAGCCAGGGTATCGACTTTTTTGGCTCTTCACTCTTCAGCGAAGTAACTGGGGAAAATATTTGTTTTGTCACCAATGCATAATTGGTTATTACGCAGTGGTTAGTATTGCTGCCTCACAGCACTGGGGCCCCGGGTTCAATTCCAGATCTGGGGTGCTGTCTGTGTGGAGCTTGTATGTTGTCTCCGCCTTGGCATGGGTTTCCTCCCACAATCCACAGACATACTGGCAGGTTAATTGTCTGCCCTGTGATGTACTGGTATCCTGCCCAGGGTGTACCCCACCTTGTGCCCATTGCTTGCCCTGCGGGGACTGGCTCCAGCTGCGACCCTGAATTGGAAGAAGCAGCTGGAAAATGGCTGTAAACTATTCCCAATGAAGAGACAGGCGGGCTATCTGAGGGCGGGGGTCTGGCCGTGTCCGTGTCGAGCAGGCGCTCAGCCCTCCGCGCGTGCGTTGCAGTGCCCATCATCGTGGCGGTGAACAAGTGCGACCGGCCGGACGCCGACCCGGACAGGGTGAAGAGGGAGCTGCTGGCCCACGACGTGGTGTGTGAGGAGTACGGGGGCGACGTGCAGGCGGTCCACATCTCCGCACTGCAGGTCAGTGTCCGCGGCGCTGCTCTGCCGCCCTGGCCCCGCGGGAGATGGCGTCTGAATACGGGCTGGCGCATTGCCGGCGGGCCAGGTGGCAACACTGTGCTGTTACACTTTGTTTCCCTGTGTGGGATGAGTCCAGAAAGAGTGGGAGCTGCCTTCAGGTGCCCTGTCATATTTCAGAAAGAGCAGCAGCGATGTGGCCCTGGTTTCTTCAGAGCTGACCATTGCTGTAGCCTTTGGTTTCCTGATCAAATCTAAAATACAAAGGTCCCCCTCCTTTGTAAAATTGGAGGCCATTTTACATTTACCCTGCATTGTCTTGTCGTTATTACTTCACCACTTGTGAAGCCATACATGGATCCTCTATAGACTGTAATATAATTCCTATTGCTCAGGCCCTGTACTTTGTAATGTGAATACCACCTCCTAGCTTGACCTTGCTGGATCTCAAAGCCTAAGAAAGGTCGTGCCTGGTCAGGACCAGGATGGACAGACCTCCAAGGAAAGCCAGGTTGTTGTTTCAGATGGTCTTGGTGGACCAGTAGGTGGCGCTCTTCTGTCTGGACCAGAATTTCCGAACCAGTGTCCCACTGAGGCGCCGTCCCTTCAGGTGGGGCGTTTAAACAGAGGTCTCGACCACTTGGTCACTAAAGATGCAAGGGCACTTTTCAGAGGAGGAAGTGTATTCACCCCAGTATCTTGTCTGAAGTCCAGTGTGGGTTTGTCCAGTCTGGCCTACCTGAAGATCCCCTTAGTTCAGTTACGGAAGCAGATTCTCTCCTCACTCCCTGATCTGTTGTGTAGAGACCAGCAGGTGGGGACAGCTCTTCAGTGGGGGCTGAAGTGTGTACAGTGCTCCGAGATCCTTTGGGAATGGGGACCGCGTAAACGTGAGGACATCTTCTTCTTGTGCCGATCTGGCCTGACACCAGCCCAACCCCCAGCCCCTTAGATCACAAACATTTCTTTCTCAACGCGCTCGGCTGGCACAAGCGGGCCTGCGCGCTTCAGGAGCAGCTGCTGCTGCTGCTGTGTCTCGGCTTCTGGCGCCCGCGCGCGCCTCACCAGTCTCTCTCTGCGTGCCACCCAGGGGGACAACCTGCGGGCGCTGGCGGAGGCCACGGTGGCGCTGGCCGAGGTGCTGGAGCTGAAGGCGGACCCCACCGGGCTGGTAGAGGGCGCCGTCATCGAGAGCCGCACCGACAAGGGCAAAGGGTAGGCCCTCACCCGCACTCTGGGTTGCAAACTGAAGAGATTGGCCATGGCTCGTTCACACCTCGTCCTGTAGCGTCTTGGATATACTGGATGCCGTCAGCTAAGGGGTCAGATAGAAATTGTTGCGTGCAGTCACATAACGGCTGTTACGTGTTACATGGGTTCCATTCTGAAACCGTATACGTTTTGTATTTTAAGCAGGTTTTCAACTTGAATTATGAGTTAGCAGCACAACAGGAAATAATTATGACAACAGAACAGTAGTGGTTGGGCTCTGGAGTAAGAAAATGTATTGGCATTTGTGACAGAAAAACAAGGCCACTGGACGCAATATGGGAAATCATGACTCGTAAAAGCTATTTCTAGTGGATATTGTGGGAAAAGATGTATTTTGGTGTCCCTGCTGTGCCACTAGTGGTCCATCCATTTTTCACACGGAGCACTTAGCGGTGAGCTCTGGCTCAGCAGGCCCGGTATCAGAGAGAGACTGTCCTTTCCCGGCAGCCCTGTCACCACGGCGATAGTCCAGCGCGGCGTGCTGAGGAGGGGCTGCGTGCTGGTGGCGGGGAAGGCCTGGGCCAAAGTGCGCTTCCTGTTCGACGAGCACAACCGCGCGGTGGCCGAGGCGGGGCCCAGCGTCGCCGTGGAGATCGTGGGCTGGAAGGACCTGCCCTCTGCGGGCGAGGAGATCCTGGAAGTGGAGTCCGAGGTGAGTGACGCGCGGGGGGTCCTGCTGGGGGGTCCTGCAGGCGAAGGCGTCCACATGAACATCCGGCGTGTTCACACAGAAATGGACACCTTTGTGACCGTACAGATATCGTTGGGATTCCCCTACATTACTCTGACAGGGAAGGTTTTTTTATAAAAGCGAGGAACGTGTTTGTTCCAGAATTCGTCCTGCCCCGGGGGAGTCCCGCCAGACACGCTGTCCCTGTTGTGTTCCTCAGCAAAGGGCGCGCGAGGTGGTGGCCTGGAGGCTGTACGTGGAGGAGCAGGAGAAACTGCAGGAGGACGTCCAGGCCATCGAGGCCAAGCAGAGGCAGCACCTGGAGAGCTACAGGAAGGAGCGCGAGAGCCTGGGCCACCTCAGCTGGCGGCAGAGGAAGTCGGCCATGTACAAGGCCAACAAACAGCGAATGGCCTCCAGGCCCAAGGAGAGGACTGAGGACGAGTTCCGCTCCCTGCCCCTCGTTATCAAAGGTGGGTGCTCTGGCACCACAGACGTCACCGGTGCAGGAAAGGGAGTCCTTATCAACTTGGTATGCTGTCCTCACAAAACCCCTCCCCCTACATGTTAGGAAACAGTGCTTCAGGGGGAACTGCAACGCTATTTTTAAATAGAATCAGCATTGATGTGTGCATTTCAACCCCAATGAAAGTAAAATGTACACAGTAACTTCTAAAACCTCCAACTTACATCATAAAATAGACAAAATTTCCAGGTATGCACAGCGCCACAAGGCCAATAAAACTTCCTGTGAGGTGAAGCGGCCTTATTTCACTGTAAACAAGCAGGCTTGTGAATACATCTCTCTTAATTCAGTAGAATTACTGCTCTCGGTTTTGAGACAGTTTTGCCGACGAATTCTAATGCGTTAACCCTACATGCAGATCATGTTGGAAACATTCTGCGGCGAGATGTCTGCTGCACAGCCTGTACTTATTGGCTCGTACATCACGTTAGATTAGTCTCGTGAGCACGAAGGCCCGCATCACGTCTGGGATTTTGTAACAACGTGGTCACTTAACTGCTTTCGTTAAGTTCACGATTTTTTGCTTCATTTGCACAGTTTTCTATTCCGTAAATGAATTTATTTTGTTACCGGTGTGAGAAATTGGGACTGCAGCTGCCCTTTCGAACCAGAAGGGTCTAGGGTGTGTCCTGCAGCTTCAGGGGAAGGGCGGGCCGAGGAGTGAAAATTGAGAAGGGAATCGTTTTCCTCACGAACAGGCGACGTGGACGGCTCCGTGGAGACCATCCTGAACATCCTGGACAGCTACGACGCCGACGAGCAGTGCCGCCTGGACGTGGTTCACTTTGGAGTCGGAGACATCTCGGAAAACGACATCGGCCTAGCCGAGACTTTCTCAGGTAGCCCTGAGGGTGTGGAGCAGCTCACAAAGACGACAGCTCTGTGCTGAATTTCAGCCTGTAAAACAGGCCTGGACCCCAAGATAAAAGGCTTAATCCATTTTCATTATTTCAGAAGACTTATATAGCTGTGTTCATAACGCATTCTGTGGAATTAAAGTTTACTGTAGCAAGAAAGTCGTTTTTGAAGTAAAACAACAATGAGTAGGGATTCTAAATGTACCCACTGTACTGGATAACTAGCTAGTACTGTACCTAGCTTTTTAGGACAGGAACAACTTCAATTGCTTTAGCTCCCTGTGACTGGCATAGTGAATTCCTTGCTTTGTCTCTTGTCAGGTGCCATTTATGGGTTTAATGTGGAGGCAAACAAATCTGTCCGTCAGATCGCTGCCAAGAAGGGAATAGAGCTCAAACTGCACAAGGTCATCTACAAGCTCATCGACGACCTCAAGGAGGAGCTGAGCAGCAAGCTGCCCCCCACTGTGGAGGAGAATGTGATCGGTACGTTAGAAAGAGTCCCCTAAAAGCACTGCTGGCTCCACCCCCTTGTCGCTGCATGCAGTCTGTAGCTCCCTGTATCTGTCCTGAGTAAAACCACGTGATCATAATGCTTCTTCAGAAAAGACACTTGCAAGTTTATGTTCGGTTGCTAAAACCGGGCCCCCGATGAGCATTTTTTTATTGAAAGCATCTCGGTCACTTAGTAGATGTCTTGACTGCTGTAGAAATCTTCATGGTATAGTTCCCAGTGCTCTGTTGTACTGCTGAGGCTCAAGCGAACCGATGCAGTTGAACAGACTGGGAACGGCCCCAGTGCAGGTCCACAGCGCGCTCACTGTGCCCTTGCTGTGCGCGGAACAGGGGAGGCTTCGGTCCTGGCCACCTTCTGCGTCACCGTGGGAAAGAAGAAGGTGCCGGTAGCCGGCTGCAGGGTGAAGGAGGGCCAGCTGGACAGGAGGATGAAGTTTAAGCTGATTCGGGATGGAGACGTCCTTTGGGAAGGTACAGTGACCGCCTTCAGCCCAGCTTTTACAGAAAAAAACTTGTGTACATCAGTTTCCATGCTAAAGGATTTCTTGTCCAGATTGTCTCAGGATTCCATTTCTACAGCAATTTATAAAAAAAATGCACTAAAAACCAAAACATGCATTTTCTTTCAACATTTCCTTCCACCCTGGAGCATGCATGCATCAGCAGGTCAGTGTTTGGCCTTGTGGGCAGCTGGTTTTAGTTCCCTTCTACCGGTCTATCTCCCTGCTTGTCCCCTCCAGGCCACCTGACTGCTCTGAAGCACCACAAGGACGACGTGCAGGCAGTGAAGACGGGGATGGAGTGTGGCCTCTCTCTCGACAAGGACATAGACTTCAGGCCTGGGGATGAAATTGTGTGCTATGAAGAAGTGGAGAAACGGCAGCGCATCTCCTGGGATCCAGGATTTTAAGCCAGGTGTCTATGTAGACTCTTTCCAACTTTGTTCCAACATTTATTCAACAGAATTAAAAGCTGCAATCAAGGAATGTAAAATCCCCAATACGTGTTAAGTCATAAATTAAATTAAACTTATTACAGACCATGGATGGTCTTGGTTACAATTTTATTTCATGGTTTTCCTCCATGCTTTATGCTGTAAATAATAGAGCTGACCTTGTATCCTTGTATTAAACCTTAAAACTCCCATCAACTGATTTGTGAATTTTTCCCTTACAACTTGTTTCAGAGATGTTAGTGTGGATTTTCCAGTGTTAAAAAACTTAGTACTTGTAAATCACGAGCTAAGAATTTGAATTTGTTTTGGTCAAAGAAATTTCACCAACTTGATCGTCTAGAGAAAGTTGTTGGATCAGAGACTCCAATTACTGCTGTACATTCAAAGAATAACATGGGGTTTATGGTGTTTTGATCAATTGGCTACAAGTTTATATTAATGCTTTCAAAAGTTCTCTCGAGCTATAGGTTTTTAAGGAAATTTAAAATATCAAAAATAATAAAAATGAGAAGCTACTTTTCCAGGCTTCAAAGAATCAATGTTGAGATGGTGGTTGTAGATAGCATTAGCCCTGCCCCTTAAATCAAAGAAAACTATACTAGCCTTCAAAAGGTAATGGTGGTCTTCACAATTGGCTAAAAGTTACTAGGAATAAATAAACTGTAAATAACTAATACCTTTATTTAACCCCCCCAAGCAGTTTATTGTAAAGAAGCACAAGGCCTGAACGGTTTGAATGTTTTATTAACTCCAGTCCGCCTGTTCACTTGTCCTCGGGCTTGTTGAAGCAGTAGGTGAGGCAGCACTTCCCGCAGTAGTGCCTGTCAAAGTGGCTGGCCATGAACACGCCGGCGCCGCACTCGTCCGCAGGGCACTCGCGCCGCAGGCGGTGGATCTTGCCGTTCTCGTCCACCTGCCGGGGAAAACCGCAGCCCGTCAGCCGGAGCGCACCGGCACCCCCCGGCTGACTTCTCCTCCCGAGGGTGACCCCTCACTACACAAGTCCAAGTCACCCTGATCGAGTCGACAGTCTCACTTTGGAAAACCCAGAAACATCTAAATACGTGTACATATGGCAATAAACTACTCTACCAATTCAATTACCCCCTTATCTCAAAACATCCTGCAGAATCCTGGACTGGCAGTATTGGACAATGCAGCTGGGACAACACTTTAAAGCAGAAGACCTAAGCAGTGCTTGCTACAATTATAACTCGTTGAAATTCACAACTGTGGGCCTAAGCTGGTTTCAGAAGGCTGAATGCTTACAAAAGACAGATCTTGTCTTCCGGTTAAAATGATCAGGACAGCGGCCGTTTCCGAGGCTCACCTTGTAGTACTTGAGCACGGCCAGCTTGACCTTCTTCCTCTTGTGCTTGTTCTTCTTGGGGGTGGTGTAGGACTTCTTCTTCCTCTTCTTGGCACCACCTCGCAGCCTCAGCACCAGGTGAAGAGTGGACTCCTGCACGGGCACGGTCAGTCAGGTTAGTCACAGTACTCGCTACTGCCTGCCTTTTCCCACTAAGTACGGAGCGAGCCAAAACCGACACCCCTCCTGTGGTGGTACAAGACTAGGATCACACACCCATCAGTCTGTAACCTGCTCTTCATAAGCTGCCCTCACACTTCCACTGGACAATAAAAGATACAGTCACTAGTTTATGAACTATAGCTCAATCAGTGATTCACAACTGAAACTCAGATTTTTACATGCCTGTGATCTGGAAGACATACCAACAGTTGCCATGCAATGTACTTCTTGTTCACCACTCGTATACAATTACAGCTCAAGAATAGATGTGTCAACATATAAGAAGCTAGACTAAACTATAGATAAAACGTAATGGGGGGTGGTTCACATCATCTTTTGTTACACCTTGAACAAATGCATTTAAAAATGCTGCTGACCTCAGACAGATGTACATCGATTCCTGGTCCTCTCAACCTCATTGTTTTTTTTTATTTGATGTTCTCAGAGCATGACAGCATCACAGAAAAGTGCTAGTATCACTCACAGCCACACCTACAAATCACTATTAAGGCAACTCCAAACTCCAGACTTGAATCAAGAAACCAAACAGAAGGGCAACCTGCTGCAAGAACACAGAACACACGCACCTTCTGGATGTTGTAATCTGACAGAGTGCGCCCATCTTCCAGCTGCTTCCCAGCGAAGATCAAGCGCTGCTGATCAGGGGGGATACCTGAGGGAGATGAGAGGCTGGATTAAGCTGTATCCTTCAGTGAAAGAGTAGTCATTTACCCCCACACACCCCTCCAGCTCCCCACTGTATTATGTTTTACATGTGCTTTTATAAAAAAAATATTCATATAGACTTATACAACTAAGCATTCTACAAAATCAATGTAAGAAGTACTAACAAGGGGTTCAACAGCAACACCCCACTTCAGATTTGAACCCACAACCTCCCAGTGCATCACACCCGCTAGTCAACTGATCACATCAATACCTACTACACACACAGAGCTTTTACAAGTACCTCTTGTCAACATCACAGGTATGGCGTAACTGAACAGTTTAAATGCAGTTTCTGAATTTCTCAAGTGCTTACCTTCCTTGTCTTGGATCTTAGCCTTGACATTTTCAATGGTATCAGAAGGCTCAACCTGCAGGAAAACGTCAATGATTTAAAAGACCTAAGAGCAATTAAATCGTCTTAACACTGTTAACTTTCACTTGAATCCTTCGCATACAACTAACTCATCTGGCACGTTGTTTTCATTCAATTAAACCAATCAAGCTCATCAATATGAACACTTCATACCACACGTATTATCTTGTTCTATATCATACTACGTATGATATGTAACAAGTAGTCTGGACTTTACTTCCAGAAAGCTATAAAATACTTCAATGTTGAACAAAAACCATGTCTTTACAGCGAAAAGTCCATCGAGTTAAGCAATTATTCCAGCCTGAGAACCATCTCGACACAGGACGATCATAATCACATGGACTGATGTCTCTGTCATCCTGGTATGGCCTAGGTCTGGGGAACTGTTAACAGGAATAACCAGAATAGGTCTATAAACTTTTTACGTGACACATTTTACAATATAAAATCAGTTCCGCTCGTTTCAACATGTCTACTAGCAATATTTCCACTGCTCGCGAATGAGAAACACGAAATGCCGGGAGGGACAACGGCAACCACGTCGTCTCTTCCTATAAGATGCCATCAATACATATTTATTCGCCTTACGAACTGAATTACAGCTTAATGTGCAATGCTGAGCATTTGAAAACTGCAATACGCGAAAAAATGCGCGTCACAGTATAATCTATTAAGAGCTGCACGTGTTTCCGTGAACGGGACAGGTCAGACACTAGACGCAGCTAATAAAACGCAACTAATTAACCGACTTTAAGAGGATATGTTTCCATTTTAGTGGATGCAAGATTTAATCAACATGGACAAAAAGCTAGCAGGCCCACAGTCTTAAAAAGTAATTCCTCTGCGCGTCTTTAAACACTTTTACTCAGCCGGTCAGTACACCCACCTCAAGGGTTATAGTCTTCCCCGTTAAAGTTTTCACAAAGATCTGCATTTTGGAACCAAATCCACCTACAGATGAGAACAGACAACGTAAGGTTTTAAACTCTACTGTAAAATAGTGCAATAACTTCTACATTTATTTAAGAATTTGCAATTTAATCTAGGAGCTCATACTCGCCACTAACCTCCCGCTAATGGTGGATCATGAGAAGAGGGCTTTCCATCCGCGACACGGGGTTTTCTGACCCACTGAGCAGGGGTTAGATGGCTAAACCACTGCCTGAAGGAAAATATGGACTGTGAATAATTTGGAAACAATCAACTGCTTTAATATTTTATTTTAAACTCAAGATTTTTCACACACATATAAATTCACAATTACAGAAGTATACTACAGATTCATAAAAAATAGTTAAAACAAGGTTCATGGGAGATGTAGTTCTGAATACGTCTTTATTCATAGACAAAATACTTCTCTGATTTATTGTCCGCATAATTCTAAAACAGGCACCGGATAATCAGTATAAAAAATGAATTATCTATTATTTGTGCCATTGTTTCGTTTTCATTTATGACAGACCTGTACCTTCTTAAAATGTCCCACTGGGTGATAAACTACATTTCCCACAAAGCTTTGGAGGAGAGCGATTTCCTTAGCAACGCCCTGGTTACCATAGTAAACTGAAGTGGCTGACGTAATGGATGTGCGGTCTTGGTTGTCATTCAACAGGAACGAGAAAGAATTTCTCAAGTTTGTGTAAAATAAAAAAAGAATGATTTAATAAATAGAGGTAGCGTAAATACGTTTCAAAATTTAAGTTGCTTAACTCATTTAATGTCGAAACCGATTACATTTTATGCCGACTACACTATTAAGGTTAAAAAATGAGCTGCGCGCGTTAAGATTTGTTGAACAAAAGAACATTTGCCTGTTGCATCAAAATGTGATCGTTTTAAATATGCCACATATTATTTATGACTCATTTTTGTTTCAGTAGATGGATGTATTTTTACTCGTTATAATGATCTTAATTTTTAAAGACAATTAGCGACGGCGTATTTTTGAACAAAATCTTTCTTGGCAACGTCTTTGAATAAGGCGGCTTGGTGGTGAAGTGGTTGAGCATCGTTAGCCACTTCACAGCTCCAGGGTGCTGGGTTCCAGTGTGACTCTGTCTGGTTTGAATTTGCACCAGCTGTCCAGATTCAGCGGAGTGGTTATGAATTGCAGCTCTCACTTAGAATGAGATGACTCTGTATAGCTTGAAGCACTGCAAGAGTCACACCTATACATAAAAACAGGGAGCAGATCTGACTCAGGAAACCAATTGGTGTTGACTCTATAACAAGTAAAGATTTGGAAATGATAGACCGACAGCCCATACAACCTTGGGCTTGGGTGTAAGCAGGGGTGTGACACAGGGACCCATTCTGGGCTCAATGCTCTTCCAGATCAGAGGATACGCGTGCACTGAGACGGACTGTTGTTCCTGCTGCCTTGAGCACCGGCCTGCTATGTTAGACTGTGATGGCTGCACCTGGACTGCCTAAGGAAGAAGCAGTTCCTGAAAATGGATGGATAACCAATTCTACCTCCTTTCTGTTGCGTATTGTTAATTTAAATCTTTGTGGTTTGCATAGATATGTCAGCGACATCCAGCCCACGTGCAGCCCCCAGCACAGCAGTCAGGAAGTCAAGAGTCCTGCCCCCTATTATCTCCTCTTCTGACAGAGACTTCCTGGATGCTGTGTATGCCTACATTGAGTCTGAGAAGGAGAAGTTAGGATGTCCCAAGGAGGGGCCGGACGAGCAGCGCTACATCATTTACAGCTCTGCGTTTGAAAAGGTAGATACCCAGCAATTTCCCGGAATCTGTTTGTCTCTTTGAGGGGGTACACTCTCCCTCCACACCAAGTGATCCAGTTAGCCAGATGTTGTTGAGCTCTGGAGATTTGTCAGCGGCCATATCACCCTGCAGCTCCCAGCTGGCAGCCCACTGAAGCTCAGCAGGTGTGAACCTGGTCAGTACCTGGATGGGAGACCTCCTGGGAAAAACTAAGGCTGCTGCTGGAAGAGGTGTTAGTGGGGCCAGCAGGTGGCCCTCACCGTGTGGTCTGTGTGGTTCCTAATGCCCCAGTATAGTGACCTGTGACACTGTACTGTAAAAAGGCGCTGTCCTTCGGATGAGACGTTAAACCAAGGTCCTGACTCTTTGTGGTCATTAAAAATCCCAGGGCATTTATTGAAAAGAGTAGGGGTGTTTCCCTGGCGTGCTGGCCAAATTTCCCATTGGCCCTTACCAATCATGTCCTCCTAATAATCCCCACCTCTGAATTGTCTTCATTACTCTGTTCTCCTCCCTGATGTGTGCGGAGTGTACTGGTGCACTCTGGCTGCTGACGCATCCTCCAATTGGGACTGCACACTGGTGGTGGTGGAGGGGATCCCCATTACCTGTAAAGTGCTTTGACTTGAGTGACCAGAAAAAGTGCTATAAAAGTGTAAGGAATTATTATTATCTCCTTCTACGTTGTAATTTCATTGAAATCTGCTTTCCACAGGTCATAGACCACGCCACCAGTTACAAAGCCATTCTCAGCACCATCAAGAAGGAGTACGATGGCTGCATTAGTGCTATCAAGAGGAGCCACAGAGATGCCAGGCTGCTGCACAGGAAGCTCAAGGTCACGGCTGCCGAGCCCACGACACTCATGTACTGTCAGAGAAGAGCTGTTCAGCTTCGGGAGAGGTGGGTCACGCAGTCTGCAAACACTGCTCGGAAGAGCCTGATTACAGGACATTCACACGTGGAGTCCAGCTTTCCCCGGAAAGCCAGGAAAAGAGGTGTTAACTGGCCTCGATGTACTGTACTTCTCCCAACAGGATTGAAATCATTCAAAGAGACACAGCTGAACTGCAGGCTCAGCTCGAGAAGCTCCGGCAGGCCGGGAGAGAGACCAGCCCCTCGCTGAAAGAGGAAGCCTCTGTGAGCGCCGAGGTCAAGCCTGTTGGGCGAATACCTGGTACTCCATGAGTTTTCTCAAGTTGTTCATCTTGCTCTGCATGAAGCTAGGAGACTGGAAATAAATAAATCAACAAAAACTGTTAACTGGTTATAAGTCTAATTTACCGTGTTATACCTATCTGATTTTTTTATTATTGCAAACGATTGCTAGCTGATGCTGTGTTAAAGCTTGCCTTAACTCAACTGAAAGAACCCAGTTGTTTAGTAGTGGAATTCAATTTTTACCGCTTGTTGAATGGAGTCTTGCAGAAAGGAACACGGGAGTGAATTGTACATAATTTGAATACTGAGGCAAACAGTTTCTGACGCGGACAGAACGAAAAGCCGTTAGGGGACGTAACATCATGTTCTCCTCAACAGGGCTGTCGCTTGAGGAGTCCATGCGCCCGGACGCCCTGACGAAGCACCTGGAGTACCTGCAGAGGAAGCGCACAGAGCTGCAGCAGAAGAAGAGGACTCAGTGCGTCCCGGCGCAGGTGAAGGCCGACCTGGACCTCAAGATGATGAGCACCCTCAAGCAGAGGGATGAGCTGGCGGCCGAGAACGACAGGCTGAAGCTCAGGTGCTGTACAGACGAGAGGAGGTCATGTGTCCCGTTTCGCTCATGGTGGTGTTCCAGCAGCTAAGTGGATCTAAAATTTCAACGAGTCGCTTCTTTAACAAGCTCAGAGTCTGGGCCTCGGTCACCTGGCTGGGAGAGCTTTCGTAGGCACCCACAACTCTTCGTGTAAAGAAATGTTTCCTATTCTCTCCTTGGTGACAGTGCTATGTTTGCATGGTCTTCCCAGAGTTGTTGGGAAGCATGTTCGAGTCATCCTCAAGTATTTAGTGCTGTCCACGGAGAATCCACATTTTCATATGTCTTCCTGTCTGGATGTGTTCCCTATCTACGTATTTTCCACGTGAGCCCTAGCTGTGCTATTTGTCATATCTATATCCTATCTGCCATTTGTCCTAGATATGATTCTTCTTTCTAATTATCAGCATGTTATTAACATTTACTTGTTCCTCTGTAGATATAAAGTTTTACAATGCCCTTTGTTGGCACAGTGCTTTTGAAAAGTCTGATGTCTCTTTCAGAAGGCAAGTTACAAATACAGCCTAGGCTCACGTGCTGTTTTCTCTCGGTGGTGTTCGTAAGGTACAAGCAAATGAAGCTGCTGGCAGAGGCAGTGAGCTGCTGGGGAAAATCTGACGGAAGAATGCCGCTGCTGGACTTCATGTCCCCAGTCCTGCATCAGGCCTCCGAGCTGCACGGTAACCATTCAGAGTCTGTGTGATCCATGAGTGACGTACACCACTATTACAGCCCGTTTCAGATCTTCGAAATAATCCCCTTCTGGACATCGATAGTGAAAACATTTCCGTAATGTAATAAGTTAACATCTAGTAAAGGCTGTGCTTTAGCATAAGGACGTCTGTACATGCTGTCTTTGGTCATTTATCAATGATTGGAGCAATAAGGTTTTCAAAGAATAACAGTGTGTAAAAAATGCAATTTGATCGTCGCAAAACTAAAGCTCTAAAACAAAAATGTTGAGCATTTACAAACGGGACTTTCTGAATCGAAGTGGGAGACGTTTCTGTGTATTTGAAAATAAGAGAAAGTACAATTATTTTTTTTGGGGTCATTAGCCTGATAAAATACAGCCTATTTAAGGGTTACAGCTTATTTAAACCAATTGCTAATCTGAGGGTGGATTTGTGTCCTGATGTTGTGATCACATACATAATGGTTTATTATTCCTGCTTTGTCCTAGCCTGTGATTCTGACTACCAGAACATCGGCACAGCTGGATTTGAGGAGGACGACCCCAGCAAGGTCAAAACATCTGAACTCTTAGTAGACTACATTGAAAGGTACTTTATAGACTCAGCATAATGGGTGATATAAAATGATTAGAAAAATATTCAGCTGTAGTATGGGGAACTATATTCTATATGTTCATTAACACTAGTGATCTTAATGATTTTATCCTTTCTGTTTTGTAAGACGTTCTAGAGTCTGTACCCCCTTTCACATTTCTCAGTACACAAGAATGATGTTTCTTTATCTCCTTCCTCTCTTCCTTTTTTATTAACCTCACTTTCCTGCCATCAGATCAGATAGTAGATATTTAGAACTGCACTTGGGCTGCAAAGGTATTTTTCAGTTTAATTTGCAGACTCCTCTCTTTGAGCAGTGGAAAGCTATACAGCAGCCTGCACTGTTGCACGTGGGTTATCACACATGGTGCTGGTTTCCAAAAGCTTCTTCCTGTGTGTCTCAGATCTTTGTTCCTCGTGACCTTATTTTCAAAACGGGCTTCGATCTAAATGCAAGCAATTAAAGACATGTTAAACATAAACTCCACTGCATCATCCTCTTAGCATTGTAATAATCTGTTACTATATCCAGTATATATATATATTGTATATTCACAAACTGAAATTTAAATTGAATTTGAAATTTTAAAGTAATGATTAAAGTAATTTCATAAAAATACAAAATCGGCGAAATCTGCAAAAATATTTGAAATTGTTTTGCCATCCCAATTAAAATGATGATGCAAAGTTCATGTTTTCTACCTCACCCAAACAACAAAAACAGTCACGAATTCGTATTGCCAGTGGCCAGTTTATTTGAATTTATCCTTTGGGTTCCTCCTGAGATAAATTCCTTGTGAATCATTTTCATGCAGCTTAAACATTTGATATGATATTTATCTTTTTTTATTTCGCATCGTAGCGCAGTGGTCAGAATTGTTGCCTCGAGCTGCTGGGGCCCTGAGGATCACTCCCATAGCTCTCTGTGTGGAGTCTGCATGTTCTCCCTGCACTTGTACGGGCTTCCTGCCACAGTCCAAAAACACACTGGCAGGTTAACTGGCTTCTGGGAAAACTGGCTTTGGCAGAGCACTGCTGTCCCATCCAGGGTGCACCCTGCCTTGTGCCCGCTGCTTGCTGGGATAATAATAATAATAATAATAATAATAATAATAATAATAATAATAATAATTGCTTACACTTATATAGCGCTTTTCTGGACACTCCACTCAAAGCGCTTTACAGGTAATGGGGATCCCCTCCACCACCACCAATGTGCAGCCCCACCTGGATGATGCGACGGCAGCCATAGTGCACCAGAACGCTCACCACACATCAGCTATCAGTGGGGAGGAGAGCAGAGTAATGTAGCCAATTCATAGAGGGGGAGTATTAGGAGGCCATGATTGATAAGGGCCAATGGGAAATTTAGCCAGGACGTCGGGGTGACACCCCTACTCTTTTCGAGTAACACCCTGGGATTTTTAATGACCACAAAGAGTCAGGACCTCGGTTTTACGTCTCATCCGAAGGACGGCGCCTGTTTACAGTATAGTGTCCCCGTCACTATACTGGGGCATTAGGACCCACATAGACCACAGGGTGAGCGCCCCCTGCTGGCCCCACTAACACCTCTTCCAGCAGCAACCTTAGAGGGATAGGCTCCAGCTCCTCCACAAGCCCAAACTGGAAGAAGCTGTTATAAAATGAATGGATATTCTTTCTTTTTATGACTGTTTACCTTACATCGTTGGTCTTTTATCAGCTCACAGTGGCCCCTCGTCAGTTCTTCCAGTGAGACAGGGTGGTGTTTTTCCCTGGCAGGTTCATCGAGCTCTTCGAGGCGGGTAAATACGAAGAAGCTGCTTTTCATGCAGCTAAGTCCCCTTATGGAGTGCTGAGGAACATGGAGACCATGGAGAAGTTTAAAGGTAAGCACCCTTAAACATTGTTAAGGTTTCCAGTCTGCTGTCTGTGTGGAGTTTGCATGTTTGCCTAGTGGGTTTTATCTTGGAGACATGCTGGCTGCCTTAGCCTCTCCTTCTCTCTGTTATCCTGTGATGGACATCAGTCCCACCCAGGAGGAGTGCAGTAGTGTGATCTCAGTCCAGCCTCAGTGCCCTGTATTTCTGGGACAGACTTTAGCTTCAAAGCTCTTTAAGCTCTCCTGCTTAAGCCCCTTACTGATGATGAGTGGATTTTCATACTAAGATTCACATATTTCTGTGATCAAGCTCAACATTGCAACCCACATATAAATACATACAGCAGGATGAAAGGTGTTCCACACTGCAAAGCCTCATTCTGGCAAATGTGATTAAAAAACAGCCCATTCGCACCAAGCAGACTGATCGCAAACCTGTTAGATGTTCACCTCCTGCCCTCTGTTGCTGTGTTATGTGATCCCTTTGGGACTGAATTCAACCACCACTGTCCTGTCTGCTTAGCTCACCTCTGCTCCATGAAGCAGAGTCTGTCAAAGTAAAAAGGCTGCAGTGTGGAGCAGCGATTGGGAGTTCTGAACTTAAGAAGACTGGGGGACAAATCAAAGCTGAGGCGCTGCTGTTGTGCCCCTGGGCAAGCTACTTCATCTGAATTCCTCCAATAAAATACCCAGCTGCAAACATAGCTCTGGATGAAAGTGACACAACTTTTCGGGTGTGGAGCCTCCTTCAGATGCGGGAAGACGATGTGGAGCTGTTAGCTGTATAAATCCCTTTGCTTCTTTGATCTGGTTGTCCGAAAGAGTACTTTGGTGCACTATGGCTGCCGCCGCATCATCCAGGTGGGGCTGCACACTGGTGGTGGTGGAGGGGATCCCCATTACAGGTCAAGCGCCTGGATTTCCCATTAGGCACTGTAGGCACTGTTCCTAGGGCCTACAAAATGTTTAAGGCCTACGAAGGAGGGAAACACCAGTGACTAACAAAAAACAAGCTGAAATAAGATGCTTGCTATCGATCTAGGTGCTCCAAATCAATAATCATACGCTATCTAGCAGCTGTTCTAGAAACTGGAAGTATCGAAGTGATGGTCGCTCGACTCTCTCCATCAATCACGTGGTTCAGCTTTAGAATAGTTTAAAGTCCATCATGCCAATCGACGTCTTTCAGTTGGTGTTTACCCCTCTTGCACACTTCAGAGTGAAAGTGCCTCGGGCCTACGAACACCAAAATCCAGCCTTGCAGAAAAGTGCTATATAAGTGTAAGGAATTATTATTATTCATCTGTTGTTTGAGGGAGAAAACGAAGAAGAAGTCTGCACAGCCGAAACGTTGTGTGTCTTTTCTTTTCGGCATGGAATAAACCTTTACTTGTTGCTTGGCAGCCTACTGAGGCTGATGCAGCTCCCGACTTGGACGCAAGCGTAAGCCCAGCCCATTGGCAGCGAAAACGTCTCGGGCTGCAGGGCGCTTGCGGACAGGCACTGTTGCGCTGCCTGCGTGGTGTGATAAACCTGCGCCCGTGCTGTGTGCTCCCTGCAGCGGCCAGCGTGTACCAGGGAGAGCTCCCCCCTCTCCTGCTGTTCTTCCAAGCGCTGACGATCTCCGCCGGCGCCGCCAGGAAGCCCCCCGAGGCGGCCATGTCCCTGGAGGCGGTGAAGGTCGCCCTGCAGCACGGCCGCGTGGAGCTGGTGACGCACTGGATCACCCAGCGCCGGTGAGGCACTGGGCAGAGCTGCCAGCACGATGCATTTAAGGAGTCGGGCTGCTCAGAAAGCGACACGATTCAGCTTTTGTGTTTTAAGAAGCTGAAACATGTTAGTTCTTTCCACCTCTCAGCACAGAATTAAGCTCCACTTATTCGTTACATAAAAGCCGATTGGTCCATTAAAAACAGGCAATTTATTTATTGGTTTCTTCACAATTATGAATTGCAACAGACTCCATCCCTTTTTAAATATGCCCTCAAAATGAAAGGCAAAAAGTGGCACAGATGAACCCAGGATCACCTGAAGTCAAGTTTAGGAGCCAAATTTAACTCCTGTAAGTTTGTTTTCTAACTAGCAGTCATATAACTCTGCAACTCACAACTGGTAACCTACTGTAGCTCAGCAGGTGTGAGCCTGGTCAGTACCTGGATGGGAGACCTCCTGGAAAAACTAAGGCTTCTGCTGGAAGAGGTGTTAGTGGGGCCAGCGGGGGGCGCTCACCCTGCGGTCCATGTGGGTCCTAATGCCCCAGTATAGTGACGGGGACACTATACTATAAACAGGTGCCGTCTTTTCGGATGAGATGTAAGACTGAGGTCCTGACTCTCTGTGGTAATTAAAAATCCCAGGGTGTTTCTCAAAAAGGGTTGGGGTTTAACCCCGGCGTCCTGGCCAAATTTCCCATTGTAAGGACCAATCATGTTCTCCTCGCAAACTAGTAAAGTTTATTCTTTGAATGAAAAAGTATCTTTTGTTTACCTAAGAGAAGGCAGCACGTTTTGGTAGTTGTTCAGAAAACAGCAAAACACTTGACACAATGTCAAATATCATGTAATAGTACTATATTCTATAAAGCACCTCTCATAAAATAATATCTCAAAGTCCTGTACAAAAAAACCCCTAAATTTAGGATTGCAGTTCATCAGGAGGTCAGGAATGGAAAGGGAGATATTGCTTCATGGCTTTAGAAGACGATATCCAGTATTCAGCAGGAAGCCAGAGCAGGGATGTCAGGACAGTGGTTATACTGTATGTGCACCAGAAAGCATGTCTAGACAGAACTCTAGCAGCTGAGTTTGGAGCAACCAGAAGTTTCTGTAAGGTGTTCTGTGGCAACACAACAAGTACAGCACTGCAATAACCAAACCTTCACAGATCAAAAGAGCATGACTGTTGCTCTATATGGAGCATTGACAGAAGGAGACGTAACTGGGCAATCTTCCTTACATAAAAGAAGGAGGTTTTTGCTTAGCATCATTAATTTATTGACTATTAAGTGTTCCTAATCTGCCTTTTGCCTTTGTAAATTAAAATTTAATTTAGATGAAAGTGAAATATTAGATATGCAAAGTGGTGAAGATTATGCGCTTAATTCATCCGTCTATTTTCGTAAAGCTGCTCATTCAATAATCTTTTGATTGAAAATCTGGAACAAGCCATTTGAAATCTCCCCTAAAGGGGGCAGTGTTGCTTCAATAAATCACTGAAGGCCCACATGATCTCTGGAGTTCGAAACCCATTCAATCCTACTGTTAAACACCAAAATGCATCTTATCTTGAGGAAGCATTATACAAGCAGTTTTCGATTAATTACTATTTTATGGCGTTATGGACTAAAGATTCAAACAATGCTTTGAAGAATCTTACAGACGATGGTGCTTTTCTTCCTTTCCAGCTGCCAAAATATATTGCACATCTAAGGCACTTACAAAAGATTCCCAATGTAGCTGTTTTAACCACTTCGTAGATTTTTCGTCCAGCTGTAAAAATGGTAGGAAGTCACTTTTGCTACCCCCATATTATCATCCTACATTTGCTACTTTGTAGGTGAAGAACTATGTGTAAGTCACTATTTTGCTTGTATTTTCACTGTCAAAGCTTTAGAGTTTAGAATAATGAGACGTCCGTCCATCTGTTTTCTAACTGATTTATCCAATACAGCATAGTGGGGGAGCAGGAGTCAATCCCAGCAATCAACAGGCGCAAGGCAGGAATGATGAGACAGCTCCTCCCAAAATCCCTTGTGAACGCTGCTGTCGCCTTCATTTTATTTGTCCTAAAACAAAATCTGGTCAGCGCTTCACTGGGAGCGATGGTTATAAAAATCGTAACGAATAAAAGACATTTTATTTCAAATGTAAGGAACAAAAGTAAAGACATGAACTTGGCTGTGCTCTCCTGGCTGAGGTTCCAGAGGCGAGGAAGAGCCTGAAGCGTGACTGCTGTGCTCTTCCCGTTCCTCAGGCTGACGTCTTGCGAGGAGATGGGAGATGTCATCCGCGAATATGGGGAGAGGAAGCCCCAGATGTCTGACAAGTGCCTGGCACTGGCCCAGGTGGTGTACCACGCGTGTGGCATCAGCCGGAAGGCCGCCTTGTGCATGTGTCAGAGGGGCATGATCAGCGGGGCCATGGAGTTCATCTGCCACTGCAAGAGCTTCACTCTGGGTAAGGCTCTCTCACCAGACTAGCCTTCTGCCTGGTGTGTGGCTTTCCCTCCTGTTTATGTGGAAGAGAAATGGCAAAAAGTCTGAAAGAGTCTGGCAGTATTGTCCATGAATTTGTGCAGCATTTATATAGAGGGCAGACGGTACACTCATGGATAAGGTCCCTGGGGGTATTGCATGAATATTCAGCAGTCTATTCAAAATTAAAGTGTATTGCATTATGGTCATGCTATATATTAAGAGCTCTAAACTCCTGGTTTTTATGACTGTTCATAACTTAATCTTTACAGGCCCAACATTTACATGCAATATATTGAAATGTTCAGTATATTAGGTGCTACTAAGGCTCTGTTTATTAGTTCAGTACAATACCCTGTATCCTGTCTCTGATTAAATGGGAGATAAAGAGACTGGGATGGTCAGACTCGAGGTTCTGTTGAGCATCACCCTACTGATCATAATGATTTTGACTCTAGTAAAAGGGGCCTGTATTGATCCCGGATTACAGTGTCCATCTGTTCTGTACCCAAGATGTGCTGTGTGCAGGGCTAGGCCTCCTGTTATCAGTTAGATTCTCATAGCTTAATGCTTTTGAGTGCCAGACACATGTTTTGTTATCATGAGTGATTTACTTTGTAGTTTAAAGAAAAAAGCTCTATGCTTTGGGCTGAAATGTTCCTATGTCCACATTAACATTGGAATCACCCATATTCTTTTCTGAAAGTCAAAAATCGCAGTTCTTAATCATTCTGAGTGTTATCTATTACTGAAGTTGATTAACTGCGACACACACTAAAATATTTTCCACCCATTCGGTATCTTGTTGAGGACTAAACAGTTCAGGTGTGTTTTTGTTGCCTGTATTAGGATGCTGTGGTGTCCTTCTGTGCTTGTGATTATACAGTATGCACCATTGCGGGATACAAACTGCAGGAAAAGTGTTCTTGTAGGGTAATGAGAAGATATCAGGGTGGCGGGATCAAAAGGACACATTGCTCAGACTGCTCCAGTAAGTGCCCTGCTGTGTAAGGGAGTCTCAGGTTGTCCTCAATTCACTCTCCTGTAAAAATACAGTTCAGTGTGTCTCTATTAAGGTTGATGTATATCATAGATTATTTTATATTTTGGAGTTGCCCTCATTCTGTTCAGAGCTCTGTGTCTGGTGAATGCAGAACAGTAAGGGGGCCTTTTAAATGATGGTGAGAAACCCGGCCACTCTTCTAAATATTGCTTACAAAAAGCAATGCTCTGTGTAGCATGGATCTCCTTTACACTGCATATTGAAGGAGTCCAAGTGCTTCTGAACCTAATGGCTTCAGTTTGATTTCTTTGATCTTAGTAAATGATACCAGTAGAATCTACATTAAGGAGATTCCGGTAAACAATTTGTGTCCGGGATGTGGGAGTCCTGAGCCAGACGAAAAAAAACAAACAAAAATCACATGTGCGATTAGCATCTTACACGAAACACTTGTTGTGTTATCCAGGGGGTGATGATTGTGTTGTGATGAAGGCGTGACACAACTGTGTGAACCTCCCAGTGTGATGACAGGTTCCAAATCGCAAAAGTGTGCAAGGCACAAAACATTCATATTCAAACACCCAGAGCTGTTGTGAACAGTCCTGATAAGATTTCACTGTCGAGGCGCAGAAGGGAAAGATATGCAGAGATAACCTGGACAAGCCCCCTCTCTCCTCCGGCCCAGATGACTGCCTGTACCTGCTGAGGAAGTGTCCCAGTGCAGACCTCCTCCGGTCTCTGACTCAGGAGTACTGCGGCAGGCCGGCAGCCCTGTCCCTGGGCTTCGCTGCCCTCTCCCTCCTCTCCACTGACAACAAGGCCTTCGCCTTCCAGCTGCTGGAGAGGGTACACTCCTGTGGGAGAGGTGAGTGACTCAGCTCTTTTCTCCCATCTGTATTATATATATATGAGCAGGAGCACCAGAGATGCGAAAGTACAAAAATAAAGTGGATTTTTATAAACATTTTGCAAACTTGTTCTTTGGTGCTCATTTGTTTTTTGTTATGTTATTTCTGTTCATGCATTTTTAACTGTGCAGTTTTTAGAAGGGCATTCATTATTCATGATATGATTTTAATTACCGGTGCAGGGGTTTATCCTTTTAGTCTTTTTAGTAATTAGGCACAGGAAAGTGAGTTAAGTAATTGCTTGCAATCAGTTTCACACCTAATTGCAGAGAAGCTGCTTTTTCAATGAATGAAGTATAAAGCAGTTCTAGTGACAGTGTGGGGAGGAAAAGACAAGAAGATGGAGAGTGTGGAGTGTTCTAGCATGTCTCTTCAGATAAACAACGCAAATGTGAAAGATCTGAAGATCGATAAATTGCACGTTTGTGACTTCGAAACACACTGTCTTTTTACTTTAATGTACTGTGTGCTTGCGTGCCCATAACAGAAGGCCTGTGCTGAGCCTTCTTTGTCCCTTCCTTGTTTTTTTGCTGTGACACTGAAGACGTCTTTGAGCAGATGATTCTGGAAGATGTGTTCTGCACCCCCGAGGAATGGAGTGAGATAGCAGACAGGTGCCGAGAAACCAGCCACACTCAGCTGGCCCAGGACATCACTGAGATCCTATCAGCCCAGGCTGGGGCGGTGCTGCTGTCTCCTGACTCCGAGGATGCCAAGCTGATGGAGCACGTCTTCCTGTAGGCGGGCTGCCACCAGAGGGAGCCCTCCAGGTGCACATCAGGTTCGGCACACTGCAGCAGGGACAGACGGGGGCCTCTTCCAGCCCCTGTAATCTCCTGCTGCTGTGCGTCAGGCCCAGGCTTCACAGTTAGCGCCAGACATTCTCGATGTCTATCTTACCTTAGCAATAAATAATCAATACATTTCTTTTTTTCTTCTTGTTTTCCATTTTGAGTTTTCAATTGGTATCTGTAATAGTATAATAAACTAGTCAAGTCCTATATGTGGTAGTGACTTTATTGACTCCCTTTGTTTCCCAGTCAGGCTGAAGACTAACCACAATATAAATCACAGTTACACCTTTACATAGTCAGACCATTGTATATTCACAAAAAATTTTAGAAGTTACATACCCCTTCATATTTGAAATCTGTATGATCTTTAAAACCTCGTCTTCACTTTTTAATTGCTGTGATCACGTTTATGGTGGCGTGTTGTCCATGGCCGGAGGTTGTCTGGATCCTTCTGGCTTGCCATGTACAAAATCTCAAAGAAATCTGAGGAGGCTGGCACACGTGTTCTCCCCTGCCGTGTGTTCATGTCAGCCCTTCGGTCGATTCTTTTCCCTGAGTTTATGAAAATGCATGTTTTGCTATGGAGAGACGGGGCCTGGAAGAGCAGTTATACATATTGAGGATTTTTTAATGTCTTTTACAGTTAATTGCTCAAAACCATTCATTTCATAACCGGTGCAGTTACCTATTAAACACCTTTGTGCCTGATTAAATTAGACATTGAAACGATGCAGTAATGAAGTGATCAGACTCCGTGACCGACTGCTGAAGACACCAGTGCCCTTCAAGTACTGAGCTTGAGAGCCCTGCTTTATTGGTTGTAGTGGCATATTCAACAGAAGAGGGGAAACAACAAAATATTTATCCATAGTTTGGCACCAGATTATTAAGTCAGGCCTGCCACAGTTCCTCTGTTATATCTTGGACACCAAGCCGTTGCTGTTTTATGTACAGTATGTAAATAAGATTAGATAATAACTGAGATCTATGCTGGCTGAGCAAACAGAAAGTCCTTTGTTTTCTTCCAGAGCTGTGTAAATGTGAACAATTTATTTAAATACAGACCTCTTTGTTTACAGACATTAGTCACAAGTCTACCAGTACTGTACTACTGTTGCATGTCTCCTTTAAGAGGTTGTTCTATTTCTAACAGCAACACAGGTCCCACATTAAGCACTGTAAGTAAAAGCAACATTAGAAGCAAAACATAGATTTTTAAAGATTTTGACACTTTGGTGTTGTATGAAAGTGGCTCTTTTTTATTCTTTTTGTGCAAAGGCCCCTACTTTGACAAACGCATGCGACACACCCAACCCATTCAAAAACCCACAGTTAGTTCACTCTTGGCAAAGACGTCTCATTCGAATGGGCTGTTCTGTTAGGAGAATGGAGTGCACGATTGCCAGCTCTGAACAGATCGACATGCAGTCCAGAATCTTCTCTTTCTGAAGCAGCTTGTTCTTGTCTATTTTTGCTGGGATCCACTGATTTAGCCAGTTTTGTGAATCTGTCAAATACTATAGACATAGATGTCTTGGAAAATATTATTTGTTGCATTTATACTGTACACGTCATGAATCATTTACTTACTATTTTTTTAGTTTGTATATGGGATTTGTTTTAATTTTGTAAAAAATCCAGATTTTCCTCGGAAAGCTTTTAAAATGTACCTCTGGAAACTTTTCCTATAATAGGTTTTTTACCAAGGTGTGGCTAGCTTAGGCTATGTGGCTAACTTCCAATAGTTTATATGGATTAATTTAAAATAAATGAATTCTGAAATAATATTTCTGATTTGTTCTGATGTGCACATTTAGCTTTTAATGTTTAATTTCTAAGAATCTATCACAGTGCTAAACATATGTTACGTCCTTTAACATAGCCCTACAGCATATACAGTAGTAAGAACGATGTTACAGTATTTTGTGTTTATTTGTTAATGTTCATCCATTTTAATTCAATTCAATTCATTCATTGAGATGCATTTTATAGCTTCAGAGAGCAAAGATAACTAATGTGTCTGAGTATGAAAGAAAAGGCAGCTCTCTGAATTAATAGAAACTGTGGGTGCTCCCATTAATTAGTAAATGCATTCTTAGTGCACAATGTACAATTAATATTTGAGGATTAATGTTCAGCTCTTTCTAAGTATTTGCAGGTGTTTAAAAGCAAGTAGCTCACTGGAGGCAATGATATACGGCTTTGATTTGTTTAACAGATGTGAAGCTACATTGATGAATCATGACATCACAATGGAAATAATAGCACAGAGTGCAACAAATCATGAGAACAGTGAATAAATGAAGGATAAATTATATATATTGAATTAAAATAATCTGTGAGTTGTATTAGTTTTCTTTAGTTAGCTTGTAATAATATTGAATATTAATATGTGTTATCTGTTAGCTGTTCACCTGTCTTTTTGCTTGGGAAACAACATGACTGTGTGGCAGAAAAAATTAAAACCAGTTTTCAGAACTGATGACATGCAAGGAGTGTCATTATACCAGTGCTGAAATTGTAAGGGATCTGTGAAGTGGAAACTAGTGGCAATGGTATGGTTGACACCTTTTTAGGCCAGTGTTCAGGAAACAAACCACAGTGAACACAGACCACCCCCTGAAGGAACATCTGTGCTTGGATAAACTAAAGCATTTCCATCCCAGTCCTAGAAACCCTGGAACTCCAGAGGAGGGTAATGAGACAGACACAGCAATTAACACCCCAGTTCATCAGTCTGCTCTGCAGCATACCTGAGATCCCCAATCCATGTGATGCCACTGACAAACACAAGAAATAGTGCGGTTTTCATAGTACCCATTTTAATAATAATAATAATAATAATGTTTCTTTATTAGCCCTATACAATTTCTTGCATTAGGAATTCGTCTTTTCGCATACCCCAGCTTTTCTCCATGGAGACACAGACACACAGACAGGGAGAGAAGCTTGGGGTCAGAGCGCAGGGTCTGCCATTGTACAGATTTTAAAGTGGAAGGAACATGTTCTCATGGCTCCAGACGCCTGTTATTTTAAGTGCAGTGCATACTTTTAAGTTATTTTTTGCAGATTAATGCTGCTTGGTAAGGTTTCATGTTGCAGTTCCTGAGAAATCTTGCTTCTGTTTCGCTCACTGTCCCAGGAGCCTTATTACACTGTTTCTAGGATACTAGTATATCAGTTTCTTCCTCATGGTTTGGCTCTATATTCCAAACAACCTAAATTACGTGTACATAATGTAGTTCAAGTAGGGAGCTACGTCAGCAGGTGTAGGCTGCAAAGGAAGTCCAGGTTTATTCCCTGCTGAAAAGAGAAGCAAAGAAACACAATGTTTCGGCCGTGGAGCCTTCTTCTTCACCAGAAGAAGACTCCACAGCTGAAATGTTGTGTTTCTTTTCAGCATGGAGTAAACTTTTCATAGTTCCTTTACGTGTACATAATGCCTGTCTGTTTCTCTCCTTCCTGATTTTTGAGCTGTTTGAAGTTCTAGTCTGTTTGGTAAATCTCCTGGATTTTAAATATGGTACTGTATGTCTTCTCCTTTGGTGTTTGCTGAAAACTATATTTTTTTCCCAGGAAGTACACTTTTAATAATAATACTGTATCCTTTTGATTCTACTCTTGATTTCATTTTTATTGTATCCAAAACAAAATGATATGATATTATTGCATGTACAGATCATGTACAGAAGACAAGCACTAATGCAAAACAACAATGCTATTTATTAATAATACCCCAGTCAGTGTCCTGTAACATGACACAGTAGGTTTTTGAGTTAAGGTTTAAAAAAACAATGAGGAGTTTTCCTGTACAAGAAACAGCCTTGCTCTTAGCGGCGATCATTGTGCAAATGAGAGTTTTGGCCCATCACATCATTCCTTTCTTTAAAAAAATGACACATTAAACTTTTGAACTTGTTCTTTGATTCCCCTTAAATAACCCAGAATCCTTTTTCAACCCTGCAAATCCGACTCCATGTGGGGCAGCTGGAGCCTCACGAAACGGGCCCTTCTGTTCCCAGCGAAATGTCCTGCAGCAACCAGCTCGCCAGCTCTGGATGCTGACTGTCTGAGCCTGATTGCATGTGGCTGAAGTGGAGCAGCAGTATCAGACTGCCATGGGCAGCCCTGCGCCCTGTGCTGCCCGTTAGCTCATCTTTTGCCTTGACACAACGTAGCAGTGGCTCCTTGACTCAGGGGAGGTGAGGGAGAGAGCAGCTGACGAAGGCTCGCTGCGTCGGCGGGTTTTATTTTCCCCGTACTGATCCTGTTCCTATTGATTTCCTCCGGCCGGAGCGCTGCCAGGCCGGCCGGGGGTCTGGGAGCGTGCCTGAGCTGGTGAGGCGACAGAGGCCCTCAGCCAGCCCAACCCTGGCAGGCTGGCGCCCCGCAGCGCTCACCCGCTGGGCTCCGTGGCGTTTCACTGGCACCTGCGCTGGCCCCCGGGCACGACTGCCCCAACGGGGAGGGAGGGGGGACTTGGAAAAGGGCTTGTCACAGAGCTCTGAGTTTGGGCTTCTGATGATGAAGGCAAGCTCAGTCACGAGAGAGGCTTTCAATTGTCTGCAACTCTCCTCAAAGCAGCAGCAAGTTCAAGTGGTGCGTCGGAGAAACAGAGCAAGGCCACAGATTGCATTAATTGCATTGCTAGATAGTGATCTTCACTTTCATTGCTGTGATCACGTTTGTGGTGGCGTGTTGTCCGTGGCCAGAGGTTGTCTGGATCCTTCTGGCTTGCCATGTACAAAATCTCAAAGAAATCTGAGGAGGCTGGCACACGTGTTCTCCCCTGCCGTGTGTTCATGTCAGCCCTTCGGTCGATTCTTTTCCCTGAGTTTATGAAAATGCATGTTTTGCTATGGAGAGACGGGCCCTGGAAGAGCGCAGCAGGGAAACTGGTATGAAGGCAGAAGGGGCAGCGTGCTGTCAGAGCCCTGCCAAGACTGCAGCCTCGTGCCCTGTGCACATTCCAGCAGGACCAGGACGGCCCACAGCCCAGGCCCAGGCCCGCTGCCTCTTCAGAGGATGGCCCGGCTCTGCAGCTCACCAGGGAGAGCACTGCAGGAAGAGCCTCCCGCCCAGCAGGTAGGAAAGAAAAGACGTCTCCTTTCACTACAGGTCCCTACACGACCCAGTCTCTTCTGGCTTTTTATTCCAACTTCGAAAATCAATGAAAACATTCATCACATGATCTTCTTAGTTATACATATATGCACCAATGCACCATTTGAACTTGCTGCTGCTTTGAGAAGAGATGCAGACAAATAAAACCTCTCTTGTGACTGAGCTTGCCTTAGGCTAGGTAGGTCTAGCTGGTGTATTTACTGTGGGACTACAGGCCTTTTCAGAACACTGATTGCTGAGAGTGATGCTGGCCATGTTGCTGTAGTTCAGCCTTTCCACAGAGGAGTAATTAGGGTCTCTTCCAGCACAGGTGTTTTTTTCCACGTTAGGCTTCTCTTTGTTAAGACATTAAAATCAACTGTATTTTCTTTTCACACGCTGTCTATATTTTTATAAACAGACAACAAACCCTTTGTACGGAAAAGCGTTTCTTTGTCAGAGCCATTATTTTCCCCAGGTATGGTGTATTGACTCTGCGCTTTAAGTGTGCAGCTACAGCTCCATCTGTTGCCTCAGGCAGGTTTGGTTTATTTGTTTGATTTCCTAGACAGACAATTAAAGGCCTCTCAGACTATCGAACAGCTTGACTAACTCTGGGGCTGCTCTGCTAGCCCTGTCACCTGTGTATTTCTTACAAGGAAGCACTGACAAATTCAAGCTTTGCAAGAGCGTGAATCCTCCTTCTAGCTGGCTCCAAAAACATCACACATCACATGCTTGAAGATTTCTTTTGCCGATCCTTGAACGTTTAATTCTTTAAAAAAATTTAAACCCATTTGTTCATCATTCCTTTCAGTATAAAAAGACTGGAGTATTAACATATAAGTAGAATGAAATGAGAAATCCCCCAAAGTCTAATGGTAACCTTTGACATCATGACGTAGCCAGATTTAGTTTTTAAATTCATTTTATTGTTCTTTGGTGTTCTTTGATATTAAGCTTGTTTCTGCCTAGACTGGCTCCAGCATTTGAAATGTTTCGTGGCCACGAGTGAAACCTGCTTCCAGTTCGAGCGCCCAGGGAGACAGCAGGCTTCAGCACGGTCTGCAGGGGATCATGGGATCATTGATCCTAACGTTCACTCTCCTTCGGTCCCAAGGAATGTCTGTGTTCTTGGTGAGGGACTTTGTGCAACAGAAAAAACCTGCGTTAAATATAAAAATCACAGTAGTTCAGGTGGGGAGCTGCGTCAGCATGCATAGGCTGCAAAGGAACAAGGAACTGTCTGAACTATTATCACCCTACTCCCCACCTCACAATCTTCGCTCTTCTAACTCTGGTCTCCTTACTGTCCCCCAAGCCCGTCTACATTGTATGGGTGACAGGGCCTTCTCCTGTTATGCCCCCAAGCTCTGGAACTCTCTCCACAAGGATACCAGAGAGTCACCCTCTCTAAACTCCTTCAAATCCAGAATCAAAACCCTCTTCTTCAGAAGAGCCATTACTGAACTGGTTCCATTATTCATCCCTCTGCTCTTCTTAGTACCACCATCCCCGGTCTCCTCTGTATATTGTAATTGTGTTTTATCTTGTGTATTCTTCTTATTTATTGCTGTTGTCATTCTGTAAAGTGCTTTGAGAAGCCACCTTGAAAAGCGCTATATAAAATAAACTTTATTATTATTATTATTATTATTATTATTATTATTATTATTATTTTAATAGGTTTATTCCCTGCTGAAAAGCAAAGAAAGTAAACACAACATTTCGGCCGTGGAGCCTTCTTCAGGTGTGAGGTCACACAAGGAATAGGCTCCACGGCCGAAACGTTGTGTTTTCTTCTCTTTTCAGCAGGGAATAAACCTGTTACTTACTCCTTATAAAAATCAGTTACAAATACACAGAAAGAAGAGGGAAGTAAGCAGGAAGCAGTAAACAGGGGGAATATAAAAAGAGGAAGTCTTAGGAAGATTGATTTCTTATAACACCACTGTACAAGCATGGAAGCAAATGATTTATGCAGTGTTGTCAAATTCAGCATTTGGTTGTCTTATTTTGTTCATTTGTATTCTCTGAAAAGCTTTCTGGTGGGCAGTGCCAGTTTGAGAAAGAGTACAGTGTTGAGCAAACAGCTATAGGAGTCTCTGTTCTGGAATCGTGACTATTTACTACACAGCACAGGCTGCGGAGTGTGTTCTCAGATGTCTGGTAATGACGTGGCCCGTTTTGCTGAGGGCTGGATTACAGTTTGCAGTCTCATGCACCGAGTCCATGTTTCTTTCAAGGGCCTTTATATTTAGATTATGCTGTAGTGCTGTCTCTATTTCTTTTTCCAGGAATAAAACAATGCTACACTTGCTTTCCTGGGAGAAAAAAATAGCTTGTTTCCTTACAGCTGCATGACCTCACAGACGGCCAAGGTTGAGAGACACCTCTTTGAAGCTCCATTGTCTCGCCTTGGTGCTCCAGGGACAATCACAGGCTTTCACTCCAGCACAGAATTTCTTGCAATTTTCCAGCTCCCAAACAGAACCCAGCTAAAATAACAAAAGGTCTTGTTAGACATGAAACTTCAACGTGACTTACAGGAAACCTGGATCAGATAAAAAATGGATACACGTGAAATTATTTAGTTAGAGGTTTGCAAGCAGCGAAGCTTTTCTCTAATCCTGTTTTCACCATCTAAATACCTGCTGCTCTGAAGGCCTTCTGTGCAGCCCACCTCAGTCCAGTCTCTTTCAAGGCCCTGATAAATTATTCCGTCTTGAAACCATAGTTAAAGACAAATGACAAGGAGAAGGTGGGCAGACTGTTGTTTTGTCTTGTGGGAAAATGTAAAACTAATAAATACCGGTTCACCAAATAAACCATAGTTCATCAACATGCTAAAGTTTGCTGTTACCAGGAAGTGCCACACAGGCTTTGAAGGAAACTACCGTTTTCTGGCTCATCTTTTCATTCCATCAGTAATAAAGAATATTTCCTGCTTGACTTCCTGACTGTTGTCTGATGGTGCAAAGCTATAGGCCCTAAAACTAGCAATGTCAGATAACAATGTAGTCTCATAATGCACTGCAAATTTGGACTTTTTATTTGTGTTTAGGAAAACCTGAGAATTATTCTTTATTCTGTTTACTGAAATGCAATAAACATATGCACACCTGCGTGAGCAATGCGGTCGTTAAGGTTAATTACTACGCTGTCAATTATCTTACAGGGGGATTATTAAAGAGGATGCATGCTTTTTTACGTATGTCAGCCTGTCTTATCAGAAACCATCAAATCCTAGTAGCTTATGACCGGCTTGCAGTGTGTGTTTGTTTGGCTCAATTAGGTCAACCAGTTGTTCAATTCATGTAGTCAGAATACTGGAGGAACAGAGTGGTCTAATATAAAAACTCAGAAGAAGATTGTATCCTGCTTACAGAGAGATAGTTAAAGAAGTACAGCAGCTCCCCAGCGCTGCAGAAAAGAGAAATGTGCACAGCTCTTGTGAGAAGTGAGCAGGGCAGGAGAGATGGGGGAGGGCCTGCACAGATTCTGACTCAGTTATTTTCCACACCACCAGACAACTGCTCCCTGGCAGAAATCAAATTCATAACAAAGAGCTTCCACGTTTCTCAGAGAGTGAAAACAAACAAGCCCCTGTGTTTACCTGCAGGTTTGTCGTAATCTCCATATCACTAGCTATTTCAGGCATTTGTTTATCAGCAAACTACAAAACTATTTCAGTTCATATCGTCATTTCTTTTTTTCATCCTTTTCAGTGAGTTCTCAGACTGCATAATCTCTTCCCCTGGGCATCACTGTGAATGTATCAGATCTGAGGCATTCCAACTAAAATAGCACAGTTAACGTGTACATTATTATATAAAAAGTATAAGGAATAATCATTTCAAGATTTTTTGATACTGGAAAATTTTCTCTGGCTTTTATAACTTCCTAAAGGCTACAGCTGCAGCAACAGAACAAGATAAGAAGGATGGATGGGGCTCCTCTTAAAAATCTATTTTTTTTCTCAGGGGTATTGATAAACCAGCACTGGGGATTAACATTCAAGAGCTTGCTTTCGTGAAAGCAGCTCATGTATTACCTCAGCTACATTGCCAGAAGTCGAGAATCTAAGTATGGAAAGTAATTAATGTAGAAAAACTACACTTCTGGTTTCTGGTTTCCATTCAGCTCTTGGCCCTTTTAACCCATAGTTATGTCTGTGCTAAATACCAATTAAGTCTAGATTCTCCTCGATTCACTGTTTCTGGCACAGCTGTATGCAGCCCATGTTAGAATGGTGGAACATGTTAAGATGAGAAATTAAAATCTAAATTCTGATCTGAACCCTGAATTTTATTGTCTGTGGAGAGGCGACTTCTTCTCTGGATTTTACAAAACAAAAATTCACATACTGGCCTGCTGAGGCAGGGCCCAGGCGCAAGAGCAATCATGCAGATTTGACAGCCAGACAAAGTGTTGATAAAGACAAATTATTTTTTTTATGATGCAGTGAACAAAATGAATCAATGCCCAGGAGCCTGGGTTGTAGTTTCTTTAAATCTGTTCAATAAAAGTAAGTAATTACATTAAGACTTGAACGGGGAGCCCCAGACAGAGCCACATTCCTCTAACTCACAGACTGGTCAATCAGATCATTAACATTTCCAGCAGACAGATGTCAGTCAAACCAGGGTCTTGTACAACCAGAATCCCTCTCACTGTCAGGGCCAGGGTCAGGATGGCTTCTTTTTGGTTACTGCAGAGCACACGAACAAAGGTCAGAAGAGGCAGATGGAAATATGGAGGAATAAAGGCCACTTGTGCACTGCAAGTCACTGTGGTAGCTTTAGCCAAATCTGTTTTTCTGTAGCAGTGGTCGGGGTATTGGACTTGGAGCTGGAAGGCTGAGGGAACACATCCTGGGTGAGATGCTGTTGTTGTGCTTGAGTAAATAAATGGCTAAAAAGTTGCTTTGGATAAAAGAGTTCATAAATCAGAATATATCATTACTGCTGTAACAATATCCTGTAAATATATGGAAAGCACAGGATTACACAGAGAGCACTGGACTTCAGAATAGACCACCTACCCCTGTTGCAGAACCTGTTTTGCACTGACCCCTGTCTTCACTGACTGATCAGCTGAAACTAGTAATCATAACCCAAGATCTGCTTTTTGATATTGGGGCATATAAATGATGTACTAAAATGCGGTCCAAAAATTTAAACTTGGAAGTGCAGCTCAGGTACTATCCAGATCTTGGTCTCTGGTCTGACATGCTGATCGGTGCTTCTGTAATCATGCACGAGATGGAGACAGTTTTGCAAGGCTTTCACCACTGGCTTCCTCAGCAGAGCTCTGTAATTGGCCCTGCTCTTTAATGCATACTGATGAGATATGTCCTGAAAAATTACCGTCAGAGACTAGGGTTGTAGTTTACCTTTTGGTCTCCTGAGCAAATATTTCTTTCTGGGCAACAGCTTCTCATTAATAACATCAGTTAAAAAGCCAGACTGAGCCAAGATCTGGTCTAGATGTCTGCCTTCTGAATCAGTCCCAGATGCCTTTTGCTGGTTTTGGGAATATTATCCTGCTTTTGCCCCCTGGTCAGTCACTGTGTAGGAAGAGGAACAGCTTTAATGATCACTTTTATGCAAGTGTGACTCTGCGGTTTTCTTAGCTATATAATAGTGTCACCCCTTTAGAGTCGTATGTATTCAGCATAGGACTTTGATTTCTGTATGACTATAAGTTCTGGGGGGGTTGACTTTAGGGGTGGTCTGCCTTTACTGTATGTAACCCCTTCTGTAACCTGAGCTGCCATGTGACTCTAATCAGACATGACGAACCCCCCAAAAACAGGCTTTACCCCCGGGTGAGTCATTCCATGATTCCAGCCCCACTTTTTCCCCAAGTATCCCCTTTCCATTTGTTTACCCACAACCCAACAGTGGGACGATAACAGGAACCAGTTAATTATTCCCCCTTACTCCTGCCCTGTAAATCAGTCCCTAAAGAAGGAGTTCCCGAGCAGTTTCCCGTTTCCTGAGCTGTTTGTCCCAGCTCGTGACAGCTCATAGATTGTGTTTCGCCTTAAAAGACCTTGGGAGGTTGAGCATCATCCGCAAGAAAGGGCTTAAAATCCACCTCTCCTTCAGCAGTCCCACCGGCCTGTTATAGCTCAGCATTAGCGAGCTGATTCCAGACGAGGGCTCCTGTTGGCTTGAGGCCGGCTCATTGCAGCAGTTGGAGCAGACCTGGCTGTCTGATGCAGGGGCTTGTGGGTACTGTGCCTCAGCCTGTTTCTTCTTCAGCAAGAACTGCAGCTTGAGCGCAGGCCAAAGCTGGAAAATTAATGCAATTATGCCACATGGTAAGCTGAGGCCCTGGAAACCCCCAGACGCTATGAATCAGAGAGGGATGCTTAAACGCCTAGAGAAAAAACTGCATGCAGGAAGACGGCGTTTTTGCAGATAGCATGTTTGATTTTGTCTATTGCCTATGAGTATAGAAACTCTTCGCCTTTTTATGCAAAGAAAATCTCTGACTTCAAATTGCTTGCCAGCAGTTTTTTGAATGCAAAAGACATTCTAAAATCTTTTATCAGGATCGCTTTTCAAATAAAAACACAGTAAAACATCATCCTAACCAGTATCACAGACCAGCTTGTATCAGCTCTTAAATAGAATTTACATAACGGGGACCTCTTGCAATGTAATATTAATATGGTAATAGTACACAAAGGGGGTGCCTCCAGTAATTTAAGGTTGTGCAATCTACCGCAATGTACTGGAAACAAATATTCCAGTATTGCAAACAAAGTATCAGATAAAATCAGATTGTTTTTGTATGTTCTTCAGACATAAAATCCAAATGAAGGGAATAAGTAGCATTACGTTTCTTGAGCATGTCATAATAAGAGATTTGAGTAAACAGTGAAACAGGATAGGCCAAACCTACAGATGCAATCCTGAATAGTCACCGTGCAGTAAACTGCATATTCCTTCCATGTGATTGTATTAATGTCAATTACCAACCATTAGAATGCAATCCTGGGCAAATACAGTTTCGCTCAACGTAATCTCTGGGAGGCTCAAGTATCAGGGTTCGTTCGAGCCTGTCACTCCAACCAGTTCTCCCAAGGGTCCTGGACAGATCTGGAATCTCTCCCGGCAGGAGATCGGCCCTCTCGCTGCAGAGGGATTCTCTGCTGTCTGGGCCTGGTGCTGTGGTGCAGTGAAGCCAGTGTGCCCGTGAGCTCCAGTTGACGAATCCTGGCAGGGGCACGGCTGTACTTCTTGTATTCACGGTGAAAGTTAGTCCCGATACTCCGGAGGATGCCAGTCCCAATCTGGATGGTTTCTGATGAGTCAGGCAACTGCTCTTCGCCAAGTAGCTGCACACGACTGCTGGAACTCTGTGTGAGTCATGTTGGTTCGAAGGCCTACTGCATACAGCTGAGGTTTTCAGAGCTTCCACTGAGAGCTGTCCCCGAGAGCTGCACCAGTCCCCCGTCCTTCACCTGTATCTGCTGCCTGAGCTATGCAGTCCACATCCCTCTGCAACTGGCCTGTGAGTCTTAGCAGGGAGCCATACCGAGCAACAGTTGTTAATTCCAGAAAATTCAAACGGAAAGATATTTAGTGAATTGCAGGAGGAGGAAGAAGTATGTGCTTCTGGATTTCTGTGCCGGGCAGAGAAAACTCTGAGAAAGCTCTGCATTTCTGTGCCATGCAGAGAAAGCTGCAATTCCTGATGTGGTGGTATCTCCACCCTGTTGGAATTAGAACTTCCCACACCTTACAAACAAAGATTCTTCTGATGACTCACTCCAGAACAAAGCAAAACCAAAATCCTTGTCAGCTGAACAATGTAGATAGTCAAGTTTTGTGTTTCTAAAAGTAGAGGTCTGATTGGTCTCAGTGAGCAAGACTCTTCGTTTCTCGCATAGATTCAATACGATTGGAACACAAACTCTCAGAGAAGAGGATGCCCCATGCCACACTCTTAAGACCGAAAGAGACTGGCGGCAATAAAAATACATTCAGCAAATTCTGTAGCCTAGAATCCTGCACAACACAGACTGTCGTCACCAGGAAGGGTCAATGATTACTTGATATGCCATCCCCAATCAGATGAACACTCTCCATACAGCTCTTGGAGAAAGAAACAAATTCTCATGTGTCTTTTTTGAGGAATAGGGGTGACTAACCCATCTCTGTTTGCTGCTGTAGCATCACAGTGTTTGTTAAGACCCCTGCAGCAGCAGATCTCTATTGTGGAAAGAAATGGTACCATACTGACTCCAGCACTTAACCTGCGGTCAAGACTTGTGTTGTCAGAGCAGGGTTACAGCACATAAGAGCTGGGTGCTCCATCAGACAGAAACATCAGACAGGCTCCTTTCCTACAGGCACTGCAGAAAAACTGAAAGAACCAGATCTGCCGCTTTTAAATTAAATCTGTCAGTTATTTGTTTCATCCTCCAATTTAATTGAATTTGCCGAAACGGCCGCAGCCTACCCTGTTTTCTGTTGAATAGTGTGAAGCAACATAAGAGTGCAGAACTCAGTCTGTTGCCTTGATGGCTAAGTTGGTGAATATTAATGCTCTCGCCATTAACAGCCATGACTGTGTTGTTACACAATGATGACTAGGAGGTTAGGCATTCCTGCATATCCACACTTTTAGTCCAGTTTAGATGAAAAGCCCGGAGGAATCTGTTAAAACATCCTGTTTGGATTGTTTATATTCCTTAACCTGCCTTTTGAACCTCTGGATGTTTTTTTGGTTTGAGCTTCTGAAGCAGGAGTACCACCTTCTCACGCGATCTGAAATGCTGACATTGCTCTATGCATCTAAAGGGTGCTACTCCGGGGCAGGACTGTGGTGGGGCAAGCTGAGGCTTGCTGGGACCCTCCTCCTGTTGGACTTACATTGGACACGCCTGCCTGGAAGTGGCCGATTTGCCTCCTGTGCAGTGAAATTCCACTGGCAGAAAAAGGGTTCAGCTGACTGGCTCTGTGGGCAATTGAATATTCCTCAGGATCAGCAATCAGGGTATATCAGCAGTCAGGGGTAGAGGGCTGGGGCTGTCTTTAAGCTCCTACAGTTCAGGAAGAGAGGGAGAGTGAGTTGTGTGCTGAACTTTAGAGACGTTAGCCGGAACAGAAGCGTTTATTCACATCAGCAGCCCTCTCTCCAGTTTAGGTTGGAAAAGTGAGGAAGATGATGAAGACTTGCAAGGATTTTGCTATGGATTGGATTTAGAAATGAAATTACAGATCCTGAGTGAGTTTCTTAATATGTAATCCTGGATTTCTTTGAGTTTTCCAGAGTCTCTGTGGGGTAGTAGACTGGTGTAACAGTGGGTAAGGGTGGGGGGAGAGGAGGAGTATCATCCAGTGAAGACTGAGGAGTTATTCCACAGGAGAAGAGGAACTGAAGATCTGTGATAAGCTGGGGTTTTGGGTCTGAGTCTGAAAGGGACCACTGAGGCATCACAGAAGTCAACGTCTGCCACAAGGGCTGCAGGTTATTTCACTCCAGGGCTCCTTTTGGAGGCAGCAGTATATCTTTCTGTCTGTACAATTCAGGACAAGTCTGTCACTCGCAACTCTGCTCTGTTTGTCTACTGTTTTTCTGCTCTGAAAAGGGGTCTTTGTTGGCTCTTCCTCAAGCAGCTGAGAGTGTAAGCGCAGGCTGGGGTGACAAGAATCACTTGTTTGCACGATGCTGTTGCTGAAAGCTCTGAAGGCTGGTGCATCTGCACCGGGCACAAAGACCCAGACTGTCCTGGCTTCGGCTGACAAAGTTCCCTTGCAGGGCACAAAAGTGCCTCTGTCTCCTCATCTTCTGAGCTCTCCTCGGCGTTGTTAAAAGACAATCACTGTACAGAACTGCTGGCAAACTCTGATTCAGCACCTTTCTCTTTTTTTCCCCCCCAAAGTTTGTTTCACAAAACAGGGTTGTTCATCTTAGAATGACAAATAATGATATTCTTTTACCACGTGTCAGAGTGAAGTCCTGGTGCATTCCTCTGTCATGCCGTTCGTATGGCCTTGTGACCCCGGCCCACTCAGGACATTCCTGGTATGCAGAGTGTGCACAGAGCTGACAGGTCCCCAATCTGTACACAGCCAACCTAGCCAGCTTAATAACTAGGAGAAATAAAGAAATGATGATAAGCTCTGATCACATTTATTATTACTTGTGTACGTCTTGCAAAGTCATTTCAGTGCTTTTTGAAGTTATACTGTGACAATTATTTATCTAGTTGACACCTTTATTCAAAGGACCTTGTCTTTGAACCTATTGATAGACCTGTGTTTTTTACTGGAGCGATTCAGGTGAGGTGTATTATCCTGGGATGGATCTTGCTCAAGGGAACAACAGCAGACCATCACCTGGGACTTGAACCCACAACCTTCCAGACTCCAGGTGCAAGGCTGGACGGCTCCACAAGGCTGGGTGTGTTTATTGCATGTTTCAACCAAGACTCTGAGCACTTGGCTAGTCTTGGCTTCTTCAGTCCATTCAGTCCCAAGGCAACAAGACTTAACGATTCAATGTCATTAGTCTGTGGAGCGTGGTATGTTTCACAGGCTGGTGGCTCATTGTGGGCCTCCTTGCTGAAGCATCTCTTGGAAGATGATTCCCACTCGGACTCTGATCCACCCATATTCCATGGATCTCTGGCTATGACTCTCTGGGGATGCAAAAGTCAAACAAGAAAATGTTGTTTGCTGTAATAAGGCAGAGGAGGGTATACGTTTGGCTCAGTCCCTGAAGTAAAGGGTGTGGTTTTGATTGAGTCAGTTCTGCTGTGAGGCCTTCTAGGAGATATTACTCATTTGTTACCACCTATAAGCTTTAGCTGTTATTTGGCAGTTTTACTGTTTTCATTTTTACTGAGGATGACCGGTATTTGTTCTGAAACATCCAATCCTGTGCTTTGTTTCGTTACAGCTTTTCTCTTCTCCTGAAACGGACAATTCCCTGTCCCGCTCTGAGTCTTTGCTGTCTGTTGCCTTGGCAACCCCCTCCCGTGATGTTTAGCTCACAGCGCTCGTAGTAGAGGAGATGCTGCTTGTTTTGTGTTTCTGCGCCGTCAGACGTAGTGAAACTGCTATTTTTTTTGTTTACAGGAGAGCATAAAGAGATTGCTTCTCATAAAGAGAGGTTATTTTTTTTTTCTAAGTGTCTAGGCGTCTGCTTATTCAGCAAACAGTACATTAGGCAGTCAGGAGGAATCACTTCTAAAATTATTTCAGGAGGCTGATTGATCTCTTATTGCATTCTTTACTTGAAATCACCTGCTAGTCAATTTTGTGTGAATTACATAACCCATGGATTCAGAAGGTGAAATTCGGAATTGATACCGCAGTGTAGCCATATTTAGTGCTGTGAATTTGGCCTGCAGTGTTTCAGGTTTGTGCAGATTTGATAACAAGTATCAGGGTTACGGATGGTGTTGCCGAGTCGTCTCCATGTTTCAGACTCTCCATGGTTCCTGTAACTGAGAATTGGGGTCACTGGGTCACTCAACAGCTGTGCCACAGCAGGGAGAGATGGGGGGGGGGACAGGAGGGACCCCTCCAGCCAACATGGAGAAGCACAGAGGTGTTTGGCTAAAGTCAGCTCCCTCTCAACGTGCACCACTGAGAAGAAGCACTGCTTTCCTAGTCTCAGAACACATTTAATTACTGCTCCAGTCAAGGGAGGAGAGAAACTGAGTCTGCAGGGAAGCAAACTCTTCTCTTTGATCTTCTTCCTTTTGGAACATGAACAGGACACCTACCTCAGGGCGGTGAGGAATAATATCGATTGACCTGGATAAAGCCGCACGCCGCTCCTGATTTTGTATACACAATTTTCTTCTGCGTCTTGAACTAAAACCTTACTGAGCTTGAAGTAACCCTCTCCACGTTGACACAAAGAGGGTAGGAAAGCAACCTCCGAGAAGGGGCTTTGCACAGACTTTTTTTTTCCTGTTTGCAGTAAAGTTCCGGAAAGTGAACGGGCACAGATCTTGCTTTTAACACTCAGTCCTGGGGGCATCACCTTAATCATCTGGTGGCTGGGGGCTTTATAGCAACAAAAGGTCCTGCTTTGCCCGGATCTTGTGTTCCTGGGCCCTCTGTGTCTCTTTGTGATTCGTCTCCACTGGGTCAGAGAAGGGCACAGCCTGGCTTCAAACCAGCAAACTCCCCCCCGCAGGATTTTTATTGTAGTGAACCTGGGTTCTTGGGGTTTCTGCCCTTGCTGCTCCTGCCCCAGTTCGTCCCCCGCCTCAGGATCGAACCCGGGTATCCGGCATCGCTCAACAGGGCTCTTGCCGGCTGAGCTAAAGAAGGTTTTCATCAGCCTAGGTGGCCAACATCCCTGTTATGCTCAGGGGAGTAGAGGGCGGTGCCATCACCAGGCTGCAACCAGGTCGTACAACCTGTATGTCGGCCGTTCATTACAGTATTTTTTGCATTTACTGGAGTTTTCATATGGCTTTGATGGCTGTAGGTGTAGATGGCCTACTAGAATTGCATGTAGGAGCCCCGGTGCCTGTTTTTTTGATCAGGAGAATAAAGTGGTCATTTACTGCACCTTTGTTCCACAAATATAATCCTCTGGCTCGCTGGATGTGCTGCACGTGTCATAGGATAGGATTTGCATCTGTTTTCATCTTCTATTTCCTTTTTTTTGTCTGACAGTTGCTGAATAATACCCTGTAAGATATAATGGATGAGTGGGGAGGCTCTAATGCAGGCTGTATATAATAAATAAATGAGCAGGTTTTCAGGGTCAGAGGTCAACAAGCATGTAATGAATCAGTGTTCCTTACAGCTGTGTCTCCTCATACTGGCACAGCACCGTGCTGAAAAAACCTGAAGTGAACCAGTAATTCTTAATCCTCTGTCAATTATAATGACAGCAGCCCAGTGTGTGATTATAATTCAGAAGTGTATTAATAAAACGGTGTCCTGAGATGCCACGAAGACATTTTTTTTTCCATTTGTTCCAGAGATGGATGTATTGGAGCAGCAATATTGCTTCATACCTCAGCAATGAACCTGCAGAAACTACAGACCTTTAGGTTACAAAAATCGTGTTTTGTTAACTGAAGGAAAGCCCAACCAATTATAAAGGGAAGTCATCTTGTTCCATCTACATGATTTGAACAGCAGCTTGAGTTTTTTACTTCTAGATTTTACAATAATTTGCCTCACGTTTACTACTTCTGATTAACCCTTGTAGTTTTTTGTATGAGATTACAATAATATCACCATTGAACCTAAACAGGCATTTATAAAGTTAAAATTCAGCAGCCTTTATAAGCAAATTAAATCATCATCTTAACAGTCTAGCACAGTTAATAGCATGAAAAGCAAGGAGACAGAGAGAGCTTGGTAGATTAGGCTATCATGCAGAGGAGGAATGAGATGGGTTCATACAGGGGTCCATACAGGGTCTCTAAAAAAGCCAAAGACCTCCAAATAGAGCGGCCTGGAGTATGTTCCCAATTTGTTGTCTTTTCCAGATGGAGGGATTATTCAACATGTCACTCTGAGTGCCCTTGGAATTTGGTGCACCTGGTATGAAATTTTCAGTTCTTTCCTGTGGGCCTGACCAGGCCAAGAGCAGACCCTGCGGAGCGCAGGCAAGGCGCCACTGTCATCAGCTGATCTCGCAGGCCCGATGTTACTCCGTTCGGCCCACTCGGGGATTCTGGCACGCTCCCGTTGGCTTTTTTTGGCACCACATCTTACGTGCATTCAAAGCTGGGACCATTCCTCGCATACCAGCTGCGCAGGAAGAGGCTTGTTTCTGAGAGGCACACTTACGCCTTGGCCCTGTTTGGAAATGAAGCTGGATTTGGATGCAGTCTTTAACTCCTCCCAGAGTAATAAAACACAATTATAATAGGAGGGAGAAATGGGAAGGAGTCAGGTCCCATGATTTGCATGGTGGTATAGGAACAATACGACTGATTAACCAGTTCTGTAGTCCTTTGTTTTGACAAGCCCAGCCATGAAGCTATTTTTTTTTGTTGGGAGAGGTAGCACTTTCTCTTGCTTTTCCTGAATTTCGCCCGCTGTGTCAGTGTAGTGTATTTGAAATTATTAGTCACTGTGTGACTGTACATTTTCATAACACATTCGATTTTGGGTTATCAACCTTTCGCCGATGAGGGTGTGAGTGTCTCGTTTTCTTCACGTGTGCAACAATATCCTCCAGGCTGTCCTGTCGATAAAATTAAGAGCCTGTTCCATTGTGCTTCCTGGTTCAAACCACAGCTCTACCACAGACTCTGAAAAAGAAACTGAATCTCCTTGCAAGTTCTTCTTTTGCACTGTAGGAAAAAAAAAACAGAATTAGTTAGTTTAACGGCTAGTACCGAATTTGCTATAGGACAATGAATAACATCACCCAGTAAGAACATGCGTTTAGGAATGTTTGAGGAGTCCAGCAGAAGAAACTTTGGCTTAACCTGTTTGGCTAAGAGCCTGTTTGTGGTAGGAGGCAGCTGAGACTCCCATGGCAGGTGAAATTAACGAAGAGGTAGCCAGAGAGGTGGAGATGGGGTGGAGGAGAGATAGTTTTGATGAGGAACAAGGCAGAGGATTCTGATGATATTTACTGTGCTTCAGGAAGTGACATCATGGAAAAGTACAAGTTAGAGAAACAGAAGTGAGGGAGACCCCCTGAAGTTTCATTCAAAACTACATTTAATTTATTAGGGAACGAGCAGAGATAAATCCCAGGCCAAAACGTAAAAAGAATATAATACATGAACTGTCTGTGAGGTAGCAGCTGACCCAGCTCCTTTCTCTGAATCTGCTTATTATTAACAGGGGTAGTACTTGTTGTTTTTGTTGTTCTTCAGATTGAAGGAACTACATTATTTTGTATGACTTTTTTTCTTTTCAGAACTTATTTTGCTTATTTACCTGAACTGATCATATCAGCACTTTCTATGACTCGCCTTGGATAAAGTCAGTTTGTTTTGCAGTTCACGTGTTCTGGAAAGCACATGAGCCTTTCCTGAGCCAAGCACATGCCAGCGTCTGTGGGTCTGCGGAAGCTGTTTTAATAAATCCTAAATTTGTGTCTCAAAAATGATGACATTTGGACTTTATGCAGAAGTGCCCTTCTTTCAGCAGAAATACTGGCGAGGCCTTGGAACTCGATACTGTGGGAGTCGTGGAGGAGGTGATCCAATAAATTATTCAGGCTGAGCTGTGATACACTTCACCCAGGGATGCTCTTTAAATGCGAGCAGCACTGAAGGACCAGGGAAAATAACGTTCTGTGTCAAGAACAAGACTGCGGAAAGCAGTGTGTTAGCACACTGTTGAAACCACAGTTTTGAACTACTGGTAACAGAACAGTAAAGGCTGGTAGGATCTGGGGTCTAGTGTTGTGATAGTTGATAAAGCCTCCAGGCCTCAGCAGACAAGTACATCAACACGATGCGTACTAAAGCGTTATCTCACAGTGTGCACTGAACCTTCTGTTGCCTTGCACATTCCTGTAAAAGAATGTCCCTTAGCTCTGCACACTCCATACTTTTAATTCAGTTAGAGCTGTGACTCATCTGCTTGTCCTTCACTTCCCTGCTGAATCCGAGAGGTACTGTATGCCACAAGAAGAGATCAAGTCCTTTCAGGCTGGGATTCATGCAGCTCGCAGGACCGGTCCTACACAGGTTCACACTGAAATGTGAGTGCAGTCTGTTCAGTACTTCTTTTTCTTTTCCTTATGGAAATTTGAAACCATCCTAAATGGAAGGTTAATGTCATAAACGGAAATGCCTGTCTTGGGGCAGCAGTCCCATGTGTTCACATATGCTAGGCCAAAAGCTACTGCTTAGAATGAAATAAAACACAAACAGACTTTCAAATGAAAGGAGGACACTTTTCCCATATCGCTTGCTAGACTGTTAGTGGGAGATACAAGTATCCAAAAGTCAGCTACAACAACATGGCTGGTAAATGTGTTCCTGAACCCTACTACTGCTTGAGTAAAGACTAGCTTGTTTATTTTCAAGGTCCTTATTTCGTTTTTGCAGCATACTCACATCCCATGGCTGATCTGGGGTTAACGGACACCTCATTCAAGAGTTTCACAAGTGAGATGTTCTGTTTTGGGTAGTGTTGAGTCACGGCATATGTAACAATGCAGAGTCCTTGCACCCTGTCATATCCCAGAAGCTGAGAAAAGCTGGAGGGTGCTTTCGAATTGGGCAGCTATGTATGTACTGTATCACAGGCTTAGCTGTGCTTGCCAAGTCTGCATGAAACCCATCTGTGCCAGCTATGCAGTCAGTGTGCCAGAATCATGATCCCTACTACTGTCGCACTCTGGTCACGGCACGGTCTTACAACAAAGAAGACTGTTCTCACGTGCTGCATTTGAGGGAACATTTCTGAAATTATTGGCACGGCAAAGTTTTAGATCCTCGGTGCTTTGCTCACACCAGTAGGAGCCAGAACCGACTGCACTCCCTGTGCTGTCGAAAGAAATATACAGTTAATTCCTCAGTCAGGACCGAAAAGCAAAATCCGGCATATTTGCAGATTATTTTCTTTCTCTTTTTTCAATTGATCACTCATGTTTTGCCTTAGGATGCTACTGCAGCACGGAGAGCCATACATAGCAGGGACTGTTTCGGCAAGATCTGTAAGATTTCTAACACTGATCAGGAACTCAGCAAACAGACGGGGTGCTGTTTTTAAAATGAGAATGAGTACCAGCTAAAAAGCAGGGCAGCCAAGATGAGGAAAATGAAAAGGGTGTGTACGTGCTTTTTAAAGTTATTTGCTGTTTTCTTGTTTTGTGCGAAGAGTGATGCTTCCATTACTTTGTAATCATTTGAACAGCCCTTTTACTGCAGTTATACAATGAACAGACATGCTAGTAGCCTTCTGCCTGTAACTCAACACATTGTAATGGCAGCAGGTCACAAGATGACTGTAGACCAGTCTCTGTGTCCTTATTTCAGTACATACTTGCCACAAAAAGATGAGAAAGAGAAGTGTTAAAATCCCACAGTGGGGTGTTTGCTCGTGACCTGCATCCTGGTTGATGCATATATGTTTGTGCTGACAGTATTATTTTTTGACAATTAAGTGGAAGATAAGCTAAGCTAAAATGTGACCAGAACACGGCATTCTCACTGCAGTCTCCCAACTGCTGTCGAAGGAGATGGGCTGTCCAGTTCCTGTTGCTTCTGGAAAGTGAACGTTGCACCCATAATGTGAACACATTTGTATTACATTATTGATAAAAATGCCTAATTTGAGCTAACGTTTTTATAATTAAACACCTGGAACTCTAGATATTTTACTCACTGTCACTGAGACTGCCATTCCTCTCCTACCTCTCTCATGCTGTTTTAACTCATCTCTTCTGCTTCCTGCTCCTCCTCTTCCTCCTCACTGAATGTGTTCCTACTGTAATTCACTCTCACTCATTTTCATTTCCTTTGTAGGCTGGGCCTCTGACACGCACCGGGGTGATGAGTTAAACTTTGTTATCATACAACTGAATACTAAGAGAAAGATTCTTGATTCATTTACAATTTCACATGGCTTTTACTTTCTTAATATTAACCATGAATCCAAAAAATTACAAATCATTTGTAATTTAATTAAGGAAGCTGTCTGCTTGTGTGATAATGCAGTAATCTGTAATAATCTGCTGAGAAATATCTGAAATTCCATGGGAGATGGAAATTGTAATTCTATGGATTCTGCATATAATAAAATCATTTAATGAAGGGTTGACCTCTTTGTGACCTTTGACCCAAATATAATCTATCTAGATCCTAGCACAGGGACATTGGTTACCATGGTGACCGCAGTGTCAGGATGGAATTAAACTCCATCGGAAGACCATAGTATCTTGCAAGGCGACAATCCATCAGCTAGTACTGCTATACCTTTTCTTCTGTTATTTCTAAAAAATCCACCTTTCTTTGCAGTGAATGTAGAGTTTTGACTCGGCAACTCATCATATATTTGTCAAAGGCAGAGATACATTGCAAAATTCTTTATGCACCTTTACTTTTGATCCCAGATTACACAAAGCAGCATTGAGAACACATGGTGCTAATACGTTCAGTGTCGTGTTTCTGCTTTATTTTTTGAATCACCCTAATTTCAGGCAATCAAGCCTCCCCAATGTATCATTTTCACAGCACCATTCCAGAAAAGCATGCCCCTTTCCTCTGACACAGGTGGTACAGTAGCTACGTCATCTGAACGGTGAGAGTATAATCATGCTGGGTCTCATTGAAACAAACCAAGCCAGTTTATTTATTCATGGTTATCCGTCCTTAAGTTAAGAAGTAGACAACTTAAACTTATAATATTTACGGACAGGTGGCTGGACCATTAAGCTGTGAATCTCCAGCACCACCAGCCCTTTTCAATAGAGCAAACGCAACCTCTGAATAGAGGGACTGGCTGCTGTACGACAAGAGCAAGAAGACCAGATGGATTTAGTCTTAGGCTCAACTTACCTGACAGACGCTCTCAGCACGCAGAGCAAAAGTTGCACCCGCTCTCACCCACCGAAATGCCCAACCAGGCGTCATCCACATGGCCGAGCAAGTTCCTAAGCTCTGGGCCTCGTTACGCGTCAAAACACAGCACAGTGACTCTAAGCACTGTAAACACTCTGGATAGGTTACGCCCAAAAACCAAGCCAAGCTGAACTGCCAATGCCCCTGAAGGGACTTTAACATAACAAAAAATAATTCCCAGCCTAGTCTCCCTGCGCTTGTGTAAAACGACATTGATAAGGGTGTGGAATAGACTCTAATATGAAGAAATGGACTGAGCCGGTAGAATAAGACAGCTTAGTTAAGAATGGAGAGTCGTCCTAGTGGGCGCTCAGTGGTGGATGAAGTGGGTGTGCTCTGATATGCAACGTGTGTAAGGATCCTTGGAGATGAAAAGCGATTCATGAAATGCAATTAACGAAAGGGCTACGGTACATGGTGATTATTGACATGGGAGATGATCGATAGATGGATGACTGATAGATCTGGGTGAGGTGGTGGTGAGCCGCTCTTTGCTAGGTGCATCAGTACCATGAACTCCTGACCATACACTCCCGTTGCCTTTCAAGATATCTGCCATGTTATTGACTCTGATAACCAATGAAAAGCTGAAGCAGTTCAATTGTTCAGCCAAGGACCCCTGGAAGGATGAACCCCATTCCAGTCCTGGTCAGTATGGTTCAAAAATGTCTTATTTGTTTTCAGAGTTAAGGGATAGGATGGGCGTGTCTTTGAGCTTTAGCAAATAACTGTAGTAACATTTGCAATCATATACATGCAGAAATAAATATTATTAAAAGGACAAAACTGAAAAGAATCAGCTACATAAATGATCTTGTCCTCCACTCACTCCAGAAGTGTTTGATGTTGGAGTTGTCATGCCCTCTGTAGCCAGAGGGCGCTCCTTCTCTGTCCTGTCCCTAGTTTCTGGTCTGCTGTCCTTCCGGTCCCTCTCTTTCCCTTGGGCTATATTTTTCCGGGTCTTGCACTCTGCCGGGGCTCAGCATTGATGTTCGGATGTCCTGAGACCCGCCTAGCACCAGGTCGCCCCACGTCCGCTACCTGAGGGCATTGGTTTCTATACGGCATTCCTGAACTCTTTGCACTACGAGCACGGGCCTTTTTCCCGTCTCGCCGCTACGCATATGGGTCTTTTTCCGCTCTCCTGCTGCCCTCGGGTAGCCCCTTTGGACGTCCGTGACAGGAGTCCTGTGACTCAACACCACAACACCACAGATATCTACAGAGCTCTTAGCCTTTCATATCTGTGTTACGGGGCTGGAATGCTTCTGTGATTGGTTCACTGCTGCTTTTGGAAATAAAGGTGTCGGAGGGAGAGATTTTTGCACACGAGACATGTAAAACAAGACATTAAGAGTTAAGAGTTTTAATGCTGTAAATGCTGTAAGGTGAAGCTGGCATGAGCTTTGATGAGGCAGTATTGTAGTAAGTAGTTAAAACAACTCACACCTGAAGAAGGCTTCACGGCCAAAACATTGTGTTTTTTTTCTTCTCTTTTCAGCAGGGAATAAACCTATTACTTGTTCCCTTGCAGCCTACGCATGCTGACGCAGCTCCCCACCTGAACTACTGTAAAAACAACGTACTTGTAAGCTTAAGCCTTATTGCCACATGTTGTTTTAAGACGTGTATGTCTCTCTAATTTATTTTTACTTCTACTGTATCTTTACTTGGAGATTTTGTTCTTCGGCCAAAGTCCTTCTTGGAAACTGGTTAGATCAGCAACTGGGCCCACTGCTCATATCCAGAACAAGCAAACTGGAACCCAGCGACAGTGGTCACTGTCTATTGTGGAAAGGCCATGGAGCTGTGTGTGGCACAGAGTAAGGAGATAAAAGGAATGATTAAACACAAACTGGGGCTGCTGGATAAAGGTGTTGATTGGTTTTAAACTGCTGGCAGAAAGCAATCAGTTTAAATTACTAGATTGGGGAACCGGATATCTGTTAAGCACATGTGCGGCAGAGATACACAGGACAGATGTGTGTGTAACTCAGCCAGCATGCACTGTATGTGGTGCAACAGTCTAGGGTGGGATAATGGGAAGTTGTGGTCATATGTACACAGATAGGGCAACTTTCACACTCTTCTGGGGAGAGACTGCAGAGGAGGGAACAGAGAATCACGCAAAACAAAGCCCCCAAGATGGAGGGGTAGTTCAGTGCATCTCTCAACGTTGCAGTACGTGCTGTCAGCAGGGGCTCTATCTCTTATAGAGTCGAAAGATCTGAGCCCTAAAAATAGCCCTGGTGCCTCAGTTTAGACCGCAGCTATTTCTGTTACAATACGAGAAACAGCCTGTTGCGGGGCAAAGGGACTTGGCTTTCGAAATGCCTCGTAGTCCCACTATTGGACCAGCACAGAGGTGACAGAGGTACAGTAACCACAGGGCACGAGTCTTTGTATGTCACATTACGATAAACCAAACAGTATATCTGCACAAACTGTAGAGGTGGATGTCTGCCCCGTGCATCATCAAAACATGGGAAGAGTTAATGTTAATGTAATAATGTTAATGTTGCTTTATTAGCCCTATACAATTTCTTGCATTAGGAATTTGGCTTTTCACATACCCCAGCTTGCTCTCCATGAGACACATAGACAGGGAGAGAAGCTTGGGGTCAGAGCAGAGGGTCTGCCATTGTACAGCGTCCCTGGAGCAGTTGGGGTTATGGACCTTGCTCAGGGGCCCAACAGAGTAGGATTCCTCTGCCGGCTGCAGGATTTGAACCAGCAACCTTCCAGCCACAGGCACAGATCCTTAGCCACCACTCCGCCCGTTACTTGTTACTAATGAGAGGAGGCCTTTCAGCCCATCTAGATTGTTTGTAATAATAAACTCCTTACACTTATATAGCGCTTTTTCTGGACTCTACACTCAAAGTGCTTTACAGGTAATGGGGATCCCCTCCACCACCACCAGTGTGCAGCCATAGTGCACCAGTACACTCCCCACACACCAGCTCTCAGTGGGGAGGAGAGCAGAGTGATGAAGCCAGTTCAGAGATGGGGGTTATTAGGAGATCATGACTGGTAAAGGTCAGGGGGAACTTTGGCCGGGACACTGGGGTAACACCCCTACTCTTTTCAAGAAACACCCTGGATCTCGTCCAGTTGTCTCTTTAAAACCTCTGGGGTATCGGCTTCAACAACAGGGCTGGCTAGCTTGTTCCGGGCTCCCACTACCCCGTTGTGTCTGTTTGTGTTCAAGCTCAGGTGTTGGTGAGTTTCAGTGCTGGCGTCTTCCTATCCAAACAGCACAGACTCGCAGGGCCCATCGTACAGCAGAGAAAAGACTGGCCTCGAGCCACTTTACAAAGAGGAACGCGCACTGAAAGAGCACATGTCTGCAGGCACAGTAGAGAAAATGAATGGCTGAAAACAAAAAAAAAAGGGGTTGTATCGGCAGCTGTCAGTAAAATTAACCCAAACGCAGAGAGGCAAAGAGAGATGAATTAAAAATGAAAGCTATTGTTAATGGCTCATTCATCTGCCAATGTGTCAGGCTTCACTGCTGCTGTTTACATCTCAGTATAATGGAGACCCAGGCCAAGTTTGTATTGTAAATAGCTGAAGAGCAAGGCAGCTCTTACAACTGTAAGTGCAGACATCTGCAGTGTGTCACAATCAGCGAGGACTCACGTGGATTCTTTCTCAGCTCTCCGAACTGAAAAACAGTGGGCATTGCCCACACCAAAAGGCCAGGAACTGACCCACAGGAACATACAGATTTTCTTAATCACCTAAATATTTAACGAGCTCCCTTTTGTAATCTTGAAGGGACACAGCTGTGTGTCAGCTCTCATAATTCTGGCTCTTATTTTCGGAGTCATCCAGTAATTAGATGAGCTGATGTAACAGAGGGGGAAGTCTATGAGGTCACCGAGTGCAGTCAAGGTGACCAATACTATACAGAAATACCTCTTTTGGGATGACGGTAAAAAAAAGCTTTATGTTATAATACGACTGGAATTCATTTATCTTCTCTTCCAAGGTTTGAATACGTCTTTACTACACGGTCTGTCTCTCACTGCTGCTTTATCAGCTACAATAACTGGAATATCTCCTTTTTATGGCGCACTGACAATATCGCCAGAGCCTTTATCGATCACAGCCTACACGCAGGACTGTATATCGTTAATTATTTACTTTAACAGCGAAGGTTAGGCCCGTGAAATCTGCCAGTGGCGTCTTATAACATCTTGGGAAAAAAACGCACGCTTTTCGCTACAAGAAATGTTGCAGATAACTTTCGATCTGCTTTGTCACACTTTTCACGTATCCTCGTCTTCCGTGGTTACAGCCGCGTTACTAAGCAAAACTCCCAACGACACCGGAGATTGAAACCGCTGCAGATTGGTGGGAGCCGGGGGATGGGCGTGGTCCTTTGTTCGGCCCTCACCTTCGTGGCGGGGCGGTAGAAAAATAGTTGGGAGGGGGGAGGGAGGAAGAGCCGGGTTGGTCGGGGCGGACGTCAGTCAACCGCGATCGGCGCGCTGATTGGCCGAGATCCGCTGAAGGGCTCCTCCGGGCACCGCAGTGTGGCGCGTTGCGCGTGCGAGAGGCTCCCTGTTCTGTCCTACGCTCTCGTGGCCGTGGCGCACTTGTTCAGTTCATCTCCGCCGGAAGGCAGCGACTAGCCAGCCCAGCGCAGCTACTCGGGGGGGGAGAGAGAGAGAGAAAAAAAAAGGAGCACTTTCACTAGAAAGGTGTGTGTGTGGGGGGGAAAATCTTGGGTACACACCTTATAAAGAAGGGCTACACAGGGGGCGACTCCGGACACGAAAGAGGAAATGGAAGACGCGCAGCACATCTCGTCCACGACGCCCGGCGTCGATGAACTCCGCAAACTTCAGGGGGACCCCGACAAGATGGACGAGAGCAAGTTGTACGACGAAGCCGCCGGCTATCTGTTGCAGGAGAGCGGCGGCGGCTCGCCCAGGCCGCTGGCCGACGACGATATCCTCGACCTGGCCGGCGGCGCCCGGGATGCTCTCCTCCGGCACCGCTCCGCCACCCCGCCGGGGACCGGGGACCCGGACAGGGACCTCTACTCGGAGTTTGCCCCCGCGGCCGAGCCCGGCGATCTGCTGACGGGGATGGGCGGCTTCGGGGCGCCCTCGGTGAAGCAGGCGGCCGATAGCCCCCCGAAACCGGAGCCGCCCAGAGCCGCCCCTCGGAGCCCGGCCAGCGACCCCTCTCCCGCCTCCTCCTCCTCCTCCTCGGCGGCCTCCTCCCCAGGTGAGTACCGGTGCCCCTTTCGGAGGAAAAAGACAGTTTAGGCGTGTCTGAAGCGGGTGGGTACTTCACCCGGCCCACGGCCCCTGGGGGGGCCGCACTTCTGTCTCGCGGAAGTTGGGGCGCTAGACAATGGCCGTGGCTGCGCCCGAGGAGCCGGGAGCCTTTGTCGCGTGTGTGTGTGTTTGTGTTCCTGTATTATTGCACAAATAAAGCACAACTTCAATGCCGCGTTCCCGAGGCGGGGGGGTGGCCCGGAGAAGCGCGGTCCGATGACTCTCACGCCGGTGCTGCCCACCTGTGTCGCCCCGGCGAGACGCGGGGGATCCGGGGGACCCGCAGCCGCTAACGGCTCCTTCTCAAACGGAAACGCAGTGCGCGGCTGAGAGAGATGAGATAGTTGTTTGCCCCTTTTGCACAGTATTTTAGGATCGCGTCCTGTGTGGGTGGGGGGTAGTTCGTTTTGGGGTTGTTTTGGGGGGGGGTGAATTGTCCCTGAGTCAGCAGCCATTTTTCTCCAGCTCCTGGGTGGTCGAGATGTAATCAGGGGGTCGGGATAAGGACCTGTCTGTGTCTTGTCTGTGTGTGTTTTAGTTGCTATGGCGTAGTCCCATACCGGGGAGAGCTTGCACAGACCGTCGCGGCCGTCAAAATGTTTTTTTTTAAATTCTTTTGCTGACGACGGGACTCCCCCTCCCTCCTGACTGATGCGCTATAATGCCGGCCAGGCTCTTGTCTCGGCGAGGCGGCTGGCTGGCTGCGCTCGGACCCGACATCCCGGTCCGGTTCGGGTCCGGTGTTCCGGGGTGGATCGACCGATGGGCGTGGGTCCGACAGGTGCTGGGAGTGAGATGGCCCGAGCAGACAGCCCCCCCGGGGGGGAGGGGGCGCAGATTTGGCCAGCTGTAGCCCTGGGGACGCTGTTTGGGACCCGACCCCCCCGCTGATCTGTGTGTGAAGTGATTAAGCTGCAGGCTTTTCTGGGGGGGATGAGAGAGGTGTAGCGCAGTATCTGGGGGGGAGGCGACAGCAGGCGCACAGGTCAGGAGGCCCTGGTGGTGGGCCGGGCTGGGCTTGCTCCGACGCCGAGCAGACTGCAGCGCCAGTCTGCGCCCACGGCCTTGGAGAGGCGGGTGCGGTGTGTCTGCAACAAAATGATCTCCGACAGGAAAGTAGTCTCCATACGGAAACAGCGGACGAGCGGCCAGACAGAAATGAGAATCCCGCACATGTTCTTTAAGGGAAAGAAAGACCTCATCATATCATCCAGGCGAAACCTGTGGCTTCTTGATATCCGCGCTGTACCCCGCGCCGGGGAGGGGTACCTCCGGCGCCGGCTTTGTTTTAGTGGGTGATGTCATGCTCTGCGGCCGACAGGGGCCGTAATATACGATCCCACAAATAAGCACATGCTCGGCTACTCCTTATTTGTTTAATTATTTACAATAAAATACCTCTCGTTCTTTCAGTTGACACACCGCCCTATGCGTCTAAACAATCGTATTAAAAAAAAAGTGCAATCATAGGGATATGAATTAGACTTTCTCCAAGGCAGGCAGATAGCCACAGTATTCTGTCTCCAGTGCTTCTCAGGGTATTGTTTTAAAGCCCAGGGGATTTGGCCTTGATCTGTTTATCTTCCATAATCCCTTTGTACTGTAGCTGCTGATGCATATGTACCTACACCAGTTTCACATGCTGCACATGTTTTCTTCAGCTCCTTCCAATGTAGGACTTGTGTTCATGCAGGCTCGTTTACAAGACATTCATGTAATATGTTCTGTAAGCATGTTGCACGTTTTTTTCCCAATTAAACTGCTTCTCCTCCTCTACCCAAATTTCGAGTTTAGAAGAGAGACTTTGCTCTTATGTGCTTTTTTGGGCCAGATTTAGGAGCTTCATGAAAATGCCGTACCTAGCTCAACAGGACACAGAAAACCCATTTGGACAAATTCAGTTAAAAATCGCGTTTCATGTTTTATACTTTATATAATAATGTCGAGACGGTTGGTTCTGAAGGCTTGTGGGTGATGTTGCCTAGCCAGTTCAGGGAAAAGGGTTAATTCTCAATAACTTTGCCACCTTGATTGGCTTTTCAGAGGTCATGCCATTTAGCAGTTTGTTGTGTTTACTGGGTTTCTAAGGACCAAACTAATATAATCATCAGCTGCAGACCCTCAGATTATCTGAGTGCATGTAGCGTGACTGTGAGTCACTATTGCCACAGCAGCTGTGTAAAAGACTATCCAGTCTGTGGTTGCTTCCTCTAGGTAAGAGATGACAGTGCAGTTGCTGTTTTTAACCCCTCAGAGGAGGAGCGTTTTGTTGTACAAGGCAGTGGAGTAAGCGTGTATAGTGCATGGGTCAGAGCTTAGCTGCTGGCATGGGCTTCCAGGCACTGCCCTGCACTGTCTTACTCCTCCACCCCAGTTACCAAGGCCCGTCTGCCCCTGCTGGTCTGATTAGCCTGCGGGAGAGCACATTGCCCTGTTGAGAAATGTTACAAATCAGAGCTTATGACAGGCTGGTGTCAGACTGGGTGTGCGCCCAGAAAGAAATGCAGTGAAATAAGAGATAAGAATGACTTCCTAATTTGGGCACTTCCAATGGTTGCAGTTTAGCAATGACTCAGGTGAAAATTGTTGATTCCTTGTTAGTCAGTTTAGTCAGTAGTGTTTAGGGGATTTCTGCTGCGTTTGCTTTAGAACCTAGACTTTCTCTGCTTGAGTTTCATGTTAAGCTCTACAAGGATATTGTTCTGTCTGTTTTAATCAACTAACTGTGCGGTGAGGATCTGTCTGGACAGGCTTTATCATTATCTTAGTATGTTAGATTTGTTTAAATTACTTCTGCGCTCTGCGTGATTTGTGAGAAATTTCATTTCAGCCGTATGGAGGTTAGATTATGCCTTCTCCTCCTTTATTAGGGTCATGTTTAAATGTTTTTTTTTAACTTGCGGCTTTAATTGCTTTCCACTCGGGCTGGAATGTGATGCAGTCATGCTGCCCGTATAGCATGGCAGTGCTGTTCTTGGTACCAGGCAATGCCAGATGACAAATTCTTGTCCATCATATCTGGTCTTCATAAACTGGATCCAAGTTAAGAATGACAGCAGTTCAACGTGTACTGGGATAAGATGAGTGCCTGCCTGCATCTGATTGACAGTGCGGTACCCGTATTTTGTTTCCCAGTGAAATAAGGACAAGCCTGAAACTTAAGATCTCATTTGTTGATTAGCACTTTTGTTCTTGGGTGTCGATACACTTAATGTTGTTCAGCATGTATTCCTCAGAGCTGGAAAACCAGTTCTTCTCCTTTCCCCAACATGACTTCTGTTCTGTTCACACATTAGACCGTGTGAACTTTAAATCCTGTCTGCAGGCGTGCACTTTCTTTTTGTGCCCGTTCAGGCTGAGAAATGGCAGTTTAGCCACAAAAGAAAAAAAATAATCCCACTACCACCTTTACCCATGTTAATCCAGGCGACAGGTGGAGTTCGGCATCGTCTCGGTTTGCACTAGAGGACTCCTGAGTTATAGGGCACATTCCAAAACCTGGACTCCGACTTTTACCATCATAATCATAGCTGTTATCTGAATGAAGAGTATAAAGATAACACTGAATTTTTGAAGCCATTTAGGTAGAAATAGGTTTCTAGATTTAGGTTTCGGTTGTTGCTTTCTTCGGGGAAGAAAGGCCAGAGTGTGTGAGTAGCAGTGTCCAGCTGTGGGACCGCTGTCACTTCAGGGCCCAGAATGATTCACTTTCACTGCGGGAATCACGTCCCTGTACATGACAGGCTCACAGCTCCTTAACCTGCACATCACAAGGGTGTAGTGCTGGATCCCTGTGCTACAAGTACACTGTCTAAGCACTGAAAAAGAACTGTCAATTTCAAACACTGTTTTAAAAAATTGGGCACTTTTTAAAATTCTGTTGCATGGATTGCTGTATATGCACTCATTAAGCTTTCACACTTCAGGGAAAGCAGCAGAGCAGATCAGGAGTGAGGAGATCCCAGCGGCTCCAGTCACTCCCCCAGTGAAGTTAGATCGAAAGAAAATAAAAGAAATCTTGGGTATAAGCAAGCCATATTTTTTTTTTCTCTGTACAGGTCCTACAATCAATTGGTGAAAGTGCAGCCAGGTCTCATTTTTCCTGAGGCTACTGCATTGCAATTTGAATGATAAACAAATTCTTTTGTCAGCCTTGACAGTTACTTTCCTCTTCTCTTATCACAAATGGATTGTACGTTATAAGGATATATTTCTCCACTGCATCAAATAATGTTTCCTGAATCTAATCTTCTGCCAGGTGACAGTAGATCTTAAAAATCATAACCTCTTTGGAAGTTGGACGAAGCCTATAGCCATAGTCTACTGAACACTTTGAATCACTGAACTATTTTTCAGTGTAAGTTAGACATTATTAGATTCTGCTGGTGCTGCCAAAAAGTTTGTTTATTGAAATTGTCGGCTGATAGGGATCAGACCATCATTGAGTCTCGGGAGAGATCCCTGGTGTTGTGTGTGTTTGAAAATGCTCAGTATAATGATGTCTCTTACTGGTTTGTTTTCAGGATTCTTTTTCCTGGATTGGAAACTAGACCAAAGAGGTAAATACAGGAGGTAAATTCAATTCCCTCCCAAAAAATCCAATCAAGTTTGATCTTGTCCGTGATTCCAATTGACCACACTGATAATCGGAGGCAGACACTGTGGGATTGGTAGTGGTTATGGTTATTATCATATGCTGATTGATGACTCTGGAAATCTTCAACTATCTGGTCATTAATAAAAATTATTCTTTTTATCAATCCACATGGAATTTCAGAACCATTAATTTTGTCATTGATTTCCTTTCTTCAAAGTTATTTTACAATGTTTAAGTTTTTCCTGTGTGCATGTCTGGCAAACGTTTGATTTTTAAAATGTGTTGAAGTGCCGAAACATCTGCTCCAAATGGTCTGTAACATTTAGTTTTGCTGTAGAAAATGTTAAGTAAACCTCTTTGTCATGTTAAGCACTGCTACAGTTTGTTTTTGAGTTGCTGATGACGGGTTGTGTAATTTGAAATTATGAGTATTTGAGAATTTTCTCCCCAATTTCCCTGTAGTTTTGCGTTGGGGAAAAATCTGTGATTCTCTCAAGTTAGAGACTTTGATGTTGGCACTGAAAAGGTGTGGTCACTCTACTCCTTGAGTTCAAAAGAGAATATATTAGTAATAGCAAGGAAATAGATTATATTGGAAAAGCACAGGTCTAGACAGGTTGTGCTTTTATTTCCTATGATCCTCACTTAAAACTGAAGTGAATGAAATTGTAGCCATTTTCATAAGTGAAAAGTAAGACCATTATTTAATTACTTTATGGTTTCCTGACATTGAGGAGCAGTGGTGCAGTATAGTGAGTACTGGTGCTAGCCCCGGTGAACGGGCATGTATTGAGATGTAAAGAATATGGTGGAAGGCCTTAAAGAAATATTCACTGCAGGGTATAGCAATCAGGAAGAATTATGGTGAGAACAATGAGAGCATTGGTTGTGCAAAATCATGTGCAACAGACCATCCTACTAGTAGGATAGTTGCGTGATGCAAATAGCTGCATTAGTGGTAAGTCTGTTTCTTGGTGTCTGAAAGACAGGATTAGTTTCATGTATGGTGCTGGCATACAGGCCTCGGTATAAAGCTGTGAAACTAGATGGATCTAAAATCCCTGTGGGGAAGTGTGTGTGGTTCATCTTGGAGGTATCATTTCCACTTGCGCTCTCTGGCTTTGATGTGGCGTTGTCACAAAGGCTGGAGTATGTTCTACTGTGGATTGCCGGTTTTTATTCAGTTATAGTTGAGCAATCTCTTGCATTTATCTAGAAGGTTCCCAAAGCACTTCACCCTTGGGGGGGGTGACCCCTGTTTTGAAGTCCCCACCTGGGGTTGTTGGTGACTGCTGCTCTGCAAAAGCAGCCTTGTGGCCCCTGTCATCTAGACCTTGGTTTAAAATTTCAGTTGGATGTGGAGGAATTCACATGAAAGATCTCTCCAGACAACGTGTTCGGGTGGTCCACTGCTGTACGGTGTATTGTCAGGTTTGTAGACTTAGGAGGCTGTTTTTGCATAGCTTGCTTGCCGGTCAGGTGATCCCCAGATCCCAGCTGGTTGTCTTCAGCTTCAACAACGTGGCTGTGCAGCTTGTTCCCCACTTCTACAGCTCTTTGGTGACCTCTTAAAACATGGTAAGAAACTTGATGTTTATTGGATTTTTTTTCAGTTGGATGCAGGGATTTTGTCTGTTGTTGCCATGTCATTTTGTCTGACCCTTCTCTTCCGTGATGGTTTTAAAGACAAGAATTGTATAACCGAGGACTGTATGTGCAGCATATTTTAGTTTAATTTATAATGACCACTTCTTATTTTCTTTGGAGCCACAAATTTCTCTTCATTTTTTTATCGGTTAGGTTTAAGAATCTCTGTTCCTTAAGTACTTTCCTGATCTATGTCAAGCCAATGTATGTCTCAGCGCAGTTTGTTTTAATTGTGAAAGAGTTCAGAATGAGACATTGACCACAGAGCTTATGTGCACCGTGATGGTGTGATTGTAAATAGATTGGCGTGAAGAACTTAACCCAGGTCATGCAGTGCATTTGCAGGACATGTCTGAATTTAATAATTTCGTTAGCTGAGTGACTTCATCTGTGACTGACTGCTTGGTATGCTTACCTCTTGTTCTCTTCCTGTTCCCTGGGTGCCAGAATGCTGTGCTTTCTTCGAGACAGCGGGCACTTGGTTAGCCGCTCTGAGCTGATCTTGTTTGTTTTTCAGATGAACCCATTTTTTCTTCTTCTGCTCCATCTCAGCCTCTGGTGCAGTCCTCTGCAGGCAAGTTCTTTCTCTGCTGGCCCCGTCTTATCTGCCTCACGTACTGTTTCATATTCAGCTTCTGTTCTTTCCTGAGTTTCCCCCTCCTTGATAGGCTGCCCTGCTTGTTTTTATGTGCCTAAAATACATTGCTGCATGTTTAGGTCTTATATCATCCATCTGAGTGTTTAGTTGCATGGAAAGTTTTAGGCTTTTGATTAACTATTCTTATAGAAGATTTATTGTAATTTGTCCTTGTATTATGGAAACAGACTTTCGTCTAGACCCTCTTAGATGCTACCTCATAGATCTAGTTTTACCAACTATTGTTCACACTTAGTAAATCTGGTATCTTGTTTGCTGACCCTGTATACCTGGTGTTTTTCCCTCACTGGTTTGCAAAGCACATTGCAAATACATACCAAAATCATTACTCCAGTATCCTGTTCAGGAAAATTGAAAATATGTAAATTGCATTTATAAATTCTTCCCCCATACATAACCAATTAAGTTAAAAAGATGATATTTTTATAAAATAAATAAAATTTATTTTCCATAACATCTCTAATGCTTGTGCTTTTGCTGCCATTATTGATGGGAATGCCAGAATAGAGATGTAGATGTGACTGATGAGATGTTGTGAGTCGATTGTCTCTTGATGTGTGGCATTTTCCTTTCTGTCCGTGGGCACAGAGAGGTCTGTGGATATGCAAGAGCAACCATGTAGCACTCGGCCAGTGGATCAGAAGGAGGGCACTTCTGTGCTTGGGACTGTTGCTCCTGTTTCCTCTACATCTCCTCTTCCTTCTCCTGACTCCTTGGAAGAACTGTCTCTTTCTGAAAGCCCCAACAAAGCCCTTTCTTTGGCTGCACCCTTTGCATCCTGTCCAGTGCAGGTTGCAGACGCTTTTGCTCAAATCGTTGTCCAGGATGTGCCTTTGAATGAAGAGGTGAAGAATTTTGAATGTAAAACTCAGACTGATAACAACATGACACTAAGGCTTGATGCCCATCAAGCAGACAACCAAGTAAGACTAGATGACGTTAGCATGAAGATTGTCCCCGATCTAGATGCATCACAGATTGTTGCTCCGTCCTTGTTTCCACTACAAGAGACCCTTAATCTGAGCCAAGACACTGTGTTGGATCACAAGGAGGAGGCCTCTTGCACCCTTGAAACGCTTCTTGCAGATAGTGCGTCTTTAAAGACTGTTGTTATGGAACCAGAGAAGCCAGTATTCTGCAAAGACAGTGAGGTTATGTTCTCCTCTGATATAAAGTTGGGGGATTCAAAAGAGACTTATGAGGAGGAGAAAATGGATAGTGACAGAGAGGAGCGTGATTCATATCCACACACTTCTGAGGAAGCAGCTGGATCTACTCTGCCACAGTTACTCCCAAACACAGAGACTTCACAAGGAGTTGGCACCCAGCATTTTGTTACTTATGCTACTTTTGACCCAGCAGTGAACTTTGACTCTCCTCCGTCTGATTCTAAAGATGACAGCAAAGTGTTGGATGTACCATCTGAGGATGATTCTGCATTAAACGCTTCAAGTTTTAAAGTCGGCTTGCCAACAGGTCAAGCAGAAGTTGGCCATGAGGTTCTTCTTGAACTGAAGACCTCTGCCGCCCTTGACACATCAGTCCAGAAGGAGTCTTTGCGTGAACTGTCTCCCATTGACGTTTCTAGTGGTGGTCTTCCACAGTATAGTGAAACAGTATCTGAAGATAAGGCTGCAGAAATGTCGGAAAGCCCTACACCAGACTTGGTTCAAGATGCGTATGATAATGATTTGCAAGATTTAACTCCGACGAAACATCAAGAAGAAACCCCTGTTGATTTAGTTCAGATGATCTCTGATTCAGCCTATGAGCCGTTGGATCCTTCGATGCACCTTCCCCCATCTACCAAAGAGTCTGAGGGATCTGCTGCACCGCCTTCACTGCCAGACATCCTGAAGTCTTCTCCCCTGGGCTCTAGCAAACCCGAAATTGTGTCGTCGGAAGGGACTCCAGATTCCGAAACCAGCCCTGATCAGGAACATCTGCAGGAGCCTCGCGATGTTTCCCCCTCCATCGAGGCGACAAAGCTCACTGCTTTTGAGATGGACTCAAAAATCCCTCATTTCCGCGAGACTGCTGGGCAGGCTGCATTTGAAGAAGCTGAGAAGGCAGATCGTGCTTTCGAACAAGTCGCAGATAAAGGGCTTAGCACCTGTGACCTCGTTAAAGAAGCACAAAGCACCACAGACCACAAAGATCAGTTCAGGATGGAGCCTGATGGAAAAGACTGGATGAATTTTACGTGCCCGGATGCTGCTCAGTCATTGGGCAGTCATGAATCTCAAAACCCTGAACCACCAATAGATTTAACCACCAGTCATGCGCCCAAAGAGAGTGTTCCTGAAGAATCCGATTCTGAGAGCCCCATGACAGATTCACTGTCTCCCGTCTTGGAAGCAATGGCAAAGAATCCAGCCATCTTTCAAGTTGAAATCGAAAGGTATCAAAAGGACACCGAAACCTCCACAACCCCAGAAACCCAGAGTTATCCAGAGAGCGGGACCTTTCTGGAAGAGGCAGATGAAAGCGTGGAGCTGGAAGAAGCGTTTGAGCAGGAGGGCTCCTCTGAAGAGTTTGAAATGATCGAGAGGCCCCCTGTTGGTTCAAGAGGCGTTATAGACGAGTTTCTGGAAACGTTGGATAACTCCAAATTTGCAAAGACATCCGAGGCAGGTACAGATGATGAACCATCTCCAGGGTTTGGAAAGGATGAGTTAGTCCCAGATATAGATACAGAATTTCACGTCCGCTCACAACTAAACTCCTACACAATTCTGTCTGAGCCTACACCCGGGCCTTTACCGCAGAAGGTACTGCTGGACCTGGAAGCCCCAGCGGTCTGCTCAGAAGAGCCCAAGATGGACCAAGCCCAAGAAATAGTTCCAGAAGATGTCCACTTGCATGACCCTCGTGTGGACTCCACAGTGGAAGAAACCGAAAAACTTGTTTCTCCTCCTCCTCCTCCACCTCCGACAGCTGAAGACAAGCCCTCGTCCCGTGAAAAGGCTCACCTTGAAGCCCCAAAGGCTACTCACTTGCCACCCCTGAACACAGAAAAAGGTAATTTCCAGCATGCACGTGTGCACCATCCTGTTTGGCATGAGTTTCCTTCACCTCAGGGGCCACTTGTCATTCGTCTTTTTTTTTTTTAATGTGAACCTTTCCACTGTGGTGTATTTCCACTTTGGTTTCCCTTTTCCTGCATGCTGATGATCGTTCCACAGTAGAGATGGCCTTAATCTTTTGTGTGTCTTATGTGGCGAGAGTTGATGACTCTTTTCATTGTTCATGCCTTTGTGTTGCGTTTTTTCATACCCATTCGTTTTTAGAGTAGCATGCTTTCAGTAGATAATTACTTGGTAAGTATTGAATAAAGATTACTCGTATCAAGATTTAAAATAAGGCTCTTGAGTGGTAACATGGATGCCAAGCATGGTGTTTATATTGGGCATGAGCATTTCAAAATTAGTGTGAAGAATTGTCATACAATCTGTTAGACATATTCCATATAAGCCTTGAATCTCTTATGATACATTTTGGAACTAAGGATCTTTCAAATTGTAAATGCTGTATGGGGGGGGGGGGGAACGACAAAACCTAAGCTAAAGTTTTTACAATACACTTTAGTTACATGTGAGACAGAGGTACTACTTTTGAGATCTGACAGATTATCAAAGTCTATGAATATGTGTGCTACCTGCAAATGGCAGTGTGGAGCACTGGTCAGGATTCTGGCCTTGCAAGTGGAAGGTTGTGGGTTAAAATCCCAGGTGAGACACTGCGGTTGTATCTTGAGAAAGTTCATCTAGTTTGCTCTGGTGAAATACACCTCTATGCAAAGGCCTGCAGATGTTTGATTTACTTAAAATAATAAAATAGAAAATGTATCCTAAAAGGCTGAACCATAAAGATGTCAATTGTAGCTTTCATAATTCCAGAAGAATCTTAACAAATGTTAAATACTCCGGAAAGTATTTCCTGTTTAAAAAGTTTTACATTTTAGAAATAAAAACACTAGTTGTTACTGTATAGTTCAGTCACCCAAGAGGCTTTCACTTGAATGCTGTTTTATGTATGCTTCCGTTAGCGATTCAGAGAGGAAGTGATTGAAACTTTACTTCCTCTCGCAATCTCACCATGAGATGAATGGATTATATTGTCTCGCCCTTCTTTCAGTTAATAGAAAAATTAGGATTTCCTCTAGCTTTCAATATTTTCAATTTTGACTGTTTTCCAAAATAATACCTGCTACTCCTCAGTTTTGTTTCTAAGATGTTCATTTGATCTAAGTGTAAGATCTTAACTCTGGGAACAACAGTTTTGAGTTTAGAAATAGTAGATATTGCCTTTGCAATTAAGGTTGATTACAAGAAGGCCATTTTTTAGATCCAGTTTTTTCAAATCAAACGTCAGTACCTCTCTGCAGATGATGATGGGGTCCCATTTGTCATTTACTAAATCATACCTGTTGCTGCTGTTCAAAAAATAGTTTTTAACAAACTTTGTTCTGTACCTTATTAGTATGTGTAATAAGCCTGAACTAAGCCAGGAAGGATTTTATTGGTTGGAAACCAGATCAGCAAGCCTGAATTATCTCCATACTGCAGCAAAGGTTTCTGCTTACGTAATACTGCTATGTAAAAAAGGCAAAATATCTTCTAACAAAAGCTTCTCCTTGTTCTTGTACCTTTTAAGGAACATTATTTTAAATGTTTTGCAAGTATACTACTTTAAATTCCCTTTATAAGCAAGAGAACCACATTAAACTGAATCATTGGCTTCATGAGTGGAATAAAGCAGCTTTCATTGTGCTGTATTTGATAAGTCATGGAAGTGCTTGGTTATCATTGGGAGGTGTCGTCTTGCTGGAGCAGCTTCATTTCATGCTGTGTCATTGGGAAACAAGCTCGTCCTGGTGCTGCAGGAGCTGGCAAGTAGAATCTCGGATGTCACCCAGTGAAATGGCACGGGGGATGATGCTTCACACACTGGGTGTGTGCGGCAGAGACGGCCGCGATGCGCTGGGTCTTGATCTTTGATATTGGCGATGTCTGGAACACACGTTTCCTGTGAATTCGGCAAAAACCATAAGGAAGGTTCTTTGAGGAGACCATGTGACTCTTCCGGCCCATTTGATAATACTTCATCCAGAATGTCTTCCAGCTGTTTTTAAAGGAAGACAAAGTGCTGACTTCCACCATGTCGTTGGGTAGGTTGTTCCATACTCCCACAACCCTTTGCATAGAGAAGGGACTCCTATTCCATGCTTTCAGACTGATAATACTTGAAACTTAAGTGAGAATGAGATCGAACTTTGCTGCATACAGTACTGTGAAGAGTTTGCTTGGAGCAGTTTTCTGATTGTTTCAGTAGGGGGTGCTTTCTCTTCTCTGGGTTAGGAGTTTGGTTTGAATAGCAGATATATTCCATGTCTATCATTTACAAATCTACTTCAGATGTTTTTTTTTCTTCTCTCTGAAACAATATTGATGTGCAATGTTGTTGGTATCGTTGAGGTTTTCCTGCAATGATCAGTGTGGGTTAAATGGAGATTTCTCTTATTCTGGACATTCAGTCCCATTTGCGTACTATGCTGAGCAGAGGCAAATTAAAAGGCTACCTAATTAGGCCCGTGCATGAGGAGATTTTTCAGGCATGGCGTTGCGTGCTGAATTTTTTTTTTTTATGTGGTTAATTGTGGATACAGTACATGCAACTGTCACCTCCTTGTTTGGTCTTCAGTCTTCTGTCCTTGCCTCAGCCTGCACTTGAGCTAGACGGGCTGCAGCTGGGTTTGCGGCTATTAGTGCTCGCAGCCTGACCTGGGAACCCCTAGGGTAGAAACAGCTGTTTAAAGCAGGCCGGTCTTTTGGTTAACTGGGTCCTGTGGGAAGGTTAGCAGTTGTCCATAGCTGTGTGGGGACAGTGCAAGCCTGGACCCTAGACCGTGTCGCACACTGTCCAAGAAGAGAGACCAGTGTAGCTCACCGTGGAGTCTCCCCTCCCACTTTCCAGTTCCCAAACCAGTGTGTCTCCTGTCCTGTATACACAATAGAAATAAACTGCCGTGAAGGGAGGAAAATGGTTCTAAATTGCACTTTATCTGCAGTGAATATATTCAAAGAGTATGAGGGTCACATAATGTGGGTGGAATCTTTGGGCATCAAGCACAGGAGCCTGCAGGCTCTCTTATTTTATTCTTGATAGTGCTTCTGAATTTGTGAAATGAAATTCACTTGTTGTTCTCTAGGCTGTTCTGGGTTTCTTTTTCCTTTATAAATTAACCTTTGTGGATTGAAATGGGGTTCTCTGCCTGTCTACTGTGATAGTAATCCATGGTGGTGGTGTAGAAGTGGATTACTCTGAAGTAGTGGGCAGGAGCGCTGGAGGTGCTCAGTGTGTTTCGCTTTGAAAGATAATGGCCCCACTTCCAGCATGAGTCCATTGAAATTAAATGCAAATTGGAATTTGAGTGAATGAATGAAGTCTCTTAAAAACATAGTATGCTGCAGTGATATTTTTAGTATTTGGAATTTTGCTGTGTGAATCAAAATGAAAAAGCATATTGAATTCAGATGATATTTCCGGTGCATGACAGTCTAGTTTCATTAATGTTTTTAGCTTGAATTTACCAGGTTTAACTGCAAGACTATCAGCTTGGGAACTGTTAAGCAATATGTATGATCTCATTTGTTTTCTTCATCATTGCATTTGACCCAGTAGATGTGTACTTTGTCCTCTTGTTCTGCAATCCGATGTGACTCTTGCTATTTAGGTGAATTGGCAAATAACTAAACCTGTTAAACTGAATGTTTCTTTTTTTGGGAGTTAAAGAGTTAGTTCTCCTAGTAAAGGAGCATCAGACAGGATAAAGAGTGAAGGGTGCTAAGGGGAGAGTTTGCAGGATATTTGGGGTGTGTGGATAGTATTTGACATGCCACAAGATTCATGAGTTGGAAGGGTGGTGCCACCTTGTGGTAAGAAACTCAAAATGGCAGCTTTAGAGTAAGCTGTAAAAAATTAATTGGGATTGAGGGAAAGACAACTATCCCTTATTAATCTGCTAATAGGAAATACAAGCAATCCCTGTGCCAGAGGCCTGTCGGTAGTTTGTAATTTTCTCTATTTTTGGGAGGGCTTAAAACCTGTGGAGATTTACAGACAGTGGTCTTTGGACTGAAGGTTTTGTTTGTTGATGGTGAAACTTGACACCTAGAAATAATTGGAGGTGTGCTGATGGACACTGCACACTTCCATGTTGTGTTGCAGCTGCATAGAAGAACCACACCTTTTGAGAAGATTGAGAAGACTCAAGTTGATTGCTTTCAGATGTCCTTCTGTCCCCACTAGTTTGACTGTAATGATTGTGAAGATTTCGATTGTCATTTTGCAATCACAAAGCAACAGCATCTTGGTTTTCCATTTTCAGTTCAGTTCACTTTGTCATTCTGCACTTACACAGATGTACAAGAGAGAACAAAATAGATTCTCCTGGCCCGAGGGGCACAATTCACTAGGAACAGTCAGCATAACAATGATTAAAAAAAAACAGAGCAATGCAGAGTACATAAAATATCCAGTGGATTTTGCAAGGTTTTTATTTTTTTATATAGCTTGTCTACCCGGTAGTTGTCTGGCCCTGTGCTGAAAGCTTGTCTCCTGGAGCCCAGGTTTCCTTAGTGCCTGAACCTTAAAGCAGCCTGTGGCCCAGGGGGAGCTTGCAGTCAGGACTGGGGCTAAAGGCTCTGTTTCTCAAAGCCGGCTAGTGCAGTACAGCTTTTCTGCTTGAATGGGATCTAGACCACAAAACTGACGCTAAAGCTGTGTCGTGATCTGCGAGAACTGCCTCATTTTGAAAGAACAGCTGTGCTGACTGAAGATGGGAAAGATGGACGTGCTGTTGCTGTTGTTCCTGGTTAGGTTTTCCTGATTAAGTGTTGTATAACAGAAAAGGCTTCTGTAAAGGCATTACACTTTATCTTCTACCTTTTTTTTTTCCTTGTAAAAAGATCCGTATCAAACGGAAGAAAAAGAGCCCCGAGATTAATGATAATGGTTGCGTAGTGTAAAACAAAACTGCAGAGATGTGCCATTACTATTAGTTTGAATTTTTGGCAGTGTAACGACTATGGTCACCCACATTTGGAGTGGGTTACCCATGTATGCTTTCACCCCAGTCCCTGGTGTTATGGGTTCTGGCTATGAGTTTCATTCTAGGCAGTGCCCAGTGTGAAAAGGGGAGTCCTTTTGCTGTTCTTTATTGCCAGGGTTTAGATACAAATGTCCTCCATTGTTACATGAGCAACGTGATTATCCTTGAACCTGGCTTGTCTGCTTTTGCGATAAACAAAAGACATTCTTCGCTTTTCATGTTGCTGTATTCCGTGGGGCATCATTATGTGGTAAGCCATTGCTTGTGTCTCCGATTTACCTCTTAGATGTGAAAGGGTTTGAAGAAGGGGTCAGTTTAACTTGCCTCTGTGAGACGTGACGCTCAGTGGCTGTTCTAGATGGAAGGGGCGGTGCCAGAGAAGGATGATGTGCTGGCCAGAGTACAGAAAGCGGGTCGAAGGGAGCAATTATTCCCCGGGAGCCACATTCTGTGAGAGGAGCTAAGCTACAGATCACACTGCGTCACTCCTGGGCCTCAAAGCCAGCAGTCTGTCAGGTGACCCCAGTCCTGCTGCAGCAGTGCTGTAGTGCTGAAGAGCAGCCTGCTGAGAAAGAGCTGCAGTCCCTTCGCTGGGGGAGACCGTTGCTACACTCCATCTTGAGGGGCTGCGTGACGGGCTCACCCCACTAGCTGCTGCTGAACTGGAATGCCTAACTGATCCGACAGCTGAGGGTTCAAGTATCTCACCAGCAGAGGAGCGATGGAAAGCCAGCCGAAACACTGGAAAGATCAGGGTATCTGCCTTTTTTTTTTTGTGAGTCAATGGAAGGAGATGGCCTTTTGTTTTGTTAATCTCTTACCTCAACAGCAGTGGAGACGGGTAGGCTTGAGCAGTTTGGGTGAAAACATGGGTAAGGTACAGCACTGCTTGCATAAGTTTAAAGGATTGCAACAGAGATGTGGAACTACTGTGTGCTGTGCAGCAGTAGTGTTTAACAAGGCATGGAGTCACGTGTAGGCCTAATTGGTGCAGAACTTTCTTCGCAGTTGTTTTCAATTGCTGGGGCCAGTCTAAGCGGTAAGAGATGGCGGTTTTTCTGTAGCCTTGGTATTAAAAGGAAGAGGGGGTCGTCATCTGTTAAAGCAGATGTGTGCGCAGAACTGCGTGTGGTGGAAAGGTTTCTGTAAAATGGCCATGAGATTAACAGCCCAACCTTTGAAAACCACTTTTCATTCCTGGAGCGAGCAGGAATTTTGTACAAAGGTAAACGGGGATTAGGACTAGAGTGGGCAAAGAATTTGAATTTTATGTACTGTATTCGGACCTTTTTTTAAGTTATCCACAATGCCTGCTTCAGTGTGTGGGTTCTGCTAGCTTATTTTAAGAAACCTCTCGGTTCTCATGCAACTTTTTTTTTTAATTCCTGAGATTAACTTGGCACTGCTTTTTTAAAAAAATGTAGCTGAATAAGTGTAAAATTGCATAATTGCGATTGCTGGATAAGAATGCAGTCCCTGGGTTTCGCTGATCGGCTTCAGTCTAGATTACAGCGAGCACTTTTCACCCACAGCCATCTTTCTTCCGCTGCTCGTCTCGGTGAAGCCTGATTGAAGGAGCGCGAATGCTCAGACACTGGCGGGACCGGGTGTTCCTGCAGCACCAGTTGCTCTGTGGGTTATGACGGCTGGGGAGGGGTTGATGAAGGAGCAGATTTTGTTCTGATGCAACAGCTGGCTGGGCAGCTATGATGTGTTGAAACCTGGAGAAAGTTCCAGGAGACGCAAGCAACGATTGTCACATCAGTTGGGAACAGAGGCTGACTTCACACCCCGTCGGCTTCCTGTCCGACCGGGCGACAAAGAGGAAACGGCCAGAGAGGGACGCTGGCTCGATGACTCGCCATTTTAACAGCGAAGCTAAAGCAGGCTCTTCTGTCCTCCTGCGGGCTGTGTGTCCTGCCAGGGTTGGCCCCGGTCTGAGATGGGCAGGTTTCTAGACCTGTAATAACCTGAGAACCATGTCGGAAAAGAATCGCTCCATTTTAGTAATCATTACACCTCCACTCAAACTGCTGTACAGGTAATGGGGATCCCCTCCACCACCAGTGTGCAGGCCCACATGGTGATGCGACAGCAGCCATAGTGCACCAGTACACTCCCCACACACCAGCTCTCGGGGGGAGGAGAACAGAGAAACGAAACCAGTTCAGAGATGGGGATTATTAGGAAGCCATGACTGGTAAAGGCCCATGGGAAATTTGGCCAGGACATTAGGGTAACACCCCTACTCTTTCTTTGAGAACCAAGTCAGTACCTCGGTTTTAGGTCTCATCCACAAGACAGCACCTTTTTTTTTTTTACTGTGTCCCCATTACTATACTGGAGTATTAGGACCCACACAGACTGCAGGGTGAGCGCCCCCTGCTGGCCCCACTAACATCTCTTCCAGCAGCAACCTCTTTCCCAGGAGGTCCCCAGACCAGGTACTGGCCAGGCTCTCTCCTGCTGAGCTCCAGTGGGCTGTCAGTTGTATTTTGATGTGATTTCATCAAAAACCTGTGACTTTCAAGCAGGTTTTGGATGGACAATGGCTGCTGTCCCTTATCGGAATTAATGTTCATTTGGGGACTCTGTAAATATATCTTTGTTACGCTGGGCACAAGAGCAAAAGGAGATTCACAAACCCCGTGTTGTATCCCAGCTGCCAACTCGGAGAGGAAATGTCAGGAATTAACTTCTGGAGTGCAGATGGGGAAGAAAGGGGTTACACTTCTATAATGATGATTCTTGCCGAATCTCATGCAGTTCCAGGAGGGCTTATGAGAGTTGCAAGAAGTACATTAATAGTAATAAGTAAACTATTAACTCTGAGCTGTAATGCTTCACCATGCACCCCTGATGAACTACCTTCATCCTATCTGGACCCCGAGTACTGCATGGTTTACCGGCGATGGTGTGCAGAAGACCAGCACATGTAGTTTATTGACAATGTCTTCCAGCTGCTGCCTGCGGGCCTGGGTGTGAAAGTAACTGTACCTGTAGTATGCAGGATGTACAGGGATTTCCTATCCCAGATTGACAGTGCTTGCTTTATCTAAGGAAGCTCTTCGGATCCCTGCTTTATCACTCGGAATCTGCAGCTGGGGTGGGTGGCTTTGCATGTGGTTAATAGCAGAAACATTCAGGAAGCCGGTGATTTTTTTTTGATCGCTTGATAAATTTTGAATACGGTTCTTTCTGAGTATTAACTTAGTAATTAACTGCTATTAAAACTAGTGTTTTTTGAAGCTGTAGACGGAATTATATCCCCAACAAGTGCTGTGATAAAAGGTGAAGGTAATCTTGCCCCGAGAGAAACTGGTGCGTGATAAGTCCGTGATCAGTTCAGCTCGGTGACTGAAATTTGGTGTCGTTCACAGCAAATAAGAGCGACTCTTTCATTAAAGCTAGTTTCTCTTTCGGTACGCTACTCGGCATTATACCCTTTTGCATGCTTCGGACGCGCAGTGAAACCGTATCACCCGCATACGCTCCGTTTTCAGTTGTCGATCTCGACGTCCGTGCGGCAGAAGCGCGGTCGTGCGTGACGTGAGGCGGTGGGGGGTCTGACAGCCGCGCAGTCTGTGTTTTGGGGTGCCGGGGGTGTGATCTGGGAGGGAGGCGACGGGCCGGGGTGCCGGAAGCTGACGGTGCGACTGACTCAGCCCGGCAGTCCTGCTCCTGCGAGAGAGAGAGAGAGGGGGGGCATATCAGACCTCCAAGTGACCTAGCAGGAAGTGAAAAGCCTTTCTTTTTCGGTCAGCTGTGCTTGTAGCTGGTGCATGCAAGCAGGCACAAGATGGATGCCAAGCTGGGTTAGTCCTTTCATTTATTAAAGCGTGCGTCTCTTCTTTCTTTTTCTTCCCCAGCCGGTGTTCTTTACGGTATGGGTGTCGCTTCGTATTGTTTTTGTTTGTCTGTTTTTTTTTTAACGAAATCGGTGCATTGTCGTGCTGACGCCGTAGCGGGGGGGAGGGGGGCGGCTGATATTGCGAGCCGGCGGTGTGGTCGGGGCGTTGCGGCGAGAGGCCCCGGACTGGTCGGGGCTGCTTTTCGGTGCCGACATCCGAGCTCCGGCGCTGCTCGGGAAATGGGCTGAGGAAAAAAACAGCCGCCTACACCCCCCGCCCCCCCCGTCGAGGATCGCCACCATTAAGTGTCTGGAGGAGAAAGATCTCGATTAGAAAGGGGGTCGTAATTGGATGAGATCAGCACGTAAGTCACTGCTGATAGTGCTGGTGCTATTTTTAGCTGGACCAGATTACCAAATGTAGGCAGCCACCTTCGGAGGAGACAAAGGCTGGAAAACGCGCTGTTGTCGAGACTGCGTTACAGGCACCTGCTTTCACAGCTGCAGGAGGAGAAACGCCAGCATTGAGCATTTTCTCCTTTATGGGGAGCATTTCTGTCTCCGACATTCGCTAGGTTGGGTTTTCACGCTGTTGTCTTTCAGGCGCTGCGCATTGCTGAATGGATTTCTGCATTTGTCTCGCCAGCCGAAATCGGTCTAAGGCTGGGCTACTTTTGCCACGGACACTCCCCTCCATATTTAGACAAAAATCGGACCGTCTCGCCTACATCTTTACCCTGTCGGACTGTTAGCAGCTTGTCGGTCTCAGGCGTGTTGGCGCCTCTCCAGCCTGCTGCTCAGACGCGTTTTCCTTTCTTCTCACCGCGGGCTGTGCTGCTTTATTGTAACATGTTGGGGTGCCTTTCCGATCTTGGAGAGATTCCTTTGACTCGGCCCTGGGAGTCAAACACGGACATGTCGAAGTGCAGTGCGGTGTCGGGGCTCGCGGGACGAGTCTGTCCACGCAGGTTTAATTCACGGGGGGTGATTTGTAGTTTAGCGACAGCACGACCTGCCCCCGGTTCGTGACTCTCGGGGCTGCTGTCGAGGGGAGAGTAGTGGAATAGAAGCCGGGAGTCCCCCTTCGTCACAGCTGTTAGGAAGTGCATGGTCTCACTTGACACCTGCCCCAGTGAGGGCGATAAGCGTGGCTCAGGAGTGCTCTGGGGAGCTGAAACCCGATCAGAATCGTGAACTTGAGCGCAGTGGAGTGAAGGTTAGCGTGCCCGAGTGCTGGGCTGCTATTCTGGTAGTGAAGGTCGGCCTGGCCAACATTTGAAACGGGGTTTAGGGTTGCTCACAGGTGCCTGGGGACTCCCCCTGGACTCTCTGAACCCATTCAGAAAAATGTCCTGAGATGTGTAGGGGGAGTGCTGTAGTGCTTTGCTTCCTTGCGAACAGACTGCATCAAGCCACACTCTTTTAAAGAATCCATGAAGCTGAGCACTTGTATGGATACGTGAGCCCTTTAGAATTAAAGCTAGGATCGTTACCTCCCCCCATCTGGCTACCTGATTTATTTTGTGTAGTCACAACATTTGGAAAGCTGCTTCGTTTCACTAAACAAACCTTAAAATGGAATAACTGGAAGATTTTTTTTGGGGTGCCTGAAGGTGTTACTTCCTACTGCCTGTGACAGGTGCTCGGGCTGGGCGGTGTGGCCGAGTGTGACCCCCCTCTCTCTCTCTCCCGGCAGTGGTGGACCTCCTGTACTGGCGCGATATCAAGAGGACGGGGGTGGTGTTTGGTGCCAGCCTGTTCCTGCTGCTCTCCTTGACAGTGTGCAGCATCGTCAGCGTGTGCTCCTACCTGGCCCTGGCCTTGCTGTCCGTCACCGTCACCTTCAGGATATACAAGGGCGTCTTGCAGGCCGTGCAGAAGTCCGATGAGGGCCACCCTTTCAAGTGAGTGCTCTGAGGCTGGGGGTGGGCTGGTGCACACAGGTGCAGATGCAGCCAGATGGCAGCATCTTCATCCCTGTGGTAAGTAGTGCTCTAACCCTTCCTTCAGACAGAAGGCTGGTCAGCACAGCGGCTTCTTGTTCTTGAAGCGTGGTCATCCTGAAGGCTGGGATGCAGTTAAGTGGGTCCTCTCTCCGCAGGGCTTACCTGGAGTCGGACGTGGCTTTGTCCGAGGAGCTGGTTCACAAATACAGCGATGTGGCCCTGTCTCACCTCAACTGCGGTTTGAAGGAGCTGCGCCGCCTGTTCCTGGTGGAAGACCTGGTGGACTCTCTGAAGGTGAGGAGCCCGTGTGTCCGTGTGGACAGGGACTTGGAGTTGGGAAGGGGACCCAAGTAGGATTCCCTGTGTGACTCCAGGCCATTCAGAACAAGGCAGTTCGCTAACCCAGCGTCCTAGTGCCCCTGCCTTTCAGTCCATTTGCTTTGTCCAGATACAATTATCTGATAAAATTACCTAATCCGTTTGTGTTTCAAAAAATCAATGATGCCCTCTGCCTTCAAAAGAGAACCATCAGAAGCTCTGTACTCAATTGGTCCTTCACAGTCCTGTACACAGTACTCCCAATTTCATATCCTTGGGATTCTCACTTTACTTGAAAATGTCTTTGTCATGGGAATGTGGCACCACCTTTTATGCCGTGTTCACGAGAGACTCTTCCAGGTTGAGTAGGAGTGTGTGAGCAGCCGGAGCTGATGCGTGACCCAGGTCATGTTGCCGAGCTGTGGTCAGTTACATGCGTGGCAGAGCGGCGCTGGGGCCAGTCCGGGTCGGTGCCTCCTTCCCAGTGGGCTGTGTGAGTCGGTAGAGTGGGGCTGTGGAGAAATAGGCGACTTACTTCAAAGAAGTCATCAGGGCTGTCAGCATGCCGGGGGTGATGGCTTCTTTGTAGATGCGATTAACAGTGTGAAACTGGAGTCTTTGCTGTCTTGACCCAGCGTGGTTATGGATCAAGTGCACAGACTGTGCTGCAGTGGTTATAGTGTGAGAGTCCGGCAGAGATGATCTGCTTGAAAGGGATGGGATAGTTGTACAATTAAAAGACCTCGCAGGGGCATTGATTTACTGGAGGTGGCCAATATCTTTAAAAGTTTTTGCTTGATTTTTTTTTTTCCTGGCTCGGCTTGAAGTATGCAGCTGAGGGATGGAGTTAGTGGGTCAGGGCTCTCTCTAGTCCTGTCAGCACGGTGACCCGTGTGGTCTCCCAGGCTCGTGCACGTTAGTCAGCACTTCTTCGCTCCCCCTGTGTGTGTGTCAGGGTTCAGAGCCATGAGCCCTGTTATGGAAAATCGCATGATTAATTCTAGATTAGGTGGATATATTAAACTGGTAGTTAAAAATATGAGAACAAAGCATTTTCCATGTTGAATGATCCAGGAAAGTGTTTATGAAAAGTGCTTGCTTGCTTTCCTCAGCTGTAAGCTAGGTGATGATTCTGTCATGGTTTGAGATGCAGCTGCTGTACTGTAAGATGTTTTAATTGCAGCGTGGGCATGGTGAAATCCAACAGTTTCACTGTCTTCCTGTCTGGAAATAACGGTTGTGATGGGTGAAATTTGCAGCCTTGAGCTGGGGTTAATTTTTAAAGGGAGCCTTTGTATGACCACCATAGTTGACCAGATTGATGGTTTTCTTATGCTCAAAACTCAATCGATTGTTTGAAAGGTGCACAGTTCTGTTTTGGTTTCTAAATTGGGTTTAGATTTAGAGTGCCACAACATGGGAAGAAATGGAGCCGAGTGCACTAAAAAACTCACTTCTGTATCTCGCTGCTTACTGTTTTATAAGTACATACTAAATGACCCCATGTTAGTCTGTAGGTGTTATTTCATTGATGAACTCAATCAACACACCCACATGGTGATTTGGTAACTCTGCACACAGTGGTAATCAGTTCTGCTTAGGGAATAAGAGCTAAAACAGTTCAGTTAAGGACTAGTTACACCACTGTTAATGACCGTGGAGGCAAGTGAGGTTGATGGGATTTAGAGGTAGAGAAGCCCAGCACGAGCTGCTTCCCTGGCTGTGTGAATGCAGCCCCTGTGTGTGGACAGCGAGGGGTCTCCATGGAGCAGGGCTGCGAGGGGCTCATGCGGAAGGCAAATCTTCATGCAGGAATATTTGCTGCACACAATGGGGGCATTGTGGAGCCGAATTCTAGTGTTAAATGCAGCTGAAAGAGTTCAGTGTGGAAGTCCCAAGAGACAGCCCAGTGCTTTGGTGATTCCTCTGCACCCATGAAACTTGCACGCATGAGGATTTTTTTCTAGTCTGTGGGCTCTTTTTTTTTTAGGGGTGGCGTGCATCCCCATTCACCCATACTCTGCTGCAAGGCTGGGCTGCCCAATCAACAGCCTATACTGATGCAGAGAACACTGGGGGATCGACAGTCTTTATCTGGTGCTGGGCCATTTGAGAACGTATTTAATATGGATCAGCACTCTTAGGATCAGTGAGGGGACGATCTGTCACTGTGGAATCTGTTATACATTTTAAAAACTAGCTACGGTATTTGTGATTGTGCAAAGCAAGCCGCTTATTTTTATGCCACCTCACGCGGTTCATCAAGATGTCCTAGTCTAAGCAGGGTGCAGCAGGTGAAAGTTACATCAGGAGCTCTTAGTTCTGTTGCAAATGGCTGGAGAGTGGAACAGCAAGGCACTGTTATAGGGGAAGAGTGAATACAGAAGGTCCCTTCTTAAAATAATGCTTTATATAGCAGTGTGCAGTTTCCATGAAACGTGTCACCATAATGTCCCGCCCTGGCCAAGATCCAGTGCTCCTTGCTGCGGCTGTTTTTAGGGGGCAGTTCAGAGTGGGGCTGTAGACGAGAGCTAGCGAATGAGGAGGCACCTGTAGCATTGACTGGAAAAGCATCCTGTTAAACAACTGCCGAGAATGAGAGGACCCAGGTTTGAGTTCACATCTCAGGTCGTCCCTGGAGCTGGAGTAATAAACTGAGTTTCTCGAGCCCTTGACTATATATTCTGGCAGTCTTCCTGGGATTGGAGAATTTGGATTAAAGTGATCTAACACTTCTCTCTAAGCAAGCTCATCACATTTCTTGCGCTATAACAATAGGAAAGCAAGACAACAGCTGGAAGTCATGAGGTGCTGGAGAAGCCGGGCGCTTTATCAAGTTTCTGTGAGCAGAATTGCATTTGAGCAAGGGTTTCATGCGGTGAGGAAGAGCAGCACTCAGTATTAAAACTGTACATGGGCGACTTCTGCGTAAAACCAGTACATAGCCCTTTTGTCCGAATCAAAAATGAATTGAAATCAAATAGTCTTGACTCAATTGCAGTGGTGTTTGTTTTAAGCATTCAAGATCATTTTAATTGTTAGTGCTTCAGGATAACAGCTCCATTTCTTATGCGGGGAATTGACAGGGATGTACGACTGGAGAGCTCACCATTTGGTAATTCATAAACTAGATTTCTGAAGGTGGTTTGAAATGTTGTGAAAGAACTTCTTGTCTTTGAAAGTCACTGTATAATCTTGGTATGTCAAGCAAAGTGCCTCACAAGAGCTCTAGATCATGTGCCAGCACATGCCTGGCACCATGCCCTGCTCTTCACCATACCTCTGCCCCCCAGTGACTACACAGCCACCTGCAGCCCAGTGCCCTCAGACTTCAGGCCTCAGCCATAAGCGGCATTGCGACAATTTGTCACAGGAGAGGGGGCATTTCAGAAGAAGCTGGTGACCTTGGCGAGGGTCTGGGATTCTGCCAGGTGCCTTGTACCTAGTAGAATAATTCAGATAGCAGGCTTGTTAATAAGTTAAAGGCTGGAATGAGGGTGGCCCTTTTCAGGTACTTACTCACCAGATAGTGAGCACAGTGCTTGCTGTAGGGTGGTCTGAGGGCTGGGTTTAGAAGACAGTCTTGGTGATGGCTGGAGCTGTCCCTGTGAGACTGAGAATGTCCGATCTAATGCAGTTGTATGTCTCATGGCGAGAGGTCCCAGTCTGTCGCTTCTGCTTTCTGACTTTTTGTTGTCTCTACACTCCAGCTTAGAACCCTGTGGAAATGGCAATTGTAATTCTTTCCTTTGTTATAGCAAACTTTATTTCTGAGTGAGTTCAAAATAGGGGAAGGCTGAGTTAACTGTTCAACATTAATTCTCTAAATTATTTTCCATAGTTTAAATTTTAGAGGCACTGTTGGTAGTCAGCATTACAGAACAGGAACACAACTGAGGAGTTTGTAATCTGGCCATCGTCTCATTTTTAACCCTGCTGAAAGGTGCAGGTTTTTCTGGTCTAAACCTTATGAGTTCTCTTTACCTTTTTATACCTGAAGTAATGCATCTCTAGTATGGAATGTATTAAGGAGAAATTGTGAAGCTGATGTTAAATTGAAGCAATGTGATTTGTTAGTAAAAATACAGCAATGAAAAATGGCTGAGGTCAAAGAAACTGACACCTTCTCCCTGTTTATCTTGGTTACATCAGGTTTAAATGGAGAGATTTTTGCTGCTTTTGGAAGATGTTCCTCAGGGTACATCTCCTTTCAATACTAGTGCCATGTTCTCACAGTGAGCTGTGTGTAGGGTATAGATGATTAATGGAACATTAACAGCTTGTTTTTTTTCTGTCCTCACAGTTTGCAGTGTTGATGTGGATCCTTACCTATGTTGGTGCCTTGTTTAATGGTCTGACTCTCCTAATTCTGGGTAAGCTTCTCACACATCTTTTGAAGAATCTCTTTAAACTTTAAAGCTAGTGTACACCACAAAGCCAGTTCACTGCAACCTTTGGAAGTTAAATGTTTTTCAAAAATAGAAATTAACAAATTTTGATTGTGCTTAGGTCCTTAAAATTTGTAGAATAGAGTTTTATGGACAGTTGTTGCCTTAATGTGCAATGTGAATATTAGATTAAGTAGATATCCTTTGGTATGATTTGGCCTTTGTCACTGTAGTGCAGGACAGGCTTTTCAAAGTGTTCAAAATGGAAGTGGGGCAGTAATTATGATACGTGTTCAGAAAATAGTCAATTAGGACAGTCAATATGCTCCCAGTCTAGAAGCATGCAGAGTGCAGTTGCCCAGATCTGCACATTTGCAGATGTAGCAGTACTAAGCATTACATGTTGGAATTTGGATAACGGTGGCAGTAGGGTTTTAAAGCGTGTTGAAAAGGCCATCTAATTATTTGTAATGAAACAGTCAGAAATGCCTCTCTCTTTGGACAGAGTTAACATTAACATTTAACAGTACATGAAGTAAATTGTGATTTTTTTAAAAATCATTCCACAAGTGAGGTTGCTCGTGTCTTGCTGTTGAATTTGAGTATTTTCTTCCTCTCTCCAGCTCTGATTTCAGTGTTCAGCATCCCAGTTATTTATGAAAGACACCAGGTATGTACTTTGTAACTTTTTGGATGGGGAAAAAAAAACACTTATTTAAAAAGTGCAGTCTACCAAACCTTGCTGGTTGTAAACATAACAATAAATCTTCTTTTGCTAATCTTCAAATCGCAAACATTGAAGTATCCAGTTCAACTGGGATTAAGTTATTACTGTGGAAGTGTTTGTTTGCTGACAGTCTTTAGAGGTTTTTCACTTAATCGCTTTTCAAACCTGGGTTTGACTTTTGGGTTATTGATGAATGTAAAATGGCACTTACCAGCAGGTCATGTAATTTGGTTCTAATAGTGCAGAAAGAAAAACTTTTTTCTCTCTCAACAGGCACAGATTGACCATTATCTAGGACTGGTAAACAACCAAGTCAAAGACATTATTGCTAAGTGAGTATAACTTAAGTGACTATTTGAGGTTTCTATTTAGTGACTAAGAGGATCTTGAAGTGGTTTTACACTTAATTTGCTAAATTTAACCACAGTAATTTTACATGGTGCAGTTTCTTTTAGAATCCAGGTCCTTTCATACCTTGAATGACTAAGTTTACCTTTCTTAAAGCAATTCTAATTTCCTATGTAATTGGTAAGGTGGGGGTCTGTATGACAAATTGACTATAAATTATATCCTGTTACAACTGGAGCACTCTGGAGTTTATCAGGTGTTCAGCCATAATCCTGCTTTTCCTTTCTGAGCTGTTGAAAATTTTCATTGTCAACATCCTGGGTTATCTGTGTGAAAAGACCCCCCCGATGTAAACCATTACAGTATCTCCCCCATCCCGTGGGTAAGCTCTGGTGCAGGGGGAAGGGGATTTGGGGATTTCAGGACTCTCATCAGGCAGCTCGTGGCCGTGCTCCTGAGGGCGGGACCTGTTGCGTGTGGGGTGTGAAAGCACGTGTCCAGCAGAGGGGTGTGGTGCATCTTTAACCCACAGGCTTGGTTTTGTCTTCCCAGGATCCAGGCGAAAGTGCCGGGGCTGAAGCGCAAGGCGGAGTGAGGCTCTGCAGCTGGGCGGCACCGCTGAGGGGAGGGGGGGGGTGGATCAGTACCCTTGACATTGCAGTGTAGTTTCACACATCTATTTCCAGTTTAGCAGTCCTCTAGTGTTGTGGAAAACTTAACTCTTGTTAACCTGTTGTTGGTTTTCACCAGCTCTTTAAGTATTATATGCCACTGCATTGTATGGAACTAGGTCTAATTTTTATTTATCTTGTTTAAAACACTGGTTTGTATTTAAGAAAAAGCAAAAACGTAATTTGGAGAAAATGAACAAGATGCTCTGTCGGGGATAGTCTTATGTTAATAGAAATCATGGTGCAGGTTCAGTTTGGTTGGGTTATTTTTTTTCCATGTTTTACCCACTTTGTATGGTCTGCATTCAAGGTTGGTGGTCTTTTTTTTTTAAGGAAAAAAGTGAGTGGTACCATCGTGGCAAGAAATGAGTACTGAGATTTGGTATGATGAAATGTAGTGGTATTGTGATTTTACCGTTTTATTGATTGGCGATGTAGTGTTTCACAAAAGCTTAAGCTTTATTCAGCAGCTCCACAGTGCTTGATATTTCAGACTGTGACTGTTCTGAGAACTGTTCCATAGCACATATTGCTTCAGAGTATTTCTAGAACATAGTACTTTTTGCAAAAACATCTTGACATTTCACCTCATTGCAGCTGCCTAGTTGTCTGAAAGAACACGTTTACAAATCAACACTTTAAACCCTGCTATCTCCGTCTGTGGACCGAATATCTAATGCTGCAAAATATGTACCCTGGAAATTTCAAGCATTGTTTGTTATGCAAGTAATTTGTGAATGAAACTTCATACAATTGTGATGAATTCTGCTGAGAACTGTCTGTGGAATGCATTGTGAAATGTAAACAAGTACCAATAAAGCTTATAGACAAAGATCTGTCTTCTTTCAGCCTTGCTGTCTTCTGCTGAATGTGGTTAAGGCTTGGTGTGGGTACTGTAGTTAAGGTGAAGTTTGAACAGCTAATTTATTGGGTGCAACTGATTCCAAGTACATTATTCAATGGAGTCTTTTTTTTTTTCATGCAGGAAGATTTTGAAATCCAACACGGTAGCAAATTAAAGTGATTGCCCTCATTTCCCTGTTAACATTGTATGGTTAGGGAAAACCAAAGGTAACTAAACATCTCATCTTGCCTTGTAAAAATCAAGTTTGTCAAATCTGGCCATAGCTTTATTTTTACCTCTGCCCAATTTAATAAATGTAAAAAGTCAGTTTAAGTTCATGCATTTTAATTTAGGGGTTATAAATTCTATATACACATTTGTAGTGTTAATCATCAGTAGGGATGAGTTACTAACATTGACAATGTGTAAGCAAGCTAGTAACACTAAATTGCCTATTTATACATATTCAGTGTGCCTATGCCTCATTTCATTAGGAGAAAAAAACATGGTGTCAGACTGACTTAAGATTTTAGAGGGGAATGCCACAACCTGAATGCTGTCTACACTGGGCTATTATGTGTGCTGTCTGGGAGATGACCATTCATTTACTGTAATGGGACAGAGCAGTGCTGTCCTAAGATGTTCATTTACAATATTTAAAGGAAGACAAAATATCCTTGATAAATATTTTAAGAATGAGGATTATTAAGATACTTTTAACTGCATATTGTTTATTTTCTTGTACACAATCTTTATAGTCTTTCCAGATAGTTGAACATTTTAACAGACAACATTTCACACATTCATTACAAATACATATTTTTTCCCCTGTAAAAAAAACACCACAAAACTGATTGTCATTCATACAGTAAAATTCACTTCATTCACCAGAACTTAACTGCATCAGCTGTGATTTGGATTTCTTGAAAAATAAATTCATGCATTAAGCAATTCTTTTCTAATTTACATTATAGTACAAACAGTTCTTTAACAAATTGTCTAGACAATTCTATACAAAAATTAAATATAAAATGTATAAACCGTGAACAAATTCATTACAGACAATATTGACACTATTGCTCACAAGGATAGCTAGCAGGTACGGTCAGATCATTGAAAGACGTTGCAGGACATAACAGACACCGGCTGATTATCAAACAAGACAAAAATGAAGACCAACTACTCGGGAGTACAGACTGCATAGTCAGCTTTGGTGTGCCATTGTTCCCCCAGATTCAAAATATACAGCTCATGCAACAGCAGGCATCCTGTTCTGTCAACCTTGCTGTGAGTACCTTACAGGAGGATGTTAGGGCAGCTAGAGTATGCCTTATTTTCACATGAGGAATCAATTCCGGTACTAGCTCTCTCGAGGAGAAACCCTCATCATCGAACCAGCTCTCAGAATGAGTTGGCAAGCTATTTTGATCATTTAAAAAAATGTTTTTAAAAAAACATTGCTTGGTTTTGAGCTGTTGGATTTAGACTGACTCCTGAGCTGTACTCTGGCATCTATTTGGATAATTCAGCCAAAGATTCAGCCATCCATGGAATGGTTTTTATGTACAAAACAAAAAAACCCCATTGTATTAAATTAATAAAACTAACACTATTGATAGCCCTCCATTTACAATCTATAGCACCAGAAGTGTACAAAACAACTTTAACTATGTAACTGTGAAAGAACTCAGATAGGTAATACAAAAATCTCAAAAGGCACTTAATGCATGTCTGTTTACAGAAAAGAAAGGCTTTTTAAAAAAAATATTGGTTGGCTAGAAAGGTTTATTTGAAGTCTGCAATGCCTGGGCAAAACTGTAAAAAAATTGGCATGATAACTATTTTCTGCCTCCTCCACTGCAGAAAGCAGATGAAAATGTAAACACAAACGGTAATTTTTTTAAAGATCTGTAAAACAGCATTTACTGTGGCAAGATGACTTCTGTACTGTATAGTGAGATACCAGCTGTCAAGACCAGCAGGAATATTTATTTCCCACTAGTATATCAGCATAGCCTGCTCGAAAGCCTATCAAGGTACTAGGTGATATTTGCAAAGGTTATTACAGTGCGTTCCCCACACCCCTCCCCTTCAGTATCCATGATCGGTGTTTAACAGCAGTTCTGTGCCACAGTTGGCCAAACTGTTTAAATGCAGCATTTCAGTAACAGGTTTGTAGCAGCCAGACACTTGAGGCATTGGAATCCCTCCAGCTTCACACCACATGAGATCACCTGCAGCTCTTCAGATGGGTCCTTTTTTACTGGCATTTCCACACAAACACACTGGGAGGTTATAAAGAAGTGAAAAGGCATCAGTTCACCTTTCCATTATGAATATATTCAGCTCACACATCAAAAGGCTAAAACTGGTTATAGGTTCTGCTGTAACTGTGCCTATTAAATCATAGTCAACTTTTATCATCATGCAAAGATGAATCTATCTACAAAGGCAAAATATTCAGTTTGATCATGTTTAATAAAAAAGCTTTCTAGGCTTCTTGCATTACCAAAAAAAAACTTCTATATTAGACAATTAGACATCCTGGTTAAGGCAGCAATAATTTGATGTGTGAATAAAAACACTGCTGTTACCACTTCTGTGTTCAAACTGACATTCAGACTTATTCAGACAGACATCCTGATGTCTGGAAATGTGTCACATCTGTGAAACTCTTTCTGAAGAGGTTTTCACCTTTTTCTATTAGTGGACTATGTGAATTATATAATGGGGAAAGAGGTACAGACTAGTAACCTTCTTGTCAGAGCAACATAAGCTATCTCCCTTCCTCAAAACATGGCAGCTAATGTACAAACATGAGCTGAAATTTACAATTTCAAAGATGAAGCTACATAATGGAAAGAGTCTGTCTTAATGGTCTGTCTTGGTAAAAGCTAAAACACAAGAGATTTTAATTTAAGGCAAAGCTCCTGCTGTAACCTACTAAACAGTAGGGAATAAAACGTTTCCTTTCTCATCCAAGAAAAATGACCTGTTGACCTGATGAAGAATTATCGAACTGCATGTGAAACAAAATGGTCACATAAATGAAGCATTTACCTGCAGTCATCTCCTCCTGTGCTTATTACGTATTTGTCATCGTAGGAGAAGCGGATGTTGGTCACATGAGCCGAGTGGCCAAAGTAACGCTTGTGTTTGGCCTGTGGAAAAGCCAGAGAGCTGGATGAAGCTGTTAATCATGTCACCACTAGCTGAGCCACAAAGAGTAAAACTAACCCTGGATTTTACAGAATAAAACATCAATGACATACAGTATGGTGGTCTAGGGTAGAATAACAATTTGATATTTATTCTCATCACAATTTTAGACTTTTACATCAGTTTACAGTTATGGAAAACTGTAATAATAGAAGTCTGATATAAAATGCTCTAAGTTGTCCAGTCAACCTCCATACCATGTACTTGCAGAGCTAGAGAGTACAGTCAAAACCCCAGCTTTGGGGTTTGCACAACATTTTGAGGCTAAGCAAATTATTTCAGTCCGATTAAAAGAAACTCACAAACTTTTCGGTGCATGGGAAATCAAAGAGCTTCACCAGCCCAAAGTCATCCCCCGTCACCACGTTGAGCCCAGCGTGAGAGACACAGGCGCAGTTCACATCCGCCTTGTCTGCGTTCCGGGGCCAGATTCCCAGCACTTCATCTCCCAGGATGCTGCGGGGAACAACCAAGGACAGCTCATTCAGCTGCCAGCAGCTTGGTGAGCTGAAATGTAAAACCTGCAACCTTAATGGGATTTATAAATCTAGTGAACCAGTGTGAAGACTGGAGTTTAGTAATTAGCTGTAGGCTTGGCCTGAGGTACTGGAGGCAGATCTGAGCACACCAGTGGCAGGACAGGAGAAAGGAAACACGAACAAGGGAGGAGGCAGATGAGCTCATGCCTAGCTGAGCTGTGCGAGGCACAACGGATGATATTTATCCTGTGGTCCAGCTTCAGCACTGCGGAGACAAAAGCCTGCCAAGGCACAGCTGGTATTGATTGCCCTAGATCCTCATTTCCTGGAGCAAATGATTTCTGATTAAGAACAGGATATTGCTGCACAGCTCAGCTAGGACACACTAGCGACTATTTTCATCAAAACCAGATAGAATTTGCGTTTAAAACCCTTTTCAGGATTAGTAAATCATTGTTAAACCTTTTTGGCCTCTGCAGCTCCGCGCCCAACTAAGGTGATGATGAGTTGTCATTGTTTTCCACACACGGTCCCAGAACGGTGGAGTTCACGCACCACTTGCAGGACTGATAGTTCTTGAAACAGAGGGTATCTTTACAGGTGTGCAGCAGACTAACAGTCTCTCTGAGAAATAGCAGCCCCCCCCATCCTCAGCAAAGAGTTTTATGTGCAGCCAGAGATCTCCAGGTAGCAGAGGAATTCAGCAGATCTGCTGGGAGGGTGGCCTGACTGGCCTGGCCCGGCCCTGCCCCTCACTCACCTGGTCCAGCTGGCCCATGTGATCCTGTCCAGGACAGACTGCTCCGTCACGGTCTTCCCTGTGGGCACCTCATGGACCTGCCGCTTGTAGGCCCCGGTGGACACCTGAGCAAAACCAACAAGCAACCGATCAGGTCGGTCATCTCTTTCTGGCCCACAGACTCTTCTTCAGACACTCATGACGGAATCAGTCACGCACAACGTGAACAAAAAGACAATTCGCCCAGCAGCAAATAAAGCAAGAGGAAACCACAACTGAAAGGTATATTTAGGTCTATCTCCAAGGTAATGCCCTGGTATGGTGTCACTCCAGAGACTCAATGCTTTTTATAACACAGCCCAGTGTCACACAACACATTTCCAACTGCAGTGATCGGAGTTTAAATATGGCCCAGTTTAATTATACTTCACACTGCATATGGGTCTTGGTTTCCAAAATGGAAACACATTTATTGTGCACAGGGTTGCACAACACGGACATCTGTACATTTAAATAGAAGTTTCAATATCAAATAGCTTACACATAGGGGTCAGCAGCAGATGTGCTGGTACAGTTCTAGCCGGGCTGTACAGACCCTATCTCATCAGTGACCCAACGAAAATGAATTTGTCTATATATAACCTCTGTTGTGTTAGGGACATTTTATCATCCATGAGCACTCCAGTAACTCTACAGGTAAAAGGCTTGTCGTGTGGTGCACTGCGCTGTGGATGGATATCAGAACAAGCTGGTTGAGACTTCAGCACCTACTGTAGGTGGAGAAAGCCATGTAAAGCCCATAGAGGAATAGCAGGAAACAAGCTGATAAACAGCCAGAGCAGTTTGTTATTTTTTGCATGCTAATTAATTATTGAAAACTACACCTTTGGCTGGAATTGCTCATAAAGAGGTATCAGAGGATCTAAATGACAATTTGAAAATGCAATTGTGAGAGCAACAAATTGCTGTCATTTTTTTCTTGGGTTTTAACTGCATTTTAAGTTTAAATCCAATTTAACTTGAGTCTACCCTATCTGTACAGTACATATCTCTATACTTAGAGTGACAGGAATGTAAACTGGTTGTAGAGAATCTATGTAGCTCTTGGAGTAACAGATAAGGAAAAATGACTAGAAATCTTTGCAAATCGGTTTTCATTCTAAAGGCATGTGGGAATTAAAGAGGAACTGCAAGCTATTTTAAGAAAGAATCGGCACTGATGAGTGCATTTCAAACCACAATAAAAGTAAAATGTACACAGTAAAACCTCTATTTTAAATCACAAAATAGACTACATTTCCAGGTACAGTATGTGCAGTGCAATTCAGAATGAGGCAAGAAAACCAGTTGATAAATACCCAGCAAAATGGGGCTGGAATGGGATTCTGAGTCAGTTTCAGAATTGCAGGGCCCTCCTTGCAATACTGCATTGAATATGGAGGGCAGGAACAATGACCAAGGTGTGTGTGAAAAATACACATTGATCAACCTTAAATAGTGACTTGAGCTTCCCAGAACAGAGGTGAACCTATTGCAGCAAGAAACTAATTCAAGGTTTAATATTCTCTTAATGGTAAACATTCTTAACAAAGCAAATAATGTGCCTCAATAACTTACTGCATTGTGTTTATTTAGTCTGACAAAAAAACCGACTTGAAAAACTACATAAAAAATGTACTAGCCTCAATGTACTTGCTATCAGCAGAAAAATCCATCTGGATCACAAAGCTGGGAATGTCTTTGCAGTATCCTATCCGGTTGAGAGAGGGGCCGAGGGTCAGGTCATAAAAATCCACGGTGCTCTCCAAGGATCCCACAGCCAGGAACCTGTTGTCAGGACTGAATCTGCAGGGCACAGAGACGGTGGGAGAGGTTTATTCTCACAGGCCTGTGGGCCGTCTACACATGCATGCAATACAGATTCAGAATACCGCTGGTCATCTTGAAGGGCTTGGACTGCCGACCCCTGCACAGCTGCTTGCCCTCTGCATTCTGCCCGTCTTTCACTTCCCAGTACATAGCTTTATATTCTCAGAGACCCTGGAGGGCTGAGTGGTTTCTGTTCTGCGACTCCAAGAATGCGCAACGATGTCTCAGCTCATATCAGATCCTGCAAGCCAGGCAGCTCTTTCAAATTCTGTCTTACAACTCACTTTTACAAGCCAGCTTTCAACACTGTTTGATTTACGGTCAATTGTTGGATACCCTTCTCCGTTATTTGCTCCGTTGTTTTATCATAAAGTACCTTAAGATGCTGTACCAGGAAAGATGCTCTGTATAATGAAGTTCTGTGACAATTATGACACAGTTCTACAAAAGGCTGCTGCTTTCATTATCTGATATGCATATCCTAAATACGTTCTGTTAATGACAATAATTTTGCGTTTGCAAATAATGATTTAAATACAAATAGATGCATCCATTTATCTATTATACTTCCTACACTAACAGCAAGTTGATTTTGCTCTCTCATTCAGAAATATGCTTGGATACATATGAAAGCATGTTCCCTTTAGGACAATAACTGTGCTGTAGAATAGCACACAGTCCATACCTGAGCTATCAGGCCAGAGCTCATCCTGGTTTCAACAGCATACAGTGGACTAGAGAGCTTTCTTGGTGTAACTCGCCTGCCTTAGATAACAAGTCGGCCATAAGGACAAGGCTACTGGAACCCCGAAGGAAGCAAGTGCGAGCCCAACAGCACTGATGCAGAGTTCTTCAGTTACTTAGTTTAAAGCAGGATATGAATGAGGACAGTCTAAGTAAATCAAACAAACTAAAGAGGATGTGGAATCCTTAGCATTATTTCCAAGCCAACCACCGTGACTAGACAGGTGGGGGTGTGATGTTTTGAGGAGTACTATTCCACCGAGGGGCATGAAGGGGTTACTGGAATGTAGCTTGTTCACAGGGCGTTGGCATCAGTGCCGCATCGCTTCCAGAATTCAGCTCCATTTACTACCCTCCCAGAAAAGCGACGATACGGATCGCAAAAGGTGTGGTGTTTGGACAGGGAATCCAATCACCACGCCATGCAGGATGACAGAAGAGCAGGTAGGGCAGTGAGTGTCTTCTGGGAAAGTTGTGGGAATGTGAGACAGAGTCATGATGTCTACAGGTGGGCAGGCAGCAGCATGGGTGAGATTAGGGTCGGACCTCCTCCTGGATGAGATTAGGGTGTGACTTTCCTTTCAAACTGCCAAGTCGACCCCCCCCAACTCGAACTACCACCACCAATCCTAAGAATCCTCTCTGAAGAATAAGAAGAACTTGCTTTACGGTGTCTGCAGAACTACCCAAGGCTCGTTGGCTTGGTAATCAGCACTCTACTCCAGCTGCTGCTCCGCCCTGACCCCCGGATCTGATGGAGGCTCACCGGATGTCCTGGATGGCAGCGCTGCGGTCTCTCTTCTTGCCCCAGACCTTCAGGGAGTTGACCAAGAGGATGACGAACTCCCCGTTTTTCATGCCGATGGCCACCATCTCCCCATCAGGGCTGTACCCAGCGCACTTGGCCGCATGGCCCAGGCTCACCTTGTTCAGCAGTTTCTGGAGGAACGGACAGACCCCTTAGACAGCAGAGCCACTGACTTCAGCACAGTGAAACAGGAAGAAAGGTGTTTTGATCAGGGCTGGATTTTGGTGTTCGCGGGGCCTAGGTACTTTCAGTCCGAAATGTGCAAGAAGAGGGGTAAACGCCAATTGAATTACGTTGCTCGACTGGCATTAGAATAGTTTAAAGTGCATCATGTCAATCGACCATCACTTCGATACTTCTAGTTTCTAGAACAGTCGCTAGAGAGCCTATGATTTTTGATTTGGAGCACCTAGAGGCAATTGCAAGCATGTTGTTTCAGCTTGTTTTTTGTAAATCAGTAGTGTTTCCCTCCTCCGTAGGCCCTAAACATTTCGTAGGCCCTATGAACTACAGTGTGTCTATCCTATTCAAATACAACAGAGCATCTTCATTGCAGTGCTGCATTTTCTAGCACCCGAGTTAAATACTTGTATATTGACTTTCAACATCAGACAAAACTGATTACACTGTTAACACTTTCCTGTTCAGGAAAGACAGATAATTAACAGAGCATTATCTACCTTTTAGTTTGAAACTTATCCAAGCATAAAGACTTCTAATATGAAAAAATATAGCCCCAATATTCAGCAGAGTTTTTATATGGGATCTTTTAAAAAAAAACTAATCAACTCCCTCTTCAAAGATAAGACACATTAAAAGCTATTGCTAAAATTTTACAGAAGATAATGTAATAGTCAAAATTACTTCTATAAGTGGAGGGGGTCTTAAGTATTTCTTACCAGGAACTGGATTAAGAAGCTATTGCCTGAAGCTTTTTTGCCCCAAGTTATTTTACCACAGTCATAAAATTGTCTGTGAGTCAGAGTAATAACTCTGCAAGAGCTATAAGTTTACTATAATAAGTTTATACATTTAATAATGCATCTAAAAATGATAAAGGATAAAACAGCTATTCAAACACATGCCCAGTCATTAATAGCATGTGTAAAATGAAGCCCTGGGAGACATGGAACACCACTGTGTCGCTCCTGGGGACATGAATTCGACCCCAGTGTTGATTTTGGCTGCGCAGAGTGTCTGGCTGCTCTCAGGAACCAGCTGCTATTATGTTTCAAGCTGACAGCAGGCCTGTCCTCCAACAAGAGGTTTTTCATGCCCAGAACGTGGTTACTTAGAGTAAGTCTTTTTATCGATGATCTTTGCTTACACTTAGTTATGTTCATATAGCAGTGCTGACTCAAAAAATCTAAATGCATTCTATTTAGAACAGATCTACTGAATTATTAACTATACATACAGTATACAGTCTAGAAAATGTTAGGTTAAAACTTACATCAAAGGAAGAATTATACTATGTTCAGAAAAAGTCATTGCAATTTAAAAGTTACACTCTACAAAAAAAGCTAGTGCTGTTCTGGATTTGGTCCAAAGACAAGTGACCAGACACATTCCCAAGCTCATAAGAATGTCTTATAGTCTTGAATAGAGAAGACTCATGGAATTTGACTTAAGCACTGTGAAGTATTGATGACGTTGGCTAAAGAAAGTATACTTATTCAGGATCAATAGTGAAATTTCATCTGCAGTATCTCACCCAAACCCAAACCTTTCAGTTATGAGTTGAAATGTTGACCATTGCTCCGCACATTAATACTAAAGTCAGATCCACTGTAACACCCTCACCGATGTTTCTAGTCATGTATTGTTTTTACTGCTTGCACTTGGAGGAAGTACCCACTTTATCAGCTAAGTCCCAGATGCGTATGGTCCCATCATCACTGGCTGAGATGAACATGTCTTTGGAGGGGTGAGTGGCCAGGCCCCAGATCTCTCCTTCCATGTGACCATTGATCAGGATGTTGGAGGCGGCATTCTTCTCTCCGACCTCAATGATCTCACCATCTTTAGTTCCCACTAAGATTTTACCCTGATTCGAGGGGGAAAGGCGATTACAGGCACATCCCAGCTCCGTTCTCTCATGCTCACATTAATTACCAACACTGAAGCACAAATGACAGAAACTATCTTAAACCTTTGCACAAAACCTTCCTTTGACCAAGGAGTATGATTTTTACATTCCTGCGAGATTAAAGAATACTCAGATCTTCTTTTACCCTTCTAAAAACAGATTTGTGCCTGCACAAGTTCAACACGACCACCAAAGCGTTGTGAAAACAGTGGCCACACGTGCTTGAGGAGCCCTTGTGGATGCTCAGGGTACAGGAGCAGTTTTTCTTTCAGCTCTGCAGCTGCGGCGCTGCTGTCTCTTACCTTTCCCCTGCACACGGAGCGCACGCACTCCAGCAGCTGCCCCGTCTCCAGCTGGAACGCCCGGCACCTCTTCATCTCCTGGTCCCACAGCTTGACCGCCCCGCCCTCCTTCGTCCTGCAACACACGCCTCTGACATCACCACGGCCACCCCCGGCACAGCAGAGCCACGCTATCGGCACAGAGGGCTCTTGCTGTTCAGGACGGAGGATGGCAGCTGTTCACTACACCAGGAATATCCACACCTTAAACTACTGTCTACCTAAATTACTCAGAGGAAAACCCACAGCAGCTTTTTTTAACAAATGAACTTAAATAATTCACCGATTTTAAAGATTCAAAGAAATACAGAGAAGAAGTGCTAAAATTATTTTTTTCTAGTTTTTATTGTGGTTTTCGTACCCAGCCATTACGGTTTGAGGGTAATGTTATCAAGGAAAAGAGGAATGATATTTGGTCCCGTGCACAAAAACGGCCAAGGCAGAAAACTGACCTGTCGCACACATGAAGAGATTATAAAGCCTTAGTCAAATATGATACAATTCACATTTTCTCTCACTCGAAAATCGAAACTCAAAACAGGGGCCAGGTCTTGTTCGACAGACCACGTCGGACTGAATCCCAGCTCTGCAGGACTGAGAGGTTGTGCTAGGGGCGGCTGGTTATTTATGGGGTGAGTACCCCTCTCCTTTTGCCCGCAGGAATGTTCCGGGGGGCTCCTGTGCACTTACGGGCGCTCTTTGCCCCCGGTGACAATCAGGCCGTCCCTCAGGGTGGTGTACATGGTGAAGACGGGGCCTGTGTGTGCTTTGGCCACCAAGCGGATCAGGCAGTGGTCCCTCCACACGTACACGTCTCCGTTTATGGCACCAGTGAACGTAAGATTATTCTGCAACGAAACACAGCACAGCCGTGAGTTCTGCTGCCCCCAGCTTCGCAGCAGAGTATCTCGCATCTGTTTCTGTTGTGGAGCAAACAAGAGCTCTGGCAAACTGAACTAGAAACTGGGTGAAACCATCATGCTCATACAAATCTCACCTACACCGTATATATAAGGAAAGGTTTGGCAAAATAAATAAAGGTTCTTCAATTTAATTTCTCAACGACTTTTTTCATTATTTTTGTTGACGCGTCAGAAAAAAAGAAAAAACTCTTTCGAAGCTCTGAAAGAGAGTTTTACAAGGAGCGCCACCAACAACGTGGCTGTACTTACAGCACCAAAAGCCACCGACAGCATCGTCTGCATCCTGGCATCCTCGACTGAGCCGATCACCCCCTTCTTGTACATCAGCGCCCCGCCAGCCAGAGTCCAGAACTTGATGTGCTTTATTCCCACCGACACGAACTGGGTGTCCGAGTCGGGCCTGAACTCCACCACGAAGATTCTTTCAGCGTGGCCGCCTTTACTGGCCACTTTGGCACCTGGTGCAGTTAGATAAAGGACAAGATCACATGGGCACCTTAATCCTCACACACACCACTTTTCTTTTCCGATAATTCCATAAACACACTGCACACAAAACTATTTGGCAAAAAACATCCTTTCATACAATCGCTACAAACACCGGTTGCATTATGGGGAGCTGAACACTGACACAAGTCACTGTTCAAGAAAATGTGTACTGACTGGATGCGAGGAAAGCTGTTCCAAAAGTCTTTTAACAGAGTGAGGATTAAAGTCTATGCATGATGTTAGTTTTTGCAAGGTAGTTTTCCTTAAAATAAACCAGCTCTGTGGAACACATTCGATTTCCTTCTATTTTTAGTTGATTAAAAGGGGGAGGGAACTCCTTCCTTTGCCCTCGACGCAGGCGGGCGCACGCGGGCGCCCCGGGGGGACTCACCTTCCTGCCACCTCCAGACCGTGATGGTGTGCTCAGGCTCCACGCCCACTGACAGCAGCAGCTTGCCCGTGGCACTGAAGCTGACGTAGCCCACGCCCTTGGCATGGGAGCAGCGCAGTATGGACAGCGTCTGCTTGCTCATGGCATCCCACACGTGGATCGAAGGCGTGGTACCTATGGGGCACAAGGTGTGAAAGCTGGGGCAGACGAGGCCTGCACACACACTGCGCCCTCGGGCCTGAACATCGCAGGCAGTGTTTCAGAGACTCTCACGACCACACGGGGATACAAGGGAGGAAAATATTTTGCCCTTCCTGTTGCTTGCTTTGCCCAGCTCATGTGTGTTCAAGTCCGTCTTTATTGGCCTAATTAGGAATAAGCTTTGAAAAGCCTAAAAAGAAGTTATTCTTTACACTAGATTGTCAGACTGAGGGTGCATTTTTAAAGATTTGTGTGCCTCTTAGTGATGTGGAATGAAGTAAGTCTGCTTCAGTCCCGAGATGAAGACATGACTTTAAATTAAACACCTGCCACATCCATTCAGACTACAGAACAGATGGACAAAGCACTGTGGGAAGGTCGGATTTTGACAACAGTAACACTTGGTTAATCACACTTCTACAGCAGATGGAGATATTTAGCTAAGAGACTACAGAGCACACTGACACTGAGAGAAAGGTGAAAACAATGGAGTTTCTCTGTAAAATAAATACATTTTGTAAGGATGTGGGATATGTGATGCAGCATGAATATCTCAGCTTTAAAATACTGGTAAACTTTCAATAATTCTTCCACTGAATACCTTCAAGGTTATAACTTATAAAAAAATCTATTAAGCATGCCACCTAATATGGCAGATTTCAGCAGAGATTTTAAAACTGGCATACCAGAAACACTGATCTTACCACTTTACATTACACCCATGCTAAAGTATTAGAAAAAAATAAATAAAAACTATTGAAACTATTAAATAAAAACTATTAAATATATAAATCCTGATTTATAAAAAGTAGTTGCATACAAAGTAGTTTACATTTAAGGTGGGAGGTGGGTTGTGTTGTGATGCACAACAGTCTACTCTGGGTTAAGTCACTTGGTTTGATTCACTTGGAGGATTCAAGGGGCTGATTGACATCAGGGTTTTCTGCTCTTCTGCAACCTTTAAATCGATTATTTAAAGAACCTGGTCTATTGCTTACCGTTATAGGTTTTATAAAGGCCTGAGGTTACAGTCAGAAATCAAATATGTTGCGTTTTCCAGAGCTCATGTTACTAGAAATAAATGAAAGCAATACTCGCTGAAAGGCAGTGGTTCCATGTGATTTTAGACATGAACAGACGGAGTGCGTCAGTGGAGCTGTTACAGTACTGATGTGAACATTACAGCTCTGTGACGGGACTTAAACCACGCGGACAAGACTGACTGTCACAGACTACACGCACTGTAAGCTTCAGATTGTACACAGGGTAGGGGCAGCAACAGAGCAAGTAAGACTCGACTGCTCTCAGACACGCAGGACTTTTCTGGTCGAATCCCTTTCAAAAAAGGCCAGTTTTCCTTATTCACCTCCTTTTGTCTTTTTCCAGGGATAAAGATTTTCTATTGCACTTGCTACTGTAGGTGCACTTGCTACTGAATTAAACCTGCCTTGAATCGCTATGAATTTCAATGCCAAGAGGTGAGAAAAAGTTAGGGTTTAAACTAAACCAGCTGGAAAGATAAGGACGAAGAGGACAACTGAGTACCCTTTCAGGTTCTGAGATATTTGTACACATCAGTTTAACTGACATGCTGTACAAGGAGCTGACCATAAATCAGCTCTAGGACCTAATCATATGTGTTCAGAGACACAGACAGCTGTTTTATGTCCTCATCTAGTTTGCATGAACAGGAAACCTGACCACACGTGACAGAGGAAGAATAATGGCACTATCTTACCTGCAAGGTCTGCAACATCGCCTGTTGTGTGTGGGCAATGGGAAATGAGGAAGCATCAAAAGAAAACAGCTGGAATAAGTCATTTTTTTTTTCTAATGCTGAGGCACACGACATCAGCACCAGAAGAAAGCAAAAATATTCATAGCGAAAAACAAAATGGAACGGGCAAAGAGAGATGCTAACAGAACAGTGCAAAAACAACAAACTAGGATCTCAACTAAATATGAGCAAAACAAAATCATGACTTAAAAGCATTCGATAAGGAAAAATACTTTTCAAGTAATTTTGAAGACAGAGCACGACTCAAAGTTATGTCACAGGACTGGTAGGCTGACCTGTGCACATGTTACAGCAGTAAAATGTTCAATCGAGCCGTGTGTAGAAGGATTGTTCTGTCCCCTGATTGTACTGAACCGAGTGGTATCTCACTTGATACGCGCGCAGACAACTGGGAAATGAACCAACAAAGGCACTTACCGATCTGTCCGGTGGCAATAACATTTTTATACTTAGGATGCTGATTGACAGTTAGACACAGGATGTCGTCTGTGTGCTCCAAGTAGAAGCTCTGAGTGCCTGGAGGAAAAAGCCCTGTCACACAGGCAGTATTGATCTAGCGGTCGGAGCTCTGTTGACTCCGGGTCTGAGACAACACTTCCCACAAAGTCCCTGCCGACTGCTCAGTGTAAATTCACGAGGAATGACAACGCCCCAAAATCAAAGCGTGGCGAACGATTGTGGAGTGAATATTTGGCTTAACCCGGTTTAATAAATAAATATTTGGTATTTATAGCATTCAGTGGAGGAAGGACGAAGGGAGTGATTGCTAATCGCTGACGGCTGGGGATGATTGAGTGTGGCTGTTGTCATCCCTCCCGAACTTGTTAAATAAACTCCATTAATATTTATAGAAATAAAGCAAAACAACCTTTTTTCTCCTTGTCAGCTTAGCTGCTAAACACATTCGGTCGCTTGCATGGTAATGGGAAGCAAAGCGGACTGAAGCACCTAGGGGGTTTTGAAAATAGGCCCAATTCTCTTCAGCTAGTGTGAAAAATAACCTAGCGGGATGTTCTAGTCCCTACTGTGGTCAAGGTCTTTTGTGCGACGCCAATTTTCTTCCCCCGCTCTCTTCCTGTGAACGAACGAGCCATGGAGCGCCAGCGAGCGGAAACGCTCGTGCCTGGCGGGCTGACCGGAGGGGGTCTCCCTTATACGCCGGGGGTTGCACCTGTGGACAGATTCTGCACCATGGCCGCTGCAGCCGTGTGGAAGATGATGTCAGCGCCGTCGTTGAGGTAATGCAGGTTGTTGCGACAATCAAAGCCCCTGTATCCAAACACATGGTCCAGCACCAGCTCCTGAAAGCCCACAACACAACAAGGATTGACCTGCTGCAGTACACACCCCAGTAAAGCCTGTCTTGCTAGAGATCACCCTTGCTGCCTGTTTCTGATCAAATGGCTGAACTGACCTTCCCCTCCAGTGGATTATTAGTTTACCAAGCCTATCAGGTTTGAAACAGTTGAGATGCAATGTTTTCTAGTTCAGATGGCTAGTGGAGGACTGCCCAGATCCAGCTGAGGCCCTCTGATGCCACAACAGGATTTCATTGCACTTGTGCATACGACAGATAAACTGAACTAATATGAGGATCATCAACTTGAGGAACCTCACTCGATCCCAGGCTGCTGCAAAAGTCACGTTGCTAGTTTCTCCATACCATGTTTCAAGAGTGGAAAAAAAACAAACTATTGATGGTCATGATGAGAGCTACCCTTAACTGCGCTCTGTCGTTTGATACCCTTTTCACAGTGTCATTCTCTCCTTAAATATTGCTCAATTTAGGCCTTACTTATCTAAGATTAATACAGAGAGGTTACTGCATGTTTTTATTTTTTCAGGACTTGATTCTTGCATTGCTTTACTTGCCAGACATTTTGCACAGGACCTGAAAGGGTCACAATTTGTTCTTACTCCAGAACAAAACACATGGTCACATCCTCCTCCGGAGTGTCCTATGACCCAAAACATGCTATATACTTATAGTCTGTAATTATTGCTATGTGAGGCACCATTGGAAAGAATACAAAAGTGTTTTTACTCCTTGAAAAAGTTATAAATACAAAAACAAAAATAATATTAAATTCTATTATTGTCATGTCATTTACCAAACTGCTTTATACCATACAGTGTGGCGGGAAGCCGGAGCCTACCCGGCAAGCAGCGAGCGCAAGGCAGGGTACACCCTGGACAGGACGCCAGTCCATCGCAGGGCAACTGCAGGCCAATCATACATGGGGACAATTTGGAGGCCATAGTAAAGGCCGAGGTGGGAAATGTGGCCCGGACAGCGGGATAACTCTTATCGAGAAATGCGCTGGGATCTTTAATGACCACTGAGAGTCATGGCCTCGGTTTAACATCTCACTGAAAGATGACGCTCACTACAGTATAGTGTCCCTGTCACTATACCAGGGCATTAGGACCCACACAGACCGCAGGGTGGGCGCCCCCCGCTGGTCGCACTAACACCACTTTCAGCAGCAACCATAGCTTTCCCAGGAGTCTCCCTTCCAGGTACTGACCGGGCTCACACCTGCTGAGCTCCAGTGGGGCTGCCATCTGGGAGCTGCAGGGTGATATGGCTGCAGGCACTCTGCATATTAAGCAAGCTCTGTCACCCAGCAGACGTCTGCCTCTTGTAATGTCACCCAATATGCAGCTAGACACCGATTATCAAATGCACTCCTGTGTTGCCTCTACTGCCACCTGCTGCATGGGACCTTCCATTCAGCCTCGTCTCCCTGCTCGTTTCTCTAAATGTTCCCTTTTCACAGTCTGGCTCCCTTTTTCCTGTTCGTTGTCTGTTACCCCTTGTCTGCGTGCGTTGTTTCTGCTCCCTCTTGTCTTCATCCTCCTCTTGTTCAGTAATTTATTGTCTTTCTCTGCTGCCCTCTTCCAATCACACCTTCACCCCCAGCTTACTCCCTCTCGGCCCCAGCTGCCCCTGATGCCATCACCTTGGGCATGGGTTGGCCTGGCATCATACCTCTGGCTCAGTCAGCTTTTAAATTCTGCCTTCCCTCCTGCCCCTATCCGTGGCATCCAACACGGTCCCAGGTTGGGCCTCTCTGGCCCCTGCTGCCATCTCGGCCCCTGCTCTGTCTGCTATCCTACCTCTGGCTCAGTCTGCATGTGTCCTACAGCGTTTAATGTCCGCCTTCTCTTTCCAACGTTACGTAGGCATTTCCATACTGCACCTATCCCTTCCTCCTGTGTCTCTGTTTCTGCATCAGTGGTTTTGTGGGTTCACTTGGGTCTTTTTGGGGTTCAAAGCAACCTCGTCCTATGGCTGGGAGGCTACCCCTTAACCAAGCAGGCTAAGTAAAAACTTACTATACTTAAACACTCAATAAACATTCAGTAAAGCACTTGACTGTTGAATATCATTATTCCTTGTGAAGTACATCTAAAATGATCATTTCTTAATTCGAAATATATATATAGACAGCCTGAAGCAGTGACTCTTACCTCCACCAGCTTCTTCTTCTTGGTGATATTGTTCTTCTGCAGTTTGTCAGGCTGAGGGGCAGCTCTGCTAACAGGAGGCCTGAAAAAATCAGATTCTGAATGAATACCGTCCTGAGTGTCCGCAAACCATTTTCACAACGCACCAGTGTGGAATCTGTCTCTGAGCTTCCCTCTCGTCAAGGTAGCAGAAATAAAAAATAAAGGTGTGATAATTTCAGGCTGGGCATATTCTAATTCAATATGGCACAAGCTTAATTAAAGTGACCTATCTAGCACAGCTTTAGATCTGAGCAAGGCCTTGTCGCCTCTTCAGAGAGTCACATAAATTACCCATTTTTACCAGTGACAAAGAGTTAACAGGCTTCTGCAAAAGTGTTTTTCAATCCTAAAGGGGCAACAACACCCAAAGGAAGCATACAAGTGTTGTTGGCATTACCTGGCCACATTATCTGTGCTTTTGGAATTAATTAACTGAACACAATTTTTCCCCAAGGACAAACTGAAGAAGGAAGAATACAGTAAAACTTTTTAGCCATTCACACAACAACCTAAAACTACACATGGCAGAAATGAAATTATCTCAAGTTGAAAAGTTACTCGTTGAAGGGTAGAAGTGGTGTCATGTAGGAGTGAGAGATTGTAACTTGGATTAAGGGTGATCAAAAATCAGTCTGTAAATCCTATAGTTACACATTTCTTGGTGGAAAAAAGACCTATGTTTAATAAAGTGGTACAGGCATTAAAATGAGTTTTTCTTGGTTTATTATTACATAACCCTCGAGGCAAGCTGATTAGAAGGAATATGCAACAGTACAATTTACAATAATGTATACACAATAGGAGGTATCATGTCAACTTCACATGAGAAAACAAAGCAATACAATGGTGATGAACAAGCATTTGTTATACCACTGCTTGGCGAGGATGCAGAGTATAACAGCAACCACTATGACTGACTGCACAGCTAGAGTTCCAGAGAGCTGGTAAATCACTAGCCTTGATGCGATGTGAAAAGATTGTTTTGGCTCTGTTACAAATTTGCAAAGTAGAAGCATGTTATCAAATTTATTTTTATCTCCCTTATGAAATAAATAAAAAAAGGTTTTCAGATAGTACTTTACCAGCTGTGGTTTGCAGCCTTGAAGGAGGTGTGTAAAACTTCTGCCTTCCCCTGTTGATTAATCTGACACTTACTTCATACATGAATGTGTATAATTCATGAGTCAGCTCTTGATTCTTATATGGCTTTTGAATGGTCTTTCATGCTAACCAGGCAGTGGGAATAGCTGCTAAGTCTTTTGAAAGCTGATGGAGGTTATGCGTGATGAGGGAAAGAAATTGTCCTGGCCTACTGAGGCTTCTGCAGCACTGAAATACTTTCTTCCTGATCTTGCCAGTGTTGAGTGTTTTGGTAGAAATATCTAGCGTACTGTATATCGCGAAGAACATAATCAACAGAAAAAAGTAGTACACCTCCTTCACGTCAGTTGCATAAGATTTGATGCAAAAACAAAAAACATCACTACCATCAAGCACATACTGTACATAGTTACGCACATTACAGTCTGACTGCAAAAAAAACAAAACTGTAATGTTTACCTGGATCCCCTTGTAGGCAGCAAATAAAGTCAAGTGAGAACTTTAATAGATTCAGGTCAACAATTCAGAACCCTTTTCTTCTCAGCTTTTTATTTAAAAATAAAAAATAAAAAAATCATGCTAAAGCAATCAGGAAAGCTGAATTGTCATTCCTGTGTGGCACAAACCATGCTTCTCAAGCATGCCAGAAAAGAAGTTCTTTTAAAAATGAAAGAGTGCACCAGTCTACAAATTTAGAAAGCTCATACCCTGGTGTCCCTGGGCAAACTGTGCACTAAAGCTCCTGAGGAACAGGGAGAGAGAAGCGCATCAGTGCTTCTGTGGGAAATGGCGCTATAAATACACTAAAGCCAGTACTCCCTACAGTCTGCAGCATGAAGGCCATTCTCTAGCAAAGCTTATTGCGAAAACTCTAAATAAACAGCAGACGTTATTTCTAAAGCTGTGGTACTTAATGGTCAAATCAAAACATGTGGTTTGGGCTATGCAGAGAAAACAATAGAACAAGTAGGTGAAAATGTTATTTATCATTAGTTTTTAGTTCTGGATTTTGCTATTAAATCCCCCCAATTAAACTACTTTCAAATCAATGTTTTTTTCTGCTAGGGTGACCATTAATATGGCCGCAGGAAACCTTATCACTGTACAGCCGCAGACTTCGACTGTGGAGACTCACTGCAGCACACAGCACACTACAGACTGCCATCCTGGTATTAGCGTGGAAAGGCTGACATGAAAATGATTTCAGATTTGTTCAGGCAACCCCGTTATGTTTAATATTAGCTATGGGTGTTTGTTGGAAAATGTACTAAACGCAGCGGTATGGGAAACAGTTTCTGAAACATGGTTGGCTTTTTCACAGCCACCAACGAGTAGGAGAACCTGACACTGTAGCATGAGGACTGTCTACAGATTGAGCATACTAACAGCTGGATAAGTGACAGAAAAAAGAACTACAAAACACATGCATTTTAAAAAGTCAATCTTACACAAACTTATTTATGGCATCTTCTAGCTATTAAGCCTTTCTCTGATCAGCAGGTTCAGAAATATACAAATGAAGAGACGTGTGACCCAGTCCCAGCAATGGGGGAGAGAAAGTCTGTGTGGCGAAGATGCAGTAGTTAATGCCGACACAAATGTATTTCTAACCGGAGACCTTATCTGAAAACTACTTCGGGTAATGGAAGAGGTCCAGAAACCATGACCACATGTTTTTTTTGTTTTTGTTTGGCGTTATTTTAACAGCAGTGAGAATAAATAGAGTTTGATCCAGATTCTAGGCACGGAAGAATCAAAAAAGGCTTGTACTTGTACTTGTACTTGAGAAGTTAATTTTAATCAAAATACAGTACTTAGGCCTTCAGAAGATTAAAGATCCAGAGATCAAGCTTTCAAGGAACACCTGTTCACTACCAGCAGAAAATATTCAATGCATGAGGACTGAGATACACGAGGAGCTCAAACCGCCTTCGATCTCCAGAACTGACCCCTAACCCCTACTCATTCTACAGAAGGGCACACAGCAGCACTCACAGGGCAACAGAAGACATTGCTCTGAGCTCACTCACGGCCAGCTCAAGTCAACAGTCAGCATGTGATTTCACGACATCTGCATTTTTCCTTCCTTCTTGTTGCACTTCGTATTTCATAAGTGCACTAGGTCAACACATTGGTTTAGATTCTGCTTACACTGCTATCAGCTCAGGGGATGATGCTGGGAAGCTGACTGGTATTGCACAATACTTCCTTTCTAATGAAACATGACGGCAGTCTTTTTTCCGATTTGAACGTGACACATTGCTCAAGCAGGTCAGGCTTTGGGTTGAAATGTAAAAACTTGGTTCCGAATACCTCAGGCTTTTTTACTTTGGCCAATTAATAAAAAAAAATCTCCAGATTAAATGGCTAATTCTTCTCTTCCTCCACCACCCCATCAGCTCTGTGGAGAGCATCTGCTGCTAAGAGCCAGAGGGGGCTGTAATTCAGTGTTGGCTTAATTCATCATCTAAATCCCATCCTGCAGAGTTAGTTTGAGATTTTTTTATTGGCAAGTGTTAAATCCAACTTCACTTCCCACAGTGAAGCCTTCTTTCACATAACATTGCAATCTGATTTTTGACAGTTAATGGAAATTTAGTCAGAATGATTTCAAAATACTGTATAACTGAAGCTTTTTTCATGCCCCACATTTAGCCAAAGCAGAAAGGAAATGCCGAATCACACCAAACATGCAGCATCAGACGTGCATCAGGTAAAAAGAAAAATGCAGATGACACTAATTACTCCGTTTAAAGGTTCGGTATATTTTCGAGCCTGGTTAAAAGGAAAACGTGCAGGCTATTCAGTCTGCTCACTTGGGTACACATGGTCTCCCCAGTGAGCGTACACACACATGTGCATGCAGTTTTAGTGAGTGCTGTTCTCTAGCTGTACAATACAAATGAACTTGAGTTACAGCGAGACACATTGCTGCTCTAAACCACATTTGTGGTTCACCAGAAAGCACAGTTTAGCAGGTCTACAAATGCAAGAAGAACTCTTTTCAGGTTTTAAATGGCATGCCTAATTCTGTAGGTTTGGCACACACAACCCTGATCTTCCCAATGACCCAAGAGAACAGGTCAGTTGGTTCTTTATGTAACTTTGTGTCCTTTCTTTAAAGCAGTTTCAGCTGGTATGTTATGAACCCAAAGGTTAAACATATTAAATTTGAACAATTTAGAATAGAAATTGTTTCAGATATGATTATGAATTATTGATAATTTGTTGTTAGAAATGAAATAATATGGTGTACAAAAACACTTGAAATTATTTTAAATATGACAGAATTGCTTGTCACTTCTTACGTCTGAACCCATACAGAAGTAAAGTTTTTTCTGTTCCATAACAAGCGAGACAAACCATTACTGGGACTATGGTTAGCTGTAGAATACTTACAAAATTATTTTCATGGCAAGACATACAGTAGTTTTCTAATTTCTATTTGCATGTCACCTTTCAACTGATGTATGAACTACACTGTAATTGTAAAAAAGAATAATCTTGCATAACATTAACAGGGAAGTTAACAAGTATCATTACTATTAGAAATATGACAGTCTGTGATCTGTGCAATATTAGGATATCATACTAAGTTTACAAGAAGTCTTGCACCATGCCCTGTCCAAATTTAGCCCTGTCACTAAACAATGTTATAGAGAAACTCCCATGGCCATTATTATTTAACAACACCTAACAGAAAAGCTAAAATTACTAAAGTAAGCAGTTAATTATAATTACAAGTTACTCATGGGTAAGTTAAATAATCTTATTCTGTTGCAAGATATTGCAGTTTCCATCATAAGAGTATTTGACAAACCCTTCAGTATGAACATTGGCTACACAAGGGAACAACATCAGAAGTAACACAATGTGTGTATTCGGGGCTGACAGAAATAAAAGGCAAAGCCGAATCACAGTAATACAGGGATTAAACTCAGCACTAGTGGTGCATTTGATGGTACTTACTTGACAATTCCCTGCCTCCAAAGGAAAGCAAGTTAAAACACAATACAGATATTAAGAGTTTCTTAAAAGACAGAGTAGCAAAGCGTATTGTGTGGAGGGTGTCAGAGATGGCTGGCTTGGACAAAATGAAGGTGAGTGAAACTGTTTCCACACCAGGGACATGGTGGTGAAGTGCACTGCAGGATACAGGGTGATGTAATCGATCCCCGAGCGATCTGCCCCACTGCAATGCCCCATGTGCTGCTTTCATAGATGAGAAAAGTACAGTCCTCTGTTACTTTCATACTGTATAAAGCCACATATGCAACAGGTGGGGACAAATGAATATTTGGTTACATAAGGAATTGGGTGGCTGTTATGTAGAGCTACAGTACATACTGGCCAATATCCTCTGAGACAGACGTTTTCTGGGTGAGCATGATGCATCTTGCCCATTTTGGAGCTCATTGCTGCATGGGGTCAGCAAAATGAATGGGTAGAAGAAAGGGTGGGATAGTGCAAAACTAATTTAAAAATCACGTGTAAGACCAGGTACCAGGAAAGCGCAGAGGAAGCAGAAAAGGAGTGATGGAAAGGAAGAGAATCAGGAAGGTAAAATCAGATTCTGAGACACAACAAGAGGGTAATGGAAAGAAGGGCTCACAAGAGGCTTGTTAACAGCTCAGTCTGAGCACTACTGAAAGTCTCACATTGACCCTGGCCTTCAACCTGGTCACCTGGTCCCAACACAATGAACACCAAAGAAACTGCAGTGCAATCCCCTCTCCACCTCACCCAGGCTGGTGAGGCACCGACACTGGTGAAAACACAGCTGGTGTTACATAGTAAACCTGCACTTTGGTGCACAGCCCTTGCTTCCAGTTTTAAACCATCAAGGATAGTTTAATCCATCATAACGTTATAATAATGACCTTTCACATTTTGCCCTAGCGGTGTGACGTTTTAGCCTCACAGCTCTAGGGTACTGTGATCAGGTCAAGCCAAGGGCTGCTGCCTGTGTGGGGACTGCATATTCTCCCCATGTCTGTCTGGCACACCAGCTCTACCCACCTCCCAAAGAAGGAAGGGTTCACAGTGGAAAATCTCTTTCCCAACACTTCTGTAGGGCATAGTATCCGTCTAGAGGTCAGCTGTTAAGCAGAGTATGATGCCTATGACGTTTTCATTCACACTAGAGAGACCTGCTTTGTTTCACAAACGACTTCTGGTGGAAGAGCATGAGAGGTGCGTGACCAAACATAACACAGCAACACTCGTACAATCATAAGATTTCTATCAATTACAGTGAGATACATCATCGAGAAAAAAGACAAGGGGGTAAGGACAATGATGAAAACTACTCGTTAGTTGATGAAAACTACTCGTTAAACTAGCAGGTTTACAGAGGAAGTAATGTTTCGAATTCTGTCCACTTTTAGGCAAACAGAAAACGCAACAATGTATCCATGACACTTTCTGAAAATGAATCCAAAGGCTCATAATGGTATGAAAATGCAAAGACAGCATGAGAATCCAAAGACGATTTCTAGAAGTGTTCTTTCTAAATCTTGTCCATCACACATGCAAGTGGCATGCCAGGGAATAGAGCACTGGAGTGGATCACATGACTGAGCAGCAAAAAACAAAAGTATAGTGCATGAGACTTAGTGCAGCAAACAAAGCCTTTGGATAGAAGGAATCTGTGTCACACGTGGCACCATGATGCAGAGGAGCAGCAAGGAAAACCTAAACAATTTCCACACTGGTCAGGACATTTCACCCACAAAAATACCATACCTACACACTACATGAAGATTTCATGCCAATGAGGAAAACCTAAAGGAACACGGATGCGATCAATGACAATTACTTCAAAAGGTTCCTTGCAATGACGTTGCATGAGCACGATTACCACTAGAGTGTCAATATTTAAGCATAGAGGATCTTTTGTCTTTCTGCATCCACTAGGGAGCGGATGTGTTGGCACTGGTGAACCCTTCCTGCACTGGCTGACCTGAGTGACTTCGATATACTAAAGCTGCTAAGAGGCTCTTTTTCAGTTGGGTCACAAGTTTAGTGGTGACGGATCATGGAACGAACTGGAAATTCTTAACATACAGTACCAAGCGACCTCTAGCGGGATTTTGTTTTCAGTGAAAATCAAATAAATCACTGGTTTATAGGATCAATTTAAAAGTTCTCTATACACATTGTTATTGCAAACCAGCTATTTCTACTTTACAAATTTGGCTTGAAAACTGCTTTTTTGAAAAATTGCTGAAGAGTTGGTCTGCTCAATCACTAGACAGCAGTGAACTACAAACTCCAATATTTTCACAACAACCTTCCTGTTTAAAACATGCTGAACACACTAAGCCCCTGCCAACAAGTCAATCATATACAGTGTCTGTCAGCATTTGTAAACCACCCAATTTCAACACTTATCAAATTGAACTGTGGTCGCTGCTCATTCATGAGGCTGGTATGTAGAAGCTGCCGTTTAATATTTTGCTTTAACTACACTTTGACTAAAATGAATACATTAACTTCACATTTAAGGAACTGAAGAACAACTATACAACAGAAATTAGCATGATGTATTCTGTAATGATCATTGTAGAAACAATCTGGTATTTTCTGTAGGACAGTTAGTTGTTTAAGCCAAAAATGTATACTACCGACAAGGGACCTGTGCATGGATTTCCCTGTACAGCTTTCTTGCCTGATGTGCAGGCTGAGCCCCTGGCCTATGATCTTAAACCCAGGATTTTCCCCATTTACCATATGTGGCAAGGAGTTGCAAGGAGTGGCATGAATTTGGGAATGACTGGCTTGCTGTTCTATGCCAGAAACTGCTGGAGCGCTGGGGGGCAGTTCTAGAGGAAGGCATTGGAAGAGAGGGTCAGAGAAAGATCTGCTCGATCTGCATCGGATGAGCAGAAAGGATTGAACTGCATCACAGCACAAGACACAGAGCACACGTTTGGCTGTGGTTTCTCATTTTGTTCTTACCGGCTGGCATGCATGGACACAGGGGAATCCGGTGGGCTAGAAACAGGGGACTCCATACTGGAGAGTTTAACTGGCAGAACTATAACCCCCCTACCCCTGCTAGAACAAAACAACTAACTGGAAGATAGAAAAGCTAAGTCTCAGCACAGTGGTCAGGCTGTGCTCTGGACTCTCAGCTTCGTGTGTTACACCACGCACTGCATTCCCCTCTATCAGTTTCCGAATCATGCAGGAGCTACTGTATTCCAGACAGCTGTTGGACAGTGCAGGTTCCTACCGGGGAAGTTTTACTTGGGCCAGAAGGCTTTTTCCCCCATTCTTTTCCAGTAATACAACAAGATGTAATGTAAGGAACAAGATGTAAATAACTGCTTCTGAAGAAATCATTAAAAATAGCTTCCAACAGCTTTAGTTTCCTTTAAATCCTCTTCTTTCTTAAAAAAAAGAAAATTTTACTACCACTAGATGGCAGCATAAAGTCAAAATTGACTATGCACTGATGCGAATTTCCAGTCAAACATTTTAAGTTGGCGGACGTTTAAGCTACAGTGGCCAAATCGACTGAATGAACTGCTCCTGCCTTCACAGGCGATTCCTTCACATTATGGCTTTGCGAAGTGACGCAAGAATGTGTTGCAAAAAAAATTTCAGGAGCCATTTTCAGACCATGGTATTCATGGATCTAACAACACAAATGCATGTCAAGAATGGGCAGGCAGGAGGACACCTGCCATTCTGAGTGGGACCGGAAAGGAAGAAGAGTCTCTGGAGAAGCTGGAATGGATTACAGAAGCATGAGGAATGTACCTTTCTTCTGCAGACATTTCTTTCTGCTGCTGGTGAGGCTTGGTGCCAGCCATCTCCCGGATACTAACTGCATAGATCTTAGTGGTGTAGTCGACAGATTTCTCCCGGGCAACATCGCTGTCATACCCTGCAAGACATGGACACGATTAACACCCTCCAGCAGTGCATCGGAAAAGCTCTATTTTTGTTTTGTCTCGGCTGTGCCAAAACTCATATTTCACAAAGGCAAACTGCTCCTGATGTCAAAAGCCTTCGTTAGAAAGCTCCGCTAATGGCTCCCTTTCACGCAGCCCCAGCAGAATGGCACTTAAGAGAATCTGCAGCCGCAATGATAAAGTCCTTAGGAAAGCACATACGGTGCTGTTTCAGAAGTAAAGCAGTCTTCAAATCAATACCAGCCGTGTGCTGCAGACTTTTTTTGTGGCCCACAGTGACGTAAGTTGGCTAAGAGGTCCAGTCTTCAGTGAACTGGACTGGAAACAGGGACCGAGATCTCTCTATTTCAGCTACAGCTCTGTCTGTGACATTGCCTTACGGTCAGCAGTTATTCGTGCTATATCCTTCAGATAAAATATAGACCTGTGGAGTTCTGCTCCTAAGTGACTCTGCTTTATAAGTTGTTCAAGAACAGCTGAACCCCTTGTATGAAAAATAACTAAAAATACAAATTATTTTAATGGAGTTTCAGGAAGCATGACAGCAACCAAGTTCAATCAGACTTGGCTTTCAGTAACTAGCTATCACTCCTGACTAATTTCCTCTCCTAAAACACAATAAATACTATACATGATCCCCTTCTCTCCCTCACATACTGTACCTCCAGCCCATCTCCACCTCTGCAGCTGACCCTGGGTCACCCCTCACTTTGCAGGGGGTCCCAGCCTCCTCACCCCCTGGCCAGGAGGTCGGCCCTCAGCCAAGCAGGTTAAGCCAAATTTTGCTCCCTATTCTTGGGTGTCATTATTCCTAGTGAAGTCATAAGGAATAGTTTTTATCTATCTACAGGAAGAAACGCATGAGAGGTCACAATATAGTCTCTGTCCATAGCTGGTCCTGCAAAGTCTATTTACTGTAGGACATCTAATGGCATCTTTCAGTAATCTCCATATTCCCAGGGTGCCAGCTGCTCGTGTTCCACAATACGCCATAGCTTATTGTTGACAGTAGCACCTGCTAACAAGCCCTATGTTGCACTGAGAGCAGCTGAAAGTAAGGGGATAGACCCCATGTGGATACAAGGAACTGGAAGATCTGCAAGCAGAGTATACGGGGAGAACCAAGGTCATAGTCCAAACAAGCAACAGATCAAAAACCAAAAGGTCTTGGAAAACAAAATTATCTGAGGGAGAATCCAGCAATCAGGGGTTCAAAGTCCAGGCAAAACTCCTTGAGCCGCAAAAAAGAAAAAAAGGCAAACAGGATGCATGACTCCCAAGGTGTTAACCCAATACTGAGCAAGGAAGAGACCGAGAGGAGGGTTTAAGTAGGTTGGAGGCGGGGTGATGAGTTAACGAGGTCTGATTAACCGACGCCTCCCCAGAGTGGATGAGGTATGTGCTATCGGTTTGGGTGCCCTCTGGTGGCGGGATGCTGGTACTGCAACACCCTAGGCTTCACTTAACAAGTACTGAACCAGACCTCAGAAACCACCGCCTTTAAAACTACCACCTTACCTTGGGATAGGCTTTGCAAAGTGTAATTGAGATGCACCTTCACACATGACAATGCTTGTTTACTGAACGCAGGTTTCGGTGTTTACCCCCGTCCTCCTCGGTGTCCGTGTCGGACTCTTCGCTGTCCACGTGCTTGCTCTCCTTGTTGCCAGAAGGCTCTCGGGCCCAGATCATGAGCGCAGTGTCGGCACCCCCTACCGTGAGCAGCGTGGAGTCGTCCTGGGACCACCGCACGTTAGTCACATGGGCACTGTGGCCCACATACTTCTTAAACTTGGCATACTGTCCCTGCAGAGAAAACAGTGATAATAATAATAATAATAATAATTGCTTACACTTATATAGCGCTTTTCTGGACACTCCACTCAAAGCGCTTTACAGGTAATGGGGACTCCCTTCCACCACCACCAGTGTGCAGCCCCACCTGGATGTGATGTACAAGCAATCTATCCTAAATCAAGACTGATAACAGATAGAATTCTTTACTTGGTTGATTCTTTGTGGTGGTGCACTACAGTATATTAAACATACTAACTCATATTTCTGTAAGCCTTATGCAAATAAGGGGTTTCTAGATAAGCTTTAATCTATATCTAAAAGTAGGTAATACAATCTGAAAGGAAGCATGCACTGCTAATAATGAATCAACACACGCGCATTCTGGTTTAACTGACACACTCCAATGAGACTCAGTGCTGCAATAGGTTGTAGCCAGAGGATTGTACTGGGAACTGAGTCCCTACTAACTGCAGACGCTGCAGTGCTGATCAGTGTGCTCTGTCACCTTGGCAGGGTAGGTAAAGAGCTTTACGAAGCCAAAGTCATCCCCGGTGGCCAGCAGCTTCCTGTCTTTGGTCAGAGAGGCGGCGTTGACGTCTGTGATGTCACTGTGGGTGGGCCAGATGCCCTCACAGGTGGGGCCCAGCACACACGTCCAAGTGGCCCACTCAATCTTCTCAATCTAGGGCAGGATTGTACAGACCAGGTGAGGTCAGAGAGGACCCAGGAATGTAAGAGGCCTTAGCAGGAGAGTCTCTAAGTCCCTAGGTCTCTTCACAGGCTCTCATACCCATGGCTGTTATGTAAAGTGAGAATACAACCCATTTAACTGAATCTGACGTTGCACATTTCTGGACTCACTATGAAGGTGACATTCAGAAGCTATTTACCACCATTCACAGTTCACATTTCCAATGAAAAATAATCAAAATACAATTAAGTAAAATTTTGCGTAGAGATTTTCAGTTTCAAAAGGGTGATGCAGAAATTGTCTACTGTTTTTCGGAATACATGACTGAGTCCTCTCATATTACATACAAATATTAAAAAAAAAACCGCTTGATTTATGACTTTTCATTTTATAGTCCCCTGTACATGACCGAGCTGCAGAAGTTGATGAGATTCTGAAGGACAGTTAGAGATGACCCACAGCTAAAGCTGCAGCCCTGTGACTGCTTCATGATACAGATGCCTGATTTTTAATTACAGCACCCAACTGTGAGAAAGGAGAGCAGAAGGAGAGCAGAAGGACTTGACTGGTGATTGGCGTGCATGTTACAGGTAATCTATCCAAGACAAATAATTTAATAAAAGTAAAGAAGAAACATAATGAGAAAGTCTCATGCAATACCACAGATTTGTAATCCTTTAAAGGGTTGAAGAAAAGAGATTGTAAAGTTTTGTTCTCTCCTACCTCAGATAGCCGGATTGTTTGCCTTTTCCCTCTGGGGGCTTCAAAGAATAATTGCTCTTTGGCACCGGAATTAACTTGTAATAATTTACCTGCATTGGATAAAATAAGGTCATTATGTGCATCAGAGCAAAGCAGAATGAATTTTAAAATAAAAAGCAATCCACTGTCCATGCTGCATCTCATGAATGCATTTGTCTTGCCAGTTCCCATTATTTCTCGTCTTGTATACAACAGTCTGAAACAACACAAGCCTGCTGCTGTCCCGCAGGGAAGGAGGACAAATGTGCTGCCTCTGCTTATAACGCAAACCCCGAACTTCGAGAATGATAAGAAATTGCGGTGACATCAGGGAGGATGCCTATATAACAACATCAAACAACTGGCGGTCAAATTCAGATCTTGGACTCGGTTGCCTTCACCTGTTAATAAACAACAGGGACACAGCTCTGCAGGAAATGACTTCACTGTTATGACACCCATCCAGCAGCTAAAGCCACACCCTAGTCACTCCCCTTCTTTTGTGCATTCCTTCTTACAACATCTGATGTAGAACTATGCCATTAGATACAAGAGCCCCACATTTCTTGTTTTTTATTTTAGAAATGCAGTTTCTATTACTGTTTATACCCACCCAGTCTGGAACGGCCAGCTGTGTTTTTCACGTTGTGGCTCACAGCTAGAATGGGGATTAATGCGGTAGTCTAGAAAGACTCCTCTGACATACGCACCGTGTACCTAATCATCTTTTAACACATCACTGGCACCACAGGACCGTCTGGAGGCAAGGCGTGTCGCTCACTGACAGCACTGAGAAGTTTCGAGCACCTGCGGGGCTTTGGGGTTTGTTGGGTTTCTGTGAGCCGAGAAAGTCTGGCTAGTCCCCACCCTGTCCTCAGCAGCTCTCAGCTCTTACACCCCCGGTTTCCCGTACGGCCCCTTTCAGAAAGCGTAGACCTTTCAGGTATACCTGACCACTCACCTGTCCCGCTTAACCCACGCACCCTCAGCTCTTCTCTAGTTTAGGATGCTAAATTTTATTTATTTTATGCTAAATTTTTGCTAAATATTTTAGGAGTGAATGATGCTCTAGTCATTCATTCTCGGCTCAGTATTTTGGAAGCTCGCTCCTGGTACTTGGATTCTCGATGATTCTCGGTACTTCATCGTTTGTCTTCTTACTCCAGGTTTGTGACTTGTTTTCTCTTTGACCTCGTTTTCGGGATTACATTTCTGGCTTGCTGTTTTGGTCTCACATTTACCGGCTTTCGGACTCCTGGATTTACTGAACCATGGCTTTGGATAGTGTTTCGGAACGGCACACTTGTGCTTTCCCTTTGGCTTTTGATTTACGGCTTTGGATACGGCCCCCCGGCTCAGCACAGGATCCCACTCGACTTATCTGGCAGCCCTAACATCAGCTGACTGTGTGCCTCTGCTCTGGGAACCCCAGTCACAGTCAGCTAGTGACACGGCCCAGGCTTGAACCCGCAATGTCTGGATCTAAGAGCTCCCCCAGCACTCTGGGGTCTTACCTCGGGTATCCCAGTCTATGTGCGTGATGTAGCTTGAAGCTCCTTTGCAGATGCCGACCCTTTTGCTGGTCAGCACGTTGTAAATGTCCACAAAATTATCGTGAGAAGCCACTGCTAGGTATTTTCCAGCATCTAGGGGAAAAAGGGGACATCACGAGTGAGGCCAACAAAAAACAAACAAAGTCTCATTGAAAATAATCTTCGGCCAAGCAGCTCCTGGCACCAGTGTGGCACTTTGACCTGACTAACCATCCCCTGGGCACTGCCTTCACTTTGCTAAGAACATTTTGGCATTTGTATGCATCATGCTCATTTACTCTGAATCACTTTGTCCGCTTAGGCCTGGACTGGTGAAACGGAGATGCTATAAGAGGGGAACGTTAGATCCTGACCTTCCGCACAAACATGAGGAGACTGGAAATGCTGGGAAAGCTGCCTCTCCCAAGACCAAGACAGATTGAAGTGTCTCTTCACTCTGTCCGCTACAGAACATTCACCAACAATGATACTTGGACTTGAAGAAATCAGGAAGCCAATTCAATGTTTTGTTCGAGTAACACAGTAGGAACCTTTACTGAAAAAGGTCACAAATGAGATTTCACCCATCTTGCTCATTTGGTTGCGAGCAACTCATTGGTCAGAAAGATGGTTATGATTTATTGTGCTTCATCTTAGATAATGCAATATGCATTTTAAAGGATTCTCGTTGCTTGTGCAAGCCAAGCTGTTAATATTCTTTCAGCTATGTTTAACACAGATATGAAAGATGATGTCACTCCTTTTTTAAAATGAGGTGGAACCGATGTTGCTTCTGCGACTTCCTCAGGCGAAGTGAAGACCTCGACAATGCTCACCTTGTGAAAACCTGATATCAGAAATGTTTTCCTTTCTGTGATGGAAGGACACCATGTCTTCCAGAGTGTCCGAGTTCACTACAATGAAACTGCCATCGTTCAAGCCCACTGCGAGGGCTTTCCCATCTGGGGAGAAGGCACAGCATCTACCACCTGGAAGGCAGGGTCAGGAAAATGAAGAAGCGAGCAGGACAATTCACAAAGAGGAAATGAAGAGAAACAGGAAGTGGATCAAGGACCAGAAAGTCCATAATACTGTAGTAAACATCTGAGGCAAGCAGGCAGGCATCAGTACTACACTGTATTAGTTTGTGTTCATGAAAAGAAACATTCAGCCTACAGTGCTGAAGACATTTATGAGAAACAATGCCATGGATTTCAATCCACATCGGTTTATTTTCTTCACCTTGAGCCGTGGTTTTCTCTGTTTTGCTGTGCCTCTGATATTCTTCATCTGTAAAACCATCATGCTTCACCACCTTGACTTCATCAATTTCAGCACAGTTGTGCTGACCTCCTTTACTGAAACCGTGGGACAAGCAGCAAAGGGCCACAGAGATCGATACCTTTCTTGAGTTTGCGCACTGCCACCATGCGATGGTTGGAGGAGAGCTCCCAGATGCGCAGGGTCTTGTCGTCGCTCACTGTGGCACATATCGGGAGCAGGGGATGAGCTGCCAGGCCCCACACTTCTCCTTCCATGTGACCCTGGACAAACGCAACACACACACAGCCATTGCCTTCAACACTGTGAGACTTGCATTCTATGACGCTTCACATCCAGGATTGTGATTGCAGATAATATGGAGTATGGATACTTATACTTGCATTGGAAGCTTTCTGTTATCAAATCTAAAGTTACTTTTACTTCTCATGGTTAAAGATAGGCTCATTTGTTGTGTTTCAATAGAAAATTGTATTGTTTGCAAAATAATAATGTCTAATCGCACTGATCAGTATATAGGCCAACTGGTATAAATCCCAAGAGCAGCTCACCAGCTGAAATACTGAAAATGACTCCCTGGAGAGACACATTCATTCTCTTTCAGAAAGCTCAGTTTGCACACCACTGGCTATTGACACTTATTATAATATGCTTGTAAATACTGTACATTGGTTAATGCTCTAGTAACCAGTGTGATTAATATGCTGTATGTGATTTTTTTAGACATACTGTATAAGAGCAAAACTACTACATTCAATGGTGTGTAAAGACAGCCTTCATTTAAGTTTCTCAGGATCACAGCAAGAACCTACAACTTCACTGACCCTGACCTCTCCATCCCTCCTTGAGTCTTCATGTTGAGATGTTAAGCAACTCTGTAGTATGAAGAAGACAGAAGCGTCTTCTGTCTGTGTCTGTTTTTCTTTCATTTCTTAGCTGATGCAAATTCACCTACTGTATGCATGCTTTTCGGAATTCTTTTTACTATTTCACAGGCTCTGAAAAGTTTCTCAGTGGAAGAGAAGCCTGTGCTACACTGATAAACATGCCTATCTTGGTTCTATGCCTGAAATATATTTGCAGAGACGGTCTTTCCTGATTTAGTTAATCGAGCGGCAAATTGCTAATTAAAAAAATGGAAGCTTGAAACTGGGACACAAACCAAAAAAAATGAATAAAGGAATAAAACAGTGATGGCTAAAAGGGCACCTCCATGACTCTTGCAGGTGCACCCCAAGATAAGCAACCATTCAAATTAACAAGGGGAACCCCAGCACCCCAGTCGAACAGCTTCTTTCTGTCACTGTGGTCTCAGCAGAAATAAGACTTGGCAAACAGAACCAGGATAAGGACTAAGAAGAGTCTCACTCTTCAGGTGTTGATAGGCAATAATCACTTTGCTTCGCTTGTTAAAAACACACAGACCTGTCACTTTCACAACCAGCTCTCACCTCAAGCAGTGGGAGCAACAGTCTGTCAGATCGCTATGGAAACAACTACGTGAGAAGCCATTCTAACAGGGAGGCTGGGAGTCTCTCAGCAGGAGCGCCACGATCTTCACACACTGAGAACTAACAGTAGCAGTTAGTTCTCAGTGCAGCTAAGATAACACCAAGGTCCTCAGGTACAGCGAAAGAATGCAGAACATTAGACTGGGTCAGAGAGTACCCGGTCCAAAGGAAAGATCACAAGACTTCTTTTAGATTCTAGCCCGAATGCTCAACCTGTTCCTTTCAGTCTGACTGCAATTGAAAAGGGGGCCACTCCCAGAGGTCCCGAAATACTTCCGCTCTCTCCCTCCATCGGGATATAATGGTTCCCTATCACCTTCCCCCGGAGACCTCTCAGCTCTTTCCATGCACCAAGGCTGTGCTGCTCTGTTGGTTTCTTGGGGAAAGGTGCTCAAGACACAGAGCTGGAAACCGAGCTCTGCCAGGTGTCTGCAAGTTTCCAGAGTACGACCCTCCTGGGAGGTGACAAGCAAAACTGGCTAATCTAGATTGGGTGGGTATAACACAAATGTCTGGCAATTTGTAATCAGTAAATGAAAAAAAGATGTGTGCCTGAGGGATCTGTAACATTACAGACACGCAAGGATATGCTAAATATCCAAAGAGTTTCAAGTGGGGAGCTGTGTCGGCATACACTGGCTGCAAGGACAACTGGAAAATTGAGCTTTTTCCTATGTTTCAGCCTGGAGTTAACCTTTACTTGTTCCTAAACATCCAAATAGCCTTCTCATCTGTGAGATGTCTGCTGTAGAAAGAAAGCAAAGCAAGAAATAATTTTCAGAAAAACAAGCCTGTGTCACTGCTATTCAGAAATTGTGTAGTTGTTTGACAAGGAATCACATCTAGGCCCATCTAGCATATCTGATAGCCCGGATGGCTTCCTCTTGTCTGTAAACTTCTTATTTTCTTGTTTATTCTTATTTTGTAACCAAACAACTGTGTCCATCTTGAAAAGCCAGCTGAAAAAGAGAAGGAGAAGAAACAGGGCAAATTCCAACAAAGGAAAGCAGCTCCTGTCTGCCTACCTGAACCAGCAGGGTCATGGGGCCACTTTTATCAATTTCCAGTATTTCTCCATTCTTTGTTCCAACCAGGATGTGACCGTGTCCGAGAGTAATGGCACGGATTGAGGGATTATCTTCCAGGAGCAGGCCTGTACAGAATAACAAGACATCAGGCACAGTCATGTCAAGTGGTCTAGCGTTGTTTTTATTGAATAAACACGCTGACGTGGCTCAGCCTGTTTCCTCTGAAGAGCACTCTCTTTGTATGATGTGTCAAGAAGGCTGATCCATTAATGTGTTACAGCAGTAAAACCCAGGATCTGCATTTGCAGGTTTACAAATAGTCTTCTGCAAGATTCTCTGGTTCTCTTCGTGTCATTATCTGCTATGACTCCTAAAAAGTGGCAACTTTAAAAAGGTTTCTCATTTTCAAAAGGCGGCATTAATTTTTAATGTTCCATTTCCAGTGTTATCACTAATTAGCTTCTGTACACCTTTGTGCAAACAGTCTTTCCAGAAGGTACAGTATTTATGCTGCTGCAGTTAGTCAGCACAGCAGGTGATATTCCTGTTCCCGAAACCCGCACTGCTGTAAACCACATATAAAACATTAATACGCCTTCCACATTAAAACAAATGAGAACATTCTACCATATCATAAATAATGTGCAAGACTGCAGATATTCAAATATGAGATTTGGTGCTTGATGGATTGAAAACCCAGACCGAAGTAGCAAAGGGAGAATCATAGAGTGTTTTGGGGAAAAAAAAAAGATTTTCTAGCACAAAATTGCACTACATGAAACAAGTAAAGTGAGAAGAGGAAAGCATAGGAAATGTACTTTTTACCTTATTTATTAAAGTACCTTATTTACTTTTATTTGCTGTTTTTATGCTTAGATACTTATATGTAGATGCTGTGCTCTGTTGTTAGGTGATTATACACAAAAACAGAAAGTTAAACACATCAGAGAGCTACCTGGCCTGATCAACAACACCTCATTTTTCCCAAAAACATCATTGACCTATTCTTCGACTGGTGTGCAGCCAAAGACATGCACCTATCGGGGAGGGGGACGGAGGATTTTTTCTAAAAAGGAGCAAGATGGAGTGTGACTGTTCAGCTCGCTTATCAGAGCTGGAGACCGGACCTGCTGTTCAAACACGTCTGCCATCAGAGTCAATCAAGAGTGGTGGCTGAAGCTGTGAGCGCAGGAGAAAACAGCGGCTGGCGACAGAGCGAGGCGGGGAACACTGGACAAGCCGGTAACGAGCAGCAGACCACGTCTCCAGCAACAGGAGCCGTCATTTTAACAAGGAGCCGTGGGTGTGACTGGCCAAGGGAAATGTCAGGCAGATCAATTTAACTTATATTCTTGCATCTGCGCTGAAGCATTCTCTGTTTTCCATTCACTATTCCATAATCCAAAGAGATGCAGTACTTTGTATGCTGCCTATTAATTCCTGAATCAATATTTTATGAGGACCTTTTTTCCCCAAGCCCCCTAAATATAGCATATCGCATGCTTTGTTCAAAGAGCCCTAACAAGATAACAATTTCTTGTTAGTCCGACTATCCTCTTGAATTCTACTGCTAAGCCAACGATCCTCTAATTTTGTTATATTTTTCATTTTCAAACCTTACATGTAAAAGAAGCAAGACTAGTAGTCTATAATTACTTGGTTTGGCTGTGCTACACTATTTATAGATTTGTACTGGATGTGTGCTGTCTCCCTTACTCCTTGTTCTGTACACAAGTGATTGTAAGAGTTATCATCACTCATGACACATACAGTTGACTCGCAGCTGACACGTCTTCAACGTACTCGGTCAGCTCCAGAAAATAAATAAATATTAAAATATTATAATATTGAAAAGTTTTCTCTGAAAAATTCATCAAGCATGCCTATGAGAACTAGTTAGTGAGCCTATACAGTCAGCTTATTTTATTTGACGTTTTTATACTGATATGTAATATCTTGAATCACCGTTAAGAGGCTAGTAGGGGTTCTTATAAGGGTTATGAAGTAAAATTTGACTATACACAAATCTGGCACAACACAAAATCCCTTACGAGTCGACTCGTAATGATGTGTTTATGTTTGCAGGCAACTCGGTTATTGTTCGTGTGCTGAAAGCAGATGAGTGAAGCCACAGGCCCGTTGCAGATGGATTAGTCACTTGGTATGAAGAAAACTATTTGAAATTAAATGTCTCTAGGACCAAAGGCATGGCAATTGATTGCTAGACGAGTCCCCAGGCAAACCACTCAAACCTGCAACAGCAGAGGATCAGTGGAAATGGTAGATATTTTATTCACAGTATTAAGGGACTGTTCCGCACTGTAAATTCAATTTTGAGGTAAATGTCAATTCTATCTCCATAAAAGGGCAACTCCATATATGTTTCTGAAGGAAGATAACAAAATATCAACCTTAAAATGTTTTGTTGATCATATTTTATCAGTCTTTCCCCAAATCTGCTTTAACTTTTGCCCTGATCCACTGCTGTTCTCACTGGCGTTGATTTTTAAGCCCTATCCCACATTAAGCAGTTACAAGTCTTGCTTAAAGCATATTCCACCCTAGAGGACTCTTCACACCCTTTGTGAATTTCAATTACTCTCCTCAGAAGGCAGATATAGATTTTCCATTCTACAAACAAACAGGTTTAAGTTTGTATTTATACCTGTGGTGGTAACGTTGCTCAACAGATGATTCTCTTGTGCACGTGTATTGTTTGTGTTTTCTTTATATTGTCTGCAGCTGTTAAAACTAATTGCCCCGTGGGGAGAATAAAGACTCTCTCTCTGGTGCTACATTAGCCATACTCCAGTCAATGGCTATTTACACCTGTAAATTTGTGGAAGAATCAAGTTTATCGGATATAAAAACATAAATTTGTTTCAGTGCAATTTGTAAAAAAAACATTAGTCCCTGAAGATGTGCTTACCTTAACTGCTTTTTGTACCTGTTACACTTCTGCCTCTTCTAAGTTAATTTTATTTCATATACAGTTGCAAGAAAAAGTTTGTGAACCCTTTGGAATTACCTGGTCTGATCTTCAACTAAGTCACAATGATAGACAAACAATCTGCTTAAACTAAACACACACAAACAATGTTACCTCTTCTTGTCAATATTGAACACATCGTTTAAACATTCACAGTCCAGGCTGGAGAAAGTATGTGAACCCTTGTATTTAGAACCTGGTAGAATCTCCTTTAGCAGCAATAACCTCCACCAAACGTTTCCTGTAGCTGCTGATGAGACTTTCACAATGGTTAGGAGGAATTTTAGACCAAACCTCCGTACAAAACTATTTCAGTTAACTGATTTTGCTGGGATTCCTTGCGTGAACAGTTCTCTTCAGGTCATGCCGCAGCATCTCAATTGGGTTGAGGTCTGGACTCTGACTTGGTCATTCTAGAACACAAATTTCCTTCTGTTTAAGCCATTCTGTTGTTGATTTACTCCTGTGTTTCAGGTCATTGTCTTGTTGCATCACCCAACTTCTATTAAGCTTCAGGTGACGGACCAATACGCTGACATTATCCTGTAAAATGTCTTAATACAATTTTGAATTCATTGTTCCCTCTATGATAGCAAACTGTCCAGGCCCTTAGGCAGCAAAGCAGCCCCAAACCATGATGCTCCCTCCACCATGCTTCACGGTTGGGATGAGGTTTTGCTGTTGGTATGCAGTGCTTTTTTTCCTCCAGACATTGCATTGCACGTTTTTTGCAAACTTGAGAAGTGCAGCAATGTTTTTTTTGGAGAGCAGTGGTTTCCCCCGTGGTGTCCTTCCCTTAACACCATTCTTGTTCAATGTTTTTCTTACAGCGGACACATGAGCAGAGACTTTGGCAAGTTCAAGAGATTTCTGCAGGTCCTTTGCCGTTACCCTAGGGTTCTTTTTCACCTCCTTCAGCATTGCATGCTGAGCTCTTGCCATGATCTTTGCAGGACGCCCACTCCTAGGGAGAGTAGCAACAGTACTGAATTTCCTCCACTTCTAGACAATTTGTCTTACTGTGTATTGATGAACACCCAGGCCTTTAGAAATGCTTTTGTAGCCTTTTCCAGCTTTATGCATCTCTACAATTCTTCTTCTAAGGTCCTCTGATATTTATTTTGATCAGGGCATAGATCTCACTTTCTTGAGATGAGTAGAGTCTGTCAGTAACCAACCTTTGTGTGCCTTTTCAATAGGGAAGGGCACCTCCAACCCACACTTCCAATCTCATCTCATTGATTGGAACACCCGACTCCAATTAGCTTTTGGAGATGTCATTAGCCTAGAGGTTCACATACATTTTCCAACCTAGACTGTGAATGTTTGAACGATGTGTTCAGTATTGACAATTTTTTGTGTGTTATTCGTTTAAGCAGATTGTGTTTGTCTATTATTGTGACTTAGTTGAAGATCTGACCACATTTTTATGAGTAATTAATGCAGAAATCCAGGTAATTCCAAAGGGATCACAAACTTTTTTTTGCAACTGTATAACTGTCTTCCTCAGCCTGAAGCATGTAGATTTCTTTGTTGCTAAATACCAGTTCATGAGGAATAACAACACCCTAATTCTCATAATTATGAATTAAAGGGGAACTGCAGTTCCAATTTCTCAGTACGGTTATTAAATCTCGGTAATAAAATAAATTCAATGACAGTTCAGAAAAAAATATAAAAAAATCAGAATTGAGCACAAAATTGTGAACTTTGTGCTGTAAGTTGTGGTCGCAAACCCTTGGTCTCACTATGTGTCAAATTGTGTCATGATGCAGCCCTTCCTGCTCACTCGTCACTGTAATGACTGATGTAATGTGATGTACAAGCAAATAAGTACAGGTTGTCCAGCAGACATTTTTCTGCAGAAATGTTCCAACGTGATCTGCATACAGAGTTAAAAAGTAAGTAGTATTTGTCGGCAAAACCATCTCAAAATTGAGAGCAGTATTTCTATTGGATTAAAAGAGATGTATTCACAAGCCTGCTTGTTTACAGTCATATGGCTGCATCACGTCACCAGATGTTTTGTTGCCTTGTTCTGAATCACAGAATATGGCAATACCTGGAAATTGTGTCTATTTTGTGATGGAAATTGGAGGTTTTACAAGTTACTGTGTACCTTTGAAATACACTAGACTCAGGGCCAGGATTCTGGCCACATGTTTCTCATCAGTTGAAAGCTTTCTCTTGTTCTTTCGTTATTAGATGAACCTATTAAAGGCTCTCTAACATTCAAAAAATGAATATTTGAAACGCCTTACAAACACCTTTTGAGGAACTTTGAACTTTGAACACCACAAATGTATCAGCTCTATCAGTCTGAAACATGGTTTAGGGCATCTGTACATGCTGTGTTGTGCTTTGCTTTTCTACTCATAAATGTGTTTTTAAACGTCACGGCGAACCTTGTCTGTTCCCTCTAAGCCGGAGGCTCACCTTTGGAGCCTGGAGACAAGGCAGCTCTCTTGATGGCGTACGTCTTCAGACACCTCTCAAACATGTCGTCCCACAGCTCCACCACTCCATCCTTGCCTCCCGTGACAAACCCCTGGAGAACAGAGAGCACCGTCGGCGCTGTGTGGTTAGGGTTAGGCAAACGGATTTCAGTCTGCACAGCAAAGACTTCATGGCGGTTCTCTGAGCATAAACGGCTTTGGCAGAAAATACTGAAAAAACATCCCGGTGTGCTTTGATGCTTCACGTTACATATTGAAGTTAAATGCAGACAGGTGTCCTGATTTAATTTGGTAGGATGCTTCCCGGCACAAGCTTGCAGCTAACACCCTTATCATAGCTGCTGAAAGCACATGGGCTGGTTTTTCAGGGAACTGTTAGAATCTGAAACCTGTGTGCATGAAAAAAAGGTTTAAAACACTGAGTGGCACACACATATGGAGAGATATTTCTGCACCTCATCTCCTGGATTAAGACTCGTAAGATTTGTAAAAAAAAAAACAGGGACATTTTTCTGTATTATTGGGATCCTGTGTGAACTATTAAACTGATTTTCACCTCGTCATTATTATTCGGTGACATGGAGCGCTGTGTTTATCTTTAGTTCTACTTGGTCAGAATCAGCTACGTCACTGTAACGCCACGCCCCCAGGGGACTCGTCATTCGAGCTCGCATTCCAGCACGGTCCCCAATTAGCCCATTTCCCCCAGCCTATTTAATGCTGCTTCACACTCTCCCCTGTGCTCAGTATTAGGATTTTCCCTGGCTAGAGCTACTTCCATTTTCGCTACAACTTGCTACTTGGTATTTGGCTTCCTGACCCTGGTTTGTTCTCCGACTACGTCTCCTGGTGATGGTTTTGGTACTTTTGCTCTCGTTCTGTTTTCGACCCTCGGCTTCCTCATGGCTTACGGCTCCGCTTCTTGTTCTGTACTTTTGCACCAGCTTGTTCACCTGCAGCTTTCGGACCTCAGACTGTTATATCGACTACGCCTAGGGTCCTCACTACTATTATACACTACTACTATAACAGTCACGAGACAACAACGGAGAGGAAATCTCATTGTTGATTAAAAAAAGATGATCTATTATTACAGTTTATTGTTTTTAAGTTACCTAAAACACAGCCAAAACTTAAAAGCTAGAATTTAGTAGCCCAATCCTACAAAACACACTGTACAAGATAAAACTGCACACTTAATATTTTATAATTGTGGCTTCAAGGGCTTAACGTCTAAGTAAATGGACTAAGAGAAAGTCTCTAACTTTAATTGACTTGCTACAGAAGTTATGTTTCAAACTAGAAAGACTGTTTTGGGAGACAGAGGTCTCTCTGTGAATTTTACACAGCTTGCATTTAATAGTTTTTACTGCACATGAAGACATTTCTGGTAAATTAAGATATCCTTGGCTAGAATGTGCTGTTATTGGTGGCGAGGGAATGCATGCTCAATGTGAACCACTGTTATCTCATTTTGCATGTTATTAAAATAATTATTTTCACCTTTTAAGACATTTGCTTCTGAATACCCAGTTACTTTTAACTGTATTGTGTAGTTTCATATTTTATACATTTCTAAATGCTCTAAAATAAATTGGATCATACGAATAAGCAAAGTGTTTTTGAATCTGTGTTTGTTAATTAAACCAGATAATGATTTTGCCATATTTACTAATTTCTGTATCTGGACAGATTATAATATATCTAAATATATTTTAAACAGCTATTCTTCAGTAGCTTGGAAAAATACCTGCAGGCTATCTAATGCACCTTAAACAGACTGAGCTCATGAATTTAGATTAATATGGATTAGTGTTGTGCTCATTAAAGGGGTTGATATGCCTATATTATGAAAGTGTCTTTCATTAGTAAAATAATTTTGTTCATCTCCTTACTGGCTGTAGTTTTCTCATTTGTTCTATTAAGGCTACTAGGAGAACCCTAGCTTGTTGCCCTTAGAACCTAAGTAGAATTTTGTTATAACCAGCTAATTACTTGATAATTAGCAGGTTTACTGCAGCAAGTGCAGGAAAAGGATAAGCATGGCCCTCAGTTTCTTCTCATGGTCTGGTTAGTGGTTCTTAACAGCTCAGCCCAAGGTTTCAATGTTGCAATGGCTACTTTAAGGGTCTGCTTAGTGAGGGTAATACGTCTATAATTGTAACACCAAGCTCACCAGCACCAGGGGAAATTCAGCTCCATCACTGGAGAAACATCTGGGCCTGTTCCTTAGATTTCTCTTTCTCGTGACCACCTTAGGCTCTCACTTCAACTAGTGGAAATACTATATAGTTCACTACTCCTACAACCATGTGAACAGTAGTGTAACACAAAAGTAAGAGGATTATTGGAGTGGTCAGCTGAATGCATTTAAAAGGAACATAAAGGATTTTCTGACATAAAGCAAAATCTGATGGCAACAGTGGCACATCATTGGTTGAAGTAAGGTAAAAAGGTTGGTACAGGGTCCCAACACATGGGCCACTCAGGACTCCTTGTTTTGTTCTGCTTTTCTGTTTGTATTTTTGTCATTGGCCGCTCACATACAAGTCCTGCATCATAGACCCTTTTCAGTGACGAGAGGCTGAGCTCAGCGGTCTCCTGTACCTTGTCTAGGGAGTACATGGCAAACACAGGCCCGTCATGGGCCTTGATTGTCTTCAGCAGCAGGGTGTCTTTCCAGATGTAGACGTCTCCCGTTGCAGCTCCCGAGAACACCAGGTCCTCAGCCCGCCCGTAGCACACAGACATCATCGTCTCCAGCTTCCCTAGGTTTCCGAAAGTCCCTCTCTTGAATGTAAGGCCCCCACCTGTGAGCAACAGCACACCGTTACCTCCACACAGTACTGAGGTGTACCGATCAAAAGGGAAGCCTGTTTGCACAGGAACACATTACACTGAGCTTCTCCACTCTTAAACAATATAGCCGTTTATTGCTGAGGACCTGTGTAACCTTAAAGCGCACTGCACATGGCGAGTCCAATATGGACCCTATAATAAACCAAGCACTTTAGTCTTCCTATTTTGTATTGTATGTGCAGTATAATCACTCGTTCTTACACACTCGTAAAATAAGGAAAGTATCAGTGGGGCATGGTGATTCCTGTTGCACTGGTCTCCAGGTTTTGTCCTAGAGAGGCTCACACTTTCAGGTCTTAACAGATAATACGTTGATCACAAATTAAGACTGCAACTGATTCAAGGAGGTAGCTAAGAGGATGGCTGCAACGAAAAGCACATGATTGGAAACACCAGCACGATGAACTCTGAAAGGAAAGAATGAGAGGATGTGATCAACTGGTAAGCGTGAAGAGATGTTTCGAGGGTTTAATTGATTTCAAGGGCAGAGAAGCACTAATAAAATACCTGCATGCTGCCAGAACTTGATGTGTTTCATTCCTACTGTCACCAGCTTGTCCATATGAAAAGGATTGCACTTTACTACAAAGAGTTTGTCTTTGTGGCCTCTGGGGGGGAAAAAAAAAAAGACAATACGAACATACTATTTCTCATTCCGTTTTATCCACAACCCCAGAAATAAAGTTCTGACCTTACTTATTTCATTGAATTCAGGGCCAAATCTGTGCATGAGCACTGCAGTTGAGATCATTTACATTTTGCTGTGCTTTCTTACTTTAATCATGGCTACAGTATGAAAAGTAGTAGGACTGCACAACTTTGCATATCTAACAGCTTACCCCTAAAATAAAGTGTTCCCTCTATGTTATTGTTCAGGCATATTCCAGCGGATGGCTTTGAGTACCTTGCCGTGGCCAGCTTTTCACCCTTCTTCCAGTCCCACACTGCTATGCAGTGATTGTCATCTATGCCAACGGAAACTAAGCTCTTCCCATCCGCTACAAGACAAAAGAAAAGCAAACATCGCACCAGTCCATACTTTAAAATCAGCACTACACTTGCTCATCGGTTATCGGAAAGCCGCTGAAGAAAACCCCCACACTGACAGGCAAACTCCACACAGAAGGTGATCCCCTGTCCAGCGCCAAACCCAGGAGCAAGGAGTTGTGAGGCAAAAGCGCTACTGAGACTGGGCGAAACCAGTTTGAATTTGCTGAACACTTGGGCTGAGTGCTTCTTTGGGAAGTAACTGAAAAAGACACGACTTGACGTACCTGAGAAATCAAGTGCACAGACCCCTCTCTGATGGTGCCCTTTCAGAAGAGATAAGCACTTCAGAGTTTGGATATCCCACACGTGGATAGACGGATCTCGGCCAACCTAAGAACGATTACAGTCAGTTCTGTTGCCACTGTTTTTGCCATGGTTTTATTTGCAAACAATATGATCCCCATTAAACAACAAGGGTTTCTTTCTGTAAGTCAAAAGCCTGCTGTTTCATCCTTTTTTCCTGAAGTTTTTGCCTTTTACAAGCTTCACTCCATTACTCACAAGCACCGCATGTGAAAGAAATGCAGCTTCAATTTCTCCTGCCCCTGTACACAGGCTCTCAGCGCTGAAGCAGAACCGTCCCATCTCACAAATGACCTTGAACAACTTGGATGTCCTACAGTCAGTAGCAGATATATAGCAATGTACTCTTCCCTTTTACAATTCACTAAAACATACATTGACATACTGTAACTTCAGATGCAACGAGTGATATCAATACCATGAAAGAGTTCTGAAGACTGCTGTTATCTTCCTCCAGGGTTTTTAACACCGTGTAAAAAATTAATAGAATTAAGAAGGTGTTACAAATCATGGTAAGAATCTTTAATGGCTCTCAGTATTTTGCAGATTTAACATTCCAAAAGCTTAACTGCTTCCCAAAAACATAGCTAATTTGCATTAGTCTGGCCCCATGATTTCTTTAGCATAGAGAAGCTTGCAGTCCCCTCAGCCCAGATAACTGAGATACCTCAGCTATTGCTTGGAATGGAAGGTCATTGCCACTCGAAAGCAAAACCAAGCAAAATAACTACCCCAGAAATTTGAAGCCAAGGGGAGTGAGAGTCGCTACCTGTCCTGTGGCCACATAGTCCTTCACAGGGTGGAGGGCTAAGCTTAGGATGTCATCGTCGTGACCCAGGTAGAAACGCTGGGTGTGCTGCTGTCTGTTGTAAATGACGGCCACCGCGGCCACGTGGTACACCACCTCTCCCGCCTGAGTATAGAACAGGTTGTTGCGACAGTCGTACCCCCGGTACCTGCAGGAGCCAGGAGGACACACGCCAAAAGAGGAGCTGAGCAGTGACTGGGACATGCCAGGCATCCCTGCACGGCAGTGCAATGCTCTGCATGTCCTGTGGTGACAAAAATGGCCTGAGTGCAAAAATGCTTATGGCCTGCTGGAGGGGAGGACTTGTGCGCTGTTTTCATTCTATACTCGTCCCGCAAGGGGAAGCAGGTTCCCAGGTTTCTGAAAACACGAGCCCATCCCGTCCCCCCACTCAAAGAAAAAAACATCATCATATGTATTTATTTTAAAGTACATCCGACAGCTATAGCACCCTGCTCACAACAAGCAACCCACAGAAGCTCAGCAGGTGTGAACCTATAAGCCTGCTGGAAGTGGTGTTAGTTGGGCCAGTAGGGGGCGCTCACCCTGTGGTCTGTGTGGGTCCTAATGCAGTAAAAATGCTGTTTGGATGAAACGATAAACCGAGGTCCTGACTTCTTGAAAAGAGTAGGGGTGTCACTCCTAAATTTCACCCTGGCCTTTAGCCACCATGGCCTTCTAACAATCCTCATGTATACTCTAAATCGGCTTCATTACTCTCTTCTCCTCCTATATCCTGTAAGAATAATATATAAAGGTAAATACTTCTGCAAAGGTTATTTTCCTATTTATTGCCTTGACTTTTTTCATCCCTCCAGCAGTTTTTCAGTATTTGACAAATGCACTGTAATCTGCAACAAAGGAATACACATTTGCAAAAATCTTCTATGACGATGATAAAGCCAGTTACATCTAAGCCCGCACTTGAAAAACTCAGCAACAATTCTGTATGATTTTGATCAAATTTAAAATGCAATGCAACAGTCAGTAGCCAAATATCAGTGCAACAGATAGTTAAATTTGGCAGGACAAAAAATAGACTTTAACGGCAGGACATGATTAGGGTGTTTCCTTAATGAACTGAATGAGTTGTAAGACATTAAAAATTAAATACAACTTGATCTAATAAAAATGAAATACTTTAGCTTACTAGGAATAATATCTGTATGCATACTTTTGTTTTTTAAGCCTGGTGAAAAGATGATGAAATCAGAAAGGCTGCTTTGTTAACCCTTTGAAATTTAGATGTTCTTTACCATAGAATAATTCCCTGTGAATTCAAAGTGACAGCCTGTGTTGCTCGCATTGACTTTTGTGTGGAATCAGTTAACAATTCTAGCAATTCTTCAAATCATACAAGATTAAAATTTCAAAACTTAAACATATTTTTTTAAGAGTCCGATTTGCTCTTGACAATAGCGTTTGATAAACTTCACTTTGTTCTTTAACCTATTTCTTCAGCATGTGTTCTCTCACAGAATCCTAGTGCTGAGACTGCATGAAGGTTACCCATGAACGAACTGTAGCCTGAGACCCTCGTCTGGCACTCTCTCGCGCTTCAGGGAGCTGACAGGCAGGTTCTTCTCTCGGCTTTGTTGCTTGAGCTGAGGTAGATCTTCTTTGTAGACCTGGGACATTGAGAACAGGTGTCACTGCATCAGAGCTGACAAAGCTGCCCTTGAGGATCACCGCTACGAGCAAACACAGAGGCGGGCAGGCCATGAGATGACATCTTAGGCTTAATATAGAAAGCTTTCATTTCCTAACAAGTAAATGGACTGTGAAAATAATTAGTATCATGGGCTGCACATTTCTAAACAAGGGCTCTTTTGGTGCTTTCTGTGCTGACATGTTGTTTAAGAAAATAAAAGGGAGGTAGTATCTGCCTGAATGCAGGAGTGCAACTGCTTAGGGAAACAAAGCTTAGACAGAATGGAAAGGTCAATTATGGAGAAAAGACATTCAGGAGGGTTTTTTCCATTAATATTTAACACCTTTTTGTCTCCACTCAAAAGGTCTGGATTTAAAAACCTCTAAAGATTTCTAAAATGATCAATATTGTCATCAGCCTGTGTTCTGGACCCCCTACACTCCCAGCTCCTGTCTGAGAAATGTCTAGGGAAGACATTTTATAGCGTATATTTGATAAATTACCCCCTGCAAAATGTAATTGCTCTGGGTATTTTGTAAAAGGTTAACATATAAAAGCAGAAAGGAAAACAAACCTGAAGAGAGAAAAAAACATTTTGGAGAAAAGAGCAAATATTTAAATTAAAAAGTCTGATAAGGCTCTCCAATGACATTAATTAGACTTGTGGTGTTTCTCACGGTTTCCTCTCAGCAGAGACATTTCCGCAGACTAGACTCGGAATGGCTGAGGTATACATTTCTATTATTTTTTGTAACTTATAGCATCACCTGATAATCATTTTAGCAATGCATAAAAATAATTTAAGAACCAAATGGAAGCAGGTTCTGTACCTCAAAAACAGTCAATTCTATAAGCTGAAACAGGCAGGATAGGGATTTGCAGCATATATTCAATGTGCATCATTTGATTTAATCTATCTTTAGTTATCACCATCAGCCCTTTTGAGGTTAACAGTAACCAACCAGATCTCTGAACGCAATCAACAAAAATCCAGTCTTCAAAAAGGTCTCCCTTGCAGTCACTCTCTAAATCTTTTACATCTACAGTAGTGGCCCAATTTCTTGAAACAGCTTTACTTCTATATTCAGCTTTAACCAAACACACAGAGATAAACATATACAAGACACATACATTAAATAATCCAGAAATTTGTTTTTGAACTTTACATACACAGTTCCAAATTTTTTTGTCTTTAAACCTGCTCATCTAACTTTTTTCCCCAGGTACAATAACATAAATTATCTAAATACTGCTTTGTTTGGTTCTTCGTACTGGTCTCTGTGCCTTGATTTTCATTTATTTTGTGTATTACTGCAGAGTTTAATGCAGAATCTCACTGGTCCATTTTTGTAACTGCATGATACCACCTCAGATGTGAAGTAGGACAACACCAAACAGTCTTCTGTGATTCTACATTGACTTTTACATAAAGACCACTACCTGCGGCAGTTATAGAGAAAGTTAACAATGAGCCACTTTAAATTCGTCCTACTCAACTCTTTAGAACATTTTAATCAATAATAGGAGTAAAAATGGTTTTGGCTCAGAAGTGACACCTTGCCTACAATATCAGGCATTGAAAATGTGTGAAACCTGCTGAGTTTAGCAGAAAATGGGTTAGAATCAGATTAGCAAGAGAACACCGTCTTATCGTAATTGCTGTACATGTTGTTATACTTGGATCTTATTTTCAATTACATTAATTAATTATTGAATTACCTACTTTTCTTCTTACATAAAAATCCAGGATAAAGTCATATAAATGAAATTAAATTGAATTTCAACTAGTTATATGTGAAGAGGAGTTTTAATTGACTCCTTTCTGAAAACATTTACTTCTAGTTACAAGGTAAAGTCACACAGAGTATGACAGGTTTCTGACCTTATTGAATTTATCCTAGTGTCCTTCACATAGAAAAAAGCATTTATAAAAATACAAAAGGGGCAATCACTGATGAGCAATAGGTTATATTATCTACAGAAATACAATTATTCATTACCTTTCTAGCACTCTACAAAACGTAATAAATCACACAGTGGTTCTACTGACCTGACGGTCATAGTTTATCTGGGCTTCTTGCTCAATATCGGAGTCCAGTTCTGGTACGTCTGACAAATCTGAATCTGATTCTTCACTATTGGAATCTGCATATCCTTCTGCGTGAAAGGGAGAGAAAGAATACGTTAAGAAACACTTCCAACAATGAAACCAACGATATTTTCATTAGCACAGCTGACATCTTTAACTGCATGTCTATGCTGACAATGGACAGTCTGCCGGCTCCAGCTCCTCCAAACTAAACTGTTAAGAAAGTGGACGGATGGTGAATGTAAGTACTGCTGGTTTTCAATCTTGCAGGCGATTGAACTGGCATCATTACAAACTAATCATTGCAAAGCCATTAAAACCCCAAGTTTTATATATTGTACAAATTCAATACTTCAAACTTTAAACCACAAAGGTAAACCTGATTTTCTTAAGCATTATGCCACAATACTTTTATGGTTCTCCAAGTCATTTCCTTTCATTTAGCTTAAGCAGTAGTGTTTTGGGAAACTCTTGATGTTTCCTAGATAAGAAAACAGCAGGAGAACACACAGTGAAGAATAAGAAAAGACTCTGGTTTGAAGGATTAATGGGTTAACGTGTTAGTCAGCTGCCCTAGGGTGTTAGGTTTGAGCAACATACGAAAATCATAAGAAACCTGTTTTGTTTTCAGCTAACTAAATTAAATTAACTAACTAAATTAAAGCTCTCGCAAAAATACTTATTTGAAACATAGGTTTAAAGTGGTCCACTTGGGCAGTTCACTGATGCTGAATTCAGTATTATATTCCTAATTAATTGGAGTATATATTCCAAGTTAATTGGATTTCAGTCAGCATGTACTATGAAGTTAATAAAGATAGTTTTGCATTGTGAGACAAAAAGCCTAACTTTCCGAATGTCAATGACCTGTCAGAGAATTCTTAATCTGTCTGAGTCATCACGGTCTTCATTTGCAAAAACAAAAGGAAATATAACCAGCACAGACAACATTCATCCTAACACTTCACCCTGGACAGGAGGTTCCAGGCATCCATTTATGAGGCCCTCCGGGAGGAACCTCCACTGGAACACGGAGTGGTCAGCCCCTCCAGTGCTCAGCACCCACTGCAGATCGTGGGACCAGTGCACATTGGTCACGTGGGCAGAGTGGCCAACATACTTCTTGAACTTTGCCCCTGGAGATGGAACGAGAAACGTCTGTCAAAAGCAAGAAAAAACTCAAGAAGACGATGATGATGTAATTTGCCAATATGAGAACAACGTGTTGACAAGAACAGCTCTTATTATGAACCATTATTAACCATTAACCAATTATGAACCATAAAATGATGGATTCAGTCATTCAAAACACATTACTGCATTTTACGGAATGACGTCATAAGTATATTTCTGCAGTTAGAACACCCTTATAAAAAAAGTGTTTTTAATTGCCAGGTTTCATTCCCCACTTGCTGCAGAAAGGCACTGATCGTAAGCCCAAAGCAAAATAAATACAGAGAAACGATCTTTAAAAAAACAATTACACAAAGAACTGACGGGTGCCATAATCACTTCAGACCATCAGCAAAAGATGGAAAATGTCTGGCAGGGTAGAATTAATCTTTGCCAGTGTGGGTGATTGAATTGTGTGCCAAGGGAGTCATCTTATTTTCCACTGATAGGACAGGGACAGCAGCTTTTTCACATCTTAAACAATTTTAAAACCCATTTTACAACAACTTGGCAATGCTACCCCCCGCCATGCTCTCTATAAGACCAGGACTATTTCAAAACCAGTTTTCTGCAGTACTTTAAAACTTCAGTTCCTGGAACTTGAATACACCAAAAATAACAGGTTTGTTGTGATACAGAGCTCAAAATTCTGGAACCCCAAAATAATCATGGCAATCAAAACTATTTTAGTGTTACATAAGAAAGTTTACAAACAAGAGGTGACCATTAGTGCCATCTATCTCAATTAGTTTCTACAACCTAATTGATCCAGGTTTTTCGTGAAAGAGACCATGGTACTGTACCAACTTCAACATATTGGCTGGGCAGCTTGTTCAATACTCCAGCAACCCTTTGTGTAAAGAAGTGCCTCCTGTCCTCCATTTTACAATCAAATGCATCTTCCCATAGTTCCCACTCAAGAAGGCTTAGAAATGCGAACGTAATGTTCAAAGGAGGAGGCAGCCACTGAAAGCTGCAGGACTCAGCTGACTGAGCCGGAGGTAGGGTACCAGACAGACCTGGGGCCGAGAGGCTGTCAGGAAAGGCAGAGGCCGAGGGGCGGAAAGGAAGGGACCCGGGGCTGTGGTGGACACTGGGGGTAGTGGCAGGAGAGAAGGCAGATTTTAAAAACTGTGGGACACCTGCTGACCCCGGACAGACCTGGAGCCAAGCAGATGGCATCAGGAGCAGCAGGGGCTGAGAGGGAGGAACCCAAGGACTTTGAATTAATCACACATTGAATTAACACAAAAATAAAATGCACGAAAAGGTGTGAGCAAGATATATATAGCAAAAGCCAGTAACGATGATAATTTAAGACAGATGGGAGAACTGTCTTAGTTGTTATTCCTCCCAAACTTCAGTTTAGAACTTCTCTTCAGCAACAGGACCTTTTACTCTATTGGATGAGGTCAGACCACTAACAAAGAACAGCTGCTATATATCAACAGCCCTCTGTTGTTTAGCTCTTCGAAAACAATTCAAAATGTGAGTTGTGTCACTCCCGCTGTAGCAGAAAAAAACAAAATCCAAGATTGTTGCCTTCAACTCTCAACCTCTCCAGGTCACTCCGTGATGACACCACATTGATCATGAAGAGCGGGGAAGAAACTGGGAAAGGAATGAAGAGTCCTCAAGCACGACTCCCTTCCCACTCTCACGCCCCTGCACGGTACGAAGGGTTCCTGCTCTCATGAAGGTCAACTCTCACCTTTTTTCAGGCAGGGGAATCGGAAGAGCTTGACCAGCCCAAAGTCATCCCCTGAGACCAGCACACCACTGTTGTAGTTGGCGTCCACGGAGTTGATGTCATTGATGTCAGTGTATTTCGGCCAGATCCCACTGACTTCAGGCCCAATCACGCACGTCCAGGTTGCCCAGTGGATTCCTTTGATCTCTTCTTTATTTGTAACATTTTTACCAGCTGTGATGTTAATAAATATAAAGATCAGTCAGCAACAGTCCTTCTGTACATAGATTCTTGCTGTTTATGAGACACTGGGCTGATACAGTAGATGTTTACTAGAGCATCAACAGCACGTATTCTCATAATGACTAAATCGTTCACAGAAGCATGCCTGTGCCACAGAGCATGCATTCAGATAGTTACTCCACAAACCAAATTTCTTTTAAAGAAGCAAATTAGGGCCATTTTCAAAAACAGAATTTCTCAAAGTATGAAGCCTAACAAAGAGTCAGCAGCTTAGGACTGGGAGGTTATTTTCACACACAGATCGAAAATTTTTTTTTACTTTAAACTCACCATCATGATTTTGAGTGTGTAATGCTTGTTACGTAGATAAAATATAAACTGATTTTCTTATTTTTTAAGATCAATTTCTGCATCAACAGCTAATTTCTTTCCCCACAGTGTCTGCCCTGGTGACAGCTACAGAGTTTGCAACAGGCAGAGACAAACAAAACTACAGGCTTGCTTGTCTTAATATTAGATGTTAGTTAATATGGAAGCACTCCTGTTACAAAATGTTTTGATTGGCACAGTGTCTCCCTGTCGTCATTTCAGGAAGTCTAACGGCTTCTGCAGTTCTGAAGTTCAGCATATCTTTACCCTGGTTACAGTGTGCTCAAAATAAGTGATATCTGTAAGTCTTAAGATGTGTTTTGAGCAAATCTACAGCATGCGTCAGCCTCCTCCTTGTTGGTTTCATATTTGATTTTGATTGAAGGCTTTTGTGTTCAATTTAAAAGGGCAGCACCCAGCCTGACGAGGTGAATCCTAACACTCACACGGCATCTTGTAGAACAGTCTCTCCCCGGCCCCGTCGTTGGTCTGCAGGAACTTGCTGTCCACAGACCAGTCCAGGTGGGTGATGAAGCTCAAGGACTTGCTGCACTCCCCCACTTTCTTGTAGCGCTGCGCCACCGCGTAGATGTCCGCCAGCCCGTCGTTGGAGCCCACTGCCAGGTAGCAGCCGTCCGGCGAGAACTTCATCTCGTGGATCACCTCCTTCCTGTCCTTGATGTGCACCACTTCCGTCATGTCCCTGCGGAGCCAAGCCAAGCCAGTTCGGATCACATTGTTCTTCAGGCGGGGGCAGATCCGTTTTCGCACTGTGCTAAAATACTGTTGCGGCACGCCCCAAAGTCCTTAGTTGATTTATATGACCTTAATTAGTTAATTATGATTCCATTGATCTGCCAATTTTAAAACTTATCAGCGAATCAATGACAGACACTGATGTTCAATCTGAAAAAGGACAGCCGCCGCCAACGAGCAAACTCAACAGGATTTACGGATTTCAGGAATTTATCATTCGTGAACAATGCCTACTAAGACCCCTCTCAAAGCCCTTGTAGAAAGGAGGAGTAGGTCAGTCTGCTGAATGACCTTCATGTAATGAGCAGTCTATGTCTCATTTATCCTAAACCCTACAGCTCATTTACTCTCACGCATAATCATGAAGCAAGTCAACGACCGATGTAATTTTCCCACTTTCTAAGGCTATTGAGATTACTGGATTAAGGCAGCAGGCTCTCAGTTGTGAAAACTTTTTATTAAACAACTCAGATATAATTCAGGCCTCTTCACCACCAACTTTCAGAGATTAGTGTTTCGCCCTGTTACTGTTCGCACCATGACTGTGCATCTTCCAGGAGCCCTGCACTTGATAGATAGCAGGTATATAATACACAGATACAAAATGCTCTTACATCTCCAAGCTATGGCATGTATTTTTTCATGTGATTAATATAAAAAATCTTTATCCTAAAAGAAAAAACAGTCAAGGTGTTTCTGTTTCATGTTGCATCCTTTCCAGAAAACACAGCTTTTTTTCATTTCAATCCATTTTTTTTCCTTTTTACTGTGCTGAGTATTCTAGGACCAAAGTTGTGAACTATGGCTACAGTGGCTCACAATCAGAGAGCTGCTGCCTTAACACCCTTCTAATTAACAGAAGTATGGAAACTGTATGAATAAATTAAGTGTTAAATTTAACTGTATGTTTTCATTCTTCACACACATGCTCACAATTCAAAATCTTTGTGTTTGGCTTCTTCCAACATTCAGTTCATTCGACGAAACATTTTAAACTCATAAATATGTTACAGATCTGAAATACTCCATGTTTTAATGTTTTTCAATGTGTACTAACTGAGAGTCTGTAAAAACCTGAAGGATTGCAGGGAACATATACGTTCATCCACATAAAATGAAGACTGCTGCTAATGAAAAATTAAAAAGGAAAAATAGCACACTGATCTGTCATTCAATATATCATAAATAAGAACAAGAAACCTCTACTATTATAAATGTTCTTTTGCCTCATAGGTGTATCTGGTCCTCACAATTCAAGCTGTTAGCTCTAACCTTTGACCACCCTCTGCTGTTATCAATCGCAGCTAACCTTATAAAATGTGAAGAATTATGCGCTGAGCTCCAGAAAATTACTTTCTAAACCAAAAGGACAAGCAATAAATGAATCTTCCCCAAGTCTGATAGACGGGTGATGTCTTTCCACTTTCAGTCCTTCATCCTCAAAAATCCATTACATGGCATTTACAGCCTCTGACAGAGAGCTATGAAAGAGCTGCAATTCAAGCTCTGCAATATTTCATCTGCCTCCAGGAATACAAAAGTGAGGTTCACTGTACCATTTGAGGTTCTAGCTATTACAAGCCTGTATAAAACTGAAAGCAATCTAGCTTTACAATCTGTAAGAGTGGGACACAATGCAAAGCCGATTCTGAGTTGGAAATCTCTAACCAGTGGGGTTTCAGCCTAAGGTATGTTGCAAATGAATGGCGGGGAGTGAGGTGCAAAACAGCACGGGGGGGAATATAAATTAATACCAACTGCATGAATGAATGAATGAAGGAATGAATACACAAGTCACAAATAACAAAGCATGTGCAATTCCAGAAATCAGCGTCAGAAACCCAGAGTCAAACTTTAGCATCCACAGATCAGAAACAGAGGCATAAAGGTAGAGGATGTCTTAAGAGCATGGGAGGAATACAGATTCCCTGATTATCAGGGAAGAGCACCAGAGAGAACCCCTTTAACAAGGTGCTTGCATTTTGTTAATTAATTATGTTTATATATTTCATTCCAGAGGATCCTGTTGTGCCTTTTCCTATCCCTTCCAGGGTATTCAAGCTCACACTTGATGGATTTAAACTCCAGTGAGGGCTTTATTCCCATCTGTGTACAAGAACTATCTTGATTCTTCTGAGAAGGTCAAGCTGACAAAGGCTTACCACAGAAAGAGGACAAAAACACAGAGTGAAAAGAAAGAGCAGGGGTAGGCAGTGAAGAAACAGAAAAGAACAAATATTCAGGAAACAACGGGAGTTAATTAATAATGCTAAGAGGGAGCACAAAAACTCTGATGAAATCCACTTTATTTTTCACCTGCCAAATATACTGTTTTGCCACTACAGTGCAATCTGGACTTTCTAATGGATTCCACACAACCTTGAACCCTGAGTGTGGGACACACAGCACTGGAACCATATGGTGATTCCTGAAAGACGAGTGAAGGTTTACTGCCATATCACTCGGCAATGGCAACTCTGAAGGCAACAGTGTGCCCACACACTTTATTAATGGTGTGTGAATAAAAATACATGGACTTGCAAACACATTACCAGCTAGTGGTTATGGATAACAAAATGCATTGCACTGTTTTAGAAAGGGGACAATTTATCTAGAGTTAGAAGAAGCAGTGCAATTGTTTTCAATGGAGGAATCAGAAAAAGCTTGAAAGCAACCCTGAACATGTTTAAAGGAAGAGCTCTTTGCAGTTAGTTTCAATTAACCTCATCCCCCGGGCGCGCTGTGCTAAAAGAAATTCACTCTAATTAGAAGGAAACTGCCGAGAATCAAAGAGCTGCGGCTCCTTCCCCAAGTTCTGTGGCTACAGAAAAGAGTTTCAGAGATGAGGATCAAAACTCTCGGATAAAAAAAACTGCTAGTTAAATACAGAATTATATACTTGTCTAATGAGCTACAACGGAGATGTACCCTCTGAGTGTATTGCCAAGGGATTTGTTTACCGACGTTCTCTTTCTTCACCCGCTAGCAATTATTTTCTGAGCTCCAAAAGAAAGCAAGGTGGATGAGACAGATGAGTGCAGGCTTTAGCATTCACCACTTCAGATATCGTGAAACAAATCTGCAGCACAGAACAACCTCTTGCCAAAGTTCTGTTTTTTACACTGCTGATAATAATTGTTCTAATTGAGGGACCAGTTGCCACAGTGAATTAATGTATTATCCTTGGTTTGGCAGCCTCGGAAGTAAACAGACGTGTATACTGTATGTTGGCTCAGTTTATTAAAAACAATAACAGAATTTTTACAGCAAAAGTTGGGCACATTTCCTTATTTTGCCTTTCTGTCAGGCTTATGTCCATGCAATTTTGTTCAGGATGACAAAAATAAATAATTGCTGTGTAGCGCCTTTTTCAAGAAGAAAAATTCATGACCGTTACATTTTAGACAGTTTAACCGTAATCTAGGCAATGCATCAAACTCATTTGTTCTTCAGGCTAGTGTCATTAGTCCTGTAGTAAACCTTTGTGGCACCACAGTCTCTGTGGTTTACATCAATGCATCTCACAGAAAGAACGGACCCCCTCACACTTTCAAACCTTCAGCTCCACAAAAAAAAAACACCTGAATTTGCAAAGCCACTGATTCATGAAACAGGAAACATTTCTGCGTCAGTTGTAAAACCTATAGATATTTTTAGCATGCTGTCACAAAATTAGACTGTCGTGTTTATTTTTAAGATCATATATTTAATACTGGGAGAGAGTTCTAGTAAATATTCTGGTGTCCTAAAGCCATATTTTCAACAGTGGCAAAGTTCACTATGGCTCCATCAAACACAGACTAAGCCAAATAGCAGATAGGCGACTATAATGTCAACTGATTACACAAATGGCGAAATCAATGAAGACTCGTGTCTCTATTACAGCCTCAACGTTTAAATCACAAAGCCCATGATTTGCAATAATTATTCTTTAACTCCATAAGAAATTTGGCTTCCTGTTGACATTAAGTGAATTAATGTGCAAATGCAACCAAACTTCTTCTCCTTCACAGAAATCCATAGGGATTGCACAGTTGAGAAGATATTGATTTAAAAGTACCAGGGCAATTTGCAATTGCTTCGATTTTCACAATGAACTAAACTGATGTACATGAGTAACAAATTTAATGAGATAGAGTTTTTAGAGCGCTGCTAAACATTTGGTTTGCTTTTACTAACAGATTTATGACTTCCTCCTCAGGAGCCAGGATCTCATTGGGTCTTGGCATGCAGACTTCCTTATTTCTGGTTGTCAAAGATACTGTGTGGCTGACTGACTGCACTGACTGTGCAGTGTGGGTGACAGCTCTCACCTGACTGTGCAGTGTGCAGTGTGCAGTGTGCAGTGTGCAGTGTGCAGTGTGCAGTGTGCAGTGTGACTGACGGCTCTCACCTGACTGTGCAGTGTGCAGTGTGGCTGTTGGCTCTCACCTGACTGTGCAGTGTGCAGTGTGACTGACGGCTCTCACCTGACTGTGCAGTGTGCAGTGTGCAGTGTGGCTGTCGGCTCTCACCTGACTGTGCAGTGTGCAGTGTGCAGTGTGCAGTGTGACTGACGGCTCTCACCTGACTGTGCAGTGTGCAGTGTGCAGTGTGCAGTGTGCAGTGTGCAGTGTGGCTGTTGGCTCTCACCTGACTGTGCAGTGTGCAGTGTGGCTGTTGGCTCTCACCTGACTGTGCAGTGTGCAGTGTGCAGTGTGCAGTGTGCAGTGTGCAGTGTGGCTCAATGCTCTCACCTGACTGTGCAGTGTGCAGTGTGGCTGTCGGCTCTCACCTGACTGTGCAGTGTGCAGTGTGCAGTGTGCAGTGTGGCTGTCGGCTCTCACCTGACTGTGCAGTGTGCAGTGTGGCTGTCGGCTCTCACCTGACTGTGCAGTGTGCAGTGTGGCTGTCGGCTCTCACCTGACTGTGCAGTGTGCAGTGTGCAGTGTGGCTGACAGCTCTCACCTGACTGTGCAGTGTGCAGTGTGGCTCAATGCTCTCACCTGACTGTGCAGTGTGCAGTGTGGCTCAATGCTCTCACCTGACTGTGCAGTGTGCAGTGTGGCTGTCGGCTCTCACCTGACTCTCAGCACAGTGAAAGAGCCGTCCTTCATCCCCAGGGCCAGCTGGGAGCCGTCGCTGCTGAAGGCCACGCTGCGCACCGCCTCCTCCATGTTGCAGCGTGCGATGAGGGCGTGATCAGCCAGGCTCCACAACCTGTGCCCAGGGCGCCGGCGGACATGCAGGAGGAAGAGGAGGAAGAAAGGACACCGTTAGCATCTTCACATGGCCACTATCCCAGCAAATCTCCTGGCCAAATACTCTCAGGTTCTGACCAGGTGAAAACACAACCTCTCTGCTCAAAAAGACAGCAATCAGATACTATGAAAATCAGTGTCGATTTTTTGTACATTTTACACTTTCATAAATTTTGCAGACATTTTAAAACAAGCTATATTTAATTTGCATAATTCTCCTGAAAGAAATCCTGAATGAAGATTTAATGCGGGTACTTGAAAACATACTTTTACTTTGCTACCAAAGAATTAGTTCGGGCAGATTGTGGCCATTCTGAAACCAACCATGGCACAGGACAAAAAAACTCAATTCAGATAAAACTTTGAATCAGTGCTGATTTTTTTTGTCGCTGGGCAACGGTGGAATTTACAGCCATAAGCTATGGAATGAACACTGCCATTAGAGAGACTGTACAGGCAACTCTGTCTTGATACCTGCACCCACTCAAGTCAAATGGGCTCAATTAGAGCAAAGTCACTCATCTTGATTGGAAAACATCTGTAAAGCATTCTGAAACTGAAATGTTCAAGGATGCAAATGAGTTGACTGCACTGCAGTGGTTCGCAAAGAAAAGCACACTCGGATTTCTAATGTTCAGCTGCTCTTCTTACCTTGTACACTTTCAGAACAAGATTACAACAGTGACACGTTTCTGATGGGGAAACATGCTTATTTAGAAATGAAAAAAAATATTGAGGTTTTCTTTCAATCTTGTCATTGTCATAGGTGCTTACATTGTCTGAGCAACAAAACCTAACTCTCTTTAATTGATGTAATACAATTTTGAATGCCTGTGTGTCAGATCTGCTCTCACCCGCCCTTGGCCGAAGAAGAGGTAAATGCATCGCTGTGCTCAGCAGACATCAGAAGACTCTGGAGCCAGGGAAGACAGGACTTAGCTGTGTATTCTGTGTCTGGCTTCAATCAGCTTACAAGGTTAGCTGGACATCTAGGCTCAATAACTGCCACTCCGGTTTCCCTGATCAATACGTCACCAGAGTTTTATCCCTCTCATGCTATTGCCTCGATCTTTTGTTTTATTCCTGCCAGGGACTTTTCGTTCAGACTTCATGGCTTGAATGTTGATTATATAGACACCAACAAGGAAAAAGCGATAGAAATATCTTTAGTTTAGGCTAACATTGGGGCACTGTAGTGTACTGGGTAAGCGTTTGGTCACTTGACTGACACGTTACGGGTTCAGATTCCCCTCTGCAGACACTGTTGCACCCATGAACAAAGCACTTTACACGAGTTTCTTCAATACACCCAGCTGTACATCTGTATAAGTGGGGCCCACTTATCCCTGCAGCTAACCATATCCAGGGGGGAGTCATGTGATCTCTTGTCCACTTAAAGCTATGGATAGCAGGATGAAAGCTGTCCCAGAGTTCTGGTTAGGACTTCACCTTTTATGCTAGGATCACGTTTTTTTTTCAACCTTGTAAATCTTAAATTATTCTATTAAAGCGCAACACCAGGATTCCTTATATTCCGTATTTTGTATTTTAGAAGGTTACTGAATTAGTCAGTATATTTCCGTTATTAAATGAGATGAGAGAAAATGGACTTTGACTTGATTTCTTGGAGTTCTCTGCCTGGAGGGAAACTGTTCTTCCATTTGCTCTTATTTAACCAGAAATTTTAATTTCATTTAGACACATCATGATGCACTTTACATATAAAAATCATCTGACCGCTGCCCATTACATGCATACAAAAGCAATAAAAAAGAACAGCACCAACTCAGCCAGAACCCCTGTGCACCTGGCTCAAGCCCTCTCTGAGGTTTGAATGACCCAAATGTAGCTTTAAAGTGTCCAGAAAATGTTCAGTCAGGCAGTTATTGAGAGTGGCAAAAGTCTGGCTCAAGCTGAAAGCATTAAGCCTTAATCATCCACTTTTGTACCTAATTCTTTAACATGTCCAATCAGGAAATAAAACTATTAACAGTTAATCAAACAAACATCACCCTTTTACTTCTCTGATTTTAGCCTTCAAATTAAGAAAAGCTTCTTAATACTGGAGTATTTGAGAGTAGGGCAATTAGTGAAGTGTCACAGCACACTGACAGGACAGTGACACATGTGAGTGAGACAGCATTAGGTATAGAATGGGGGAACACTGACCTCACTGATCGGTCATCGCTGCCTGTCACCGCCAGAGGCTTCTTGGGATGGACATCCAGGGCCCAGAGCTCTCCCTCACAGTGACCCTGCATTATCAACAGTGGCTTGTCCCGGTCCCGCACCATCACCTCGAAAATCTCACTGTCCTGTGTCCCTGCCAGGATGCGGTCTGCCTTCCAGCACACACTCCGTATGGACAATCCTGACGCAGACGGACACAAAGACAGGACCTGAGTCAGGCTCCAAAAGCTCTGTGTGCAGGCACAGGTGCTGCAGGAGAGGAACACGTTGCCGAGTAACAAAAAGAACAGATCTTTGTCCAAACGTTGATTACATCAGATTTATCCAATTGAACTATAAATGATTTGCAGAATTGCACAGACTTAGAAGAAGTAGTAAGCATTTACTTGTATAACTATTTTAAATCATATTTTTGCTCATGTTTTATCATACATCCCTAGACATAATGATGTTTAATAACACACTTAGCTGCAGCACTCTGTCAGTAATTCAGAGTGCACTGCATAGATTGGAATCTTCATGCTCAGGCTGTTTAAATAAACACCTGCGTGAAATGGAAAAATTTGCATAAATCCCCAACGTTTGTAGAATTTTCTAAGAGATGCAAAGATCTGACAAAAGAAAACAGGAACAAAAAAGTGCCTTCCTTCCAATTTTCTCACTGTCAACAAACACGCAGAAGTCTTACTGCTGGAGTAGCTGCTTCAGCACCTTGTGGTAAAGCACACATTTATAGCCATCTAACAGAAATGCAGCTCCTTCTAACAGAACAATAAAAGAAAACTTCTACATCACTTGGCAATTAGTTAGTTTTCCCCTTTGGCAAGTAATGTTTAAATAGAATTTGTGTATTGGATTTCATTTCATTTTTAACCTGGAAAACAACCCTATTAAGAATTTGTGAAGACAGACTGGTGAATATCCGTAGATCTGCTTTCACAGAAAGGTCAACCATAAATATTTAAGACGGGTGCGGGCTTTGAAGACTCTGAGAATTCTCCCAGCACTGCCTTTTCAGTACTTGATGTGAAATGTGAAAAAATCTGAAAAAGTAAACAAGCGTGAAGAATCCCAAAATGTGGGATAGGTCGGAGTTTCCATTTATCTTTTCTACCTAGCTGACCATTAAAGACTGGATACCTTTGTACTGTTGTCACTGTAAGCAGTTATGCATCCAGTCAGCATCTTCAGCTTTTTCATTGCTTTTATATCATGAATATATACCATATAAAATATTTATTTTCACTTTGTGATTGAAATAAGGTAGCCAAAAAGAAAATTCCACCCTTACGCGATCTGTCACATTCCTCCTGTATCTAAAGACGTGCATTGATGCTTGGAATTCTTCTGAAGCTCATAACTCTAATAGCTGATTCAGTCATATAAACCCACATTTACATCTATCTTAAACAAAACAAAAGTGAGCAGAAGATACATTCATTGTTAATGACCCCTGAACCCATCTGATATTCCTACCCTGTGTCTTTCTGGAGTTTGTTAAAGTAAAATGCTTCATCCCTGTGCCCAGTCTTCCTTAACATTCCACGGATGTCAGCTAATGACAGCTCAGGACGCCAGTCTGATGCAGGCTTAATGAGGATGATTTTTTCTCTTGAAGCACAGAAGCCAAATTGCTTTGTAAGTTAATTACACATCAAAATCCAACTGAGCCACCTGCAGAAAAACCCCTTGTGCGTGGAAAAGCAGATGCATATGGCCTTTGCACATAAATTATTTATCTTTCCAATCTAATATCAATTACGTGAACAAAAAGTCACCTTTTAGGAGTGGATATGTATGAATAGATCTTCAAGTTCTTTTAATCTTGCCCCCAGCCCATGCCACTGTGAACACGGCAATGGGGATCAGCATAGGATCACTCTCCATGAAATTAAAAAACTTCTGTTTCTTGGGATCTGATTTAATGTTTGGACTTGGAGCAGCATATTAATAAAACATTTAACCCCCTGCTAAATTCATGCAACACTGAAGAAGTAAAGTGCTTCATAAATCTTTCAGGGCACTCATTTTAAGAATGAGGTTTAAAGTTTCATCTTCATTTAAGAATTTACTCCATTTGCTATTGTGAATTAACTGTTTCGCCCCTCGATGCTACATATTCTCACATGTTAACACATTATTAAATCACAACAATCCAGGGTACAGTATATAACAAACATGAGGTGTCCATTCAGCCCATCAAGCCCATTGGGTTGCTAGTAGTTAACTGGAGAGTCTCGTCCTGCTATTTCATAAAAGAAAACAGCGTATCAGCTTCAACAGGGCTAGGTAGTTTGTTCCGTATTCCCACAAGCCTTACCATTATAATTATTGCTTACAATTATATAGCGCTTTTCTGGACACTCCACTCCACCACCAGTGTGCAGCCCCACTTGGATGATGTGACGGCAGCCATAGTGCACCAGTACACTCCCCACACACCAGCTCTCAGTGGGGAAGAGAGCAGAGTGATGAAGCCAGTTCACAGATGAGGGTTATTAGGAGGCCATAACTGGTAAAGGCCAATGGGAAATTGACTGCAGACTGCAGGCCCCTACTTGTCCCACTAACACCTATTTCAACAGCAACCTTAATTTTTCCCAGGAGGTCTCCCATCCAGGTACTGATCACACTCACTTCAGGGGGTTGTTAGTTGTGAGCTGCAGGGTGATATGGCTGCTGGGTGACCCTTAAACCAGGGTCTCCTAATCCCGGTCCTAGAGGACCACACCCCTTGGTTTTCATTCCAGCCCAGCTTAAATATCTAATCAAAGCCTTAACTGAACTAACGGGTGGCCTGACTGGAATATTTGCAATTGGGCTTTTGTTTTACTTACAAGATGCAATTGTTAAAAGGTAACAGCAAATACATTTAAAAGCTGAAAACAAACAGTTCCTGTCGCTTCTATTACTAAGTCAATTGATACTTCTGTTGTGTAACTGAGAGCTTGGCTGGAATAAAAACCAGCAGCTGTGTGGGTGTCCAGGAACAGGGCTGGGAACCCCTGCCTTAGACCCTTAGGCTGAAGGTGACACTGGAACAACAGCTGCTGTAGAAACCACAGACACGCCCCCCTGTTCTACCTACCTTTGTATCCCTGCTCAGCCTCTCTGAGGTCGATTTTGGTGATGGGCTTGAAGTCGATGTCCCAGAGCCGGATGCACCCGTCCCGGCCACCCGTGGCGAAGCCTTCTTCACAGGCGTACATGCTGAAGATCCCGGCCTGCAAGGACATGGGCACATGGGAAGGATCCTGAGTTCCAACACGTTCATCAAGCAAAAGTCAAGAACAGGAGGTGCTTTCAGCGTGCACAAGCCCACCTAGACACCAGACTGCCCAAAACTCATAAAGTACATATTTAAACACCTGTTCTTAAAGCTCAGACTGTCACTCCATATCATACTGGATTTGCACACTCACTGGACTGGAGAAATACTGTGATCCTGCATTCACACAATTCTCACCCATATTATTATCATTTGACGGGCTAGATTATAAGGACCTCTCTAACCCACTGGTTTAAAGCACCAGTTCTACTACTGGTTTGTTGTCTACTAAATTATTTACTCAAGGGCCATCTATTCCTTATTAACCTTCTGGCTTGTTGGATGAAGCAATATCCTAAAACAGAAATATATATTACTTTACTGCTGCTGCACTCTAGAGCTGCAGTAACACTGACTTCAAAGCATGTGACAAAAGTGATTGAAATGAAAAAGATCAACTGTATTTGTGTGAGAACGGACAGAGTTCAAGTCAACTGAAGAGCCCGGAAGGCTCACTGCTCAGAAAACCATCACTGATCCAACTGTGATCTGCAATTCTGTGTATACATTTTCAGAAATCAGATTCTTATGTTAAGCTTTTATATTATTTCTATATTAATTTTGAACCAGTGAGATTAAACGTTCATTTTACTGTAAAAGATTATTAATTACAAATCAATTAAGTTGTTCAGAAAGCTTTTATTTTCACTGTAACTAAGGCATCAATGTGGGTGTGTCAGATCACCAGAAACATCAAACAATTAAATGAAGTTTTCTAAGATCACGTTCTGAGCCCAGCAAGGCTTTCCTATTTTGTTTCTAGTTTCAGGACCACAGAAGCCACATAATCATAGGATTTATTTTTACTTCTTTTTCCCAATTTCTGTCATTGGATCACGAAAGCACAAGAACATGTGTAGATACTGTATGGCTTGCTGCCATTACAGCAGCTGATAAGAATCACTCAAGCCAAAGCTATTTCATACAGTTTCCTTATGACAGTGCCCATAACTTGCAATGCATCTCATTACTGTCAGTTTACTCCTCGCTTGGAAACCAAATTAGTTCTGTGACTCAGTCTCCCGCAGACTGTCTGAGAGCTGACCGTTTCTGTCTCCAGGGTCTACATTTGAGAGAGGAAGCACTGCACCATCCTACGCATTTGTGTGAAGAATCAAGGACAAAACGCTTCTCTTTACCGAGGAAGTAAAGGACTTTGACTGTTGAAAGACAAAGAATTCTGCATGCACGTGCTGTCAGACAAGAGCCAATGGCCAGCTCGCGCAGCTTGTTGCCTGCAGCGAACCTGCTCTAAATGGACTTCCTGCAATAAACATTTCATAAACCAGTGCATCAAGGATAATAATTAATAATTTCGAACACTTCTATAGCGCTTTTCTGGACACTCCACTCAAAATGCTTTCCAGGTAATGGGGATCCCCTCCACCACCACCAGTGTGCAGCCCCACCTGGGTGATGCAACAGTCCACACCCCACACACTCCAGCTCTCAGTGGGGAGGAGAACAGAGTGATGAAACCAGTTCAGAGATGGGGATTATAAGGAGGCAGTGATTGGTAAAGGACAGGTGGAAATTTGGGCAGGATGCCAGGGTAACACCCCTACTCTTTTCGAGAAACGCTCTGGGATTTTTACTCGGTTGAATGTGTCGTCCAACGGACAATGACATTTTACAGTAGAGTGTCCCTGTCACTACACTGGCGTGTTAGGACCCACACAGTCTGTGGGGTGTGCGCCTCCTACTGGCCCCACTAACACCTCTTCCAGCAGCAGCCTTGGTTTTTCCCAGGAGGTCTCCCATCCAGGTACCGACCAGGCTCACACCTACTGAGCTCCAGTGGGCTGCCAGTGGCGAGCTGCAGTTCGACAGGACTGCTGGCTGAATGAAAAGAGGATGAAAGAGGGGGTGCTGTTTCACTCACCCCGTGTGCTCCCTGTACCGTGCGCGCCAGGTTGAGCCCCTTCCACACGTAGATGTCCCCATTCAGCGCCCCGGAATACGTAACGTCATCTTTCGCACTGGCCAAGCAGAGGATGGTCTGCAGGTCCCCAGTTTTGCCGAATATTCCCCTTTTTGGTGTTAACGCATTTCCACACAAGGCCCAAAACTGGGGGGGAAAAAAGGGAATATATATTTCACTGTTGTTAATTTTCTGCCTTGTTCACTTCAAATTAATGATCTGTACAATACATTATGTGAATGCATACACTGTAAATAGGAGTGTATTATTTATACTACTTAAAAACAAAAAATTGGATTTTTAAGGAGAAGCTTTTCTCCCTCTGTTTTTGAAACGTGGCTTACCAAAGCTAATTTATTGTGGTTCGCTTCACAGATGGGATGGGCGTTTGGGGATCTCTCAGATCTCCCTGTAAATCCCTTGGGAATTTATGTGGGAGGTGTTGCCGAGGAAGAGCGAGATAGTGGGCAAAACATAAAAAGATAAAAAGAAACAAATGTGCATCTGTGTATTTTTTGTCTCGCTTATCTGCAGTTTGGAGCTCATTGATTTTACCATGTCACTGTTTGTGCGTACGTCGGCTAATCTATCTGACAATTAAATGAAGTGATAATAATCAATTACAGGAAGCTGGAATCTGCAGTGCAAGCAGAGCAATGTAGGAGGTCCCAGTGTGCTCTGGACAGTAAAAGACAGCTTTCCCAGGGGCAAATGACAGAGCAACTTGCTTGTTTTTGAATGAATTGAATTTGACATCTTCCAACTGGACCTCTGAAATAAGCATCTAAAGCAATTTGGCTCATTGCATTCAGTTTTCCAAACATCGCTCTGCAACCTCGTTGGTGTGAGATGTTCTGCTGTTCCATTGCAGTGCTGGCGGCTTTGGTACCAGAAGATGCAAAGCACTGTTCACCCTGGCTTGGAATGGTGGGTGAACAACATAAATAGGTGATACTACATGAAAAGCAAAGTGGATATTGTCCTTCCAGAAAGAAACTTTCCATCTCTTTTCCTACCAACAGACCAAGATACATCCTACTGTGCATACATCTGTGTACAGCATGATTGTAAAGAAGTACAATGCCTTTCTGTTAAACTGACCTTATATATAAATTAATCAGTCACAATATCTACATCGGATTAAGTATTTCTAAAACAAGGTCTACATCATGTCTGCATGTCTACATGTGACAAACTCAAGTGGACTTCTGTAAAGGAAACAAGGGGGGTATGCCGATCATACATGTCTTCAGTCATGATACTCTTCTTCTTAGAGAAGTAAACAGGTCTGGAAAGTGGGGCAGGAACACTTACATGATGGATGACCACTGAATCCATTCAGTGTGGATTTTATTCATTAACTGAAGTGCTTTGCAGTGCATAGCGCTGAGTGGGTAGAAACTTTGAACAGCTGTCCTTTCAACAGCAAACCCACCACCTTTCAATTCAGACAAACATCTTAGCTTGGCAATAAAGCTATAAAGCACTGGATATTACTGGCACTTAGAATGGAGTGACCAGTTTATTTAACTACAGGAGGACACTTTTGTCTTAGCATTGAATTAATGATTATCTCCGTACCTTCCCTTCTCAGAAATGTTTTAAAGGTGTGTATGCAAGCGCTAAAATTAATCCTTCCACCCACTGTGTTTTTATTCATCCTAGCATTACTCTCTTTTAAAGACATGACTTGAAATATTTTAACAAACAATTCAGCTGAACTGATTTTGCGTTTCCATCAAACAAAAAATGTTGGGCTTCCCTTTGTTTCAACGCGATCCCCAATGATGATCGAAAAACAGACCACTGTATTTCAGGTGTGTACTGTGGATACGGTGTCCAGCTGCATATTTTTCATTTATGCTCCCCAGTGTGGGAAAGCTCAGTATCGGGAACTGACATAAAATTGAATCGACATTTTACATGGATTTCAAATGAATAAATCCACTTGAATGAACAATAAATAAATGATTCTTATAAACAAATGTTGGAATCAATCAAAAAAAGAGCACTGCACTGTAATTTGCCTTTGTTCAGTCACTTTAGCAAGTGTATTGCTCAATACGGATGTTATTTCATTCTGATTTAAGAAGCAGCTTTACAGTAGATGTTTATCCAACATGTTCAGGTATTACAGTAGGAAAGCCAGAGTAATTCAAGCTCAGAGGACATAATAATGTAATAGGCACACACTGCAAATTGTGCTGTCTACTCCACTCCCATGGCTTAAGAAACTGCAGTTTGTTTGTTTTTTGTATGTTAAAGAACAGTCTCACCTTGATGTGCTTCACCCCGCAGCTCACAAGCCTGTTCTGTTGATACGGATCCCAGGCAATATCAAAGATCTGTAACAGCGCCAAGCAATTAAGAGTCACCGCAGGCATTTCAACAAATGTAATTAAAAAAAACTCAAAAGTAGATGTCCAGCCCTGAACCCCTGTTATTTAATCACTGACCCTCTAAGCCTTCCTGCAAGTCCCAGAGACTGAGCAGTGGCCAGGCTTCAAGTCATAGCAACTGGTCACGGGGAAGCCAGCCAGATGCAGGAAACCCCTAAGCCATCATCGGCCCAGTTTACGAGGGAGACAGATCCCAAGATGAGCCAATGAGCGCTCAATGAAGGCGCCCACGCATGTGCACACATCGAGGCAGAACCACTCCTTTGCCTCTCCTCCGTTGTTGATGTTCTTGTGCATTCTGATTTGACTGGAGGTCCTTGGCTCCAAGGGGTACATCAGTGAAATGCACGAAGCTGTACTCAGCTGTGCTGTGCAAATTAATGACCCTATGTGCTGCTTCTGCACTGAAAGAGGATCCGTGGGAATGAAAAGGCAAGTCTTTTACGGTTTTCACATTTGACTTGACAGAATTTACCGACACTGACTTCATGGGATTTTGTTAGACACTTGAGCATCACTTTTGTTTTCTGCTACTATTGACAAATTGAGTTAGGTTTTCTGTTCATCCCTTAGCAGAATGTAACTTATTCCTGGCAAGAGTCACTCAGTTGTTGTAAACTCAGAAGTATAGGATGCACAACTGGACTACATTAAGGAGCTTTACCAGCTTCTAGCATGATACCATCAGACCTCAGATGCTAAGCAAGCTTTGGCATAGTCAGTACTGGGATAGGAGACAAGGGAGAAGTGAGATGCTTCTATAACGTGTTGGTTGACTAGTAGTTGGTACTCTTCTTTCTGAACCTGAATTTTCACATCAAAGCCCAAGTATGGTGACAGGGGACACATGCTTTCGGTGCCATCCTAGGGATGAGAAGTCAAACCATGGTCCTGACAACTTGGCCTTTAAAGATTCCATGGCACTGCTGGCAAGATTAGAATGGTTAACAATGGCATCCTGGCTGAATTCCACCTTGGGAATTCATTATCTGCTCCCTTGGAAGTTCCCCCCTAACGCACTGAGTGAAGGCATTCACTGAGGGTGCAGAATAGCAGCTGTGTGTCACTTAGGTGGTAGGCTTCACTTCAGTGGTGAAAGAAAGGGCTTTGTGATCAAAAACTCTGCATATATGCCATTCCACTACTGCAGTTAATGCTACTGCTACTAATCCTACACTGGGGACACAGAGTCAGTCCACTATAGGGCACACATACGCATAAAGCTTTAAATACAAGGGATTTCATTTAGAACAGAAATACCTCCTGATATGATGACAATTTTATGGCAGAAGCTTGAGCTTGAGCTATAATGTTAATGTTAATAATAATGTTTCTTTATTAGCCCTATACAATTTCTTGCATTAGGAATGTGTCTTTTCGCATACCCCAGCTTTTCTCCAGGGAGACACAGACACAGAGACAGGGAGAGAAGCTTGGGGTCAGAGCGCAGGGTCTGCCATTGTACAGCACCCCTGGAGCAGTTGGGGTTAAGGGCCTTGCTCAGGGGCCCAACGGAGTAGGATTCCTCTGCCGGCCGCGGGATTTGAACCGGCAACCTTCTGGTCACAGGTGCAGATCCTTAGCCACAGAGCCACCGCTCCGCCCCGAAAAATTTGTGGAGGTATCCATTCCTCCACACAATTGTCTGGCAGAGCAACTCTAAAATTGTGAAATTGTACAGCAACTCTTGGAACAGTGACTTGTCCCCTGCATAATAAATGCGAGTTATCTATGTGGAATCAGCAAGCTATTTCAGTGCTGCTCCAGCTGCAAGATTCCAGGGGTGTAACACGGCCAAAGGCCCAGAACACCACTTTCCATTTTCAACACATTCAGTCGGCCCTGCTTATGCTCGTGCACAAATTGTAGGGGCACACGACGTCCCGTTCCTACCCTGTCGGAGTGTCCGGTCGCTGTGGCCAGCACTTTCCCTTTCTTCCAGTCCCAGACGCAGACTGTGTTTTTGGCATCCAGCCCCACCGAGGCTAAACGCTTCAGAAACGAGGAAAAGAGGAAAGAAAAAATATACAATATATTTTGCAGCTGTTAAATAATGAGTCCCTCAACTTGACACTGTTAAAGGACACAAACCACTGCAGAAAGGGAGGCAGTAAAAGGCATCAGATTGCTCACGCAAGGCCAATATTCTAATTGAGCTTTCAGTAAAAACTAAAAGACATAAAAGATGCTATTACTCTGAATACAATTACCATTAAGTGAGTCAATGTGTATACTTTTTTTCTAAAGAATTAAGTGAAACAATGTGGCTTTTTTTGTTTAGTGTTTACTGCACATTGGATAACTGCTACATTGCAATAAACATTAGACAATTCGAACAGCGCTGTAGAATGCTGACTTTCAAATCCTTTTTAACCTCTTCCAGAATCTTTAATAAATTTCTTTAACACAAATGTCCTTCATTTTTTAAGAACAATTATCTAATGCTTCTAATGAGGTTCATAATGAAGCCTGTAATAATCCCAAAAACAAATTGAATATATTCGATAGGAGTCTTACTAGCTTATAAAGCAATAATACTAATCATTAATCATGACAAAAGAACTCTACATTATGAACACCATTTCCAAAACAAAGATAGCTTAAACAAGTGGTCTTTCAGTTGTCAGATTTTAATCGTGATTTAAATAAAACCTTTCAATATAAACGTTCAGTGGTTAAATCCCGTTTAGAGTCAGTGAACACCTAGTTTTTAATATTGAAAGAAAAGATTGCTTTATAAGCTTTTAACTCTTCGCTAGAGCTTTCCCCAATCTTTTTAAACATGTCAGAAAGAAGGATTTCAGTCTGAGCATACAGTATAGCTTCACTGTAATTCGCTGTATTTAAATCCATGCTGGTACGTGAGGATGTGGGGCAGTTCAGCCACTGAGATACAAGTTGTAGATTTAAGTTTCAAACTGCAATAACAGTAAAATGTTCACAGTAACCTGTAAAACATCCAATTAACATTACAAAACACACACAATTTCCAGGTATGCGCAGTGCCATATTCTGCATTTCAGAACGAGGCAACAAACCTTCCAGTGACGTGGCCCTATTACACTGTAAACAAGCAGGCTTGTGAATACAGCTCTATAATTCAACAGAAACACTGCTCTTGATTTTGAAAAGGTTTTGCCGACAAATACTACAAACTTGTTAACTCTGCATGCAGACCGCATTGGAACATTTCTCCGAAGTTGGACTTGGACCGAATGTTTCGGTACCGTTTACCGGACGGTAGGAGGGAAAGCAGTTTGTGACTGGGCCTGATTGGGGTTCTTGAGAATGGACCTGGCCTTCTTCAACATTTGAGTTGCATCAACATAGCGACTTACAGTACTTTCACAAAATTCAAGATTTTGTGCTTAATTCGGAATTTGAAATTTGTTTTAGAACATCATTGAATTTGTTAACGAGATTTAATAACCAAGACATTGGGACTGCAGTTCCCCTTTAAGCATGAAGACTTTACCTGGACAGTTCTCTCACTTGACATGCCTTCCACAAATATTCTGCATGTAGATCATTTAAAGGGATTTGCAAGTGGAATTTGCATGATACATAAGGTTTCTTTATTAAACACACAAGAGACTCAATATAATATAAAGCCCACCTTACCACAGTTCACCTGGTATTCTGAATCAGAGTTTTAAAAAACAACTAGTTTGACCCACGTCTGAATAGATGTGCAAGAAAGATATTATTGACAACTGCAGAACTATGTTTTTTGTTCTGATCTAGCAAATCCACTCTTGTGGATTGCAACTTGTTTATTAATAAGAGCTAGGGGAATGCTGAAATTCCTTTTGACTGGTGTTTGTTTTTCACTGATGCAATTTGCTTGGATAGGCCCTTAATATTTTGTTGTGATGGAGCCTGACTCCTTAGAACTTCAATCAATGCAGGGTTCTGAGTCATTCAAATTATGGCTCCATTATACCCAAAATAGTACATTCTGTTTTTTCATCATCTGAAGAATCTTATAGGAGAACTTTATCAGGTGCAGCACATAAGAAAATCCACTCATTTAATCCAAGGTGCAGGAATATATTTCCATTCAAATATGTCAGAAAACAACAATAATTTTACAATCGAACAGATATATATCCATCTTTTTTACCAGAATTCTCTAATCTGTTTTTCCATTAAAAGCATAATTGACAGGACAGTGCTATTACAATCTGGAATATGTTCCAGTAATAGCAGTCAGTGCTGCAGGTGCATTAGAGAGATGGCTGTGACCATCCCATCAATTACATAGTGCGCTGTGAAACACATTCTTCACGGGCTGCTGTCTAGGAGGTGACATTGTATTTGTTAGCACCAGAACTCATTCAGTCTGCCTAAGCTCTCCCCAACTGATTTGGGCACCCCCCACCCACACAATAGCCTAGAAAGCAGCAAAGGCACGTTTAAGGCTGGTGGCACAAATGGATCTGCCAGCAGTATTCAAAAACAATGACGCTTTCTCCCAAGCAACAGCAATGGAACTCATTCATAAATCATTTCCTGTGAATTACCATGTGGCATTGTCGGCACCATCACATTGCAAGCAAAGCTAAAGAAAAACGAGCCGCTGTCACACTCTCTGCCTATTAAAAATGGCTTCTCAATTTCGTGTCTAGGTGAGAATGGAAGACATACCCTTTTGCTTTGGCTGTTATATTTCAGAAAGCTGTCTAAAGATGGCAATGCACAGAACTTTATTATTAAATCCTTTTCACTGCATGATATTCAGTAAGGCCCACTTTAATATTCTCTGTAAATGAAAGCAAAACAGTCTCCATCCTGTACATATTGCTGGCATTTCTTCATGTTTTATTGTCATGCAGTATGTTCTGCTTCTTGAGCTGGGACTTCTTGATGATTGTCGTTTCAATCATCTCAGTCCACTACATTATTGCGAGACAGAAAACAGGACAGGTGGGCTGAGAGAAGTGAGAGTAAGAAACACTTGTGCACGAAACAAATTATGAATGTTGATTTTCTGATTTCCAGTGCTGATTTCCTAGGGTCCCTTGGGAATAGGCACAATGACAGTCCTGGATCGATGAGCAGCTGGAAGCCAGGGGAACATGATGACACCCTGCAGTTTGTAGAGTCTCTTACACTCTCATACTGCCATCACTATCTGTATTACCCTGCTGCTTGTAAGCAAAGTGCAGCCAAAGAGGGGAGAGAGGTATAAAAGTTTCTTTGCTTATGTTTGGTAACAAGACGGAGTGAGCAGCCACCCATAAAACCCCAGAGAGGTCTCTGGGAAAAGGGAGGAAACCAGAGCACACATGTGAGAAACATTCAAACCACACAGACTGCTCAGACTGCTGACTGAGCCCAGGACCCTGCAGTCACATCAGCCCACGTCACTGGACTTGATTCAATTAAGATTACCTGTCCATCTGAGTCAAAAGCCAGGCAGGCCACTCCATGGGTGTGGACGTCTTTGAGAATGGACACGGTCTGCACGCTGTACGTGTCCCACACGCAGATGTAAGGGTCCTTCCCAACCTGGCCGGTGGCAACCTGAATTTTATCAGGGTGCAAAGCTAAACTGTAGAAGAAAAGGAAAGAAGTGGATTATGAGTCTATCGCAGCCCATTTTGTGACAGCTGAACAGCCTGTTATTAGTTAGGTTAAGATCTGGATTGTGGTTATTCAGTGCTGAAATTCTATGATGATGGTGTATTAACCGCTGATCAGCTATCACAACCAGTAACAAAATTACTGAAAACCAATGAAAACATATTTTAGAAAGATAAGCAACTCCTTAGCTTGGCAATGGCCAAGATGATTTTTAAAACCATTTATATATTTCATATATTTGTGGTCCTTAACCTGCTATTCAGGAAAAGATTAGCAGCTCACTGCACGGCAGGTTCTGAAAACATAATTTAATCCAAGGTTTTGAACAGGGACTTTAAAGGTCATAAATATATTTTTTTAAGTTTCTGTTTCCTATCCCATGTCTCAGTTCAGTGTCTAATGCCCTATAGCTAAATAGGAACCAGTTCTGCTCTGGCACTAATGTCATTTAAACATAAAAGTCATGGATGTTTCTGGGGTAGGGAGAGGCGGGGGGACTGTGCTTCCTGCTGTCAGTGAGGGGGGGGGATCAGGAACAGGAAACTAAAACCATAACGGAGCCAGACGCGGCAGGACCCCGGGCTCTCACGAAACGGGATTCAATGAGAAGCCTCGGGCAAACGCCTGCGTCTGGCTTTAAAGGTGGAACTAAAGAAGGGCTGGGCAAAGGAACAGGTGTAAGCAATGGGGGAAAACGAGGAAGGGCTGGAGCGCCCTTAAGAGGGAGAGTAGCGATCGTGACAGGTATGAGATGACGCACGTTTTGCTGGTTACGGTATTTGTCTCTTATCCGATGCGTCTTCAAGAAAACAGGACAGGACGCAGGAGTGTAATGTACTCAGCACAACCTGCAGGGTCATTGCTTGTTTCGCACTGCCGTAAGCAAAGCAATAGATGAATCAACAGCATAGCAGGAGCCAGGCTGGAAAACAGAACCTTCTGACATGCAAGTCCAACTCCTGGGAGATGGATATTAAATTTCAGTCCTTTCTGGTAAATATAACTCAACTTCAAACGTGTATTATTGGATACAATGAATCCCAGGAAGAAAAATGTTCAATAATTAATAGTTCCTTAGACTTATATAGCACTTTTCTGGACACTCCACTCAAAGCGCTTTACAGGTAATGGGGACTCCCCTCCACCACCACCAGTGTGCAGCCCCACCTGGATGATCCACCAGTACACTCCCCACACACCAGCTCTCAGTGGGGAGGAGAGCAGAGTGATGAAGCCAGCTCAGAGATGGGGATTATTAGGAGGCCATGACTGGTAAAGATCAATGGGAAATTTGGCCAGGACGGCGGGGTAACGCCCCTACTAGTGATGTGCGGGTTGACTCATACTCGCGGGTCCGTTTCTCACAGCCGCGGGCGGGCGTGGGTCCAAAAAAAGGCCAGCCCGCGCATCACTGACCCCTACTGTTTCAGAGAAACACCCTGGGAGTCAGGAGTTTGGTTTAACATCTGATCCGAAGGACAGTGCTTTTTTACAGTATAGTGTCCCCATCACAACACTGGCTAAGACTACAGACCACAGGGTGAGCGCCCCCCTGCTGGCCCCACTAACACCTCTTCCAGTAGCAACCTTAGTTTTTCCCAGGAGTCTCCCATCCAGGTACTGACCAGGCTCACACCTGCTGAGCTCCAGTGGGCTTCCAAGTGTGAGCTGCAGGGTGACATAGCTTTTGACTGATATGTGACCATAAAACTATAGTTATTGAACAAACAGGTTTTATAGCACATATGCATTAATCCACAACACTGACATTTGGAACTAAAGGTTATTACAACTTAATGCTTTCAAAGACTAAATCAGCCAGAATTTTAATTAACCTTATTGATAATGTCTCATAATTCTAGTAGGTTAATTTAAAAAATAGTATATTACTGTCTGTATGGAGATGTATATATAACATGGCAGAGAAATTCTAAGCACAGAGTCACAACTGAAAATAGTAATGCAAATGAAAATCCATTTACAACAGGACTTTGGTTGTATGTCTTATCTAAAGCACAGAAAAAAGGAGGCTCAGGAAAATGGTTTGTAACCTTTCTTATGTTCTTAAACTCTTCTCTTCAATCATTACACTACCTCATTACAGAAGCGATTACTCCAGACACATGAAAACCTACCACCTGCAATTTGAGATTTAATCTTTTATGAGGAATGTTATTAAAAACGTTTTGAAAGTCTAAACACACCATATAACAACACTGCTAATTTCATGCACTTTTGCCGCCTACTGTTACTGTTGTTGCTTCTTCAGAGAACTTAAGGTAAAAAACGTGTTTAAGCAAGACGTAATGTACCTCTTCTAAAAACATTTTGACTATTCTCTAGAATATAATTTCTAGATTTTGATCTTCAGCCTCTGGTTTAGATCTAATAGTTGTTTCCACATCCTGACATGTAAAAGGAGTCAGATGTATGGGTCTATAATTACTTGGTTCAATTTTCTCACCCTTCTTGGGTACTGCACTGGTAATTCTCCAGTCCACGGTTACTACCCCTGACTTCACTCCTGTCCACGGCTACTACCCCTGATTCACTCCGGTCCACGGTTACTACCCCTGACTTCTCTCCGGTCCAGGGTAACTACCCCTGACTTCTCTCCGGTCCAGGGTAACTACCCCTGACTTCTCTCCGGTCCAGGGTAACTACCCCTGACTTCTCTCCGGTCCAGGGTAACTACCCCTGACTTCACTCCGGTCCAGGGTAACTACCCCTGACTTCTCTCCGGTCCAGGGTAACTACCCCTGACTTCACTCCGGTCCAGGGTAACTACCCCTGACTTCTCTCCGGTCCAGGGTAACTACCCCTGACTTCTCTCCGGTCCAGGGTAACTACCCCTGACTTCACTCCGGTCCACGGTTACTACCCCTGACTTCACTCCGGTCCAGGGTAACTACCCCTGACTTCACTCCGGTCCAGGGTAACCACCCCTGACTTCACTCCGGTCCAGGGTAACTACCCCTGACTTCACTGACTGCTGGAGTTGTGCCACAACCTTCTTAATTACATCTCCTGTTTCCTTGAGTACAACTGGTAAGATACCATCAGACACGGCACAAGGGATTTATTAACCTTGAGCACTTCTAGTATCTGAAATGCTTCTCCTTCCGTTATGCTGATACTATCCAATACAGAACTTAGCCCTTCTGTTGACTAGGGCATGTTGTTGCCTCTTGATTAATGAACACCACAGAGAAATACTTGTTTAGTACTTTATCTATTTCTCTTGCAATGTCTAGAAGTTTCCCCTTATTGTCCTGGATTTATTTCTCCCTTGATGGTTCTGTGCTGTCTTAGTAAGAACCTGTTATTATTTATTTTAGGTTCCACTACAATGTTACTTTAATTTCCTCTAAAGGACTTTGTAATATCCTTTTTATCTGTGTTTGCAACTTTAAAAAGTTAATTCACTTTATAAAACTCTTTCTTTTCCCTAATACGTTTCCTAATCAATGTGCTCAACCATCTGGGATACCATTCGTTCGTTTTTGCTCCAAGCATAATTCGTTTAAAACGTTGCCATTCATTCTCAACATATTCCATTTCTATCCTGTCCTATTTCACTTCTCTTAAACTGCGTGTCATTCTTTAAAATCTGCTTTCCAGGGACTGTAAGCTTTGCTTTGGACTCAACCTGTACAGTTTTAAAATATACTTCAAAACACAGAAAGTTATGATCACAGATCCCCGATGGCTCTCTCACATCTGTTTGCCTCACTCTGTCCTGATTATTTGAAAATACACAATCTACACAAGCATTTCTCCTCTGACAAACTGGGCAAGAAAGAATTCATTAACCATGTTTACTATTTTACTTTCTGCTGTAGACACTCCTATATCTTGCCCAAGCTATGTGGGGATTCCTAGTCCATATGAAAAGTCTAGTTATGAGAGTCAAGGCAATACCCCTTTAATTGTTTTAATTGAAAGGAAAAGGTCTAGTGTTGTCTAGGGATAGCTGAAAAGAATCTCTGCGCCCTGGAGAGACTTCCATAATTCTCTGTGAAAGTTTAATAGCTGATGGAGCCACAGTTGTGCTCCTTGATTAATGGTTCCCTGTGAAAATAAATCTTGAGCTCTTGGCAATGTAGTATGTGTTACTTATTCCGTTTTCAAAAGAAAGCTTTACAATATACTACAGATGTACTGTATGCTTTCTGTTACAATGTAATAAAAATAATTCAATAAATGACAATCGTCTTTAAGTTTCTTGAAGGCCTCCAACAAGTGAAAAGCAAATATGTTGTAAAAATATACATCATCCTTGTATCTAGTTCACTTGTTAATTTACCTTAGACAAACCTAAATCGGACTCCAGACACAGCACCGCTGCTACAGAGATTTTTTTCTTCTAATCTCTACCTGCTGCTTATATCAGTTTCACATCAGGAGAAAACTCCTAGAGTAATACAGCAGTACTTTTATTATCCCACCTGCTAAATAAACATGCACCTACTGTATGTAGTGTATCTAGGCCTAGAGAAGGCAAATATGCAGTTCCTAAGAAAAACAAGAAACTGCAATGGCTTTTATAAGTTTTCAAGTTAAACATTTCCTAAAACTAATGCACAGAGAAACTGGGAGGGGTGGTCAATCAGTGACGCACAAGCCCCTAGGCAAAGCACTGTGGTCCCACAAGTGATGGTGAAATCGTCTCATCACTCACCCTTAGAGCCTAGGATATGGTCTCAAATCTCAGCAGAACCCAGTGTCACACCCTCTGCAGCCAGAGGGCGCTCCTTCTCTGTCCTGTCCCTAGTTTCCGGTCTGCTGTCCTTCCTGTCCCTCTCTTTCCCTTGGGCTATATATTTCCGGGTCTTGCACTCTGTCCTCGCTCAGCATTGACGTTCGGATGTCCTGAGACCCGCTTAGCACCAGGGCGCCCCACGTCCGTTCCCTGAGGGCATAGGTTTCTATACGGCATTCCTGAACTCTTTGCACTAATGAGTCCGGGCCTTTTTCCCGTCTCGCCGCTACGCATATGGGTCTTTTTCCGCTCTCCTACTCCCCACGGTTAGTCCCTTTGGACGTCCGTGACACCCAGCCTGGGAAAGACTAAATCTAAACTGGCATCACCAATGTGTCTCTTGTATGTGAAAGGATTTGACCTTTCCAAGAGCCAAAGGTTGGTTGGGGAATTGTGTATTGATTGGGATTTTTACTAGGGTTTTTCAGTAAAAACTAAAGTGTAAAACTACTATCTTTATTAAATAAGCACCGAGCACATCCAGCAGAAACCACTTAGATGGAGCCTAGACAAGATAACATCCTCAGACCAGGAAACAGCAGCTTGGCAATATCTACTGAACAGGTTTACTGCATGATGTAAAATCAGAACAACCTTGTAGCTCTTCAGTGTTCACAAGGATTGATTTGTAAACAGGGAATTAGAAACACATCCAGAGGCAGTAGCTTTTATTCATCCACTGATGGATATACTTGGTAAAAATAATTGGTGAAATGAAAACATTAATAGAACCAGCACCTTTAAAATGTCTTTTGCAGTAAAATGCCTTTGGAGAACCTGACTGGCAATAAGAGGTCTTCATTCATTTAGTTAGCCATAGTTACACGCTCCAGGCTCTGGAGAAATCCAAATTGTTGTTCCATCCTTACAGAGCATCTTTGCAAGGATGTGGAAAGACACATGAAAAACGACACAGTTAAAAAGAGACGGAGTGCCAAGGAACACCACAGCACGTGTTCTTTATCTCCTCACTGCAGACGTGCGAAGCGCTGGGGAGGAAAGAGCACTTGCTGTGCATGGAAGAGCTCTGCAAATGAAAATCAGGAGCCAAGAACGAGATTAACTAAGTTGGTGTTTTAATCACATACAACAACAGCAGCAGAGCCCAGGGGTGGGTAAATGGGCGTTTTGCAGACCTAGTGACTAGAAAGGGCAATTTCTCTGTGGCTACTGTATCTCAATAGACTAAAGTGGCCCAAAGTGAGTGGGGAGCCTGCAAAACAAGCTGGAATCAGGTTTAAAAATACCTTGATCAGCTGGCCCCAGGCCTATCCCCCCATGTGCACCTGGATCAGTGCAGCTGACGGAGCAATGTCACAAACCACACGCAGGCAAGCAGGCTGGCTGGCACGCTGGCACGCAGGCAGGCCGGCACATTCCCACGAGCCACCGATCATTCACTAATTAACTTCATTCACCTTGTCTATTTAAACCCCCACTCTGCCACTTATCCTCGATCACTATTGGGGTTTTCTTAGCCAGACCTACGCATCCAGTTCGCAACTTAGTCCAGCCTCTCGTTCTTGTGACCCTCTGGATTTCTGACCCTTTGCTCCTGATCTCCAACCTTGCCCTAAACAGACGATTTGGATTATGTTCGCCTTAGGAATTCAGTTTCCTCTCTCTCTGACTCCGCACAGGGTCGATTTCCCTACCTGTTCCCTCGGCACACATGACAAGCAAAGGTAATGATCGAAAAGGTGACAGCACCATTTCACACTGCAGAGAAACAGGCTCTTCCCTACAGTATAATATGGAATCGTGCCAACCCAAAGGCCTGGAGAGAACACAATCCTACAGTTTTATTTGGTCGCACTTAATCATTAATTTACAAAAACGTGGAGTGCAAGAAAGTATTTTAAAAAAACTGGGTCTGAAGTCACTAGCTCTGATCCTTGAAGACTGTAGAATTTTCATAATTACATAAAAAGTAGGGAAAATAAAGATCAGCCTAACTGGTGATAGTAAGATTGACATGCTCATCATTAAGTGAAAATGTTAGGTATAAACCTACTGCACTGCTTGGAAATACCAGGGTATAAACCAGCATGCAGGTACCAGGTTCTGAGCATGCTTCAGTATCTGGGTTGTTTTCTGTGGAACAGCTCGTTTTCTTTGAGGAAGGAACAATGTGAAAAAACAGCAGAGGTGTGAGACAGAAGCAGTAAACCGTTCTGCCTCAGTAAAGGCAGTGTTTTTGCAGTGACATTAAACGGATGGTAAATACAGAACAGATGCTCTGATGCTTTCCCTTTTCCGTGCATATTGATGCTACAGTACTTTGTCTGGCCTATTTCATTTACAAACACTTGACAACAAAGACATTTGACAATATAAATGTACAATACTACAAGCACCTCCGCACATGATGTCTTTTCCCGGCATACTGACTGTACTCAATACTTTTTTGTTGTATCAGATTCACACTCTGTCAGCCTGCTGGCATTCATCACTCCAGTAGCTCCACTCTGGAAAGATACCAGCAGGCACAGCCTAGAGAAGGCATTTGCTTGATACTGCATACTCCAGAATTTCTGCAACGTCTATACATCTGTTCTTTCCAGTTTTCACATTTAGGACTTTAAGCTATGGTTTGTCTTTATTTCAGGGCTTGTTATAAGAAGTTAGAAAACAGTGGATCCAAAACTTTTTAAATTGAAATAAAGAATTGCCCAGTGCTCCTTGTGTCCCCACAACACAGCTCAGTACTTCAGTATAATAATAGTTCAGCCTAATCAGCAGTGATAAAACTAAAGTTTCAGACTTGTCAGAACTTCCAGAAATTTGTATATATTGACTGTCAACGTGTCTGCTGCTAATATTAAAAACTGGCAAATAAATCAAGCAAGGCTAACACAACAAATAAAACCAGTAGTTTTTAAAGAAATAAAAATAAACAACTAATTACTGAGCTGTATAGAATTAACTTAAGCTGCCTTCACAAAATTATAGTTGGTGTATTTACAAAGCTCTGCACGCTGCAATAAACACAGGCTCACTCCTGGCAATGAGCATTGATAATTACAGTTATTTGCCCATGTCAGGGTTTTGCTGAAGAGTGATTTATGGGCAAAGCTTAAGTGCACAAATAAAAACAAGACATAAATGAGTGCTCACAGGTCACAGGGCTTTAGGAGATGCCGGCTGCTCCCTGTTTAATTCTCATTCCTATTTTTCACACCCCACCCTCCTCTGGCTTCCAACTGCTTAGCGAGAGCCTCAGGTTACAGTGATACTGAAAATCCTCACTTGCATACAGTCTGGCGGCTGAAATAAAGTACCTGAACACTTGCAACCAAACACTTCTACTAAGTGCATTTTCCTGTAGTTTTAATAACAATAATAATAACATCACTTTATTAACCCTTTCCAATTTCTTGCATTAGGAATGATCTTTTCGCATACCCCAGCTTGCTCTCCATGAGACACACAGACAGGGAGAGAGAGCCTGGGGTCAGAGCACAGGGTCAGCCATTGTACAGCGCCCCTGGAGCAGTTGGGGTTATGGGCCTTGCTCAGGGGCCCAACGGAGTAGGATTCCTCTGCCGGCTGCAGGATATGAACCGGCAACCTTCCAGCCACAGGAAGCAAATCCTGAGCCACAGAGCCACAGCTCCAGTAGTCTTGTACTACCGCTAAACATTTAACACATTAACAATAATATCAGGCAGACACAACGCTGGAAGTTGATGTGGCATTGCCCTTTTCCTTTCTTTTGACATCATCATAACTACATCATTTCCTCAAGATAACCACACTACACTAGGGTGGACTTAGGGAGTGCCCAAACAACACAAACGCATAAAACCTGCGATTCTGTGTCAGTCTTAAAGCTTTAATATTAGTTGTGCACGATTCCCTCTTGCCATTTTTGTATGTCCTCTGGGTAATATAGCAAATCTGCTCATGTGGTTTAACTGGCTGGCTATTTCACACAAGTGGCTGTAAAAGAGTTTGATGGACATCATTACTAGGTGCTCTGGCGCCAATCTAAAGCACTGTGCCTGGACAACCTGCATACAGTATATTCCCCCCCATTTCACAGTGGGCCACCTGGTAGTAATGTTTGTTGGCTTGCAGAGTTACTATGTCAAACAGAAACCGTAACAGCTGTTATTAATGCCAAAGAACAAACACTGTGGGATATAAAAAAAATAAATAACAGCAAAAATCCAAAGATGGACGAACCCTTTAGATGCATACCTATTTCTGAACTCTTTGCCTCTTTATTTCTTCCTAGATTCCCATTTGAGGACACAAACTTAATAAAACACTAACTGCATGCAGTTTCAGCAAATTACCGCAGGCAGCGTTGAAGACGTCTGAGTTGATAAGTAAATGAAAACTTTTACTGAGGAGGAGCGTCTGAACAAGGGCCCTGGGGGCCTATTCACTTAATCGAAAAGGACTGCAGACTACATCACTACTTAAATCATCAACACCAACTGTCCTTATGGTTTTACGTGCTTTTAATGACAAAAGCTTCATTGTCATATTCCTGATTACACCTGCAGTTTCTGCACTAGTAGGGTCGAACGATTGGGATTGTTCGGTTATTTCTCAGCGCGCTCCCACGGTTAAGAGGGTTTATTTTCCTAGTTTTCAGCAGGCCTCAATGAAAGGTCACTGCTCAAATTGTAATGCGCCTTTAGCTGCTGCAAAATCCACAGCCAACAGCTCCTGGTGCTGTCCTTTTAGCTACTGATTTCAGCCAGGATCTTTCAATGCTGATCCAGGAAATTATTCTAGTTTCTTAAATTGCTTGTGGCGTTCTATATGTGCATTACAGCTGAGTAACATAAAAGCATCAGCAATATAGGCCTGAGCCAAGATGAGTCTTTCACAATGTTTAAGATAACATTTTATTTTTGGAATCCCGTGGCGAGGTGGGGTTGAGGCAGGAGGGTACCAGTTATGTCTCCAAGGGCTGCAGATAACTCGTTATCGTTATGGTCACTGATGAGGGTGTGGAAAGGGAGCTGTAAATTCAGAAAGCTAAATCTGAGACACTGTCTGAAGCTGCTCCTTAAAGGTCTTCCTCTCAAGCTCACAGGGAATGTAGTTTTCCGCAGCTGATGCTGATCTCCTTCAGCACCCATGCCCTCATTTTTACCAGGACAAGTTTCCTTAAAACATACTAAACTATACGGGCCGTATATCACATGAGAACACTTCTTGAAGTTTCCATTTCCAAAGCCAACACTAATCTGAGAGAAGGCGATGAGACGGAACTGTCCTGCCTGGAGTCTTGAAATCACAAGAGGGGGTGCAGGAAAGAAGAGAGATTTCTGGGAGCCTGGTGAAGGAAGTTCCCTTGCATTGATGCAGTGAACACAGAGACAGCTGGTGCCGAGGCCAGGTCACCATCCTACCACAGGCCAACTGAGAGAAACTGTTACGAGCACAGCCAGCACCAATTGTCCCTAATCATTCAATCTTCATTCCACACCCTTTCCTCTGCTCACTTCAAACTGACGCTCGGTATCAGGACTCTTTCCACCTCCTGGGTTCTCGGTACTTACGACCTTCGACATCTTGTGCTCCCGAACCCCGCCTGTCGGACCCCTATCCAACTTGTATCGTTTGCCCATTCTTTTGTCTCGCCCTGCTCGGATTCGTGAGCCTGGCTCTCCTCTCTGGACTGGACGACGCCCGGACCGATCGACCGCCTCGTCCTTCTCGAACTTCGTTCACCTCGGACTCCATCGGAGACCTGCACAGGGTTCGTTATACTCGTCGGCACAGATGCCTCCACTAAGGAAACGGACATGACCCAGACGTGGGCTGAAAAAAAATAACAGCTCTTCTCAGTTTTTGGTTTCCAACAGCTCAGCGTTTCAGCTCAGAAAGATAATATCTTCATGGGCCATTATACACAAAGCTGTTGGGCTGCTTTGGAAAAAAAACTCATTCGGATTTCTAAGTACTGTAACTTGTGCCATTTACCGGCACACAAAGTGACTCATTTTTGGAGTCATTTTAAAACTGTGCTGAAGTTCCAAACAAAATAAAATTACAGCTGTGAATTTTCCTTTAATACTGGTACTAGTCTTCCACCTGTAGAAGTTAAAAAGATAAGTTAGGGTGTACTTCCCCTTGTAAGAATGAGGGTTAAATCCAGAGATATTTAAACACCTGCTGTTTTAAACTACCTACAACAATTGCACTATCCAAACATGGAAGGCAGTGAAGGGCTGCCTTTTTCCAAAGCACTTTCCAGAGAACAATCCTCAAACAGAAAACGGGGAACAAATGAATGATAAAGCTTTGTGACATTTGCATCAATGTGCTCTTTCAGGAATTGCAGTGAGTGGGACAGAATCATGATCACAGAGGAAGAAGAAACAGAAGCAGAAAAAGGATTTGAACTCCAGCAGCTAAGTGGCATTCTGTTTCATGCCAGCGCAATTCTAATTGGCAGAAGAAAACAAAGCATTTTGAATCTGTGTGAGTAATTGGAGAGAATGTGACAAATTTATTAGGGAGATATCTTGCGGTATTCTTCACTAACCTCACACAGGTCATTTGGACTGTGCATGTAGAATAGTTTATTAACCGTTATTCTTATCTTATTTGGGATAGTTTTGCAATTGAACAAAAAAAATGTTCCACTTTTTGAGGCAAGGGGATTTCTAGAGAGAACTTATACAGATAGCTAAGGTATCATGGTTTATGACAGGCTTGAACTCTGTATTTTGCTGAAAGAACAATAAGGACAACAGTGTGCTCGTGATATTTACTATCAAACAGGATTGAAGATTAATAAGGGCAGTGACAAATTGGATCGAGGCAATGGGGACTTCTTTTGTGAAAAAGTGGCTCAACCAATTGACCTTGCATTACTGAAGGATGGACCCAGGGTGGGAGGTGTGGTGAATTGATTAGGACAGCATGTTTATTTATTCACATGCAGAATTAATACAATGGGACTTAGCTAACATACCTAGTTTAATGAGGGATAAGACTTATATTTTAATAAGCAGCTTAAGAAGACAATAACCTTACAAAGGAAGGCAGCTAAAGTACGTCCACAGATGCTCCCTCTTTTGTGATGGCTAATACAAAGGAGATTATAATGAGCAGCAAGGCTAAATGGGCCACATTCAGTAGCCTGCACCACATACACTGGCGCACCAACATATCACAATTCATTCTCAGACCCCAAAGATCCGCACTTCACTGGTGCAACTTCATCTTTACAACTGAGAGTCAAGACTGCGAAATTCAAACCTGCCACTGACCCGTGGTTATACGGGTTCCGTAATACTGCGACCACAGAAGTTCTACAAAAACATTACAAACAGGGCATTAACACAAAATTATTACTATCCAGGAAAGTGTCTCAGTAAACAAAATTCCATCACGTACAATTGCCCAGTACTAAAAAATGTAATATTTGTGAATTTAACAGGTGCAATACAATAATGAAGACTTTATCACAAAACCTCACTCCAGATGTATATTATATGTATGTATAGTACAACTGTGTTACACTAGTCAAAGCTCCATCTAAATTAATCACATAATCATTATACAGGTTGCATGGCTTTTAATCAGAGACTCAGGAATGTATTACAACAGGGACTTTACGCTCAACCTAAAGCTTGAAGTTCAAAATGGCTCCTCATGGACACACTAAAGAAAAAAAACAGGGAAGCAGGGAATGACCTTAACCTGACAAAAAAAAAACACAGAAGACACTTCAGAACCTTTTGGTTTTGTTTACCATTTGCTTGCTTCATTCTTTGACACTATTTGCTGCATGTAAAATGACTTAAAAACGACTGAGGGTTCCGGGATGACATACAGTACATGGGATTATTTATATGTGGAGAAGGAAGCCATTTGCCTCCCTAAGACGTGCTGCAGAGCACCATCTGAAAATCACAGAGAGCACAAGAAACTGCTTGCAGTGTAACAGCTCCTTCCTCCATGCAAGAGTAGTTTTACATGTACAGACATGCACCACTAGTTCTGTGCAGAAGCCTGGCTTTGCCAAAGACATTACTAATGTTAAACAGAAATGCCAGAAGGTCATTGATTTCCTTTTCTCCTCTCTACCCCCCCCCCTCTTCCTCAGCATGCACAGGAAACAACTCCTAAGGGTGAAGGGTATGAGTGTGTGTGTGTGTGCATGCATAAGTAAGGGCTGCGATGTATTCAATTGACTTTCTGGATGTGAAACTGCTACAGCGTGAATCATTATTACCTCCTGGGAGCACCAGGATATCTTCTTTCCTGGAGTCAGACACCAACCCACAGAACGAACAGGAGGGCTTCAGAACTGCCCAGAAAGGAAGCACTGCTGGAGGTAATATCTGAATAATAAACAAACCCTGAGATCCCCATTGTTCAGTGTGCTGGAAGGTTTGGACAACAGGCTTAAGAAGTAGATAATATTATGCTTTTTGACCTGCTTGTTCTAGTGCTGGTTGCATTCTCTTACTGTAGGCATGGCCTTAGTGATTTTCAGTGGGGTGCAGTTTTTGGTGTACTGAGGCTGACGACTTCATTATATACAGTTTCTTCAAACAATTTCCTAGGTTGAGCATGGAGGTGGGAGTTAATATCTTTGTTGCACAGGTTTCAGGACACAATGTTTGCAGTGGATATACAGTACGTTGCATGGGGCTCTGTGCTTCTCCACAATACAATGTCATTCGGATTTTGTTCCAGTTTCCAGTCTATCACATGATCTTCAGCAGTGTCTACAAAAGCGAATAAAATACAGCAAGGAAAACACAGCTTTTTATTTATACTCAGCAGCCTCCCGAACCAGTTAATTAATAATAATACTAATAATAATTGCTTACACTTAAATAGCATTTTTCTGGACACTCCACTCAAAGCGCTTTACAAGTAATGGGGATCCCCTCCACCACCACCAGTGTGCAGCCCCACCTAGATGATGCGACAGCAGCCATAGTGCGCCAGAACGCTCACCACACACCAGCTCTCAGTGGGGAGGAGAGCAGAGTAATGAAGCCAGTTCATAGATGGGGATTATTAGGAGGCCATGATTGGTAAGGGCCAATGGGAAATTTGGCCAGGACATGCTAGGACAGGGTGGTAACCCCGACTCTTTTTAAGAAAAGCCCTGGGATTTTTAATGACCACAGAGAGTCAGGACCTTGGTTTTACGTCTCATCTGAAGGACAGCGCCTGTTTGCAGTATAGTGTGAGCGCCCCCTGCTGGCCCCACTAACACCTCTTCCAGCAGCAACCTTAGCTTTTCCATCAAGTTCCATCAAGAAGATCACCTCTTGGACTCTTTGAATCATACAGGTCTCTTTCAGTTTACTTCCTGGCTTGCTCATTCATTTTTGTGAAGACATGCAGAGAAGCCTGACATGTCGCTCTAGGCTTTTTGCTTGAGGCAAAATATCAGCCCTGAACTGGTAGATGGCGAGCACAGTTGAAGACGAAAATGGCATTAAACTGACAAAAGGAAAGATCTTCTGTACTGGAAAGGCAACCTGCACTGTAGCTCTTGTTCAAGGAGCTTTGTTTAAGTGGACAACATAAAAGATGTGGACAACCCCAAAGCTTGTTTTTGTAGAAAAAACAAAGCTGCCTATGCAGAGATGAATGAAAACAGTAAGCTGTACAGAGAGTTTATTAAGCAATTAGCTTAATAATACCCCAGCTAAGTTACCGTACTGTAGCCTGATCTCATCAGATCTCAGAAGCTAAGCAATGCTGGGCCTGGTCACTCTTGAGAGGAGATCTCTAAAGAACATCTGCTCTCTGCTACACAGAATCCCTAGTCACTCTAATAGGGCATTAGCCTTTTTTAGACATTCAGATCCAGAGAGAATGCTTCCTACTATTCCACCAACCAGGATACGGAGGTTCGCCCCTCCTTGGTATTTCAGATTAACTTGGTTCTCCTCTTACTTGACTGAAGATCTTCCCTACATTGAGTACTGGCTGAACACATATGCTTCAGAAGGAATGTAGGAAAAAGACGAAAGTGATTTGTTGTTTTTTTCCTCTTAAGAAGAAGAAATGTAATTTGTGTATACGGTAGCTGTCTCTATGTTCTTTTGGTTAAACTGCCTTGGGATGATGTATCATGAAATGCGCTACAGTATGTACAGTAAGACAAAGGTTAGCAGTATTCATTTGGATTTCCTATAAGATATCACAAGAATATTTTCATCTTCTGGAAACACGTTTTCACAGAGCGGGTAAACAATGGACCATAATGAAGACCTTCATGCCCCCGCAAAACCTTCCTAAGGCACGATCTTGGGAACAACCGGCTCTTTTAAAAATCCATAAATCAACCACCGCTGTCTTAGAATATCCTGGACAACAAAGTGTTACTGTTGCTGCGAATCTGGCACTTGTCAGCATGAAGCCAAAATCACCCAGCGATACTAATCCCACACTCCAGAGTCATGCTACTGAGTCAAATCCCAGAAGGAAATCCAGGAACTCTCCCTGTACACAGGCCAGATCTAGTCTGCTGTAGTTCTGATTACCTCTTAATACAAAATTTTGCAGGATCTGCAAATATCATTGACTTCAGTAAAAATGGAAGAGTAACAACAATAATCACAGCACACTATGCTATTTCCAAGTGGTGTTTTCAAAATACATGCAGGCCAATGAGAAGAAAGAGGTCTAATTAGCAATGTGCTTACAGGGATTTATTTCTCCAAGTCCACTCACATCAAGCAAGGAGCCTTCCCCGTGCTTCTCCTGGGACTGTGTTCTCTGCCATCTGCTGTGACAGCTCAATGCTGGGAGATGTCACTCGGGCTTGATACTGCAGAAGGCACACCTCTGTCCTTTGGTAAATACTTCTGTGCTGGTTTAATCATTTCACCCTACGGCTGACTGGTGCTTCAGGAAAAGGAATGCAGGGCCAGCTAAGAATTTAGTTGTATTATTTTGGTTTACTGTTACTGTGTGTTTGATTTTTCAGCTTTCTGTCTGTAAAGATTTAAGATGTTTGTTCAAAGTCAAATCATGTGGCTTACGATTACGATACCAAGCAGTGTGTGACATTTATCTACTGTCTATTCCACTGCATGGAGAAAAAACAACTAAGAGGCAAATGGTTGGTAGCTAAATTCCTAAAACTCCTGAATAACTTTTTCATAGACAAAAAAATCCATCAATGCACTTCTCAAAGTACTGTACCAGGACAGGTCACGACAGAAGCCACATTCTCACTTCTATTCTTCACCAGTCCCTCAGACACGACTCTGCCCAAGGACCGCCAGCTCGCCTTGAGAGCAGTTTCCTTGACAACTGACAGAAAGCGTACCTGTGCTGCGAGGGGGAAAAGAAATGACGTGCCCATCAGCGACACTGACACCTGATATCAATCAGTGCAAAACAGCAAACAACTCATTTTGAATTCCGCACACAGAAAGGTGATTCCAATGAAGAACGGGTACTATAAACTTTGAAGCAATACATCTGAGACAGTAAAACTCAGCAATGCTGTGCTGCACAATTCGTCTTGTTACAAGATGCCATCCTGCTTCTAAAGTTCCTCTTCTCTCAAGTTTCTTTGAGAATAGCTGTCCTCTATTGAAAATAAAGGAAAGGCTGTTGTGTCACCCCCACTGGCCTGTTCCTATTATCTCCTTTTGTAACTATTTGATATGTTTCATATATTCTGCAGGTTTCCAGTTTGGTGTTTCTGTATCACATCTGTCACTGACCCCATGTGACTCACTTTTAAAACTCACTTTGCAGGACTTTACAGCACAGCACAAACTCCGATCCTGAGACACCTGGAGCCAGAGGAATCAGAGCATGTGACAGGACAAGCTCAGAGACTGCAATTCTGAATTGAAGAACCCCAGCTTAGAGTAGAGCTGACTGCCAAGGTTTGGCGAGACTCCTCTTCTCTTCTGCCTCACTGCATCAGTGAAGCGGAGGAGAGCTGTTTGCGAGAGCACCAGCCATTAGAAGCCATCCAGGTGTCCCTCGCTCAGAACAGCAGTTGCCAGGATGTGAGCAGGGGCAAGGTGCCTTTGGAACAGTCATCTCTGCACTAATTAGCCAGAAAATAGTCCCTGTATGTGGTGGGACAGAGCAAGAGCAAAAGGTTAGCCTTTCCTTTCCAGATCACAATTCTGTAGCAAGGAAGCCTGGTGCTGTATCTTCACTAATTTCAGTCCAAAAGGCAGGCTGCTGTATAATTCTGCAAATCGAAAGATATTTGCACTGCAAGCAGCTAACTCTGCCAACAGACGAAGCCTGTTTTTTTTCCCCCACAAAAAAGAGACTCTAGATACAATTTGATGTGTTGTCTGAGAATCTTAAATCCTTCATCAATATTTCAAGAGTCGCAGGGACATTTTTCAAGGACTCAGACTGCTGCACACACAGACAGCTGGCCTGATGCCTAGGTTTCTTTTTCTAGGAAAAGTGCACAACAAATTTATTTCTTGAAATTCGCTGTCTTTGTAACCTCACTGATCATGTAAAACTTGAAGAGTGGGAAGCTACGCAGCAATCTCAAAGGAGCACAGTGTTACCACCAAAACTTTAGCTGATACAGCAACCCATGTGCGGGTTCCAGTATGAAGAGAAAGGCCCTTTCATTTGAACCAATGAAATAGCAACAGACCTACATTACTTGTCCGCATCAGCAGAGAACAGAAAAGAGTCAACAAAAAAGTATGATCCAAGTTTGAAGCCTGAAGATCAGGGAGAACATAAATTTGCATTAGCAAAGAGTAACATTTTCATGTCTTCAAGCACAGCTGGAAGTATATTTTTCCATGTAACTTTCCCAATGGGAAACACTCAAACACAACATCTTAGCCTCAAAAAAGGGATCTCTCCCAGACTCTCAATGAAGGTTTTCATAAGACAGTGATCTCAGCTCCAAGGCTCCATTACTAAAGCAGCTGTCACATTTCCAGCTTCTGATAAGCACACTCATAACTCAGTTTGGATAAAAATAGAAAATTGGAAGACTAGGGGGTTTTAATAAGGAAAGTGCAAACAAAAATAATGTGCTCAAGAAATTATTTTGATGATGTTGATTTTTTTTGTCCTCAGTCTCGGTAAGGAATCCTGGCGGAAATATCAAAATACTGATGTTGACACTATTTTTGGGACTGTACATCTTTTATTCATTAACTGATTCTGCTATTTCCTGGCCATTAATGTCACAGTCTTCCAGTTTTGACACTCCAAATGTGTGGACTGATGTTTGTACCAGTTACAGGCAAAACCAGATGACATTTGCAGATTATTGTAAGGCAGAATTCCCACAGCACTGAATTAAAAATTCAACACTGCTAGAAGACATGCACTGTATATGTAATGTTTATCATGAGCCACTGCTGTTTCGTAATTAAACTTCAGTGATAGTGACTGCCTGTGGTTCAATTGTAGTTGTTTTTGCTCCCTTGTTTGAATATGCATTTTTCCGATGCCATGCAAACAGAAAAAAAGCAATCCAGTTTCAGTAAAATACAATAAAGAAAAGAAAAATATTTTTTTTGTTCCTTGGAATTTCCAAATATATCAACAGATTTGACAATTCCTGTTTGTTTTGGTCCACTTGTTCTCATTGGTTTACTATGTGGAAAGCTGTCGATAATATTTTTATGTTTAATTCAATGTGTGCTACAGGGAGACTGTATACTGTATGTCTTAATGGCTGATAATTACACCTTTAGTTGCGTCCCTTATGAGGAATAAGCAGCTTTCTAACAATGGATTATACCTAAGAAGGCAAGCACAATGGTAAAAAAAAACTGAACAACAAAAGTACAGTAAATGTAATAATAGAAAATACTTTTGCAAACTCAAAAGCCTACTAATTCAGCAATGTACCAGAATTTGTGCAGAAAACAAATGAGGTTGCTTTTCCATTAACCTTATTTAAAAAATGGGAAGAAAATCGCTTCTGCCACTGCAGCATAGATCCTTCCCAATAATTAGCTATTATGCACGCAGCTCACATGGTTTTTAATGGAATTTTCGAATGCCATCATCCCTATAGACGAAAGATAAGAATTTAAACCAGGATAAGATTATTTCCTATCCTGGAGCAAGGCACAGAGCTTTGCCGTGTACCCTTCACATTTTATTTATTAGACCTCCACTGTATTTATTAACCATACACATCTCTTTTAAACCACTGACGGAATCCAAGATCTGTATAAAATTAAAGAACCACATTAATATCACCAAGACAGCTGTTGCATTTATCCCATTCAAACACCTTGTCAGGCATACAGTATGAAACACAATCTTGCAAGAATATATCTGTGCCCCATTCTGACATAACCCATGAGACATGTGTAGTGTCATGACCGATAAAGCTCAAATGAAACCACAGATTCACCTTCAACAAAAACAGCATACAGACTTATTTTAATGTGGCCTTTCCCTCTGGATTGACATACTGTAGCACAAAGCAATGAACTCTAGGGCAGCACAGTTTTCGCCTCCATTTATCATTTTAGTTGTTCGGTCAGATTCTAATAACAGAACGAGCCGACAAATATAAAGGGATAGCGTACTTAATACTGTGGGGTTAACCTGCCTGACTGAGGAAGTGACAGCACTGGCTGAAGATCAGCCAGTCACAACTGTCACAACCCGCCTCACTTACGAGGAATGAACCAGGGAGGCAGCTGCTTTAGTGAACTGGAAAAGATACACAGTTGTGGACAGCCAGCGAGTATTTATACTACTGTATATCAAAGGTACACTGGCTTGTGTTTTCGGCCGTATGTGACTGAAATGCTTTTAGATGTTACTGGTGCCAGTGACCCAATACTGCTTCAATTCCCAAGTTAATATCAGTCTTCAAAAGAGAAGCCTTTTGTCAGTGGGCCTGTTTTAAAAAGTTGTGTGGACAATGGGACTATCTTAAACCACACTTCCATTACATTTTGCTTGTGCACAAATAGAGTCCCAAACTCAGGCTTTTATTTGCCCCCTTCTCCAGTTTAAACTTCCATTTTTGTACATCAGTGCATTTATCAGTGTATTTCGTTATTTGTCTTATTGTGTTTTTAAAATCTGCTAAAACATGCTTAAAAACTGGGTTTAACCCTCAGCAGAAAAACAAAATGGATGGATGGATGTTTATAGAAATAGCTGGGGTCCTGGGAGGAAATGTATTTTGTTTTACAATGTATTTTAAAATGGCTACAATAGCTTGAATGTGTCTGCCTCCGAAAGGAAGTAACGTGGATCAAAAGTGTAATTATTTTTAATTTAATGAAATAATATGTATATTATGTCCACAATGCTATACAGTATGACTCCAGTCCACATTCTCAACAACGAACATATACAGTATGTAAATACCATAGCACAGGTAAACTCTTGTGAAATGTACTGATAACTTTAATACTTTAAAACTTTCCAATAATGTGGTGAAAATGTTAAAGATAATATGTCTGTAGAATAACATGTTTTTAAAAAGTCTGTCACTAGCAATTTTTCCACCATCATCTTATCATTAAATAATGGAAAGTTTTCACTCTATAAAAGTATAGCCTTTCAGTACATTCTACGTACTGTACAGTATATGATCTCATTTAAAGTCACATACTGCACACAGAGAGGATTTTGTTGGAAAGGTATAAATGGTCTTTTACAATACGTTTTTCCAATATTTTTTAGTTCATTTAGTAACACTGGTTATATTTCAGATTCAACCGCAAAATAGGCAACCTACTGATGTTTTAACATGTAACCATTCATGATACTTACTGCCCTGTTTCACAATTATCAGCAAAAGTAATCTGAACATTGCAATCGTCATTTCGAAACCACTACAGTACTGTAATCTCACCCCTAATAATCAGTGCAAAATTCCTCTATTCTTGGCAACCAGCTTGCTAAGGGCAACCACCATCTGCACAGCAAAAAACTACAACTCCTGTCTATTCATAGTGGGCATCAAACCAGAGCAAGCTAATAACAGCCAGCAGGGCCCCTGGAGAACAACGCCAGCTTCGTGGTACAAAGTGATAACCTAAATCACAAATTTATTAAAGCTTTGTGAAGAGAGACAAAAAAAAACACGAAATCAAGAAACAACAAAATAACCATGCCATGTACCCACACCTTAGTGCCTTTTAAACAATAAGAGTCCTCTTTTTAGTACTGAACAGTCCAGATTTAAATGTGATGATTCATCGACAACCTCTCTTTAATTCAAGAGAGAGTCCCTGTAGTGGTATAACAGTATATGACAATGCTCGTGTTTTTGAGACAGAGGATTTTCTAAAAACCCACTGAGGAGATTTCAACTGTACAACAGGACCTGCACGCGTCAGCTCAGGGGTTTATTTTCCAAAATTTGTCAGGAACAGAACAAAATTGTGGCAGTTGAAATGGAACAGAACTTCAATGTCTTTCTGTGTCAGGGACAGTATGAATCTGTTCGCTAATGACAGTATGATCTGTATCAATGAGCCTGGGAAAAAGCATTTTTTCATCATTTATCATTTGCTTCATAAACACTGTATTTAAATTATATACATATAATTTAAGGATAATACTTCCTTACAGTATAAATGCCATTCTATTCTGAACAGTCAGTAATGACTCTCTTAATGGGGTTCAATGCTGTTACTATAAATCAATCATTGACTGGAAAATAAAAAAATAAGCAGGACTTTTTATCACAGTTAATTGAGAGATATTGTCTTGTTATAGATATTGTCTTTTATTAAATGCCATTTAACAAAATGAGACAATCTCACCAGTATTCTAGATTAAAACAGTAAAGAATTAAAGGATAACACACACACCAGACATCTTCAAGCCAAAAGAGTCAATTCAGAGATTCTTCTTGGTTGTAGTGCTAGGGATGAGACTGCATGCATGCGTCTGTCCTACTAATAAAAAGAATAGCAAAAACAGACTCAAATATTGCATTGAAGAAAAAAAAACATCCCAGGTTTTGCTCTTCCAGATGTGATAATTTACTCTCTTTTTTGAGGAATCTCAGATTCGAATTTCTGAGAATAGACAAAAGCGTGAGCAGAATTGCACTGAGGCCTAGACCTCAGTCAGGATTGGTTTTGACATCTGCATAACAGATTTTGCATATCCACAGCAATGACTGAATTACTTTATCTTCGTTCTGTGCATCAGCTTATCTGGCTGTGCATTGTGGTGCTCCATCTTCCAGGAAAATGCTTGAATGATCAACTCTCCTGGCGCGTGCCAAAGTCATGTGGTTTCTCCATGTGCTCCTTGGCCTCAAGCATTTTTTCCTTATTTGATGGGGTATCTTTGCCAGCAGCTCTTCACAGAATAATCAGTGAGAGCCTCTGCCTTTCATGATTCTCTCTTTCTCTTTTCTAAGTGCTTGATTCCGACACAGTACAGTTCCTCTTTCAGACCGTTCTCTTTACTTTAGTGAGACCTTAAAGGTTACTGTGGAACCTCTCATTTCTTTCTCCTTTAGCACAGGAACAAAAGATGTTCTGAGGGTGGGCCCAGCTCCACACAGGAGTGAGATTTGTTTCCACTGAGTACTCAGCTGTGGTACAAATGAGAATTCAGCTGAACTTGCTGCAGAATGCACATATACACTACCTGATTACTCACACATAAAAACTGAAATAACAGCTGTACAGGACAAACTAAGCAGCATTCATGATGAACAAATGTTTTTTTTTTATTTCTTTTTGAACTCCTCACCCATCTTTACATATATCCTAAAAATGTAATTCCATGTTCCCTTTCAAGGAAGGACATGGAAGACGGAAACCCCTGATAACAATGTATTCTATTGTTGCACCATTATCCATCTTATTCTCTGATACTGACCAATTCACCTTCCTTCTGTAAACTTACAAATCTTCGAGAAAATGCCTGCACTAGCTCTATATACTATATATAGACAGCCTGCACTGGCTCTGTATACAGCATGTCATCAATGCTGCATGGGCTTCTGAGCTGCTCGAACAGTACAGCTGCTCCGGCTGTGTTCTTTGGCCAGGCTGTCATGGGTTCCAGTCTGGATTATTCGGCGGCTGTGATGCGGAGTCACAGTGGCGGCGCGCCATTGGCTGAGCCTCCCGGACAACGGCTGGGATAGGCTGGTCTGGGCTGCTGTGTGACCTGCGGACCGAGGCCTGCAGGTTTGCCGTGAGACACGCAGCTCTCCCCCAGTCAGCAGTGACTCTTCTGTGTCAGAGGAGCTCCCCAGTCAGCCAGGCCGGTGCAGGGACTGTCACCTGAAAGCCCAGGTCTTAAACAACGGGGAATTGCAACCTGGGTGGGTATGTGGGATGTAAAAAAAAAAATAATAATTCTTGAGAAATGAAAAACCAAGCTGTGCAGGTTTACAGGTAGATGCTTAAGTGGGCAATAACATGGATGCTCTCAATTATGCTGGACAAAAGAGGGAAGAACTTAAGCAATCAACAATGGGGCAAACCTTCCTGCGTTTTAAACAGTCCAGGTGACTTTTCTCCTCGGGTACAAAACATTTTAGCAGGGACCTGAAGGCCAAAATTGATACATTATTTATACTAGACACTGCCAATTTAAATACACTCTTTCATACTGATGAAAGGAGAAGAAAAATGTGTAATTGATAGTGGACTAAGTATTCTTTATATTTGTCTGAAGTGTGTCGTTAAGTTGAGTGAAGTCTTTTAATTCCCACAGACAGCCTAACAAATGACTGCAATTATCGACCTAAAAGTTTTATATGACTGTATGAATAATAGAACACACACTGGGAACCAGCACGGGGGGTTATAGACATGAAGCTGAAGCACTGTAATGAGACCACAGTGCTCGGCTGGAAAGGCACTCTAGCATTAGACTACATTAAGTGAAGCAATAAGTGTGGACTATTAATTACTATTATACGAATAAGAATGAAAGAGGGATGTAAATGGTACTGTAGATGTCTGGAAGAACGTTCGAAACAGAACCCTTCCCGTGAGAAGAAACTATGGTTGACTTCACAGGAATAAACAATCTCGTTAAGTTCAGGCTTTGATCTGATTGATCCAGCGTGCAGTTAGGTGTGCCTAGCAGATGCGCACATGGTCACTAAATAAGGCATCAAAGTATAATTAAAAAATCATACTTGTATTTATTACAACAGTATGGTCAGAGCCAGACAACTATATAATTTAATGGCAACCTTTTCCAGAACTAAGTTAAGCAAGGCAGAAAATACTGACTTCTACTGTACACACTTAAATGTAGTAACGTACTGTATGTATACAGTAAAACAACAGCTTGGACTTTTTTATGTTTTAAAAAATGTCTGCATTTCAATACTGATGACTTAGAAAGAAAACCTTTCCTAGATGACATTTTAGTCAACACACCATTTTCTGATTCTATCCTTCATCATTGTTTTTTTAAAACACAAGTCAGCACATGGGTGGAGATACTCTGATGAGCAGAGATCATGTAGCTAGTCAAACAAAACGGAAAACTCAACCAAGCACATGCTATATCTGAAAAACAAACAGTTGCCTCGTTTTTGTTTTGTTTTTTTAATTTTCTTTCAGCTCGAGTCAAAATCGGGTATTGTCTTTGAACTGAAACGAAAGACGATGTCAGGCCAAGTGTCAGCTTCTGCTTCAGCCAACTCTTTTGGTTACAATTGGATTTTGATATTGTGATATAAGATGAAATTAGTCTGTGCAATTCTGTTGTCTTTATCTGTCACCCAGGTGGCACATAGCAATGAACCTTGACCTTCGGCAATGATACAACCAAATGTTACAATTGCTTATGTAAATGTCCTAAAAATTGGTCATGCCAGAAGAGCTTAAAAAGCCCTCCTAGTTTCCAAGACTCATCACACAGTGAGGATGGAATGGCTTGACTTCCAAGCAGGTGACAATTTGGCCCACTGGAACTGTCCCAGCTGGTAGCCTGCCTAGGAAACGTAGGTTTGTCCCACACTCTCCATGGAAACACTTCTGCCTGTTAAAACCTATGGTCACCTGCCCAAAGAGGGGAGCAGCGACCCAGCTCACTCCCCCATACACAGCAGGGGTCAAAAGATTCGGGGCATCACGTGGGTGGCCAAGGCAAGTGCAGACAAAGTCTAAGCAAGCTCTGCGGAAGGGTTCAGTAACAAAGTCACTTTCCAGAAGCCCTTCACAGATCGTGTGCCACAGGAGCAGAGCAGAGCAGGAGTGCTCATAGGTTCCACACTGTGCTGTCTCCTTTCACATAGTAAAGAGGAACCACGTAGTATAGCAGAGGTCACCAATCAAATGCAATGCTTATGTCTTGGTTGACCATTGCCATGCAGTTTTAAGCCCATCTATACAGTATTTGATGTTACAGTATATAGAGCTTGAGACCTCTCCAAACTATTTATCTTTTCTCTATATATATGTATACATACTGATTTTTGCAGTCAAAAAATTGATATGACATCAGGAATATGGAGACTTGTTTGATTTTAGAAATCAGAGTACAGATGGTACAATATATTTGTTTTAATTCTAAAGTGTAACAGCACAATTTTAGAATGCTTTGACTGCACAACATCTTGCAGTTAACAAATTATTATTAGATTATATTAGAAGTACGGAGAATATAAAGAACACTGATTATTTCCAGTTTCCGAATGATTCAATGGTGCTAGAAGCTGGTTGAAGGCCAGATCATTTGTATGCATTGTCACATTCTTTGCCAGGAAAACCCCTACTGTGCACCTGTCGCCTTGTCTCAGAAAATCTCCTGGAAGCAGTGTCTAACTCATCCCTAATCAGTATTTTCCTAAACACTCTCTTACTCTTAAAACTACGCTGAAGGAGGAAAGATCTTTTACAACAGCCTCTATTTCTCCCTCTTCACACACCCTGAGACACCCCTTCAAAGCCACCTATCATTACCTAAAAATTCAGAATATTTGGAATTCTTTCAAAATAATTTTAAGGTAGGAGTACATGAACAAAGGCATGCCAGTGGATTTTTTTTTATAATCAGAAACAAATTTCATTATCTTCACATCTTAATGAATGTAGCCTGTTAATTACCGTAACACTGGAGACACTGGGTGGCTGGACAATATTTATTTTGCTAGTGTGCACTTCAGAAAAATCCCCACAGACCTTCACAGGTGCTTTTTTATGCCACAGTTAAAGTGTTCTCTCGTTCTTTTGGGTGGAGTTTGGCTGGTTGAGTATGGCAGTATTTGATTATCCTGCAAACTAAAAGAAAGATCACAAACTGGGTCTACAGTAGGTAGCCTTTTCCATGCACATTCGCTGTGCATACTGTACTGTACTGAATCAAAAACGTGCTCTTTCAATATAAAGTTCTATTGCAGCACGATTACACTTGTTGAAAATGTATCCACAATATCACCACAGGCTTAATGACAAAAGTACATTTGGTCACAGCTACGCAACAAATCTGTATCTGTATCTGTACATCTCCTAACAGCTTTTTCAACAAAATGGGCAAAAATGGGTGTGGGGAGATCTGGGATAAAAAGATCTTCCCAAAAGTGATGGCAGAGTCCCCTGAATATTTTAACTCATCTACTGCCAAATTTCTACTGGGATACTGTGTAAAGAACTACAGAGTAAAAATTATAAATTAATTTAATATAGTACATTTTTTCTATTTACAGTAAGCCAAGTGACTGCACAGACATTCTTAGCATCATGTTGACCTTTTATTTGTATGACTAATCCACAGCAGTGACAACAGAAGAGGATGCTGTAGATTTGTATGTATCAAGAATCATTTGCACCAGACTGAAAAACGCACTAAATAAACCTGGCTGATGGGAAGCCTGCCAGCTTAATCAGAAGACTCTCGCCTGACAGCAAAGGCCACCGACTGGACTGAGGCTGAGGAGACCATAGCATCACTGGAGGACCTTCACAATAATATTTCACAAGAGCTAGGAGAGGAAATTCAGGAAAGTGGCAATATTGAGACACGTTTACTACATCTGGATGAGCATGATGAAACATTTCGTGGCAATGAAACTGCTCAAGCTTTTTAACGGAAGCATTTTATAAAGAGATGAAAAGATACTGTCATGGCACAGTGATGGAAAACTGAGTAATGGCTTTTTTAAAACGACCTGTGAATAAACAGAGAATGTAGCTGATAGTGGTTTGAAACTCCTTTACTGTAAATGTTTCGGGACAGCTTACAATTCCCTCCAGACACTCAGGAAGTGACTGAAAATGTCTCTCATTTTCTTCCACAGACCCTCCTGAGATTAACGTGTACCATGACTCTGAGAATGATGGTCTGAAATAATGTAGACACTCAGCACCAACCCAACGTGAGAAAAAACAAACAAAACTCAGAAATCTGCCTGACCATGTTTGTGCTGTAATTAAGCAGCGCTTACAATATGCCACTTTATTGTCATTTACTAAAATGGCAAAGCCTGTGTTTTTCTGCATAACAGATGTAACTCTTTACTATGAATACATAATTTCATAACCTTTTAAGCTCTTTCTTAGGATCTACGGCAGCATGACTAGAATTAGCAGCTCCGGTGATAACAAATGGTTCAACAGAATTTCCTCAAAGGTAGCAAATGATGCATTAAAATAGATCTTCAGTGCTATTTGTTCATTAGCTGCTTTTCCGAAAGGTTAACAAATCTTGCTAATCAAAGCAATTAAATGCACAGCAAGATTTACCTTTTCCACTTACAATATTTCCTCTTTAGATAATTAGACTTTCTGCAGAGTTACTTGTCTCATTTTCAAAAGGTCACAGCCTCATTTAAGGACTTCTGGTCCATGAAACCATGGATACTTGCTTCACAGCCTGGTGCTAATAAACCCACCAGAGAGCAATTAATGTCAGGCTCAGATTCCAGTGTTAAGGATGATTAATAGAAAAGGGCAAAATCAGTCAAATCACAGTTCATGTGTTTTGATGCTGAGCTCTCACTTCATTCAGCAAAACGTTATTTTACACATTTCCATTAAAGGGCTTTGACTTTGTGACTGTGTTGGTAAAAACTTGTATTCCATGTCTAGCAAATGAAGCTGAAGAGATAAAACATGTTAAATGAACTCACCAAGGCCCCTGCATTCCTAAGAAAAAAGAGTTGCTGCTCTAATCAACTAACAATTTCATATTCTGTCCTAGTATTGGAGAAATGAGCTACTGTACTTACAACCAAATGGGGTACATGGGCCCCCTTTCTTTTGTGTCTGTACTTGGGCTGCTATTTATAAAGTACTCAGGCGATCGCCAGTGGACTGTGACTTTGCATTTACAGGGTCCTTAAAAGATTATAAAGACCAAGGAGTTACACAGAAATGGGTTTAAGCTTCTAACACAGTGAAAGGGCACAAACAGCAATGAATACTGAATGAACAACCTGGAAGGGGTTATTTAGTCATTTCCACAACGAGCTGCTCTTCCAGCATGACCTGCCTGGAGTCAGTCGATGCTATTGTTAAGAGCGCGTACCAATCAACGATGAAACCTACTGCCTACCGCACCAGTCTTTTGTAACAACAAGAATCCGAACGGAGCACACTTTCTCTAAGACAAAATACGCTTGATGGAAAAACTGCTATGAGGGAGGACTCTCACAAAGGTTAAAAGTGTTTATGAAAAATAAATACAGAAGATCAATTATATCTGTAGCGATGACATTTTCATTAAAATATAATTAACCTCAGTGTTTCTCAGGTCAGGAAAACAGGACGTGTGTTACAGCAGGTGCATTTAAAGTAAGTTAATATTATTGACATTATTGTGTTTTACTACCTGCTTTTGTGTCATTCTGAGTAACCCTGAGGAGCCATTACCTAAAAGTAGGTTGATATATTATTATGTAACTTTTTCAATTAAAGTTGCAATTGATTTGTGTGATTGATTTGTATGCTAATCTCTAATTATGACTTTACAGCACTTTCAGGATTTAACTTAGCTTTCAGGCCTATTCATTAGCAATCACAAATCATGTACAGATTAAAATCAAATGAGTTTTGCTTTATTCTTGCACAAAACTGTGGCACTAAGCCTTGTTCGATCTCTACCACAGCCTTGATACAGAGTTTCTGTTCTGTTCCCATGAGGCAGTGAATAAATATGCCGAGGACTTATAAACAGGAACTTCATTTTGTAACAAAGTTAAAAGCAAAGACTTCCTATCTATTTATTCACTTTAGCAACTGCTCTCCGCCTAGCGCAGTGGATCCCAATCTTGGTCCTGTAGGAACAGTGTACTAGCTTCTCTTGATTACAGCGGAGTTCAAATTCTTCGGGACTAATCGAGGACTTTGTTGATCTGTTGATCTGTTTGCATGTTAAGACTTTTATTTAACCTGTTTCTCTAGTCAATCTTGAGTGTCAAAACACCCATCTTCCATGGTTCTGTTTCCAAAAGCTACAGAACTTTACACAACCTCTCCTCAACGTACTGGCCAGTATTTCTACCTAAATAGCTCAACTGACCAACTGGAACGACCACACACTGATCAGCAGTCAGTGTATCAGGCTCGCCCATTATGACTCCTTGTTCCTTCTGCAGATGCCCAATTGGTCACATTTCAGGTAGCACACCTGTATGAGGGCAGTTCTGAAACACAGACATTGAAACAGGGTTCATAACATATTAAAAAAATCCCAATTAACCTTTTTTAAGAGCTGAAAGCATATTTACAAATATGCTGCAAACAGGAAACTGAAATCAGCTGGTGACTCGACTGCCTGGCAGCAGCTGTACTGGCCACACCATCATGCCACCCCAATGCAAAAGCTTGTTTACAAATGTTTGAGGCCAGTTTTGAGAATGTAAATCTTTGTTACAACATACCACGACATAAATACAGAATCCTACTAAACAAACCCTGTCTTGGAGTTCTCAACAAAACAGACCCCTGAATTATTAAGCTTTAGTGCCTTTTTCAGTGATCTGGAGGAGCACTGCTATTGAAACTGAAATGGTTTCCATCTTCTCCCACCTGTTAGAGATAAAGTGGGTCCCACTAACCGCATTCTGGCAATGACAAATGTACAATGTCACTATCAGGTTGTGCCTGAAGCTCTCTTGCAGCAAGGACAAGCAAGGTTAGGAGAATATAACAAAAAACAGCACAGGATGCTTTCCAACAACAATAAGTTTTGGTACAGTAATTTCCAATACGCCACGCTGAATCAGATTTCAGACCATTCTCAAATGGCAATTTAGCATAAGCGAATCAATGCAAGTCAAGTCAATAACTACAATCCCGATGACTGCAGTTTTTCACTACAGAATGAAAATGTAAGTAGCATATTCCATTAATTCAAAACCATAATGCACACCAGGACACATCTATTTAAGTTACGCTGGGAACAAAAATATAGAAAATAAGTAAGCTAAAAAATACATTCTCTTCTTCTCTATATACATAGATGACTGTATTTACAGTATAGCAGCAGTATATACACAGAAAAAACAAGAACCAATGTTAATCTAGGAGCATATGACTTGTATTCCAGAACAGGACATACTATATCAAAAAACACAACTGGACGTGTAGATAAACTTCGCAGCATTCAAGGGAAAACATTTTTCTGATGAAGGAAATAATGCATTTTAAATTCTATGACTCTTTAACCTGTTTCGCACTTCAGTGCAGCACAGGTTCCTTCTGCTTCTGCTTCATATTTATTGATTCAACAGCACCACTGCCCCCCTCCTCTTCTGCCTGGACAGAACCAGAATCCACCGACAATGGAATTACTGTAAGGTGGGCTAAACCCAAACCGAGCAAAGCCCGTTAAAAAAGCTCTTCGACTTGTTTTCGGATTCCGAGCTGCTCAGGGTGACTGGGAGGGCGTCTGAGCTTCGGTGATTTCCCGCCGAGTCTGGCCGTTTGCCCTGCTTTCCACCTTCACGCGAGGTATCCTCGGCCTGCAGGCCGTCACCATCTGCAGGGCCAAGCAGCCTAGATGCCGGCATCACCAGTCACCCGGAATAACCGAGGACAGCAGGGAGACGGGGGTTGGAGGCAGCACCTCCGTCCATAACCACCGGGGCAAGACATGCCTCTCGCAGTCATAACAACTGGCTAACACACAAACTCTGCACAGGCAGGCCTTACCTCAGCTGTTCTCACCGACTGCAGACGCTCACATCAAGGAATCTAGTACAAGAGATATGAAAAGGCAAGGCCACGTCCAAATACGACATTCTTCGGTAAGGCTTCCTTCCAGCAAGGCAGGTGGCAACACGCAAATGTCTGAAGTTACACTTCCTTCTGGGCCTGGAAGTCAGGTGCCAATCGCTGTCCATTGTCTATATTTTTCCGTGCTGTACTGTATGTGAAGTTTTAAACATATATTTTTCAAACAGGCAGGCCTTAAGGCACTTAATAAAAGAAAAGGCTCCCAATCATATCTGAGATAACCCAGTGTTAGCCAGGATAGGACCTGTCATTCCTGTCACTGAAGCTCTTTCTCTGTGTCCACAGTTTTCATGTAGTGTCAACACCTTTGCTAACAGACGCTACCTTTGAGAAGAGATTCCATTGCTATATTGGAAAGCAATGTTGTAGATAGTCATCCTCTCAACAAACTGCTTACACCCATACTCCACAGACATTTGACATTATCTTTGTGAACGAGGCCTACAGGTGGTGCTAGTGGACCAGTAGGTGGCGCTCTTCCCTCTGGGAAGAGCTGTTCAACCTAGTCTTGACTACTTAACCACTTGACTATTAAAGATCCAAAAGTAGTGCTCCAGAGACTAGGGGTGTTATTGCTGGTGTTCTGGCTAAATTCCACTCTGAGCTTGTTGAATCTGGCCTTCCTGATGTTCTCCATTATGTTAAGTTCTGTTCTCTGTTAGTTTATTAAGTTCTGTTCTGTGCTTACATAGATTTAGTATAGGAACAAATAACAGGTTTATTCCCTGCTGAAAAGATAAGAAAACACAACGTTTCGGCTGAGGCTTTCGGCTGAGGATGTGGCGGCTTTCTTCCATCCAAAGAAGGCTCCACAGGCGAAACATTGTTTTCTTTTCTCTTTTCAGCAGGGAATGAACCTATTACTTGTTCCTTTGCAGCCTAAGCATGCTGACGCAGCTCCCCACCTGAACTAGATTCAGTATATACAGCTTTTGGGCTACTGGTGTGTAATGGCCGAACAACCAATTGGTCCCTTTCCAACAACTTTCCTAGATTTTTAAAAAATTAGAGAAAAATAGTGCTTTGAAAACAGAAACCTATTTCTTCTTCTTTTACTTTTTATTGTAATATAAGAATACATAAATCTCTTTAAGTGGGTAGTTGCGTCAGCAAGCGTAGTCTGCAAAGGAACAAGTAATAGATTTATTCCCTGCGGAAAAGAGAAGAGAGGAAACAACGTTTTGGCTGTGGAGCCTTAAATCTCTTTAGCCTACTGTATATATTCATCAAATCTAGTCAAATACTTCTCAGCCATTTCCTTTCCTTTTTTGTGTGTTTTCAAGGCAGGAAAGTACAGGTATTCAGAAAGTATGCATTGCGTAGGGATTCATCTGTGATCTAATTATCACCAGAAGATGACAGGAAAGAGCTCCTGGATTTAAAGATGGAAACAGACTTCCATGTAAACAGATCCATTACCAGGCATGTTAACAGCCTCTCATAATTTCAGGGTTGACCAGTTTCATTGCTTCATGGAATATTTATTGTCCAGTCAAGCATTACTAGGCTTGGGAAAAACAGGATATGCAAGTGTGACTGGGGCATTTCAATGCACTCCTTTCTTCTTCAGAAATGGGTTAGTCACTAAACCTTTAAGGGTATACATCTCAGAAAAAAAACATCATCATTCAAATACTAAGGAAAAGAAGCGTACACATTTATTATTTCATCCCTGACTAGTTGAGCCTATTATTATGCATGTGTGATTCCCTGCGCTTGGGTGTATCATATTAACTCAGCACTGTAGGAAAATTAATTTATCTCAAAGAATGAAGGGAATGAATTGTTATAATCTACTTAGTACCCTAAGCATGATCTGCTGAATACCAAAATATCCCACACGAAATTATGACAGATCTGATCAAATTTACATTGTATGCGCTGCCACCAAAAAGCAAAAACTATAATGCAAGCCCTTTGTCTTTATTAATGCCAACTGATCGTTTGCAGGGCTTTTCTGCATTGCATATCAGAGAGATAAACATGACAAACGTAATCCATTTGTTTGTGTGCAGACAATCAGAACACGATACTGCACAATTATAACCAAAACATCAAGAATCACTGAGCACCTTGAAAGGAAGAGAGGACATTACACACCACAGACAACTGCATCTGAATACAAAATACCACCCCTTCAGACTTCCCCCCACGAGGTACAAGCTGTGACTGCCTTCTCTCTGTTCTCTTGATTCAGTGCCCATCTCCAGGTCTGTGATGCACATTCTGTCAATTACAAAACAAGGCCCCACAGCTGTGATGTCAAGAAGGCATTCCACTGTGCTTGACAGCCACACAGAACGTCTTCCGTGATCAGAATGTACACAATGCAGCGTTCCTCCAAACACACTGCTCTAGTTCTGCCCTCTCCAGCCAGACAATCCCCTCGACACATCTACGAGCTCCGGCACTCTGGGATTCCTTCTGCCGGTAGAGGGATTTCTTCTTCTGTTGCGTCATTTTCCCCGAACAATTCCGAAAAGGTGTCCAGCTTTGATAAAAATGCTTCTGCTGTCCAGCATTGCAACCTCAGGCTTGTGATGAATATCAATGAAAAGTGATCTGTCTCAGTCTCACGCATGGTTTTCTTTTTTTCAAAGAGAGGAGGTGCCTTGCATTTCTAGTCCAAAGAAGCTTACGAAGGGCTTCTCTCGCTGATCACTGAAGCTCACTGACCGATCAGCTCCGTTGACAGAGCACAAAGGTGGCCTAATGATTTACATGATTACCAAATCTTAGCCAGAAATCGATGTCTGAATACAGTGTCCGTCTTCAAGATTCATCCTGTTAGTTTCATTACAGCTCTGATATGTCTGCAGAGGTATAAATAACATTGCGGTGTGTCACTAGAACTGCTGTCTGAAATGTAACTCAATATTACATCCAACACGTCCATCCCCTACTGGATTAAGAGAACCACAAAGAATGCACATCCTCCATGACACACTGTCAAGCTGAGCACTGTCTTTTCATTCCGCGATCATGCTTTAAAACACAGGGAGTTAAGGGCAAGAAGACATTTATCACCACCTTAATCGAAGCCCAAACCTTTTGTTTTCTAATAAGAAAGGAAACACTGTTAAAACTGTAAGGCATCACAGAAGTATTTCAGAAAGGTAATGCAGGAATCTCTGGAAGTGAGTCAATGCTTTTCTAAGCTTAATGTTTTGTTTTTTGTTTTAAACAGGGCTTTTATTTTTAGACCGTAATGTGGGTTAAACCTTGCACGCTTGAAAACGCTTGATGAATGTACTGGCTCCTGGAGAACACACCCAGCCTCCTAGTGATTCTGAGCAAAGCCCCAGGAGCCTCCAGCCAGCAATGGGGTCACTGTAGCACAATATGCCAATGTACCCCTGATACGCCCATGTCCACTGTGGCAGTTCTCTGGGGCCACCACTGGGATCCATCACCCAGTGTCACTGACTGGTATAGACCGCGCTGGACTTTGTGACCTCTGGGGTACGTCATTCCACTAATACTAAAGGTGGAGTCTTTTACAGGGAGACCGATATTTACCTGCCCTCGTTAAAAGAAACAATTCAGTGTTGTAACAGTCTGCCAGATGTCTTTCAAGAGTCATTATGATTGGAGCCATTCTCTTCAGGAAGAGTCCATTGTAAACTCAGTACTCCAGCTCAACAAGCTCAGCAACAAGCTTCAACAGGCCCCTGGTATAAAAGCACAGAGTAGCCAATAAAAATATGAATGCTATACTGTTAGGGCAAACAACATAATTGCATAGCAACGAGTAAAGATTGCAGATCGGTGTATGTTACAAAAGAAACAATGCATCAATACAAAAGATACAAATCTCAAGTATAAAGACCGACCATGAGAACACATAGAACAAGTCACGTATTATTTTTAAAGAAATATCCTAAAACATAATTTGGTAATGATAATAAACTTATAAGCATTTATTAGTAAACTGTACTATTTAACAGCACGAGTCAAGCTGATAAAAAGCAGTCTTTTCAAGGAGGAGTGTTTTATGTTACTGTTGTCTTCCATAACAACAGTTCTGTGCTTCTGTTCCCTGTTAATCTGCTGCTGTAATTGCTCCTAAATTTTATTACTGTTGCAGGAACAACAGAGACAAGGGCAGCCTATTCATCTTTGCTAAGTTCCTGCACCACGGCCCCGTCCCTCCACAGATAATAAATGGAAATAATCTGGAAATTTGACAGCTGCAATAACGATGTAAAAATGAGAGTGATTCCCAGAAACCTGAGGAAATAACCAGACAAAAATAAAGGGCTTTCCGGTGGGCTATATGGAGGCAAGGACTGTTCTTGCAGCCTGGAATAAACAAACATATCAAACGTAAAGATGCTTATCCTACGGAACTGTCAGTTTCCATTAGGCACCACCACACCCCAGTTATTTAAACACGTTAGGCTCTCTCACACAGAGATACTGCCACCGTCTGATTACTACAAGCACAATCATTGTGGGGAAACTGGTCTATAAGCACGTGCTGCATTACTACATGTTACGGTTTGCCCTCTCGCCTCTAATTCTCTTTTTGACACAGTTTTGGAAGTTACCATGTAAACGGCATACCAAATAGGTGCAAAATGCAGACTTATAATGAACAATTTTCTAAACCTGCTATGGCTGCTGAATGAAACAATGCAAACACTGCTTTATCCAGAGGGATGCACATCCTTAACTGCATCTTCCTTCACATGACATCATTGCAAAATACAAAAAGCCACAAACACGCTGGTCTTCAGTAGATTTTGTTACTACTATTGCTGCTTCTGTCTGAAGAATAAGGGTATGACAATCTGGCCCAAGGATTTACATTTATTCTTAGGAACAATGTGTGTTCATTAATATACAAAACAAAGCTTATTTCTAGAATGCAGGAGCCCTTGCTGTGCCCTGTCACGTTCAACAGCATTGCAAATCATCCGTCTTGTGCACAATACGGTATGGGAGGGTAGATTCCTTTCGTTGAAAAACAAATTCACTAAATACTGTAGCCAAAATAATTAACTAAACAGATGTATAAGGGGACGTGCATGTACTCTGCAAATATACTATACAAAGACATTAATATTTAAACGGATATTTTGTTTTCAGAAAATCACTGGACGTTAAATACAGATAAAGAGTTTCAGCTTTGCAGTACACTAAACAGGGCAATACAATCTGATTCAAGCACAAGAGAACTCAGAGCGTTTGAGTCTGTGAGAGGCAGGATGCCTTGTCTCCCGCAGCAGCCCAGAGGATGCTGCCTGTGTTTATGGCGTTGCTATGGCTGATGGTTACAGCTTGCCTTTCCGTTGCTGCACTTAACAGTTACCAGTGTGGCACAAACCCTTCACAACACCGCAGTGCCAAATGGCCACAGAGACCAGAAGGGTCTGATCACGTCCGATTCTGTTTGTTTTTCATGAACGCGCGTCACACACAAAACAATCTTATCGCTCTCCCTTTTTGATATCACCTCTGGGGAATAATTCATATCCCTGGAGAGCCGCTATAATCTGCTAGCCTTGAGGAAAATAAATATTGTTGCATCTGTTCATCCATCCATCCATCTTCTAACTGCCTCAACCGATTCAGGGTCACGGGGAAGCTGGGGGCGAAGCCTGTCCCGGCTGTCAACAGGATCACAGCAGCAGGTATACCCTGGATGGGACACCAGACGGACAAACACGGACATGCACACACTCACACCAGGTCCAATTTTCCCAGAAGCCAATTCACCTACCAGTATGTCTATGGACTGTGGGAGGAGACCAGAGCACCCAGAGGAAACCCACATTAACAATGGGGGAACACACAAACTCCATGGAGGTAACACCCCAGGAAATGAAACCAGGGCCTCCACGCTGCACGGCAGCAATTACTAACCAGTATGCCACCATGACGCCTAAATATTGTTACAGCTATTTTGAAATAGTTCTTCCATTTCCATCCATGCCTTTGAGTAGTTGGCCAGCAGTTACATCTCACGGTGCTTGGGCACAGTGCAGGGAAGCTCCTTCTTAAAGCACCTTATACCCACCATTTTTCTGAATGACAAAAAAAAAATATCAATAGTGATCAATCTGTGAACGCTTAAAATGTCTCTTGAGATTTCCTGTTTTAATGGAACTAGTTTAAATAAACTGGGACCACAAAGAAGTTTTAACCTTAAAGTGGACATTGCCACACGCCGCTATGACAACCCTGGCTGACACTGTCGTGAGTTTTGAAACAGTAGTCTTCCTGGGGGCCTCAGTTGTGCAGGATTACACAAACCAGACACCACGTAAAACACCCAGACCCTTCGCTTTTTTGGGTTCAGCAGCTGTCCTTGGAATAGGTCAACTAATTAAACCACACTTGGTGCAAACAACTTCCTCCCTTTGTCGAACTCAACAACAGCACTCCTTCTCTGCTGCATGAATAAATAACTTAATTCTCCTGTGGGGGCCCAAACCACTCCGGATAATACATTACTGTGGCACAGATGAAGTGCTGTCTAACCCACTTGATCTGCAGCAGGTATTCCTTGAAACACTCCAGGCACCGTTCCCAGTGATTTATAAACACTGCCCCCACCGTTTCCCGGGTTGCTTCATTAACGAAATAATTCTGCTAGCAGATCCCTTCAGCATCTGCATTGCAAGCCGGTAACGCTACTGCCAAAAGAGGGGGAAAACCGTTTCTGAAGCTCAAGAATTCAAGCGAAGAATTAAAACTGCATACAGCATATATTTACCAAGTGTACTGTACATGACGTTAACAAATTTACAGGCTGAAGAATGCAAGGCAGAGGGTAATACTTGGTATTTCATATTTCACTACAGTAACAGCATGATTGCTCTAAAAAAAAAACCACAAGCTTTCCAGTTTTGTCCCCGATGTGGAACTACACCTACCTGCGATTAAAAAATCGCCTACTACTCGGAAAAAATCTTCCCGAAGCAAAGCAGCAACGAGAAACGTTGTTATCACCTCCCCTGCACCATCCGCACACGCTGGTTTACACAAAGGCACAGAAACACGCGAGTGAAACGCAGATAATCGAAAAGGCTTCTGTATGCATCGATAAAAAAAAAAGAACCGCGCCATCCATCAGAGGTGTTTACCACGAAGACCGGGGGGGAAATGACAGCGAACTGTCAGGTTACCGATTTGCAGCCAAAGAGATGGAGCGGCTTGCATTCGGCAGGACCGCATCCCCAATCATGAAGTCCCTCTCCACTATAAACTGAGAACACCCTGTGCCACTCGAGTACTTTCGGGTCCATCAGGTTGCAAACGAATCGTTAAAGGGCGAAAAAAAAAACCCTTCGCTGTTTTCAGTAACTTACCGGGTCCGTCTGGACTATTATTGCGGGCAATGTGCCGAAACACCCGTCTGGCTGCCGGTACCTCGCAAACAGCTGGATCGGGAAACCGGTTGTTTTTGGCGTCTCACGGCTTACCTGATAATGTCGTCGTTGTGTCCCAGATAAAACTTCTGGCTGTGCTCTCGGGTGTTGTACACCACCCCGACTCCCGCCACGAAGTACACGACCTCCTTGCCGGCGGTGTAGTACAGGTTATTGCGGCACTGGTGACCCCTGTAGCCGTAGACCCACTCCAGTCGCAGCTGGCAGCGGGGAGCGGTCCGGTCCGCCATGATCAATCTGACAATCGGCAATGATCACAGTTACGTTGGGCAGCACAACTTTTCAGATCTTTCCTCTTCAGCGGCACAAACACAACCGGCTTTACACCCTGGCCTGACAGCTAGTCCAGTGCATGTTTGTAAACGTCTGGTCTTTCCGCAGGCATTAAACATTTAGCCCACACCACTGAAACTCTAGCCCTGCTCTTTACCAGTAATCAGTTCTTCCCTATTCATGGTAAAAATAAAATCCTATTAAGATCCAAAAAGTGAAAAGCGCCTTTTAAAATATTATACAATATATTCCTAGTGTCCCTGAAACTTAACGCGATATTTATTCGTTGCTCTCGTATTTATGCCGTGCATTATTTCAGAAAGCGTCTGATAATTAACTTTCCCCCCCCCCCGCCCTTGCTAAAGATCTGCGGTTTGCTCACACCATTGAAAAAAAAAAGCCGTCCCCTTAGAGATCCCCTTCTTTCAAAAAAAAAAACATGCTAATGAGCGTTGAACCCCCCTGTGTCAAACAGACGCACGATTAAATGCAAATGCAAATACACTGGGGGGACACACACACATAACCATAGATGCACAAATTAGTAAAAAGACTGCAGGACATAATCCGCACGCTAATCCCCACATCCTCTCATCAGCCATCATAATTGCACCGTGCCCGCACACTTCACGAACACGGGCTGCAGCTGCTTGCGTGCCCCGCTCTCTCTCTATAAATACAAATTAAATCTAAGAAACATTTACCAAAACAGGCCGAGCGCTGTGTCAGACTGCCACCATTCATAAATCTGCCGGAGGAGAGTCCCCTCGGTGACCCAGCCGCGACGAGCGGAGGAGGTCCGGGCTGAGACCGTCTTCACCGGCAGCGAGCAACCTGTCTCGGCAACTACTACGCGAACAGCCCGTCTCGCCTCCTCCCGGCGAGGACGCCCCGGAATGCAAATTTTTCGTTAACTTCGCGGCAGCGCCAAATAATTAAACGGCTTCCGACCACAGCCTCCCTCGGCGCGTCTCCCCTCCTTAATCCGCATCTCAAATGGATGTTGTTGTCGGTTTCCTTTCTTTTCTTTTTTTTAGAAGAGGGATTTCGGACTCGGTTAGAGGAACATTACGCGTCGAATGATTATAAGCGGGGTCCTGGAGAAAAAAATAAATACATAAAAACAATGCAATACAAGAACAAATAATTAAAAAAAACCCAACAACAAACACACCAAATAACGCCACGGAAACCCTATGTTGCGAAACACATCGGAGACGAAAACTTGACGTAGGGGAGATAGCATTCAAGGGTAATTCCAGCTGGTATCTTTGCGTAATGTTTTCGAGAATAGGTGGTCTGGTTTCTAGGTGAACGCAGCACTTGGTTACCACGACGCCATGAGGGTAGACGCTGTCGGTAAGAGCCGCTGGCCGCAAGAGGTCATGGGTATTGGAGTTTTAAAAAAGCTATCTGCTCGTTACCCGTCAGGTAAATAGGACACGCCGGGGACTACGGCTCCCAGCATGCTTTGCTAGAGTGTTGTCCAAGGTCCTTAAACCAAGGAAACCGAAGATGAATTGAGACAGCCGTTTGCAATTAAAACAAACAGTGCTATCGACGCCGTGGACAAACAAAGAGAAAGCAGAGTGATTCATGTGCACAAAAATCAGAAAATTGCAAGACATAAGTCATTATCTTGCGAAGGTATTACTGTATGTAGGTTTCCTTCGTTGTAAAGGGTAGGTAAAATGTGCATTGCCACTGCCTTCTCTATTTTATTAGCTAAATGAATGCCGGGTTATGGTTGAAACTAATATATTAAATTATTACATGAATTCATAACAACTCATAATAGAAACACGAATGGTTTCTTTAACACATTAACAAACAAATCTTTCGCACGTTTTGTTTTATTCACGTATGTTATCAGTGACTGTTAGTCATTGTGAAGTCATGTCTAGCCTTCACTTTTGCACTATACGATTGATACTATTTAAATCATTATACGCTCTGATTTACTTCAAATGCATCGGTCCAGTTACAGGTTCATAAAATCTTTCATTTTCGTTCTTAGCACCAAACAGTTTCCAGGGGGCATTGGGGATTAAATTACGTGATGTACAAATTCTGTCTTTTCTCGAGAATATTCTCGAGAATACATTACCCATCACAATTTTAAAATGCTAAGATTATCATTTCATAAGAATGTGAATGTACATAAAGTAACCCTACCTAATAATGCATGGGAAATAATTTAATAACATACAGTAGAAAAAAATCTATTGAATTTGAATTTGCCTGAAAACATCATTTCTGCTGCAGTAACCTAACAAAATTGTTCAGCCACAAGGCACCAGAAAACACACTAATAATTAAAAGCTCTGCACTTCTCTGATGATGTTTTACTAATGTTTGTAATGGCATCAGTTTGCGCTTGGTAAACCCAAGCAGAAAAAAGCTTAAAAGTATTATAATTCCAGCTTGGCATTGATGTGCATCGTTTGTTAATACTATCTCAGGTATGAACATCTTTCATTCAAAATGTATAGTAGATCGTCACATTTATTCTTTGTTATTTTTCCACATTCCTGAACTTTGCCATGGAGATGCAGCAAGGCTCATTTATTTCACAAACAGCACAGGCCTCCCGCATGAAATACAGCAGATATCTGCTCACGTAAAGGTCACATAATGGGAAACTAGTCAGATGATCAGAGACACTAATGTAAATGTTAAATGTACTGCTAGTGTGGTCCCCAAATGAACACGCGTAGCCATTAAAAATAATAAAAAAGACTGTGCAAAGGCATGCTTCTTTTTGTCTGTTTATTCAGTCCAAGTAAAAAAAAACGATGAAAAAAAGCCCTGAAGGAATATAATTATATTTACATAACATTTTGCTTTAGCTGACATTCCACTGCAACTAGAGGAGTCTTTTCTGTATGCAGGGCCAGCAGGTGTTTCTCTTTTGTTTAATAGTAGTCCAAATTTTGTCTCGGCTGAAGCTAAATTAGTCTGATGTTCTCCTAAGCTAAATAGCCCATGGTTCAAGCAATTTGCTGGGATGTCAGGTATATTATAATGGATTATGTACTGAGAGCACGTAAGACGACCAGACCTGTATAATGACTTGGCAAATCATGCATGGGATTAATAATGCTAATGTAAACTGCCCAGACTACAAATGGGCTTCAGTCGGCCTCGCTAAATCTTAATTAGCCAAATGTCAGTGCATTTTGACTTGGGGATTTTGTTACAAAATGGAATTTGAACTATGAAAAGATTATTTTAAGAAGCACTTGTATCTGGGTAGCCCTCGAGTTTGCATGGGAAAAAATGAAACAATTTGCCAGCGACTCTTTAACCATGTCGTCCTCGAAGGCATGCCGTGTATCGACTGCGTCATCTGGAGCAGAACGGGCTTCCGATCTTGAATTCCTCTGTTTGGCTTTTACCAGTTACCCTGCTTTGTATCCAACAACACATCTGCAGGCTGAGTCATCTGAGTTAATTACCTCACTGACTGAGGAGACATTGCCAAATGTCACGGTACTCCCCCCCCAGCCTCCTTGATTTGCAAATGAAGTCATTAGTGGCAGATGTTGAATGTAATAATGTAATGAATAAACATGTAGTTTTGGTTTATTCCTAGTACTGTAGACTAATAGATGCCTTGGTATTGTAATATTTATACTGGGGTCTGAATGGAGCAAAGAGAATTCCTAGCGAATAGTTTGACATACAGAATTGCTGTGCTGTGACCACAGGCAAGTATATTGTATGTCCCAATATAGTTCCACACTCACAGCAAGCAAGTATTTTTAGCAAAAGCAGTCTTATAACTTAGTAAGCCATAAATCAGTCACGCCGCTGTTGTGTTTTTGCTGTTACTTTCATATTTCGCTTATTGCAGTATATGCAATTAGACTTTTAACATTTGTTTCTGTCTTGTCAGTTTTATTAGAGCCATAACTGCTCTCCATTGGTCTCTGGTCTCGGTTCTTTAAGTTACATTGCAAGTAAAAAAAAAGTTTTGACCAATTTTATTGACCAGCCACATATTTGTAATTGCATCATTCTGACTTCTGCCATGTGTGGCAAAACAATATAAACAGGTTAATAGCAAATCGTATGTGGATAACTAAAGGCTGTCAGGCTGTGACAAATAAAGCAAGAGTAATCTAATTAAGCACAAATTAATGCATACCTGGATCCTTACTCATGTTCTGTGTCAATGTTGTAGGAGGTGGTGCAGTAACCATTGTTGTACCATGTTTTATCAGACACGGTCGATTATTTTCAAGCCCATCAACCTGTTCACTTCCTGAAATGCTTGGGGCAGTTGAGGCTGGACACGCATGAATGCACAACCGGTTGTGTCTTTGTTTTAGACTGCAGTCTGGAATGAAAATGCTGGTTCCCCAGTGCAAGTCCAAGGGTAGATACACTAGCCTGCCAGTGCCCTGCAGTCCTGCATGTAAGTACCTCATATGTTTCTGGACCTGTAGTTGCACAGTAAGCCAAGGAACGTACTCACTCAACCAACTTCATAACTAGGACAAATTCGCTGGCAAGACTGGATTCGTGCCAGTGTGCTCTCTCACTCAGTAGTATGATCATTGGTTGCATATAAACCTTTTACAGTTACCTTGCATTACTTATAACACAATTGTACTGTTAACCGTAAGCTAAAGTCATGTAACAGGTTGAAAAATGGCTAATATATCAGTGCAGGCTACTTAAATTCAAAACATGTGGGGATTTTTCTCGCACTGTCACTTTTTTCTGAAGAACTGTAGAGAAATTAAAAGGATGGTTAAAAACATGTATACAGTATTTCATGATCTGGATTCTGTTTTTGTAAAGGAATAGTGATGGAGGAGTCCCTCAGTCCTGTGTACCTACATTATCCTGTCTCTTATTTCTGGAAAAAAACAGAGTACTGTAGTGCGTGACCCTACACTGGTGTGGGGGTCGTGGGGTAATATTCGAGCAATCTTCCCAGACTGTTTGGTTGGATCAAAACGATTCTAAGTTATTGCTTATGGCAAGATTTCCTTAAATAACCTGAAAACAACTCAAAATCAAAAGAATGGACAAGGTCTTCAGTGTGTATCCATAGTTATTGCACTGTACAACAAACACTGTTATTAAGTCTAATACTGTACTCTTTATGTTTTGTTGTATATCAGATTACAAGGTTTTCTTAGTATTGATTTGGCCAATATATTAGTGCAAGCTACTGAAATTAAAAATGTGTGAGTTGATTTGACAATGATTAGAAATAAAATGAAGAACACTACAAATTCATAGGGCACAAATGAGAAACTTTATACTTGAAATGTAATTTCTGAAACCAGTTTTATGTTTCCAACTGTTTATAGCACACGTTGTTAATCGTTGTCACTCTACAGTCAAGAGATCATAAAATCACAGAATTAATGATGGGTTATTAGCCAGTTGTTGGTAACATTGTAGACTGACCAAGATACATTCTGCAAATAACTCTAGGGTGAAGGTTAGGCTTATCCTCATCATTCTCATTCATGAACGTTCTCAAGACCACAAGTATTTATCCATAGGCATTTGGGTCAATGCTATTGAAATACATTGCTGTTGGAATGTCCACACACTTTTCATATTTCACCAGCAGTGATAATTGTTGAGTCACATGGTCTCAATACACTCTACAGTGTCTTATGTTTTTCAACATACACTGGCACTGGCTCACAGGACCTTGAGGTCCAATAGGGGAGACTTGTGCAAGCAAGGATACATTTATCTATGCATTCACAGCAAAAAAAAAACAAAAATAAAAAAAACAAAGTTATTTATTACAGTTCATTGAGTTAGATCTATAGATCACTAATCTGTTGTCACATTATCATGGAGGTTACCAGGTTACATTCTGTGATGTGTTTGGCCATGATGGCAAGGAGTGGTTTAAACAGTGAATGAAGTCCATGTTCAGTAGGGCTGTCTTTCACAGCCTAGTCTTGGGTGTCTGTTAGCTTGCACTAATAGGGCTGTCATGTCTGCCTTAAGATGATCTGCATTTGACTTTGATCAGTTAATAAAGCACTACTCTACTTAATGAAGTCCTACCACTGCATTTCCATACACCATTTCGTTACTGACGTCCCCTGAAATTTCAGGCTTTATTACCAGCAGTGTATTGGCACTGCTGGAGAAAATTTATTTTAGAAAGTAATTCATTAAGGTTACACATTACTCATGGAAGGGGTCACAAATCAAAGTTTTTTTTTCTTGTAAAAACACTGAAAAGATGAAAACATTGGAAGGTTACAAGAAAAGCAGGAGAGAGCAGTCGGGTTTGGAGGTAACTTGACTATAGGATTCACACAATTGCTCTAGAATATACTGTATAATCACTGAAGACAGTACCTTTTTCAAATTCATGATACCCTGACTTGTTATTTATTCATTTATTTTAAAACATGTAGCCCAGTCACCTGCAAAGATGGTTTTGCTGATATCTTTTGTAATTTTGTGCCACTTCCTGGTTTTAAGATTCCTTAGCCTTAAGCTTTGCCTTACGGTCACTTATTAACTTCTACTTGAGACTGTAACAAGAGATTCAGTTCAGTTAGACTCTTGCTCCCTCTTTTGGCAACAACTCCAGCAACAGATACTGTACAGGCCTGGGGAATTCCATAAGACAAAATGTACAACATCCCTCAGGGTCTTGCCCACAATAGAAAAAGAACACAAATGCTGAGAGAAACCTGAATTTGGATAGAGCATTAGAATTAAGTCATGCAGCCACTCCCAATGTACAGGATAACAGACTTCCAACAGATAGCACAAATAAGCATCACATCAGTAATTTTGAAGATTTAAACGTGTGCATCTTTCCTTGTTTTTGTTTGGATATCAAGTGATACTGTATGTAGTGAGAGAAGTGCTAAAGTCCATAACTGAATTCAAGGACAGGGAGGAAATGAAAGGTCACCGTCATTATTTTCGTTGAATATGCCTTTTTCTTCTTATTTATTGTTAGCAAGAGGAAGAATATCCTTGTTATTTTATTTTAGCGATCCCGATTGCATTCTTTCCTTCCCAGTTATGTTCATTGATAAAGCAGTCCAGAGGAGACAGACACACATGAGGATGGACTGGGAGGCCTCGGGTGGTGCCACCCGCTCACAGTCTCTCTGTACCCACTGGATGACCGTGGAAGAGTGAGATAAGATCAGATCACTTTATTGGCCCTATACAATTTCCTGCATTAGGAACTTGTCTTTTCACAGACCCCAACTTGCTCTCCTTGAGACACACAGACAGGGAGAGAGAAGCTGGGGGTCAGAGCACAGGGTCGGCTGTTTAAACAGCCCCCCTGGAGCAGTTGGGGTTAAGGGCCTTGCTCAGGGGCCCAGCGGAGTAGGACTCCTCTGCCAGCCACGGGATTTGAACTGGCAACCTTTCAGCCACAGGCGCAGATCCTGAGCCACAGTGCCACCGCTCCGCCCTCCAGAGTAGCATTGAATTTACCTTCTAACAATAATGATCGCTGTCGAGTGAAAAGCCCAGCACATCAGTGAATTACCTTTCCTTTTACTACAGCACAACTCAGCAAAGCTTTGGCATTTAGAATACAGAGAGCACCTTGTGCCCTCCTTGCATGGGGGATGATTTCATTCTGAGAAACTCTCCTTTCTTTTAGTTTTGACCCATACTAACCCTGTCCTTGAGAGAAGTTGCAAATGAATGAACCTATAAATAACATGGTTTTTAAAGAGCGGCTATGCACGTACCTTTTGCATGTATTTATACATCAAAAGAAATATTTGTTCTTTTCTTGGCAGACTCAAAGCTGAAGTCACAATCTGAAAGCGCAGATTGTTAATGTATTATTCATGAAAATCCTTCTCCATCTTGCTCCTAGCTGCTAGTAGCCTTGATGGGTTCCTGGTGAGCTTTTTGGAAGTCAATTAAAACTAGACAGCAGGGTATCAGTAATCCCCTAAATAATCCATCATATGCAGCCAGTCTTTAATAAAGCAATCCAGTCTCCTTAACACTTAAATCTGTCTCCAAATAAAATTATTTGCATCCTATTTCTGCCTTATTAAAATAGCTAAATCTGAGATGCTTGTTTGTAAAACCACATTTCAATCCCTTGAAAGGTCTGAAGTCTACAGCTGTCTTCAACTGAAAGAATTGAGTATTTTTTCATATTTAAAGAAAATATATACTGTATATATATATTCTGAGGTCTATAATCATTGAGCTCTGGGAGGAAAAAAAATTTAAATGGGAGAACACCATAATGTCTATAGGTTCTAGGAGTAATAAAAACATTATGCTCAGGAGCTTAACGGCATTAGAGTGCCAGCTTCAATACACGACCTGAAAAAACAACCAAGAGCAGTGCAGATGACCTTAACCTGAATAGCACAGCACACAGGCCCACCGCAGAGAAGCAGTCCGCCTCACAGTAAGTCACACCGTAGCACTCGAGGTGCTGAATTCCAGTCACAGGTTAACCCCCAAGCACACTCATGCTTAACAGGGAAACGCCCCAGGATGTCATTGTGGATACACTCGTGATTCGTCTTTTCCTTGGGATATTATTCAGATTGTGAGTTAACTTAAAATTCATATATGTATGCCGTCAGACTGCAAGACTTACTAATAGTAGAAGGGGGACAAGGGCTTTGCATGCCTCCTTGTGCATCTAATTTATAATGTAGAGAAATGCCAGTCAGTCTCCACTTACTTTACACAGTACAGATCCAACTCATGAAATGTAAGCAAATATACACAGGGAAATAGGCAATCTGCTCTTTACCTTAACTACCGGGCAGCCCCAGTGGGTAGTCAGCACAATCGGGACAGCTTTCGATCGATCTCATCTGGGCTGGCTGTCACCTTCAAAGTCTGACACCCATCTCATGCTCAGTCCTCACAAAATCCCTCCTCCTGCGATGATACAGTATATCGCACATCATCAAGGACATCCCCAACAGCTGCCTTGTGTATTTACATCAGGGGTCTCAAGCCCTGGTGATCCTCAATTAGTACAGTAGGTCAACCTGTTCATGATTAGGAAGATGTTTAAACTATTGATCTATTAACCAAATAATCAAGTTTAATGCAGCAGAGTGTGGTCCTCAAAGATCTTCTGTTTTTTTGTTCCAAATGACTTAATTGAAGACCTCACCTGTTGAACTGCCCATGGTTAAATTGCTTCTTAGAGACCCATGACTTGTTACCTGTGAAACCTGCTGGACAGGGGCTCTCCCAGCCCTTGGCAGGAGATCCCAGCAGTTCCTCATTTACAGACAGCACCCGAGTCAAATCCTGGACACAAAGATTCATTTCACAGACACGCTAATTTTTAAAAGCATTTTAATGACATCGCACATATTTAACGGAGAGGGTAAAGGTCTACAGGTGCAGATCCATATATCTGAAAGCCACGCCCCTTTTACTACACGGCTACAGGCCTGGTCAATTGCAAGGAGTTCATTCCTATCATGTCGTTTTTTTTCTTTTGATTGTGCAATAAGATGAAAATTTTCATTACAATAGTTACAGTGACAGAGAAATGCACACTATGTATCAAATAGCAAGATAATGTAGCAAAAAATTATAACACGCAGTGCTATAGCCAACAAGCAAGCAACCGTTTTGAGTAACATTACTTTTTTTCCAGTAAATGCTTTTTTTTTCCACTTGTCCACTTAACATCGATGCTTTAAAGTGTTTATTATACATCTAGTTTTTTATACTCTGTACTAGAATTATTTGAAACATACATTATAATGCAACTGAAGAACAACAACAAAAACAAAAAAGAAAACAAAAGTTCCAAAATTACAGATTTAAAATTTATTCAGTATACTAGTCCTCCTTATATATTCACCATACTTACTGGTCATAATCACTGTGTAAGAGCCCAGCACGTATGGTTTAGTAGCTGACACTTGATTATTATGGGTTTGTATCCAAATTAACACATGGTTATACTAAGTATTAGCAAAGACGATACACCTTCGTGAAAGCCTATAGTGGATGGAAGGTTTATTAGTCAAGACCCAGCATAACTATCTCATTAAATGGAATTCAACATGAGTGTTTTTATTATATTGGAATTTTACAGAATCAAAAGGAATTGTTCTGAAGCACCGCTGCCTTGCCTACCAACAGCAAAAAGGATGTAACTGTGTTTTCAAGACAGCCTCACAAAATTGAGGAAATGCTTAAATATCCAGACCCTAGAAACTACATACATTTTATTGAAAAAAAAAAATTCGAAAATCAAATTGGAAGAAAAAAATACGCAGAAAAACACAAAACAAGAAAAAAAGGTAACTGGTCCTGTTTCTTTTTGAAGTTATTTGTTTTTAGGATGGAAGCTGCCCAACGCACCTTGCACCACAGAGCTTATAATTCTGCCTTTTTTTTTATTAGTTTCTAAAAACTCGCCAGAAGTTACGTCTAACACCAATTTTGAGGAACTTTAGGCACAGAGTGTGGTGTACTCGTTCTGAGCTTGCATGCTGGAATTTCACTGGAGATGGAAGAGGCGTCGCGCCCGCACAGCCTGCTGGGAAGGCCCCCGGGGCTCCGCTCATTTCTTCTTGCTGAAGAGGCTGAACCTCTTCTCCTTGTCCTTCTCCTTGTCCTTCTCCCTCTTGCCTGGACTCGACTCGGTGGTCAGGGTGACGCTGGCGGGCAGCGTCTGCGCCCGGCTCGAAGCTGGGGTGCTCTGGCCGCTGGGAGTCACCTCGGACTTGTCGCTGCTCACGGCCGTGGAGATGGCCTGGATCCAGCTGTTCATTTCCTCCTGCTCAGGCCGGAGACACAAACACATCGGCATTCGGAAGAGCTCGAGCAGCACGAGAACGGGCAGGCAAGAAGGCAGCTCTAAACGGTCTTGTGGATGGAGCACCAAATGTTAAAACATAACTTTAATCAATGTGCGTCACTGATTTACAGGCGAGGTTTAAGTGGTACACTGCGGCTGAAAATTACATGCGTCTAACTGGAATTTCATCTTTAATTCCCACCCTAGATCAGCCATCTCACATCTATACATGATGGTATTCCTCCTGAGCTCTCAGAGTCACCACTGTATCACAGAAAGGGCAGTTTAACGCACTATACTCACGTCATCTTTGGCTTGGAAGAGATACTCGTTTCCATCAGTCACTCTGTTTTAAAGAAAGAAAGGGAGCAAGACTAAGCCAGATGTTTTTTTTTTACCACCTTGTATTGAAACATATTTTGAAGCATTGGACCACATGGACTAAAAGATTAATGCTATTTAGCCAGCCAAAGCAATGAATAAACCTCCAGAACAAAACTTGATATTTTATTGTGGTCATGCATTTCAAGTGGTTTAAAACCGCAAACCCAACACTATGTTAATTCATACAGCATTATATTAATTTCAGTACTTATTCCTTAATATGTACTTGTTGGGCATGAGCCAGAAATGGACAAAAACGTGCCTTTCTCTTGATAATTTTGACATGAGCAGAAAACAAGAATGAACAGCGGAAAAGCATGAGTTACATGACTTGCGATCCGTACTCCCTGTGTTTTAAAGTTAATTTTCTTACTGCAATGTGCTGTCTCCTTGAGTCAGTGCAGAAAGCGTTACCTTAGCTTGAAGACATGCTTCTTCTTCTTGTAGTCCACTGCCACCTCACACACTGCGTCCTTCAGGCTGATGGGAATTTCGTTATGATATGGGATGCCCTGACTAGCGTTCTTATTGTCTTTGTAGAAACCCATTTCCTGGTTGTTTATCACACAGTATACATTATGCCAGGATCTGAAACAGCACAAAAAACAATCTTACACACAATGAAATACAGACCAAGTGCTCCTGTGAACTTTGTGTTGTAAATTGGAATATTTTCAAGAAAATTCATAATTCAGTTTGTAAGTCTATTGTACTTCTTTAGCAAATAAAAACTTGCATTTTGTCATATGCAGAATCATGAGTTCCACAGGGACAATCTCATTTGTCCCCATGCCATTCAGTTTTATTTAATTTAAATCTATATTTAACCAGAAATGTCATCTGAGAACAAACACTGACATCAATTCCCTTGCCAAGAGGCTTTCCAGTGCTGTAGAACAATCACACAAGACGCATCGATAAATAGAAACAATCAGATTATAATGCAGGGAACGAAACTGGCACTTGAAAAATGTGCAAAGGATCGGTCAACACTGATTTAACTATTATTGTCATTCCAGTTGTTGTATGTGGCAGAGTGAAAACAACTGTGCTCGGAAACAGTACTCATTTGGTTGATATCTAGACTGATAAGATCCTAGATTGTAAGATGACACTGAGAGCTGCAGTAAGGTGTGAGTGTGCAGGGAGAGTGATTTGACAGTGAGAGCTGCAGTAAGGTGTGAGTGTGCAGGGAGAGTGATTTGACAGTGAGAGCTGCAGTAAGGTGTGAGTGTGCAGGGAGAGTGATTTGACAGTGAGAGCTGCAGTAAGGTGTGAGTGTGCAGGGAGAGTGATTTGACAGTGAGAGCTGCAGTAAGGTGTGAGTGTGCAGGGAGAGTGATTTGACAGTGAGAGCTGCAGTAAGGTGTGAGTGTGCAGGGAGAGTGATTTGACAGTGAGAGCTGCAGTAAGGTGTGAGTGTGCAGGGAGAGTGATTTGACAGTGAGAGCTGCAGTAAGGTGTGAGTGTGCAGGGAGAGTGATTTGACAGTGAGCTGCAGTAAGGTGTGAGTGTGCAGGGAGAGTGATTTGACAGTGAGAGCTGCAGTAAGGTGTGAGTGTGCAGGGAGAGTGATTTGACAGTGAGCTGCAGTAAGGTATGAGTGTGCAGGGAGAGTGATTTGACAGTGAGCTGCAGTAAGGTGAGTGTGGGAGATTTGCTCCTTAGGTATGACTAGAACGTAAAGGATCAGGCTCCACCTGCTGGACGCCTTCTTGTTGTGTCCCTCCCACTCATGCTTGCGATGCAGGAAGCCCTCCATCTGCGCGGAGGGGGAGTCCGATTTGGTGGGCAGGGAGGAGCCCTTGGTTTTCCGGTCCGAAGTGGGAGAGGGGATAGGGCTGGGCTCCTTGGAGCTGGACCTGGGCTCAGCGACTCCGTTCACAATGTCGCCTCCGTCCACTGCATCCGGGCCCTGCAAGTCAAAACCCCACAGAGGACAGTCCTTAGCGAGAGAGGGAGGTGGACAGGGAGTCGAGGACGAAGTGGAGGAGAGAGAGAGAGCACTGTGCCAAGCTCACACACAATCTCATTTGACAGGGATCATGCGCAAAAGGATCAGAGGCTGTGTATAAACATTTGGTTTTTCCAGAAAAGCCGTCACGACAAGTGAGGATAGCTATGTATACATATGCTAAAATCTCAACGATGTCTAAAGGGGACAATAGTTGAGTGAGCACCACCTGTTGAAACCAAATTTCTAGGAAATACTTATAAAAACGCCCCTTAAAGGGTTAGCTTTAAAGACCGAGTATTAGAAAACATTATGGAAGCATAGAACAAAATGGCAAAAAACAAACTTGAAAAGGATATGGGCATTTTTTCGTGCTGTGTAGTTTCAATGTGCCCCTTTTAAACATTACGTACTTGATCATGAAGCTCTTTGTGACTGAGCACTAACAAGACTAACCCACAGCTGAGACAGCATGGGCTGAGACAGATCCCTCTTCCCAGGTGTCTGGGAGCAAACTAAACTATCACGATGCCAGTACAGCAGCCTCTAATTGTTAAATCTGTGATCCATTTAACAATTATGCCCTAGGCCCAAACCAGGAAGAGAATCACTCGGGATGAACTCTAGAACTGACTCATCCCAGCGAATGACATGAGGCTCCTCAGTTCTGTAGTTCGCCGATTAAAGTATTAGAAGGAGTGACAACAAAAACTTGTTTTTAAAGTTTCTTACTCCATTCCAAAACGCCAGCTGGTTTTTTGCCGCTGGCTTGGAAATGCCACCACAGGGCCTCCGGTTTTGCAATGGCCAGAAAAAACTTTAGGTGAACCACAACACCAGTGCATTAGTCCTGTCCATGTGTCACACAGACAGCTGAGGAGACCTGTCCACCCCCTTACAAACTCATACTGAAGGAAGAAAAAGAGTGGGGATGGGGACACCTCAGTTAGAGAGCATGCAAGAAAGAAAACAAGAGTTGCGCATGCATGTGATTGTCACCATCAAGGGAATGTCACTGAGACAGCAAGGAGAAAGCCAGGAGGGGAGGAGAAGACTGCGCAAAATAAGCAATTGATTTAATTGCTTGTCATATGACATTATTTTAAGAATCATTCATCATTATTATCATCGTCAATAGGAAGGAAAAGCAAATTTCTGTTAAAAGGATTTAGACACCACAGCCACTCAGAGTCTAACACAGCTAATTACCCCAGTACAGTGACCCCCACCGAGGGCATGGCCAGTCCTGCGCTCTGGGGGTCTGTGTGTTGCCTCCAGGGCGGCGCCGCACTCGTATGGGCCTAGCGAGCGACTCAAACTGTCCGACCCCGCTCATCGATGAAGATGTCTTCTGAGGCCATCGGGCCCATAAAGCTTTTAGCACTGGAATCCTTGTGGTGCTTCCAGAATAAAGGTCCTTGGATCCAGTTTTTCCCGTTTTCATCGCTATTTACCGTTTCTAAGCCTTTGAGAGCAGCTTACAGGCTCATATTATAATCCCAAGTGACAGCAGTAACACCAGGCCTGTCACAAAGCTACATGGCGAAAACAGGTTGTAGTGTGATTACTGAAGCCACTACTTCACACCATTCAGCAGTTTGCAAGAGACTGTAGTATTTTTAGACGTTTATGGATGAAAGGTCTCTGATGTAAAATAAGTTGCATGGGAACAGCCAGATGTAAGTACTTATTAATGACACTTACTCTTTGACAATATATTTTCAGACGTGTCAACTTTCAAACTGAACGATTTAATAAGCTTGTTATCGTTAAATTGCATTTTTATCTTCACTGACAGTACCAATAGAAAAAAAAAATCAACTGGAATCCACCCACAAGATTCCTTGCTAACAGAACTCCATGTGTGAGGTTTTTAAACTGACCTAACTACATTACAAGAAAGGGACAGTACTGAAAGATTTTGGCCAGTTTGTTTTCAATTTTTTTAAGCTGACAAATCTGATCAATAACCTGAATGCCATTTAGTATTAGTCATTGATTATAACGGCAGCTCTCTACCAATAAAGATAGTTATTGTAATCACAGCTAGTTATACACTTTCTCCTGATCTAGGTAAAGTGAGTTATCACCAATAATGCCAAGCTACAGGTTGATTAAAATAAATTAAAAAACAATTTACACAGCAAATGAAGTCAAACACTGCCTAACTGTCACTATGCTGCTGGCAGACTTAGTTATTTTACACTGGATTACTAAATAAAATAAGGCATATGCAATATACAGTATGTATAAACAGTCAGGTATGGGACAATTAAACCTCATGAACAAACAAAGGTTAATCAAATTAAAATGAAAATTAGCAACAGTTTAATTACAAACATGCAAAACAGTGAAACTAATGGTGATGGACAATAAAAGACGAACAAAGTTATTTCAGGAAAGCAACACAGGTACAACCAGAACACATATACAGCGAAACTGATTGCTATTAATTTATTTCTGTGCAAGTTACTTTTTTCAGTAAGTGGATGGTTCTCAAAATTATTAAAATGTGACTGAATACATGCAACAAAGCCTCTGGTGACACAGAAGGAAAAAAATAAACATCCACTGCAAGAATGCACAAAAAAAACACATTTAAATGCAGATAAAACAAATGGAATCGAATGCTACGTATTACAGAAATTAACTGAAAAATAAAAATAACTGCATCAGAACTGAGCACCTAAAAACGTATTCTTGGCTCCATGGGATTAAAAAGGTGGGAATGAGCAGACACCAGCATATTGGGATTTTGAAGTCAGCAAATGAGCTTGTCCCTTGTCTTAGTTTCTGCACTGCATCACAGCAGGCTAGGTTAGCTCTGTGGGCTCTCTGTTGCAGTTGCTGCTTAGAGAGTGATTTCAATTCCACCGTTTTAATTCAGACTCATTACTACCACTGAGGAAGCCTGGCCACATACAAATCTGCATTCAGCATTATCACTTTATTCTTTCTATTACAGTGATATAAAGGGCATTTGGCATCAATTGCATTGGCCCTAGAGCCTCATTTTAGCTCAATCAATTTTATTCTCTATAAATAATAATTAAACAATTCTTTGTGAATTATCAAAGGTGTAATTATCCTACAGCACATGCATCTAGCTTCTGTTGAAAATTATATTGTTGGGATGTGTTGTTCCACAGCTGGCTCATGCTCATCTCTATGCCAACATCATTTATCAGCTGTAAACTGCACAGCTGAACGAAAGGGAAAGAGGCAGCAGAGTTAGAGATCATCACCTGAAACTCTGCTGGAGGGCTTGATAAGGCTAAACACTCCATTTTTGGGACACTGACCTCCTAAAAAGCAGCTCAAGCCTTGTTCTCGAATAGATTTTTGATGTTTTAAACTGGGGGTCGTGTTCAACCGCAGTCAAGTTTAAAGGAGAGTCAAATGACAGAGTAAATGCCAAAAATATGCAACACTAGAAATATCACACATATGAAACGTCTTCTCAATTTCTCAAGCACAACTTTCCTTTGTTCTTAGGAGCATTCTGTGAAATGTTTAAATTTGACGTTTGGAAGTAACATCAACATCAGTGTGAATTAAAAGATGTCTGAGGGAGCACAACTATTTCCACATGTAGAAACTGCTACTGAAAGGAAGGGTTAGAGACTTTCACTGTTGGACAGAAATCTGGAGCCAAAAATATGTTTCAGGTTTCAGCGACTGTCCAAACGACAGCTTGATTTTGGTAACAATATATGCATATTTTTCAAATCAGTAATTTGTCATTCCACAAATTGTGGTATTTCATTAAGTTACATCTGATTAAGCTTTTAGGAAAAGAGAAGAAGGACGAAAGAGACAAAAAACAAATGGAAGCAGAAGCAGCACATTTTTGTAGGTTTTACTGAGGTGAAGGGGTCTTTATAGACATTGCTGACAAACTAACCTTCCTACTCTGAATCACCACAAACATACAAAACAAAAAACTCCATCTAATTATACTTTAACACACCAATAACAGAGTTAAACACGTGGGAGTCAGGTTTGTCAATATATACCTATAATGACTTTCTAGTGTGTGATGGTGCTGTACGAAATATACACCTTACCTAACCTAATGTAAAATACTGCATGTCTCAGGTCTCTCTGCTACGTGATGATGTTTAATTCAGGTAACAATATACATTGTATGTATATTTTCCATATTATATTCACACATTTAAATTCCTAGTTGATATGTGCTTAATTCATCATTAAATCATTGTTAATGCATCTGATTTCCTTGGCTGATTAAAGGCACGTGTGTTTTTTTGCGTCTCCTTCTTACACAATGGTTAAGGTCATCCAGAACATTTTGTGTTATAAATTAATACCTGTTAGGCCATAAAATACTTCTTCTAGATTGATTTAAGGCTGTGATTATCTTTCCTATAAAATACAGCAACTCTGTGTCACAATAACTCTATTAACTGCATACCATTAACTATTAATAACATTAGCTTTCAATCCAGGCTATAGTGGATCATTTTCTTAACCAGGAGCTGCAAACGAAAACTGAGTTACTCTTTAGGGAAAGCATTTCAATTTTTTTAAATCCCTTTTATGCACAACACCACAACTAAAAGGGTGTGGGTTTTACAGGAGAGCGGCAGGCAGATCCACACTCTGTGCTTTGCGAGAGATGAACTGCGGAGGAGCAGGGGCAGGAAAGAGGGAGGGCTGGGGACTTGGAGCCGACAGGGAGACCCTGACAGACTGGCTAACGGACGGACAGGAAGGGGTCACAGTCCGGAGAGCCCCGCTCGCTCGCTGCCAGTCCGTCTGCTCTGAAAGCTTTTGTAGTTTTGGTAGGTTTGGGAGCGGTAACTAACCCGTGGAGACTCCTGGTCTGATGGCAGCCCGTTCTGAGAAACCTGCTCCCCTTCTTTTCCATCCCTGTGAAGACACAAGCAGGTAACCAAGAATATAATTGCCCGTTGTCTCTCACCATTAGGTTACAGTCTATAGTTAGGCCTCCAGAAACACAAGGCAAGCTTTGCACTTGCCTTGGAATTGGAAGCAGGCGATTGGTTAATTAAATATACCACCTGGGGAGAAGACTCACGTATTACTTTGAGTAAAATTATAGTAATGGTATGGTCTCGTGCCCTGCCTTCTCACTATTGTTCTCTCTCAAGTTTCTCAAATTCCAGCACTTGCCTTTTTAAGGAGGTACGCAAATGATATATTATTGCACTCAAGTATAAAATATTAAAAGGGTAATTCTGTGCTTTGCTGTCTCCCGTGAGTCCCCAAGAGGGGAGATCTGAAATCTCAGAAGAGTTCTGCGCTCGGTCTGGGAGCTGTGGTTCTTTGGGAAACAACACACAGAGCACTCAGCACGTTGATGTGAGCAGGCCTTTCCAAAATCACACCGCGCAGACGACCTGTTTTCCACACAGGGCTCCTTCACTGTAGGTGCATCAGGCCCTCTGCAGGAGCACCAGGCTGTCAGGAACAGTTGTGTTTGGGTCCTGCTCAGTGCTGGGCGAGTCGTCACAGCAGGGTCCTCTCCACAAGAGGGATGCTCATGGCAGGAACTGTCCGGCAGATCCACTACACTGGGGCACCCCTCACTGGGGAACTGGGGGCGGTGAACTGGGCGAGCAGCCCCTTACCACTGCTGATCCGGCTCGGACTCCTGGGGAGCAGGCAGCGGCTCTGGGGATGGGGGTTTCCTCCTGCGTTCCTCCTCCTCCTGCTGTCTCCGCACCTCCAGCAACTCCAGCTGCAGAGACAGCGACGCGTTCATGTGCAGGGCGGCCAGACAAACCAATTACCATATCTTACACTTATATAGCGCTCTTCTGGACACTCCACTCAAAGTGCTTTACAGGTAATGGGGATCCCCTCCACCCCCACCAGGGTGCAGCCCCACCTGGATGATGTGACGGCAGCCATAGTGCACCGGTACACTCCCTACACACCAGCTCTCAGTGGGGAGGAGAGCAGAGTGATGAAGCCAGTTCAGAGATGGGGGATATTAGGAGGCCATGACTGGTAAAGGCCAATAGGAAATTTGGCCAAGACACTGGGGAAACACCCCTACTCTTCTCAAGAAACATGCTGACCACAGAGAGTCAGGACCTCAGTTTTATGTCTCTTCCGAAGGACGGTGCCTTTTTACAGTATGGTGTCCCCCATTACTGTGGTATTAGGAGCCACACAGACCGCAGGGTGAGCGCCCCCTGCTGGCCCCACTAACACACCCCCACTCCCCCTCTTGGCCCCAGCGGGCAGCCCGAGACGCACCGTGGTCAGGCGCTCCAGCGCGGAGAAGCGCTCCTCCCAGGTGGCGGCCGACTTCTCGAAGGCCTCGTGCCGCTTGATCAGCTTCTCCACCTCGTCCACGCTCTGGCCCATCTCCCGGCTGGACAGGTACGGCTCCTGGCCCAGCAGCCAGGCCTCCGCCACCCCCGCGTCCCGGGAGAACTGGTGCACTTCCAGAACTGCGGGGCAGAGCACTGGTCAGCAGCGCCCCAGCGGTGCGGGAGACAGCCCTGACCACTTCACTGTTTCGAGCTCAAAGGAGGACAATAACGGAAACGTTTCCTGCCCATTACTGCACAGGAATTTCGACAAAACACACAAATTGTTCCTGATAGTTTTAGATACACTTTCAACAGTACAGAAGACTAAAGGCTCATGTGCAGAAGAATCCAATTTGATTCTCATGTACATAATTCTACATGTATAAAATCATTCCTCGTGGAAATCTGTGAAGTCAGGTTGCTCTTCTGGGGACTTTTCACATGTCTCACACATGCTCACATTTAAAGCGTTTTTCAAAAGATGTAAAATCAAAATCAGTCCAAAGATTGGAAAAATTCGGAGTTAAAGATTCTTACAAAGCCACAAAACACTGTAGATGAGGTAATTCATTTACTACTGGATAGGTAAGAATCCATTCAGTCAGTTCAATGAATGCTGCTGCTGCTTTAGGAATTTGGAAAGAAATGATTTTGAATGCGTTGCTAAACCCGCCGAAAGGACAATGGAGAATTTCAGGCTAATAAATCAATGAATAAAAAAAAAAAAGTACTCAGTCTGAGCCACTCCCATCGGTCTTCCCACTTGTCAATCATGTCTTTCCTCTTGTCTGTCAGCTGTAGTAACTTCTCTTTGATCTGAAACAGGGAGACCAGGTTAGCAGCAGCTGGCTGTATCATCACAATCTCCACGTTTTAAGTTGTGGCATACTGTAGAATACAGCATATCTGCACACCGATGATTTTGGAGAAACTAATGTGTTTTTTTTTTAGTTAGGTACTGTTTGTTATCTGCTTGCTGGGATAGGCTCCAGACCCTTTACTGGATAATGCACTGAGAAGATGGATGGATATATGTTATCTATCTGTGAACCCCTTACATTATAACGTACAAAACAGCCAACTGCAAACTAGACTTCAAGAGACAGAGATTTTGATAATAAATGTAAACATAAAAAACAAAGTCTGCACTAAAACTAGTTATATTGGAACTAAACTTCATCTGTTGGCACCACACGCAATAGCTCAGTTAGTCATCTGTAGTCATGGAGATCCTGACAGCAGCAATGGCCCCTACCTCTTCTGATGCGTAGTGTTTTCGTGCCAGGAGAGACTTGCCCAGCTCCACACAGGTAGTGAAGCTGTCATTACGGGCATCGATTTCAGCCTTTATTCCCTGGTGGTTGTTCATCAGTAACTCCACCGATGAAACATCCCTGCGAAGAAACGGAGATCAGGTTTTGTTTTTTTACTCCATCACATTTGGTATCACCGATTGCTTCGGGGTTTTTTTTATGACCCGGTGACTTGCAAATTCCAGATGTTCAGATGGCCAGATGCAAGAAAGGGGTTCAATAACCAGCACTTGCATATCAATTTTCATGAGTGTCACCGAATCCCCTTTTTGCGATGACAGAATGTATGAAGTGCATCAGTCAGTCATCCCCGCAAATGGAGGATCACAAGTCCTATTCAATTAACTAGCTCAAGATGTGGGGGGGATAATGCTTCTGTATCTGCAGATCACCATGGGATGATCTATTTTCGAACATTCTGCCACCTACACAGTATGCAGATCTTTTTTCTGAACGATCACCTTCATCAAGCACTTCATGGCCTACATGTCCAAGCTATCGGGCAGTGGTTTGTAAGTGTCTCCAGCGCTTTGGTGTGGTGGCATGGGATTTGTACTGTGGGTGTGTCAAGTTTCCATCAGTGAGATAAAGGCCAGTACCACCAGGTACGCAGACAGGTGCGGGCGCCCCTCCCCCTCTACCTGGGCTTCTCCTGTGCCTCGATGAGGCGGATGACATCCTCCATCCAGAGCATGAGGTCCCGGACCATGCTGAAGAACCGGAATTTGTCCCCGGTGTCCAGCAGTCGCACCCTGCGCCCCTCGCAAGCATCCAGCAGGGCCTTCCAGGCCTCCAGGACCTCATTCTCTCTCTTCTGTATGTCATCGGCCTTGTCCCCTGCATAGGCTGACTGGAGACGGGCAGCGTCCTCTTGTAACTGCCTCACCTGCAAACCAAACAGTCCCACGGAGCAGGGATCAGTCAGAGATCATCATCACAGACATGACACTCCCACTGAGCAGGGATCAGTCAGAGATCATCATCACAGACATGACACTCCCACTGAGCAGAGATCACTAAGAGATCATCATCACAGACAGTCCCACTGAGCAGAGATCACTAAGAGATCATCATCACAGACAGTCCCACTGAGTAGAGATCAGTTAGAGATCATCATCGCAGACACTCCCATGGAGCAGAGATCAGTCAGAGATCATCATTACAGACACTCCCACTGAGCAGAGATCAGTCAGAGATCATCATTACAGACACTCCCATGGAGCAGAGATCATAACAGATATTCATATTGAGCAGGAATCGGTTAGAGATCATCATCATTAGAGATGATCATCTTACCAGCAAGTCTGATTTTACTTTGGCTACAGATACTGTACATACAGTAAGCAGCATTGAAATGAAAAAGATGAATTTCTTTGGGAGAGAGCCTGCCCTTCAGATTTCTCAAATGCTTGTGTAATGGCTACACAAGCCAGCATCAAACAAGCCAAAAGGAAGTTCAGTGATGTTACTGAAATCTGGAATGGAATTTGCTCTCCATGATTTATGATCCAAATTAGATTCAGTAAAAGCGAACATATAACCTGAATTTTTTTATTTTTCATGATATGGAACTCACTTTCTACACTTCCTTTCGGTCCAACCAGTCTGTGCCGGTCTACACTTACTTAGTTTCTATTTTGTTAATGGAGTCTTTGGATGAAGTTTATTTTAACAAACACTTCCATGCCTACAGAACCAGTTAAAACAAAGGCTTGGGACGCAACAGGATGGAAGACTCTGTCTATGTCTTTTCTAGAATCTAGGACAATAAAACA